>NC_139352.1:105192466-106392466 GCF_055883805.1 Amblyomma maculatum
TCGCGTATGGAGGATGCTGAAAATCGCTCTCTTCGTAACGATGTTAAATTTTACAATATACACGACACTAACCCCGCTGAAACGTATGCGGACTCTGAAGAAACAGTCATTCGCCAATGCACCGCCTAACTAAATTTTGCTTTCGAACATAATGCATATTTCTTAATTTCTCTAAAGCTTTTGACAAGGTAAGCCACGCACGACTCCTTCATAAACTAAGCTTTCTAAACATAAGCCTTCGAACTAACACTAAAAACCGTTGGTTCTAAAATACGCTCATACTTCTCAAAAACAAAAAGGAGCTTCTTTCTCGATCAGCCAAGTTACGCCCTTGTCAAATTGCTTAGAACAAATATTGTGCAGCTGAAAACACGTATTTAAAAATTATTAGAGAAATTAAACGAACCTTTCTTCATTCCGATCTTCCCAATATATTGACTACTAATCTACGTAGATTGTGGCAAGTTATTAACCCGTAGCACACTTGTGCCATTTCCCTGACCGACGCATCGGTGCTATCATCTGCGAAACCGAATGCGCGAACATCTTCAACACAGCGTTTTCGTCCGTGTTTACTAAGGAAACAGACCCTATACTTCCTGCAAACTCCGCTGTTGTTCAGGATACGATGCTTCCCCTTACATTTTCTTCAGCTGGAATTTCTTCACTGATAGAAAAGAGTAAACCTTCATCATCGTGTGTAACTGGCAAGATAAATGACAAAATAACGATTAACATCAAAGATATAAGTTCATCCCTGCTTTCTTTGTTGTTCACTCAGTCGCTCACCCCAGGTCAACTGCCCGAACATCTGCAACATGGGAAGGTCATTCCAGTATACAAATTGCCTGCAAAATCACGGAACACATCATCTATACCCACATCATGACAATTCTTGATTTGAACAACTTTTTCCATCCTGCTGAGCATGGGTTTCAACGAGGTTACTCCTGCGAGACAAAACTTGCTACATTCATAAATCATCTATATGCTTACCTTGACGCTAACCTACAGACTGACATCATATTTTTAGATATTGCTAAAGCTTTCCATGAAGTATCCCGTAATAGGTTACTAATAAAACTTTCGCAATTGAGTATACACCCTTCTTTACTTAGGTGGAGTGAAGAGGTTCTGTCTAATCGGTCTCAGTTTGCCTCCGTTAATAAGGATTCTAACTCATTATTATGAAGTCAGGCATCCTACGGGCATCTGTGCTTGGCCGGTTACTGTTTCTAATATACATCAATGATCTTCCCTCAAAAGTTAGGTCTAACATACGCATGTTCGCTGACGACTGTGTAGTTTATCGCGATATTCTCATCATCATCATCATCATCAGCCTGATTATACCCACTGCAGGGTGAAGGCCTCTCCCATATTTCTCCACTTAACCCGGTTCTGTGCTAGCTGCATCCACTTGACCCCTGCGAACTTCTTAATCTCATCCGCCCACCTAACTTTCTGCCGCCCCCTGCTACGCTTTCCTTCCCTTGGAATCCAGTTTGTTACCCTCAGCGACCATCGGTTATCCTCTCTTCGCACTACATGTCCTGCCCATGTCCATTTCTTCTTAATTTCTACTAGAATGTCGGTAACTTGAGTTATTTCTCTCACCCACTCTGCACGCTTTCTATCTCCTAATGTTACCCCTACCATTTTTCGTTCCATAGCCCTCTGGGTTGTCCTCACTGCTAACCAAATTCTCACTTCAGAATGACCTTAATGCTGTTCAAGACTGGTGCAACGAGTGGCTAATGAACTTAACACACGTAAGTGTAATCTGTGTCAATTGACCGTCACGCAATCCTCTTCTCTTTCCTTACGTAATCTCTGACGTTCCCGTACAACTAGAACCGTCACACAAATGCCTAGGCATAACAATGTCTTGCGATCTTTCTTGGAGTCTGCATGTTACTAACGTACTTTCGTCAGCAAGCAGGACGTCAGGTTTTTTAAACCCAATCATTATCATGCTCCCAAACGTGTAAAATTACTAGCATACTGTGGAAGAAGGCTAGGTCAAGACGGCGAGGTCGTGGCGGCAAGGACAGCGAAGCCTTGTCCAGCGTTTTAATCCGGTCACCAACCCAGGCACGCGCCATAGCCGGCGCCGCGGGACGATGATGATGGTATGTACAAATGAAAGAAGATGATGGCATGTACAAATGAAAGAAGGTCCACAGAAGGCTCACACAAACTGCCCGGGGGGTTGGAAGCGGCCAGCCTGGCCGCTCCTAACTAACCGATGTACCGCGGCGCACAAACGGTTTCAAGCGAGAGACATGAACAATTTCAGTTCCACGGTGGCGTCGACCGGCTGGGGGATCAACAGGCGTGACTTTGTAGTTAACTGGAGAAGTTTGGCTGATGATCTTGTAGGGACCAAGGTAGCGGTGGTGGAATTTGTCACTAAGGCCAGGGGTGCGCAGTGGAGTGTAAAGCAGTACTTCGTCACCGGGACGATAAGAGACCACGCGATGCGTAGAATCGTAGCGGCTCTTGCGGTCTTCCTGGCACGCTGCTGTGTTGAAGCGGGCAAGATGACGGCATCTGGCCACACGAGATAAGAACTGGGTAGGTACCGATGTGGAGTAGTCGGGCGTAGAGAAGAAGGAAGCGTCGAGAATTGTAGTGGGAGGACGGCCATAAACGAGGAAAAATGGAGAATAACCGGTAGTCCGTTGTACTGCTGTGTTATAGGCAAAAGTGACGAATGGTAGAATAGTGTCCCAATTTCGATGATCCGGTGTGATATACATGGAGATCATATCCGATAAGGTGCGGTGAAATCGCTCAGTCAGCCCGTTAGTCTGGGGATGGTAGCTCGAGGTTGTCTTATGAAGGGTGGATGACGCGTAAAGAACTTCGGCAACGACTGTCGATAAGAAGGCCGTCCCGCGGTCACTTAGGAGCACCCGAGGAGCGCCATGACGCAATACAATTGATTGCAAAAAGAAATTTGCTACTTCTTGAGCGGAACCGGTCGGTACAGGTGCTGTCTCAGTATAGCGTGTAAGGTGGTCGACAGCTGTTATAATCCAATGGTTACCCCCATCGGAGAGAGGTAGGGGACCATATAAATCGATGCCGACTACGTCGAATGACATGGCGGGACAGGGAACAGGTTGTAGAAGGCCAGCGGGCGAAGAAGTCGGCCGTTTGCGACGTTGGCATAGAGGGCAGGATGCGACGTATTTGGCAACGCTGGAAGATAGGCCAGGCCAAAAGAATCGTTTTTTCACGCGGTCGTAGGTTTTGTCAACACCAAGGTGACCTGCAGTAGCGTCATCGTGGAGAGCCGCCAGTATACGTTGACGAAGCACACGCGGCACGACTGGTATACAGCGAGTTCCATCAGGGCAATACACGAAGCGGAGTAGGATGCCATCTTCGAGCTTGAAATTGTGAAGTTGTCGGCGAAGCCGAGCATTGGGTGGGTCCGAAGCGCCAATAAGGCGGTCGATGATGGGACGGCAGTAGGCATCGGCTAATTGCTGTGAGCGGAGAGTGTGTTTGTTCTCTGAGTCGTCAAATGAAACTGTTGTGATATACGTCGGGGAAAGAGATGGTCGGCTGTGGTCATAGGTGGAAATGCATTGGGAAGAAAAACAGCAAGCCGATTCCGAAAGTGGACAGCGAGAAAGAGCGTCGGCGTCTTGGTGTTGGCGACCCGATTTATAAATGACGTCAAAATTGTATTCTTGCACGCGTAGAATCCAACGGCCAAGTCGGCCTGTCAAATTTTTGAGCGAAGACAACCAGCAAAGAGCATGGTGATCGGTCACAACTGTGAAGTGCCGACCGTATAGGTAAGGGCGAAACTTTTGGACAGCCCAGACGACGGCAAGGCACTCCTGTTCTGTAATAGTGTAGTTTTTCTCAGCTGTAGTCATAGTCCGACTGGCGAAGGCAATCACTTTCTCACGTGAAGTTGCATCGCGCTGCAGAAGTACAGCGCCAAGACCGATACCACTGGCATCAGTGTGCAGGATGGCTGGAGCGCTGTCACTGAAGTGGCCAAGAACAGGGTCTGATGTGAGGGCGTGCTTCAGGTTATTAAAAGCAGCTTCGCACTGTTCAGTCCACACGAAAGGGCTGCGTGCTTAAAGTAGTTGGTGAAGTGGAGCAGCAATACTTGCAAAATGCTTTATAAAACGCCGGAAATAAGACGCCAGGCCGAGAAAACTGCGCAATTCTGTAGTCCGTTGTGGACGAGCAAATTTCAAGACCGCGATGATTTTTTCAGGGTCTGGACGAATGCCGTCATGGCTGACTAGATGTCCCAATATTTTAATTTCCTTCTGTGCAAAGTGGCACTTCTTGGTGTTGAGCTGAAGGCCCGCTGAAGCGAGACACGTGAGGACCTCATTCAGGCGCGTGAGATGGTCGTTAAAAGTTGACGAAAAGATGACAATGTCATCCAAGTAACATAAACAGGTTCTCCATTTTAGGCCACGAAGCACAGTATCTATCATCCTTTCAAATGTCGCTGGTGCGTTACAAAGTCCGAAAGGCATAACATTAAATTCATAAAGGCCATCGGGAGTTGCGAAAGCGGTTTTTTCTTTATCGTCCTCGTGCATAGGTATTTGCCAATAACCTGAGCGGAGGTCCAAAGTCGAGAAATATTCGGCGCCTTGGAGAGAGTCAAGGGCGTCATCAATTCTTGGCATTGGGTATACATCTTTGCGGGTAATTTTGTTGAGTGCGCGGTAATCAACACAAAAGCGTACCGAGCCGTCCTTTTTTTTAACTAACACTACTGGGGAGGACCATGGACTTGTCGAGGGACGAATAATATTGCGATGGAGCATGTCATTTACATTTTCTTCAATTACCTTTCGTTCAGAGAGGGAAACCCGATAAGGCCGTCGGCGAACGATAGAGTTACCTTCAGTAATGATGCGATGGTGCGCAACACTAGTCCGTCCCAGTGGTGGGGAAGTGGCATCAAAAATGGCTTGGTGTTGTCGAAGCAATGTCAGCAGTTCTTGGCGTTGGTTCGGCGTGAGGTTAGGATTAATAGTCTTTGTGAGAACAGAAAGAGAGACGTCTGTCGAAACACGGTGCTGAGGCTGAGGAGCGGTGAGCACCATCAAGGACAAAGGTTGAACATCCACCTTGCAGGGGAGAGAAGTTCCTTTTCGGAGCACGAGGGATTCATGTGAAGTGTTAGTGGCCGCTACTGTCGCTGAGCCGTTGCAGAACCTCACAAGACTAGACGGGAAGGCGATACCGCGTTCAAGATGACGATAAGATGGTGCGATGAGTACGTCCCCGTCAGCGATGTGGTCAGAAACAACGGTAAGCAGTTTTTCGCACTGAGGAGGCAGAACAGTATCAGCGGCGGCAACGAGGGGATCATGTCTTTCAGAAACTTCAGATGAAAAATCGCTGTCTGTCATATGGATAACACGGTCGCCAAAAGAAATTAACGCCGAAGCGGTTGACAAAAAATCCCATCCAAAAATCATCAGATGCGCTCATGGAGAGAGCACAGCAAACTGCACATGATGGCGGACGCCGTCAATAACAACTCGTACGGTGCACTTTGCTAAAGGGCGCAAAGAAACGTCATTGGCTCCACGGAGTTCAGGCCCATCATATGGTGTCGTAACTTTTCGCAAACGGTAGCACAAATCAGCGTGAATGACAGAAATTGCAGCCCCTGTATCAATCAATGCTTCGACCGGTAATCCTTCAGCGAAAACAGAAATCACATTATACGGGCGATCTGGAGGACTTTTGGTAAGTTCGCAGACTGCAGTTTGACCTCCGGAAACTGCAACGCTTAGTTTTCCGGATGGCGGACAGGGAGAGTTGTTGCGGGTCGGAGAGGGGAAACTGAGCGGCGGTATGGGGATAGGGACCGACGTCGGGACGCATGGGTTCCACGAGGCTCAGACGAGGATTCTGGAGGTGGGGATGATCTTCGAAGTGGGCTGGAAATAGGAGGTCGTCGCTGATAATATGAGGGTACGTCACTTTCGAATGCGTCATAACCACGCCGCTCGTTCTGAATACGGCGACGGCAGAAGCGGGATATATGTCCTCGTATTCCACAGTAGTAGCACACTGGGCGAGAGGGGCGCCAGGGTGCGTAATAGGGTGGCGTAGGCTGAGCCGTCGTCACGGCGTTGATGTGGTTGTAGGGCGATGCCAGTTGGGGCGGCGGAACAAAAGGAGGGGGTGATGCTGCGACGTGCGCGTAAGTCGATGCTTGGCGGGGTGCAGGAGGGTCGGACGGCATAGGTCGCGTGATTGTTGCCAGCTCATCTTTAATGATGTTGCGTAGACCGGCGTCATTAGAAGGTACGGAAGAATGATCGCACCCGTGTCGACAGACAGGTTTGAGGGCTTGGAGCTCCTCCCGGATGATGGCTCGAATCAGTGCCCGTAGATCCAGGTCAGCATATGTCGGGCCAGTAGCAATGCTGGGCTGCAATCGGGAGGACTGCAGCTGGTCGATGCGTTGGCAGGTCGCAATAATGGCGTCAACAGTAGAAGGATTCTGGGCAATCAGGGTATTATAAGCCACAGAATTAATTCCTTTTAAGATGTGGTGTACGCGTTCAGGTTCCGGCATGGTGGGACTAACACGCCGGCAGAGTGCAAGTATGGCCTCTATGTAAGACGCATACGACTCATCGGGACCTTGGAGGCGAGAGGCGAGCTTGTTCTTCGCGACCTCAGTGCGAACTGCTGGGTCGGCGAAATATTGGCGGAACTGCTGCTTGAATGTTGTCCAGTTAGTGGTGTGGGGTTTGCGGTTAATAAACCAGGTTCTGGCGACCTCAATAAGGTAGAAAGAAACGTTCAGAAATTTTAGAGCGTCGTCCCACCGGTTGTAGTTACTGCAGCGTTCATAGGTGTCCAGCCAGTCATCGACGTCTTCGTCGCGACGACCAGCGAACAGCGGCGGGTCGCGTTGTCGTGCGGGCATAGTCGGAGGGGGTGGTGCAGCCGAGGTAGAGGGGCCTGCCGATTCGTGGGTGCTCTCGGTAGACATAACGATGGTGGCAGGCGGTAAACAGCGACCGGAACGTAGCTCCAGCGAGAGTCAGGGCACAAAACAGCAAGGGGATCAATTCTCACCTCCACCACTTGTGGAAGAAGGCTAGGTCAAGACGGCGAGGTCGTGGCGGCAAGGACAGCGAAGCCTTGTCCAGCGTTTTAATCCCGTCACCAACCCAGGCACGCGCCAGAGCCGGCGCCGCGGGACGATGATGATGGTATGTACAAATGAAAGAAGATGATGATGGCATGTACAAATGAAAGAAGGTCCACAGAAGGCTCACAATATACATAACTTATAAGGTCTAAACAAGAACTTGTATCCAAATTTGCAACCCTCATTAAGCATATCTGATTATTGCACTCAAATCGGTTCAAAATCGCGCCGCTCGTTTTATTGAATAATTATACTCCTAAGCCTAAGCGTTTCCTCCTTAATGATAATAATAATAATAATAAGTGGTTCACAGGAGGGGAAAGGCGCAGTAACTGTCACACTTGCTCTGTGGACACCCGAACCGCGCCGTAAGGGAAGGGAGGAGGGTAGAAATGAAAGTGGAAAGAGAGAAAGAGGGGCCGTAGTGGAGGGCTACGGAGTAATTTCGACCACCTGGGGATCTTTACCGTGCGCTGACATCGCAGTTTTTTATTTTTTTTGTATTTTGCAGGGTTCGATCCCGACCACCAGCGGCTGAGTTTCGATGAAGGCGAAACGAAGAGGCGTCCGTGTGCTGTGCGATGTCGGTTCACGTTAGAGATCCCCAGGTCTTCGAAATTACTCCGCAGCCCTCCATCTATGGCTGTCTTTCTACTTTCATTTCGACCTTCCTCCTTTCCTCTACGGCGCGGATCACGTGTCTACAGAAACAAATGTAACAGATACTGCACCTTTCCCTTTCTGCAAACCAATTATTATTATTATTATTATTACAGCGTTGACGGAGTGCAGCAAAACAATTTACGGATATTTCGACATCGCTTTCCCTTGCGTTTCCTCCTTAAAAGCAGCGTCCGCATTATCGCCCTTATCGATCCGCCTTCGCGGTGCCAGCCTATAATTATATTACAAATGTTTTCACAGCCCCATGCTCATCGCTCCTTACATTCATCCTCCCGGGCGCATATCTCTTCGCATCAGCCATCATTTACAAGATGCCTGTACACGCTCGCGGACCATAGAGTTTTCGAGTTCCGTTTTCCCTCGCACAGCTGCAGACTGGAACGGCCTTCCAGACAACAATGCTTTCATCATTTGCTCACATCAGGTCATTAAAAATGTAAATCCTTGACTATTCTTGTGAATATGTACCTTTATTTTTCGCCACGCCTTATGTAACATCCTTTTCAGAGGCCTTTAATGTAATGAAATGAAATATAAAGCAACGTATATGAACCGAGGGAATCTGTCGATTTCAGAATAAGTAAAAAATAGCAACGTTGACACCAGCACTAGATAATCAAATTATAGAATTGTGTAACAACCTATGTACAGAACAGATTAACAGTAATATGAGTTTATTATTAAAATGAAAAAAACAATCAGTGAGCATATTACACACGGTGGAAAATGATAAAATAACAGGACTACACTGAATTAGGATATAGAATTGGTAAGCAGCGTAACTGTCCAAAGCCTGTAGGTATGTCTACATGCTATTCCCAAATTAGTTTACGCCTTTTTCCTGAAGGTAAGCAGAGAAGAAGAGCAATCAATGATATTGATTAAAGGTAGGAAAAGATTAAAGCAGTTAGGACTTTGCCAGTTGAGCAGTTGCATACCTTAACTCGTTGTAATGAAAAGTTTCAAGGAGTGGTGTCTGAACGTGTAATAGGGTATTATCGCGCTCAGTATGAGCTACACCGTGCGAACGTGTGGCTGATGCGCTCGGCATGCTTCACAGGCCCGCCGATTTTGCTATGTTTTCGAACAATCTAGAGAGACTGTAGCTGTTCCAGAAAGCTCGCATCACCTCCGCTTGCTTTTTTATCTTCACCCTCGTTAAATATAAGTCTTATGTTGGTAACAGTTTCGTAACAAAATTAAAAAGCGCTGCAGAATCTGCATTGGAGTAATGCGAAAGCATGAATGCTGCGGTTGGTTGCTTCTAGTAGCTTAATTCCCTTCTTGTTTGCCCATTTTAGTAATTAGTACTTTTGAAATTGCGCGCCAATTCCTTCCTGTGCCTTTTTTCTGCTCTCCATCTAATTGCGTGACGTTACATCCTTGACGTCACATTAGTTCACTTCTTGTTTACCCATTTTTGTCTTTGGCACTTTCAAATTGCGCGCCTATGCCTACCTATGCCCCTTTTCGGCTCTACTTTCGGTTGCGTATTCTAGACGTCATCCTAAGTGACTAATTAAATTTACTATTTAGTATTAGATGCATCTTGACGTCGCCCTAACTAATTTACTTAAATATTTTATTAATGGATACATTCAAATGTGATGCCAAGCCAGTGGCTAATGAGGCCATTCTCGCCTTTACTTTTACGTTTTTTGCCTCTAAATAATTACTTAATTACCTTTTTGGACAAATGTTTTCGGACACAATATTACGTACCCTCTATTCAGTGACACACTCAGCAACTTCTACGACTTGTGACTTACAACAGCTGCGGACACGATTTTGCGGACGTGGTGTGCGGACGCGGACTGCGGGCAGAAATCTGTGAACATAGCTAAGTAATGCTTTCGCATTAATAACTGTAGCCGTTGATCGACGCTCAAACTTCATAATCGGGCTCGTCTCCGTCCACATACTTGGTTGTATCTGGTATGCCACTCTGCGGTTCATCATGATAGTGCACGGGCAATGCTAGACTGAAGCGCCGCAGCATGATTCAGTCCTCTTAACGGTGGATGGATGGGTGGAATATAGGAGCGTCCCCTTTGAAACGGGGTGGTAGCAGTTGCTACCATGCTCATGTTCCCCCTATATCTTAATTATTATTTTAGATGGACAAATGTAGTGTTATTCTAATTATTTTATTTTTCTTTCTACATTACTAACATTATGTCACTTTTCTGCTTTTAAGCCACCAATCTTTCAATCGTTTTTTTGCTAGCCTCTACCGCAGGTTCATTCCCCCTGCCACTGTATCTCTAAACACCTATAAATATCTCTCAATTGTTTTAGTGGATTTACCACATACTGCACATGAGTCATCTTCCTTGCTAAATTTCTTTTTGTAGCTGTGTGTTCTAAGACACCCTGAACTAGCTTCAAAAAGTAGGGCACTGCATCTTGAGTTATCAAAGAAAGCTTCCTTCCTGTTCTGCCTTTCCACTTTCGGTACAGTTCCACACTCTTCTTCTTTTCCATCGAATTTATCCAATTTTTACCTTCTCTGTTTTTACTTTGTTGCTTAACGCTCTTTATTTCTTCGTCTTGTGACCAGAATACTTACTGGTTAGTTTCCTAGTTCTTTTCCTCCATTGTGAGTCAATGCTTTTTAGGTATAGGTATCTAAATTTAGCTGCCCATCAGTTACTGTCCAATTTCCTCAGGCGTTCCTAATCGTCCGACGACTCTCTGATTTATTTATAATGTGGACTGTACCTCTGATTTTAGGCACAAAACTGCATTTCCGAAAGTAAGCCCGGGCACCATAATTCCTATCCAAATACCCCTCAATGCCTCATACCGGTTCTACCCCACACTGCCTTATGCTTCATTATCCCGGCATTTCTTCGCTCTTTTGCCTTAAGTGATTAAATTGGTTCACAGGAAGGGAAAGGCGCAGTAACTGTCACACTTGCTCTGTGGACACCCGAACCGCGCCGTAAGGGAAGGGAGGGAGGTGGGAATGAAAGTGGAAAGAGAGAAAGAGGAGCCGTAGTGGAGGGCTACGGAGTAATTTCGACCACCTGGGGATCTTTAACGTGCGCTGACATCGCACAGCACACGGACGCCACTTCGTTTCGCCTCCATCGAAACGCAGCCGCCGAGGCCGGGATTCGATCCCGGGAACTGATTGCTAACGCTTTTCAATGTATGCCAATCCTTCGTTTACCCGTACCCCGAAATATTTATATTCTGCCACTGTGAGTATTTCATGGCCTTGTATTTTAAGACCTTCATCAGTTCAGCTGTTGAAAATTATCAGACCCGACTCAACTGCGCTAAAACTGAAGACTAGAGCGTCACCTCAGTCTCCGCTATACTTAACCAGAGTTTGCAATTCTTCCTGACTTTCTGCTAGCAGCACCATATCGTCTGCATACATTAAACCGGTAAGGCGCTGCTCTACCGCCGTTCCGCCTAATATATATGACAGGTTAGAACCTAGGTTACTTTCTTGTATCCTCCGTTCCATATTTATCATATAAAGCATGAACAGAAGCGGTGATAGAGGACAACCTTGTCTTAATCCTTTGCATAAATTGACAGCTTCCGCACTTCCTATCCCTTCATACAAAATTTCTACTTTGTTATCCCGGTATATTTCCTGTAGGAACTCTGTTATCTTATGACCGATACCTTCCTTTATTATGTTCCACAGGAGCGCTCTGTTTACGTTGTTGTACACCCCGTTTATGTCCAGGAAGACCAAATACAAAGGTCTATTTTGCACTCTAGATATTTCGATGCATTGGGTAAGCCTGAACAGGCTATCATCTAGGCTCCTACCATTTCTAAAACCGTTCTGAACTACTCCGAGTATCTTGTTACTTTCTACCCATGACTGCATCTTTAATTTCACTGACTGCCTGGCCAACCAGCATATAACATATGCTACGGTAATCGACTTGTAGGATTTCATTTGGATCCCTTATCCTTTACCTTTATAAATCACATTCATTTTACTCTGCCCCCAGCTGTCCGAAATTTGCTTATTCGTTATGACTGTTTCCAAAGCTTTAACATTTCCTTACTTCTTGAACCAAGTTTATTATTCAGCCTGAGTGGAATTCCTTATATTCCTGTAAATGTGTTTTTAGGAATATTTTTTCTGCATTTTTCCAGTTTAGATTGGTCAGTTCTAAGCTACTTTATATTTTTCTATCTTGTCTTGCTTCCTGATTTGTGGAGATTACGCTATCATCGCTCTTAAATGCCTCGGCTATAATTGATGTAATGTATAGTTCACTGCGTTGCTTCCCTTTAAGCATTTTCCCTCGTTATCTTGAATCCGGTCCTGCTTTCTTTGATTCTTTTTACCCTAGCCAGTTTATATTATTCCAGATTTTTTTTGGTCAGCCTCTAGCGGCATCGTGTATGTCAGCCATCCAGCGATCGGTGGACTGCTTTATTTTACTTTAGATGAGGGCCTGTACATCGGTTCTTTTTTCGGTGTGATTCCCAGTTTTGGTATATTTCCTCCTGAGATATCTGTGCTTTCTTTGCTCCTCGGTGTTCCCTTGATGCTGCCCGTCGTTGTTCAACGGATTCTCTGATTTCCTTATTCCACCAGCTCCGAGGCTTCCTCTTTCCATTCCAGCGGCTTGCTACTTTAACCTCCCTTATTTTTCTCGTTATGAGTAGTTCTACCTGTTCATAATCCCAGTCTTCCATGGGGCTTTTCTCTATTGCTTCCTCTTTGTCTGCTGCTATCTGCGCTATTTGATCGTCGTTTAATTTTGCGTTTACTTTTTGTCTAAGTTCCATTTCTCTTTTCATCAAGAGCCCCATCTGCAGACTAATACATTTATGATCCCTTCCCAGACTACACTCCCCTTCTTCGTCTATTTTCATTTTTGTGACCTTGCTATAAATTTCCTGCGACATTAGACAATAGTCAATGGTCGTCTGCTTGCTGCGGCATCCCCACGTGATTTGTGCCTCGCATTTTGTTTCTCTATTTACAATAACTTGGTCGTGTCGCTCACAGTAATCTAGCATTAGCTTCCCGTTACAATCCATGCATCCATCCAGATCGTCGATGTGGCCGTTCATGTCCCCCAGCAGAATAATATTGGCCCCGTCTACAAACTGGCTTATATCGTCACTGAGACATTCAAAAAGATCCCTGTTTTCTTGCCTGCATTGGTGTCCTGTTGCTATATAAACTACCCCTAGCCATGTCCTTATGCCGGCAAGTGTTCCTGATACCCAGATATGATTTTTGCAAGACAATTTTATTCCTTGCCGCATTGATCCTTGGTGTATCAACATACCTAACCCTCGCCCTTTTTTTTCCTTTCTCGATCTGTTGCACCCTTCGCAGACGTAGCCTGCGATAAACAGCGGATCTTCTAGATCCCTGAGATGAGTCTCGCATAGACCATACACATCAATTTTGTCATCCTTCGACTGCTGTTCTATCTCTAGCCGTTTCGCTCTACCTCCTTGCATGTTTACGTAGCTGATCCTAGTGTTAAATTCCTTTTTTGTACATTTCTTTCTCGACCTCCTCCTTGCCGTTTTTTTGGGCTCAGCCTCCGTTATTATGCTTTCTTCTGCTTCACTTCTAACTACCCCTGTAAACGGAGCCCTCGCCGACACCCCAAAAATCTATATCCTTGCCTGCCAGGCGCCAGCCGATCTGTTCTCCCGCCCTTCTGTTAAAATGGATGTCATCTCGCTGAAAGCCCTTCGAAAACCTGCTCTATGCACCCCCCTGTTTACGTCAACAACTTCAAAACGGTTCTCCAAGCTTAGCTTTCCTATGACCTAATTAACTGTCACCACCTCCTTCTCAAGCTTTCCGTTCGTTCCTAGCACCTCCGGTACTGTGCATACAACTATCTGCGCTTGCTGTATTATATCTCTCATATCGGTAAGTCTCTTAGCTAAACTTTCCACCACTCCTGCAGCGTCACCATTTAGGACATCGTTCAGCCCCACGGCTACGATTACCATATTGCGCTGTGAGGAATTTTTCAACCGCCTATTGTTACTCTCTTTCATCACTGCGCCAATTTTCATCCCAGGGATGATTCCAACTAAAACTAGCTTATCACCCTTTACATGTTCCATGATATCTCTCTTGCACCTGCTCATATTGGAATCCCCTGCGATAAGCACCTGAGCATTCTCTCACTCCCTCCAAACTGGTGGCTCCTGCTTTCGGTTATCTCTGTCCTTCTCTCTGGGATTCGTTCTTCCTTACTTCTTCCTTTTCTCGACTGCTTAGTAGGTAAAATAACTCTGCCGGTTAGGATCCGCCTGACCTACTTTGCTTATGCCTTCCATGCCTCCATCGGACACGGGCGGGAAAGGGCACATCTAAATGTAAACAACAGCTTTTGTAGGAGGGAAGCGGGAATATTTCGCTGAGCGGAGGCGAGGTGGCGTGGAGAGATCTACAGGGCAGAGGGGAAGCTCCAAGCATAGAATGCGGTTGAGCACTCAATAAGGGCTGAGCGAGCGGTCAAGAAGTCAAGGACAAAGATCAGGACATGGGGTCATTCTTGAAGAACGGTGAATACTTGTGTGTGACGACCAGCAATGGTTACCTGGGCGGTACACATGCCACGCACGGCAGCAGGGGTATCATTGGCGACACGAACGGTGGGTGGAACTGCTGGCGTCAGGACGTTCTTCAGGCGATGACGAAACGAGGAACTAAGAACAGAGAGTTGGGCACCAGTGTCAATCAGGGAAGAGAGAGGAACACCATCTACAAGGACTTCGATGAGGTTAGACTGTGGAGCAAATATCAACAGAAGTTTTTCAGTCCGGGTCGCGAATGAAGCAGCATTAGTAGGACAATTCAGGCAGAAAAAAACAAGAATACGTCTCCTCACTTCTTGCACAAACTGAGGGTTACAGAAAAACAATCTTGGACATTGTTCATGACGCTATCAAGCTTCGTCTAACGAGCAGCTATTGCCTGAAGTGGTGGATCAGGAAATAGTAATTGAATTCAATGATTATTTTATTAACATTGGTCCCCACCTTGGCGCGCAGCTTCTGCATTTTCCGGGTTGCTGAGAATCTCTGAACCCGGTCCGAACAGGTTTGTGATGGGTGGCATAATTTACTGTAAAATCATTTTAGTTGTGAAAACAGTGCAAGTGAGTGGAAAAACGACCTGATCTCATAGCTGTGAAATTAAAATTCATAAAACATGCGATATATTGAGTAGGCAACCATTAACAGCACATGTTTAATGATTCTCTAGATACAGCTGTTTATCCCGGTAAACTCAAGATTGCAAGAGTGATGATGATCTACAAGGACGAAGATCCATCAAGCCTGTCCAGCTACCGACTCATATCAATGCTGATTATAATTATATCATTTTTTATAAAATCATAGAAAATCACATTAAAAGCTTCCTTTCGATATACAACGTTATATCTTCTCACCAGCACGGCTTTCGACTTAGAAGGTCTACATCAACTGCGACTCTGACCCTTACTCAGTTTAATAACATCGCCCTTCATAATAACAAGGTTGCCGCTGTTGTGTACCTCGATGTGCGCAAAGCTTTCGATACAAAAAACCATCAGATTCTCCTCAGTGAGCAAGAGAGTTATGGTTTCAGAGGGAATATACTGCAGTTTTCGAAAAGCTACCTAACCGGTCAAAGACAACGCCTAGTAATCAATGACCATATAAAAAATTACTTATTGGTGTGCCCCAGAGGTCGGCCCTTGGGCCGATATTTTTTTAAATTTTGTATGTGAACGACATTCCTGAAATATTCTGTCACTACAGAGCCCTGATGTATGCGGGCGATACTGCCCTTATTTTTCACGGGGATATATTACATAGGTTACAAACAAAAATACAGAAGGAACTTTCAACAGTATCCTCATGGTTTAAGATGAATTACCTTACTCTAAACATTAAAAAATACTATACCATATTTAGGTTCACTGGGCAAGAATATATTTATGATCACTTTGACATACATATAGAAAACGTGAGGCTGCAACAAGTCTCATTGTTTAATATCGAGGTGTTATTTTTCAAACTGACATGCATTGGAAAAAATATACGCGCAGTGTAATGCTCAAAACTCTCTTATGCCGGTTACTTATTACGAAATAATCGTGAGTACTTTGGTTTCCCTAACCTGCAAAGTTTCTATTTTGCTTTTGTTCACAGCCAGCTAGTTTATTGTATAAAATCTTGGGGCAAAACTTATGGGGCATATCTAGACCATTTTTTTCTGCATAAAAAAACGAGCGGTTAGGATTGCAACGTTTGAAAGTGCACTGACTCAACAATTCAAATCTCTGAAATTGCTACTTCTGAACTCTATCAAAAACTGCTACAATAATGGATAGTATTCTAATGTCTAACGAACCGCTTCCACTAGACTTCTTCCTACTTTCCAGCAGGAATACAAGAGCTGCAACACTTCACAATTTTAACCTCCCACCATGCCACAATACTTATGAGCGACGACTAATCAAAGTTAGTGGTGCCCAAAACTAGAATGCAATTCCTAATGACTTAAAGCTTAAAAATAATTTTGTGCCCACACATAAGGCATTCCTCCTCGACCAGTAGAAATGCTATGTGAATTGCAGTTTTCTTCCTGTTATCTATAGTTCTTTATGATTGTTGCAGTTTAGTCTACCTGTATTGTATTATAATCTATATTGAACCCAAAACCAGTCCATTGGTAATGGATCCAATCAATTCTTCAGTATTTTTGTACATTCTATGCATAATAAACGAAAAACGAAACCTTTCCTTATTCTGCCGAGAATGTCGGCTCGCGTTGTTTAGGTGCAGAGAAACAAACATTGGCGTTGTAAGGATATGCCATCATCACAAGTGCGTGAGCTGTGCAATGTGTAAAAGGAAGAACTGTAAATTTCGCCGGCTTTGTTTTCTGAGAACCACGCGCCTGAGGACCACTGATTATTTCATCATTCTAGCTACTTTCAGACAAAGAAAGTGACCCTGTGAAGGTCGCTGGAGGCTAACGGCAAGGAGACCTGAAATAGGAGGATTGATTATCCATGGGAACTTCATGAAATAATGCATTTTTTTGTGCATGACTGAAGGATGCCACTCCTAGCACAAAACGTGCGCCAGTGGTTTGGCTCATCTCGCATTGTTCCCACCCCACATGCTGGTCCTGAAATTTTAGGCGCAGAAGGAGCAACTGCAGCACGTTCTCTTACTGTATTTAGGATATATATAATCGCACTTCCTGTGGCCTAAATAGCTTTGGTGCATCTAAAAAGAAGGAGGTTAATTTTATTTTCGCAAACTCATCGCAATCATCAACGCGTCCTAACGCATTGACATATCATTCCATACATGTCGGTTTCCAAAGGCGGCCTAGCCTGGATATGAGGATTTCACCTAGAAATCACAGTGAATGAGTGTTCAAAGGAGAAGCGTTCCCTTTGTCTTCAACTTTGTGGAATGGCAATGAGGTATGCTCGACCGAAGTCTAGTGTGTGCGCCGGCTCCTGTGGTGCTCCTCTGCTGATCGTCCAGCAGTACCTTATGTTAGCATAACATATCCAAGGCACTAAGAAATTTGATTGAATCGGTAATAACCGAAGTGTGTCGTTTTGATATTACTAATACGCTTTACAGGGCAACATACATTCAGTTAAGATAACGTTCCCCTATTAGTGCGTAAACACATACGCTAACCACCACCAACCACGATCTTGTTCGATCTTATTTCGGCGTAGCTCTGATTGGCTAATGGCTTTCAGTGTTCCCAACTGCATGGCCTTAAACTGTGTAATTCAAACTGAGTCTGATATAGCGGCTCCAGAGCAGGAGTCTTCCCGGCAGGTGTTTCAAGTTCTGCCTCCAAAAGAGGGTTTGATGGAGCCTATAACTAAACAATGATTATGGCCTCTTGTAGTGGCTTTCACACCTACAGAACCCATTACAGCGGATTACAACCGGGCGGGTTCGACCACATGTATTAGCGTCTTAACCACTGACCAAAAGCGATGCCCGCTTAAGCTTCTTATAAGTGTGTTTAGGTACGGTTAAACATTCACCATTTTACGGAGCGGCAATCAGATGGCACCGAAAGTAAAAATAAACCTGTCGCTTCCGAGATGAAGAACGCAGTTACACCGCAGCTGATCGCGGAGGTCATGGCTAAACCACCGCCATTTGAAGCAGCCCCCCCCCCCCCTTATAACCACATATAAAGCTGAAGCTGCAACGCACGAGGCCCATAGGCACATGAACATTGTCTGAGACAAGTATCGTGTACGGAACAGCCTTTACACCTTGCTAAAACAAACAAGGCGGAAAAAGGCTGCGATTTCGCACTTTAATTGGTTTAACAAAAATTACAAATGCCAATATTTTTTTTTTTTGCCGAGCCGTTCCACTCTCGTGACAGCGGTTGTATAAAAGCCTTTTATTGCCAATATTGCTCTGAAGATGTACAGCAAGTGCTGAATGTCTAGCTTTCTGTAAACATTAAAGACATAATAAAATTGTTTATTGGTGGTTTATGCTTGTAGAATACAGTGTTCAACACACCACTGATACACAGCTAACCTAAAGGAATGAAACCTTTCCTTAATTCGGTTTTCCAGGGAAAAGAAATACTGTTCGAATTAGTCTATTGCGCGATTTGTCGAATTTCTTTGAACTGCCGAAAGCCATTTTGCTTCCCTGTAAACTTGCTTAACGAAAATCTCTATGATGGCCGTTCGCATTTTAAAAGGAACACATTTCACAAGGACAATTTTTATCGGTTTCGCAAACTGCTTTACATTGTGCACATTGACTAAAGTGTCCAAAAATAGCTTCGAAATCATAACCGTCTCCGCTGCCGCTTTCGCAGTGCAGCGCTGTTGCCGTCGTGCCTCTTTTCAACGAGAAGGCATCCATTTTAACAGAAGGGTGGGAGCAGAGATCAGCTAGCGCATGGCAGGCAGGGCTGTAGCGTTTTTAGGGGTAGTTAGAAGTTAAGTTAGAAGTTAAGCAGAAGAAAGCGTAATAATGGAGGCTGAGCTACCAAAAATGGCTAAGAGGAAGTCGAGAAAAGAACAAAAATGATTTAACAATAGGATCAGCTACATAAGCATGCAAGGAGATAGAAAGAGAGCGAAATGGCTAGAGATAGAATAGCAATTGAAGGATGACAAAATTGATGTGTACGATCTATGCGAGACTCATCTCAGGGATCTAGAAGATGCGTCATTTATTGAAGGCTACGTCTGGGAAGGGTGCAACAGAACGAGAACAGAGAAAAAGGGGGGAGAAGTAGGTATGTTCATACAACAAGGAACAAATGGCACAGAATAAAATGATCTTACAAATAACATATCTTGGTATCAGGAAGAATTTCCGGCATAAAGATATGATTAGTGGTAGTTTATTTAGGAACAAAACACAAATTCAGGAAGGAAAACAAGGAACTTGTTGATGGTCTCAGTGACTATATAAGCCAGTTCGGAGACGAGGCTGATATTATTCTACTGGGGGACATGAACGGCTACATCGACGATCTGGATGCATACACGGATTGTAACGGGAAGCTAATGCTAGACTTCTGGGAGCGCAACAACCTGATTAACATAAATACAGAAACCAAATGTGAGAAACAAATCACCTGGGAATTCCGGAACAGGCAGATGACCATTGACTACTGTCTAATGTCGGAGGGAATTCATAGAAAGATCACAAAAATGGAAATAGACGAGGAAGGGGAGGGTAGTCTGGGAAGTGATCATAAAGGTATTAGTCTGCAAATGGGGCCCTTGATGAAAAGAGAAACGGAACTTAGAAAAAAGTAAACGTAAAATTGAACGACGATCAAATAGCGCATATAGCGGCAGACAGCGAAAGCAATAGAGCAAAGCCCAATGGAAAACTGGGATTATGAACAGGTAGAACTACTCATAAGGAGGAAAATTAAGGAGGTTAAACCAGCAAACCACTGGAATGGAAAGAGGAAGCCACGGAGCTGGCGGAGCAAGAAAATTAAGGGCGTCAGTCAGCAACGATGAGCAGCTTTAAGGAAAAACCGAGAGGCAAAGAAAGGGAAGGTATCTCAGGAGGATATACACCGAAAATGGGAATCGTATATACAAAGAAACCATGTACAGACTCTCGTCCAAAGTAAAATAAATCAGTCCATCGATGGCTGGATGAATGAAATACATGATGCCACTAGAGGCGGACCAAAGAAATTCTGGAACCATATAAGCTGGCTAGGTAAGCGGAATGAAAGTAAACAGGACCGCATTGAAGGTAACAAAGGCAATTGTTTAAAGGGAGACATCGCTATGAACTACTTTACATCAGTTATAGCCGAGTATAGCCGAGTGACGACAGGGTGATATCCTCAAATCAGGGAGTAACACAGGATAGCCGAATACAAAGCAGCTTATAAGTGTGACGGGCGCCAGCGACAGAATGCTCAGTTTAGCGATGAAGTGCCTAGGTGGCGCTACTGGCAGGAGGGGAGCTAACACCGATGCAGCGCAAGCACGGAGAGCGGGCTACCGCCGCGGCGTTTCCGCTTAAAGTATGCAATTTCTGGGCGTTATTTTCGAATCGCTTCGTATATTCGACATTTTAAATTGTCGAACAGCTGCACCTGAGGATGCGAGAAGTGTACTAGGCTGATAAGGGGTGTGTGTAGCAGGCTACGTAGCCGCGTGCCAAAACGCGCTACACGTTCTGGCACGTGAAAGGTAGACAGGCACCCTTGCTTCCCAGTAACTATCATAGATGTTTATTCAAAGCAGCCGTTCACTAATGATGCTGTTTAACGCCTACTTATACTGGTCCAGAGGCGCTACTAATTGTCATCGAACTTTCGATTCAGGTTGTGAATGAGCATGGCGCTAACATTTTTGAATTTTTGAAAGTGCTCCAGCAGCGAATATGACATGATCAAGAAACTTCAAATACCTACACGCGCAAACTTTATTGTCCCACGTGATTAACGCAAGTGTTGTTAAGCTGCGCTTCTAAAGCGTTGGAAGACACACTGACAAACTCAGGCTACATTACCTCGCCCAAGAGGTTCTCAAGTTGTTGTTGTTTTTTTCAGCCTGTCCTAAAGCTAAGCTTTTCGCAACACCATTATTTATAAGCAGGAAATTTGAGAGAAACCACTTTATTCAGGAAAGAGGGTTTGCTGAGCACATACCAGCAGAGTAAGTACACCCCAAAATAAATTCATAAGCATGTTCCAGGTCGCTTTATTGCTCACAGACTTCAAGAATTGTAAAAAAAAAAAGAGAATGAAAGGTGGCATCAGTGGCATCTGCGAAGCTTTAAAAGTTTTTGCCGCTCCCTCTGTGCAACCCTTTCCTTATTAAGAGCCTTGGTGAAGAAATGCAGCCGTGTCACCACAAAGAATTGTATGATTTTGGCAGTGATCCTCGCAGCCAACAGTGTCGAATTTTACGCTGCGCAAAAAGGTTACAAAATAATGTACACTGAATGCATGGAGCTTCTCCTTTGAGAAGAAGGTAGTAAAGGCATCCTCCAATATCGGCACAAGTTTGCCCAGCTTCTGACATGGATAGAGGAGGTCTCCTTTATCAAAGTGTGCAGTGAAAGTGCTGTTTGTATTGTGCACAGCTGCTGTTCTGCTACTCATGAGGCATGATGAACACTCCTTTTAGGCATTCTTAGCTCCAAACTTCCTTGTGACATAGCCTGCCAGGTAATAAACAAGGCGGCTATCACTGCATTCCACCACATAGCCGCAGTGATCAGAACGCAATGCAGAACGAATTACTTCCCCCGCATTATCTACATCCCCAAACTCAAGCATATCTTCGATAATATCTCGAATGCTAAACACAGCTTCATCAGTTCTGGATGGAGACGTCAGAAGTGAATTTACCATTTCTTCACTGCAATTTCCTGACTTTGGAGCTCGTGCCAAGTTATAGAAACTTAAACAGTTCACGGTTATTAGGAACTGGCCTGGAGAGGAGTGGTCAAAACTACAAGAATATTTCCTAATAATCCCATACAGGTTTTCTAACTTGTCTTGGCTTAACCTGGAAGTCAGCAGGTACTTAAATCCTAAAGAGGACACATACCTCAGAACAGACAGAGTGCTGTGTATCGTGACACGAAGGCCTTCAGCAGTACTGCTGCTTACAAACCCGCCTCCAGCCTTTTTTGCTGCTTTTTCCCAGTCATCTAAGAATTGGAGGAATGCATTAAGGTCTGAAACAGCTTCTGAAAGACTCCCTTAGTCCATCTCGGGGACGCCTTGAGGTCATTATATATATTAGCCTGCTTAGACGCTGCGCCAGTTTTTCCGTTGGTGCAATGTAATCGGATATTTACCTGCTATCAGCTGTGTACAGAAACATGCCCTTCAGCACTTCATCACTGAATAGTTTGAATGCCAGATTAACTTTCATTTTTTCAAATGAATTAGGCCTGATATGTGCTTTTGTCAAACTTGACATTGCCTTCAGAGTGATGGAACTTCTGTCTTTGTGCCAAGCTGCTTCTATGTGTTCAATGCAGGCCCATCCATCAGATGTCGAGATACCTTTGCTTACGAAAGAATTCCGAAGACACTTAAGTAAGTGCGGAAAATCCGAGTAAAAGTGTAGAGACCTTGTCGAGTCCACGGGGTGGGCAGTTTTGCATGTGACTTGGCCCGATTGCACTGAAAAGCAATAAAATTGATTAGCAATAAGCACACCTCAGTATATTACTTCGCCCATTTAGCAGATTCCTTGATATAATAAAGGAGCACATTGTTAGTTATTATAACATGCTTTTCAATATGAAAACATCATGCATGGTCAACATGTTTGTAGCATTTTAAGTTTCCAAGCACATTAAGATTATTGTTGAAGCTTGTTATAGTGTAGCAACGCAGCAATAAAAATATAAAGTCATTTACCACGAATCCCAAATGACTTCCACAGTTTCCGGTTCCATCAGGCCCCATTGCATGTCACGAAGTCCACGAAGAGGCCAGCTTGCTCAGACAGCAGTATGGCTTCAAGCAAGATCTTTTCAAGCATTTCCGCCTTGATGTTTCCCTTAGAAAAGAAGACTCCGAGCACTTGGGTCCAGTCACCTGCATCATGAAACGGCAAATTGGCTGCTTCCAACACGTTTCCTCAAAATGTAATTTTTTTAACCTAAGAACAGACTCTCAAGCAAATTATTTTGTAAAATAATACACTACCGCAAATTAATTCTATTTCTAATAATAAAACATCAGCAATGCCCTAATACAGAAAACAAATGCAACAATGTAAGAAATGTCACAGACCTTGGAATGGCTGAAAAAGCTTGACCATTCCATGGTCTGCTGCAGTTGTCTCTTCTTGGGGCGTAAACTTTCCAAGGTCAACGAACCCTTCGACAGCACCTGAAACGAACAGGATGCTAATGATTACTCCAAAATCAGAGTGAGGATGTCACAGACCCAAAACGAGCCCTGAAGACCAAGAGATCAGACAGTGCTCCTAAAACACATAATTCCCATTTATCACTACAATACTACTTACCAGCTGTGTTTACTCTGAAGTTTTCAGACAACTTCATCTCATTAAAGATGATGCCGCCATGTCGACTACATACATCCATCTCTTTCGTTTTCACTGAGAGCGCTGTAAGCACGTTGGCATTAAAGCCGAAACCACTCTTGAATTTTCTGATGTAGCGCTTTAGACAGCTCCGGCTGGGCAGGATGAGTATATTATGCTTCCGCAAGTGTTCATATAATTTGGGACTTTCCATGCGGAGAAGTACACACTCTAATATTCACGCTTTTTCATAGCTCATGCCAGATGTACTTTTTCGTGTAGCTGCCTGGAAACATGCCCTTACGGCCATCTGTTGTTTTGATAGCAGTCCTTTAATGCGAGCATTCAAAGCTTCATCTCCAATTTCTTCATTGGCAGCTTTCATTCTTTTTAGCTCCCTCTCAACATTGTGCAGCTTCTTCTGACGGCGGCGGATGTTCGCATGCTTTTTAAGGCGACTCACCTTCATAGCTTGTGCTTTCTTTCGTGAAAGCTGATTCTGCACAAGCTTGCGCAAGCATTTGCAATAAATGCATGGTCCAATACCTGATACTGTCATTGTACATTTCACTGAGTAGTAAGCGCCAGCAAAGTGCACATATGTGCTGCTATTTGTGGGCTGCAGCCCACATCCTACGCACATTTCAAGTGCATGACTTTCCTCAAGTACGTCTTGAGCCTCGAGGGGTGATTCGATGGTCCGCTCCAAATGTAGTTTTCCTCGGAGAAAAACTGTGCACAACACATGGCCCGAATGATTGGTGTTTTCAGCTAACTGTACCAACTTCGGCAGCAATGCGCAGTTCATTTCCGGGCCCTCTAGTTCACAAAGGCCGAAAAAAACGACGCCTGGCTGTGCTATGAAGCACAGCCTGTTCCAGCCCGGGCCCAGCAGGCGGAGGCTTTCACACCGGACGTGAACTTCTGATTGACTTGGTGCCATTTGGGAAGCTCCCATATCTGGAACTGGAGACTCTGTTCCCAAATCGCATGCTGCCGCGTTGTGTGCTACAGCAACGCTTGCAGTTTTTCTCTTTTGAGAAGGTGGCTCATCTTGCTCGCAGACATTTCTGTTCTTCCACCTGACCGATGCTTTCTTCGTGAAATACTTTGCGGCGTCTGGAAACAGAGTGGGCACGGCATCATCTTTAAACTCGGTCTATCCCGCGGTACTTCCACAACTTCACCGTTTATGATGTGCCGCCAAGACTGCTCTATAAACTTGTCCTAAAAGTGCTGTTCACAAATGCCGCAGTTATCTGACAGCTCTTTATCTGCTCGTTTAATATTACGTGCCCACAGCTCTCTTCTAGAATTATCATTTGGGGCCGAAGGAGCGACGCCTTCGTACGGCAAGATTTGTAGCCGCTGGTGCAACCGGGCACAAAGCAAGTCCATGCCTTCGGCGGCATGATTTGCTTGACAGCTTCGTTACACTACTCAGCCGAGGGCAAAACGCATAACGCACTGCAACACGACACACGCACAGCCGCACACGCACAGCCTGTACCAAACATGGGCAACGAACGGCGAACTGCGCGGCCAGAACACGTTGACACGGCTGACATGCGGCAACTTCCCGCACACCGCTTCCAAACTCACTCCCCTCCTGACTACAGCACCCTTAGCGGATTTAAGAGGCTTTCCTCGCGTTTCGTGCGCCTTCCATGCACGGCGCGCATACAGCGCCCGTCACACTTCCCCTTCCAGACACCATACCACTGATGAAAAGAGCTTGAGGGGCGGTGCCGGTCTGCTCGGGTGATGACGATGTTGCTCCGATGTGCCTTTGCAGAACAGAAAAATGTCCGGAGTTCGAGACATTTCTTCCAGTCCGCAAGGTGTCACTGCCATCAAGCAATGCAACTTTTACTTGTGGATGAAGCTTGTAGATGGGCGATGGATTTCCGAAGCGGAATCCATCGCCCATCTACAAGCTTCCATCCTACGCATCCATCCAAAGCGGAGTTTGGCAGCGGTGCGCGAACGAAAAGCAAGCCTCTTGTCCATTCTGCTTTTGACAGTGTTAAACGCCTATACTTCACGACACGCGCTGGAGCTGCCTTGGACTGCGACGGCTAACCCTGTCTTCCTGGTCACAGCAGATCATCGGCGATTCCGGTGCATAACCTGCGTCCAGTCGCCGTGTGACAACAGTCTTCCGCTGCCTTTAAAACGGACAGCATTCATGGGACTGCAGTAGTTTGGCAGCAGTGCGCGAACGAACAGCATGCCTCTTATCCATTCTACTTTTTGCAGGTGAGCGACTGAACTTTTTGTTGCTTAGCCCATTGTTTCGTTGCGCACTGCTGTCAAACTTGAATTTTTGTGTAGTGGTTTTTGTCACTCTTGTAACCATGTCGAAAGATAAAGAAATAGCGAAAGCATTGGACGATTTCAAACGTGAAATGAGAGCTGAGCATCGTTCTGTCAAGGATAGCCTAAAGTTCTGCAGCGACACTTGTGACGAGACGAAAGTTATCAACTCTGAAAAACAGGCACTAAGAAAAGAGCTTAGCGAGCTGGTAAGCTGCAATGAGAATTTGAGAGCCGAAAACAAACGTTTGGCTCTAAGGGTTGAAGAACTTGAGCAGTATGGTCGCCTAAACAACCTAGAAATCAAGGGTGTAAAGTCAGATGTTGAACCAATCGAAGTGGTAGAGAAAATCGTCGAGGTCATTAATGAAGACGTTTCTTTCATTGACATTGACACGTGTCGTAGAACCTCTACTAGCCGCAAAGATGAAACCAACATCATAGTCCGCTTTGTGAGCCGAGATACGCGCCACGCATTTCTTTCCAAGGCCAGAAAGCATGGGCTGTCTAATAAAGAGCTTGGCTTCACAGACACAGACAGCGGCCGTATCTACGTCAATGAACACTTGACCTATGCCAACAAAAGCTGCTAGGAGCGACCATTGCTCGAAAAAAGGAACTCGTCTGGAAATTTGTGTGGACGAATGGCTGCAAAATTTTCGCACGCAGGGATGAATCATCTGACACAATCAAAATCTCTGCAGGATCTGATCTGGACAAAATGGCTAATTAGGTGTTGACTTATCTGATAGTTGGATTGATATCTCATTGACATGGACAGCCCATTCCATTGCATTCATTGTGATACACGATGCTTTAACAACAAGT
This sequence comes from Amblyomma maculatum, assembly GCF_055883805.1. Classification (NCBI taxonomy): domain Eukaryota; kingdom Metazoa; phylum Arthropoda; class Arachnida; order Ixodida; family Ixodidae; genus Amblyomma; species Amblyomma maculatum. The sequence continues at coordinate 105,218,993 of NC_139352.1, forward strand.
TTGCCACTTCCAAGGGAAGATTCTCTGGCGTACATATTAACGTCCGTAGTATGAAGAACAAACGTGACAGTCTTGATGAGTTCTTTGGGTGATTAAATGTGCAGTTTGATGTGCTTTTCTTTACCGAAACTTGGTTAACATCTCAAGATGATCATTTGCCATTCAAGAACTACCGGCATCATGGGCTCATTCGCCCGAATATGAGAGGTGGTGGTATTGCCTTGTATGTGGAAAACTGTTATCCACAGTCTGTACAAGAAGACATTTCGATGATAGATCCCACTGTCGAACGTTTAGCTGTATCATTGTCCGATATCATTGTGGTTGTGATATACAGACCTCCTGCTGGAAAAAAACTGCATTTTTTCTAGTTTCTTGAAAGTTTACAGCTCTATCTTGCCAATTTCCGGTTGCCTTTTGTAATAATGGGTGATGTTAATATTAATCTAATGCATGATGATTGTAACACACATGAATTCAATAACATTATAGCATCTTATGGTTGTATAAATGCTATATCTATACCAACTAGAGTTACCGTTGATACAGCTTCTCTTTTGGATGTATGTGTCACAAATACGATGTCTCCTCAAAGGGAGGCTGGCCTGTTATCTTCTGAAATTAGCGACCACATCCAGATTTTTTGTTTTCTTCCTTGTTTTCTGAGACAAATCTTTTTAAATTTCGAACTCTTATCGAAGACAGTAGTTGGGACAATATATATTACATATCTGATGTCAACTTGTCATATACTACATTTCTTGCAAAGTTCAGTGAATGTTATAATGCTGCATTTCCTTTAATTCAAGTTAAGCAGAGCTTTCGAAAGACCAGAAAGCCATGGGTCAATAAGCAGTTATATAAACGAATACAAGTTAAAAATAAAATGTACCATATCTTTGTATGCACTCGTGATGCAAACCTTTTTACTGAGTTCAAGAAATTCCAAAATAAATTAAACAAAGACCTCAAGGCAGCAAAAACGGCTTACTATATGGAACGCTCCTCGAGAATATATAATGACCGCAAGAAAGTTTGGCATGAGATAAACGAATTACTAAACAAGCAGAAGTTCGGAGATAAAGCAAAATTTCTCATATCTGATTCCAAGACCAGTGGAACTGATATAGTAAACACCATAAACCACTTTTTCATTGAAGCTGGTAAACCCACTTTTGAACAATCTTTATCAAACCCCTCCATGTGTGACCTCATTGAATCTTTATCTAATTCTATTGTGCTGTTGCCTGTGGTTCCAGAAGAAGTAGCTCTTTATATTGGTAAAATAAAAAACAATGTTTCCGCCGGCCATGACGGCATCAAAGCCATACCGTTAAAGTATGTATCGGTATCAATTTGCGACGTTCTAGCTTATCTTATAAATCTAACTTTCACCAGCGGTGTGTTTCCAGATGAACTAAAAATAGCCCGGGTGTGCCCAGTATATAAAGGAGGAAATAGAAGTGATGTTACGAATTATCGACCAATTTCCGTATTATCTGTATTTTCTAAGGTATTCGAAGAAGCCATTCAAAGCAGAATGGAAAAGTTCTTCAGTGCTCATAATATAATTAACCCGTCCCAGTATGGTTTCTTAAAAAATAGATCGACCGAACAAGCCTTACTTGCTGTTAAAGTTAAAGTTATTGACAACATTGAGTCCCGAACATATACACTTGGTTTGTTTTTGGACCTCCGAAAAGCTTTTATTGCGTGCAGCATGAAATTCTTTTAAGCAAACTAACTAGGTATGGAATACGAGGTACTTCCTTGAGCCTGCTTAGAAGTTACTTGAGCAACAGACCTCGATATGTCAAATGCAATAATTTTGTTTCAGATTTCTTGTGTGTTACTCAAGATGTGCCGCAGGGGTCTATTTTAGGCCCACTTTTATTTTTAGTTTACATAAATGATGTTTGTAACATACCTGATTCACCTGATTTGGTCATGTATGCTGATGATACAAATATATTTTTCACAGCCCGAACTCTGCCAGATTTAGAAACTACTGTAAATGACTACATGGTAAAACTGCACGCTTGGATGCAGGCAAGTCAATTTAGCTTAAACTTGTCCAAAACTAGTTACATTATTTTCAGACCTATCAGCGCCCCAATCCGTTACTCACTTGATATAAGGTATCTAAGAAACAAATACAGCAGGTAACCACTCAGAAGTTTCTCGGTGTTTGGTTCAATGAACACCTATCCTGGAATACACACAATTCTAAACTTGCCACAGATCTTAGCAGAACTGTTGGCTGTCTCTACAGGACCAGAGACCTTTTACCTGTTTCATTAAAAGTATCTATGTTTTATGCTCTATTTTTTTTCTAAGTTATCTTATTGTGCACTGGTGTGGGGCACCACAACAAATAGCAATTATCACAAGCTTTTGATTCTGCAAAAAAAGCACTCCGGGCTATTGAGGGTTATCATGGAAGACCGGAACACTTACCAACATCACCTCTATACCAAAAACATAATCTACTCCAAGCTAACCGAGTCTACGCACTCCGCTTGTTACAACATAACCACAGCAATAGGCTTTTCTCCGTCTCTGCTAATCGATTTCCTACTAAATACCCTCTCAGACAACACAGAAACCTCGTCCCAAAAACAAGGACAAATTACTGTAAACAGAAGCTTACTTACCAGATTCCAACTATTCTCAAAAACCCATCCCTATGTTCAATGTTCCATCTCTCTAAACGCAGATTTAAAAGAGACATAAAAAAGCAGTTGATACTCTCCGAAGTGGAATAATTGTTTAGTCTGGTTTTGTATTTGGCATGCAAATTTTTATCATGTTATGTTACTGTACAAATTTTTTTCCGCGTTTTGTGTGCCATATGCTGTTGTTTCTTTTTGAGTGTATAGTGGTACACTGTTTCTTTAGGTTTTACTCCAGTATGTTTAATTACCACGTTTGCTGTAATGTTCTGTTATCGTTTGTTTTCCGTGTTGCGCGCCGCTGTGAACTGTATGGGGAACTGTGACCCCGTCAAACCTAACCGCCTTTTGTCGCAGTTCCTTCTTTCATTTTTTGAAAGAGAAATAAATATCTGAATCTGTATCGGAATGCTTGATATGTAACCGACTCATTGCATGCAGCAAAAACCTGCGCAAAAACGATGACCCAGGTTAGCCACATCTGCATACTTTGCTTGGTCCCTTGCCCACTGATGAAAAGGGTTTGAGGGGCGGTGCCGGTCTGTTCGGGTGATGACGATGTTGCTCCGATGTGCCTTTGTAGAACAGAAAAATGTCCGAAGTTCGAGGGATTTCTTCTAGTCCGCAAGCTATCACTGTCATCAAGCGATGCAACTTTTACTTGTGGATGAAGTTTGTAGAGGGGCGATGGATTTCCGGAGCGGAATTCTTGGAATGTAACCGGCTCACTGCATGCAGCAAAAATCTCCGCAAGAAAGATGACACAGGTTAACCGCATCTGCATACTTTGGTTGGTTCCTTGCCCACAGTTTTTTGCCCATGTATTTGGATGGGGCCGAATCCACTACTTAGACCGACCACCAGGCCCTATCATGGCTTACAAGGTTACAAAACCCAGCTGGCCATCTATCCCACTGGTTCATTGGCTCTCCAAAAGTACAATTACAGGGTGGAACACAGAAGAGGCACCTTCAACAAAGTAGCCGATGCCTTGTCCCGAGCTCGACTTTCCTCTGAGGGCGAGTGAACCCCCGTGGTCCTCGCTGTGGCAGCTCCTGTAGACACCTGTGGCACACTGGTGTCCCGTCAACAGCTGCTCGACGCTCAGCTCTCAGACGACCAATGCAACCAGATACGCCAAACTCTGAACAGCGCCAACCCTACAGGGAGCCGGGTGCCTAAGGGAAGCTATGACAGCTACGTGGAAGCAGAAGATGGCTTGCTCCTGCGATATATACCTGCTGCGGACACCGAGAGTGGTGAGTCTGTATTTCGCGTGGTCATCACCAAGGGCGTCCGCAAGCATTTTCTAGAGTACTTTCACGAAACACGCCTCGCAGGCCACAGTGGTGGCAAAAAAAACATATTACAAATTGTGCCACGTCGCAACATGGCCCCGCATGAGAAGGGATGTCCTGGCATACGTCCGCACTTGTCATACCTGCCAGACCACGAAGCCTAGGGGAGGAAAACCACCGGGCCTCATGCAACCTGTAGAGAGCCGATACCCGTGGGAAATCGTAACCTGCGACATAATGGTGCCTATCCCAGATCAGTGAAAGAGAATCGCTACTTGTTAGTAATTGCTCACCATTTCTCGAAATGGGTAGATTTGTATCCCCTGAGTAGACTAGACTCTAAGATCATTTCGGATAAGCTACTAGAAATATCTACACGCTTTGGCTTCCCAGCTCAGCTTATCACTGATAATGCCACGTATTTCACCGGTAGGATATTCAGTGACACCTGCAAAGCTCCTGGTGTGCAGAACAAAAAGTCTACGCTCTACCACTCTCAAGCAAACAATACAAAGCGATTGAGTCGAAATCTCAAGACTATGGTAGTGGCATTCACGGAGCGGCACAAGGACTGGGACGCTCGTATCCAGGTGATGGTCTTCGCCACAAGAACCACTGTAAATCGGTCAACAGGTTTTTGCGCTAGCGGCAATTCTCCTTGGCCGTGCGCTCAGGTTCGCTATTGAGCATGCTCTGAATGGCTCTGATTTACCTGCTCCTGGTCATTCTAAATTCGCGCATGATCTTTCCAGCCTCTTGGCCGATACTGAATGAGGCAAGGGAGAACTTGGACCTTGCCCGCCTCGAACACTGCAACCAGTACAACAAGGGAAGACGACATTTGGAGTTCACAGCCACGACAAAGGCCTTCACAGCACGCACCCACTAAGTGTACTGCAAAAGGGTTTGCTGCTTCTCTCGCTCAACGATGGACTGGCCCTTACACAATAACAAAGCGCGTGTCTTCGCTTTCGTATTTTATTTGCCATGTGCAGGGTGGTCGAGAAACTGGACCAATCAACGTGGCTGATCTCCGAGCTTACCACGGCCGTCCATTAGCCACATAGAACCACTTGACCTACCGGGCACTGCGGCTACCCAAGCTCGGCGGATACCTGCAAGCATACGCCCTACCAGCAGCAGTACCGGTTCCATCAATATCCCGCGTTTTTTCTTTTTTAATGCCTCGGGAGGTGTGCCGTCTTGAGAGGGGGGGGGGGAGGGGGGGGCCCCATAGCCCCTTTTAGTGTTTCACACCGCACGCGCTTTTTCCTGTTTCTGTTGATGTTCGGCAGGGTAGCGCGAGTACGCATGCGCGAGCTGCCTGGAGCGGAGGCGGCATGTTATCGGCGCGAAACCGAAATTAGATAAATGCGTCGGAAGCAAGGCTCGTGAGGTTTTTCGCCGGGCGGCCGGCGAGCGCAGGGTGGCCAGTGAGCGTCACAGGCCGGCGGGATGTACACGGACGACGGAGCGGGGTCCTGCCAGACGAAGACGGAAGCAGTGCCTTCAAAGATGCCTTAGGAGTAATAGCGTGAGTTGTTGCCACACGAGGAGCAATATTTTTGTACCTTCGTGAACGCTTTGAGCCCTATTGCTCGGCTTATTCGCGCCGCAGTGTGTTTCGTATAGCCGCGGTAAAGCCCTGACCCTTGTTCCGTTTTATTCTTGATAGTCCATTGTGGCGCACCTCGACGGCATGTTTTCAGCGCAGTTTTGTCCAATGCTGTTTTTTTTATTAATTACTTTTCTGTTGACCCGGAATAAACCGGTGCTTCTAAGAATGACTTGGTTCTTCACTCCTCGGGCGAGACCATGGCTCACGGACCCGTATTTTAGTAGGCGAGGAGAAAAGAGAGAGGATGCACATAAAACACTAAAGACCGATTACCATAACATGTTGTATACAGGTTGACTATGCAGGAGATGAAATTAAAGATGCAATCATGGCTTGAAAGTAAGAAGATGCTCAAAAAACTAACTTCAGAAAAGCTTTAAAAATGGCAGGCGCTTAGATGATAACCCGTTTGTGCTTACCCAATGTATCGAAATATTTAGAGTGGAAAGTACATCTTTGTTATTTGGCCTGCCTAGACACAAACGGTGCGTACTACAACGTAAACTAAACTAACCAGGTGTCGGTTATGAGATATATTTATATTAACAGATTTCCTATCGGAAATATACAGGGATAACGAAGTAGAAATTACACGGGAAAAGATAAAAAGTACGGACACTGTCAATGTATGCAAAGGATTAAGACGTTGTCCGTCGCACCTACTGGTATTGTTTATATGAAAATATTGAACGGATGATACAAGAAAGTAGCCTAGATTTTAACCTGCTACATAGATTAGGCGGAAGGGTAGCAGAGAAGCGCCTCCCCGGTTTATTGTATGCAGACGATATTCCGCTGTTAGCAGATAGCCAGGAAGACTTGCAAACTCTAGTTAGGTATTGCCGAGACCAAGGGGACGCTCGATCTAGCCTTCCGTTTTAGCGCAGTTAAGTCGGGACGGATGATTTTCAGCGGCTCAACTGATCAGGGTTCCTAAAATACAAAGCCATGAAATAGCCAGAGTGACAAATATAAATATTTTCAAGCTACAAGGATTGTGATGGTGTGGCAGAAGAAGAGAAACAAGCGTTGATTTCTGGCGACTAGCAGGCTTCACCTTGTCCCGCAGCCTCAGCACTGTTAATAAACACCCCCCTTTCTTATTTTACCGTAACCACTTGGTGGAAGGTGCTCCGTTCGATCCCTACCTACGGCGCAGCAAGACCAACTGAAGTTTCGACGTAGTCGCCGCCTTGCTGGACTGCCAGCGCTCCGGAATATCGTGGGCCACACCGACTCTAATCGTGCAAGCCATGAAGCTGCAAGCCAGGCTGGCGACAGGCCTGCGCCCTCCAGCCCTATTCCGTCCCAGCCCTATCGGGAACCATGACTGTTTGCAGGAGAAGAAGGTGAGGACGTTCAGAAGTGGCTACTTCATTATCAACGAGTTATACCCTTGTTACACGGACAGAGCTAACTGCGGTTACCGAATTGAATTGTGGTTATTTCAAATCGCGGTTTGTCGTTTTTACACAGCCCTCCAGAGTCCTCGGTTATTGGAAGCCTTACTCGGTTATGGCAGCTAACGCCTCCTTGGGTGCAAAAGACGAACTGACGCAACAATTCGGCGGAACGAAATGCCGTATGCAAATGTGTGCGTTATTTAGAAGATATTTGTTATAAAACAACTTTCTGTGAAGAGCATGTTTTGTGTCGCAAAATTATTGATTTGAAAAGTTTGTAACATGGGCGCGGACGCTGCCGACGCGCTGCCTCCTTCCATGGACGCCGCCATCTTCTCGGTTAACGACGCAAAGCGAGGTCGCCAAGCTCGGTTCGCGATAACCGCGGTTAGTGGCGCCACCACGGTTTGGTCCGCCATGTAACATGCGCTAACCACGGTTTCGCGTAACCGCGCTTACGCTAACCGCGGTTAACTCTGCCCGTATAACGAGGGTATTAGTCGGTACAACCGGTGGACCGTGTCACCATGCTAACCAATGTCATTTTCTTTTTAACTCACACGGCGATGACCTGGTTTGAGAATAACGAGGACAACTTGACGACTTGGGAACGGTTTGCCACCGAGATAAAACAGCATTTTGGCGACTCTGTTTCGAGCAAAAAGCGGGCTGAGCAGACCCTTGCTCGAAGAGTTCAATTGCCCGATGAAAATTGTACCACTTATACAGAAGAGATCCTCAGATTATGCAAATGTGTCAATTCCAACATATTCGAGGAAGACAGATTGAGCCACATTTTGAAGCGCATTGCAGCTGACGTTTGCAACTTTTTAACAGCCAAATACACCCTTGACACTGTCTCCGATGTCATTACGCATCCGCGCGCTTCAAGCTCTGAAAACACGTCGTAATGCGCCAAAATTTGGGCGGCTAGCCAATGCGCCTACCGTGGCCAGCCTTGATGACCATGCCCAATTAGACCTTCCGACTATCCGGCAAATCGTGCGGGAAGAACTTCTACGGCTCAACTCACTTCCCCTGCATGAATCTGCTGAGGTCTCTGTCTAGAGGGTATCTAGACGGCCGGCTTCACTACCACAAGTGATTGCAGTGCAACCTTTCTGCCAAGCTCCTGAAGTTGCAGGTTCTCTTGACTACCCACCTTTGCATTTTGCCAACCCGAATGCGTCGATGGTTAATGCCGCAAGGTATGACGTCACATCAAGTGCACTTAGATCGTCAATTCGATCTGCCAGGATCCTTGAGCAGTATGAGCATTCAGCCAGACCTATGACGCACCCTGCTGTCCCTGGCGCTTATCCACAACAGCATTTTCTACCTCCCCCACTGATATGCTACCGCTGCGGCGTCGAAGGTCACATCATCAGGTACTGCCGCAGTAGGTTCCCGCCCCGCTATAACCACCCGGCGCCTCTAACAGCACCCAGTAATCGACAAACAGCCCCGTTTTTCAGTAATCAAATACTCCGCGTGGGTATTACCGCAACATTCATACCGAGAATCTCCGCGACCATTCCCCTGCATCTGATAAAAGTGTTACTCCTCCACTCGCCTTCCGTGAGCGTCGTTCTCTATCACCGTGGCGGCGCTCCCATGTCGCCTCGGCTGGAAAACTAACCATATTCAAAGGGTAAACCAGCCAAAAAAAAGAGGCGCAAATACGAGAGAGAACTTCGCAGGACAGGGGCTGAAAACTAACCAGCGCGACTACTGGGGGTGAGGCCGCTGGAAATGCGCTGTGTGCCAACATCCCTCCAACTATAATGCTCAAAAACAATATTTGTGTGTACATTGAATGAGTGTGTACATTAGCTTTGGTCGATAGGGGTGCGACTGTGTCTGTGATGAGTCATCACTTTAGGCGCTTGTTGGGACGCAAAGTGATGTTTGAATATGACCGTGCTTCAACGTTTTGTGGTGCGAGTGGAGAGGCGTTGCGGCCTTAAAGCGTGTGTAGTGCGCTAGTGTCTGTTGGTGGTCCACTTTTTCAAGCCGAATTCGTCGTCTTACCCCACTATACGCATGACAGCATTTTAGGAACGGACTTTTTGAAATTTTGTGGTGCTACCGTGGACTGCCGAAGTCAAGAGGGTCTTTTTGACGGCTTGCATCTGCCAACTCATTTTGAAAGCCGCTGTAATGAAGAAACTGTTCTTAGTATTACCGAGGACACGGTAGTTCCACCTTTGTCTGCCATGTTCGTCCCCGTGTCCGCTCTACTTCTTGATCAGGTTTCATTTCAGGCCGTGGTGCACCGAGTTCACTCAGCATGCCTGAAGAAAAATATTAATATTCCTCATTGTATGATCACTGTTCATCACAGTAGTGCCTCTTTATGGACAATAAATCCATCGTCCGAGCCCACAGTGTTACCAACCGGATTGAAGCTTGCCTCCTGTGGACCCGACGTGCCCCGCATCGTTGCTTTGGTCACAGATGCTACGAGTGCCACTGTACCTCCGGCTGCTGATGGAACTTCGATCTTCCACATGATCAGCGCCGATCTCAGCTCACCTCAACCCCGTACTCTTGTGAATATTCTTCTACCCTTTTCGCCTATGTTTGACTTTTTTCAAACAGATGGACCAACCTCTTGCCCTGTACTCGGACACATCATACCATTGAAACTGGTTCGGCTCGTCCCATCCGTCAAAAGCCCTATCCCGTGTCCCCATCTGAGCGTGAAGTCATTCATGAGCACGTGGAGGGCATGGTACGGAAGAAGGTGATGCAGGAGTCATCTAGGCCTTGGGCTGCCCCTGCTATCTTGTACTCAAGAAAGACGGTTCGTGGCGGTTCTGTGTCGATTACCGGCGTCAACATTCTCTTACAAAGAAGGACGTCTATCCTTTTCCTAGCATAGACGTTGCCCTCGACTGCCTCTCTGGTGCGTCCTATTTTTCTTGTCTTGATCCCAGATCTGGCTACTGGCAAATTCCAATGCACCCTTCGAATAAGAAAAAAACAGCCTTTGTAACACCAGATGGCCTTTATGACTTCAATGTTATGCCGTTCGGGTTGTGCAATGCACCTGCCACATTTGAACGATTTATGGACAGAGTTTTGCACGGCCTAAATTGGAACACTTGTCTTTGCTATCTGGACGATGTCGTCATATTTGGGAAGTCCTTCAAAGAACCCAACGACCATTTAGTACGCGTTTTGAATTGTCTGCACAATGCTGCCCTAATTCTAAACTCAAAAAAGTTCCGCTTTGGAGAGCACCAAGCGCTGGTGCCAGGACACCTTGTCAATGGCGATTGTGGAATGCCGGATCCCCTGAAAACAGCCGCTGTTGAGACTTTGAATTCCCCGCAGACAATGAAGGAATTGCGCAAATTTCTAAGGTTGTTTTCGTATTTTAGACGCTTTATACATCGCTTTGCTGATGTTGCTTACCCATTGGCGTGCCTTCTCAACAAAAACTTCACTTCTGACTGGGCACCAGACTGCGACGCGTCATTCCGTCTACTAAAAAAATGAAACGATAGAAACCTTTATTGTCGCAGTTCTTGTGAATTCTTCCGTAAACAGGTGTTCACAGCGCTAAGATACTAGGCACCTTATCTAATCTAATCTTGGTTGTTAATTGAATAGACAAAACCAGGAAACAAAACTCAGTGCTATAATTGTTTCGCGTCCCGCCGACATCGTGCGAGTAATATTTACCACAGGACGATTGGGTGTTTCACTGTGCCACATCTCTATGCCACAACGTGCCATTAGGCGGGTGGCAGTTATAAACACACCAATCGTAACTATTTGTTCACTCGGAGAGGGGAGGGTGGGTGCTAATAAGAGACATGCATGCACAGATCCCGGCATATCTTGAAGCAGTTATATAAATCCAGAGCACTGCTAAACAATAAACGCTGAAACTGGCAAGTAACCTTAGTCCTAAAGAACGTTTTTCAAAGACTGCTCAGAGTTAATGAATTTATTTTTGGTTTAAAGCCCACTCTGCGCACTTCTTCGTTCTAGTTCGAATTCACATTGAATAGGCAATTGAAAAAAAAACAATGGGAACAGATGAGGAGATAATAGCGTTATAAAATGACGAAGAGAAATTTTACTTAGGCCAACATTAGCTCCTCAGCTCTACAGAAGGATTATATGCTTATCGTGTTGAAACAAACAGTTGCAATTTCATCGGTACATGCTGTGAAACCACGTGCGTCCAGAATCTCCGCTCTCTTAAATAGGCAGTCCTTTGGTCTGTCCAATCTTACACTTTCCAAGTTTTTTAACCTTTTTTATTGGACAAAGGCATTATGATTTTTTTCTGCTGCACACAATATAATGGCTACTCTCTTCGTATATTCTTCTGAGCTTTAGGATGTTTTCCCACAATCCCTCTACGTTGCACACTCTATGGGTGCTTTTGAATCTAAAGTACTGCCATAACTATAGCTCTCTGCGGATGAACAGGGCCAATCAAAACAAAGAAAACACTCAGAGCGGAGCATTACTTCACAGAAAATCAACAGCTTCCAGCTTGCCCATCTTTCAGTATATTATTTTATCAAGCGTTTCAATCAATTGATGAGCTATTTGATTGCAACTCACGAATGAGACAGACAAAAATATTGTGGAGCATATACCTCCAATTCGTTGTACGAGTATTCAGTAAAAGAAGTAAAAAGACTGGAAAGGCTCCGGTATTCCTAAGCCGAATGTCGAGCGATAGCTATTTTGAGATAAGGCGCAATGCATGTTTCGATGCTTATGTTATTACCTCCTTTCCAGATTTAACGAATACGAGCACAGCATTGCGCGTGACACTGCCACGGGATAAACTCAGAGATGGCTTAACAACTTGTTTTATCGAAACACCGTCGGCGTACTACTAGTAGTAGTTAGCACAGCGTGTCAGAAATATTCGGGCGCTGCTTAAAAAAAATAACCTTATTATGGTTATTTGTGGCTCTGTTGATACTTAATTGCTTTTTTTATAGCGATTAAAATTATATGAAATCGATCTAAATACTTGTTTGGTGAATAGGATAGGATAGGATAGGATAGGAAATACGTTAGTTTCTCTACGAGGGTCTTGTGCTAGTAGCGGAAGAGTTCCATCTTCCGTCTTCTCACAGGGTCGGTGCCCCTATTCCAGGGCTCCGCTGAGCTTCGCTGCTCGCTGGGCGTGCTGGATTAAACCTAGTTGGCAATCCAAATCGCCGCTGGAGAGCCGGCTCTCCCACTGTTCCGCACTCGGGTCTTTACGAAAGCTGTCGTTATTTTTACATTGCCACGTGATGTGGTATAGCGAAGGTTTGCTACCACACCATGGGCAGGTGTCTCGATATTGTGACGGGTAAATTTTGCTCAGGGTATGCAGGTTAGGGAATGTTCCTGTCTGCAGTCTTCGCCAGTACACGGCCTCTTGTTGTTTTAGATCCCGATGAGGCGGCGGATAGCGGATCCGTACCCCCTTATAGTAGTTAAGAATGTCGGAGTACGTAGGGCCGACTCGCTCGGGTAGATCGTCCGATTGGGAGGAAGCTCGGCTCGTGTACCCTCGAGCTACCTGATCGGCGCGTTCGTTCCCCGCTATGCCGGTGTGTCCTGGCACCCAGTAGATGTTGTGTTTGACTTTTGATGGGGTCGTGCTATGGAGGAGCCTGAGGGCGGCGCGACCTATGCGGCCGTTCATGTAGTTACGGCACGCTTCTCTAGAATCTGTAAGAATGGTAAGGGACGTGTTGCATCGATACCCGGCTACCACCGCAAGAGCAACGGCCAGCTCTTCCCCTTCGGTTACCGTGCATTCCCTGACTGAGGCGCTAGCTAGTTCCTTTAGGTTGGAATCAATAGCTACCGCCACGGCGCTATTATGTGAGCTTCCTGTATACGAAGCCGCGTCCGTGTATACCGTGGTGGATCTTGTAGCTAAATTTAGTTGTACATACTTCGCCCGGGCTGCTCTACGGGCCACATGCAAGTTGGGGTCCATGTTCCGGGGAAGGGAGCTAACCTTTAGCGTCTGGCGAATTGCGTCCGGTATGCTCGCAGTACGGTTCTCGATTTCCGCTGCATCGCTGATTGTTCTGAAGCCACATTCCTAAGACTCGTATCTTGTCTCGTTCGGGAAGTAGCTTTCCTTCGAGGGAGACATTGAGGGTCCCTTCTTTGTGTTTCCCTTTGTGAACTCGCAAGAGTTCGGATTTTTCTGTGGAGCAGGCGAGACCTCGTGCATGGACATATTCTTCTACGCAGGTAGCCGCTGCTTGCAGCCGTTCTTCTTTCTGGCCGAGCGATCCGGAGGTAACCCAAACCGTGAAGTCGTCAGCGTACATGGCGTGCTGTATGCCTTCGATCTTCTCAAGTTGTCTAGCGAGTCCGATCATAGCCACATTAAAAAGTAGTGGCGAGATGACGGACCCTTGAGGTGTGCCTTTGTTGGGGGTCGAGAATTTATCGCTGCGAAGGTCTCCGAGCCCAACCGTTGCAGTTCGGTTGGAAAGAAAGGCCTTCACGTAGCTGTGAATCTTCTCGCCACAGTGGAGGTTGTCGAGTCCTTCCATTACAGCCGCATGGCTAACGTTGTCAAAGGCCCCTTTAATATCAAGGGCCATGACCGCGTTCTCGCCAGCGCTGGGGACATTGGTGAGGACTTCCTCTTTGAGTTGTATGAGGACGTCCTGCGTGGAGAGGTGAGCTCGGAAGCCGAACATGCTGTGGGGGTACAGGTCTTCATCCTCCATGTAATTTTGGAGCCTCCGAGTAACGACACGCTCGTAGAGCTTGCCTAGGCAGGAGGTGAGTGAGATAGGTCGGAGGTTTTCGATCTGGAGTTTCTTACCCGGTTTTGGGATCATTACGACCTCTGCATGCTTCCACTCTTCAGGAACCGTTCCTGCGGCCCAGTGCCCGTTGAGGAAGGTTGTCAATTGGTCGACTGCCCCGTCGCTGAGGTTGCGTATGAGTGCATTATGGATCTTGTCTGCACCCGCCGCCGTGTTGCGCGTGCATACCTTTATGGCAGCGAACACTTCTTCCCTGGTGATCGGTCTGTCCAGGTGGGTGTTCGGTCTTCCCAAGTATGGTTTCGGGTATGCTGCAGGCAAGGTCGTGCCGTAGCATTTCTCTTTTACTTTATCTAACAGTTCCTTCTCCGTACCCTCGAAGGTGTGGATGAGTCTGCGGATAGCTTTCCCGCTTTCGGCCCTGGTTTGGATAGGGTCGAGAAGGGTCTTGAGTATACGCCACGTTTTGGCCGTGCTGAGGGTGCCGTCCAGCGAGCTACTGAACTGCTGCCAGCTCTGCCTGGCCAGTTGAGCTGCGTACTCCTCCGCTATCTTGGTGACTTCTGCAATCTTCAGCTTGAGTTTCCTGTTAAAGCGCTGCTTCTTCCAGCGCTTGGTGAGCCCTCGGCGTGCCTCCCATAGCCTGAGGAGCCGAGGGTCCACCTCTGGTGTTTGCTCGGTGCGATCCACTTCTTGAGTGTACTGCTTCTGGATGTCTTTGAGTTGTTGACACCAATCATCTATGGAAGTAATCCTCCCTTCCAGGTCCGCGCATGCCTTGCGGAAGGCCGGCCAGTTGGTGATCTTGGCCGTGCCGAGCTTGCGCTTGATGTTGGTGGCTGTTATTGTGATCTTCAAGATATAATGGTCACTGCCTAGATTCTCCAGCAGATTCTCCCACGTTGCATGTTTCGCCCCCCTGGCAAAAGTTAAGTCCGGACACGTATCCTGGCAGACAGAATTGCCAAGGCGCGTGGGTTGAGTTTCGTCCGTTAAGAGGGTACATTGGATCGCTTCCGCCGCATCCTCGACCTCTATACCTTTCTGATTATTTGTGGGGTATCCCCACTGCTGTCCGCGAGCGTTAAAGTCACCTACAATTAGCAGCGTGTTGCTTTTAGCAAGTTTGCTGGCCCCTAGAAAGAGTTTATGAAAATTCGCGTCCCGCTGGCGAGGCGGGCTATAGAGGTTTACGAGAAAGACACTCTTTTCCTTGTGAATAAAGAAGTGAAGAGGAATGAAACAATTGTAAAAGGAGGTTCCTTTGTTATGCTAACAATTTTAAACTGTGGAATTGATCAATTAGTTTTTAAATAAATGCAGAATTGGAAAAATTCGGTTCCAAAGGTTAATTGCAAAATATGAAAAATGCGTTCAGTGTTGTCAGTTGGACGAGAATGGAAGGTCAATATTTTCTTATGCTATCGGTGTATGTACGACGTCAGTTGTACTTTGTTATTTGTAGCGACTGAAGGAAGAAGGAGAAAAATGCACGGGCCTGCCACTCACTCTGTAGCTGAGCCACCTCCGCTGCCTCGTGCGGACAGAAGAGAAAACAGAGAAGAAAGAAAAAAAGAGGGAGAGAAATACGCGCGTCTCAACAGCCGTCATCTACTACCGAAACGGTAGCGGCTGCAATGAGGCCTACAACAGATCCCCCGCCACAAGCGGCAATCACCTACCTGTCCCAGTCCCGTAGGGCAAGGAGCAGTCCCCCCATACAGTACGCTTGCCAACGACGTCAGTGCACGTTAACGATCCCCAGGTGGTCGAAATTATTTCGAAGCCCTCCGCTACGCTACTCGTTCTCTCTGTCCACTTTCACTCCCACCTTTCTCCCTTCCCTTTACGGCACGGGTCAGGTGTCCACATAAACTAATTTGACAGATACTATCGGCGCTTGCTGTGCTATCGCCCTGAAATCGTCAGCTAAACGTTCCACCAATTCTGCAGCGTCACCATTTAGGACATCGTTTAGCCCCGCGGCTACTATCATCATATTGCGCTGTACGAAATTTTTCAGCAACCTATTTTTACTCTCTTTCAGTACTGCCCTTATTGCCATCCCTGGGAAGATTCCAGCTTACACTCGCTTATCACCTTTTACACGTTACATGATATCTCGCTTGAACCTGCTAATGTTACAATCCCTGGCGATAAGCACCCGGGCATTCTCTCTTCCTCTCCCGACTGTTGGCTCCTGCTTTCGGTTATCTGTGTCCTTCCCTCTGGGATTTCATTTCTTCCTTTCTTCCTTCTTTTCTGCCGACTTCTTAGTAGCTTCTAAATAATTCTGTCGGTTCGCATCCGCCTGACCTACTTTGCCTTCCATCCGCCTTCCATGCCAGTGCTGGTCCCAGCCACCGCTTGAATGTCCGTCCTCATTGTTTCCAAGGGCAAAGTCGGCCATTTTTGTTTCCATTTTAGGAAGCTGTCCTAGCAGTTTCTGATTTTCTGCCCTTAATAAACCTGCTTCATTTTCTAAATCATCCACACGAGACACTAAAACATCATTTTCTCGTTCAAATCTATCTTGGCGCGCACTCAGCACGCAACACCGACGCGAAAAGTCACTGCCGCTTTATCTACTGAGTCAAAACGAGTTTCCTTGAGATTAACCTGTACCTCACACTTAAGCATATTTGGTTTAGCTTCTACGATTTTCTACTACGAATTCCCAGAATATACAAACTGAAAAAGGAAGACATAAAAACGACTAGCAAGCACGCGTTAAAATAAATACTGCGAATGTTAATAGCCTAGAAAAAAGAATTAAAAATATGTAAAGAATGAACGCCGAGAAAGCCTAGCTGCCGGCACGAAAACCCAGGTGCTAGGACAAAGAGCTAAAATCTATTCTTTACGCAGCGCTGGTCGCTCATCTACACCTTCCGAGGAGCAGGGGAGGCCTTGGCCTGCCGTGCGTCCCGACAGTGGCTCGGGTACTCGCGTTGAGGCTGGTGGAGGGGCTATTAGCTGAAGAGTCTTACCCTGGTCGCATCGCTCATCCTGTACTGGATGAGCACGGCTCGTCGTGTACTTACACCCGAAGAATACCTCGGTCCACAGGCGGACAGACCTGCCTTTTTACCGCGAGGTTGCCGTGATAAAGACGACTCTCGATGCAGACCTGTCAGGTTAATGTAGGCGACCTACCAGCCACACCTATCAGCGAATTAGTAGCCATTCGCAGGCTTTCAGCTCATGGGCAACGAGAGACTGCTGTACCCAAATGGCGAGCGTGGGCAGCTTGTCGGCTGCCAAATGAAGTGCGAGATTTTGACACGCTTAGGCGCTGGGGTGTCCTCCCCACGAGACAGCGCCTTGCCAGATGGGGTATTGTACCCAATGACCAGTGTGGCACCTGTGGTGCTCCCGAGAGCCTCGGGCATGTTTTTTTTTTGAATGTGTAGTTTAGAGAACAATGTGGCGGCTCGCATATAGGGTGTTTAACTTCTTCATGAACCCCGGCGTCAGGCGCCGGCGCAACCCTTTTGAACACCTTGTTTTCACTGTGGTTCTGTTTGTGTTGTGGCGTCGCAGGTGCATCGCTGAGGCGCGCCGAACTCCCTCCCGAGCACTGTACCCAGCCTTGCAGAGGCTGCGCATCGTCTTCTAGAAGTATCTGTTTGGACAGTTAGAAACGGACGTCGAGACGCGGTTACTGCGGTGCTGGCACACGCGCTTCTATGTTGTACGAGGCAGCAGACTTGAGATGCCTGTCGTCCTTTATTAGAACCTTCCTCGTTTATACTGTTTTCCCCTCTCTGGGGAATCATGTTTTTTTTAGTTTATTATGTATATGGGTAACCTGTAGTGTTTTATATAGTGATTTGTTTCGTGAGTAATGTGCTTTTTTGTATGTATGTATGTACAGTCGTTAGCAAAAGTGGAGAGACCGTGCGCTTTGAGAAAACTACCCGCCAGCTTTTTCTGACAGTGAAACAGCTATTTCTGAGAAATGGATTAGGTACCATGCATAGTATACTTGCCTTCTTGCCCAAGCAATTTTCTCTAGCATATATTTTTATACATTAAAAAAGCAATCATAGCAGTTAGCGTGGTCTCTCCACTTTTGCTCACGACTGTACGTACCCAATAAATTATCTTCATGACGTTCTTTTTTGTATGTATGTGTATACCTAATAAATTCTTTTTACAACTTCTATTGTTTTCCCCTCTCTGGGAATTCTTGTTTTTCAGTTTAAATTATGTATGTACCATAGAGTGTTTTGTATAGTACTTTGGTCAGTGAGTAATGTGCGTTTTTGTATGTATGTAGGTACCCAATGAATTCTCTTTACACACCTAACCTAACTAGCTGAAAATGAATTAGAGTTAATAAAAGAAAGAACTCATCTTTTTGACGCTTTCGGAAGCTCCCGCTTTCGCCAGTCCGTCCGTTTCCGGTAGCCACGTGCAATCGGAGGAGGGATGGAACACGCGTCCGCACCACACTGCTCCAGACAAATGCCCACTGCCACCTAGCTCCAGACAAAAGCTCCGGAAAGCCGGACGGTGGGTATTAAATAGGAACACTGTCGCGTTTGGTTCCTTGCCGGACGCCGAGCGCGGCCCGGCAGCGGGCAGGAAGGAACTGAGACTGGCCCCGATCCCGGCACGATAACAACAACCCTTTATTTCACGCGAACAGCATCTTTATATAGCAAGCACACATGTGACCAGTGACGTCACGGACAGACAATGTTTCAGACGCGGCACAGGCGCTGTCAGCACATCTCCCTTTTTCTCTGAAAAGATACACTGGCATTTCCAACAAACTTAGCACTACCACCAACAAAGGATGGACACTTTTTAATGGATGCAACCAATGCTCAAAACAAAATAACAGTCAGTTACTGAACCCATATCGGTCTGGCGGTCGGACATGACGGCTAAATCGTGTTCTATATCCAGGAGGGCTAGTTTGTGGCAAGGGGGTATAGATGGATCGGCAGGTGCCTTCGGTTTAGATGGATTAGTTTCCTGTTCCATTTTTACCCGACTATAATATGCCTGCGGAAACTCATAGCTACCTCCTTCTTCCTCGCAGTCATTCTGCTGGGAAACAAAGCGAACCAGGAATTTCCTGTTTCTAGAACTACACCCGTAGAAGTTCTAACTACATACGACCTCGGACGTTGTGCAGGACGTAAGACTCGCGCTTTCACTTTGCAGTCTGTCACCCATACTTCCGCTCCTGGCTTGAGGACTGGCAGCGGAAGAGCCCTATGACGACTATTGAAGTACCTACGCTGCCACTGTCGGATGGTTACATGGCGATCTCTGAATTTTTTCAAGCTCACCTCGTCGCTGTCGCGGCTGCAGCGGCTCGCCGCCTCGGCGGCAGCCACTCAGCCCCGAGATTGAGGAAACGTCCGTTCTGGCAACGATCTCCGACTCTCCAATGACCGCTCAAGTTCAAGGCGAAGAAATTTCACCCGAGGAATTCCACCGCGGCCATGGATGGACGCTCGCGGGGGAACGCATGTCATCACCTTGATGGAAAATAAAGGTATTATTATTATTATTAAGACTCCGTCAACGAGACCTCGACGCGAAGCTCGCCGGCACCGACAACCAAGTAAGCAAGAAAGCGAAAGGAAATAAGAACATTAGAGCCTCGGCCATCAAGGCAGCGAGAATGCCAGCCATGCCGCTGGAGGAAAACAAGATCGTGATCAGACCGCGAGGGGGACTCGACATCGCCAAGATCGGCACTACGACCGTCGCTGCGGCCAAGATCACGAACGACGAGAACGCATCGGACACGATCCGCCCGAACGCGCAACAAAATATAATGGTAATCAGCACGCCCAAGGAAGAAAACGCCGTCCGCTACGCAAGAATTCAAGCTGTATACATTCAAGACAAGACCTTCGAAGTCAGCGCGTACCGCACGGTGCCATACGACACCGTGAAGGGCATCATCCGAGGCATCCCTGTAGACGAGAAAGCCGAAGATCTCGACAGCAACATTGTAAACGACAGAAACCCACTCGCCGCAGGCGCCGATAGAATCGGCAACACGACCACGATAATAGTAGCCTTCAGAGGACCCAAGGTACCGAACTTTGTCCGATATGGTGTCACGCTCATACCATGCCACCTGTACAAAAAGCAAATTGACGTCTGCCACCAGTGTGGTCGGGTCTGGCATCGCAAGGACGTGTGCCCGACGCCAACCAACCGGATCTGCAGGGGCTGCGGCGAAGCGAACCCAAAAGACCACAAATGTACACCCAAAAGCAAACTTTGCGGTGGCGCTCACCCGACCGCCGACAGAGAATGTAAAGCCAGATACAAGGTTTTCCTACGTCGTTCTCAAGCCTCAGTGGGAGCGCCGAAAGTCAGCCATCAGCTGCCGTCGGAGGGCGATTTCCCACCACTTGACAAGCCAGCTGCCCATAATTCAAGAACGCCATCGAGAGACCGCGCGCAGTCGAGAAATAGCAGCTGCAGGAGTCAGGGCAGAGACGCGCGGAAAACGAAAACCCAAGGATCACCGTCGCGTGAGAGAGTCGGTTGGAGCAACGCCGCACGAGGTATCATGAAGACCAATCCGAGCTACAACGCCTTGACAGAAGACAACGCTTCAACCAAGGAACGAGAGATCAACGAGGCCCTAAAAAAGAAGAACGCGGCCCTGCGAGCCACCATCAACAACCTCACCAAGGAAATCGCGGAGATCCGCAACGCCCTCCGCAACGTCGAACAGCAAAGATCCACCCCGAGCGGCAACAACAAGGCCGAAGAAACTACGGCCGACGCAGACAAGGAGCCGGCAACGAAGAACAGGGCCGTCGAATCACGCAAGACCAAGAGCAACATGAACAACTGCAGCACCGACAGCAGCAACAACATCGAGGCCAAACTCAACAGCCTCGAGAATATGATCAAATCGATGAAGCAAGCCATCGAAGCCTTCCAAACGGAGAACGTCAATAGACTCAACAATCTGGAAAAAAGCGTGCAACTAATACTAAGCAACCCAACGTTCGCGCCAGTACAGCATCAAGTCAACCAAGCGCAGCAACACGGAGAATTCCGAATAGGACAATCATGGCCTCCAACTCCACAGGCATAACAGTGTGGCAGTGGAACTGCCGCGGCTTCGTCAAGAAGAGGGCAGTCGTCCAGCAGTACATCGAGCACGCGGCTCGCAAGCCCAACGTGCTCCTCCTCCAAGAAACACTAACGGACAAGCCGTCCCTCCCCGGCTACAGGGTGCACGTGGGCCCGCCCGACGGCAGAGGCCTGTGCACCCTGGTCAGGAAGGCACTCACCTTCGTCGAACACCGGCTAAGCAATGTCAGGATTGAACACACGCTCACCGAACCCATACCGACCAAGCAAAGAAAAAAAAGCAGCTTCATTTTGAACATCTACAGTTACCCATCGCGGAGACTCCAGAGGTTCAAAGCCATTCTTAACAAGGCAAGCACGACGGCGGGCCAGAGCACGCTGATCGCATGCGGCGACTTTAATGCGATGGATCCGGCGTGGGGCTACGTCAAGAGCAATGCGAAAGGCAGAAACCTATCCCAAGACGCGGCGGAACTCGACTATACCCTCATAACCGACCCGGCTTACCCAACGAGAATTGGCAAATCCGTGTCCCGAGATACCAGCCCCGACCTCACGTTCGTCAAGAACAACGAACCGATCACGATCACGTGGAGGAACACGGGGGTGGACCTCGTTAGTGACCACATGATATTGGAAATCGTCATACCGGAGCAGAGCAGTACCAAAGTCAGGAAACATACGTGGATCGATTGGTCCGCTTTCAGAGATAACAGAAATCAGGAAGCGGAAGAGACCGAAATCGACGACATCGACGCGTGGACCAACAAGATCCTCCAAGATGTTCGAAACTCAACCAAATACATAGTAACAGACCTCGAAACGAACAGAATGGATAGCCGACTGGCCCACCTCATCGAGGCCAAGCAGTCCATTCTCAACACATGGAAACAACAACGCCTTAATCGTAGGCTACGAAAGAAAGTCGCAGAACTCAACAGAGCAATCGAGGACCACTGTCGCACGCTATGTGCGCAACAGTGGAACGAGATATACAACGCTGCCGACGGCCAGATGCACAACGGGAAAACAGGGAACTTGCTGAAGCATCTGCTCGACGAAACCAATACTAAGTCACACCAAAAGGACCGACTGGCGAAACTCATCCATCGAGAAGTCACAAAACACGGCACTGATAAGGTGACGAAACGCAGCAGCGACAGATACCTGCTGACTACGCCCACGGAGTGCCATGGGCCGTACGGGGGGCTGCCCAACGCCCGTCTCGACAGAGATATAGACATAGAAGTTAGCACGGCACTGCAGGACCTCAACAGCAGGTCGGCGGCCGGCCTGGACCGCATCACCAACAAGGCGCTAAAGAACCTCGACGACAAATCCATGGAAAGCCTCACGAGCTATTACAACAAATGCTGGAAAATGGGAACGCTGCCGACACAGTAGAAGAGGGCCAAGATCATCCTTATCCCCAAGCCGGCAAGCCATCCGACACGGATAACCTCCGACCCATATCGCTCACATCTTGCGTGGGCAAGGTGTTGGAGCACGTCCTGCTCAACAGGTGGCAAAAATACCTCGAGAAAGAAGATCTCTACCCGGAAACAATCATTGGCTTCAGGCAGCATCTAAGTACCCAAGACGCCATGATACAACTCAAGCACCAGATCATCGACGGCAACACTGGCGACAACAAAGCTGTACTGGGACTCGTCCTGCAGAGCGCCTTCGACAAGGTGAAGCACTCAGCGATGCTATCCCAAGTGTCGAAACTCAACATTGGAGAGAGATCATACAATTACTTCAAAGACTTCCTCACGGACAGAACGCCCGCGCTCAGAGCGGGGGACCTCCAAGCACAGGAGAAGAAGCTGGGAAGCACAAGCACACCTCAGGGATCGGTCATCTCGCCAGCGCGTTTCAATCTGGTGATGATCGGAGTGGCCGAAAGGCTCAGGAACATCAAGGAAGTCCGACATACGATATACGCGGACGACATACCGCTGTGGGTAGAAGGGGGCAGCGATGCCCACATCGAATCCACCCTACAGGCGGCCGTTGATGCGATCGAAGACGAACTCGACGGAACGGGGCTCAGATGCTCGCTGAGCAAGTCGGAGCTCCTCGTCTACCAGCCCGTCAAGCACCGCAAACCCAAGAGCAGCCCGAGAGAGTACGAGGCAATCAAAGTCAAGACCAGAGAGGGAAACGCGATCCCAAGAGTCAACAAGATCAGAGTGTTGGGGATGACGATCGAGACGCACGGCAGCAACAGCGAGACTGTCACCCGGCTCATTGCGAAAGCGGCTAACGCCACGAGACTACTGAAACGAGTCACGAACAAGAAAAGTGGAATGAGGGAATAGAGCCTGATCAGACTGATCCACTCGTTCGTCATATGTCACGTAGCGTACGTGGCGGCCTACCACAAGTGGAACAAGAGCGAGAGAAACAAGATAGATATACTCATCCGCAGAGCCGACAAGACGGCACTGTGACTGTTCGAAACAACGAGCACCAAACGCCTCCTGCAGCTAGGGGTGCACAACACGCTGGAGGAGATAGCGGAGGCCCAACGTGCCGCACAGCTCGAAAGATCCCCGAAGAGATCAGGCGCAACATCAGAGTGGGCTCGGTACCGAAGAACATGCACCCGGAGTATAACAAAGGGATGAGAGCAGCGAGAGCCAAGGCGCTGATAGGTCAGCACGCGGCCGACACACACGCACGCTACGTTGACGCGGCTGAGTATGCAAGGATACACGGGTTCACGATGGTCGTCGTCGGCGCGACCGGTACCGTTCGCACGACCGCCAGCACGAGATGCACCAAGGCAAAGCAAGCGAAGGAGGTGGCCATCGCCCTAGCCATCGCCGACCGCGACTGCCACACATTGCTGTGCGACTCGAGGCAGGCGGTGAGAAATTACGCCAAAGGCAGGATAGCGAAAGAAGCTGTGCGCATACGGAAGGAAACGAAAACGACGATGGCAGCAGACAAGTAAGAATCAAGTGGTTCCCGGCGCACGCGGGCGAGGCGTCAGACCGCAACGCCAACCACAACGAGGCGGCACACGCCGAGGCGCGCGCTAACGGACCGCGCCTCGGTCGACTGGCCGCTGTGGTTCAGCACCAAAGACCGAATGACTGACTACAACGAAATAACCAAGGTGTTCCGCCTAGCTCGCAGAACTCTTCCACCCCCTTGCTCGGGGCTCAATCGAGAGCAAGCCGTTTTATTCAGACAGCTACAGACGGGCTCACTCCCCAGTCCGTCGCTGATGCATAGAATATATCCCGAGACGCACCCGACAGACAAAAGCAGTCTGCCGAACGGAGACGGCCGGCTTCGCACACATGCTGCGCAATGGTACCAAGCACCAGGAAGAAGCTAAGTCTGGGAGGATCCCGCCGCGACTGGAAGCAGCCGCAGGGAGCGACAATCAAGAGGAGCAACTCTGGGCCGTCCAGCAGGTCATCAAGGCGCTGGCCCGGCAGGGAACCAGCGAGCCGGCCACGGCGAGCGGGGACCCAGGCCGCGCGGCCGGTGCCCAGAGGACGACGTAGGCCCCGTCCGGAGCGCGCGCGCGCGAGCGCGCGTTCTACTGCAGGCCCCGAATAAACGTTTTACCAATCCAATCAGGCTCACCTTCTGGGGCAGAAGGCTCTTGGGAGGGACAGGGACTGTTGTGCGTAGCCGCCTGCCCATCCGAAGCTCTGCAATGCTTTTTCCCACTGGCTCTGGGGTGTCCCTGTACGCTAGCAGCGAAGGATACAGGTCCTTAGCTTTTATAATCAGCCGTTTAATTGTCTGGACCATCCTTTCTATTTCCCCATTTGCCTGAGGGTATCTGGGGCTCGTCGTCACAGTGCGGAAGCCATAGTCGCGAGCAAACGACTGAAATTCCTGAGATACAAATTGTGTTCCATTATCTTAGATGACAACCTCTGGTATGGCATGTCTTGCAAATAAACTTTTGAGGTGCATAATGACAGTGACACTTTTTGTAGAAGATAGCAAGGCTACCTCTGGGTATATAGAAAAATAATCTACTACCACCAAATACCATTTTCCCTCAATATTGCAGAGATCAACACCTAGCTTTTGCCAAGGACGCTGTGGAGTGGTTGCCGGAATCATTGGTTCCGACTTTTGTTGCCTGTGTTCCGCGCACACTGGGCAATCAGTCACCAAAGCTCTCAGCTGGCAACTCAACCCAGGCCACCATACGGACTCTTTGGCTCGAGCTCTGCATTTCTCGATTCCTTGGTGACTCTCGTGCAAGCGCGTCAAAACCTCTGCGCGTAATTTTTGTGGAATCACCAGCCGCACACCTTTGAGTAGCACGCCTTCAACAACTGTCAGCGTTGCTCTTTCCTGCCAGTATGGACGCAAGCCAATCGACAGCGACGAGAACTTGGGCCAGCCTTCCAGGCTGAATTTTACGAGAGCTTGACAGACTTCATCGGCTGCTTGTTCAGCTTTAACTCGTTCAAAAAGGCTAGCTTTGACGGCATTTGTCAAACAGCCCGAAACGAATTTGGCGACTTCGCCAATACTCAGCGCATGAGCATGAAATTGGTCTTCCTGAATCGGGGCTCTATACAATACATCTGCAGTAACGAGGCTCTTACCCGAGACATGGACAACCGTAAAGCTGAACCGCATAAGTCTCATGCGAAAGCGCTGAATACGAGGAGGCAAAACATCTAAAGGTGATTTTCCCGACAATGTTACAAGTGGTTTGTGGTCGGTTTCAAACATAATTTCAAGACCTTTGATGTACCCTTCGAATCGTTCTGCCGCCCTAGTCATTGCCAACGCTTCCTTTTCAATCTTAGAGTATCTGGTTTTGGCAGGCGTCAACAAGCCTGACGCAAATGCAACAGGTCTTTTTTCATTGTTTGGTGGAACTTGTATCAATACGGCCCTCAGTCCGAATGATGACGCGTCAGCGGAAAGAATGGTAGGGTACTTTACATCATTGTTAGCCATGACGCGCTTCGAAGAGATAACGTCTTTGAAGTTCGACAGCGCTTGCTCTTGGGCTGGTCCCCACGTCCATTCGTAACCCTTCAAAAGCAAGTGACGTAAAGACGCCGTTTTCGAAGCCGAATCTGGTATGAATCTTGCCTGATGATTAGCCATACCGAGCAGCCGTCGAACGTCAGACACGTTAGCTGGCATCGCGAGTTCTTTGATAGCACGAACTTTTTCAGGATCCGGCTTGATGCCATCTTTACTAAGCACACAGCCAATAAATTTTATCTTTTCTTTGTTTAGCGTAACACCGGCACTGGCGAGACTATGTAAAGTTAGACGCAGGCGTTCGTCATGTTGAGCTTTGTCGTTACCAAAAATGAGCACATCATCCATCAGGTTTATCACGCCTGAGATTCCTTCAAGTATCTGCGACATTTTCTTCTGAAAGCTCTCGGGTGCCGACGTTATTTCAAACAGCAGTTTTTGAAAACAGTATCGCACAACTGGCGTTATGAACGTAGTTAACAACTGGCATTCGAGCGACAACTTAATCTGAAAGAAGCCAGAGTTGGCGTCCAACTTCGGAAACACAGAGGCACCACCTAAAAGGCCGAGGCTATCATCCACAGTCGGCATGACATAGCGTTCGCGAAGTACATTTTTGTTTATTGAGTCAAGTCAACGCAAATACGAACCGCTCCAGATGGTTTGAGTACTGGCACAATTCCTGCACACCATTCTGTTGGTTCTTCTACTTTGTGGATCACGCCATCTCGCTCCATACGCTCGAGCTCTTGCTTAACTCGCTCACGCAACGGTAAGGCTATGCGACGCGCAACATGAATTGCAAAAGGTGTCGAGTTCGGCCTTAGTCTAATTTTGTATTCTCCTTTTATCGCTGCTAGACCACTGAAAAGCTGCGGGTAGGAAGCTTCGATAGCTGTTGCGCTACTGACCGAGTCCACAAATTTAATAGCTTCCAGAGCCTCAAGCGCTAGGAGACGCAAAAGTACGGAGCGTAATGGTAAGACCACGTACACAATTTGCTGTAGAGTGTTTTGTTTCCACTGGATAGTGGCATGAAACTTTCCCAAAACATTTAGTGGCTCATTCGACGGGCCTGTTAGGATTAGGTCGCACTTTTCTAGCCTGGTAGGTAAACCGGGAAACGTCGAGGGCACAACAGAAACTTCGGCACCGGAATCAACTTTAGCGAACGCCGGAGTGCCGTTAATGACGACCTGTACATACACGCCAACGAAGTACACCCCCTTGTCCAAATGGAGAGAAGAAAGTTGTACCTTCTTTCCATCACGTGCAGCCTTTTTTCGACATAGACCTGCGAAGTGTCCGGAACAACCGCAGTAGTTGCATTTGGCTGCTTTTGCCGGGCACGAGGCTCTGGGGTGCGTTCCTTGACCGCAGTTGGGGCATGACCCGGGGGTGCCCGGTCGGTAGGACTGGACTCTGGGACGCGGACCTTGTATTCCAGATGAACAGTTCTTTGACGAGCTGTCCAAGTGCTGTCCTAAAGAATACTTTCTGGGCTGCCCTTGGTTGCTGACCGCGTCAAGATTGCCGGTCGCCGTTACCAAGGGTTCGTCGCCGGTTTCTCGCAGTTGCAGCTGCTGTCATTGGACGGTCTCATTTAAACGCGCTTTTGCCAAAGCGCTGGCGAGAGTCAAATTAGCATCCATTTGAAGCGACTCAGAGAGCTTAGCGTCCCTGAGACCGACCACGAACCTGTCGCGAATCATGCGTTCCTTTCCGTTGTAGTGGCACCGGTCCGCCATCGTGTGCAACGCGATAACGAATTGGTCGACTGACTCTCCAGGTTCTTGAGTGCGACGGTGAAAGCACGCGCTCTCATAAACAAGGTTCCATGCGGTGACGAAGTGCTCGTCGAACTTCTTTTTGACGACTTCGTATTGCTTCTGTTTTTCTTCGGGTAATGAAAAAGTAGAGAAGATTTCTCTTGCTTGCCTGCCCATCGTGTAAAGTAGCGTCCGGACCTGCGCTTCTTCACGGACGCTTCTTAAGTCCGCTCATTTATGCCCGAGGCGAGCGGTAGTCATCAAAGAGTTGGATCCAAGAAGGCCATTCGGACGTCCGGTCGAAGTCAAACCTTGGCGGAGCTGGAACCGCGAACATGCCGTGGGAGGGCTTGACTGCGTTGCCCTCTGACATGGCACCCGTTGACGAAGTTAAGGCAACGCCTCTCAAAAGCCAGAGGACCTCACTTCTGACACCATGTCGCGTTTGGTCCCTTGCCGGACGCTGAGCGCGGCCGTGTAGCGTTTGGTTCCTTGCCGGACGCCGAGTGCGGCCGGGCAGCGGGCAGGAGGAACTGAGACTGGCCCCGATCCCGGCACGATAACAACCCTTTATTTAACGTAAACAGCATCTTTATATAGCAAGCACCCATGTGACCAGTGACGTCACGGACAGACAATGCTCATTCAAGAGTTGCATAGACCAAAAGGGCAAGCGCGTACTGGGTCCCTCTCTCCCCATAGAGCGCCACCAAAATTGGTATCAAAACCAACTGGTCTGACTCCTAAGGCTGTGACTTCCACGCAGCCTGCGGCACCGGAGGAGGAAAAGATAACTGTAGAATTGGCTAGACCGCCCCCAATGAAACGCAAAGGGGAAGACGCTGATCCATAGGTGGCACTAGAAAGAAGATTAGAAGCCAAAATCGAAGCTAAATTTGAATCTTTCATGACCCAAATTATGGGAGCAATAAACCAAATTCAAAGCCAGATCCAAACCCTTACGGGCGAATCACAACTTCAAAGGGCAGAATTAGTTGCCATCGGAGAATGGCAGCAAAAAGTTGAGGAAAAATTTGATCAGCTCCATAATGGCCAGAGGCGCACCAAGTGAGTCTTTATCTGGCAGTGGAACTGTCTCGGCTTCCAACGCAAGCGTGCGTTAGTGCAACAGTACTTGACGCTATTAGATGAGAAACCACTAGCTATAGCCCTGCAAGAGACGGGTAAAGCAGCAAAACTCTCGGGATACCAATCTTTTTCAAGTGACAGAGGTGAGAAATCTCGCGTCACAACATTGGTTAAGAGGAACATTGCTGCAATCATGCACGAAATCAATTCGAAAGAAATTGAGGCAGTGCTATTGGAAATTCTTACGGGACGAAAAGCGCTACCAAGCCTGTTCCTTTTAAATTTATATAGTACGCCACAGCAGAGAAAGGGGAGATTCAGGGCCCTCTTTCGCAAAGCGATAATCATAGCCGGGAGTAACCCCTTGCTAATAGTCGGTGACTTCAATGCGGCGCACCCGGAATGGGGTTACGCTAAACAAGATCCTAAAGGCAAGCAGTTATGGGAAGACGCGCACGAGCTGGGACTCACCTTGCACAGGGACCCTAGTTTTCCATCCAGGGTGGGTAACAGCGTCTGCGTAGACACTTCCCCTGACTGGACCTTCTCCAAAAATGTGAAAGATCTGAACTGGCAAAATTCGGAGCAAAATTTTGGCAGCGACCATTTTATTCTCGCCTCGATCCTTAAAAAATGAGTAAAGACGCGCCGTGTGTGTCAACCGAGGGTTACGTAATGGGAACTATTTAGGGAAAAGCGAGAGAAGGCTCCCGAAAGGAAGATTACAAACATAGAAAAATGAACGAAGACCCTCATGCGTCACGTTGGAGAGGCAACAAAGAATCATGAAGGGGATGATGCCCCGGAGATAGCTGATAGCAAACTGCTTCACATGTGGGAGGCAAAACTTGGTAGGGAACGACGACTAAAGAAGCAAAAGTGGAACCGTAATCTTAGAAGGAGGATAGCTAGACATAATAAAGAGATTGAAAATTATGCGGTTAAATTATGCGAACAGAATTGGTGCAGACGATGCGACGAGATGGAAGGGGGCATGAGCCTTCCCAGAACGTGGGGTCTGCTGAGACACTATTAGATCCGACCAACTCAAAATCCCAGTCAGGAATTAGATTATCAAAAGCCAGGCACGCATTGAGGGGTACAGACGCGGAATTTTTGGACGCACTAGTCAACATGTACATTGGCGATACTCATAGTGCCCCCCTCCCAGAGTATGACGGAGCTCCCAACGAGGAGCTGGACGCACCCATCACGGAGGCGGAGGTCAGGGCAGAGATATTGGTACTAAAAACAAAATCGGCCCCGGACCCTGACGGGATAACTAACAAAATTTTAAGAAACCTGGATGACTCCATCAGCGCTCTTACTGAGTATATTCAAGAAATTTGGACTAAAGGGCACCTGCCTCGGCAGTGGAAGTCGGTAAACGTAATTCTAATCCCAAAACCGGGCAAACCCCCGAAACTAGAAAATCTAAGACCTATTTCTCTAACCTCATGCATGGGAAAATTGATGGAGCATGTAGTCCAGACAAGACTGACGCGCTTTATGGAGAAACACGACCTGTGGCCGCACGAGATGGTCGGCTTTCGACAGGGTTTGAGCACGCAGGAATCCTACTCAAATATGATATAATCGACTCGCGTTCTAGAGACGCCAAAGTGATTCTCGGCCTGGACTTGACAAAGGCTTTTGACAAAGTTAAACATGAAGCGATCCTCCACGGTCTCCAAGAAATCGGAGTAGGTGAACGAACATATGAGTACATCAAGCACTTCTTGTCAAACAGAACTGCCTGCCTAAAGTTTCAAGACATTCAGTCCCCCACAGTGAAGTTAGGGAGCAGGGGGACGCCGCAGGGCTCGGTTCTCTCCCCATTCCTTTTCAACGTGGCAATGAAGGGCCTCCCAGAAGCTCTGAGGAGCATAAAGGGGCTAAATTTCAGTATTTATACGGATGGCATCAATCTCTGGGTTAACCAGGGTAGTGATGCGAGCATTGAGGAGCGCTTGCAGGCGGCGGCGGACACTGTCGTAGACTACGCTGTCAGTAGGGGTCTATCATGCTCACCGCAAAAATCAGAATTATTCGTCTATAACCCAAAGTCACTCCGATGCAAGCGCAGCTGGGAATTTGACATTAAAGTAGAAGGAAAACCAGTTCCAAAGGTAGATCAAATCAGAATCTTAGGACTATTTATTCAGGAAAATGGATATAATGATGAAACAATCAGAAAGCTAGAGGGATTCGCCACACAAGCCATTGGAATATTTAGAAGAATCGCGTTGAAAGGACGAGGCCTGAAAGAATGAAGCTTGCTTAAACTCATCCAAGCTTACATAATAAGTCGCGTAAGCTATGCCACGCCGTTCTTAAATATCAGGTCGGAGGAGAAGAAGAGGTTAGACTCTCTCATTTGACGGTGCATAAAGAGGGCCCTAGGCTTACCAATTACCACATCCACAGAGAAGCTCCTTTCTGGGACGAAATAGCGGAGGCTGTCAGAGTTTCGCAGCTGGAAAGATTAAGTCGAACGACTACGGGTAGAACTACACTCGACACGGTAGGCCTGCAGGCAGATAGGGGACTACGAGAAAAATCAAGTATCCCACAGGACTGCCGAGAAAATCTGATCATTCCCCCCCTCCCTCGTAACATGCATCCCATATTCAACACAGAGAGGAGGGAGAAGAGAGCAGAAGCACTAATCAGACGCTTCGATTCGATGGACAGCAAGTCGGTTGCGTACGTGGATGCGGCAAGTGGCAAAACGGGGGCGGCGGTCGCCTCGGTGGGCGACGGCCGAGGTGCGCCGGTATCAGCCGCCACCATTAGAAGCCGCAACACTGAAATGGCTGAAGTTGCAATAGCGCTCGCTTGCGTCAGAACGCAAGCCAATTTCATAATCAGCGATAGCAAAGCGGCTATTTTGAATTTTTGAAAGAGTAGGGTCTCGCCGGAAGCGGCAAGGATTCTGGCCAGCAGACGACAAAACAGGAAAATTCGCCTAATTTGGACCCTTGCACACACGTCCGTTCCTGGCAACGAAGCGGCCCACGAGTTAGCCCGAGCTCTCTACTTCCGGGTAACTGTGGAGCCCCCCGATTGCCGTAACATGGACGAGCGTCTGCAAAATTATACGGAGATTCTTCAAAATTACAGGTTAAGCAGGAGACTGGTGCCACCGCCGGATAAAAATCTAAACAATAGGGAGGCAGTCGCATGGCGGCGCCTGCAAGCTGGGAACTTTGTAAACCCGGTCTGGGCATATTATGTTCAAATTGAAGACAGGAGAAACGATAAATGCAAGCACTGTGGGGAAAGTGGGACACTCGACCATATAATCTGGGAATGTACTAGCTCCCCAGGGGCTAAAACAAACATAAATTGTAGAGAAGCCTGGGAAGCCCTGCTGCGGAGCGGGGTCCCTGCTCCACAGCTACAAGCGATCCGCCTGGCGGAAGAAGCCGCGAAGAGCCAAGACCTCTTTGCCTGCTTCTGATCGCGGAGGTCTCTGCTCCCGTCGCTTAGGCCTGCGTGCCGGGGGCGGGACTTGGAAGCCTCCTTATCTGGTGGAAAATAAAGTCATCATCATCATCATCATCATGTTTCAGACGCGGCACAGGCGCTATCAGCACAAACACATCCCACACCCTGAGCCTGGCGTCAGTTTCAAGCTTTCCGATTTGTCAAAAATGGCGTCAGATGCTCTCAGTGCTAGAACCCACGTATCGCATACTATAGCCCTAGCCTACCCTGGCATCAGTTTTGACCTTTCCGATTTGCGAAAATGACATCGGGCGCTCACCCTGCAGCAACTAGAGAATCGCACACAATAGGACAAATTCGTCCCGATGGATGGATGGGAAAACATTTATTTCATCTGCTTTAAGTAGTTTAGTTTGCTTGCTGGCCGCGCCAGATGGCCGCCAGTTGCGTCCTATCGGCGATCTCTTCGGCCCACTCAGTGACCCGAGCCTGGATGGCCGGGTCCGAGCAGCGCAGCACGGCCTCCCACTCCTCCAGAGATGGAGCTGGCAGCAAATCGGCGGGTGGCGGATAGGCCGCGCACCCCCATGTAATGTGGTCTAAAGTAGAGTCGACGCCGCACTCTGCATTCAGGGTCAACCTGCTCTTTGAATATATGTGAATAAACTTTGGGGCAGGGAAAGGAGCGGGTTTGTAGCTGGCGCCAGATTATCTCCTGGGCCTTGCTTAATGAATTGTGCGGTGGAGGGAAGAGGCGCCTTTCCAGGCTAAAATGGCGAGTTATATCATGGAACGAGAGCAGGCCCTCCCTCGCGCTCGCGGGAAACGAGGTGCTCACCGCCCGGCCGACGAAACCTCGGGCATATTCGTGAGCCTTCTCGTTCCCGGGATTGCCCGAGTGAGCCGGAACCCATACCAGTTCTATCGTCCTACCAAGGACTGGACGGTAGCTTTTAAGGATACTCCGGGCGGCAGCCGACAGCCGAAATTCCGTACGGCTGTTTTGGAATCACTGACTATAACATCTGCTTCGGTAGAAGCGATAGCCAGCGCGATGGCTGCTTCTTCTGCAGCCTCGGAGGTTTTGGTGCGTACAGTAGCTGAAGCTAAGATTTTGGTAGGCGTGGACTCACGGGCCCCAGTCACCGCACAAATCGCGAAACCGCGGTCCGCCTCTTCATATTCGGCCGCATCTACGTAAGAAACCGAATGGTTTTCTTTGTATTTGGTGTGTAATGCACGTGCGCGTGCTAGTCGCCTGCCTTCGTGGTGAATGGGGTGCATATTCTTAGGGAGGGGCTTGATAACAAGCTCTTTCCTGATTGCTGTGGGTATTTGCCTGGGATCGTCCGCCATGGGTTCGGCATTGATGCCTAGCCTCAGCAAGACAAGCCTCCCGGCTTTGGTGCGCGCCAGTCTGGAGTACTGCGCTATTAAATGCGCTTCCTTGAGTTCATCAAGTGTGTTGTGCATTCCAAGAGCTAAGAGCCTATCGGTTGAGGTGTTTCTCGATAGTCCTAGTGCTGTCTTGTAAGCTTGCCGGATAAGACATTCAACCTTTTGCTTTTAGTCTTGGTAAAGGTGCAGATAGGGCAGGGTGTAGACTAGCCTGGTGATGACGAAAGCTTGAATGAGTCGACAGGTGTCGCGTTCTTTCATGCCCCTCCTCTTGTTGGCTATTCGCTTGATTAGTCTGGCTGTTTGGGTGACTGTTGTGGTCAGTTTATCTAATGTTCCTAAATTTCCGTGGTTACTCTGAATGAACATGCCTAGGATTCTGATGGTGTCTACTTGTTTGATTGGCAGTCCTTTGAGCTCTACCCTGATTGCAGGAGGCGGAGGTCTGTTCTTTCGATTGGGGCCTTCTCGAACTACAAGGAGTTCGGACTTAGAGTGTGAACATTCAAGACCCGCCCTTAGAGCGTAAGTCTCAATGGTGTCGACTGCTTCCTGAAGCACATTTTCTATTTCGGCATCACTTCCCCTGTTCACCCACAGGGTAATGTCGTCCGCGTAAAACGTATGCTGTAGCCCCTCGATGGCGGCGAGTCTGGGGGGCAGTGTTACCAGTGCAATGTTGAAGAGGAACGGCGACATCACAGAGCCTAGTGGTGTTCCCTTTCCGCCCAGAGATATGGGGTCTGATTTGATTGCACCGAGAGTGAGCTCGGCCGTGCTGTTCGTAAGGAAGGACCGGACGTACCCGAAGACTCTCTCTCCAGGATTCAAAAGCGAGAGGTTTTCTAATATCGCCTCGTGCGAGACGTTATCGAAGGCTTTACAGAAATCAAGGCCAAGTATTGTTCTCGTTCTATGACAGTACCTGCGATCCATAACATCCCTCGACAGCTGGATCATGACATCCTGCGTGGAGAGGTTGGGTCTGAATCCTATCATGGTTGAGGGGATGAGGTCGTTGTCCTCTACATAACCCTGCAGCCTGCTGAGAACGATGTGTTCCATTAATTTGCCTAGGCACGACATTAACGAAATGGGTCTTAGGTTTTCTATGTTAAGCTTCTTCCCTGGTTTCGGAATGAATGTCACTTTGGCATGTTTCCATTCTTGCGGTACTTCTCCTTTCCTCCAGTAGGTGTTCATGAGGTCAGTTAGGGCCGAAACTGAGCCGATATCTAGGTTCCTGAGGATTTTGTTTGAGACGCCGTCTGGTCCCGCCGCCGAGGTCGTCCTGAGTTGTCCTATCGCGTACAACATCTCCGCTTCCGTAAAGTCCTCGTCCAACTGTTCATTGGGGAGTCCTCCATACATAGGGAGTGGGCTAGTGCTAGGTGTCGTGTTCAGGTACATTTGACATAGTGCATTTAGTAGCTCCGCGTCCGTACCTTCATACTTTTGTATAATTTGTGCGAGGTGATCCCGCGCAGCAGTTTTGTTTGCTTTGGGTCGAGTAAGTGTCGGAGCAAGAGCCAGGTTTTCTTACTGCCGAGCTGTCCGTTCATTCCATCCCAGATCTGCCCCCACTGTTGTTTCTCCAGGTCGCTGGCATGTGCCTCGACCTGCCTCTTTAGTTGTGCAATGCGCCGTCGCAGCATTCTGTTGAAACGCTGCTTTTTCCAACGGCAAAGTAAACTAGCGTGAGCCTCCCACATGTGCAGTAGCCGCGAGTCCGTGGTTGTGTTGTCCTGACCTGCGGATTGTATTTCGGCTGTGGTGCTGTGAACGTCATTAATAAGTGCGCTGGTCCAGTCTTTAAGGTCGGTTATGTTGGAGGGGGTGGTTTGTTCCCTCAGTTTTCTAAATTTGTCCCTGTCCGTAATTGTGGCTTTTGCGGTTAGGCATTTATGTGGCGTTGTGTTGAACTTGACGGAGATAATGTAGTGGTCACTGCCTAGCGAGTGTTGCGTGTTGTTCCAGCGAGCGTCCCGAATGTTTTTGCTTAGTGTTAGATCAGGAGAGGTGTCTGCACTTACGCTGTTGCCTATTCTAGTGAGTTTCTTTGGATCGTTAAGAATGGAGAAACCAAAATCTTGGGCTGCTTCCCAGATTCTGATGCCTTTGGGCGTGGTTTTATTGTAACCCCATGCCGTGTGACGTGCGTTAAAATCGCCTACCACCAGTAGCTGCGCTCTGGCTGCGAGCTTTAGTACCTTCTCTACTAGACGCGGTATTCCTGAGCCCGCGTCTTAGGGTGAGCTGTACAAGTTTAGGATGAAGAGCGTTGTATCTCGTACTTGTTGGCTTGCACTTTCCCTCTCCTTTTTCTCTGTTCTTCGGCACGCTGTTGTTGGTTTGGCTATAGGATGAAGGAAAAGAAAATGCACGGGCATGCAGCTACTGTGTGTAGCTGAGCGAAGTTCGCTGCCTGATCGATTTATACGAAGGGAAAGGCGCGGTAACTGTCTCACTTGTTTTCTGTGGACACCTCAACTGTGCCGTAAGGGAAGGGAGAAAGGTGGGAGTGAAAGTAGACAGAAGAGAAAATAGAAAAGTAAGAAAAAGAAGAGGGAGAGATAGACGCGCGCCGCAACAACAGCCGTCGTCCACCACCTAAGCGGGGCGGGTGCAATGACGGCCTACAACACATAAAAATTCGGTGGCTGGCTAGCCCCCGCCGCAAGCGGCGTTGACCTACCGTCCCAGCCAGCGGCTACGTTTTGATGGAGGCGGAACGAAGAGGCGTCCGTGTGCTGTGCGATGTCAGCGCACGTTAAAGATCCCCAGGTGGTCGAAATTACTCCGTAGCCCGCAACTACGGCTCCTCTTTCTTTCTTTCCACTTTCACTCCCACATTTCTCCCTTCCCTTACGGCGTGGTTGAGGCGTCCCCACAAAAGAAGTGAGACAGTTACGGCGCCTTTCCCTTCCTATAAATCAATCAGTCTAGTAGGGCCAGGAACTGCCACCGTTCAGCGGGCGAGTTGCTCAGCACGCTGACTTCTCGGTGCCTCGCCTTGTTCACGCGCCGTCAATAAGGAGGCATTGGTTGGCATAACAGCAACTGTCATGTTTCTGCTGGTGCAATGCTCCTTTGTGTTAGGAGCGAACGGGAGTTATGGTACGAGCTCGACAGGCATATGATCATTGTTTCAATCATCTTACCTCCCACAGACTTCTTTCACTTCTCTTCCGATCATATGTATAATAGTTGTAGTCAGTGCACTCTGGTCCCCTTCAATTTTCATCCTCGTCCTACGCGCTATTTCATTAAAAGAGTAAACTTCACGTTCGAATGTCTTTTGAGACACGAAAGACTTCGTCTTCAAATGGCGTTGTTGGGCCGGCGAACAATGCGCGATCGATGAGTGCCGTGAGAACGTTCGAACAACATCATGGCAATGAATGGCGCCATTCTTTGGCAATTAAGGCTCCTTTACTCCCCTCTTCAGTGAGATCGGGTCTCACACTATATTACGCATTCAGAACCAAGGGATTGCTGCGGACCACTTTACACAGCGGACAAGTACGAATACCAGTCCCCACTCGTCAGCATGGAACGACAACAGAAAACTGCAAGACAAAAAAAAGTGCGGGCATCAGCAGCATTGCGCCCGCGGCACCAGCGGTAAGCTCTGAAGGCAAAGAGTTGGTTGTGAGACTGACAGCGGCGGCATAGTTGCTTTTTCGCTTTGCGTTTTCAAAACTCCCACCCGGCTCCGACAAACCAGGCTGACTGAACAAGAGAGAACCGGCTTTTCAAAATAACCGCCGTTCCAGCCATCTAGCAGATCTCCATGCAGAGAACAAAAGTAAAAGAACCAGCTCACTCGCTCTCCAAAAGAACGGCGCACTCAGCTCAAAAGGCAGTAAAAGGCGAGGTCATTATTGCACATTTTGCTCGAAAGGGCAGGAGGTGCCTTCTCGTATTGCTAATAGATGGCGCGGAAGTCTCACCCGCATGTGACTGAACTGTTCACTAAACGAGAAAACCAGAAACCAGCTCTCCGAAAGATACGACGCCTCTGACCGCTCCGATGGCTCCGGCCGCTACGGCCGCAAAGTCGGAGCCGAATCCGCTGGAGCCGTCGGATCCGGCTCCGACTTTGCGGAGCCAAATGGCTCACCCGCTCTTTGAAAAAAGCGGCTCCGATGATCCGGCTCGCTTCGGAGCGACCCATCCCATTAACGAACTACCATCGGTGGAACCGCATCAATATCCTCCGCGGGTAGGTCGACGTTTAGGGTTTGCCTAAAACCTGCTGCGACGCGACAGAACGGGTGTGGCCTTTCGGCCTGCGAGCCAATATGCCGATTTGGGTGAAAACTACTCTAGCTGTGCACGTCCAGTAGATTAAGAGCGATCACCCCGGGTACCAATCACTATCTAGCAGAGTCGTAACTATCTTAGCTATGAGGACTCGAGCCACTGTATTGATGCAAGGCAGCCCGAGCCCTCCTCTGCTAGTCCATAGGTGCAGGATGTGGCACGTGACGAGAGCCGTCCCACCATTCCACACGAACGCGCCTATCAAAGACGCGAGACGGCCAGCCATGCGGAGCGACAAGGTAGCCACTCGCGCCGCATAAAATGTGAATGCGCACTCCCCACATTTTACTGACGCTATTGACTGTGTTTAAAAAAAGTTTCATTAGACAATAGACGTTCACATTAGACATTCACATGAGCAGCGACAAATGACCGAAACAGGAAATACGATTAACAACAAATGAAACGCTATTGACTCCAGCATTGACTGGAACCTGCGATTGTCTCTAAAAGCGAAATTTCTATTCAGATTTCTCAATGTTACTCGTCATAACGGCCGAAGATTCACTTCTGTTATATTCAAAGGTAGTATATTTGCGTATGACCTCAAGCGTAAGAACATTATTAGGTTGTAAGCTGCTGCATGTGATATACTGCGCTTGTTTCTAATCGTATATTTCTGAATAATGAAAGCTTTCTGAGAATGCAAGCGTTATAGTGCATGGAATTGACGGTGTAAATGTCTTTCCCACTTCTTAATTGAGGTAAAACAAACTTTAGAAATCAGTTCAACTTTGAGACAGCTGCCTAAAACTACTGTCCTGAATAATTCCTATACCGACGAATAATAAGACGAATTTGTCGACGTACGTAAATGGCGTGATGAACTGAAGTGTCGGGCACTGATTTGCTGACTTACATTTTAGCGGCATTTTTGTTGATTGGCCAGAGAGCTCACAGCAAAGCTACCCCAATGTTCTCTAGCCGCACGCGACCCTCAATACTGAGCAAGCGCTCTCCTTCCTAACCTTCAAACTAGCGCTCATATGAATAATGGCACTGTGTCTAGAGTATATTCTAGCCACTATAAAAATGCTCTGCAACTTCGGACAGCAGGGAACTGTTCACAGTCGCAGTGTCCAAGAGACCAGGTCAGATACAAAGCACTACCTTTACTCATTTAGGACTACTTTCAGCCCTCTCAGTTTCGCTCGACCTCGACAGGTGACGAATAAGTATTAGCCGAGCTAGCGCCTTTTCACGCTGGTTTTCTGTGTCCGCCCTCAGTAATGGATCAAAATCAAAAACATTTGAAATCAATTCTTGCCCTATAGACAGCGCAGATATAGAGCGTACGAGGAGGTAAGAATTTGATTTTAGATGTATTGACCTTGCTTATAGTGCCGGGCGTTCCCTGTAGAGAGGACGAGGCAGATACAAAAAGCAGATGCCGCCAGCAATGGTATAGCTGTTCAATTTCATATCAAGACATGCAGCGTATCTGTAATAAATCTGCGTTGAAGTTTTCCTCGAATTACTATTGCTGGCTAGTGGTCATCGCACCACTTTCCACAGAAAGACGGCTACGGCTATAGCGGTGGAAGGCGCGGAAGGCACGGAAATTATCTCACAACTAAAAGCATGTTGCTTTTAAATTTGAAATGTTAATGGCAAATGTTTCAAATTTAAAAATGTTGCCCTCTTTTAAAATTTTACTGTAGCCGTACAAAAAGAGAAACGATCGACAGAGCTCGATTCATGCTGGTGGATGAGTCAACATCGCATTAGCGCTACTTTATCACGCTTTGTAAAGCAGCTTCGCTTACCGTATCTAACGTATTCATGTTTTACACACTATTTTATCATTTGCGCAATGTACAGAGAACGCGGTCGGAAAGGCGCCTGTTGGAAGTTTACCTGCGAAGTATCGAATAAGTGGACCTGGGGTCTGACCACAGCGTAATCGGCATCCCGATCCGAGGTTCCCGATATCGAGCTGTGTTGGCGACAGCGCTGATTACGGATTGGGACAAGGTGAGAAAGTTCACCCAGGAACAAGAAGAGGCGTCCGAGGAAGAATCGGGACAAGCTGAGACACAAGATACCTACACCGAATGGGCGAGCGACCAGAAAAACGAGCTCCAAAAATTTACCCAAGAAATCGCAACGACGTCGCAGGCATCGTACGTGGACACCAGACTGACCCACATGTGGGCGTCCCGCCGCTCGCTAACGCGTCGATGGAAACGTCGGAGGCAGAACAGAAAGCTGGCGAAGCGCATAACAAGGAGAATGGGCTGAAGACCTGCGACAGCCTCCACGGCGAGCTCTCGATGTGGAAGACGTGGTGTCTCTTGAGGCATCTGATCGACCTGCTGAGTAGCAAAACTGCGACCAATCGCAACCTTACTAAAGTATTGAACATGTACAAGGGAGACGGCCGCATGCTCCTGAAAGACATGAAGGCGAAGTAGCTAAAGACAGGGGAGGTGCAGTGCCCGGTGCCCGAGAGGTACGAAGAACCCGACAACGAAGAGTCGGACCGGCTGTTTCCATGAAAGTAACATGAAAAGTGCACCCGGTAGGGATGCTATAGCATACAAACTACTCGATGTGTGTGTGTGTGTGTGTGTGTGTGTGTGTGTGTGTGTGTGTGTGTGTGTGTGTGTGTGTGTGTGTGTGTGTGTGTGTGTGTGTGTGTGTGTGTGTGTGTGTGTGAAAAACTTTATTTGGAGGAAGCTGGAGGTAGCCGGAGCTACCTCACGCAATCACTTTATGGGCTGCCTATTACAGGAGATCATTGGCGGCTGCCGCGGCTCGGGCTCGGTGGACCAGGGCCTACTGGCTTGCCAGGTCAGGGCAGCCGAGCAGGGCCGCCTCCCAGTCCTCCCGGGTGGGGTTTGGTGTGGGGGCGAGGTTCGTGATCGACTGGCCCGCCCGCACCATGTGGAAGATGTGCGCAGACTTCTCCGCACAGTGCGGGCATTTCTCTGTACAGGCAGCATTAAAGTGTTTCAAAACTGCCGGAAGCAGCAGCCTTTTGGTGTAAAGGTGGAGGAGTGTGCGTTCCTCCCCCTTTGTAAGGCCCTTACAAGGCTTAGGAAAAATTGCAAGGCCGATATAAAATAATTCAGAAATTTTTCAAAAAGTTAGAGCCAGATCGGGTTCGGGATCTGTATCTTAACTGTCTGAAGGCGTTGGCCGGAGAGTGAGCGCGCGGACGAAGGCGTCTGTCATTTCATTGCCGTCGAGGCCCATGTGAGCTGGAGCCCATACAATCGTTCGAGACGCGGGGTCCCCGAGGTAGTCACTGTTTTGAAGGGTGCGGTGCGCAAAGAGAGGAATGTATCCCGGTTTAATATTTCTGCAGGCTCCTCTCGATTCGGTGATGATGACTCGCCAGTCCTTGTCTGCGGCGGCTAACGCGATGGCAACTTCTTCCGCATGTGTTATGTCTTGAGCTCGGAACATTAGGCCAGTGATCGTGATTTTTTGATGGACGACTACGGCCGTATGCCACCCCCATGGTGAGGGCCGGAGGCGTCCACGTATAATATTCCGTGTTGGTTCCCATAGCGACTGGCCATTGCATCCGCCTGAGCAAGGCTCCTGCCACTGTGGTCGTCACGTGTCATGTTGGCCGGAAGAGGACGTACGTGCAGGGCGTATCTCAAGATTTCAGGAATGCGTACGCGCTCTTCCATAAGTTTTGGGTGGTTGATGTCTAGTCGGGCTAGTAGGCCACGTCCTGATGGCGTTTTTGAGAGCCTTGTGTATTTATTGGTCAAGTGCGCCTCCCGGAGCTCCGCGAATATGTTATCATCCCCAGGCCCATAAGCCGCTGGTTGGATGTGTTGATCGGGAGATCGAGGGCAAGCTTGCACATCTTTCTGAGAATCACTTCGAGGGCGTTCTCATCATACCTGCGCAGGCGGAGGTATGGAGTCGAGTAGAGGACTTGACTGGTCACGAATGACATGAACGTAAAGCGGCCGCGGCCTCCTGGGCACATCAATGAAGCCTGGGAGAGCTCGCAGTTGCCGATGGAATGGAATGATGATTCAACTTCACGAACTGGTCGTCAAGCCGGCAACGAGGCACGCGCCGCGCGGGATACTCACCCTTGACCTGAAGGGAGCATTTGATAAGGTGTCCTAAGTGAGTGTATTGGAGAATCTGAATATGACCATGTGTGGCCGAAAAACATTCGGCTACATCGAAGATTTTTATCAATCCGAACAACGACCATCAGGATAGGGGAAGAGAAGTCGGACCCTGTCGAGCTCGGTGATAGGGGCACCCCAGTGTTCGGTCTTGTCACCCCAGCTCTTCAATCTGGCCCTCCTGCCCTTGCCCGATCTATTCAAGCAAATCGAAGGCGTGGACCACGCGTTCTACGCCGACGATATTAGGGTGTGGACGAAAGAAGCCAGGTCTGAGGCATGGATAGAGGAAGCGTTGCAGAAGGAGGTAAAGACCGTGCACGAGTACGCAAAGTCGTGCGGACTAAGCTGTGCTCCCCAGAAATCGTACCTGCTTATGATCCAACCGGGGAAATCCAGAAAGCGCTGCCATCGAACGTGATCGTCACCATCGACGGAACGACCATCAAGCCAAGACAAGATTAGGGACACGCCGCCGTCATAAAGAGAAGGACTATAACCGAACAGATACTCAGTATGATTAGAAGGGTATCTAACAGAAGCCGAGGCCTCAAATAGGACGATGCCAAGCTCCTGATACGTGCGTTCGTCGTGTCACGCGTTACCCACTCCGCGCCCAATCTCCAGCTAACGAAGGCGAATAGGGACGCCCTAAACACGATGTTTCGTAAGGCAACGAAGCAAGCACTGGGCATGCCCATATGCTCGTCCATGCAAATACTGCTAGACATGGGCGCCCACAACACGGTGGAGGAGCTCATTGAAGCCCTCCTCACTAATCAGAGAATCCGGCTTAGTCACATGAAACAAGGACAAGCCATTCTACGCAAGACAGGATGACAGATTGAGCCAGTATTCATGAAGAAAGCCCTTCTGGAAGACTGGAAGAAGACCATTCACACCAAACCCCTTCCCCGGAACATGACACCGGGCAAGGACGACAAGAGGCTCATCGCGCGGGCGAAAGCCATAGCCCGGATGCAGGAAGAGAACCCCAGGGA
Organism: Amblyomma maculatum; assembly: GCF_055883805.1. NCBI lineage: Eukaryota > Metazoa > Arthropoda > Arachnida > Ixodida > Ixodidae > Amblyomma > Amblyomma maculatum. Next base: position 105,261,959 of record NC_139352.1, read on the forward strand.
CCTCTACGTGGACGCCTCACTCCGAAAACACGATGACCGTGCAGCGGTGGCGGTTACGTCAAAAGACAGGCTGATCGTCAGCGCGTCCATAAAGACAACAGACACCGCAGCTGCCGAAAAAGCGGCCGTGGCCCTCGCACTCGCCCAGCCGAGCGTGGACACAGTGGTCACTGACTAAAGTACAGCCTACACAAGCTTCCGCATGCGGGTAATCTCCTCCGCGGACCGAGCCTTTCTATCCCAGTGCAAGCCTCCGAGAAGAGCCGTAGAGCTCGTGTTGGTTCCGGCTCGCCCGCAGGTAGCAGGCAAACTATCGCAGACTATCATGCCCGAGAAATGTCAATCCGAGCCGGAAGAACGATCACGAGCCAGAAGAATCACCGCATCCAGTTACCAGATTTACCGGAGATTACCGGGATGTACCGACAGAAAAGGTGCAAACTGCCAGAAACGCACCCCAAACTCACCAAGCAACAACAGACGATCCTGCGTCGAGCGCAGGCGGGATCGCTTGCGCATCCCGTACTGATGAACCGCACGTACCCTGCGGAACACGATATGCGCTCTCTCCTTTCCGCAAAAAAAGAAAAGGGCACCCTGCCACACGTTTTCGCAGAATGCACAAAACTCAAGACCCCCCCCCTCCTCCCCTTCCCGCCAATCCCCAATACCTTGCGCGATGGGAGATCTTGTTATCCAGTCCTGCCCTATCGATTCAGCTCGCACTGATGGACAAGGGCCAGGAGCTGCTGGGAACGTATGGGTCCCGTAACTAGGCAACCATCCCGTCTGGTGCCTGCATGCACCACCAAGTTATTTCGAGCCTAATAAATGTTGATTACTCCTATTCATGAACGTGACTTTCCAATTTGAGCACCAGTCCGCTTAGTGTGGCTTACACGCTTGGGTGGGTGGTGTTGGTGGTGAACAATTTAGTTGGTGGAGCTGTGTTAAAAGGGCTGGTCGGCTCCTGATCACAAGTGGCGGCCGGCAAGCCGTGCCTGACAGCAAGCGCTTCAGCTCAGCTGACCAGCCTCCTTTTTGAGGTCCTTCTGAGCTGGAGACTGCGATCTCCCAGCCCTCGTTGTCCGTGAGGCCCCATTTCCGGTGTTTGAAACTCTGGACTTAAGAACATAATACGCCCGAATGTAGCCCTCCCCACCCAAAAAAGGGAACATTTCGATTGGTGACGAGAGGGGAAGAAGAGTGCTAACAGTGCTGGGGAGAGAAAGGCTCGGGCTTGTAGGTGTCTCTATGTTATCTTCTGTGGCTTAGTTAGGGAGAAGTGTGATGGAGGGTAGTGAAACCTTTCAGAGCGGTAGTGTAGTGTAATGTCGTTTGATGTGGTCAGCCGATCTCGGGGTACTGTATGCTCGGTATATGCGTGCTCGAGCAGCAGAATTGGCTGCTTCATGATTAGGTCGCCCGAATGAGCTGGTACCAGAGACATTCTGGTGGTCGGGGTGGTTGAAAGTTGGTAGTTTGGATTTTGTGAGAGGCAGTATGTAGCTGGCCTCGGGCGACATTTGTTTTCAATCACTGAGAAAGGATAAGGGTGGCAGTGGAAGAGACTATCGCGATGACTATAGTAGATTCCTCCGTTCCTAAGGACGTTCGGACAATCATACAGCCAGATATGATGTGTTCGAAGCGGTTGGATACCGCGAATATTGTATAGGCTGAAGGTTGTGGATATTCTGCGGCGTTCACGTAAAATGTATCGGGTTTATTCACATGTGCCCGGTGTAGGGCAGGTGCTCTCGCCTCTCGCTTCCCCTGGTTATGAAGGGGGTGCATGTATTCAGGAAATGGGTGGACAGTGCGTTAATTGATCGCAGACTCTCTTTGGAACAACATTTTTCTGCAGGAAAACAATTTTTCTGCAGAGAAACCGAACGGCCTAACTTTAAGAGAAGAGAGATTGTGCCGACCATTTGGCGTAGTAAGAGCTGCCCTTTTTGGGCGATGCGATGGGCTTGCGCCGCTTCGCTGAGGTCGTTGTGAACTCCCATGCTTAAGAGTTGAGATGTTGGGGTGCATTTAGGCATGCCAAAGGCTGCCTTATATACCCGCCTGGTGATAGCATCCACATTATCTGACTGTTTTGTTTGATATAAGTACGCTATAAGAGAATGCGCCGCATGATAAACGCCTATGTAGACATCTGAAACCATGCACGCACATTCGACACTGATTGTTGATAAGGCGGATGACCTGATGTGTATTCGTAGTGCGTCTGAAGCATGCATTCGTGCTAAGTCGTTGTTTGAATGAACATACCTAATATTCAAAGTTTCTGAACTTATGGCACTGGCTCACCACCTATGGTGATAAGCATAGGATGGTTGTGGTTCTTCCGCGTGGTTGCGTGGAGTATCATGATCTCAGATTTTTTGAACGAATATGCAAGGCCGGGCATCTCGACACCACGCACGCCCTCTCCTGAAGGATTTTTTTCATTCAACCAATATTCCCCGTGGTGGTGCACAGGATGGTTCCATCTGCATATAAAAAATGGGAGAGGTTTGGAATCTAGGACATTTTGACCTATGGGGATGGGGATGTCAAATAAAAAAGGGGAACGGTCTGATCCCTGCGAGGTATCTCTTTTGCCGAGGGTAAAGGTGGGGGATTTTATGGGACGAAACCGAATATCTGCAGAGCGATCCTGAGAAAATGCATAAACGTAAGCGTGTGTTCGGTTCCTCACATCCAGATTTGATAATTCATTTAATATAGCGGTGTGATAGACATTGTCCAAAGCTTTTTGCAAGTCTAGAGCAAGCACGTTTGCAGTGTCGAAGATGGAGCATGTCTTCGGATATCTGTACCAGATGACAAGTTGGCTGAACAGGTGGCTGCGGAAATTCAGCATTGTGTGAGGAAAACTGTCGCGGGTTTGCATGTGATATGTAGCCGATACAAAACAGCGTCTTCAATACGTTTATCAAGACACGAAGTTAGCGAGATGTGTGTAAGGTTGGATAGAATAAGCGGTCTGCCGGGTTTAAGAATAACGGTAACATGAACAAGTCTCATTCTGAGGGAAGCGTACCGTCTTGTCAGTGTTCGCTAGAGTTCCGCTATTGGCTGGACGGAGTTCTCAACAATGTTTCTGGCTGTTTTGTCCATGATATGATCTGCTCCAAGAGAAGACAAAAATGCGTAGTTGGAGCATTGCTTCTCTGACTTCCCATTTTGTGATTTCTTCGTATAGTTTAAAGGTTTTGAGTTCCAAGTTATTGCAGTAAGGGCGCCTTCGGGGTGGTTGTGAGGTATGTATATTTAAGGATTTGATAGTTGTGTCGCTTTCATGTCTATGCCGTAGATAAGACGAGTCACGTTGCGTCGCTGTACATTGTTAGTGTCATCGGGTTGAAGGAGGCATCGTAGAAATCGCCACGTATCCTTTATTTCTAGGTTTCCAGGCAGGCCGTCTTATACTTGACCCCAATACTGGTGACCGAGCTGTGCCGCGTGCGTCTCCATTTCTTTTATAAGAGCAGAGAAGCGTAGCTTGTGGGTGCGATTGTGTGTCTTTCTGATCCTTCGCTTCTGTAAGCTTGAGTGGCCTTCCCACATGTGGAGGAAGTGTCTATTAATCACCTCTAAATTTTGTCTGCACGTCATTCCTGATTAAGCCATGTTTACGTCCTTCTTGAGGTTAGCCAAACAATTTGTAAGGTGGTGGAATTGCTTTGGGGTTGGAATACGCAGATGGCGAAAGCGATGCCAGTTGAGTTTCGCTTTACACGGGAATTATGAAGGCTAGTGAGAGAGAGGTCTGAATTATATAGCGATCGGTACCGATAGATGTTTCTGTGTTTTTTCATTTGCACTGCGGGATGTTTTTCTTGATTATAAGATCGGGATGGGTGTACACTGTTGCTGATTCGTGTGTAATGATGCGTATCATTTACTAGGGTGATGTCCTCGTTTTGGAGAGGTGTCTAGAGCCGAGCGCCTTTAGTTAAGTTCGTTTTCTATCCCCATATGATATGGCGGGCATTAAAGTCTACTGCCACTATCATCAAGTGGTTAGCGCGCAATTGAACGGCTTGTTTTATGGCCGCCAGTAGGAGCAGTTGTCCCTTTTGGGGGCAGAGGATATTGAAAATAAATAGACTTGGGCCTTTAGGCTCTTTTGAGAGCAGTTCTATGAAATGTAAATCGACATCTTCAACATCCATAAGGTGATTAGTTGCTGTGCAGTTGCGGTGAATCAGTGTCGCCACTCTGTACGGAACAGTTTGTTCTTCTGTGAGGGGCGTAAATGAGCATTTTTACAGGGGAGTTTGCTTCCTGCAGTGCGATTACTGTTATTGTTTCATTGGACGGCACGGACTGAATATAGAGTTGCGGATTAATTCGCTTGAAGCAAAAGTCACTGCAATTTAACTAACACACATTAATGCCTTGTAGATATCCTGCCCTCTTCAAACTGGGACGCGGGTGGGATCAGTTGGGATGCTTTACTAGAGAGTAGCTTTACTAGAGTAGTTTGGATTTGGAGCTGCTGCTGCTGCATCTGCAGATTGAGCGCTGCAGCTGTTCGCGCGTCTGCCTCAGCTGCCCATGGGTTCGTGATGCCGGGCATGGATTCAATTTTTTATCAAGCTTCTCTTCCATTTAAGCTATGGAGGCAACCAGATCCGGGTTTTTTTAGTAGACCTCTGTAGCAATGTCTTGGTGAGATGCTTTCCGTTTGGCGGGTGTATAATTGTTAGTGGTAGATGCTACGTTGTTGCTTATGGAAGTACGAGGAAGAGGATGATGATGATGATGATGAGGAGGAGGAGGAGGAGGGAGTTTGGTTGGACGAACGGTAAGGGGAGTGGAAGAAACTTCCATTTCCTATCGGGGGACAGCCTGTGAATTAGCGCTTGTATTTTCTTACCTTTTTAATTTGGTCACCGCGCTTTCTCAGTTAATCATTGTGTTGATGAAAGTCTTGGCCTTGTGTTTCTAGCTTTTCATGAAACTGATTATTTTATTATACCAGGGAGGGTAATAGCTGTCTCCAGTTCACAATATTTTCCGATGGAGGCTGGTTGGTCAATGGCGGGAAGGACAGCTAGCGGTTCCTCGCATCGGTCGAAGTGGTGGACGCGGAGGACATCAAGCGGACGCGGTTAGTAGAAATTATCCGGCGCTCACTTCGAGACTGCCGGGCATTTCGCCTGGGGCTGACACCAGCTGTCGACGGTGTCAGCCTCTTGCTGCCTGGTCTGTTGACGCGTTCTGAGCAATCGCGGGAACCTCTAAAATGGAGGACTCGCAGAGAATACACTGTGTTGGCACGTTGGAGGGTTAGTCGGAAAGTAAGTGTCTATACATTGTTGACATATTTCCTTTTTGGGTGCCGTGCAGACGTCGTTATGATGTCCCGCTGGGCGGGCAGTTGATGTAGACTTCTGCTTTGGTGTTGAATCGGTGGCAGTGGCACCGCTGCATAGAACGCAGCTGTTTAGGAATCAATCTGGTATTGATGAAGGTGACAAGAATTGATTTCGTGCAGCCGAGTTGGCGCTTATAGCAGATGACGAAATATGGGCTTTGGTTCAATGTGTTCAACTCTGTAAAGATTCCATAGGGTGTTTGGTCATAGATGGCATTATACTTGCCACGGATAGTGTGGTCCGAGGCAGCAATGTAGGTGTTTATCGGCTAGTCTTGGTTGATGATCTTGATGGATTCTAAATGTGCATATCTGAGGGTATGGTTTTCGGCTGGCAAGCTGGTGGTGGAGGAAATGTGCCGAGGTTGATTCTAATGGCATCCTGTGTCTATAGGTAGCTGCAGCGCCATAGAGATAAGAAACAGTATGTAGCCTCCATTGTGTTTTCCGAAGTCCGGGCCTCCACCGGCGTTGAATACGATTTACGGTCGGTGTCGGGAGCTTGGGTAACGTTGGCGGACGCTTTAGAGCGGCAGAAGAGGACTTGCCTTGCGTAGACAATGCCGGGACAGGTGTGACGTCGAGCGCGTACCAAGGGTGTTTCCGTTGGCTCCGGTGCCTCTAACCGCGAACTGCGACCCGCCGACCCAAGTGGGGCTGAAATTCACCGAAAAACGTCTGGCCCAGCCCGCGCTGATGCGGCTGCCTCCTCCGCCCGGTGGCTGAAGCCGTCTCCGAGCCAGGGAGCTCTTCCGGCGAATATGGCAGCTCTGCAAGCTCAGCGAGGCTGCGATCCCGAGACTGTGGTCTGGTCCACGCTCAAGGTTGCGCCAACTGAAGAGGTTCCGCCGGGATCAGCTCTTCGGCTTGAGAATCTGTTCAAGCTCGTGGAACGCCGCTCCCAGCGACGAGCCAAGATAGCGTAGAGCAAAAACAGCGCAAACTTCACAATGGACAGAGAAGGGCAGACGAGACACAGGCGCTGACTAACAACTGAAGGTTTATTGTTCTGACACCTCGGTATATATACAGCAAGCATCAGTAACAAGAACAACAACAAAGCCTGATAGACACTCATCTCAGCCAGACATCAAGCAGGAGCACCATGATCATCCAACACCCGATAGGAAAAGCAACTCCTTATCTAGAAGGGCTATGGAGGGAATGCTTACACAGCTGTCTTTTAGGTTTGCAATTTTTTCGGCCTCGATTATTTCTCGCGTGTAAGACAGCTGTGTAAGCATTCCCTCCATAGCTCTTCTAGATAAGGAGTTGCTTTTCTTATCGGGTGTTGGATGATCATGGTGCTCCTGCTTGATGTTTGGCTGAGATGAGTGTCTATCAGGCTTTGTTGTTGTTCTTGTTACTGATGCTTGCTGTATATATACCGAGGTGTCAGAACAATAAACCTTCAGTTGTTAGTCAGCGCCTGTGTCTCGTCTGCCCTACTCTGTCCATTGTGAAGTTTGCGCTGTTTTTGCTCTGTGATGAACCAACTAGCTCGAGATGTCTTCTCCAAGATAGCGTCCTCCTCGCACCAGCGTAATCAGCGTTCTCTAATTAGCACACTGGCGTCCAGCGCATGGAGGCGTTGCAAGGCGGTTCAGCTCATAACAAGACACCGAAGTGGAAACCCAGACCACTTCCAAGATTCTATCCGGATGATTACCAAGTCGTCCTCAAACCCAGCACGCCGGTGGTCCTCCGGGATTTGCAGCAATGCGTTCAGATGGGAGAAGCTTTCAAGGTCCTACTGGGCGCGTCGGCAGCAGCTACTCTTACTCTGCTTCCTTCATGGGATCAAAATCTTGTTGTGTAGAGCACCCCGGACACCGACGTGGCAGATCGCCTCGTTGGCAAATTTCAACTTGCCTCTTCGAAAGGCCCCATTGCCATGCGGGGCCATCTTAAACAAACCGACAATGTTTCCAGAGTTGTCATCACCGTAGCGAGCAGCGAGGTCACTGCGTCCCTGCAACAAAAAAATTCAAATGCGAGCCGGAGAGATCGTCGACATCCGAAAATACGGCACCTCCAACGCGGCCCAGCTCACCTTCGTCGGGAAGACTGTTCCTCGTTATGTCCACTACAACTCAGAAATTGGCCTGGTCCGGGCATACAAAACAATAATTCCTGCATGTGTGAAGTGGGGAACAGTTGGACATCGGGCGGATACGTTTCCCAATCCGAATAGTGAAACCTGCGGCCTGCGTGGCCAAAAAAGTTCCGGCAGTAGAGGCGGTGCGGGCTCCTCACGACTGCCAGCCGAAATGCACGTGCAACATGTGGGCTCGGGCATCCTCAAACTCTCCTGAGTGCACGGGGAAATTCCGCGCGCTCTCTACGGCCAGGTGCTCGGGGCATCCAGCAACACGACATTCTGACGGGAAGACAAAACACTTCGGCGCAACGACTAATGACATCGCAAACACCGACGTCACGGCGAAAAAGCAGCGACAGCCCCTGCCGAAGGTGGGGCCAAGAGGCAAGCGCCTCTGCTACCACCGAATGCAGGAAAAGGCCACAAAGCTCTTACCAATAAGACGGATGGCGTAGCTAACGCTTGGGTCTGTGCAATGAAAAATGACAAAGAGGTGAGTGGCATGGGTGGGGCTGCCTGCAATACTTCCCCTCCCTCCCGCTCTCACGCTGATATCGAGCTCGAAAAAAAGATGGCAGCCTTCCGGGCCCAAGTGAGGCGCTGCTTACCAAAATTCAAGCTTAGCAGATTGGCTTCTAATCCCCCAGCCCTCCTAGCTCTGAGAACATGGAGAGCAAGCCGGTGGCATCGTCAACAGGCTTCGCGGCGGCCCTCGCTGAGACGGAGGCCCGCCTGACTACAAAACTGACCTCAATGATCAATGCATCAATGGAGCAGGTCCTGACCAAGGTCATGGAGATTGTTTCGGCTATGATCTCAAATATGTCGGTGAAAATGCCCGCCTTCTCTGACGGTCGGGACCCCTTTGGGTAGTGTCCTCTCGACTTCCCAAAACAAGCCGTTGAGCCATAGGATCGGACACCGAGGAAGCTGCCCCTCACGCGGGGACCGAGATTCTTGCCAAGCCTTTGGGCGCTGGCTCTGAAGCAGTCGCTCCTCCTAACTTTATATTTAATCCTAATAATGGCGGCCCCCCCTAAAAGTAGGCGCCTTGACTCGGCTTCCTCAATTACAATAACACAATGGAACTACAGAGGTTTTCGTTCTCGCTGTAAGCGGGCCAACTTCCGTTTTACCTCGCAACTTTTTAATGCTTACCAGCCATGGTAGCCCTCCAAGAGGCAGGGATGGGTGCCATATTCACGAACTTTACGACATTCAAACAAGGCTCCTCGACTTGTCTTTGTGTTCACAAAAATTATATGGCTAATCTTGTCTACCCCGACCTCCAAATTGTATATTCCTACGTGATGGTAACTCTCCTTCCTGTCCGCAAGCAGGACTCACCACTTCACATTCTCAATTTTTACTGTGCCCCTAAAATGCAGCACGTATCTTTTGCAGACCTCTTCAGCCGAGCACTGAGAGTCGCGGATCGAGACCCTCTCCTGATTGCAGGCGACTTTAACGCCCCCAGACGGCTTTGGGGCTACCACCGTGAAGATTAGCGCGGGCGCAGGTTAGCGGAGCTTGCGTCCACGCTGGGCCTCACTCTCCACACTGCTCCCGTCCATCCAACCCAACTTGGTAACTCCGTGACAAGAGACACCTGTCCGGACCTTATCTATACTTATAACATCCAACAAGCAGACTGGATCAACACCGAGGAAACCCTCTGCAGCGAACACTGCATTATCAATACTACAGCAAGAACTCGTGCACTCTCTAAACCCACAACACAAGCTCGTCTCCCAGATTGAACGAAATGCAAGCACAATTTCGACAACACAACATCAGGTACAGAGGAACGGTACACCTTATGGTCCCAGCATTTGGTTTCACACCTTCGCTCCACCGAAACACAGATTCAGTTCCCAGAGGCGGTATCGGATGTGAACAACCACCTACTCCACTACTGAGAAGCTGGGCACTGCCTCGTCCGCCGTTGGCGCCGGCAGGAACATAACCGAAACCTTAAAGCTCGAATTGCCGAGCTCAGCCAACTAGCTGCTGAGTACGCGGCCCAGCTCGCCGACTCTAACAGGGTGGATAGGTGCAATACGGCACCCCGTCATATATCCAGCCGAAACACAGGCGCGTCTTTCGCGCCCTCATGGATCCAACTCAGACCCGTAAAGAAGGACAAAAACATATTCAGCGTGTAATCCACGCCTTCTCTGGTAATACTACACAACTCGTGCACAAACTCAGGGACCGATATTTGTGCAACATATAGGACACCCGTGGGCAGGCATACTCGTATGCAGGCTCTGAGAACGCTGAGCTTAATCAGCCGTTCAAGCTCCACGACCTACGGGCAGCCCTGGGCAAAATGAAACGTGGCACTGCGCCGGGCCGGGACTAAATCACTGTTAAATTACTAGCCAGCCTTCCCGACTCAGCTTATACAACTTTAATAGACTACATCAATGCAATAAGGTGAGGTGATACGCCACTTCCCATTGATTGGAAAACTGCTGTGGTCACATTCGTACCAAAGCTAGGCAAAGCAATAAACACGGACAGCCTACGCCCAATTTCTCTTACCTCTTGTGTGGGCAAACGTATGGAGACGATGGTGCGGGACCGGTTGTCCGAGTACCTTAAGACACAACATGTCTTCGCGGACACCATGTGCAGATTTCGCCCACACAGATCCACACAGGATGTCTTGCTTCAACTACATCGGCAAGTCCTTAATCCCTTCGAGTGCACTCATAACGACAGGGTCGTACTCGCCCTGGATCTTAAGGGGCTTTCGACAATGGAACGCATTAGATTATGCGCGCACATTTAAGTCAAACCAACTGTGGCTTTCGTGCCTTCCAAATATATCCGCCAGTTCCTCACAGATCACCATTCTTTCATCCGCATTCAGGATCCCCTTCCCCTTAGGTGCCAGGGGAACGCCGCAAGGCGGAGTGCTTTCTCCCCTGCTATTCAATTTGGCCATGATTCGCCTGCCTACCCAGCTGGGTGCTGTAGAGGGCATGCAGCACGCTCTGCACGCCAACGACATCCCTCTATAGACCAGGGCAAGCTTGGAGACATTGAGGCCAGCCTGCAGCAGGCGGCGACTATAGTAGACCTCTATGCTCGTCGCTGTAGCCTTCAATGCTTTTCTCAGAAGTCTGATTTTGTGCACACCCGCCCCTCTCCCAAATGCACTACTAAATTCAACTCACACTTCAATCAGGTCCAATCCCAGAAACGCAGAAGTGCGAGAACTGACCAACACCGCAAGTCAGACACCACATTGCCTAAACTCCGCAAGGCGGGGGACCAGGTGGGCCGCATTGTCCACCGAGTTTCCAATAAACGCGGGGGGTTGCGAAGTAAGGATGCCTTGCGGCTGGCAAATGCCTTCGTAACCAGTCGAATCCTGCAATCGGCTTCATATCTCCATCTGCAGAAACATGCTGAGGATGCCCTCGAAGTCATTCTGCGCAAAATCATTAGGCGGGTCCTTGATATCCCGTTGCATACCTCAACCCAACGCCTCATGGCGCTGGGAATGATGAGCACTTACAGGGAATTGAGGGAAGCGTACCTCACAAATCAATATACGCGTCTGTCGCAGACGCAGTCTGGCCGCCGCCTACTTGCCCGGCTCCACATTCAACATACCACAGTTATGGAAGAACGGGCACGCATTCCAGCGCCGTGGAGATGCGCCCTCTGCGTATGCCCTCTTCCCGCCAAAATGGCACGCGAAGACCATGATGGCAGACGCTTGGTGCGGGCGTAAGCCCTGACAAGCCATTATGGTACGAAATCCAGCGTCTTTTATATGGCCCGCACTATGAGGGATGGTACACGGCCGCAGTCGTCCACGAGGCGAAAACAGTCAACGGTCTTAGCTTCAGGGCCCGCAACACAACTCGTGCGGAGGAGGTCGCCATCGCATTGGCTGCTTCCCACTCCGACTCAAAATATATAATTTCCGACTCGCGAGGGGCTTGTCGGAATGTTGAGCAGGGCTGGACTCCTTATCTAGCGTATCCAATATTTCAAAATAGCTCTCATAGTGAGGACCCCACTCACCGATATATTATTTGGGCTCCTGCTCATCAGGGGCTGGCTGGAAACGAGGCTGCCGACGCCGCCACCCGCGCGCTCTCTTTCCGAAAAGTTTCCTCCTCCTCCCCCTTCGTCAAGGACCCTGATCCTAATCCAGCTGATACATTCAAATATATTGTAAATTACTACCAATCTAGCCACAGCCTTTACCCCCGCCCATTTAAAGGGCTTTAAAAGGCGGATGAGCGGCTCGTACTCCGCCTATATATACCAGCACACTGCTGTGTCCAGCAGCTCCAAAAAACTTCGACCCTGCTTTTTCTGGAAGCTGCCGGCACTGTGGGGCGGTGTCTTCGGGCATCTACCACATGGTGTGGGCCGGTTCCTCTAATCCGACTATTCCCCCTCCCCCAACTCAACCTGGGAGGACTGGGAATCGACCCTGCTCAGCTGCTCCGACCTGCAGGCCCAACAGGCCTTGGTCGGGCGAGCCCGAGCGGCGGTAGACGCCACTGGGGTCCCAAACTAGGGACCTCCATCTAGTGTTTGAGAGGGTTGGCCCCTTCAGGGTCATTTCACGCGTAACCTCCTCTATTTTCATGTGATATAAATGTTTTTCACCACCCCCTGAGGGTGCGGGCTCGTGATGGCTTACTGAACAGAGAGGTCGCTGGCGTAGGTTATACGTCTAGCCTCCATGGCCCGGTCCCAATTTGATGGAGTCTGAGAAGTCATCGCTGATGGCACAGTCTCTTACTGCACGATGGCCAGAAAGACGCAGTCAACATCAGTTCAGTTAATGTTAGATATACAGTGGCGACGGGGGGGGGGGGGGGGGTTAAGGCTTCTAGTGTGGATGTTGCGACAGTGTAGTTGGCAAGCCGAGGCACTCAACAAACTATTGAAACAAAAAACGCAGTAGGCTTTCGGAAGAGCAAAGGTATACGTAATATACCAACGTCACGCCGTCAGGATTCTTCGTTCAGTAAATTATCGCAACATGCCTAGTGACCACATAACTATTTTCGAGGGGTGCAGCAACTTGCCCTTGCTTGAACAACTCCCGTACGTCAGCCTAAGCTGCCTGTTTGCTTCAAGTCAATGAAATTACGCTGAAGTGGCACTAAATGGCATTTTGCTTTTATCCAACTGGTATTTCAAGCACGATTGCTAATGAACAGATGAACACGTTTGTGCAGAAAACTTTGTTCAGCCTGCCTCGATATAAATGCCTGAAAATTATGTTCAATTTCTTGAACTCAATCCAGAACAATACATCTTGCAGGCTCTCCATGTTTCTCTATGAATTACTGGTTTTAGGCACATATGGTGCTAATGAAGGCATCACAGTGGGCCTTTTTCAGGATGCAATAGTATCTACCCCTATTTTTCTTTCAGCCGGCGCAATAATAAATGTCGCACGCCAAATGCATATCGACGCAGAAAAGCAGAAAACACCGTTAAAATAACTCCTGTCGATGATGTTTCGACGCGCAAGGACACTGAATAAAATCTTCGTCGTTTTTCTAATTTTGTATTGATTCTGCTTTGGTTTCATTAGCACTGATATGAACATCATCCATCTATACATTTCATTTTAGCTCTTACAGATGAGGAGAGTATAGTGAGGCTAGGAGGTTAAAAGTTTTGCTCTCTCTCCCGTGAATTGATATGTATATCCCCCATTTACACAGTTTATCTTTAGCTTTTACAGATAAAGAGCGCCCGCTGAGAGTAAGCAGTTTAAAATTAGTGGACTCTCTGTCGTGCCCTCACATAGTAAGTCGCATAACTTGGTGGCACAATAAGAAGCTTTTCTCCTGTTTAAAAATCAGAAGAAAATGTATGTGACTTTCAGATACATGATTCGTTGCTGATATTGGTTTTATTCGCTGCAAGAAACAAAGAAAAAATGATTAGAGGCATTGAGTGTTGGTGGTGCGCGGTTTTAAACCGATAAGTGTTAAGACAAGACATCAGGCCTTTGTTTCAGCACAGAAGTTCTACATTGCTTAGCCCGCTCAAACAGTGCATTTTATGTATATTGCAAAAAACGCAATTTTGTTGCCAATTTTGCTTCTCGATAAGCCTACTGGAGTTATAGTTATTCAAAAGTGCCGTGTATAGGTAGTGCAGATGTTTACAGAAACTAGCGCGATCAGCGCGCTGAAATAGATCTGAAGCTTGACATTGCAGGAAGATCGCTTCACTATGATGGGATTTTTATCGCAACTAGCGATGCTTTACCGAAATCTAATTTGCTTGAAAGTGTACTCGTAATTTTTGTAAGAAGAGACGCTGCTTGCACGTGACAACCATTCCATAGCAAGTAAAATAAGAAACTGATAAGAACAACTTCAAACGTGAATGTAGAGCATTATGTATTCCGTCAGGCGGCCAAAGCGCGGCTTGTAGTCAAACATAGCGGGCAGCTACTGCGTTCATGTGTCGCTTTTAAGCTAATCTCTGAAAAAGTGGTCATTCAGAACACTAAAGCCATGATAAAGACACTATGGACGAAAGAAAACCCCACATTCCCCGAATTGACGCAGCACGTCACCTTGGCGCTACTCAGTCTCATCGTGCGCTAGGCGATTATAAAACCAAGTAGCGCTAGGAGTTCAATGTTGGGAGCGCGTCCTGGCCAGCGCAACGAAACACGCTGCCATTACGCCTGTGTCCGAAGCCCTGCTTGAAAAAAAATCAAAGAGCTGTAAATTTTTTTTGACGTCTCAAAGTTTTGGAATAGCGTTTCAGGTTTCATCGTGTAGTATAGAGGATTGTGAGAATGCGCATCCGTTTCCTTCCAAAGTGTTCTGTGAATTTCTAATTCAGATACGTGCACAGTTTCGCTGTAATATGGCGTATTCATCTGATACAAGAGCAGCCAATGCGCCATTTCATTTTTTGTTGCACTTCGCATGTTTCTTTGAATTTAGGCGTGCCGTTTCAATCAAACGGCTGACGTCAATCCATTTGGCTCCTTCGCCAACACATGTGGGCAAAACCAAAATGTAGGAATCGAATGCGCTTATGGCTACAGTGTCGCAAAGAAGCTAATATTTTGACACAAATTCGACTGTTAATTTGAGATAACACATCAAGCAAATTGAATGCTCATTTCGCTCTATAGTATATACTTTGTAATTCATTGCTGATTTTGCTATCCCCTTCTACAATAGATATTTGCTCTCCTAAAGATCAATAGCAGCAAAGTTGCTGATGCAGAATGAATAGGATGTAAGCTTGACCTCAAGGGCGCACTCCGGCTTGTAGCTCTCACACCAGTATGTGCGATTAACCCCACTGAGAGGTAAATAAAGCTACATATTCTAGTCACCTGGTTTCCTTAAGCTAGGATGGCTGCCTATGTAAGCAGTGAATATTTGAAACGAAAGAGCTTGCTTATGGTTGTACTAGCCTGTGGCATGTCTTCTGTTTCCTTCTGTTGTTATTGCTACATGGAAGATGAAAATTTGCAAAGCTTGCCATGCGGCTCCTCAAATACATGCTAGTGATAAACAAAGGTCTGTTGAAGATAAATTGTCTTCACTGAAGCTATAAGAAGCTGAAGGTATAAACAAATATTTTGAGAAATGCTGCCCACGAAAATCTGACGGAAACTTTATTTGCCGTTTTTGTGCGGCGAAAAAACATGGCCTACGTGACGCATAGGGCCACAAATAAAGGAATGAAGAATAGATGATGTGAACACTATGAGAGTCGTTTTCTGTGCGCAAGTTTAAAGTGGTCCCTGTGAATAACGTATTCCCAAGAAAATCACAAAACGTGAAATATTTCAAACTTTTCTTTTGTTTTACGAAGAAACGATATAATCACTGAGCGACGCATGCACACAAGGAAAAGCAAACGTCGTGCGCTCGTTTTATTCCTTCCTGTTTTTCGGCTCACGGTCCTCAAATACCTTCCAGGATCGATGGAGTGTTTTTGTTTTTGTTACACAAGCACAGCGGGAAGTGAGCTTACGATGGCCTTTCAAGCATTGCGGGTGACAGCGATGAGCCCTTGACATACGTCGACAGCCGTGACGGGACCACGCTCTTGACACGACCAGCGTTTCGCCTTCCTCGCTGGTGGCAGCGGAAAGAGAATAAATATCGCGATAGCGCCCCTGCTCTTCAAGTAGCTCCGTGTTGACAGTCGACCCAGTCCGGCAGCCGCTGATCGATCGACACATCACCGTCTATCGCACAGCTGCTCTTTGAGACATGACGGACGCCCTAGAAGGCGTATGTAGGTTTCTGCTACTTTACGAATTTTGGCAGTTTATATAAAGCTTTTTTCTATTGCAGACATCAAGTCCACCAATGACATAATAAACATATTTAGTTGGGCCTACGCAGTGACGATGCGGTCAACAATAGTTTTAGCAGCGCGTAGCTAGACAAGGACGAAGACGGAGGAACACGTAAGACGCAGAGGCGCTGAAATGCCCTTGCACAAATCTGTACGTAAATCGGCCTGTCCTGCGGGCGCACTAACGCACCAAATACCGTCGTATGCCCGTTATTGCGTACGCTGAGGGAAGCGTTAACAACATGGCGGCGCAGTGGCCGCTCGCTTCGGAATGACTACACCTCGCCGCTGCTTTCTCCGACGCTATAGCTCGCTTTTAAAAGGTGCCGTTCTCTTCTATTCGACTCACTCTCGCCTACCCGACAAAGTTTAAGCTACAAATGTCCCTTTGTTTATAAATATTGTACTACGCTCAGTGACTGATGTCACCTATGAGATTACACCGCTACGCCCTAAGTCACCGTCCGCTACACCCACTTCTGAAATCGTACTTGTGACCAGCTGCCTCAAGCCGTAGTATTTTCCTTCCACACCGCACGCCTAATACGCACCGGGACGTTGCCTTTTGCCGAGGGGAATAGTGTTACCGGGAAACGCGTGACCGAAGCGTTGTGTTCGTCCCTATAGGCTTCCTTCGTCTTCTTTCCTTTGGCTGCTCGCCTTTGCGCTGAAAACTATGTCCTTAAATCTAGAATACTAACTAGCTCAACAACTAACTCTACCGAAGGGGTGTGCTCACAGACAACGACAACGATCCAGGAACGCGCGGACTACGCTGAGAGTGAATGCTGCCCGGCTCCTGAAGTCATTGCGCCGAGTTCCGCCCATCGCAGCGTCAGTTGCATCAAATAGACCCATGTAACAATAACTTCAAGAATTTCAAGCTGGTAGGCCTGTCTGTAAGCAGAACATCTGGTCGTCATAGCAACGACATTGAATATCTCAAGCATCTTGTCGGCGGTTTCATTGTCTTTGTTTTGTGTAGTTTTTCTCTTTTTCATAAAAAAGGTTGATAACGAGACAATTCTTGTCACTCTGATTGCCACAAGATGGCGCCACAGTAGACATCGCATGTCACCAGTTGGCAGTCGTGTGGTGCGGTCGCGTGTTTCATCGCTCCTCAGATTGCACGTGGCTACCAGAAACGGATGGGCCGGCAACAGCGACACCTTCCGCAAGCGTTAAATAGAGACTTTTTTTTTTTTTATTAACTTCATTTAGTTTTCAGCTTATAAATTGATTTTAGCTCTTCGTTCTAGCGGCCTGGTTTTCGTGCTGGCAACTAGGCTTTTCGACGTTCATTCTTTAACTATTTTGTTAGCTAGTTATTCTTTTTTTGTAGGTTATTGCATTCGCAGAATTTATTTGAACGCATGTTTATTAGTCATTTCTGTATCTTTCCTTTGCAGTGTGTATATGCTGAGAACTCATAGTAGAAATAGTTCAGTTGATATAGGCTTAATATGTGCAACCAAAAAAGGTTAATTGTACTCAGTGTGAGGCGCAGGTTACTCTCAAGGAAACGCTTTTGGACTCGGTGGAGGGAGCGGGAGGCACTGACTTTTTGTCCCGGTGTTGCGTGTTTAGTGCCTGCCTAGACAGGTTTGAACTAGTAAAGGTTTGTCTAGTGTCCCGTGTGGAACCCTTAGAAATTGAATTAGTTTTATTAAGGGCTGAAAATCAGAAACTGCAGTTACAGCTTTCTCCAATGGAGGGATAAATGGCCTACAGTGTCCTTGGAAGCAACGAGGACGGACATTCCATTGCGGGCCACGTGGCTGGGACCAGCACTGGCATGGAAGGCAAAATCAAAGTAGGTCAGGCGGAGCCGAACCGACAGAGTTGTGGAATAACTTAAATGTACTGATGGGCCAGAATGAGAAAAAGGATGCAGTTGTAGAAATTCTTCGTGGAAGACAGACGGCAAATGGGGAAGAAATGGTGAACATCTTCAATTATTACTTTGTTTATAGAGACTTTGCAACAAACCAGACAGGATCATAAAAACTTTTGGGCACGAAAACACTAATACATCGTTTCTCGAACCCACAGATTCAGATGGATTGCGTTCTGTCTTTATGAGTTTCTCATAGTGTTGATGCCGGCGACATACAAATAAGACCTGTAAAGTATGTGATGTATATATTCAGTCCCATTCTAGCGCACGTTTTTAATCTTTGCATTTCCACAGCTGTGTTGGCTACACGAATGCAAGTCGCCCGCGTGATTGCGTTATATAAAAAAGGCGATAAGAGTGACGTATCAAACTATAGGCCTGTGTCAATCCTTCCAGTCTTTTTCAAATGCCTTCAGAAAGCTATTCTTCATCGAATATTGCCCTTTTGTAAAAAAATATAACATATTAACTACCTCGCAATATAGCTTCAGAAAAGACAGGTCTACGGAGCTGACGCTGTTGGATCATAAGGAATATATTGTAAAGCATTTTGAAGATAAGCACATTGTTATAGGAACATTTGTCGACTTCAGTCAAGCATTCGATTATATAGCTCACAGTATTCTTTTCGAAAAACTTAATTACTATGGTATACGTGGTCTTGTTCTAACTTGTTAAAGAGCTACCTATTAATAGATTTAACTATGCTGACATCAACGGTTTCATTTCGCGCAGAAAACAGTCTCTGGAGTTTCACAAGGCAGCATTTTAGGCCCTGTCGTATTTGGTTTATACATTAATGATATTGTACAGATTTGCTCAGATACTAAGTTTATTATATACGCAGACGATACGAGTGCCCTAGTAACGTCACGTTCTGAAGAGGAAGGAATTACTGAAGCAAATGATTTTTTGTATAAATTGGACTTGTGGACTCCTTGCAATCAATTAAAAATTAACGCCACCAAAACAAAACTAGTCGTCTTTAGAACAACAGGAAAACAGATTTCCTAACAGGAAGACAAACTTTAGGTCTATACCTATTGATGTGGTTGACAGCGTAAAGGTTCTGGGGGTATATTTTAGTGAAACTTTGCAATGGGACGGTCATATCAACAGTCTAATAAGTAAATTAAGTTGTATAACCGGAATATTAAATTGCAATCCCTATGCTCTTTCGAGAAGAGCTAAACTAATAATCTATAATGCTCTCTTTGTCTCTCACTTAAACTATTGTCATTTAGTCTGGGGAACAACCCCCAAAACAAACCTACTGAAGCTTCAGATACTACAGAAAAAAATGTTACGGATTATTGAAAACGTTGAATACGCAGCGCCGACATCGCAAATTTTTGCATCGCTTAATCTGATGAGAGTAACTAATATGTTGAGTACAAATTATGCCGAAAGTACCGTATAAGTAACGAACAACACTGTTCAGCTTTTTTAGTAATGGCAGACTTATGCCTGAATAATACAGTCAATAACACCCGAATCCCGGAAAGGTGGAAATTTCCAAAATGCCGCACAATATATGGCGAACAAATGCTTCGACATATTCTTCCAAGGTTATTGAATATTCGTGAAAGAGAAGGCACTGACATGCTCAAAGCCTCGTTCTATAACTTTTGCAAAACACTTGCTGCTTTTTCATTCTCCTTTTTGTGAATACACACACCATTACTGTCCTTTAGTTTTTCATTCATTTTAATATTATCATTATGTGTGATGTGATCGTCATGTATTTTTCATTGTGTTTTAGAGATGTTCAAAAGTGTCTTTTGTTTCTGTTTATCCCGTTTGTATTTCCTATGTCCATCATATTGTGTTTTGTTTTCTGTGTATCTTTTTTTTTTTCTCTCTTTTTGTCCCACTCTGCTGCTGATGTACGCCTTAAGGGGACCGAGGACTTCTCAAGCCGTAAGCACACGGATTTTCCCTCGGCCTCCTTCCACCATTATGTGGTAACATCAAGCATATATGTATGTATATTAGATAGATTCTGGAAAGAACGAGAACCGAGTTAATTTGCAGTCAGGGAAGCTTGGTGGAGTGGACAGAGAGCGGGTGCACGCGTCGCACCTACTTTAACAGGGTAGGGATTTCTGCATAGGATTGGGTTGCTTCGATGATGGAATCCGGATTCGAAGGGTCTGTCGCCTGGTTGGTTAGGCATCGGGCTATGGGGCCGCCATCTTCGTTCCTAAAGATTCCTAGGCAGGTATCCACACTAAGCTTATAGTGCAGTCAAGAGTGCAGCTGCGGAGGTTGCGTGCGGCGGTGATACAAATAGAATTTTTTGACACATTTTGAAGGCTCGTTTAGAGGCACTCAGCACGTGCGTGTGCGGGGATGTGTGACGGCCTGCACGGTTGCGACACGTTTGACGGTGGTGTGTGTGTGAGCGCGCACTGTGGCGGCGTTGACCAGGGTGATGGACGGCGTGGGGCTGTCCGCCTGGAGCTTAGCTGGAGCGCCCAAAGCGCGTGTGAGATTGTTTAATTGGTTTATGAAAAAGGTAATGCCCAATATTTGTCACTTCGTGGATTAATTTATAGGAAGGGAAACATACCTTAACGCCGTAAGGGAAGAGAGGAAGGTGGGAGGGAAAGCGGAAAGAAAGAGAAATATGCGGTACGTGATGGCTTCGGAGTACTGTTGACCACCCGGGGATCTTAAAAAGCGCTGACGTGACATAGCACGTGGACGGCGCACTATTTTTCCTCCATCAAATTTCATCCGCCGGCGAAAGGGTTCACTAAGCCGCTAGACGCGCGTTGCTTCCTTTTCCTTCTTTGTCTCAAGTTCATGCATACAGAGAGGAAGCTGCTTCGTTCAACATGCCGAATGTGCTATCACCTACATGTCTGGAGGAGTGGAAGGGCGTGCTGCGCTGCTCGGACCCGGACTTGGAGACTCTGGTTATTGATTGGGTCAGAAAATCACCGACAGAACGCAACTGGCTGCTAATTAGCGCGGAAGTCAATCTTACTAAACACTCAGCTCTATAAACCGATGAAAATAAAATTTTTCCATCAATCCATTGGGACAGACCGGCGAAATCTATGATTGCGACTACTAGTGCTGAACACTTATTATTACAAAATCATCGTGGCACCGCTAATACTTTCGAAATCTTCCAATGGAGTTTCTACGGTATCCCTAATATTAAGGAAACTGAATACATGAGATAGCCAGCATTGCTCAAGCCTGTTTAGGAATTTTAGGTTTTCTTGTTCATTTTGAGCGAAGATTCTCAAACCTCCGTGGTGGTGCAGTGGTTAGGAGCCTCGGCGATAGTGCTCGAGGGTGCGGCACAGAATCCCGGCCGCGGCGGCCGCTTTTCGATGGAGGCGAGAAGCAAGGCAACCGTGTGCTTTGCGATGACTGTTTTTTTTAAAGAACCCAAGGTGGTCAAATGTTTAAGAACCCTCTACTACTGCCTGTCTCATAATGAGCCTTAGCGGCTTTGGGACGCTAGTCAGTCATTTTTAGCACTGCTTGCTTTCAACAGAAAGGAGTGCGACGACATCTCTAAAAATAGTCATCTATAGTATAATAGACTTGTATCTCTAACATGAAATGCAATCAGTGTTTCCTCCAAGGCTTTGTGCTTCTTGTAACGCGGAATCGTTTCGCTGATATTAGCGGAATTTTAGAGTTTGTACCGCGCAAACCCCTCAAAAACACTTAATACAAAAAGTACATAAGCTCTGAAAAACACCCGCCACATTTTTGAAACAAGAACAATCCGAAATGCACACAATAAAACTATACACAGTCTCATACATAATCCACCCTCAGTCCCAGATGACGAGTTTCAAGTTTTGAAAACGGCGCACTTAGAAAACGCAGTGGAACGGTGACAGGCGCGGGAAGCGTGCGCCTCGTAACGACGAACGCCGAAACTAGAGACGCGCTGCATTGGTGAGGTCCCCAACATGAGGCGCTCGCATTTGAAATACTAACGTCCCCAAACAGCCTGGAATGGTACGTCAGCACCCCACACTGCCTGGCCGCTTGATGTGATTGGTTCCCATCCGGGCAGAGAGATTTCAGCCGCCGAACCGGTAAACCCCTTCCCCCCCCCCCCCCCCCCTCCAACCCCCTACGTGTTGAAATGTTTTCCTGAGCTCTGATTTCACCTGAGGAAGCACTCGCATCTCATAAATCTAGGCCTGGAAGTCTAATAATGCCAATAAAGTCTTGATGGCCACGTCGGAATTAAGACACGACGTGGAAATATAACCAGGAGAAAAATTGTCCGCAGGAACGTTGACGACGCCACAAAAGTGACTCGTGTGCTGAACCAGCTCACAGGTGCAAGTAGCTAAGAAAACAAACGCTAGATGATTGCATTATCCAGACAGACAGGGGGAAATGACGCTGTATATCTAGTACTTGGCATGGTAAAATGCAATACAGACTACACGGTAATAATAATAAACTAGATATAAATGGACACTGAATGTTGATTCGGAATACCCGAGTCCTAACCCCAAAAGGTGCGGTTATATATAAGTGGAGACCGAACGGTGGAACGTCCACGTGCTTTGTGGTGTAAGTGCATGCGAAAGATGTCACAGAAGTAGTCACCACTATTATTCTTTTTACTCCATTACGGCACTTCTATCTCTTTCAATGCCGACTTCCTACACTCATGACTCTTGTCAGGTGTCACAGAGAAAGTGTGACAGATACTTCAGCTTTCATTTAGTTTCAATCGATTTATATATTTGTTTCCTAGCATTATCACTATGCAATTTTTACATTTTTATTGCATTTCAATATGCCAATTACTGCAGATATAACGTCAGTCTTCGTTCTCCCGAGGGCATGCAATCTTCCAGCGCTGCTTTGGTACCGAGAGCTACATTCAGCTAGTCAGAGCCGAGTTCTGCGTCATCAGTCGTATACAAAAACGGTCATGCGCTGTTAACATGGCAACCAGCTGCGCCGCTGCGGAAGTGCTACGCCGCAATTCCACGCCGTGTCCACCGCTGCGCCGACGCGTCGTACGGCTACGCTCCATTTCGTTGACAAAGTAAGCGACAAAATTACACTAGGGACGAGAGGAACACCGCAAGGCGCCGTACTTTCACCTTTTCTCTTCAACATCGTTATGAGCGGCCTCCCGCGTCTGTTAGATGATATCCCACACATACATCATTCCATATACGCCGACGACATCACCATATGGACCAATTCTGGCTCCGATGGAGATATTACAGAGTCATTACAACGAGCTATCGACACGGTACAGTCTTATGTGCAGGAAAACGGCCTTACCTGTTCCCCGGCTAAATCAGAACTATTAGTTATAAGGAACAAACAAGCTTCACAGGTAAAACCAGATTCTCGAGAACCTATCCAGTTACACATTGACAACCATCCGATACCCCCGGTAGCCACGATCAGTTCTCGGAATGTTGATTCAGAATAATACGCAGAACACAGAAGCTATACGCCGGCTACGCGTCACGGCGCACCAGATAGGTGGGCTGGTGAGACGCATTGCCACACGTCGCAGGGGTATGAGAGAAGCCGACCTGTGCAGGATCATTCAAGCCTTTATGATAAGCAGAATCATGTACGCTTGCCCGTGCTATCATCTGCGTCGTAGGGACGCACATGCACTTAATAGCATAATTAGGACAGCATACAAAGCGGCCCTTAGCTTACCAGTATACGCTAACTCAGATCGACTACTGCAGTTAGGAATTTTTAACACGCTATCTGAACTAATTGAAGCCCATAAGACAGCACAAGTGACCCGCTTGTCACGCAGCCTTGCGGGACGCGTAATTCTCGACAAGCTCCACATACACCCCACTGAGGAGGTGTGCGCAACATCCCATTTATCGGCTGACATAACTAGTAGACTAGTTGTTAAACCAATAGCCAAAAACATGCTACCAGGTAGACATAATGCCCGCAGGAAGACAAGGGCACAGACCCTTGAGAAACAGTACGAGGACGATCCACAAGCAGTGTACGTGGATGCAGCTCAACACATCAAAAACGGAGCATACGTGGCATGTATGGCCACTCCAAAGTCAACCTTCATTAACGCCATAACATTTCATGCTAGCTCCATATGCGAGGCAGAGGAAGTAGCTATCGCACTGGCCATCGCGGATCCCCGCACCAAAACTATTCTAAGCGACTCAAAAAGCGCCGTTCAAAATTTCGCCAAACATTTTGTAAGCGCGCTCGCGGCGCGAATTCTGCGCAACCGATCTCTCAATCACAACATCAATCTCGTATGGGTTCCGGCTCACGCGGGTAACTCCGGAAACGAAGGGGTCGACCGTCTAGCCCGAGGCTTAACCAACCGGGAGACGGGAGATCTATCGGGAATGGACGCGCCTGTCGAGGCACCGCGCACATACGCGGAGGTAACAAACTTTTATCGCGAGCTAAGATGCACGTACCCGCCCCTCACCCCGACCTCGACCGGGTGAGCCACGACACTCAGACGCCTACAAACAAAGGCCATTCTTAGCCCCTACCGACTATCGTTAATTACGAACGGAGAATTCAACCCTGCATGCCAGCACTGCGGTGACGGGACGCAGGCCACTCAAGACCATATACTGTGGGAATGCGCCAGCAATCCCCCTCCAAAGACACTCTTGCCAGCTCCCTCAGCGGAGGAATGGGACAAGCTGTTGGCCAGCCCAAGAAAAACTACGCAACTGGCCCTCGTCACGCGAGCCGCTCCCGACTGGAGGCCACCCTAGACTCGCCCCAGCCCGAAATAATTCCTTTCATTTCGTGGCAATAGAAGTTGTTACCACCATGTTAAGGCTCACTGCTGATCATACGTCGTTAGAGGGGCAACCAGGTGCCCCGTTTCACAGATGTTTCTCAACAGCGCCTGGCTATGAAGCTTGACGTTTAAGAAGCCCCGTGGGTATGCGCTTTGCTACTAAGGTGCTGGATGAATGACATTGACGGTGAGCGCGTGCAATGCGCACGGAACAGACGCTTTAGCTTCGCCTTGAAGCGTTAAACGCGATGGAGTTTGAACTCCAACGCTTTGAAGACGACAGATGGTTGTATAGTACTTAGGATCTGGCGGCGGTGGTGGTGGTGAACTCTTTTATTGCGCCCAAAAACAGGTGACCAGTCAAAGGACCGGTTGCGCTGCTTAGAAGAGGTCGGCGGGGATCCCGCGGGATGTCGCGGCCTCCACCGCTTCCTGGATAAGCCGCAGTTAGCCTGCTGGCTCGGAAGTACGCAGGAGAGACTCCCATGTCTCTGGGGTGTTTGAGTTGTCTGTATTGTAGTGCGTACAGGTCCGCGCACGCCATGTGTATAGGAGTGGCCGGAGTTGTGCAGTGTTTGCACATGGCGGCTATCTGTTCCGGAAAACTCGGGTGTGGGAAGCTGCCAGTTTGTAGTTTGCACCATTGAACGGCCTCGCGTCTTGTTAGATCGCGTTTTGCGGGAGGATATGTGCATCTTCGGAGTCGGTAGTGCGGGAGTATGTCCGTGTAAGTGATGCGCATGAGATAGCGTCAGGGGAAGCAGGGTGGCTGATCATACTCTCGACTCGGCAGCTGAGATCGCGAGCGAGAGTGTGCGCCTGGGCGTTTCCGCTGAGCGACTGGTGGGCTGGAGCCCAAAGAAGCGAGATGTGGAAGAGGGTGCTGTAGAACATAGAATGTGTAACGCATGGCAGCGCCATACGATCGAATAAGTTGATACCTAGCGCGGCATCGCAGGTACGCAAAGCGGAAATGTTCTTTGCCCCTCGCTTAACTATTGCTTCAGTGATTTGTTTCTAATGACTCACCTTACATTACATGCTCTAAAAAATTACGCAAATGATGCAGCCGGGCGTGCGATCGTGACGACGTCCGTGCGCCACCTTTCATATAGCGCTTCCTCGAATGCCGCACTACACAGCATACACAGCATATGGACCAGATTTTTTTTCCTCACACGCAGGCTGCTAGCGCGCTCCTGGATGGATCGATGGAATATAGGAGCGTCCTCTTTGGAACGGGGTGGTAGCAGTAGCTATCGCGCTCATTTTTCTCCCTATATCTCAATTATTGTTTTGGTTAACTATTCCATAGTTCTATTTATTGAATTTTTGTTTCTACATTATTAAAATTATGTCACTTTTCTGCTTTTAAGCCACCAATCTTCCAGTCGTTTTTTGCTAGCTTCCACCGCCGGTTTATTCACCCAGCCACTGGTATCTCTAAACCCCCGAGATTCAGGAAAAGTGACTGCGCCTGCATCGACTTCCGGATGGATACCATTACATTCGAGTATAACATGGTCAATTGTTTCACAGGAGTTACCACATACAGCACGTGCGTAATCTTCATTGTTAAATTTCATTTTATAGCTCTATTCTCTAACCCAGGCGCCATCTGTCGGGCGCGCACGGCGAGGGGACTGCGGGTCACGCGGACGAAACGCGTTGAGTACGTGTTTGTGAGCGAGCGTTCTTCAATCCTGTCGTTAACGCGCTCTATCACCTATGCATGTAGGTGGGTGCTGTGCACTGCTACTCATATTTGTCTCTGTTCCGTCCCTGTTCCAGAGTGCTACATCAATTTGACTGGTTTGGTTTGTGGGGTTTAACGTCCCAAAGCGACTCAGGCTATGAGAGACGCCGTAGTAGAGGACTCCAAAAATTTCGACCACCTGGGGTTTTTTAACGTGCACTGACATCGCACAGCACACGGGCGCCTTGGTTTTCGCCTCCATCGAAAAGCGGCCGCCAGTTTGAAGTGCACTGTTCTCGCAGTGACGCAATATACGAATGTAGTCTATCATGCGTGATTACAAACTGTAAATCGCCATTGATGAGCAGCAGTAGAGTTTTTATTTATTCTTTTTTTTTTGGGGGGGGGGGGGGGGCGGTGCCCTTCACGTGTAAAAAATCCATACGATTTGTTTTTTTTACTTGTTGACTTTCCGTACAAGGATGTACATTTTATGACCTGGCTTCATGGTGTGAGGCTTAACCGAATCGACGAGCATAGCGTTGAAATTTTCTTAGGCAAAATGTGTTTTTTTAGTACAGTAGTGGTTGTCTTTGGCCTTCGTTTCTCTTTTAAAGGAATCTAAGATGACTACCAGGACTCCCAATTGTTATTTCGTTATTTCAGAGAGAAGTCGACGTGCAAAAAAGTTGAGCGTAGTAGCTTTTTGCTGTTAGTATCTACTTCGGACGCAACAAACACGATTGCATTACTTGCTAGGACCTGGTCCAGACAGCCAAGCAGCGGTTTCACACACACCGATAACATCGAAATTAAATATTGTCTTCTCTATGCTCGTCGTTTGTCATATTTAAGCCGAAAAACAAAGTTATCCCGCCACAATAATATTCTATTAACCTCTCGGCCTGTGGAACTAGTTAAGTAGTTTAAATGCTTCGGGGTAATATTTTTTGCCAGTATGTCATGGAATTATTCTGTCAATTACACCTCGAAAAAAAAAAGCTCAAATCTCTGTTGTAATAGGCCGTCTAAAATACATACTTGCCATAACAACTAAGATCCTGGTATACATTTCAATATTCAACTCGCGTTTAAACTATTGCTGATTAGTGTGGGGTACTAAAACATTCACTAACCTTGAACGTATTCATGTAATGCAAAAAGATATCTCCGAAATACATATAATTTACCACTCCGACATCCAAGCGCAGCTTTCTTTGACTGTTACAGCGTGATTAAAGCACATATTCTTTGTAAATATCTACCTATAGTGTCACTTATAAAATATAAATCAGGATTAAAGTAACAAATCTTAAGAATTTCGCAGAACTAAAGAAAAAAGTTCATCTATTCATCAATTCGTGGCAAAGAATGAACAGTGCCAACACCGTAACAAAATCTTGATAGGGAATATGCTTCCCCCAATACACTCTTCCATCACTTCTAAATCGGTATATCCACATTAACTTTGATTTGTTATCTTTTTCACGTCGAGAAATACATAATTTGTTTTTGAATTGTGTACATATTGCTAAATACTTATTGCTGTTTCGTGTATTGTCTCGTGTTTCCTTGATGTGCTTGTTTTAAAATTGCATAAACTCTTGTTTTCCCTGCCTGCCAATCACTAGGATTGTAGACCCTAAAGCTGCCCAAGGACAGCTTTTTTCTACGATTCCTCCGTCTGTAGTGTTAGATGGAAAATAAACTTTGATTTGATTTGATTTGTCGCTGCAAAACTCGCGAGAGCTGGCAACAGTGTTAATATTTGTTCAGGGATTATTACAAATAGCGAAACGGGATTCTGCCCTCCAGCGGCGGCTCTATGGTTAGGGCTCTTGACTGCTGAGCCCGAAGGTATCCCAAGCAGCACGCCGTCAATGGACCGCCAATGGTCCAATATTGGGATATATTGATCCCAATATTGGTCAATATTGGCGTCTGACTGGGGCGCACAAAGTGCCAAGATATATGCCAAACAATTTGATCGGCTCTCCTATCAAAACCAGTATTGGCATACTACGTTGTTTACTGGCATTCAACGGCACTCACTGGCTACTCAATATCTTCCACCCAAGCTCACTCACTGGTTGTTATATCACGGCCATCCCGCCAAGCTCACTGGCCATCCAATATCTTGTATCCATGCTTATTCACTGGATATTCACAACTGGCATCCAGCCAGATTTATCGGCTACCCAATATTTCCAATCCAATCGTGCCCAGTGGTTTTGCATTATTGGCATCCAGCCAGAGCAATTGGCAATCCGGCTAGTTGCTTTTTCGTGCTATGACTAATAGGCACCTGCAAAGCCATCCCCTACTTATGCAGTGCAGATATTTTTCATGCAGCTTTTTATTTAAATAAAGCATGCTGAGGATATCCATGCACAGAAAATAATACAGCTGAAAGGTTCGCTGCATGGTGATTTATTAGGTGTGCACGTGTTACAGGGCATGGAAACATTTAGGCAGAACTCTTAGACTTCACTGCTCCTCCTGTCTTTGCGTCCCTTGGCAAGGTGTTCTCAGGTCCCAGGTTGGAGGAAGGCGCTGCGTTCATCGGAGCTTCTTTTGTGGTCGGTTGTACGGGCAGCAGCTCCATGCAGCCTTTAAAGATATGGACTTGAGCAGCGTGCATAACAATGTATTTCCTTTCGCAGATGGCACCTGGAAATAAAAGCAACATTCATAAATCCTATTAAGACAGAAAACTTTTGGAAAGTGGAAGTGCAGCTAGACCGTGGAGTAAAATTGCAAAATAAAGCACTACCTGTTGGCCCTCAGGCAACTTTCTTGTCTGATTTACTCAGGTTGAAATAAGCTGCATGCTCAGTGAGGCCGGCCATATTAACTTGGTTACATTGGTTGCGACATCTGGCAGTGCACGGCTTCCCATGTGGATGTGTTGTTGACGCTGGAAACAAAACAAAATGATATTTGCCGTTATCTATTCGTTAAACGGTAGTCAGTGCTTGCCCCTTATACTTGTAGTGCCTTTGTGATCTAACACCTGTAGAAGAAAGACGTCGTCATAACTGGAAGCTTCAAATCAATAGCTTTCCTTTGAATAGATTGCCGCAAGAACTAAAAAGAAACTACAAAGGAAAAAACAGACACAAAAAATGGCAGTCGCACTCCGACCACGGCTGCTAAATTTAGTGTGCACCGCATCATTACTGCAAACAGAACGTTTTAAAAGTTGTCAAAGCTGCAACCAAAACAACGTACGGCACAGCTGCTTTGGGGTTTGTATGATACACTCGAACTGAAAAAATAAAGAAATCCGTAACTTAGCATCACGTTTGTTGTGGGAACAAGTTTGTACGTGTGGTAAAGTATAAGAACTATGGTAGCAACTGTAAATAACCTATTCTAAGCGGCTATTTTATGACACTTTTACTACTCGGAATTAGCGCAAGAGAAAGATCAAACACGTGAATAAGGTACGCGTCGTTTAGACCATTCCAATAGCGCATTCATAACGGCAAATTACAATATTAAATATTCGCTCGCAACTAAAAATCATGTCCCAGAAAGCTAGAGTTAACTCTGAGTTTTGAATATAGTTTGTAAAAGAAACTGACCACTTCAGACACACAACACACGCGCGATGAAGTTGTAACCTGAAAATCACACAAAACACGCGTCATGTTTTACAGGACCACGTTTTTCTTTTGCAATTCAAATTGGCCATCTCTGCGCCGTAAATTTTGTCATTATGACCAGAGTTTATGCATACAAAATAGTGTGCTAAAAATACAGTTCAGAACTGACTGGCGTGGTGCGGTCGAAATAAATGACATTCCGTTCTCGCAAGCATATCGGTTATTGACATGATGATCAAGGCTGACAACATACTGCACCAAATAATGCACAAAAAAGTATCTTACCATACGGCTAGCGCAGATTTGCAGACCTCAGTTGCAACAATCCAAAATGAATGCTGCCACGCAAAGTACATCCCAGGGATCTGATGCTTTATACACCTGGTAAGAAAAAGTAGCGAACTTACAAGGAGACAAAGCAAGAAATAATCTCAGAGAGCTCAGTTATGAACAAACAACTTAAAATGCTGGTGGTACTCACAAATATCCTCTTTCAGGCATGGCCATTAAAACGAATCGGAACTTTCACAAGGCTTGGTTTTTCGGTTCTGCTGTCCAAAGCTGCGGGAGCTCGAGCAGCTCGAGCGGGTGGGGATTGTGTGGCCGACCAGACGCCTCTGAAGCAGCGGCTTGTGTCGAGTTTTGAGGAACGGTTGGAAGGGGGCAGAAGGATGGTTGTGTTTTCTCTCTCTTTTTTTTTTTGCTTGAGATCTGTCGAAAGAGTAGGCATAAAGCTCGAAAGGGGGTGAGAGAAAGGAAAGAGGTCCCACAGGACCACGTGAGCCCAGAGGGCTGCCGGCCAGGAAAGTTGGCGGGAAGGAAGGGAAGAGTGAGGGGGAGTAGAGTGGGGGGCATTGTGAGCAACGCCTGCCTAGCCGGGAGGAAAGAGAGGGCAGTGAAGGTCGCTGCCCCTCCGCGAAAGGCTACAAGACGGGAAGTTGAAAGCGGTTTGGAGAATAGCTTTAGTCAGGGCCCTCGGGCGGAGAGGCGACAAAAGGACGAGAGAATGGAAACCATATGTTCTTTGCGCCAAGCGTGTGAGGAGGAATGCGCAGAGTTTTGCCCTTGGCTTCGCTAAAACAACGAAGAGTGCGTTCGGAGCTCTTTGGTCGCCTCGACTGTTGGCTCGGTAACATTTTCAGTGGAATGATAATTTCGCTATATTGTTTTTGTTAATGCAAAATACGTTTTACCTCATAGTTTCAAATAATAATCACATACGTAAAACAATCTTCAGTTTTCACGGAATCGTCCTCGGTTCGAACAAATGGACATATTTTTTTTTTTATTAAAGATGGCACACAGGTCGCTGTTCATGACGGAGTGCTCTTGAAACGTCATCACGCGCAACTGAGCGATGCAACAGCCCGTATACTTGCTGTATTCCTATTAAGGAAAAGAAAAGCGAAAACGACCATAACTACGAGTATTTCAAGGTTAAAAATTCCCATGTTATTCATTTTTATTTTTTTTTTCCAAATCAGGTGGACATTTAGAGCAAGAAAAAATCCGCGTAGAACTAAGCAGGGGCATATCAAGAAATACAAAATACTCGACGAGCTAAGATCTGAAGAACTAAATTTGCAGTAAAGAAAAAATAGAAAGAAAGCAAGGGTCAACATTGAAACTATATCTACGAACTTGAGACAAGGTTTTCTTCAGAAAGAAGCGCGGTATAATCATCTTTCAGCCCGCAGAAGCAGCGCTTGTGAAAGCAGCAGAATATTTCACAAATGAACCCTAATTCTCAACCATGTGTTAAATTCTTCGAGAGTGGTGTTCTCTAAAAATGCCTCAAAACTGCTATAGTAACGCACTCGCATTACTTTTAATATATATGAATTGCAATTAGCTGCCTGGTTGACATGATGGGATAGAATTGTTTAGTTCTCTGAAGGGAAACGCCTTCTGTGCGGTGATTATGTGGTTGGATAATAAGTCAATGAATGTTTGAAGAATAGTTTCTGAACAATGCTTAGGAGAGCGCTGTCAAACGCTGTGGTCAAATGCATCATTATGAGCCATATATTGCAGCTTTCGAACAAAAATAACTTCCGTAAAGAACATCGTTATTATGCAATTTCAATTTTGTTACCATATATGCTGGCGACACATGTGCGCTCATTCATTACACTGTAGGTAATTGTTTTAAAATTTTATTTTTTTTTTCGTTTGCCTTGCCCCATGCAGTGCTGTTGATTTTTTTTTATTATCTTTTACATGTACACTACTTTTTAGCAGTGTGCGATTTACGTCGCATTAGAATACGAACCATTCCAGGACAGTTCAGATTTGTTTTCTTGTCAAGTGAATTAGCTAGACATAACGTAGAGTCGCTGGAGAAAGATTTGATGTTGGGAAAGGTTGAGGGTCGCCGGAGAAGGGGTAGGCAGCGAACGCGATGGTTAGATGGCATTCTCGAGGCATTGCAGATGAAGCTATGTGATGTTAAGAAGATAGTGAGAGACCGGAAAGCGTGGCGTGACATGGTCCATAGGGTCACGAAGAGTCGGACACGACTGAACGCCTGAACTGAACTGAACGTAGAATATATGTTGCTTGTATTTTTTCTTTGAGCTGAAATATTTTTTGCGCTGCTGCACCGATGGCCAAAGTCGTTCAGTCTTTGTCTGTTGCTGAAGCCCACAGCAGAGCGCAAAAGAGTACAGTACAAATTTGTGTTTAGTAGATATTAGAACTCGAAGGCCCTGAAAACAGCCCAACATACCTGTCTATAAGAACAGCTAGTACTGACGCGTGGTATAGTTGGTGCTTATGCTGAATTCCGGAAACAGCTAGGGTAATGGCGAATCATGCAGTGCGTGTTTGATTGGCTAGCGCGATCGATCTCTCCCACCTCTGCTTAGCTTGAACATGTTGGGTTTCTTTCCATCACGTAAAAAAAAGGCGGAAATACGCGTACGTGTTTCCAATCATGGACAAACGTTTACAGGATGTGGATTCACCGGATATATTCGATCGTTTCTGCGTTTACTATCCAAACGTAACCCCTGGTGTTTGTTCAAGCGACACACACGTTCTGTTGCGTTCTTTGCATTTGAGTACCTTGCGTTTCTTGACTGCGCAGGATTTTTTTCGCGGACACGCATCTATTAAACATTTGCTTGTCAGATCAGATGTGTGCTCGAGCGTGCGCGTATGCTTGTACTCGTATGCGTATAAATAGGCCCATGGAACGAAATCCCGTGCGCGAGAGTTGTGCGCGAGATATGTTCGAGATCTGTGCATGGATATATCTGTGCATCGGATCTGTGCATTGATGTATCAATCACTTTCAATCATCCTGATTTGACGAGATCAGAAAAACAAATCGTCTCCACCGGGAATCGAATTCCTAGCCTAGTTAACGCTTTAACCAACTGCGCTAAACCCTGGATCGCGAAACTAGCACCATACGTAATTCCCATTGTCTACCGTGAGGATAGCGACGAGAATGACGCTGCAATTGGTGATAATGACAATGATGACAGAATCAATGGTAATGACACTGCGTTTAGTTGATAACGATAATGATACGTAATGCACCGTATGCAGTAGCATTAATCTCGCCTTCGCTAATTTCTGCAGTGTAGATTCCACGCGCTGTCAGAATTTTTTCAACACTTGGCTAAAGTTTGGAACACTATCTGTGTTAGCTACGTCCACGCGTGATCGACATCCGGGCCTCTAGTCTGCAGGAATTGTCTCGAAGATATTATATGCAGAATTTTACATAACAATTAATCGCGCCTAAAGTCGTAAATAAAAGAGTTCTCTACCAAAATTGTCAAGTATAATCGCAGGTCATCCACAACAATTAGCAAATCACGAAAAATGTATTCAGAAAAATATATTCTACATTTTCCGTGATGGGCACTTCTGTTCATTTTGTCTGGTCAGCTCAGTCAAACAATTTTAGGACAATCTATACATTAATCCCAATAAACATTATATATATGGTGGCCCAAAATACGTATGGCATATGAATATCTTCTACAGTTGAACGTAAACTGACGTCCGGGCCAGCGAAAAATTTAGTTGCGACGAAATTAGCCCCAACACACTGTCATATTGAGATGCAAGCATTAGAAATGTCTCAGTCGGTCAGAGCTGCTTCTACTGTTTTTTTAGCGCCGCCGCAGCCTGAAATGTGCAAAGGTGGCCAGCCATCAAAGCTCGTTGACAATATCGACCACTAGAAACCATGATATATACAATGTTGGAATGCCATCAAAGCTGATGGG
This sequence comes from Amblyomma maculatum, assembly GCF_055883805.1. Classification (NCBI taxonomy): domain Eukaryota; kingdom Metazoa; phylum Arthropoda; class Arachnida; order Ixodida; family Ixodidae; genus Amblyomma; species Amblyomma maculatum. Next base: position 105,296,012 of record NC_139352.1, read on the forward strand.
ACAATATTGACCAAGATATATGCAATGTTGACAAGCCATCCATATTGGCAGAACATTATTGCCAAACCTATGCCATTAGGGTGCAATGCTGGCTAGCCATCACAGTCCATCGAACAATATGGAACAATATAATGCATATGTATACATTGTTGGCAGGCCGCCATGACAGGCGGGTCACTATTGACCAATATATGCCATGATTTATTTATTGCTGACAAGACAACCATAATGGCCGGACAATATTAACCTATTTAAGCCATTATATGTGCAATGCTGGCCAGCCATCAGACCTCATTAGGCAATATTGACCGCTATAATCCAAGATATATACAATGTTAGGATGCCACCAAAGCTGGTGAGGCAATATTGACCAATGTATGCCAAGATATATTCAATGTTGAAGAGGCAACCATAATGGCCGGACAATATTAGCCATGCTATGCCATGATATGTGCAATGCTGGTCAGCCATCAAGGCTCATTAGACAATATCGACCACTAGAAACCAAGATATTACAATGTTAGGAAGCCGCCAAAGTTGGTTGGACATTATTGACCACTGTATGCCTAGATATATTCACTATTGAGAAGCCGTTGTAATTGACCGGACAATATTTACCAGGTTATACCATGGATTGGAAGATATTGGCAAACAATTGCAGCTGGTTGGCCAATAATGACCAGGCTGCCTCATTGTGTATACAATAATGGCAAACTGTTCAATATGAATGGGCATTATTGACCGCTCTTAGCCGGTTGAATGCCAATAACGGATATGGGTGAAGTTCACTGGGCCAATAATGATTATGGTATAGCGTGGTTGCACATTATTGATAGCTCAATGGCACCATTGGGCCACTTGTGGGCCAGTAATCCCCAATCGATTCCCATTATTGGGCCGATGAAATGTGCTGCCTGGGATAGGTTCGATCGCAGAAATGATGGCCGCGCTTTGACGAAGACCAAGCTGAAACGCCTGTTTAGTGTGCAATCGCAGCGCATGTTAAACCCAGGCAGTCGATAAATTTCCAGATTACTTCACTACGGCGTACCTCATACTCGATGCCACTTTTGGACGCTAAACTCCATGCACCATAAAAACCTGAATTGATATGTCCCAGCTAGAATCTATTTGCAGCTGTTTCTTAGGCATGTACAAGAATGTACTTGGAGGAAATAAATAAAATGGTGCATTGGGTTTGACATGCAGGCGCAACAGTTTGATGCGAGCCATAGAGTTCCAGGGATAAAAAGAAACCATCCTAATGCGGCCTTGTTCATAAATAAAGCGCAACAAAATTGCCTGCTGTTAGCTTGTAAACTCAGAATAACACAGCGATAATTTGTTGATGTGCCTGGCACACACCACGCAGACGACAACACGTCCAAATTGGCGAGATTCGAAATGGCTGCCGGAATAGAAGAGTGCATTGGAAGTGGGAATTATATGTGCGTCATACGCAATAATAATGTTTTCATTTGTTCAGAAACGTTTATTCGTCAGTAGGAGACCAAAACGGCATTACTAGCGCAGCTGCGTGATGACCACCAACACCGTTAACGGGAACGTCAACTAAAACACATAAATATCGAGTCGATTTTAACTCCAAGACCACTCAAACAAACTTGCTCTAGCACAACTCTGCGGTGAAAATATTTTTATCGATTTTCTGTGGCGCCCAAAGGCTATCTAAACGTGGCTACTGTACATGCGCGGCTGCGGCGATACCCCAGTCCCGCAGTCCTCAAGGAAATGCCCGTGCGGCGGTGCGCTAGACGGCAGAAAATGGCCGGCGTTGCGTGCGTAGAGGGAGAACGCGGAACCTTTGGAGCGCGTTGTCAAGAGCCATGAAGAAAGCGTATTCAACCGAGACCTAGCAATGCATTATATGCCGACCGGGGTCGTTGCAAGTGCACTTTCAACGCCACAACAGTATGAGATACGGGTGTTTTGGTCATCTAAAAAAAAAAAAAGACTACGTTTATTGCGGTTGTGCCTATGAAGCGATCAAATTCCGAACGGGAGCTGAGCGCCTGACCCTTTCATTGTGATTACGCCATAAGGGTTAACTAATTTCGGTCCTTATGCAACCTATGGCCTATAGTGCTGAGGTCCAGTGCCAAGCCTCTACAAAGGCCACGTCACCAAGGTCAGTTTAAACCACGGAGGTGAGCTGTGGCCTTCTAAGAGGGGTCCTTGCAGAACCCCTATGTGCTTGTGTGGGTCTTGTTCATTGCAGTGATAACGGAATTGACTTAGTCAATGGACGCGGGGAATGGCAGACGCAGCACGGCTGACGTCTTGATAAGGGCTTCCCTACCTCAACGCCGTCGTTGGGGGCATTCTTCTCCCGCCATCGTTCACCACTTCTGGGCCTGCCTCTATTACAGCAGCATCAATAAGCCCCTGCGTCCTGTATGGCTATCGATTTCCCGATAGCTATAAAGAATTGCCGCAAAGTCACTCTTTGGAGGGTCTCGCCGCAGAGAATCGTACCGCTGCGGAAAGGCAATTTACGCGTGGTCGGCAAACTACACCTGCAGAGTCGCACTGGAGGCCCTCAAAATAGAGCGACTGCACTGTGCTTTGTATTTGGTCATTACTGAGTAGTCTTGTTGCCCTCAATGACAAAATGCACGCACCCATTACGTAGAATCGGCGAAGACGATCGGTAGCGCGTTGCGCTGCATTACTTAGATGGTCCTACCCTTATCTTATGTGCCATCCCGTTACCCAAGGCAATGTTTTTCAGAAGAAAGTCTGCAGTCCGTTAATAATCACACACTCATGCAATGCGGCATAATCAACGCTAAACGAAGTGGGAGTGTAATACATAATGAAAATATCTCGCAGCACTGCTTTGTTTGTGCATGGCTTCAGAGTCATGCTTTGAGAGATAGTGGCGAAATTGCAGATCAAAGTGAAAGTTAGTGTTGATATACAGCTCTCATTTGTATTTATTGCAAATGAGTATGGCAATGCCGAGAAAGCACATGACGTGAGAAGCCACCTAAGCTTAATGTAAAGTAAATTTGTCTACAGAGAACCAAATATGCAGTTTTTGTCACTATTCACCGTGCACACATGAACTGCGCAGCTATGCTAGGAAGAAAGACAGCAGTTAATGAAGAAAGATTTGCCGCTGAGGAAGGCTGGGGAATAAACTCGACCATCGGCCGCCTTGCTATCTTTAAGGTGCTCAAATATCGCACCGCACACGGATGCATCTCAGTTTACTTCCATCTAAACGCTGCCGCCGTGGTCAGGGCAGAAGCGATAGGCGGGGTATAGGCGAGAGACGTTTATCTGTCAATGTGAACTGAAGCGCCTACATTTACATAAAAACTTGGAGTTCTAAAGCAGACAAGGAAGCTGTTATAAGCCACGGTAATGCTAAATAATTATTGTGTGCTTTATAACCTTTGTCCAACAAATACCTGCACATATGCCTGCACAAGACCAAACATGAAAGTATTTCTTGTCGCAGCAGCAAACCGAATGGTCCTAATATTATTGATGACCGATAGACAGACATGTTGTATAGTATAGCCTCAGCGCACAGTTTGAACGGATTCATGCTCCGGAATATCATATCCGATCAACCTAAACGTATTCCCTGAACATGCAAATATTTAATGATAAACTTGCCGCAGCGTACTACAGCGAATTGCTATCGTTGTTTGAGCCAAGTGGCTCAATTGTACAGATGCCACTTTGCCGATATAATCCAATCATTGAGGTAAATGAAATTGTCGCCACCACAATAACGCTGAACGCAGATTTGCGATGTTCAGGTTTTTGTGATTACATATTTTGTTAGAATTAACACAAAAGAAGAATATCTTTTCAAGTAGCCGATCAAATCTAGTCAAATTCCGCGCACACATCGGTATGGTGCATATTTGCATGCTTCAATGAAAGCAATTTGTATATGTGCTTCTGGCTGTTACTGTTTACAGACATACCGGGGTCATGGGCATGCTAATCTAATATTAAAATTCGGGATTATACGCAAAAATCAAGCAGTGCGGAATTAATGCTATGGTGTACCTCTTCTCCCCTGTTCCAGTTTCCTGCCATGCAGATTTGAGAGATCGTCTCGGAATTGCGGGACATTGGAGACTTTGCACAAACAGATTACAAATAGAAGAATATATACGAGTGTCGTATATTGTCATGCAGGTAGAATAAAGAGAAACGTTTGGGCTAACTTCCGTAAACGTGGAAATGGATGACGCGATTTTGGGAAAGAGGGTTTTATAAGAATTAATAAAGCAGAAAAGATGTGCGCGTTTACTAGCAAGGAAGCATAAATTAACACTTTTATAGTTGTAGTTTGCACATTATTCAAAGGACTTTTTGTAGAGAGAGAAGGACCAAGGATCAAAGTGCACTGCACACAGCGCAAATAGCTTTCCGACGTTCATCAAATGTGTAAATACCAGCGCCGCTCAAAAAATACAATACATATGAGAAAATGGGCCTATTGTACTTGTGACTATTGTACTTGTGTCTACACGAATCATTACAATAAAGGCAACGTCTGTAACCTTTAAAAAGGCTACATTGGCTTTTTGCAGCCTCTCTGCAAAAGTGTCTCTTGTGTTATAGATCGCCCTAGACATTTACATGCGAATTAAGAAAATCAGAGTGCCTCTTCGAGCCTATTAAATTCGTGAGCATTGAGGTAAAACGTTTTGGGGGCACCAATTATAAAAATGAAGCCACGCTTCACCGCGCTCGTGATCAAGCAGGAGTTCCAAGTGCATAAGAGGCTAAACGAAACGTAATTATTCAGTGAAAACAAAGATTAAAGTCAGGAACCAAAGCTTAAAGGCAAAAATAAAATACGCAGCTGCCTCTGCACGTGGTGCCTGCAACAATCAGGGGGACGCTTTTTGGCTAAATCAGCTCTTGACGCACCTGTCCTCTGTACGATCCCTAATATCAGATTTTTGGAATGTCTAGTTTTCAGCACTATCGATACATAGACGCATCATACTATGATCCCTTGATATTTCTACAGTAGAATATCAATATCACATATACTCATGGAAAGTTCGTTCATGTCAATAACGGCAAAGGGAGGTAACGCCAACTCTCATGCGACGCAGGATCCCCCGCCTACATTTTTACTTATGTAGATGTGGTTCCAGCCCCACAAACTTTTGAGAGGCTTGCGATGGGATTCAAAATATTGAACATTTCCTTCTCGCTTGCCAAAGGTTTTCACATCAGAGAAGGATACATTTAAAAATTGGAATAGCATAATTGGCGTTTACATTCTGGCTCCCGCTCTACTCTCCTTCACTGTGAGTTTGAAGAGATTTGCGTTGCCTCAGATTTGTCAGTATTTACATAACTACATCACAGCTACGAAAATATTACCTTGCTAATTGTATTCCAAATTCATAACCTTTCAAAATATTTGCTCCGTACCTTTTTCTTTTCATTAAATTCTGTTATCTTAAGTCTTGCGTTTTTTGTTTAGCTGATGATTTTATTATTATACCAAGTCAGTATCTCTAAGACGTTTGACAGTCCATACTTAACCCTGGCCAATCCCCCTTCGTGGGTATGTGCCATTTATTACGGTAGGAAAAGACAGCACCCTCGTGAACATGCTGCATGCTGCGTGCATCAAGGAAGAAGAAGAAGAACGAGCTCCCCGGGGACGATCGGATCGCCCAGTCCCGGTCTTGTTTCCTACCCGCTCGGACGTCTCCTTCCTGGCCCTCACTACCTGCACCTTCCTGTTTCCTTGCCAGCCACAGTCCGCTACCCCTCGCTGTAGCCAGGGCCTGCACCACCACGCTAAACCTGCCGCAGGGCGTTCTGCTCGAGGTGAGTCGAACGGTTTTACTGGTTTTTACTAGCAGCTACTGCAGCTGCTGAAGCCTGGATTTAGCCTGGTGGCTTCTTCCTGCTTTCCATTCACACCTGCTGATCGGAATTTCGGGTTCCCTCCTTCGCAGAGCTAACGCGCCGGCAGGTCACCGTGAACCGGCCGACAAAGCGGCCTCCGTGGGCAGCTCATGGTGAGTGGCTGCCTGAGCAGCATCTCCTAAGTTTAGGATGTAAGCTTAAAAGCTACTGCCACCCAAGGTCCGTCGTCTGAGCAAGCTAGATACGGCGCATGCGCCAGTTCATCTGCGCATCTCCAGAGCTTCAGCACGCACTTGCTCCTTAGCTCGCCTAGTCTGCCTCGATGCGAGCCCCACGCATACCGACGAGCGATGTCGAGACAACGTACGGTTCGTCGCTAGCCGACCTGCCAGTGGTATGAGCCTCGCAATCACGTGACCACCAGCTGCACCGTGCGGTCCTCCGACTTGGTGTAGCTTTAGACTAGTGCTTCAGCCACCACATTATAGATGCTTAAAAGAGAATATCCGCTGCTTAACTGCTGATCGGTTCCTCAGGTGAATGGAACAGTTCTGCTGATATAGACCAGAGCTTATGGGCTATATCAGCATGGTTAGTCATATGGGTGTCAGTCCGGCCAGGTTTGTAGCCGACGCTTCCAAAAACTAGACCGACCGGCCTGCGTTCGTAACGAGAACATACGCTTGTATCCAGGTTCAGTCGGTTTGAAGCCTGTGAATTGTTTTGCTACGTGACGAATGTGGCTGTTGCTACCGATTAGAAGCCACGCCATATCTAAATAGGGCGTTTGGCCTATATATAGCACAATCTTGCACTCCTAGCAGGCTACTAGAACCTTGCATTGCAACATTGGCATGGATGACTGTCGGACTCTTGCCCAGCTTGCGGGTAAACTGTTCATGTGCCGGTGCTTTAAGCGGTAGCTTACAAAACACATTAGCCTGAAAAGCCACAGATGCTGCAGTAGTAGTACACACACGCACACGCACAAGCACACGCACACGCACACACACACACACGCACGCACAAGCACACGCACACACAAACACACGCACACAAACACACACAAACACACGCACACAAACACACACACACACACACACACGCACACACACACACACACACACACACACACCCACACACACACACACACACATGCCCGCATACAACAGGCCTCGGCGGCAGCTTTTGAGTGGAGGCGAAAAGCAAGGCGCCCGTGTGCTGTGCGATGTCAGTGCACGTTAAAGATTCCCAAGTGATCTAAATTTTCGGAGTCTTCCGCTACACCGTCTCTCATAGCCTGAGTCGCTTTGGGATGTTAAACCCCACAAACCAAACCAAACACAACCGCATACAGCGTTCTGAAAATTCTTGCTTTCATTGTGGTTTGCCAATTTCACCTTTCTCCGTAAACTCAGAAATTTTGACAGTTTACAAAGCCGCTTGGAGAGGCATAAAAAACGTACAATGGTTTACCACCATGCATACAAAGTGAAGGGTATGGAGGATTATCCTGCTCTCTGCTTCCCGCGTGTCCTGTTTTGTCGATTTCCGTGCTCTCTCTTTGCAATGCGAGTCCTCTGAAAGCAACTAAATCAACAAATATTTAGCGTGCGACGTCCGCGATCCACACTCATGTGTGATTGTGCCCTAAATATCCACACCTCCATTTTTATTTTGTTAAACGACCAAAAAAATATCTAGGAATGAGGCGTGTTTATTCTGAGGAGGGGGGGGGGGGGTACCATGCCTGGTGAGATGTTTTTACAAAAGCATAGTATTATGATAATTTTTGGTTCCAGGGATTGATGACTTGCGTGTGATAGGCGATTTCGAGATAAGGAAGTCTAGTAATTGTATAATTGATAAAAAAAAAATGAAGATGAAAAAAGAGCATTCAAATGTGTAAAAGTGCTCAAAATAAAGACGCAATGCTTGATAATGGTAGTAAAAATTGTTGTACTTGATGAATTTATTAATCGAAATATTAAAAATGATAATTACAAACAAGGAGGTGCAAATACGTCAAGCTGCCCAGTACGACAATACAAGAATTACTGAGTTTAAATAACAATATGCAGTGTGTATTTGATCAATTGATGACTTGAAATGATTGCCAAATGTGCATTTTTTTAAGAGAAACTCAAACGTGTCGAAATGCTCACAATGAGAACCCTATGCTGGTAAAGCTAACAAAAATTTAGTATGTTTAATCAAATCAGTGCAATAATCGAAAAATAAACATTCTAAAAAGTCAGGTACAAAGGTGTCAAATTGCTCAGTTTGCAAATGCAATGTTTGATGATTAAGTATAGCGTATAAAATATTTAAAGCGTAAAACATGAAATAACATTGTTCTTGGCTTTGAAACGTGAATTTTTTTGCGCCATACCATTAACATAGAGTTCTTTAGCGTTGCTTCGAACGCAAGAAGCGCATTTCCCTAATCTCGCAAAGGGACGCATCAAGTTTCAAGACGCGGCGTCGAAGCTTACCATTATATATAGCTTAAAAATAAATCAGCGCAAAACACACAGACGAAAGAATAGACACAGACACCACAAGCGCTGACTCTCAACTGATTTTTTAATCATCGGAAACACTATATATAGGGGAACATAACAAATACATAGAAGAGCACGTGTAGCTACGTGTTGTCCAGATACGCCACTTCCCTATCGCGCAGTGACAGCGAAGGTGTGCTGACGCACAACCTTTTTCTTTTCCTCATCTCAAAGGCTTCAATAATTTCACGTGTCAGCTGCACCGGGTGTTTGCACAAAATGTCGCTATAATGGAATAAAGGTGAACATGATTGGCATTCATGGCAATGGTCTGTTAAGTTCGAGGAACGGGCAGATACCAAGGAGCGGTTATGTTCACAAAGACGTGTGTTTATGCAACGTCCCGTTTGGCCAACATACACTTGACCACAGGCAAAGGGAATTTTATAGACCACCCCCTGACAACAAGGAACAAACTCTCGGTCATGTTTTATCCTGCACACCTGTTTTGGATTTGAAGCGTTACTGGTCTTCTTATCAACAATGGAACAAATCTTTCCAAGCTTATTTGGGGCCGAAAAAACCACACGAACACCGAACCTGCGGGCCACATTCTTAAGGTTATGCGACAAACGGTGTATATAGGGAATAACCGCTATCTTCTGCTTTTCACAATCTTTCTGAGTAGACGGCAAGGTCTTGAGCCTTTTGATTAATTTATTGCATCCAAGAGTGATCACCTCATCCGGATAACCTGCCTCTCTAAGCCTCCGTACTTGATCATGGAAGCTCTGATCCATCCTGTGTGTGCAGGATCTAGATAACGCCGAAGACAAAGAAGATACAACAATCCCGCCTTTAACGGTTTTTGAATGCTTAGAAACATAGTTAAGTAAAGGTTTGTCAGTCCGCGGCGAATATTTCCAGCATAAATGATCTTTCTCTATATACAAACATAAATCTAAAAATTTTATTTGATCATCAGCCGGGACTTCATTGGTGAACTGTAAACCACAACCATTCGCTTTGAACACACCCATCACTTCTGCCATAAGCCTCGGAAAATGCATTTTATCAACAAATACTAAGAAATCATCCACGTATCTGAAAATGCGTGATGTCGTCTCACCTAAGTCATTTTGAATGGCTCTATCGATAAAGGAAAGGAAAATATCGCTAAGTACAGGCGCCACTCTCGAACCTATACACACACCTGCTTTTTGAACGTATAGCAGACCTTCCCATTCAATGAATGTAGACTGCACATAAAAAGACAGCAGTTCTAAAAACCCCCCTACAGAAATGCCACATGACCGTATGAAAACTTCTTCATCATTGTCAGATGTGATACAGTTCGACACAACTGTCATTAATTCCTTGTGTGGAAGAGAGTAGTACAAATCCACCACATCTATGCTGAAAGCCGTGCACAAACCTGGGTTATCCTGGGTTATCCACACATTTTACACATGATAGTGCAATCTCGTATATCAGAACAGCGGTGTCTAGCTTGCTGCTCTGTTTTTTCAACCATTAGAAACAAACTATCCCACACTTACGCTTGTATTGACCAATCCGAAAAGCGCCTCAAGCCATTCCAAAATGATTCCGCGCCTCTTACTCAGTGAATGCTTATTGAAATACCAGCTGAATTTACGCGATACGATACACAGCTGTTTGTGTCGAAAGGCCGCCGGTACCTGCAACAGCGCCGAATGTTGAGAGATGTCTTCGGAAAAGCACAAGCAGAAGCGCGTAACTCGGCTGCTGCCGAAGCCTGCCGACTTACCCCATCCCGATCCTCTGAATCGAGCGGACGTGCCTTTCATGGGCTCCGCCAATTTCGGTTACTTTGGGCAATTCATCGGCTCAGCGTTTTTGAATTTTGTGTCAAATTGACGGAACGCATCAAGAGGACCACAGGAATACCAGTTTTTCCGAGGTGGGACTTTGTTTCCGATTTTTTCGAACTTTGTTCGGTGGACTACGTGCTGAAGCTAGGCTTAACGTGGCCTAGCGTCTCGAGGCGCCCTGGGATCGCGGCGGCCCCGTCGGGGACCCACCCCTAGCCTAGTGAAGCTGACTAAAGCTTAAAAAAATGGAAATTGTTGAAGGAACGCCGGTAGATCCGGAGGAATTTCAAGTGCATGGCCAATGGTATACCACCAAGAAGAAGAAATATGTGCCGCTCGAGAAGACCGTGCAACAAGTTGAGAAGCAGCGAGCTGTTGAAAAGCAGGCTGGAAGAAAAATGGCTGCGAAATCGGTGGAAAAGCAGCATGCTCGCCTACCCGATGGCGCCGAGAAAATCATTTTGAGGCCACGTGGCGGCCTCGTGCGTCTGCTCAAGTTTGGCAACGCAATCTTGGCTGACGCAATAATCGTGGCAGCTGGTATCCACCCAGGCGAGGCCGGGGAGGACGTCATGTCGACGAATATTAAGCAGCACTCGATCCTCGTGGCAACTACAAGCGCCGAAAGGAAGAGACGCTACGCGAGCCTAACCCACCTCGTGTTCGAGGAGGAGAAGATCGAATTGACTGCCTACGTGGCGACGCCGGGAGATTGCGGCAAGGGCGTGGTACATGACGTGCCACTTAATTATACCGACGAGATCATCATGGAGAGGCTGAGAATCCACGGCAACCCGGGGCGCTGTGAGCGCGCGAAGCGAGAGGACGTGCAGCGTATCGGCTCCACCAAAGTTTTGGCTGGAGCAACGAAATTTCGACCTCAACCCCATCAAGTCAGCTGCGATTGTCTGCGTGAAATTGGCAGCTACCTGTGGACACCACCCGCACACAGGTGGGACCATTAAGGCATTTTTAGGGCCGATCATCACTTGCGTGTCGTGGCGGCGACGCCAGGCCTAACGGCTGCGCCGCAGCCCGGCCGTGGGTGAGTCGCCCAACAGCGGCAAGATGGCTCAACAGTTACAACGTGGCTACGACCCGGCCACCATGACCTGGTCAGAGATTTCGGCAACGTCTGCGCCTGATAGCCCGGATTCTGCGCCCATCGAAAACGCGAGGCTATTCAAATTGGTTGAACGCCGCTCCCGCAAGCGGAACGCCAAGAAGGCGGACACCAAGTTGAATGACCGCTCAACACAGCAAAACGCTGCTGTGCGCGCTGCAGCACTTCACGGCGGGCCCCCGCGTAACTCTGGACCCGTCTGGAAACCAAAGCCGCTTCCGCGGCTTCACCCCGAAGACATTGTCATCATCCTGAAGCCCCGGGTGACCGTCGCTCTCAAGGATGTCTTCCAACATGGCGAGCTGGGAGCAGCGTTCGCGGCCTACCTGGGCACCCAGGCCGCAGCATCGCTCAGCCTCCTCCCCACGTGGGAGCAAAATCTTATCGTCGCAGGTACCCGACAACCGCACGTCGCTGACAAGCTTCTGTGTGATTTCGAAATTGAGTCACCCAAAGGTCAGCTCCCCATGTACGGCCAATTGAAACTCACTGGTGATGTGTGTCGCGGCGTCATCACCGTAGCAAACTACGAGACCAGTGAGTCACTCCAAAACAAGATCCAGTGGCGTGCTGGAGAGCTTGCCGATATCCGCAAGCTTGGGAAATCAAACGTCGCGGCGCTCACTTTTTTGGGCAAAGTGGTGCCGCGATTTATTCACTATAATTCAGAAGTGACCCTTGTACGTGCGTACAAGCGAACTGTCCCGGCCTGCGTGCGATGCGGTACTGTGGGCCACCGGGCGGACACATGCCCCTGCCCGGACAACGAAAAGTGCGGCCTGTGTGGCCAAACGGTGCCGACCGTCGACGGGGTCAAGGCACCTCATGAATGCAGTCCATCCTGTGCAGTCTGCGGGCAAGCCCACCCTACCAACTCACGTGACTGCACGGGAAAATTCCGCCAGCTCAAGGCACCAGGCCCCAAGGCCAAACGCCGTGAGCCCCCAGCAAAACGGCGGCAGCCAAGGCAACAAGCTCCAGGTGGCAATGGCGGAACGCCGCCTGCTGCTTCTGCCACCGACATCAAAACGCCGCCTGGGAAGAAGAAGGCGCCTCCACCGCCACCGCCCAGCGGCATGGACAAGGACCACTTCCCGGCTCTTAAGACGGGTGGCGCTGCCGGCGCCCGGGCATCCGCGCCCCAACATTGCAAACAGGTGAGCAGCTGGGCGGGGATCGCCTCCTCTTCTCCCCAGCCCCCCTCTTCCCCACTCACCGTCTCCGCGCTCGATGCGGAATACAAAAAACAGATTGACGTGCTCCGGGCACAGAATGAAATTTTACTGAACAAAATTCAAAATTTAGAATCAAAATTGGCGTCCGCCGCTCCGAGCTCGCAGAACTCGGACGCGATGGAGAGCGATGCGGAGCTCTCGCCAGCCCTCGTGACAGCGATCTCCGCGATGGAGGAACGCTTATCCTCAAAAATGCAATCGATGATCGAGGCCGCTATGGACCAGATCTTCACCAAGGTCATAACTGCCATACCCGCGGTCGTCTCAAAACACATCTCGGACAACCCCCGCCTCCTCCGTCGGTCGGGGCCCATTAGGGACGTATCCCGTCCTGCAAAATTCAACCGTCGGATCATTGATTCGGACAATGAGGACAGCTGCCCCGCTCCTGCTGCAACCCCTTTGGTGCCGCAGGTAGCTGGCTCTGGGGCAGCCACTCCCTCCTCCTCCCCTCCAAAAATGTTAAATCATGGCGGGACACCTTAGTCAAAGGCGCTCTTCTACCTCCAATTCGGCCATCTCAACATTAATAACACAATGGAACTGTAGAGGCTTTAAGGACCGCACTAAGCGGGCCAGTTTTCGCCTCTACCTTGAAACATTCGAGTCTGTACCAGCCGTGGTTGCCCTCCAGGAGCCAGGCCTAGGCGCCACACTTTCAAATTACACGACGTTCCAACAGGATCCCGCGTCTTGTCTTCTCGTACACAAAGCATGCACAGCCAACTTGGTGGATCTCGATCTCCAACTAGGTTATTCCTATGTAATGGTGACAATCCTACCACTCCGCCGCAGGGACCCGCCATTGCATGTACTCAACGTGTACTGCCCTCCCAAACTCAAGCGAGTGACATTCGCGGACCTCTTCAGCCGCGCGCTAAGAGTAGCGGGTCGCGATCCCCTCCTGATCGTGGGCGACTTTAACGCTCCCAGTCAGCTGTGGGGGTATCGCAAGGAGGAGTCGCGCGGACGTAAGTTGGCGGAACTTGCGTCCACGTTGGGCCTCACCCTCCACACTGACCCGGTCTGCCCAACATGGTTAGGAAACTCCGTGACACGGGATACGTGTCCGGACTTAACCTTCACTCGCAACATAAGACACGCAGACTGGCTCAACACCGAGGAAACCCTCGGTAGTGACCACTGCATCCTTAACATTACAATACACACACGCCCGCTCAAACGTCCCACAACACAAGCCCGTATCCCAGATTGGACGAAATTCAGGCAAAATTTTGACTCACTTGATAACACACCCATTTCCGAGCAGGGCTACTCAGCATGGTCCCAACAGCTGCTGACACACCTTCGCTCGCATGAAACATATATCCAGCTCTCAGAGGCGGTTACGGACGTGGATAACCACCTCCTACACCTCTGGGAAGCCCGTCGCAGCCTCGTCCGCCGTTGGCGACGCCAGAAACACAACAGAAAGCTTAAAGCTCGAATTGCCGAGCTCACCCAGAAAGCGGCTGAGTACGCGGCCCATCTCGCCGACTCCAACTGGGTGGATAGATGCAACACGGCCGCGCGACAAATGTCTAGCCGCAACACATGGAGCCTCTTTCGAGCCCTCATCGACCCAACCCAAACACGAACCGAAACACAGAAACATTTGCAGAGAGCCATGCATGCTTTCTCTGGTAACACTACTCAACTGGCACAGAAACTCCGGGACCAGTATCTGTGTACAGCCCAAGACCCCCGTGGATCATCATACTCTTATGCAGGCAGAGAGAACACAGAGCTGGATCAACTTTTCCAACTCCATGATCTGCGGGCGGCTCTTGCCAAAATGAAACGGGGCACTGCCCCGGGAAGGGATAAGGTCACCGTCAAACTTTTGACGAACCTGCCCGACTCGGCATACCAGTCCCTCCTTGACTACATCAATGCGATTTGGCGCGGGGAAACCCCCCTGCCAAGCGACTGGAAAACGGCTCTGGTAACCTTCATTCCTAAATCAGGGAAACCAATTGACACAGATAACCTCCGTCCCATCTCTCTCACCTCCTGTGTGGGCAAACTAATGGAGACGATGGTGCGGGACCGGCTATCTGAATATCTTGAACAAAAACATGTATTCGCAGGCACCATGTTCGGATTCCGCCCACACAGATCCGCTCAAGATGTCCTCCTGCAACTCAGTCGGGAAGTCCTTGACCCACTCGAATGCCCCCATAATGACCGGGTAGTACTCGCCTTAGATCTCAAAGGGGCATTTGATAATGTAACACACGAGATTATACTCACCCACCTAAGCCAGACCGACTGTGGTCTCAACACATTCCAATACATCAAGCAATTTCTCACGGATCGTCAGTCCTACATTCGCATCCAAGATAATGAGCATGGTCCTTACCTACTCGGCACGCGGGGAACCCCCCAAGGCGCAGTACTTTCCCCGCTGCTCTTCAATTTGGCTATGATGCACCTGCCTGCCCAGCTCGATGGTGTCACTGGTGTGCAGCACGCCCTGTATGCCGATGACATCACCCTGTGGGCCACGCATGGCAGTATCGGGGACATTGAAACCAGCCTGCAAACAGCGGCGACGATAGTAGACCGCTACGCCCGCCGCTGTGGTCTTCAGTGTTCCCCACAAAAATCAGAATTTGTGCACCTCCGCCCCTCGCGAAAGTGCACAACTCAAATCACTCTTTCTTTAGACAGTGGTCCCATACACGAAGCTGACGAGATACGGGTACTCGGACTCTACATACACAAACACAGACGGTCAGACACTACATTGGCCAAACTCCGTAAGGTGGGGGACCAGGTGGGCCGCATGGTCCGCCGGGTTTCAAACAAACGCGGGGGGTTGCGAAGTAAGGATGCCTTGCGGCTGGCAAACGCCTTCGTGACTAGTCGGATTCTATATTCGACACCTTATCTCCACCTACGGAAACAAGAGGAGGATGCCCTTGAGGTTATCCTTCGCAAAATTGTCAAGCGTGCCCTGGACCTCCCCATCACTACTTCAAACAGCCGTCTTATGGCCCTTGGGGTGGTGAATACTTTTCGGGAGCTCCGGGAGGCGCACCTTACAAATCAGTACACGCGTTTGTCGCAAACGGAGTCGGGTCGCCGCCTTCTTGCTCGACTCCATATCCAACACACCACACTCATGGAAGACAGGTTTCGCATCCCAGAATTGTGGAGACGCGCCCTCTGCGTGCGACCTCTGCCAGCGAATATGTCACACGAAGATCATAATGGTCGGCGCTTGGCACGAGCGGAAGCCCTAGCCCGACATTATGGCAACAAAACAGGTGTATACTACGTGGACGCCTCCGGCCCTCACCACGGGGATGGTACACGGCCGCTGTAGTTCACAACAGCAAAACGGTTAACGGTCTCACCTTCAGAGCCCAAAGTACAACACACGCAGAAGAGGTGGCGATTGCTCTCGCGGCCTCTCATTCCGACTCAAAATACATAATTACCGACTCGCGAGGAGCCTGTCGGAACGTCAGACAAGGCTGGACTCCCTTACTAGCCTATAAAATTTACTTAAACTGCATACGGGATACGGACCCCGCACACCGCTACCTTATATGGGCCCCTGCTCATCAGGGTTTGGCAGGAAACGAGGCAGCAGACACAGCCGCCCGCGCGCTCTCTCACCGGGCTGTTTTCTCCTCCCTACCCGATCAGGAACCCGATTTTAATCCGGCCTACACCTTCAAAGATATCACGACGTACTATCAAAATTGTCATCGCCTTTATCCCAGCCCATGTAAAGGTCTCAAAAAGGCGGATGAGCGGCTTCTTCTCCGCCTTTTCACCAATACATTGCTGTGCCCGGCAGCCCTAAAACATTTTGACCCCTCCTTTAGTGGCAGCTGCACACACTGTGGAGCGGTGTCTTCTGACATCTATCACATGGTGTGGGCCTGCCCCTCCAACCCGGCTATTCCCCCCAACCCAACCCGGGAGGACTGGGAGGCGGTCCTGCTCGGCTGCCACGACTTACAGGCCCAACAAGCCTTAGTCGGACGCGCCCGAGCGGCGGCAACCGCCACTGGGGTCCCCAACTAGGGACCTCCACCTAGTGCTTGTAAGGATCGGTCCCTTATGGGCCGATCCAAACATACCTCCTGGCCCTTGTGTAAATTAATGTTCTTACCACCACCACCACCAGTTTTGGGTGGGCGGAGACTCGGCAAAAATTCCAGAACTGTACTAATTCTCTTTGAAGAGAGAAAAGTACCACGATGGGTTCGCCTGACTCCGATGGCGCAGCGGTGTCAACTTTACCACAAACATATGAGGTATGCAATGACTGCGGAAGACTCGGTCACAGGGAGGACGTCTGTCCGGACCCGAGCAACCTCAAGGGCAGAAGCTGCGGAGCCACCGCAAGGTCACCAGTGCGAGGCAAAATACCAGCTATGCGGCAAGGGCTACCTGCTTGGTGACCGAAAATGTAAAGAAATATTCAGGACTCCGTACGAGGTGAAGAAGCAATGGAAGCGAAAAGTCAAGGATAAGCCAGCGCACGACGACAACAGAGGGCGACCGAAAGTCAAGCAAGAAGGAGGAGGAGACTTTCACGTTAGAGAAGACTCCTTCCCAAGTTTGGAATCTACCACCAACGAGACGCCACGGCAGCAGCGAGGGCGTTCCAGTTCTCGCTCCATGGGACGCTCCAGGTCTGGGTCCAGGAGACGCTCGAGTTCGAGGGACGCGGCTAACCCATGGACCAAGCGGAACGCCAGCGGAGACCGGAAAAATGTAAGCTTCAACAGCGGGGCCTCCCAGGCTAAACCTAGGAAAGATAAGAAAGACGAGGAAGTCGAAATACTTAAAAAAGAAATTGACGAGCTTAAGGGGGTGATTTAGAAGCTAACGCAAAATCAAAATTCGAAACAGCATACGGAAAAGCAAGGGCCTCCCACTAACGCGAAGCAGCTGACACCTGCTCAGCCATTCGCCCCGCCACAAGCGGCGTCACCGGCGAAAGGGGATGAGCAAATGGCGACTGAGGCGTCTCGCCCGCCCCCGGTGAAGCGCAAAATTAATGAAACCGACCCGTTCCAAGCACTCGAAAATAGGCCTGACGAAAAATTGAATTCATTCATGAGCCAAATTCAGAGCCAGTTACAGGCACTTGCAGGGAAGTGCAAAGAGTTCGAACTGAACTCGTAGCCGTCAACACGTGGCAGCAGAATGTCGAGCAAACGCTAACCCAGCTGCAAAATGGCCAGGTGCGTTAATGAAAACCAAATTTGGCAGTGGAACTGTCGCGGCTTCCAGCGCAAGAGAGCGCTACTACAGCAATACCTTCCACTCATAAGTGAGACCCCCCTCGCAATCGCCCTTCAGGAAACAGGGAAGGGAGCCAAACTAATGGGATACCATGTGTTCAACAGCGATACAGGCGTGAAATCGACGGTGGCGACCTTTGTCAAGCGCAATGTAGCGGTGATAGAACACGATTTGAATTCGAGAGATATCGAGAACGTATTCCTCGAGATATTAACGTGACGAAAGAAGGATCCCAGTCTATTCCGTCTTAACATTTATAGCTCGCCCAAGCAAAAGAAAATTAGATTTAGGGCCCTTATGCGCAAAGCCATCAAGGCAGACGGGAATAATCCCTTGCTGATCGTTGGTGACTTTACGCCAGACATCAAGAATGGGGCTATGCTTTACAGGACACCAAAGATAGGCAGCTATGGGAGGACACGCACGAGCTAGGTCTCACCCTCCATACGGATCCCGATCATCCAACGAGGGCGGGCAACAGCGTATGCGCGGACACATCCCCAGACCTGACATTTTCAAAAAACTTACAGGGTTTAGACTGGCAAAATTCTGAGCAAAATTTTGGCAGTGACCATTTCATTATCGTTTCGGTCCTCAAAGAGGGCGTCAAGACGCACAGGGCGTGCCAACCGGCCGTTACAGAATGGGATCAATTTAGAGAAATCAGGGCAACCGCGCAATTAGAACGAATTGAGAACATTGAGGAATGGACGGAGGCACTCAAACGCCACGTTGGTGAGGCGACAAAGACGCTGGTAGGAGACGACGCTCTTGGTTTAGCAGATAGCCGACTGCTCCGCATGTGGGACGCAAAAAAAAGCATGAAACGCAGGCTGGAGAAACAAAAGTGGAACAAGAATCTTAGAAGACGAATCGTGAGGCATAACAAGGAAATTGAAAGCTACGCGATCAAATTGTGCGAACAAAACTGGCTTAGCAGGTGCGACAAAATGGAGGGAGGCATGAATCTCTCCAAAACTTGGGGGCATGCTCCAGCATCTGCTGGACCCAACAAATTCAAAAACTCAATCGGGAATAAGATTGGCAAAAGTCAGGCACGCCTTTGAAGGTGACGATGCGGCGTTTATGAATAAGTTAGTAAAAACGTATGTTGCAGACAACCAGCGTTCCCCACTCCTGAGCTACGGTGGCACGCCCAATGAGGCGCTTGACGCCCCCATCACGGAGGCAGAGGTAAGGGCGGAAATTGTAAGACTAAAAACTAAATCAGCCACGGGCCCCGATGGGATCACCAATAAAATGCTAAGGAATCTAGACGATGACTTTTTAGTCTACTAACGGAATTCATTGGAAAAGTTTGGGAAACGAGCCAGTTGCCAGATCAGTGGAAAACGGCAAATATAATACTAATAACCAAACCGGGAAAACCCCCGCAATTGGAAAATTTGTGACCGATTTCCCTAACCTCATGCGTAGGGAAGTTGCTGGAGTACGCAATACAGACGAGATTAACGTCCTTCATGGAGCAAAACAACCTGTGGCCGCACGAAAGGGTAGGTTTCCGACCACACTTGTGCACGCAGGACGTAATGCTCCGACTAAAGCATGATATCATAGACTCGCGATCGAGAGATGCCAAAGTAATCCTGGGCCTAGACCTCACCAAGGCCTTCGACAATGTCAGGCACGTGGCTATTCTCGAAGGGCTAGAAGTGCTCGGAGTAGGGGAGAGAACGTACAACTACATAAAAGACTTCTTGTCGGGCAGAAAAGCCTGCATGATATTTCAAAATTTAGAATCTCCTATGGTAGAGTTAGGAAGCAAAGGCACACCGCAGGGCTCAGTGCTATCGCCTTTTCTATTCAACGTGGCAATGGGAGGCCTCCCGGGTAAACTTAACCAAATCAAGGGGCTAAATTTTTGCATGTATGCGGACGATATTAACCTCTGGATTAACCATGGGAGCGATGCGAGTACGGAGGAACGTCTGCAAGCAGCGACCGACATCATTGTCGATTACGCTGTTAAAAGGGGACTTTCGTGCTCCCCGCATAGATCTGAGTTGTTCGTTTATAACCCAAAGTACCTCCGCTGCAAGAATAGCGGGGAGTTTCATATTCAGGTGGAGGGCAAACCGGTGCCAAAAGTAGATCAGATCAGGATTTTGGGGATGGTCATTCAATCCCACGGTCATAACGGAGAGGTCCTGAAAAAATTTGAAAGTTAAGCGATGCAAACCCTCGGGCTCTTGAGGAGGGTCGCCACTAAAGGAAGAGGCCTCAAGGAGAGAAATTTACTAAAACTAATCCAGGCATACGTAATAAGCAGAATCAGTTACGCCACGCTCTACCTGGACATCAAGGCCGGCGAAAAAGAGAAGTTATACTGCCTGATTCGAAGATGAGTTAAGAAGGCGCTAGGACTGCCCATGGGTACCTCGAGCGAACGACTGCTCGAACTCGGGGTGCATAACACGTGGGCAGAATTGGCGGAGGCAGTGCGAGTCTCCCAATTAGAGAGACTAAGCACGACCGAGACGGGCAGGGTAATCCTTGCAAAAGTAGGCCTCAACCCAGACAGGGGAGTTCAGAATTTAATGTCGAAAGAAGGGCCAAACGAGCTGAAGCTCTAGAGCGACGGTTCAAGAACATGGGAGCAAAGGAAGTAGTCTATGTTGATGCGGCAAGTGGCAGAACAGGTGCCGCGGTAGCTTCGGTAGTCGATGGCCGAGGGGCACCGATATCCGCGGCAGCCATCAGAGGCCGCAACCTAGAGACTGCGGAGGAAGTTGCGATAGCGCTAGCTTGCGTAGGAACAGAAGCCAAATTCATAATTAGCGACAGCAAAACTGCCATTCAAAATTTTGGGAAGGGGAGGATATCGCCGGAGGCGGCCAAAATCCTCACCCAAAGAACAATAAATAGGAAAATTCAGTTAATTTGGACACCCGCTCACGCTGCCGTCCCTGGTAACGAGGCGGCTCACGAGCTAGCCCGAGCTCTCTACTTCCGGGTAGCCGTCGAGCCCCCCGAACACTGGGCATACGACGAGCGTCTGCAAAATTACGGGGAAATCATCGACCATTATAAATTGGGACGTAGACTGGTAACCCGCCAGATGTTAGACTAAATAATAGAGAAGCTGTCGCGTGGAGGCGGCTACAAACTAATACGTTCATGAACTCGGTCTGGGCGTTTCACGCGCTACCAGACTTTAGGGACAATGATCTCTGCAAACACTGTGGGGCGAGAGGGACCCTCGACCACATAATTTGGGAGTGCCCACAATCTCCAGGGACAGGGCAAAATATTACAAGTAGAGAAGCCTGGGATACCCTGCTGCGAAGCGCGGACCCTGCGATCCAGCACCGCACCATCCATCTGGCGGAGGAGGCCGCAAGAAGCCAAGGGCTACCTGCCAGCCTCTAATTCGCGGGCGCACGACTCCCCATTTCCGATGGAATTAAAAGTTGTCCAACCAACCAACCGAAGCGTGCCCCTGGTAACAATAAGGAAATTTTTAACATCAGTTTTTTTAGCTCAACTAATGAAGTCGAATTGTTTGAAATGGCGAATAGGGCGTTGTCAAAGGTACTGAAATGGTCCGAAGTAAACAGCTTAGAAATAAATGGGAAAAAAACAAAAGCAATTTTATTTGCTCCTAAAAACAAACGTCTGGCCTGTAGTCGGGAGCTAAAATTAGGTCTCCGTAAAATAGATATCGTTAAACAGCATAAAATCCTAGGTGTGACATTTTCCAATCAGATGACATGGGACAGTCATGTTGAACAAGTGGCTAAAAAACTTTCGTCTGCTGCAGGTGCCTTATTTAGAACGCGCGACCTCTTTCCTATGTCTGTCAGACTACAAGTGTACCATGCCCTCTTCCGCTCACACCTTAACTACTGCACGCTAGTATGGGGGACGACCACCAAACAAAACGTCAGTACACTTCTGCGTCTAGAAAAAAAAGCCATACGTTGCATAAACAAAGTACCATTTTTGCATCCTTCAGCCGAGCTATTCCGTCAGCATCATATAATCAATATTCAGTCTCTTTATAGTTACCATCTTCTCCACCACCTCCATTTTGCTAATGAAAAGTATAAAGAATTTCTAATTACGCTCTCGGGTGCAACATTACGCTGCAATATTTCTAAAACACGTGCACCTGAAAAATGGACAATTCCGCACCACCGAACAAATTACCTTCTGCAGTCATTAAGTTATACAGTGCCAATGTTGCTAAATAAGTTCAATTTATCCACTCTTAGTAACGCTGTACTAACACGCAAAGTTTTACGTTCAATGTTTATAGGCTGACCTGTGTTTTGCTGTTTCCAGTGTAAAATGGTACCGCGTGTAATATACATAGTAGATTGAGTTTTGTGTCCGTCATGTTGTAATTATCGGTTTGTTGTAATATTTTGTGTATGTAAACGCTAGTCTTCATATAACACCCTGATATAACTTATATTTTTCACTTCATTCGTCTCATTTGTATGTCTGTGATAAAATATCAGTTTTGTTTTTGTTTTTTTTCCCAAGTAGCAACTGATCTCTTGTACTCATTTTTTGTACTGCTGTCACTGTTGCCTGCCGCCGGTTTCCAGGCCCCGTCAAGCTGTCCCTACAGCTTTTTGCCTGGGAGACCGTCAACATTGTAAAATGTTGAAAATAAAAGTGACTTGACTTGACTTGAGTTTCTCTCTACGTCCCTGTTGCAAGCCACATCGAAACCTGCGAGCCATCCGCGGTGGCTCATAGGACAAGAGGCTCGGCTCTTGACTGAAATAGACGTGAGATAGCAATACAACGTGATGTATTCACTCGCGGTTGAAAACACTGCATGAATGGCTGGTGTTCGCTCGCGGTGCGGATCAAGCATACAACGAGAAGGGGTTGCCCGTAATACAGATTTATTTTCCGAAAACCTATATTCCGCCTAGTCGCAGTACAGAGGTTAATACGCCTGACCACTACCATTAAGTACGTTGGTTCGAACCCCGCCGCTTGTGGCGGCCTTCTATGCAACCGAAAGGGAGTGCTGTGCGATTGCAGTGCGATGTCTATCCTAAAGATCCCCAGGTGGTCGAAATTAACCCGTATCCCTGCACAATGGCTTCTCTCGTTCTCTTTCCGCGGGTCTTTTGGTACGGTGCGGGACAGGTGCTTAGTATCTTATTAAACGTTGGTGGATACCAAGTATCTTACTGGGTGGACGCAAGTACAGTGCCATAAAAAAAGGAAGACGAGAGTTAAAGAACGGGGAGAGTGGTTAAAGCTCCATAGTGAAGTCCTACAGAAGTCCGTACTCCCTGGGGATATTTAACACGCACCGATATGGCATACAACAAGGGTGTCTCTCCATTTGCCTCCATCGAAAGGAAGCCATCGGTGACTCGTTTAGGACCCGGATACACTGCGATAGTTTAGCGTCCTAACCACAGAGCCACCGCAGCGGGATTGAGTTTTGTAGCTAGAGCTACATTACGCCAGGTTTTTCGATTCGTCAGAGTGGCTGTGCCGTGATATTTAAGCAGCTAGGGGTCACATCGAGCGAAGCAGCTTCGCGCATGCGCCAGCGCGCGACTGGTCACCAGTGGGGTAGTACTAAATACTAATGGCTAATGACTAACTAGTCACTTACCAGTACTAACTAATGGGTAACTAGTCGCTAACCAGTACTGCTTAGTCATTATTCATGACTAAATAATCATGCGTGATAACAAAGTGACTGGTAAAGACTTATAACATGGTAACGTCATCAGCTGTCATGTGTAGTAACCAGAACTGATGCCATAATTACGTCATATTGGGTCATGACGCCATGACTGCTGTTGAGGTCATCAGAAAATCTTCACCGCGTGTTCAATCTAGGCGTTCATGCAGCGCCATTCAATTGACGCTGCCTCGAACACCGCACAACACAGCATATAAAAGCAGACAGTGCATCAGGCATCAGCCGTAGTATTCTAGGCACTGTAGCCGTAGGTTGAAGGGTGGCTGTTCCTGGTCCTACGGGGCTGGGACTGGTAGGTCAACGCCGCTTGCGGCGGGGGCTAGCCTGTCACTGAATTTTCTGTTGTAGGCCGTCATTGCACCTGCCATCGCTTAGGCGGTGGACGAGGGCTGTTGAGGGTAGTTGCGGCGCGCGTCTTTCACTCCCTTTTTTTTTCATTCTTCTCTAAAATAAAAACTAGTTTATTTATAGCAAGGGTCAGGCGCGGTAACTGTCTCACTTGTTTGCTGTGGACACCTCAACCACGCCGTAAGGGAAGGAGGGAAGGTGGGAGTGGAAGTGGAAAGAGGAAGAGCAGCCGTAGAGGAGGGCTACGGAGTAATTTCGACCACCTGGGGATCTTTAACGTGCGCTGACATCGCACAGCACACGGACGCCTCTTCGTTTCACCTCAATCGAACGCAATCGCCGAGGTCGGGTTCGAACCCGGGTACTCCGGCACAGTAGTCGGGCGTCTTACCACTGCACCACCCCGGCGGGGCTTTCATTCTTCTCTTTCTCTCTTGTGTCCGCAGGAGCGAGAGAAAGAGTGGCTGTTCCTGGCCCTACAGGGCTGGGACTGGTAGGTCAACGCCGCTTACGGAGGGGCTAGACTGCCACCGAATATTTCTGTTTTAGGCCGTCGTGCGTCCGCCACCGCTCATGTGGTGGTCGACGGCGGTTGCGGCGCGCGTCTTTCAATCCATCTTCGTTTTCGTTCTTCCCTACTTTCTTTCTTCTGTCCGCACGAGGCAGTGGAGGTGGCTTTGCTGCAGAGCCAGTAGCAGGCCTGTGTATTTTCTTTTCCTTTTTCCTACAGCCACAACAACAGGCAGCGGAGGTGGCTCAGCTACAGAGCCAGTAGCAGGCTCGTGCATTTTTTCCTTCCTACAGCTCCAACAACAACAGCACGCATTAGCGGCGTTTTCAGCGCGCGTTAAAGAACCCCAGGTGGTCGAAATTACTCCGTAGCCCTCCACTACGGCTCCTCTTCTCTCTTTCCACTTTCGCTCCCACCTTCCTTCCTTCCCTTACGGCGAGGTTGAGGTCTACACAGAAAACCAAGTGAGACAGTTACCGCGCCTTTCCCTTCCTATAAAGCAATCAGTTTTTATATTGGTTTACATAAAGAAAAGGCGCAGTTTATGCCACAATACATGGACAACTTAACCCTGACGGACGGTAGGTCAACAGCGCTTGCGGCGGAGGCTAGCCAGCCACCGAATTTTATCTGTTGTAGGCCCTTATTGCACCCGCCACTGCTTCATTGGTGGACGACGGCTGTTACGGCGCGCGTCTTTTTCTCCCTCTTCTTTTTCTTTCTTCTCTATTTTCTCTTCACCGGATCCTCTTGCCCTTTACCTTCCTTCCTTGCCACTATCCCAGTCATCCTCCCCTCCTTTTACCCCCTCCCCCTTAATTCGGCGCTAAGGCGGTGGTCCCTCACACCTGAGGAAACAGTTGAACGCGCCTATCCCCCTTTTCATCCCCAATAAAGAACCACTTCTCTCTCTCTCTCTCGCAAGAGGCAGCGGAGGTGGCTCAGCTACGGAGCCAGTAGCAGGCCCTTGCATTTTTGTTTCCTTCTTCCTACAGCCACAACAACAACCTAACCACGCCCTAAGGAAAAGGAGGAAAGTGGGGGTGAAAAAAGAGAAGAAAATGCCGCACTTGAAGGTCTCAAACTACCGCGCAAGACAATTTCGCCTCATTGCACTTTTGTGGTCCAAAGTGAGCCCAAGTGCGGCGTCCGCGTGCTGTGCGATATCAGTGCACGTTAAAGATCCCCAGGTGGTCCAAAATTCCGGACTCCTCCACTACGGCGTCTCTCATAGCCTGACTGGCTTTGGGACGTTGAACCCCACAAACCAAACCAAAGTGCGCTCTAAAATTTGGTAGCGAGCTACAATACGCCAGGTTTTCGAGCCGTCCGCGTAGCTGCAGTTTTCAAACTGAACATAAGCTCAGACATGCACATGTAGCTGTCGCGTAACTCCAGGTTTGACCACGAGCTTAACCACGGCTAATTGTTTTGCACTTTGGGTTTGCTTTCCTCTCCCTATTGCGCACAAAACTGGAGACGCCATTTACGAGGTGCTCGTATTGCAGATTTATGCGATAGCGAAATAGCCACGTGTCTGAGAAAGAGGGCTGGTGGTAGTAACAATTATTCTGGGAACCAGGTTATATTACAAGGATTGGGGTGGTTCCTGAACCCGGCTGGTGTCTGTCAGGCCGTGCCAGCAGCGACCGCTTCAGCCCAGTCAACCAGCATCTTTTGCGTTGCTGGGTCCGAGCTGGAGATCGCTCGTGAGGTTAAATGGGGCATTGGCTTGAAATATTTCCATAAACATTATGTGAGAAAAGGTGCTCCACATAGAGAGCATGTGGGGTCATACCAGACTGGAGGTGCCAAGGCCAACAAAGCTAGGGAGGGAAATAATTTTGGATTTTAGGTGTCACCAGATTATTCGAGAATTTTGAGAGGTGTGAGGGGTGAGGGATAAAATATTTGTTGTTCGCGGTAGCGAACGGTTATGTCATGATGGAAGACTTCCTCTGCAACTTTTCTGCTGCAACCCCGACAACGCATGAGCCTTTTTTCAGAGAATATACATCAGAATCGGGGATCGTGCGTTGTCGGGGTTGCAACGCGAAAGTTTCCGAGGAAACGTCTTGCAGACGCATGGAGTCATTTTCAACAAACCATGTGAATTTGTTCAAAATGTGCAAGGCAACTTTTAAGGCGAAAGCCTTTAATGGCTCATACTCTCGCCTTTCGCCTTTATTGACTGGTAATGCTGGCGTGGATGCAAATGGGGACGATAATGATGTCTAAGGGAAACATGTGCCTAATCTCACCTCTCTGTTTATTATCCCTGGGCAGAGGCTAAGGCAACCGCCGGAGTTGAGACATTGCCTTTTTCTTCATCGGACCCAACTCGAACCCAATGGAACCGTGTAAGTTTAGACGTCCATGCTGCTTCGTATTGCACAGATAACAAAGTGTTTCATTAGCAAACAAAGCATGCTGTGCGCGTAGATTTCCTCGAACGATAAACAAACGACTGAACCAGTAATGATTTTCTTCTTTTGTACGCACAGAGAAATGTAGACCACATTTGGGTATGCTTCTTTGCAATCAGAATGCAAAACATTTGTGAGGATTTAAGCACTACTTAAGCATTGCCTAAACCTAGCGATACGTGCAAAATGTGTGAGTAGCCAGTGTACCCCCCTTAACACCGCATTTTCAATCAGTTATGTTTTTATACTTTTTCTAAGTTAAGAATTACGGAAGCGAAGGGGTAGTATTCTTTTAGTTGGACACCACGGAATGCCCCGCCGGGGTGGTGCAGTCGTAAGACGCCCGACTACTGTGCCAGAGTTCTCGGGTTCGAACCTGATCGCGGCGGCTGCGTTTCGATGGAGGCGAAACGAAGTGGCTGCAATCAGAATGCAAAACATTTGTGAGGATTTAAGCACTACTTAAGCATTGCCTAAACCTAGCGATACGTGCAAAATGTGTGAGTAGCCAGTGTACCCCCCTTAACACCGCATTTTCAATCAGTTATGTTTTTATACTTTTTCTAAGTTAAGAATTACGGAAGCGAAGGGATAGTATTCTTTTAGTTGGACACCACGGAATGCCCCGCCGGGGTGGTGCAGTCGTAAGACGCCCGACTACTGTGCCAGAGTTCTCGGGTTCGAACCTGATCGCGGCGGCTGCGTTTCGATGGAGGCGAAACGAAGTGGCGTCCGTCTGCTGTGCGA
The DNA here is from genome assembly GCF_055883805.1 of Amblyomma maculatum. Lineage (NCBI taxonomy): Eukaryota > Metazoa > Arthropoda > Arachnida > Ixodida > Ixodidae > Amblyomma > Amblyomma maculatum. The sequence continues at coordinate 105,323,620 of NC_139352.1, forward strand.
TGTCAGCGCACGCTAAAGATTCCCAGGTGGTCGAAATTACTCCGAAGCCCTCCACTGAAGCTCCTGTTTCTCTCTTTCTACTTTCATTCCCACCTTCATTCCCTGTGACAGATACTGCGCCTTTTCCTTCCTGTGAACCAATTACAAAATAAGCACCACGGAGAGGTTACCTACCTACACCTAATCAGGTCGCGATCAAGTTTTTATATATTTTTTATATTACATATTTTATTACGTTTTATATAAGGTCAAGAAGTCGGAGGTTTTCGGAACGGACGCAAATATACTCACAGCCACACTTTGCCCTCTAGCTCTTTGGCTCTTTGGAGGTTCATTGGTAACCCACGCTGACATTGTATATTGGTTTCTAGGTAAGAAAAGACATCTGTCACAATTTCTTCGTGGACACCTAAGCCGTACTGCAACACACACTGCTCCTCCGATTTAAGGTCAAATCTGGCACACCGATGACCTTTGCTCCTGCTAGGACAGTTAAGGTTTCGCTTTAAAATCGCAGGGAAGGCAGCTTTGTGCGAACAGGTAAATTGCTTATACGATCTTCAATTTTTCCTTGAGAAGTCGTGCAAAATGTTTGGTCACTCAAGAATACATAATAGTCTGTTTATGACTGCTCTTACAGTGTTGTGATCATGAAGGATAAAAAAGTAAATGGTTATGTTTAACGCGCTACTTCCCGGACCACGATCTTTCGATCCAGGGCACGGTGGCTGCGTTTCAATAAACTTGAAATGTCTGGCGCCCATGGATTTCCCTATGTCAATGAAATTTATTAATCTGATAGTAAAGGAAATTACCCGTACCCATCTAAGCATCCCTCACAGCTATAGACACTTTGGAATATTAAGACCAATAAGTGCATAAACACTTTTCGAGGAATATGAATCATTATGCGTCAAATGCTGAATTTTTACTAGTGTTATCCGTAGCTCCCCACTTGTCTTGATCATTGGTTTCGATTATTTCGCACTGCCCAAAAATGTCCTGGACTTGCCCTAGTGCTCTATTTTCTAAGCAACGTTTTCTGGTCGCCGATCATGTAGTTCAGACACAGGTTAATGGGTGGAGGGGAGGGGGGTGAAGCAAACAATATAATATGAAAGGGAATACCAGACCAGCATGGTGTACTGGCAGCTAAGTCAAAAAGAAGCGTCAAAAGTGTAGGGTGTCTCGATGCTCCCGGAGGGGGGAGCGCTCATCGAGGCACTCTAGTCACGAGAGGTTCGTATTTGAGTGTACTCTGTTGGGAAGCCAACGAATTGCCAATTTTTCGTTCGTCGTCTGAACACCATGGCTCGCTATTATGTCCTCCCAGGTAGGCTTTATTCTTATCAGAAAATAGAACTTGAGGAAACCTTTAAAGTATTAGAACGCGTTGCCAAAATAATTTCTTTTATCTAGTTCTTGATTTAGTGTATGGTTCACCCGATAAATGATGGCTATAGTGACGTTGCTTGCTCAACGCAAACATTATATGCGTTTAACGCCGAAAACATGCTTATTTCGCCGCTGGTACCCTTTGTACCTACGAGCTCGCTTACGACAGCGACTTTGCTAGTGCTACTAGCAGTGCCCGTGTTAAAAAGGTAAACAAAGCATCGTTTTTAATTTCATAGCATGCGCAGTCGAAGATTAATTACACATCTTCATTAGCGTACGCGAATAATAATCCTTCTACCCTTCAATCATGCTCTTCAGATTCAATCTAACATGAAGCCTGAGTGTGAAAATACGCATTAACTATGTCAGGCACCTTCATGAATGTTCGACAGTGGTGTACGCAACTTTTTTTTAAAGAGGCTGTAAATTTCAATCTTTTTAGTTTTTTGGTGCAGTAAAGATGTATGTACTGTGATGACGATGCTAGCAGTGCTAAGTTTTACAACTTTTTAAAATACTGGAAACAAAATTTGTTTCATCGGCACGCTAAAACATTTTTTTAACAAATTACGAGGATTGTCCGCTATAAAGCTATGCATAGCGATACCACAAAGAGAACATATGGTGTTTGCGGTGTCTGGCAAGGAGTCTTTAGCTTGAGCCCTTCTTTTTTTAGACTTAACCTTTTTCCAGTTCCTATATCCCTGAGAGCTGACATGCTCTTCTGAGGCAGTGTGTTAGTGCTTGCGAGCGCATCGGGCGATTTTCGTGCATTTACACGAATAATTTGACAATTTCATTAAAATTACAGACACAGTGTAATCACAATTTTGTTTATACCTAGTTTCTAAATATAGGTTTAGTGCGGAACAAGTACTTTGCGCGGTCTAACCAAGCCCTCAGAATTGTTTCCCTCAAAGTTTGACTTTTGAGTACCTGCCGATTCGGCTGTGGTTTTCCATTCTTTCTTCATGATTGAGATATGACAGTTATATGGAATCGCCGCGTTCTGGAAGCTTTGTTGTGTCGTCAAGTCATTGCTTAGTTTTGCCCCAGTCTTCAGTGCATCATCTAGCTCGCCAAAATGCTCTGTCGACCCTTGGATCACGAGTTAGGCACGCTGCTATGAGGGCACACAGGCGTGTAAGTAAGCCATGGTTACCGAGGACTTATTATCAGTATTGCTTCCGGCATATCGGCCAGCATGAATCAGTCCCCTTCACCAGCATGCCTATAGAAAATTTTATTTACTGGTGAGTAACCGGGAATCATTAATTTCTGGGAAGTAACATTTTATAAATGCCTTTGTTTACAATACTAGCGATAGTTCTGTGCTTTGTGATCACCTAAACTAAGCTGCATGTGACGGGAGGACTGACGTGTGAGGATCGCAGCTTCACCGCTCTCGTGATGAGCCCAGGAATTCAGTCTGCATTTAACTGTATAATGAGCTTGGTCCTTCGCAACTGCAGCAGGCTGAGATACGTCTCACCAACCCGCGTAAATAACAGCGTGGCGATGCTAGCGCTAATACAATCTACGTATATTTTCTGCCAAGGCAATCTACGCGAAACTAGAACTATCGCATGTTATACAAGATTTCATTGTTGCTCTCTTACAATGCTTTATTCAATGTTTATTTTATTATTTTTTGTAATATTGATTTTAAAGGAGCTACGTTGAAATTTTTACCGACACTTAAATTTCCAAACGATGGTCAAATATTTACGTAACTCCTTGTGCGCGCTATAGCGATCATATCCCTAGAAAGTAGTGTTGGAGTGCTTCAATATTTTACCTGCGTATCTTGCTTCACAGCTACGACAGCCGGCACTCCGACAGCCACCGCTTCGAAAACCGGTATGTATACTTTTAGCTTTCCTAATAAACGCGTATTTAACAATCCATAGAGCTACGTTCTAGTCAATGGGCAGGCGTTGTCAATAATCCTTGGCCGCACCCAGTCGGAAAAAACTACAGAAAGTATTCTGATGTTACGACAGAATTTCTGTGCGTTTTTTGACGGGAAACCTGTTGTGACAACAGAAAATTCTGTCGTAACATCAGAAATGTCTGTAGTTACAACAGAAACGTGCTACAGAACTACAGACAACAGAAATATACTACAGAAAATCTACAGAACTACAGAAAAGGACTACAGAACTAAAGAAAAATTTGATGGTTACGACAGAACTACAGGATATTTTGTCGTATTTTGGACAAAGTTCTGTAGTTTTTTTCGACTGGGCAAGCCTAAAGTAGTAGTAGGGTTGTGTTCTGGTTGTGCGCGCGCCATTATTATGTGACTTTGCGAAAGCGTCAAAATGGCAATTCTCTAACCCCATTCAATTTCTTTCCACTTCGTGCTTTGGGCGCCCAAACTTAAGGGCGGGCAAACTCGACATTTAAAATGGGTTAACCAAGTATTTGCATTGCGCTAAGTATATTTTGCTGGTGGGCTGTATTTTGCAGTCGACGTTTGTCACATTTAACGCATCTCAAGATAACAATGCGATAGTTGTTCATTAAGCACAGATGATGGATGGATGTTCATTGAGCGCAGATGAAAAATGCAGCAAACAGCGCGGAGAATGGCAGGGGCAATAGGCAAAGATCTCTACCTGCTTCGCATATGCACTCGAATCCAATCCACTCCTACAGTTCTCTTCTCCCCAGACCTTCATACAGGCATCTGAGATGATTAGTGTTTGGGTTTCGTTGTGTTAATTTCAGAAAGACGTGATGTTGGGCTAGTCGGTTCATGGTTATAACAAAACAGAACTGCGCGAAGGCAACGGGACAAGAAGGCACGAATACACACACACCAAGCGCAGACTTCCAACTGTTCCGCGTTAATACAGAAACACCTCTAATAAAATTTGCCGAGCACAAATAAAACTCTGCAGCCAACTCACACATGTTCAACACTGAACGTGCACCACGAGAGTGTAATGTCGCAAGCGGCAGCTGCCGTTATTAAGCCTGAGCGTCTGTAGGCGTCAGTAAATAAGAGATGGGCATGGGGATGACATTAATGTGAAGGAATATAATCGGTCCCCGCTAAAGCTAACAAAATAAATTCCATGGAAAAAAGAGTTCCTGAGGGGACAGGAGAACATTTAGTGGACATGTGTGGTAAAATATTTAGGGTTAAGAAGGTTGCAGCGAGAACATAACCGGATAATATGAGGAAAATGGCGGAAGCTTTCGCCCTGCAGTGAGTATAACCGGGTTGGTTATCATGACAAAATTTGTTTCCACTGCTTCTGACATGTGATTTATTATCTAATTTGAATTTAGGGCCATCCTTACCGCCAACCGACGTGGCGACTGGCCAGCAGATTACCCGTAAGCATTAGTTGCTCTTCTTCCTGATTACCAATATAACTGAGATCATGCTTACTTCTCTTTATTATTTATTAGCCCGTGTGGGCTCAGAAGGGAAATAGATACCTTATCAGCTCTGCCAGTTTTCACTCCGCCCTGTGACATTTTAGCGTTAGCACATATGCTCTCATCGTATAGAAATACTAAAGCACTATATAATGCAGAAGAATTTTGTGATTGCATACCAGACTGCATTAAAATTTGGCTACATGTGAACTCAGTCGCTCTTTCAGTAAGAGGCCTCCAATGGCTTGGAAAGCTCACCAGACTTGTAGTCATAGTAACGATAGCTGTCCGATCTGCCAGTCTGAATAATGCACTTTATTTCCACTGAATAATGATTTGAAAGAAGGCGTTTCATGGGACAGCAGGAAGTTTAGTGGGCGGATGAGGATAAATGTTTCAGGCTTCAAAGAGATGCAACGAGGATAGGACTTGTTAATATTATGCACATAGGAGAGGTCTTCGCCATGCAGTGCGTATAGCTCGTCTGATGATTATAATGAAATGTGTTGTCACTGCTTCTGGCATATGATTTTATATCTGATTATGTGCCTTTAGGACCATCCTTACTGCCAACCGACGTGGCGACTGGACAGCCGGCTATTCGTAAGCATTAGTTACTGTTTTTACTATTAACGCAGCAGTAAAATATCAGAAATCATACCCACCTTTTTTATAACCTAGCAGCCCGCGCAGGCTCAGAAAGGGTATACCTTATAAGCTATGTTAGTTTTTTTCATTTTGTCTTGAAACCTTTTGGCGTTAACACATATGTTCTAAGGTTATAGAAATACTTAAGCAGTATTTGATCCCGAAGTATATATTGACGGGCTTTCAGATTCCCTTGAAATGGGCCTGCTTGCGACCTCAGGCGTTGTTGCAGTAAGATGCCTCATATGGCTTGGGAAGACATTAGGCTTGTAGTCAGTCGCACGAGCTATCATGCTGAAAAATGCACTTTGGTTCAGCTAAAGCTTCTATATAAGCATACAAGCCTGCTCTTATCGTTACCTTCAACTAATGTACGTTTCAATTTACCACATCTAACAGGCAAATTTGTTTTTGTGTATGTGTGTTTTGCGCTCTAGTCTGTGTTCATATGTCATGTAATACACCCCTGCTCTCAACGAACGTGTTAGCGGGCCAGTCAAGTTGTTCTTGGGCAGCTGTTTTCCGCAGCCCTTTCGTGTATTTTCCTTATATGTAGAAATTAAATATTTGATATAAAATAATGCTTTGAAAGGCAGTGCCGCAGGGGATGGCAGAAAATTTTGTGAGTGGATGAGGTTAACGTTTGAAGGGGTCTGAGGATGCAGTGAGGGCAGGAGCGGTTATCGGAGAGGCCTTCGCCCTGCAGTGGGCATAGCCCAGCTGATGGTCAAGATAAAATTTGCTTTAACTGATACTGGCATGTGATTGGTATCTAATTATCTGCCTTTAGGACCGTCGGTTCAGGGAATGGATGCTGTGACCGGAGGACGGAGTCGTAAGCATTAGTTGCTTTTCTTCACGAGTAACGGAGCTATAGAGTAATAGAAATCATACCTAGTTTTCTTAAAAATCTGGTAGCCAGTGCCAGCTGAAGAAGGCTTCATATTCCTAGTCAACTCTTTTAGTTCTTTTTTTCCTCCCTGCCCTGTCATTTTTTGACATAAGCACATATGATTTTACCGAATGGAAATACTCAGCAGTGCGTAATTTAGAAGCACATTGTCACGGTCTGCCAGACTGCCTTGCAATGCGGCTGCATGGCAACTGAGATGTTAACCTTCTCCGTGAGATGCCTCCTATGGCTTGAGAAGCCCATCATACATGTAGTCACAGTCACGAAAGCTGTCCTAGCGTAATGTGCGCTATTGCACATTACTTCTAAGTAATGCGCTGCAATTTAAATACAAAAGTACATTGCTAGCGTATAGATTTCTATTTTTTGGCTGCAGGGACTGCCCCGATTCCCGGACCTCTGGCGATTGCAGCAGGTGGTAAGCTCAAATTGCAACTCTTCACTATATACCGAACTGTAAATTAATATTAGTTTTGTAGAGGAATATTTTGCCCGAAAATGAAATGCGCGCCAGTGAAGAAGTTTTCACCAGGTGTTGCCGCTCCGCTGCAAATGAAACCCTTGACACTATCTGTAGTATGAAGGGCGTCACTGTGACCGCAGTTCGATACAGCAATTTCGCCGAAAAGAATGTGGTATTTGATTACAGTGTAAACTGCACTGACAAAGCACGAAAGAAAACCGCGACACAGGTCCTTAATGTCTGCCCCGCCGCGGTAGTGCAGTGATTAAGATACCCGACTAGTGCGCAGGAGGGGCCGGGATCGATGCCAACCGCCGGCGGCTGCGTTTCGATGGATGCGAAATTAAGAGGCGTCCGTGTAGTGTGCGAAGACAGTGCATGTAAAGATCTCCACCAAGTGGTCAAAGTTACTCCGCAGCCATCCACTACGGCTCCTCTTTCTCCTCTTTTCACGCTCACCTTCACCCTTCCCTTACGGCGCGGTGCAAGTTTACGCAGAAACAAGCATGACAGATTCTGCGCTTTTTCCTTCTTGTGAACCAATTAATATTAGTTATATTATTGTTATTATTGTTTTGCTATTTACGTGCGCGTGACGCAAAGCAATGGTTATAGAAGAGCCACGTATTTGAATAGGAAACTGCCGTTCGCATAACAGCGTATTGTGGCCTTCATTCCGTTTTGATCCGCAATCAAGTGCCGGTCAACTTCGGCGTGTAAAGCGAAACATGATATCAGGGCAAGTCAAGCGTGCGCACGGTCGTTCAGTCGTCTTATATGTTTGCGATAAGGTTACCATGCATTATTTATTTATTTGAAGATACTGTCAGTCCCAACTAGACACTGTATGTCATTTTATTGCGAATAAAAAATTTATAGAGCGACAAAACGCAAAGCAACCATGACAGAGAGGATATACGATTGCCACGTGGTGATGACAACGCCGGGGTCACAAAAAAACAGGCAGGCGTTATAGCAGTGTAAAAAAACTATCTATTTGGCCGGAGCGCATTTAAAAACTAAGCAAACGGGTGGCGGCGGCAGCAGGACATCACGCTGGCTGATAGGGTCTATGGGAAGAACTCAATTTAAAGCGCGCAATCTTGGCTATGAGGTCACGCCGAGAGCCGTCATCTTGAACTTGGGATTCCAGGACTAGGCTATGGTGCCTAGACGAGTAGTCAGGACCGCCGGTGCGCGGAACGCAGTGCACTGTTCTCCACCTCATGCCAACAAAGTTGGCGCTGCGAACAGGGCCATATCACAAATGTTCGCGCATCGTCTGCTGCTGAGGCCGATTATGGGCTGAGTTACCAATAAATAGGATTTATAAATCACACCTTACATTAAAATATTCGGAGATAACTGTTTCCACGAAACACTTTTGCTCCAGTCTTTTGAAGGTAGTAATCAAAGCAATTGCCTTACTCGGCTTCATCTGCAGGTATTAGAATTCAAGATATAAATACTACAGAGGTAAACTAACTTTACTGCGCAGTCAAGTTTAGGAACCGGGTAAGACTGTGATTGATATAGAATGTAAGATGTAAACTGGTTGTAGAGCTATTTCACGGTTCAAATTCGGAACAAAGAGAAATTAGTTATAAATTTTTTTTATTTGAGGAAATCCACAATTTGGCCGACATTGCTTCGGTAAAACATATGTTAGCAAATAAGACCTGGACTGTGCTTTAATGAGGCTTCCTGCTTTTTTGTGCATTACTGAGGACCATATATAAAAGTGAAAAATCGCAATGTTTATTTATTGAATTAAAAAAATTTTTTCTTTTATTGAGGTGGAAAGAAAATGTCCTTGAATACTTTTCGCCGAAACCTTAGTGATGAATGCCGGGAGGAGTATGTCTGTTGAAGCATGCAAAATAACTTCCTGTAAGTGTTGCGGCACAGAACACAACACTGCGGACACTGCATCGCAAGAAAATGGAAGTTTCTCATTTTCTTCTTTTTCCAGTTGGTTTTGCCTGCGTTACCTCTGGTTCAGTGCGGGCTTTCTCTCACATTTATTTAGATTTTTTGTCATTTCAGAGTTTCAAAATAAAGGCACATACTTCGCACTACTTTGAAAAAAGCAAAAAAAATGGGTATGGCTTATCTCAGGTGTGCCACGAAAAACGTAGCGAGAGATACCTTTCTCTAGATGAGCTTGGGGTCACGTGTGATTAGCAATGCGAGACATTGGGTATCAGTTCAGTCGTTCAGTCGTGTCCGACTCTTCGTGACCCTATTGACCATGTCACGCCACGCTTTCCGGTCTCTCACAATCTTCTAACATCACATAACTTCATCTGCAGTGCCTCGAGGATGCCATCTAACCATCGCGTTCGCTGCCTACCCCTTCTCCGGCGACCCTCAACCTTTCCCAACATCAAATCTTTCTCCAGCGACTCCTCTCTTCTCATCAGATGACCAAAGTAGCTGAGCTTTAACTTTAGAATTTGACCCTCCAATGAGCAGTCAGGGTTTATGGTCGACAATATTGACTTATTTGATCTTCTGGCAGTCCAAGGAACTCTCAAGAGTCTTCGCCAGCACCACAATTCAAACGCGTCAACTCTTCGGCGGTCAGCCTTTTTCAGTCCAACTCTCGCATCCATACATCACAACTGGAAAGACCATAGCACGAGTTATACGGATCTTGGTTGGCAGACTAATGTCTCTGCTCTTTACTAGGCGGTCAAGGCTAACCATTGCTCTCTTTCCCAGAAGCAGGCGTCTCCTAATTTCATGGCTGCAGTCTCCTTCCGAGGTAATCTTGGAGCCCAAGAAGAGAAAATCTGTCACAGCTTCCACTTCTTGTCCCTTGATGCTCCAGGACTTGATAGGGCAAGACGCCATCATCTTTGTCTTTTTAATGTTCAGTTTAAGCCCAAACTTCTCACTCTCTTCTTGTACGCGCATCAGAAGTCTCTTGAGTTCCGCTTCACTTTCTGCCATTAAAGTGGTATCATCCGCATATCTAAGGTTGTTGATACGTTTTCCAGCAATCTTCACTCCAGCTGAAGACTCGTCCAGACCAGCCTTCCTCATGATGCAGTCTGCATATAGGTTAAATAGGCAGGGCGACAGTATGCAGTCTTGCCTCACTCCTTTCTCAATCGGAAACCAATCAGTAAGACCATGCCCAGTTCTGACTGTGGCCTCTTGCCCTTCATACAGGTTCCTGAGGAGACAGATGAGGTGAATTGGAACTCCCATCTCTTGGAGAGCTGCCACAATCTGCTGTGATCTACGCAGTCAAACGCTTTCGAATAATCAATAAAGCAGAAGTAGATGAGTTTCTGGAACTCTCTTGCTTTTTCCATGATCCAGCGAAGGTTGGCAACTTGATCTCTAGTTCCTCTGCCCTTGCGAAACCCAGCTTGCACGTCCGGAAGCTCCCGATCCACATACTGCTGCAGCCTACCTTGGAGGATTTTCAACATCACCTTGCTAGCATGCGAAATAAGCGCGATCGTGCGGTAGTTGGAACAATCTTTGGCACTGCCTTTTTTTGGAATGGGGATGTAAACTGACCTCCTCCAATCCTGTGGCCACTGCAGGGTTGTCCAAACCTTCTGACATAATGTATGCAGAATGTTAACAGCGTCATGGTTGAGGTTTTGAAGCAACTCAGCTGGAATGCCATCAATTCCGCTAGCTTGGTTCTTAGCAAGGCTGGCTAAGGCCCATTCAACTTCACTCTTCAGGATGCCCGTCTCGAGATCAGTAATCACAACCGTCTTATGTTTTGTTTGCACATTCGGGTCCTTCTTGTACAGTTCTTCTGTGTATTCCTGCCAACTCTTCTTTATCTCTGAGGCTTCAGTGAGGTCCTTGTCTTGTTTGTCCTTTATCACGCCCAGCTTAGCACAGAAGCTTCCTTTGATATCTTTGATTGTCTTATACAGAGCTCTTGTGTTCCTTAATTGGCTGTTGTCCTCAACTGCTTGGCACTGTACGTTCAGGAAGGCATTCTTATCTCTCCTTGCTATTTTCTGAAAATCCGCATTGAGAACCTTGTATCTTTCTCTTTCCCCCATAACTTTTGCCATCCTTCTTTCCTCAGCTATTTGCAGAGCCTCTTCAGATAACCAGTTTGCTTTCTTGCATTTCTTTTGCTTTGGAACTACCTTAGTAGCAACTTCTTGTATTACATCACGAACATTAGTCCACATATCTTCGGGCTCTTTGTCTTCTAGATCTAATTCTTGAAATCGATTCCTCACTTCCACAGCATATTCTAATGGAACTTGGTCCAGATTATACCTGAAAGGCCTTCTAGTTTTCTGCGTTTTTCTCAATCGATGCTTAATCTTGGCAACAAGATGCTGATGATCGGTGCCACAATCGGCCCCAGGCCTTGTTTTTACTGCTTGTATAGCGCTTCTCCATCTCTGCCGGCAAATAATATAATCGATCTCATTCCTGTACAGACCGTCCGGTGAAGTCCATGTGTACAGGCGCCTCTTGTGCTGTTGAAAATGAGTATTCGCTATCGTCAGGTTGTTTTCTTGACAAAACTCTACTAGCCTCTGCCCAGCTTCATTTGGCTCACCAAGACCGAACTTGCCTGTAATTCCGGATATTTCTTCACTCCTTACCTTAGCATTCCAGTCTCCTATGAGAAAAACGACGTCTGATGTTGGGGTGCGGTCTAAAAGGCATTGTCAGTTCAGTTCAGTTCAGGCGTTCAGTCGTGCCCGACTCTTCGTGACCCTATGGACCATGTCACGCCACGCTTTCCGGTCTCTCACTATCTTCTTAACATCACATAACTTCATCTGCAGTGCCTCGAGGATGCTATCTAACCATCGCGTTCGCTGTCTACCCCTTCTCCGGCAACCCTCAACATTTCCCAACATCAAATCTTTCTCCAGCGACTCCTCTCTTCTTATCAGATGACCAAAGTAGCTGAGCTTTAACTTTAGAATTTGACCCTTCAATGAGCAGTCAAGGTTTATGGTCGAAAATATCGACTGATTTGATCTTCTGGCAGTCCAAGGAACTCTCAAGAGTCTTCGCCAGCACCACAATTCAAACGCGTCAATTCTGTGGCGGTTAGCCTTTTTCACAGTCCAACTCTCGCATCCATACATCACAACTGGAAAGACCATAGCACGGGTTATACGGATCTTGGTTGGCAGACTAATGTCTCTGCTCTTTACTAGGCGGTCAAGGCTAACCATTGCTCTCTTTCCCAGAAGCAGGCGTCTCCTAATTTCATGGCTGCAGTCTCCTTCCGAGGTAATCTTGGCTCCCAAGAACAGAAAATCTGTCACAGCTTCCACTTCTTGTCCATTGTCCATTGAAGGCATTGTAGGTGCGCATAAAATCTCTCAACGTCAGCTTCTTCAGCAGTAGTGGTCGGTGCATAGACTTGGATAACTGTTATGTTGAAAGGGTGACCTTGGATCCGAAGTGAAATCATTCGGTCGTTTTTGGGGTTGTACCCTAGCACTGCTTTGCCCATTCTTCTGTTTACTATGAGAGCGACCCCATTCCTTCTATTGGATTCGTGCCCACAATAAAAGGCATAATGGTCGCCGGAGTTAAATTCTCCCATTCCGGTCCACTTGAGCTCGCTGATACCCAAGATATCAATGTTCAATCTGTCCATTTCTCGCTTGACGATATCCAGTTTACCTTGCGTCATAGATCTTACATTCCATGTTGCTACGTGATACATCTCCTTGCAACATCAGACTTTCCGGACGCTTCCAGACACATCCACAACTGAGCGTCCTGTTGGCTTTAGCTCAGCTGCTTCATTCGTCCTGGAGCTACTAGGAATCGCCCGTTTGTTCATCCCCAGTAACATGTGGGACGCCTTCCAACCTGGGGGGCCCATCTTCCGGCGCCATATTATTATTGGTATTGTGACAGCTGGCCATAAGGTTTTCTTGGCAGGAAATACCGGAGTGGGTTGCCATTACCTTCTCCAGTGAATCACATTTTGACAGAACTCTCTGCCGTGACCTGTCTATCTTGGGTGGCCCTACACAGCAGAGGTCACGACTTCATCGAGTTTCGCAAGCCCCTCCGCCACGACAAGACAGTGATCCATGAAGGGGGACATTGGGTATACACATCTTTTAATCGGTTTGTTTGACAGAGACGAATACTGCCAGATAATCTGTGAAGTAGCATGCAGCGGTCTCAATTTTGTCTCTGCAGTATTTCGATTTGGCAATCTATAAACGCGAAGCCTCATACATTAGATTGCTCACCGGTGTCAAGTCCATTTAGTGCCACAGTCCCTCGCACACACTACACGTGTGTTCAAACGAATTGTCCACCATGTATTCTTCAAATTTCTAGGTCGTAGATACACTTTCGGGAGCTAGAATGGAGAGATCAGTCACATGGTGTGCCTACAGATTCTTTTCTATTGGTTCCCGTTTACTGAACTCTTCCTTAGGCCCCATCTTGGCGGCTGTGCTCCGTCTAATACGCCCGGCAGTCTGGCATCGCCATTTAGAAAGTTGTTCCTCTCTCTGTTCTGGCGTGTCCGCTGTACTCTTCGCCTCCTTACGCTCATTCTTCCTTTGCTGCTGATATGCGCCGCTTTGTGCACTCTGCCGGCGGCTGCGTTTCGATAGAAGCAAACGGTGTGCTGTGCGATATCAGTGCATGTTAAAGATCCCAGATGGCCGAGAGAGAGCGAACTTGTCTAACAGAGTGACTATGCCGCTCTTCGGGGGTTAGACCCGGAAGGCGGGACACTCGCCTCAGTTGCAGGCCGGTAGTTCTTGGACCTCGGCGGCATCGGCCGGTGAACAATTTCTCTTTGGGCTCTATGGTTCGAGCTTCGCAGAAGGGTCTCCCAGGTTTCTTCAGTTATGTTTTAACCCTGCCTGGTGACTTCGCACATTACCATATTATGTGATTTAGTGCTCCCCTTTCTTTACGTAATGAGCATATAGGTCTGATCATATATTCGGCCATATATGGTTGGCTAAGCTGGGTTCGGGTATGCATTTGTCTGTAGCTTTCTCCGTGCTATTGCTTCCCCAAATAGCAAAAATTGAGCTATGACGTGGGGGCCCGCGTTGGGCCCGTGAGGGCAGCCCATACGGGCCCCATGCGGGATTTGCAATACGTACCCAGAGGGGCCCCGCATGGGCTGCCCAATTTCGCCGCGATCGGTCCCAAACTGTATCCGTGTGGGCAGCCCAAATGGGGCTGCCCGCATTCAGCCCAAATAGGGCTGCCCGCATTCAGCCCAGGTAGAGGAATGTGGTATACGCCGATAAATTGTGGCTATAGTGACGTTGCTTGCTCAACGCAAACCCTAAATACGTTTAACGTCGAAAAGGTGCTTTTTTCGCGCTGGTGCTCTTTTTACCTGCGAGCTCACTTACGACATCGACTTTGTCATTGCCACTAGCAGTGCCTGTGTCAAATAAGTTAAACAAAGCATCGTTGTTAATTTCATAGAATGCGCAGTCGAAGAATCTTCATTAGCGTATGCGAAGAATAATCCTTCGACCCTTCAATCATGCTCTTCAGATTCGATTTAAAATGAAGCCTGAGAGTGAAAATACACATTGACTATGTCAGGCATATTAACGAATGTTCGACAGTGGTGTACGCAACTTTTTTTATGTGGCAGTCAATTTCATTTTTTTTTGTTTATTTGGTGCTGTAAAGAAGTCTGTATTGTGTTGACGATGCTAGCAGTGCTAATTTTTACTACTTTTTAAAATACTGAAAACACAATTCGTTTCATCGGCACGCTAAAACATTTTGTAACAAATTACGCGGATTTTCCGCTATAAAACTATGCATAGCGATACCACAAAGAGGACATATTGTGTTTGCGGTGTCTGGCAAGGAGTCTTTAGCTTGAGCATTTTTTTTAGGTCTGCCCTTTTTCTAGTTCCTTTATCCCTGAGCGCTGACATGCTCTTCTGAAGTAGTTTGTTAATGCTTGCGGGCGCATCGGCGATTTTCGTGCATCTACATGAATATTTGACAATTGCATTAAAAAACAGACATTGTGTAATCATAATTTTTTTTATACCTAGTTTCTCAATATAGGTTTAGTGCGGAACGGGTACTTTACGCGGTCTAACCAAGCCCTCAGAATTCTTTCCCTCAAAGTTTGACTTTTGAGTGCCTGCCGATTCGGCTGTGGTTTTCCATTCTTTCTTCATGATTGAGATATGACAGTTATATCGAATCGCCGCGTTCCGGAAGCTTTGTTGTGTCGTCAAGTCATTGCTTAGTGAAGCCCCAGTCTTCAGTGCATCATCAAGCTCGCCAAAATGCTCTGTCGACCCTTGGATCACGAGTTAAGCACGCTGCTATGAGGCCACTCAGGCGTGTAACTAAGGCGTGGTTACCGGGGACTTATTATCAGTATTGCTTCTGGTATATCGGCCAGCATGCATCAGTCTCCTTCACCAGCATGCCTGTGACAAATTTTGTTTACTGGTGAAGTGACCGGAAAGCAATAATTTCTGGGAAGTAACCTTGTTTTAAGTTAATTGCCTTTGTTTAGAATACCAGCGATTGCTCTGTGCTTTTATGACTTAAGTTAAGCTGCATGTGACTTGAGTAATGACGTGTGAGGATTGTAGCTTCACCGCTCTCGTGATGAGCCCAGGGATTCAGTCTGATTTTAAGTGTATAATGAGCTTGGTCCTTCGCAGCTGTAGCAGGCTGAGATACGCCTCACCAACACACATAAATAACAGCGTGGCGATGCTAGCACTAATACCATCTACGTGTATTTTCTGCCAGGGCAATCTACGCGAAACCAGAACTGTCACGTGTTAGACAAGATTTCATTGTTAGTCTCTAGAAGGCTTAATTCACTGTTCATTTTATTAAATTTTGTAATATCGATTTTAAGGGAGGTACGTGGAAATTTTAACCGACACTCACATTTCCAAACGATGGTCAAATAATTACATAACTCCTTGTGCACGTTATAGCGATCATATCTCTAGAAAGTAGGGTTGGAGAGCTTTAATATTTTAACTACGTATCTTGCTTCACCGCTACGACAGCCGGCACTTCGACAGCCGCCACTTCGAAAACCGGTACGTATACGTATGGCGTTGAACGCATATTTAACAATCTATAGAGCTACGTTCTGGTCAATGGGCCTGCGTTGTCAATAATCTTTTGCTGGAAGCCTAAAGTAGTAGTAGGGTTGTGTTTTGGTTGTGCGCGCGTCAATATTATGTGACTGTGCGAAAGCATCAAAATGGCAATTCTCTAATCCCGTTCAATTTCTTTCCACTTCGTGCTTTGGGCGCCCAAATTTAAGGGCGGGCAAACTCGGCATTGAAAATGGGTTAACGCAGTATTCGCATTGCGCTAAGTATATTTTGGTGGTTGGTTGGTTCATAGGAAGGGAAAGGCGCAGTATCTGTCACACTTGCTCTGTGGACACCTGAACCGCGCCGTAAGGGAAGGGATGAAGGTGGGGGTGAAAGTGGATAGAGAGAAAGGGGGCCGTAGTGGAGGGCTACGGAGTAATTTCGACCACCTGGGGATCTTTAACGTGCGCTGACATCGCACAGCACACGGACGCCACTTCGTTTCGCCTCCATCGAAACGCAGCCGCCGAGGCCGGGATTCGATCCCGGGAACTCCGGCACAGTAGTCGGGCGTCTTACCACTGCACCACCCCGGCGGGGCATTATATTTTGGTGGTGGTCTATATTTTGCAGTCGACCTTTGTCACCTCTAACGAATCCCAAGAGAACAATGCGATAGTTGTTGATTGAGCGCAGATGATGGTGACAGCACGCCATGGATAGCGGGGAAATACGCAGCAAACAGCGTGGAGAATGCTGGGAGCAATAGGCAAAGTTCTCTACCGGCTTCTGACATGAACTCGAATCCAATACACTCCTACAGCTCTCTTCTCACCAGACCTTCATACAGGCATCTCAGAAGATTAGTGTCTGGGTTTCGTTAGTAGAGAAACACAGTACAGAAACAATTAAACTCTACAGCCAACTCACAGAATTTTAACATTGAACGTGCACCAGCCAGTGTAACAACGCAAGCGGGTGCTGCCGTTATTAAGCCTGAGCGTCTGTAGGCGTCAGTAAATAAGAAATGGGTATGGCGATGACATTTATATCAACGAATATAACCGGTGCCTGCTAAATCTAACCAAATAAATTCCATGAAAGGGAGAGCGCCTGAGGGGATAGGAGAACATATAGTGGATAGATGCGGTAAAATATTTAGGGTTAAGAAGGTTGCAGTGAGAACATAACCGGTTAATATGAGAAATATGGAGGAGGCTTTCGCCTTGCAGTGAGTATAACCGGGTTGGTGATCATGACGAAATTTGTTTCCACTGCTTCTAACATGTGATTTATTATCTAATCTGAATATAGGACCATCCTTACTGCCAACCGACGTGGCGACTGGCCAGCAGATTACCCGTAAGCATTAGTTGCGCTTCTTCCTGATTAACGTAGCTCTTATATAACTAAGATCATGCCCACTTCTCTTTATTATTTAGTAGCCAGTGTGGGCTCAGAAAGGATATAGATACCTTGTCAGCTCTTCCAGTTTTGTTTCACCCCTCCCTGTGACATTTTGGCGTTAGCACATATGCTCTCATCGTATAGAAATACTAAAGCACTACATAATGCAGTATTTTGTGATGTCCTACCAGCCTGCATTACAATTTGGCTTCTTGTGAACTCAGACGCTCTTTCCGTAAGAGGCCTGCAATGGCTTAGGAAGCTCACCAGGCTTGTAGTCATAGCAACGATAGCTGTCCGATCTGCCAGTCTGAATAATGCACTTTATTTCCACTGAGTAATGATTTAAAAGAAGACGTATCACGGGACAGCAGAAAGTTTAATGGTCGGATGAGGATAAATGTTTCAGGGTTCAGAAGGATGAAACGAAGACAGGACTTGTGAATATGATGAATATGAGAGAAGTCTTCGCCCTGCAGTGCGTATAGCTCGTCTGAGGATTATGATGAAATTTGTTTTCACTGCTCCTGGCATATGATTTTATATCTGATTATTTGCCTTTAGGACCATCCTTACTGCCAACCAACGTGGCGACTGGCCAGCCGGCTATTAGTTGCTCTTCTTCGTGATTAACGCAGCTCTAATATAACAGAGATGATGCCCACTTCTCTTTATTATTTAGTAGCCCCTGTCGGCTCAGAAAGGATATAGATACCTTGTCAGCTCTGCCAGTTTTTTTTTACTTCGCCCTGCGACATTTTGGCGTTCGCACATATGCTCTCATCGTATAGAAATACTAAAGCACTACATAATGCAGAAGAATTTTGTGATGGCCTACCAGCCCGCATTAAAATTTGGCTACTTGTGAACTCAGAAGCTCTTTCAGCAAGAGGCCTTCAATGGCTTAAGAAGCTCACCAGGCTTGTACTCATAACGATAGCTCTCCGAGCTGCCAGTCTGAATAATGCACTTTATTTCCACTGAGTAATGATATGAAAGAAGGCGTATCACGAGAGAGCAAAACGTTTAGTGGGTGGATGAGGATAAATGTTTCAGGCTTAAAAAGAATACAACGAGGACAGGACTTGTTAATATGATGCATAGGGGAGAGGGATCCGCCCTGCAGTGCGTACAACTCTTCTGATGATTATGATGAAATTTGTTTTCACTGTTCCTGGCATATGATTTTTTATCTATTATTTGCTTTTAGGACCATCCTTACTGCCAACCGACGTGGCGACTGGCCAGCCGGCTATTCGTAAGCATTAGTTACTGTTTTGTACTATTAACGCAACAGTAAAATAACAGAAATCTTACCCACTTTATTTGTAACCTAGTAGCCCACGCAGGCTCAGAAAGGGTATACCTTATCAGCTATGTTAGTTCTTTTCACTTTGTCTTGAAACCTTTTGGCGTTAACACATATGTTCTAAGGTTATAGAAATACTTTAGCAGTATCTAATCCCGAAGTATATATGGACGGGCTTTCAGACTCCCTTTGAAATGGGCCTGCTTGTGACCTCAGGCGTTGTTCCAGTAAGATGCCTCATATGCTTAAGAAGACCATTAGGCTTGTAGTCAGTCACACGGGCTGTCATGCTGAAAAATGCACTTTGGTTCAGCTAAAGCTTCTATAAAACTATACAAGCCTGCACTTATTGTTACCTTCAACTAATGTACGTTTCAATTTACCACATCTAACAGGCAAATTTGTTTTTGTGTATGTGTGTTTTGCGTTCTAGTCTCTGTGTTCATATGCCGTGTAATACACCCCTGTTGTCAACGAACGTGTTAGCGGGCTAGTCAAGTTGTTCTTGGGCAGCTTTTTTCCGCAGCCCTTTCGTGTATTTTGCTTATATATAGAAAGTAAATATTTGATATAAAATAATGCTTTCAAAGGCAGCGCAGCAGAGGACGGCAGAAAATTTTGTGAGCGGATGAGGTTAAAGTTTGCAGGGGTCAGAGGATGCGGCGATGGCAGGGGCGGTTATGGGAGAGGTCTTCGCCCTGCAGTGGGCATAGCCCAGCTGATGGTCATGATAAAATTTGCCTTCACTGATACTGGCATGTGGTTGATATCTAATTATTTGCCTTTAGGACCGTCGGTTCAGGGAACGGATGCTGTGACCGGACAACGGAGCCGTAAGCATTATTGCATTTCTTCGCGAGTAACGGAGCTATAGAGTAATAGAAATCATACCTAGTTTTCTTAAAAATCTGGTAGCCAGTGCCAGCTGAAGAAGGCTTCATATTCCTAGTCAACTCTTTTAGTTCTTTTTTTCCTCCCTTCCCTGTCATTTTTTGACATAAGCACATATGATTTTACCGAATGGAAATACTGAGCAGTGCGTAATTTAGAAGCACATTGTCACAGACTGCCAGACTGCCTTGCAATGCGGCTGCATGGCAACTCAGATGTTAACCTTCTCCGTGAGATGCCTCCTATGGCTTGAGAAGCCCATCATACCTGTAGTCACAGTCACGAAAGCTGTCCTAGCGTAATGCGCGCTATTGCACATTACTTCTAAGTAATGCGCTGCAATTTAAATACAAAAGTGCATTGCTAGCGTATAGATTTCTATTTTTTGGCTGCAGGGAATGCCCCGATTCCCGGACCTCTGGCGGTTACAGTAGGTGGTAAGATCAAATCGCAACTCTTCACTATATACAGAACTGTAATGTTAGTTTTGTAGAGGAATATTTTGCCCGAAAAAGAAATGCGCACCAGTGAAGAAGTTTTCACCAGGTGTTGCCGCTCCGCTTTAAATTAAACCCTTGACACTATCTGTAGTATGAAGGGCGTCACTGTGACCGCAGTTTGATACAGCAATTTAGCCCAAAAGAATGTGGCATTCGATCACAGTGTAAACTGCACTGACAAAGCACGAAAGAAAACCGCGACACAGGTCATTAATGTCTGCCCCGCCGCGGTAGTGCAGTGGTTAAGATACCCGACTACTGCGCAGGAGGGGCCGGGATCGATGTCAACCGCCGGCGGCTGCGTTTCGATGGAGGCGAAATGAAGAGGCGTCCGTGTAGTGTGCGAAGACAGTGCATGTAAAGATCTCCACCAAGTGGTCAAAGTTACTCCGCAGCCCTCCACTACGACTCCTCTTTCTCCTCTTTTCACGCCCACCTTCACCCTTCCCTTACGGCGCGGTGCAAGTTTACGCAGAAACAAGCATGACAGATTCTGCGCTTTTTCCTTCTTGTGAACCAATTAATATTAGTAATATTATTGTTATTATTGTTTTGCTATTTATGTGCGCGTGACGCAAAACAGTGGTTATAGAAGAGCCACGTATTTGAATAGGAAACTGCCGTTCGCATAACAGCGTATTGTGGCCTTTATTCCATTTTGAGCCGCAAACAAGTGCCGGTCAACTTCGGCGTGTAAAGCGAAGCGTGATATAAGGGGAAGTCAAGCGTGCGCACGGTCGTTCAGTTGTCTTATATGTTTGCGATAAGGGCACCACTCCATGTAATATTTATTTATTTGAATATACTGTAAGTCCCAACTAGACATTTTATGTCATTTTATTGCGAATAAAAAAATTATAGAGCGACAAAACGCAAAGCAACCATGCCAGAGGATATACGATTGCCACGTGGTGATGACAACGCCGGGGACACAAAAAAACAGGCAGGCGTTATAGCAGTGTAATAAACTCTCTTTTTAGCCGGAGAGCATTTAAAAACTTAGCAAACGGTTGGCGGCTGCAGCAGGACATCAAGCTGGCTGATAGGGTCTATGGGCAGAACTCAATTTAAAGTGCGCAATCTTGGAGTGATGTTATGTTCGTTGTTCGGCGGGTACCGAAGCAGACGATGAGAACAGTAGACGAGGATCTGATGATGATCAAGAGGGGATGTATATTTACAGATGAAAAATATTATTTACATTGGCAAACTGTAAGTTACAGTAACAAGTCACACAGACACTGCAACTTAAAACAAAAACAGACTCTCACACAGAGAAGTCCCACTACAAGCCCTTACTTTTCTACCGAGCATTTCGGTTAAAGCCTAGGGACTGTAAATACGTGCTAAGCACGGAGCCTCAAACTTGACTGACAAACATGGTCCGAGGACCGCTTTTTGATGGCAAACATCAACAAAGGCCTGAGGGCGGTCACCTTAGGTGACCCGCCTCGTAAATAAAGCAACCAATCAAATTATTGAAAAACATGCCACAACCCCCGTGGGTTGGGAATAATCTCGGACCCAGGTCCTTAATTACTTCAAATAAAAAAATACAACATTCAAAACACACACTCTTTCCACTCGCCGGTTCCCAAGCCCTCTCACACGGTGCCTGTCTTTGTCTTCACTCCTCAGCGTGTTTGCGACGCGACCGTGCAGCTGCGCCTTTGTGAAAGAAACGCCGAGGTCACTCAGCCGTCCCGTTCGAGGAAAAGGGGGCGAGGGGCACTGTCCCTGAGCAGTGTATAGTCGCCGTCGGTCGGAATGTCCCGGCCACAGCGGGAGAACGCTGGGCTTATTGCCTACTTCGGGGGAGGGGGGCAGGTGTCGCGCCTATTGTCGCCCTCTGCTGACCGTAAGCTGGTTCGCAGAAGCGTACCACTGTTGATCCCGGCTGCGTTCGCGTCTTGGCGACGCCTCGAGAAAAAGGGTGAAACCAACCAGGCCTCCAGCGCGCCCCGCGAGTCCGCGCCCAAGAAAAGGGGGGACAGGGAGGAAAAAAAAAAAAAACAGCGCTCGCTCCTTTGCCTCGGCGCGTCGGGGGGGGGGGGGCATCGACCGCCAGCGCGACTGCACGTGCGAGTCGCTTTTCACTGCGGCCTTACACTTGGCTATGAGGTCACACCGAGAGCCGCCATCTTGAACTTGGGATTCCAGGACTAGGCTATGGTGCCTAGACGAGTAGTCAGGACCGCCGGTGCGCGGAACGCACCGGCGTTCCTCCACCTCATGCCAACAGAGTTGGCGCTGCGAACAGGGCCATATCAGAAATGTTCGCGCATCGTCTGCTACTGAGGCCGATTATGGGCTGAGTTACCAATAAATAGGATTTATAAATCACACCTTACATTAAAATATTCGGAGATAACTGTTTCCACGAAACACTTTTGCTCCAGTCTTTTGAAGGTAGTAATCAAAGGACTTGTCTTACTCGGCTTCATCTGCAGGCATTAGCATTCAAGATATAAATACTACAAAGGTAAACTCACTTTACTGCGCAGTCAAGTTTAGGAACCGGGTAAGACTGTGACTGATATAGAATGTAAGATGTAAACTAGTTGTAGAGCTATTTCGCGCTTCTAATTCGGAACAAAGAGAAATTAGCTATAATTTGTTTCTTTTAGGAAATCCACAATTTGGCCGACATTGCTTCATTAAAACATAATATGTTAGCAAACAAGATCTGGACTGTGCTTTAATGAGGCTTTCTGCTTTTTTGTGCATTACTGAGGGCCATATATCAAACTGACAAACCGCAATGTTTATTTATTGAATTAAAAAATTTTTTTCTTTTAATCATTGAGTTGGAAAGAAAATGTCCTTGAATACTTCTCACCGAAACCACAGTGATGATTGCCGGGAGGAGTATGTCTGTTGAAGCATGCAAAATAACTTCCTGTAAGTGTTGCGGCACAGAACATGACACTGCGGACCACTGCATCGCAAGAAAATGGGAGTTTCTCATTTTCTTCTATTTTCAGTTGGTTTTGCCAGCGTTAACCTCTGGTTCAGTGCGGGCTTTCTGTCACATTTATTTACATTTTTTGTCATTTCAGAGTTTCAAAATAAAGGCACATACATCGTACTACTTGAAAATAATAAAAAAAATGGGTATGGCTTATCTCAGGTGTGCCAGGAAAAACGTAGCGAAAGATACGTTTCTCTAGATGAGCTTGGGGTCATGTGTGATTAGCAATGCGAGACATTGGGTATACACATCTTTTATTCATTTTGCTTCATAGCGACGAAGGCTGCCCGATGATCTGTGAAGTAGCATGCAGTGGTCTCAATTTTGTGTCTGCTGTATTTCGATTTGGCAATCTTCAAAGCGAAGCCTCATACATTAGATTGCTCACCGGTGTCAAGTCCATTTAGTGCCACAGTCTCTCGCATACACTACACGTGTGTCCGAACGAATTGTCCACCAAGTATTCTTCAAATTTCAAGGTCGCAGATGCACTTTCGGGAGCTAGAACGGAGAGACCAGTCACATGATGTGCCTACAGATTCTTTGCTATTGGTTCCCGTTTACTGAACTCTTCCTTAGGCCCCATCTTGGCGGCTGTGTTCCGTCTATTACGCCCGGCAGTCTGGCATCGCCATTTGGAAATTTGTTCCTCTCTCTGTTCTGTCGTGTCCGCTGTACTCTTCGCCTTCTTACGCTCATTCTCCCTTTGCTGCTGCTATGCGCCGCTTTGTGCACTCTGCCGGCGGCTGCGTTTCGATAGAAGCAAACGGTGTGCTGTGCGATATCAGTGTATGTTAAAGATCCCAGATGGCCAAGAGAAAGCGAACTTGTCTAACAGAGTGACTATGCCGCTCTTCGGGCGTTAGACCCGGAAGGCGGCACCGTCGCCTCAGTTGCAGGCCGGTAGTTCTTGGACCTCGTCGGCATTGGCCGGTCGAACAATTTCTCTTTGGGCACTTTGGTTCGAGCTTCGCAGAAGGGTCTCCCAGGTTTCTTCAGTTATGTTTTAAACCTGCCTGGTGACTTCGCACATTCCCATATTATGTGATTTAGTGATCCCCTTTCTTTACGCAATGAGCATATAGGTCTGATAATATTTTCGGCCATATATGGTTGGCTAAGCTGGGTTCGGGTGTGCATTTGTCTGTAGCTTTCTCCGTGCTATTGCTTGCCCAAGTAGCACAAAATGGGCTATGACGTGGGGGCCCGCGTTGGGCCCGTGAGAGCAGCCCATACGGGCCCCATGCGGGATTTGTAACACGTACCCAGAGGGGCCCCGCATGGGCTGCCCAATTTCGCCGCGATCGGTCCCAAACTGCATCCGTGTGGGCAGCCCAAATGGGGCTGCCCGCATTCAGCCCAAATAGGGGTGCCCGCATTCAGCCCAGGTAGACGAATGTGGTTTACGCCGATAAATGGTGGCTACAGTCGCAAACCCTAAATACGTTTAACGTCGAAAAGGTGCTTTTTTCGCCGCTGGTGCTCTTTTTACCTGTGAGCTCACTTACGACAGCGACTTTGTCATTGCCACTAGCAGTACCCGTGTTAAATAAGTTAAACAAAGCATCGTTGTTAATTTCATAGCATGCGCAGTCGAAGAATCTTCATTAGCGTATGCGAAGAATAATCCTTCGACCCTTCAATAATGCTCTTCAGATTCGATCTAACATGAAGCCTGAGAGTGAAAATACACATTGACTATGTCAGACATATTGACGAATGTTCTACAGTGGTGTACGCAACTTTTTTTAATGAGGCAGTCAATTTCAATTTTTTTTATTTAGTGCTGTAAAGAAGTCTGTATTGTGTTGACGATGCTAGCAGTGCTAATTTTTACTACTTTTTAAAATACTGAAAACAGAATTTGTTTCATCGGCACGCTAAAACATTTTCTAACAAATTACGCTGATTTTCCGCTATAAAACTATGCATAACGATACCACAAAGAGAACATATGGTGTTTGCGGTGTCTGGCAAGGAGTCTTTAGCTTGAGCCCTTCTTTTTTTAGACCTACCCTTTTTCCAGTTCCTATATCCCTGAGAGCTGACATGCTCTTCTGAGGTAGTGTGTTAGTGCTTGCGAGCGCATCGGGCGATTTTCGTGCATTTACACGAATAATTTGACAATTGCATTAAATAACAGAGACACAGTGTAATCACAATTTTGTTTATACCTAGTTTCTAAATATAGGTTTAGTGCGGAACGAGTACTTTACGCGGTCTGACCAAGAACTCAGAATTGTTTCCCTCAAAGTTTGACTTTTGAGTGCCTGCCGATTCGGCTGTGGTTTTCCATTCTTTCTTCATGATCGAGATATGACAGTTATATCGAATCGCCGCGTTCCGGAAGCTTTGTTGTGTCGTCAAGTCAATGCTTAGTTTTGCCCCAGTATTCAGTGCATCATCTAGATCGCCAAAATGCTCTATCGACCCTTGGATCACGAGTTAGGCACGCTGCTATGAGGCCACACAGGCGTGTAACTAAGGCATGGTTACCGGGGACTTATTATCAGTATTGCTTCTGGCATATCGGCCAGCATGCATCAGTCCCCTTCACCAGCATGCCTGTAACAAATTTTATTTACTGGTGAAGTGACCGGAAAGTAATAATTTCTGGGAAGTAACCTTGTTTTAAGTTAATTGCCTTTGTTTACAATACTAGCGATTGTTCTGTGCTTTTATCACTTAAATTAAACCGCATGTGACTTGAGTAATGACGTGTGAGGATCGCAGCTTCACCGCTCTCGTGATGAGCCCGGGAATTCAGTCTAAATTTAAGTGTATAATGAGTTTGGTCCTTCGCAACTGTAGCAGGCTGAGATACGTCTCACCAACGCACATAAATAACAGCGAGGCGATGCTAGCGTTAATACAATCTACATATACTTTCTGCCAGGGCAATCTATGCGAAACTAGAACTGTCACATGTTAGACAAGATTTCATTGTTAGTCTCCTAGCAGGCTTTATTCACTGTTCATTTTATTAAATGTTGAAATATCGATTTTAAGTGAGGTACTTGGAAATTTTTACCGACACTTAAATTTCCAAACAATGGTCAAATAATTACATAACTCCTTGTGCACGTTAAAGCGATCATATCCCTAGAAAGTAGGGTTGAAATGCTTTAATATTTTAACTGCGTATCTTGCTTCACCGCTACGACAGCCGGCACTTCGATAGCCGCCACTTCGAAAACCGGTACGTATAAGTATGGCTTTGAACGTATATTTAACAATCTATAGAGCTACGTTCTGGTCAATGGGCCGGCGTTGTCAATAATCTTTTGCCGGAAGACTAAAGTAGTAGTAGGGTTGTGTTTTGGTTGGGCGCGCGTCAATATTATGTGACTTTACGAAAGCGTCAAAATGGCAATTCTTTAACGACATTCAATTTCTTTCCACTTCGTGCTTTGGGCGTCCAAACTTAAGGGCGGGCAAACTGGGCATTGAAAATGGGTTAACGCAGTATTTGCATTGCGCTAAGTATATTGTGCTGTTGGGCTATATTTTGCAGTCGACCTTTGTCCCATTTAACGCATCCTAAGATAACAATGCGATAGTTGTTCATTGAGCACAGATGATGGTGACAGCGCACCATGGATAGCGGGAAATAAGCAGCAAACAGCGTGGAGAATGGTGGGAGCAATAGGCAAAGTTCTCTACCGGCTTCTGACATGAACTCGAATCCAATACACTCCTACAGTTCTCTTCTCACCAGACCTTCATACAGGCATCTCAGAAGATTAGTGTCTGGGTTTCGTTAGTACAGAAACACAGTACAGAAACAATTAAACTCTACAGCCAACTCACAGAATTTTAACATTGAACGTGCACCAGCCAGTGTAATAACGCAAGCGGGCGCTGCCGTTAAGCCGGAGCGTCTGTAGGCGTCAGTAAATAAGAAATGGGTATGGGGATTACATTAATGTGAACAAATATAACCGGTCCCTGCTAAATCTAACAAAATAAATTCTATGAAAAGGAGAGCGCCTGAGGGGATAGGAGAACATTTAGTGGACAGATGTGGTAAAATATTTAGGGTTAAGAAGGTTGCAGCTAGAACATAACCGGTTAATATAAGGAATATGAAGGAGGATTTCGCCCCTGCAGTGAGTATAACCGGGTTGGTGATTATGACGAAATTTGTTTTCACTCCTTCTGACATGGGATTTATTATGTAATTTGAATTTAGGACCATCCTTACTGCCAACTGACGTGGCGACTGGCCAGCAGGTTACCCGTAAGCATTAGTTGCTCTTTGCTGCGAACTGCTAAATGCTTCGTCAGCGCCACGTGTGCCCGCCTCCGCTCTGCTCGTCATCACCAAGCGTCACGGCAGCCTCTGCTTGCAGCTTTCCTTTCGTTCTTCTTTTTCTTTGGCTTGGTATAAAAACCCAAGCCACACAATAAACCCGGTTCTTCCTGCCCCAGCCATCAGTCTCGTTGGGCTCTAACGGGTTCGCCGCCGCCGACCCGTTGGCAGGCGAACGCCGGCCGCTGGCGTTTGCAACAGTGGCGACGAGGATTCCCATAACACAAGGGTCTGTCGATAGTATCCAGGCCTCGGACCTTCCTGCAGCCATGGGCGACCACCTGCCTGAGTTCGACGACGTGAAAGATAAGTGGCAATCGTACCTCGTCAAAGTTGAAGCCTATTTCGAAGCTAACCAAGTAACTGACGATGCCAAGAAAAGAGCCTTGCTAGTCGCCGCGCTTGGGTCAAGAACCATTGATAATCTTTGCGGACAAGTCGCCCCACAGAAGCCAATCTCTTTGAGCTATCAGTCAGTAGTAGACGAGTTAAGCAAGTACTACGACCCT
The DNA here is from genome assembly GCF_055883805.1 of Amblyomma maculatum. Taxonomy (NCBI): domain Eukaryota; kingdom Metazoa; phylum Arthropoda; class Arachnida; order Ixodida; family Ixodidae; genus Amblyomma; species Amblyomma maculatum. The sequence continues at coordinate 105,351,384 of NC_139352.1, forward strand.
ACGCCGAACGAGATTTCCGAAAGCTTCAAGTTCTTTCACCGGCAACAGCACGAAGGGGAGTCAGTACAAGATTTTATTGTCGAAATACGACGAATTGCTCAAAACTGCAACTTTGCAACAATGTTCGACAGGATGTTGAGAGACCGCATCGTATGTGGCGTCCGTTCGAAGAACTTGCAAAAACAATTGCTAGCAAAAAAAAGATCTTACCTTAGCTGAAGCGACAGCACTTGCGATAGCATCCGAGCATGCAGAGCTTGATTCGCAGAAGATAAGCCACGAAGAAGCCTTTTCTGACTTGCTAGCATTAAAGATGCCGCGGCGTTGGCGCGCGAAGCGGAACGCGAGTGACAAGCAGTGCGAGCGTTGTGGAAACAGCGATCATGATAATGCCGCCTGCTCGATGCGTCACCGACGCTGTTACAGTTGTGGCACACAAGGCCACTTGGCTCGAATGTGCCGAAAGGAAAGAAACCATTCGGTGAACGTCACAGCGCATACAGAGAGCGATAGCGAAACTAGTGCAGCCCACCTATGGTCAGTGACTACAAACGAACTGTTGGTGCCACCAATTAGAAAAACTTTCAGCTGGAATGGCATCAAGCTGTTAATTGATGTAGATACCGGATCGCCAGTGTGTGTCATTCCTAGGACAACCTACGAAGCACACAGTAATCAATGGCCAGAGTTGCAGAAACCGACGATTAAATTGTCTTGCTATCTGGGGAGACTGCCGGTACTCGGAGTGTTGCCTATGCGGGTGCGCTATAAGACTGCAGCTGTCAATTGCAACCTCATCGTCTTAGATTGCGAAGGACCCCTACTTTGTGGCCGGGATTTGCTGCAGAAACTCGAAACCAAAGAAGCAGCTGTGCTACATGTTTTGCGTTCGCCACAGGACCGCAGCTTGACCCCTGCTGTACAGACTGCCGTTCTGGAGGACTACGCAGACTTATTCACGGAGGCCCTGGGAAGCATGACAGGTCCACCAGTGCACCTGCAGGTCAAGCCACAAGCACAGCCGAAGTTCTGCAAGGCAAGAAAAGTACCTTACGCTCTACGCGATAAAGTTTCAGAGGAATTGGACAGGCTTGTGGCAGCTGGCATAATATCACCGGTCACTCACGCAGAATGGGCCGCACCTATTGTACCAGTTCTCAAGAAAGATGGGCGAGTGCGCATATGTGGAGATTTTAAGGTTACGCTGAACTTAGTGTGTGAAATGGAACAGTACCCGCTGCCAGTTATAGATGATATTTTTGCTCAATTGGGAGGAGGGCAGCGATTCAGCGTATTGGACTTGAGGGATGCCTACAATCAGATTGAGCTAGACGAAGAATCCCGCCACTTGGCCGTAATCAACACCCACAAAGGGTTGTTTTGTTTCAATCGCTTACCTTTTGGAATTGCTTCTGCACCGGCCATATTCCAGAGGTGTATCGAAACTGTTCTGCAAGGCTTGCCCGGGGTACAAGCATACCTCGATGACGTTCTCATTGCGGAAAACCACGATGGCGAAAGCAATCACCTTAGGGCGGTTCTTCAGCGCTTTCGTGAGCATCGCATCAAGCTGCGTGCTGACAAGTGTCGATTTCACGAGACGTCTGTCACTTATCTCGGTCACCGTATTGATGCGGACGGACTGCATCCGACTGAAAAAGCTGTTGATGCCATCAAATCAGCCCCCTCCCCCCAAAATGTGAGCGAGCTGCGCTCGTTTCTGGGCATGGTAACGTTCTACAACAAGTTTTTGCCTGACATGGCTACGTTGCTAGCCCCCCTGTACCGGTTGCTCGAAAAGGGTGTTAAGTGGGTGTGGAGTTCTAAGGAAGAAGATGCATTTTCCTTAGCGAAGGAGGCGCTGTCCACGGCCCCGGTGCTCACGCACTTCGACCCGAAACAAGAGCTATTTTTAGAATGCGATGCATCACCCTATGGTGTTGGGGCCACGCTTTCCCATCGCATAGATGGCGAACATCGTCCGATCGGATTTCGCTCGCGCTCGTTAAACGCCGCTGAAAGGAATTATTCTCGCATTGAGCGGGAGGCACTGGCTTTAGTTTTCGGTGTGCAGCGTTTTCGAGACTATCTACTCGGGCGGGAGTTCACGCTCATTACAGACCATAAGCCCATGTTGGGTCTCCTAAAGCATGACAGGCAAACGTCCGTCATGGCAGCTGCTCGAATACAGAGATGGGCCATTCTGCTTGGCGCATACAAGTATTAGTTACAGTACAAGCCTGGTAAGCACATGTTCGTCGCGGATGCCTTAAGCCGCCTACCGCTACCATCTCAGCAGGTTCCCGAGGATTCGGAGGACGAGGCAGAGTACGTGTTGACCTTGGACGCCTGGGACCAGCCTGCCGTGCCCCTAAAGGAGTTGCAAGTGCTCACGCAAGCAGACGCAGTGCTCTCGAAGGTCTGTAGGTGTGTCTTGGAGGGTTGGCCGAGGCACTTGGTTATGGAAGGGAGGGAGATGGCGGAATACTCGAAAAGGCGACACGAGCTGTCCGTTAGTCAGAACCTGCTCTACTGGGGCCACCGTGTTGTGATTCCGGTAGCAGCCAGAGGAAGATTTTCGAAGTTATTACACGCAGCACACCAAGGGGCTTCTTCCATGAAGACCGTTGCGCGGTCTACTTTCTGGTGGCCCAGTCTCGACACAGATATTAAACGGGTGGCTGCTGGGTGTCAAACCTGCGTTCAAGCGCTTCCAATGCCGCCTACCCACGCACCTGTTAGCTGGCCAGAGACGCAGGAAAGATGGTCGCGGTTGCACATTGATTTTGCGGGACCTATTCAAAACAAGATGATCCTGGTCATCGTAGACTCGCATAGCAAGTGGATTGAGGCCATACCCCTATCCAACGCCACTTCCTGCACCACAGTCAAGGCCCTCCGGACAATTTTCAGTCAGTTTGGTCTACCCCGCACAGTTGTCTCTGACAATGGGACGCCTTTTATCAGTAGGGAATTTTCCAAATTTATGGAGCCGAACGGCGTGACACACATTAGAACACCGCCGTATCACCCACAAAGCAATGGTTTGGCTGAACGCGCTGTACGAACCATTAAAGATGGACTTAAAAGGTGCTCAGAAGGGGATATAACGAAGGCCCTGGCAAGAATATTGTGCAGCTATAGAAGCACGCCGCTACCCTTGGGCGCTCGCCATCCGAAATGTTGCTCGGGTACAGATTGCGCACGAGACTAGATATGTGCTTCCCGCCCAGGTGCAAGACAGTCGACCAGGCCCAGTCATGGGAAGACGCCGGCTGGAGCTTTGCCCCAGGAGATGCGGTATACATCCGCAACTATAGCAGGGGCGAGAAATGGACGCCGGGCAAGGTCAAAGAAACCACGGGCTCGCGTGTCGTGAAAGTGGAGACAGACAACGGGGTTGTTCACCGTCACATGGACCAGCTCCGCAGAAGAAGCACCGATGCACCCATTGCTGCTTCAACTCCCCCTGCTTGCCCTGGAGTACCTGCGGATCACTCAGACGTGGAGCTGGAGAGAACGGAGGCTCCCACAGCCAGCGACATCGAGGGTCCGGTGCTGCGGCGGTCAACACATGTCAGGAGGCCCGTAGTAAGATATGGATTCCAAGAAAAGGGGGATGCTGCGAACTGCTAAATGCTTCGTCAGCGCCACGTGTGCCCGCCTCCGCTCTGCTCGTCATCACCAAGCGTCACGGCAGCCTCTGCATGCAGCTTTCCTTTCGTTCTTGTTTTTCTTTGCCTTGGTATAAAAACCCAAGCCACACAATAAACCCGGTTCTTCCTGCCCCAGCCATCAGTCTCGTTGGGCTCTAACGGGTTCGCCGCCGCCGACCCGTTGGCAGGCGAACGCCGGCCGCTGGCGTTTGCAACACTCTTCTTCCTGATTAACGCAGCTCTAATATAACTGCGATCATGCCTACTTCTCTTTATTATTTAGTAGCCCGTGTGGGCTCAGAAAGGATATAGACACCTTGTCAGCTCTTCCAGTTTTGTTTCACTCCGCCCTGTGACCTTTTGGCGTTCGCACATATGCTCTCATCGTATAGAAATACTAAAGCACTACATATTGCAGAAGTATTTTGTGATGGCCTACTAGCCTGCATTAAACTTTGGCTACTTGTGAACTCAGACGCTCTTTCAGCAAGAGGCCTCCAATGGCTTGGGAAGCTCACTAGACTTGTAGTCATAGTAACGATAGCTGTCCGAGATGCCAGTCTGAATAATGCACTTTATTTCCACTGAGTAATGATATGAAAGACGGCGGGTCAGCAGATGAGGATACATGTTTCAGGCTTCAAAAGGATACAACGAAGACAGGACCTGTTAATATGATGCATATGGGAGAGGGCTTCGCCCTGCAGTGCGTATAGCTCCTCTGATGATTATGATGAAATTTGTTTTCAGTGTTCGTGGCATATAATTTTATATCTGATTATTTGCCTTTAGGACCATCCTTACTACCAACCGACGTGGCGACTGGCCGGCCAGCTATTCGTAAGCATTAGTTACTGTTTTGTACTATTAACGCAGCAGCAAAATAACAGAAATCATACCCACTTCCTTTATAACTTAGCAGCTCGCGCAGGCTCAGAAAGGGTATACTTTATCAGCTATGTTATTTTTTTTCACTTTGTCTTGAAACCTTTTGGCGTTAAAACATCTGTTCTAAGGTTATAGAAATACTTAAGCAGTATCTAATCCCGAAGTATATGTTGACGGGCTTTCAGACTCCCTTGAAATGGGCCTGCTTGTGACCTCAGGCGTTGTTGCAGTGAGATGCCTCCTATGGCTTGGGAGGACCATTAGGCTTGTAGTCAGTCACACGGGTTGCATGCTGAATAATGCACTTTGGTCCATCTAAAGCTTCTATATAACTATACAAGCATGCTCTTATTGTTACCTTCAACTAATGTACGTTTCAATTTACCGCATCTAACAGGCAAATTTGTTTTTGTGTGTGTGTGTGTTTTGCGCTCTAGTCTATGCGTTCATATGCCATGTAACACACCCTGCTGTCAACGAACGTGTTAGCGGGCCAGTCAAGCTGTTATTGGGCAGCTTTTTTCCGCAGCCCTTTCGTGTATTTTGTTTATATATAGAAATTAAATATTGATATAAAATAATGCTTTGAAAGGCATCGCAGCAGGGGACGGCAGAAAATTTTGTGAGCGGATGAGGTGAAAGTTTGCAGGGGTTAGAGGATGCAGCCAGGGCAGGAGCAGTTATGGGAGAGGCCTTCGCCCTGCAGTGGGCATAGCCCAGTTGATGGTCATGATAAAATTTGCTTTCACTGATACTGGCATGTGGTTGGCATCTAATTATTTGCCTTTAGGACCGTCGGTTCAGGGAACGGATGCTGTGACCGGACAACGGAGCAGTAAGCATTAGTTGCTTTTCTTCACGAGCAACGGATCTATAGAGTAGTAGAAATCTACCTAGTTCTCTTAAAAATCTGGTAGCCAGTGCCGGCTGAAGAAGGCTTCATATTCCTAGTCAGCTCTTTTCGTTTTTTTTTCCTCTCGGCCCTCACATTTTTTGACATAAGCACATACGATTTTACCAAATGGAAATACTCAGCAGTACGTAATTTAGAAGCACATTGTCACAGTTGCCAGACTGCCTTGCAATGCGGCTACATGGCAACGCAGATGTTAACCTTCTCCGTGAGATGTCTCTTATGGATTGAGATATGCCCATCATACCTGTAGTCATAGTCACGAGAGCTGTCCTAGCGTAATGCGCGCTATTTCACATTACTTCTAAATAATGCGCTGCAATTTAAATAGAAAGTTACATTGCTAGCATATAAATTTATATTGTTTGGCTACAGGGACTGCCCCGATTCCCGGACCTCTGGCGGTGGCAGCAGGTGGTAAGCTCAAATCGCAACTCTTCACTATATGCAGAACTGTAAAATTAGTTTTGTAAAGGAATATTTTGCCCGAAAAAGAAATGCGCACCACTGAAGGAGTTTTCACCAGGTGTTGCCGCTCCGCTGGAAATAAAACCCTTGACACTATCTGTAGTATGAAGGGCGTCACTGTGACCGCAGTTTGCTACAGCAATTTAGCCCAAAAGAATGTGGCATTCGATCAGAGTGTAAACTGCGCTGACAAAGCACGAAAGAAAACCACGACACAGGGTCTTAATGTCTGCCCCACGGGGTAGTGCAGTGGTTAAGATGCCCGACTACTGTGCAGGAGTGGCCGGGATCGATACCGGCCGCCGGCGGCTGCGTTTCGATGGAGGCGAAATGAAGAGGCGTCCGTGTAGTGTGCGATGACAGTGCATGTTAATATCTCTACCAAGTGGTCAAAGTTACTCCGCAGCCCTCCACTACGGCTCCTCTTTCCCCTCTTTTCACGCTCACCTTCACCCTTCCCTTAGGGCGCGGTGCAAGTGTACTCAGAAACATGCATGACAGATTCTGCGCTTTTTCCTTCTTGTGAACCAATTATTGTTAGTAATATTATTGTTATTATTGTTTTGCCATTTACGTGCGCGTGACACAGAAAACAATGGGTATAGAAGAGCCACGTATTTCAATAGGAAACTGCCGTTCGCATAACAGCGTATTGTGGCCTTCATTCCATTTTAATCCACAAACAAGCGCCGGTCAACTTCGGCTTGTAAAGCGAAACATATCAGGGGAAGTCAAGCGTGCGCACGGTCGTTCAGTCGTCTCATATGTTTGCGATAAGGGTACCGCTCCATGTATTATTTATTTATTTATTTGAAGATACTGTAAGTCCCAACTAGTCATTTTATGTCATTTTATTGCGAATAAAAAATTTATACAGCGACAAAACGCAAAGCAACCCTGCCAGAGAGGATATACGATTGCCACGTGGTGCTGACAACGCCGGGGTCACAAAAAAACAGGCAGGCGTTACAGCAGTGTAAAAAACTATCTATTTGGCCGGAGTGCATTTAAAAACTAAGCAAACGGGTGGCGGCGGCAGCAGGACATCACGCTGGCTGATACGGTCTATGGGAAGAACTCAATTTAAAGCGCGCAATCTTGGCTATGAGGTCACGCCGAGAGCCGCCATCTTGAACTTGGGATTCCAGGACTAGGCTATGGTGCCTAGACGAGTAGTCAGGACCGCCGGTGCGCGGAACGCAGTGCACTGTTCTCCACCTCATGCCAACAGAGTTGGCGCTGCGAACAGGGCCATATTACAAATGTTCGCGCATCGTCTGCTGCTGAGGCCGATTATGGGCTGAGTTACCAATAAATAGGATTTATAAATCACACCTTACAATAAAATATTCGGAGATAACTGTTTCCACGAAACACTTTTGCTCCAGTCTTTTGAAGGTAGTAATCAAAGGACTTGTCTTACTCGGCTTCATCTGCAGGCATTGGCATACAAGATATAAATATTACAGAGGTAAACTAACTTTACTGCGCGGTCAAGTTTAGGAACCGGGTAAGACTGTGATTGATATAGAATGTAAGATGTAAACTGGTTGTAGAGCTATTTCGCGGTTCTAATTCGGAACAAAGAGAAATTAGTTATAATTTTTTTTTATTTTAGGAAATCCACAATTTGGCCGACATTGCTTCGGTAAAACATAATATATTAGCAAATAACACCTGGACTGTGCTTTAATGAGGCTTTCTGCTTTTTTGTGGATTACTGAGGGCCATATATCAAAGTGAAAAACCGCAATGTTTATTTATTCAATTAAATTTTTTTTTCTTTTAATGATTGCGGTGGACAGAAAATGTCCTTGAATACTTTTCGCCGAAACCTTAGTGATGAATGCCGGGAGGAGTATGTCTGTTCAAGCACGCAAAATAACTTCCTGTAAGTGTTGCGGCACAGAACACAACACTGCGGACCACTGCATCGCAAGAAAATGGGAGTTTCTCATTTTCTTGTATTTTCAGTTGGTTTTGCCTGCGTTAACCTCTGGTTCAGTGCGGGCTTTCTCTCACATTTATTTAGATTTTTGTCATTTCAGAGTTTCAAAATAAAGGCACATACATCGCACTACTTTGAAAACAAGCAAAAAATGGGTATGGCTTATCTCAGGTGTGCCAGGAAAAACGTAGCGAGAGATACGTTTCTCTAGGTGATCTTGGGGTCACGTGTGATTAGCAATGCGAGACATTGTGTATACACATTTTTTAATCAGTTTGTTTGACAGAGACGAAGACTGCCCGATAATCTGTGAAGTAGCATGCAGCGGTCTCAATTTTGTCTCTGCAGTATTTCGATCTGGCAATCTTCAAACGCGAAGCCTCATACATTAGATTGCTCACCGGTCAAGTCCATTTAGTGCCACAGTCTATCGCACACACTACACGTGTGTCCAAACGAATTGTCCACCAAGTATTCTTCAAATTTCTAGGTCGCAGATGCACTTTCGGGAGCTAGAATGGAGAAATCAGTCACATGATGTGCCTACAGATTCTTTTCTATTGGTTCCCGTTTACTGAACTCTTCCTTAGGCCCCATCTTGGCGGCTATGCTCCGTCTAATACGCCCGGCAGTCTGGCATCGCCATTTGGAAAGTAGTTCCTCTCTCTGTTCTGGCGTGTCCGCTGTACTCTTCGCCTCCTTACGCTCATTCTTCCTTTGCTGCTGCTATGCGCCGCTTTGTGCACTCTGCCGGCGGCTGCGTTTCGATAGAAGCAAACGGTGTGCTGTGCGATATCAGTGCATGTTAAAGATCCCAGATGGCCGAGAGAGAGCGAACTTGTCTAACAGAGTGACTATGTCGCTCTTCGGGGGTTAGACCCGGAAGGCGGGACACTCGCCTCAGTTGCAGGCCGGTAGTTCTTGGACCTCGGCGGCATCGGCCGGTCGAACAATTTCTCTTTGGGCTCTTTGGTTCGAGCTTCGCAGAAGGGTCTCCCAGGTTTCTTCAGTTATGTTTTAACCCTACCTGGTGACTTCGCGCATTCCCATATTATGTGATTTAGTGCTCCCCTTTCTTTACGTAATGAGCATATAGGTCTGATCATATCTTCGGCCATATATGGTTGGCTAAGCTGGGTTCGGGTATGCATTTGTCTGTAGCTTTCTCCGTGCTATTGCTTCCCCAAGTAGCACAAAGTGGGCTATGACGTGCGGGCCCGCGTTGGGCCCGTGAGGGCAGCCCATACGGGCCCCATGCGGGATTTGCAACACGTACCCAGAGGGGCCCCGCATGGGCTGCCCAATTTCGCCGCGATCGGTCCCAAACTGTATCCGTGTGGGCAGCTCAATTTGGGCTGCCCGCATTCAGCCCAAATAGGGCTGCCCGCATTCAGCCCTGGTAGACGAATGTGGTATACGCCGATAAATTGGGGCTATAGTGACGTTGCTTGCTCAACGCAAACCCTAATTACGTATAACATCGAAAAGGTGCTTTTTTCGCCGCTGGTGCTCTTTTTACCTCCGAGCTCACTTACGACAGCGACTTTGTCATTGCCACTAGCAGTCCTGTGTCAAATAAGTTAAACAAAGCATCGTTGTTAATTTCATAGCATGCGCAGTCGAAGAATCTTCATTAGCGTATTCGAAGAATAATCCTGCGACCTTTCAATCATGCTCTTCAGGTTCGATCTAACATGAAGCCTGAAAGTGAAAATACACATTGACTATGTCAGGCATCTTGACGAATGTTCGACAGTGGTGTACGCAACTTTTTTTATGAGGCAGTCAATTTCATTTTTTTTTTGTTTATTTGGTGCTGTAAAGAAGTCTGTATTGTGCTGACGATGCTAGCAGTGCTAATTTTTACTACTTTTTAAAATACTGAAAACAGAATATGTTTCATCGGCACGCTAAAACATTTTTTTACAAATTACGCGGATTTTCCGCTATAAAACTATGCATAGCGATACCACAAAGAGAACATATGGTGTTTGCGGTGTCTGGCAAATAGTCTTGATTGAGCATTTTTTTTAGGTCTGCCCTTTTTCTAGTTCCTTTATTCCTGAGCGCTGACATGCTCTTCTGAAGTAGTTTGTTAATGCTTGCGGGCGCATCGGCGATATTCGTGCATCTACACGAATATTTGACAATTGCATTAAAAAACAGAGACATAGTGTAATCAGAATTTTGTTTATACCTAGTTTCTCAATAGAGCTTTAGTGCGGAACGAGTACTTTACGCGGTCTGACCAAACCCTCAGAATTGTTTCCCTCAAAGTTTGACTTTTGAGTGCCTGCCGATTCGGCTGTGGTTTTCTGCATGATGTAGATATGACAGTTATATCGAATCGCCGTGTTCCGGAAGCTTTGTTGTGTCGTCAAGTCATTGCTTAGTTTTGCCCCAGTCTTCAGTGCATCATCTAGCTCGCCAAAATGCTCTGTCGACCCTTGGATCACGAGTTAAGCACGCTGCTATGAGACCACGCAGGTGTGTAACTACGGCGTGGTTACCGGGGACTTATTATCAGTATTGCTTCTGGCATATCGGCCAGCATGCATCAGTCCCCTTCACCAGAATGCCTGTGACAAATTTTATTTACTGGTGAAGTGACCAGAAAAATAATATATTTCTGGGAAGTAACCTTGTTTTAAGTTAATTGCCTTTGTTTACAATACCAGCGATTGCTCTGTGCTTTTATCACTTAAATTAAGCCGCATGTGACCTGAGTAATGACGTGTGTGGATCGCAGCTTCATCGCTCTCGTGATGAGCCCAGGAATTCAGTCTGAATTTAAGTGTATAATGAGCTTGGTCCTTCGCAACTGTAGCAGGCTGAGATACGCCTGACCAACACACATAAATAACAGCTTGGCGATGATAGCACTAATACCATCTACGTGTATTTTCTGCCAGGGCAATCTACGCGAAACTAGAACTGTCACATGTTAGACAAGATTTCATTGTTAGTCTCCTAGAAGGCTTTATTCACTGTTCATTTTATTAAATTTTGTAACATCGATTTTAAGGGAGGTACGTGGAAATTTTAACCGACACTTACATTTCCAAACGATGGTCAAATAATTACATAACTCCTTGTGCACGTTATAGCGATCATATTCCTAGAAAGTAGGGTTGGAATGCTTTAATATTTTAACTACGTATTTTGCTTCACCGCTACGACAGCCGGCACTTCGACAGCCACCGCTTCGAAAACCAGTATTTATACTTTTGGCTTTCCTAATAAACGCGTATTTAACAATCCATACAGCTACGTTCTGGTCAATGGGCAGGCGTTGTCAATAATCCTTGGCCGCAAGCCTAAAGTAGTAGTAGGGTTGTGTTTTAGTTGTGCGCGCGCCATTATTATGTGACTTTGCGAAAGCGTCAAAATGGCAATTCTCTAACCCCATTCAATTTCTTTCCACTTCGTGCTTTGGGCGCCCAAACCTAAGGGCGGGCAAACTCGACATTTAAAATGGGTTAAACCAGTATTTGCATTGCGCTAAGTATATTTTGCTGGTGGGCTATATTTTGCAGTCGACGTTTGTCACATTTAACGCATCCCAATGCGATAGTTGTTCATTAAGCGCAGATGATGGATGGATGTTCATTGAGCGCAGATGAAAAATGCAGCAAACAGCGCGGAAAATGGCAGGGGCAATAGGCAAAGATCTCTACCTGCTTCGCATATGCACTCGAATCCAATCCACTCCTACAGTTCTCTTCTCCCCAGACTTTCATACAGGCATCTCAAAAGATTAGTGTTTTGGTTTCGTTGTGTTAAGTTCAGTAAGACGTGATGTTGGGCTAGTCGGTTCATGGTTATAACAAAACAGAACTGCGCGAAGGCAACGGGACAAGAAGGCACGAATACACACACACCAAGCGCAGCCTTCCAACTGTTCCGCTTTAATACAGAAACACCTCTAATAAAATTTGCCGAGCACAAATAAAACTCTGCAGCCAACTCACACATGTTCAACACTGAACGTGCACCACGCGAGTGTAATGTCGCAAGCGGCAGCTGCCGTTATTAAGCCTGAGTATCTGTAGACGTAAGTTAATAAGAAATGGGCATGGGGATGACTAATGTGAAGGAATATAATCGGTCCCCGCTAAAGCTAACAAAATAAATTCCATGGAAAAAAGAGTGCCTGAGGGGATAGAACATTTAGTGGACATGTGTGGTAAATATTTAGGGTTAAGAAGGTTGCAGCGAGAACATAACCGGATAATATGAGGAAAATGGCGGAAGCTTTCGCCCTGCAGTGAGTATAACCGGGTTGGTGGTCATGACAAAATTTGTTTCCGCTGCTTCTGACGTGTGATTTATTATCTAATTTGAATTTAGGACCATCCTTACTGCCAACCGACGTGGCGACTGGCCAGGAGATTACCCGTAAGCATTAGTTGCTCTTCTTCCATATTACCGCATCTCTAATATAACTGAGATCATGCCCACTTCTCTTTATTATTTAGTAGCCCGTGTGGGCTCAGAAAGGATATAGATAACTTGTCAGCTCTTCCAGTTTTGTTTCACCCCGCCCTGTGACATTTTGGCGTTCGCACATATGCTCTCATCGTATAGAAATACTAAAGCACTACATAATGCACAAGTATTTTGTAATGGCCTGCCAGCCTGCATTAAAATTTGGGTACTTGTGAACTCGGACGCTCTTTCCGTAAGAGGCCTCCAATGGCTTGGGAAGCTCACCAGACTTGTAGTCATAGCAACGATAGCTGTCCGATCTGCCAGTCTGAATAATGCACTTTATTTCCACTGAGTATTGATTTAAAAGAAGACGTATCACGGGACCGCAGAAAGTTTAATGGTCGGATGAGGATAAATGTTTCAGGGTTCAAAAGGATGAAACGAGGACAGGACTTGTGAATATGATGAATATGAGAGAAGTCTTCGCCCTGCAGTCCGTATAGCTCGTCTGAGAATTATGATGAAATTTGTTTTCACTGCTCCTGGCATATGATTTTATATCTGATTATTTGCCTTTAGGACCATCCTTACTGCCAACCAACGTGGCGACTGGCCAGCCGGCTATTCGTAAGCATTAGTTACTGTTTTTCACTATTAACGCAACAGTAAATTAACAAATTATACCCACATCCCTTATAACCTATTATCCCGCGCAGGCTCAGAAAGGGTATACCTTATCAGCTATGTCAGTTTTTCTCACTTCTCCTTGGAAGCTTTTAGCGTTATATGCTCTAAAGGTATGGAAACACTAAAGCAAAGCACTATCTAATCCCGAAGTATATATTGACGGGCTTTCAGACTCCCTTGTAAATGGCCTGCTTGTGACCTCAGGCGTTGTTGCAGTAAGATGCCTCCCATGGTTCGGGAAGACCATTTGACTTGTAGTCAGTCACACGGGCTGTCATGCTGAAAAATGCTCTTTGCTTCAGCTAAAGCTTGTATATAAATATTTAAGCCTGCTCTTATTATTACCTTCAACTGATGTACGTGTCAATTTACCCCATCTAACAGGTAAATTTGTTTTTTGTGTATGTGTCTTTTGAGCTCTAGTCTATGTGATCATATGCCATGCAATACACCCCTGCTGTCAACGAACGGGTTAGAGGGTCCAGTCAAGTTGTTCTTGAGCAGCGTTTTTTCCGCAGGCCTTTCGTGTATTTTGCTTATATATAGAAAATAAATATTTGATATAAAATAATGCTTTGAAAGGCAGCGCAGCAGGGGACGGCAGAAAATTTTGTGAGCGGATGAGGTTAAAGTTTGCAGGGGTCAGAGGATGCAGCCAGGGCAGGAGCAGTTATGGGAGAGGCCTTCGCATTGCAGTGGGCATAGCCCAGCTGATGGTTATGATAAAATTTGCTTTCACTGATACTGGCATGTGGTTGGCATCTAATTATTTGCCTTTAGGACCGTCGGTTCAGGGAACGGATGCTGTGACCGGACAACGGAGCCGTAAGCATTAGTTGCTTTTCTTCACGAGTAACGGAGCTATAGAGTAATAGAAATCTACCTAGTTCTCTTAAAAATCTGGTAGCCAGTGCAGGCTGAAGAAGGCTTCATATTCCTAGTCAGCTCTTTTTGTTGTTTTTTTTCCTCACGGCCCTGTCATTTTTGACATAAGCACATGCGATTTTACCAAATGGAAATACTCAGCAGTACGTAATTTAGAAGCACGTTGTCACGGTTGCCAGACTGCCTTGCAATGCGGCTGCACGGCAACGCAGGTGTTAACCTTCTCCGTGAGATGCCTCTTATGGCTTGAGATGCCCATCATACCTGTAGTCATAGTCACGAGAGCTGTCCTAGCGTAATGCGCGCTATTTCACATTACTTCTAAGTATTGCGCTGCAATTTAAATAGAAAGTTACATTGCTAGCATATAAATTTCTATTGTTTGGCTACGGGGACTGCCCCGATTCCCGGACCTCTGGCGGCTGCAGCTGGTGGTAAGCTCAAATCGCAACTCTTCACTATATACAGAACTGTAAATTAATACTAGTTTTGTAAAGGAATATTCTGTCCAAAAAGGAAATGCGCACCACTGAAGGAGTTTTCACCAGGTGTTGCCGCTCCGCTGCAAATGAAACCCTTGACACTATCTGTAGTATGAAGGGCGTCACTGTGACCGCAGTTTGCTAGATCAATTTAGCCCGAAAGAATGTGGCATGCCATCAGAGTGTAAACTGCGCTGACAAAGCACGAAAGAAAACCGCGACACAGGTTCTTAATGTCTGCCCCGCCGCGGTAGTGCAGTGGTTAAGATGCCCGACTACTGCGCAGGAGTGCCCAGGTTCGATCCCGACCGCAGGCGGCTGCGTTTCGATGGAGGATAAATGAAGAGGCGACCGTGTAGTGTGCGATGACAGTGCATGTAAAGATCTCCACCAAGTGGTCAAAATTCCTCCGCAGCCCTCTACTACGGCTCCTCTTCCTCCTTCCATTTTCACGCCTACCTTCGCCCTTCCCTTACGGTGCGGTGCAAGTGTACGCAGAAACAAGTATGACAGATTCTGCGCTTTTTCCTTCTTGTGAACCAAATATTATTATTATTGTTATTATTATTGTTTTGCTACTTACGTGCGCGTGACGCCCAAAACAATGGTTATAGAAGAGCCTCACATTTTAATAGGAAACTGCCATTCACATAACAGCGTATTGTGGCCTTCATCCGTTTTGATCCGTAAACAAGTGTC
The DNA here is from genome assembly GCF_055883805.1 of Amblyomma maculatum. NCBI lineage: Eukaryota > Metazoa > Arthropoda > Arachnida > Ixodida > Ixodidae > Amblyomma > Amblyomma maculatum. Next base: position 105,366,441 of record NC_139352.1, read on the forward strand.
GGTCAACTTCGGCGTGTAAAGCGAAGCATGATATCAGGTGAAGTCAATCGTGCGCACGATCGTACAGTCGCCTTTTAAATTTGCGATAAGGGTACCATGCATTATTTACTTATTTGAAGATACTGTCAGTCCGAACAAGTCATTTTGTCATTTTATGGCGAATAGAAAATGTTTACAGCGACAAAACGAAAAGCAACCATGCCAGAGAGGATATACGATTGTCACATGATGACAACGCCATGGACACACACAAAAAAAAAACAGACGGGAGTTATAGCAGTGTAATAAACTCTTACATCAGTAATCTGCGATTTGCTGATGACATTGCCTTGCTAAGCAACTCATTGGATGAACTGCAAATAATGATTGATGACCTAGACAGCAAAAGTAGAAATGTAGGCTTGAAAATCAATATGCAGAAGACTAAGGTAATGTTCAACATCCTCGGGACGGAACAGCATTTTTCGTTAGGTAGCGAAATACTGGAAGTAGTAGGCAAATATGTCTACTTAGGACAGGTAGTAACCGCAGATCCGGACCATGAAAAGGAAATAACAAGAAGAATAGCATTGGGATGGAGCGTATTTGGCAAGCACTCGCAGGTTATGACTTGCAGCTTACCGGTATCGCTCAAGAGGAAAGTAGACAACAGTTGCATCTTGCCTGTACTCACCTATGGGGCTGAAACGTGGAGGCTAACCAAGAGAGTTCTACTTAATTTGAGGACAACCCAGAGGGCTATGGAACGAAAAATGGTAGGGGTAACATTAGGAGATAGAAAGCGTGCAGAGTGGGTCAGCGAAATAACTCAAGTTACCGACATTCTAGTAGAAATTAAGAAGAAATGGACATGGGCAGGACATGTAGGACGAAGAGAGGATAACCGATGGTCGCTGAGGGTAAAAAACTGGATTCCAAGGGAAGGAAAGCGTAGCAGGGGGCGGGAGAAAGTTAGGTGGACGGATGAGATTAAGAAGTTCGCAGGGGTCAAGTGGATGTAGCTAGCACAGAACCGGGTTAAGTGGAGAAATATAGGAGAGGCCTTCGCACTGCAGTGGGTATAATCAGGCTGCTGCTGATGATGAATAAAATCTCTGTTTGGCCGGAGCGTATTTAAAAACTGAGCAAACGGGCGGCGGCGACAGCAAGACATGCCGCTCGCTGATAGGGTCTGTGGGAAGAAGTCATTTTAAAGCGCGCAATCTTGGCTATGAGGTCACGCCGAGATCCGCCATCTTGAATTATGGATTCCAGGATTATGCTACGGGGCCTAGACGAGTAGTTGTCAGGACCGCCAGTGCGCGGAGCGCAGAGCACTGTTCTCCGCCCCATGCCAACAGAATTGACGCTGCGAGCAGTGCCATATCACAAATCTTCGCGGCTCGTCTGCTACTAAGGCCGATTATCCTTCGATAATGGGCTGAGTTACCAATAAATAGGATTTATAAATAACACCTTACATTAAAATATTCGGAGATAACTGTTTCCACGAAACACTTTTCCTCCAGTCTTTTTAATATAGTAATCAAAGGACTTGTCTTACTCAGCTTCTTTCGATCTGCAGGCATTGGCATAATAGATATAAATATTACAGAGGTTCACTAACTTTACTGTGCAGCCAAGTTTACGAACCGGGTAAGACTGTGATCGATATGGAATGTAAGAATCTGGTTTTATAGCTATTTCGAGGTTCTAATTTGAATCAAGGAAAAATGCGTTAAATGTTTTTTTTATTTTAGGAAATCAACACTTTGGCCAGCATTGTTTGGGTAAAACATGATGAGTTAGCAAGCGAGACCTGGAATGTGCTTTAATGAAGCTTTCTGTTTTTCTATGCGCTGCTGAAGGCCATATCTCACAAGTGACAAGCCGCAATTTATATTTATTGAACTGAAAAACCTTTCTTTTTTAAAGATTGAGTTGAAAAGAAAGTTTACTTAAATACTTCGCTCCGAAACCACAGTGATGAATGCCTGGTGGAGTATGTCTGTACAAGCACGCAAAATATCTTCCTGGAAGTGTTTCGGCACAGAACAATTTTCAATTGTTTTTTTGCGTGCGTTAACCTCTGGTTCAGTGCGGATGTTCTCTCACATTTATTGAGATTTTTCCTTTGTCATTTCAGAGTTTCAAAATAAAGGCACATACATCGCAGTACAGAAAAACATGGATGTGGCTTATATCAGCTGTGCCAGGATATACGTAGCGAGGGATACGTTTCTCTAGATGAGCTTGGGGTAGCGTGTGTTTAGCGATGCGAGACATTGGGTATACGCATCTTTTATCCATTTTGCTTCACAGCGACGAAGGCTGCCCGATGATCTGTGAAGTAGCATGCAGCGGTCTCAATTTTGTCTCTGCAGTATTTCGATTTGGCAATCTCTAAACGCGAAGTCTGATACGTTTGATACTCACCGGTGTAAAGCCCATTTCGTGCCAGTCTCTCGCACACACGTACACGGGTCCCAACGGATTGTCTACAAAGTATCCTTCAAATATCAGGGTCGTAGATGCACTTTCGGAAGCTAGAATGGAGAAATCAGTCGCATGGTGTGCCTACAGATTCTTTTCTATTGGTTCCCGTTTACTGAACTCTTCCTTAGGCCCCATCTTGGCGGTTATGCTCCGTCCATTACGCCCGGCAGTCTGGCATCACCGTCTGCAAAGCTGTTCCTCTCTCTGTTCTGGCGTGTCCGCTGCTCTCTTCGCCTTCTTACGCTCATTCTCCCTTTCATGCTGCAATGGGCCGCTTTGCGCACTCTGCCGGCGGCTGCGTTTCGATAGAAGTGAAACGGTGTGCTGTGCGATATCAGTGCATGTTAAAGATCCCAGTTGGTCGATAGAGACAGAGAAAACCTGTCTGACAGAGTGACTATGCCGCTCTTCGGGGGTTAGACCCGGAAGGTGGGACACTCACCTCAGTTTCAGGTCGGTAGATCTTGGACCTCCGCGGCATCTTCGGCCAGTCGCACAATTTTTCTTTGGGCTCTTTGGTCTGAGCTTCGCAGAAGGGTCTCACAGGTTTCTTCAGTTATATTTTAACCCTGGCTGGTGACTTCGCACATTCCCGAATTGTAACCTAACGTTACACAGGAGGCACGCTGGCACCGAAGAGTAACATCGACCAATCAGGTCAGCACGAAAGCGGAGCACAGTTTCACTTCGTCGTCCTCTCCCAATCGCCCATTCAAATCTTCGTCGTCTATGAATGGCATGTGTCATTAACCCCTCCCCCCCCCCCTTCTTGGCAGCATCGCCTCGATGCTGCAAATGCTGCTCTATGCGATGAGCTGACAGATGTCATGCTAGGCTGGTATGGGATACCACAACACAAAACTGGGCGCCATCAGCATCAAGATTAGTCAGCGGGGCGGTCGTGGTAGGGTATCATCCGGACGACATGTACAACATCAGTGAACTTGCATCGCCTGCGGCTTGAGGGGTCTTGGGTCGCGGATTCAACTTCGTAAGTAACGTCGCTGAGGCGACGGAGAACACAGTATGGGCCGATGTACCGGCGCAGCAATTTTTCAGACAGCCCACGATGACGAACGGGCGTCCAAACCTAGACATTGTCTCCAGGCTCGTAGGCAGCAAAGCGCCGTCCCTTGTTGTAACGGTCAGCGTCTAATTGCTGTTGTAGGTATATGCACTCTCTTGCCAGCTGCCGCGCTTCTTCCGCACGCTGAGTAAAACTAGCAACGTCCAGGTCAAGCTTATGTTCGTCGTCGGTGTATACGGGCAGCATTGTATTCATACTCGACGGCCGACGGTCACTCGACGGCCGAAGACAAGGTCGAAACGAGTGAGCTGTGTCGTCTCCTGAAGTGCCGTATTATATGCGAACGCGGCATATGGGAGAATTTGATCCCAGGTCTTGTGCTCTAAATCCACGTACATAGACAGCATGTCGGCCAGAGTTCTGTTTAGACGTACCACCAAGGCATTAGTTTGCAGGTGGTATGCCGTGGCCCGTCCATGGCTAGTGTGTGTAAGGTTCAGTAGAGCCTTAGTCAGGCGGGCCGTAAAAGCTGCTCCGCGGTCGGTAAGGGTAATAGTCGGAGCACCATGACGCAATACGATGTCGTGGCCAAAAAACTGCTACTTCGGTGGCAGTTCCATATGTGAGCGATGCGGTCTCAGCATATCGGGTTAAGTAGTCTGTCGCGACAACAATCTAACGCTTTTCATTAGATGACTTCGGGAAAGGACCAAGAAGATCCATCCCCACATGTTGGAAAGGAGTTTTCGGAGGAGCGATCGGCTGAACAAATCCAGTTGGTTTCACGCGTGGAGTCTTTCGGCATTGAAAGTCACGTCAGGCTTTAACGTAAGATCCTACTGAAGGTAATAATTTTGGCCAGTTGTATTTTTCCCGAATTCTTGCAAGCGAACAACTAACTCCCAAGTGGATGGTGGACGGTTCGTCGTGACAAGCGCTCAAGATGTCAGGCCGTAGGTGCGTAGGTATAGTAGAAATGTCTATAGATTTTTCAAAATTGCGCTTGTAGAGAACTCTACTTCGTAAAGCATATGACTGCAAGATACAAAGAAAAACAAGCGGTGCTCTAAAACCGCATCCTTCTAGATAATGGCCGAGCGGCGCCAGCTCCGGGTCCTTACGCTAAAGGTCAGCCCTATGGGATTGGGTAATGGCCCCTATAAAGGAAAAATCGTCAGCGTTTTCCCCTGCAGTGGAGTCCGATGGCGCGAGTGACAAGCAATCCGCATCTTGGTGTTTATGTCCCGACTTATAAACTACAGTAACGTCACATTCTTGAAGACAGAGGCTCCAACAAGCTAAGCGTCCAGACAGGTCTTTAAGGCTTGCCAGCCAGCACAAGGAATGATGGTCGCTGGCAATACGGAAGGGTCGTCCATACAAATAGGGTCGAAACTTACTAATGGCCCAGATTACCGCAAGGCACTCCTTCGTTGTCGAATAGTTCGCCTCCGATCGTAAGAGTGTTCGGCTCACGTAGGCGATAACCCGTTCTACTCCGCCTTGCCACTAGATGAGTACCGCCCCGAGGCAGACATTGCTGGCATCAGTATGTACATCGGTTGCGGCGTCTTCATCGAAATGGGCGACTATTGGGGGTCTGTGTAGGCTGATTCAAAGCTCCTGCAATGCTTGTTCTTGATCGTCTTCCCACAGGAAGGGCATGTCTTCTCTGGTCAGTGCTGTCAGCGTTCAGCTATCTTAGAAAAATCTTGGACGAAGCGTCGGTAGTACGAACAAAGACCTCGAAATCGCCGAAGTGCGTTTTTGTCGGTGGGGCGTGGAAAATTTGATACTGCGGTAGTCTTCTCGGGATCAGGGAGAATTCCTTGTGCACTGACATGGCGTAGTTCTTTGAAAGCGAAGTGGCATTTCTCAGGCTTGATCGTTAGTTGCGCGCCTTTGAGTGCTTGAAGCACGATGCGCAACCGGTTCAAGTGTTGCTGGAAAGTAGGCGAGAAAATAGCATCATCTAAGTACACCAAGCACGACTGCCACTTCAGACCTGATAAAACCGTATCCATCATACGTTGGAACGTGGCCGGTGCAGAGCAAAGACCAAACGCAAGCACCTTAAACTCGTATAGGCCATCGGGTGTCAGAAATGGTATTCTCTCGTTCTCTCTGATCCACCTCGATTTGCCAGTATCCGCTTTTGAGGTCTAATGAGGAGACGTACCTGGCGTCGCGTAGTCGGTCGAGAGCATCATCAATCTTGGGCAGCGGATCATCTTCATCATCAACATCAGCCTGGCTATACCCACTGCAGGGCGAAGGCCTCTCCCATATTTCTACAATTAACCCGGTTCTGTGCTGGCTGCATCCACTTGATCCCTGCGAACTTCTTAACCTCATCCACCCACCTAACTTTCTGCCGCCCCCTGTTACACTTTCCTTCCCTTGGAATCCAGTTTGTTACCCTCAGCGACCATCGGTTATCCCCTCTTCGCGCTATATGTCCTGCCCATGTCCATTTCTTCTTCTTAATTTCGAGTAGAATGTCGGTAAATCGAATTATTTCTCTGACACACACTGCACGCTTTCTATCTCTTAATATTACCCCTACCATTTTTCGTTCCATAGCCCTCTGGGTTGTCCTCAACTTAAGTAGAACTCTCTTGGTTAGTCTCCACGTTTCAGCCCCATAGGTGAGTACAGGTAAAGGACAGCGGATAGACGTCCTTTTTGGTCACCCTATTTAACTTTCGGTAATCGACACAAAATCTCAAGGTGCCATCTTTCGTTTTGATAAGGACCACTGGCGACGCCCATGGACTCGTTGAAGGCTGGATCACATCGTACGCAAGCGTTTCATCAACTTGCGTTTTAATGGCGTCACGTTCCTTAGGAGAAACCCGGTACGGGCCCTGGCATACCGGTAACGTGGTCTCATCGGTGATGATGCGGTGCTTGGCGACAGGAGTACGACCGACCTTAGAGCCTGTGGCGAAGCAGTCTGCGAAATCGCTCAAAACAGCCGAGAGAAGATTCCTCTAATCGGGCCTCAAGTCGGGGTTAATTTTAACGGTTTGCAGAGCATGACAAGGTGCGGCCTCTAACTTTAGGGTTCGCTCCGGCGGTGCATAAATGAGGCAAGGCAGTAACATCGTGAAGGATGGCAACAGCCGTGTCCTTGGCGAGATGCCGCATCTCTTTAGCAGAATTTGTCAGGAGGACAGTAGCACAACTGTTTTGGAGTTTTACGAGCCCTCGAGCAACGGCTAATTCCTTCTCGAGTAGCAGCGGAAAGTGCCCATTCGCGATGTCCTCGTAATAGTGGAACAAGTCATGCTTTACAAGAACCAGCACACTAGACCATGCCGGAACCCTCACGTCATCGTCGACTATACGCAAAACGTTTAAACCCGGATCCTCATTTTCAAAGCGCGCCACGGCTCGTTTCGTCGAAAAGGAAGCACGCGCTTTTTTCAGGTCAATGACAGCGCCGTTGGTCTGCAGGAAGTCTAGACCAAGGATAAAGTCTTTCTAACACTCAGAAAGCATAATGAACTCTCTGACGTACACAAAACCACGGATGCCTACCCGCGCTGTGCAGTTGCCTACAGGTTCAATCAAGTGACTTCCCGCCATGCGAATTTTCGGGCCGGACCAATGCGTCAAAATTTCTTCAATTTTCGGGCGATACCACGGCTCATTACTGAATATTCAGCACCAGTGTAGAGTAAAGCGGTGACATCCGCTTCATCAATTGGTATGCACAAATCGAAGGTAGTATGCCGGATGCTGTCGCTACCCGACACAAGCGAAATCTCGTCAGGTCTGCCTGATGATGACGGAGGATCTTCACATTTCCCGACATAAGCGACCTTGCCTCCGAAGGCCACTGGTATTAGTTTTCCCGGAGAGGGCTGGGAGAGCGGTATCGGGAATAGTGGGGACTTGTCGAATGGTAGCTCGTCGGGGACGTAGACCTACGCTCTTGGCACCCGGACGTTAAGGGATACCTTCGCGCTCCAAGGTCGCTTGCGATCTCAGTAGGCCGTTCGCCATTCCGAGGGTAGGGTTCCTCCGAGGCGAAACCCTGCATGTTGACGCGGCGGTACGGGCACGCCCGGTAAAGGTGACTGGCTTCACTGCAATGATAGCACAGGGGCCGACGGTCCCGGGGCCGCCATACTTGACTTTTACGGGGTCGCTGGTAGATTGGCGGAGGGAAGTAGCGAGGCTCCATGCGGCTCCATGCTAGGTCCTCCATGCGAGGAGCCTGAGGCTTCATAGCTGGAGCTAAGGCGTTGATACAATGGTCCGGCGGGGGAGCCTTACGTAGAACGGACGCGTAGGTGTGTCTCGCGTTGAACATCTGGGGGGAACGTCAGGAACTTGCTCAGCTGCCATTCGCACCTCGTCCCGGATGAATTCAGCCAGTGCAAGGAAAAATGCGTTGCAAGGCATCCGGAGCGCTTGCAGTTCCACCCGCACGACACAACGGAGAAGATTGCGTAATGCCTCCATGTCGCTTCCGACATGCACAGGGGGTGCGTCGGACCCAATGATGTTCACGTTACGGTTGTACTGACGGGCGGGGTGTTGCAGCGTAGTCTCCATGGTCGCAGCCTCTATGAGAAACTCAGCCACAGTGCGCGGTGGACTGTGCACCAGTCCCGCGAAAAGTTCTTGTTTAATGCCCTGCATCAGGTGACGCAGTTTCTTCTGGAATTTGCGGGTCTGCGAGCTTGAAGAGGCGTGTCATGTCTTCAAAGAGCATACGCACGCTCTCTGACTGCGCGAGTGTAGCGCAGCTTCTGCTCGCTTCCGGCGTTCGGCACTAGAAAAAGTGGCTTTCGAGTCATGACAGAAGGCTGCCCAGGATGGAATGGAAGCCTGATGGTTTTCAAATCATGTCCGTGCAGACACTTCAAGAGCGAAGTACATGTTGTGGAGTTTACGCTCATCGGTCCACCTGTTGTAACGAGCGACTCGCTCGTAGGTCTCAAGCCAGTCCTCGGCGTCCTCGAACACATCGCCATTAAAAGACGGGGGTATTTGCGGCAGGTGACACAGGATGTGGTGGGAAGCCTGCTCTCAGATGTCATTGCAGCAGGTTCTACGGTCCTCTGAGGCTGCGTCGTCCTGGTAGCGGCCGGAAGGGGTCTAATTCAGGGGGCTCTCCACGCAGGTGGCGGCCGAGGCGTTGATGTACGGGGGTAAGCTCCGTAGTGACAAGTTGATTATGCAGGACTGGATCGATACCCGGCAATGCCTCCACCAAGTTTGTAACGTAACGTTACACAGAAGAACACCAACCTCTAGTCAGGTCAGCACGAAAGCGGAGCACAGTTTTGCTTCGTCGTCTTCTCCCAATTGCCGGTTCAAATTTTCGTCGTCGTCTATGAACGGCATGTGTCAATATTATGTGATTTAGTGATCCCATTTCCTTACGTAATGAACCATATTTTCGGCCATATATGGTTGGCTAGAACAGGGTTCTGGTATGTATTTGTCTGTAGCTTTCTCTATGCAATTGCTTCCTTTTTGCTTATCATGTGGTCTGATGGTGGTAATACACTCCTGCTTAATTAGATGGTGGTGTACACTCGTGCTTAGTTAGGTGCCGGTAGTACACTCCTCCTGCCCGGTGTGAGATGTCGGCCTAGAGTGTCCTGCCTCGTATCCTGGCAAACCTGCGTGGGCTGGCGTCCAAACAAGGGTGACGTCTTTCTATTGGCCAAAACCCAGACGGTAGAAATTAATCTGTATCTCCCCACTACGGCTCCACTTTTTCTCTTTCCATTTTGTTTCCCACCTTGCTCATTTCCACTACATTAAAGCGCAGTTCGGTAGGTGGGTGGGGAGGGGGGTTGCAGGGTGACTGTTTCTGCGTGCGGTGGGGGCTAGCCTGCCATCGAATGTTTGTCTGTTGTAGGCTGTCAATGCATGCTTCAGTGGTGGACGACGGCTGTCACGGTGTGCGCCTTGCTCTCCCTCTTCTTTTTCTTTCTTCTCTACTTTCTCTCTTCTATCCGTACGAGGCAGCGGAGGTGGCTCTGTGCCCCGCCGGGGTGGTGCAGTGGTAAGACGCCCGACTACTGTGCCGGAGTACCCTGGTTGGAACCCAACCTCGGCGGCTGCGTTTCGATGGAGGTGAAACGAAGAGGCGTCGTGTGCTGTACGATGTCAGCGCACGTTAAAGATCGCCAGGTGGTCGAAATTACTCGGTAGCCTTCCACTACGGCTCCTCTTTCTTTCCACTTTCAATCCCACCTTCCTCTCTTCACTTATGGCGTGGTTGAGGTGTCCACAGAAAAATGAGACCAGTACTGCACCTGCCCCTTCCTGTGAACGAATCAACGTTCTGCTGCGAAGTTCCAGGACGAGATGGGTACAGGGAACCTCAGCTTGACCTCCACCAAGTGAAATGTTGATTTAATAGTCGATTGGAACGTCTAGCGCTGGCAGTAATTCGGGCACAGCAGGATCGGAATACCAGCCGCAGGGCACAGCTTCAGCGCGAGAGAGATGGATACCGGAGACCAGCGATGGTGATGGCGATGCAGCAGCGTTGTTTCTTCTTCGTCTTCTTTACATTATTAATAATGTATCGTAACAGGTGAATTATATAATCTGTATAATCATATCATTTATATTATTATTATCATTATTTTGCGCTCTGCATCTTGGTGTCTCGGCTTGTGCTTCGCAAGGCATTCTTCTCACTGTTCGGGCGTCGGCAGTGGAGTGGGCACGCGGCCGCGGTTGTTGTGGTTGTGGCTGTAGAAAGAAGGAAAAGAAAATGCACGAGCCTGCTACTGGCTCTGTAGCTGAGACATCTCCGCTGCCTGACTGATTTACAGAAAGATAAAGGAGCGATAACTGTCTCACTTGTTTTCTGTAGACGCCTCAACCGCGCGGTAAGGGAAGAAGGAAGGTTGGAGTGAAAGTGAAAAGAGAGGAAGATTGGTTGGTTGGTTTGCGGGGTTTAACGTCCCAAAGCCACACTGGCTATGAGAGCCGCCGTAATCGAGGACTCCAGAACTTTCGACCACCTGGGGTTCTTTAACGTGCACTGACATCGCACAGCACACAGGAGCCGTAGTGGAGGGCTTCGGAGTAATTTCGACCATGAGGATCTTTAACGTGCGCTGACATCGCACAGCACACGGACGCCTTTTCGTTTCGCCTCCATCGAAACGCAGCCGCCGAGGTCGGGTTCGAACCCGGGTACTGCAGCACAGTAATCGGGCATCTTACCACTGCCCCACCCCGGCAGGTCTCATGCGGACACAACAGAAAATAGAGAAGAAAAAAAGAGGGAGAGAAAGACGCGCGCCGCCACCACAGCCGTCGTCCACCACCGAAGCAGTGGCGAGTGCAACGACGGCCTACAATTGATATAGGTTGCTAGCTAGCCCCCGCCGCAATCGGCTTTGACCTACCGTCCCAGCCCCGGAGGGCCAGGAGCAGCCACCCTCATGACGCGGCCACGACAGCCGTGATCTCTGATGTCATGGGCAGCGCACTTTTTGCTCCTCTCCAATTTCCGGGCTTTCGCATCAGTGGCCTCTCTTGGACAGTGCGAAACGTGCTGCTACAGAAGCTATGATATGTGAGAAATACAGATGGTTTACCTCTGGTAATCAAGAAACATCGTGCAGCAGCAGGGCGTTTCACAGGATTGCTTCCTGTGTCTTAGTCATTAAACGCTGTTTTGCTGTGCTAATCAGGCGGCCTTGCTTCCAAACCACACATTACATTTGTGCTGCGGCACTAAAAGTTACGGAACTACTGCAGTATCTGCAGTGGACAAATGCGAAAGCCTGAGCGTTGCTGCTGCAGCAGGTATACATCGCGCGTCTCTTGTCGAATACAACCAGCCTTCCGTTGAACGCACCAATGTTCACCAGAGTTCAATACTTGGTTTACAGGACTCAGAAATCTCGCTGACACCGCACGCGGACAATACAGCAATGCTTAGGCTTATGCATTTCTCCAGTGCAGATCAGATACTGCTGTAGGCTGGGAATTATTTCTTGTGATATTCGTAGCAAAAAATATGCCGATGATTAAGTTACTTCCTAATGCAAAAATTGATAGCAGCTCGCCAGCTGTTTAATCTTTTCGATAGAATGAGGCAAATAATTTGAGCAAGCCATGTATTACAATTACACTCTCGGCGGCGGCGATCGAGGAACCTTGGCAGCGCGAACGGCAATGGCGAACTGCGGCGGCTGTGTGCTTGGACTGTGAGAGAAATGGCGCCAGGAGCTCGCGCAGATGGATCAGCCCTGGCTGCGAAGCTGGTTACGAGGAATAACGGGGACGACGCGAAATAGAGAAACTGGCGCCAAAGAGCTGCGCTCTCAAGCAAAACATGATGATTTTTAAAACTTTTTCTGAGCTTTACTAGGGCACTTGTGGTTGACCTGGGACCTTCTGTGGGATGACCCTTGAACGAGAGACAATGAAAGATGTTTAACGGATGGTGGGTCGGTGGCTGCCTCCAATGCTGGGCACGTGTTGTGGCAGACGTCCTTGTTTCTTCTTTTCTTCCTCATATCTTTAATTCTCCTCTCTCACAAAGCAGCCGTGATAAGTCAACTGCAGCCAGTTGACAGTCCCGTGCTGTTCCTTTTCCTCCTTCGTACACTCGCAACAACGAACAATAGGAGTTGAATATGCAGCGGTGAAATCTATTTCTGCATTACCACCTGTAGATGCCTGTTAGATGCGCTCACCGAGAATGAAAAGAGGCGTGTAGAGAACTACTATCTTACAAAAGTCAGAGCCTCTTTTTTTAGATACGAATATGACATCAATTCATGCACTGCCAGTTCAGACACGATAAGAAAGGTTTAAGGATTGCAACAGTATCTCTTTGCAAGGGGAATTCACCAAACCTCCTTTAAACCGAGCAGCGCGTCAAGAGGTGTACTCGAAAGGGTACGCATTTGCTCCTGTAAGCCAATATAGTTGCTTAGCTCGTATTTTGACCAGTGCAACCCTTGAAAGGTACTTTTGATTCAATACTCACCTTGGCTCATTCGTGGTGCGAGTAAATATAAGGACGTCAAGCTTTTCTTTTATATCATGGTCGGGTTTAGGGCCATTTAAATAGCGATAATATTCTCGAACATAATGTTGCTTATTCCTGTTTGTCTTATATCTCTCACTTCTTGCTGTTCAGTGCCTGTACCGGCCAAGAATACTAGCGGTATGTATAACATCTTGGTGATAAAAGCCACTCTTGTTCAATTGCATGTCATGGTGCTTGTGTTTATTGACTGTTCAGGAAACTGCGGCTTTGACGCCCCTTACTACCTTATCTTTTGACAAATATTTTTACAAATGTTTTTACGGTTTGGGGTATGGTGGCACTCACAGTTCACAATTTTTTATCGTACCGATGTTATTGCTGCTTAGAAAAGCATCATGTTGCTTGTCGGTTATTTCGTGTCACGGAGCCAGCAACACCAAACAGAGTGGCTGCCACTGGGTCGGGTAAAAGTATGCTCTGAATGCCTTCAGAGTATTACTATGCTCTGAATTACTTCTTTATTTGATACTGAAATAAACGGAAGCCTATACTTAAAGAGTATACACACGTCACTTGTGGTGGATACCGCTTGTACATGGAATTGCACTTCATTACAAGAGGCATTTGTTCCACTTAAGTGGGTGGCAATGTACTGTCCCCGCATGGCATGTTTTACTCAAAAGTGCATACCTTTCAACTGAAGTGCTGTTTACACTATGCGATTATGTGGCAAAGGTTAATGTGCGAGCTCCGCTAAACAAGTCAACGGCCGACGATGTGGTTATATGGTCGCTGAACAAGCCACAGAAGTTACCCATTACATTTCATGGTACTGTACAAGATGCGAATATAGTGACGGAAATGTTCGTGGCAATTGTCAACTACTTAGAATCCGTAAATGAAATTCAGAAAGAAAGAGTATTGTAGGATTCTTGAGGTTTCAGAATTTCCCTTCAAATATCAATAAATTAAGCAGTAGCTGTCTCCTACAATGGGATATATGGATATGAGATAATTCAAGGTTTTCTTCTGTGCAGGCAGTATAGTAAGGCCTGAAATTGACATAAATTTACGAAATCAAACAGCTGCTAAAATTATTTAACTCAGAAATGTTCGATATAAATTCTGCGTATTCGTACTTTTCCTCTCATCGGGCGCCGAGAAAAGATCGGCGGAAGAAGGAGCAAGTAGTGCATGCAAATTACTTCTTAAGCTTGAAAGGCAAACCTCTGTATAGAGCTTTCACACCTTATTTTTACACGAAATCGGTTCCATCTGCCGAATGGCATGCTCCCCCTATGATGTGAATACAGAGGTGTGAAATGAAAGTGCGTAATAAATATCTTTTCTCGGGAATGTACAGTAGCTTGTGCACCAATATTGACAGTTGCTTTGGGTGCGGAGAAGGCTATACACAATGTATGCTTTATCATTCCGTGCAGGCAAAGTTCAACAGACGTGTCTTTTGTGTTTTATACGCGGTGTTTAAATTATTCGTCAGATGTTACAGCTTGAAACCACGCGTTATCCTTAGATGCAGTCTGTGCAGGTGTGCTGCAAAGCAAGCAGGGCATATGTTGGCTATACTGTCGGACGTCCAAACGATAAACTAAGCTTAGCGAATGGCCTCCATTTTGATCATTAATGGAGAATTCATATTGCGAAAGAGTTAGCCGTTACCACTGTAGATGGCTGTGCCTTTTTATTTTATTTTTATTTGTTATTTGGTAACATAGCTAAAATAACCAACGTAAAAAAGGCATCTGAACGATTTTTAGTTGGCTTACACGCATGGCTTGCTTACTAAACGGCTTTATTTCGTCTTTATGCATCATATACAAAACCTATTTTTGTGTTTGATGGCGCAGAAGTGAAGTTTTGCAAGTGTTTCTGGCGGCCATACCAGTTGCCACATAAATATGCAACAGCTGGGAGCCAACTGAAAACGGTCGTTTTGCGTTTTTCATGTTCTCACACATATTTCAGCTCAAGACAATTGGAGGGAGATTGAGATTTTATGTTTACTGCTTTCTGGCTCGCATTGTAATAACTCCTTAGAATCAAAAATAAAAGCTCTGCATAGTTTCAAATATTTAGAATAAAATGAGAAGTTAACTCATTAGGCTTAGTTCAATACGTCTCTTGTAATCAAATATGACATATCTGATGTCCGACGTACCATAGGAGGCCACATCTGCTTATCTTACTTATACTGAAAGGAAGTTTTGCGGAATAATTAGAAACAAATTGTGAAATGCGTGCCCCGTTAAGAATATCATGCATTACAATACAGGTTCAAGCCAGGAATGTTTGACCTTTCAAAGTTCGCTTAAGATGGAGTAACGTAATTGACGCTCTCCCAATATGCGCGACATCAGTATGCGTCTTCACTGTTTCTCTTAATACCGATATGAGTTTCACGCGGGAGGAGCAAAGCTAGGGAAGGTAATGAGCATGAGAAAGAACCCTGTATTGACCGAATGGTTTGGTTGTAGCACGGTAACATGTGCTGTTGTCGAATAAATATTTCAAGACCAACTTAAAACACCCAAAAAACTTTATTAAATGTCATCATAGAGGCAGCCCATTTAGGCAATGCTGCCAAGACTTCTGGGGGCACATTCACTCATTATTTACCCCTTTCCATGCATACCTCTCGCAATATGGTGCCGTAAAGATCTTCCGATTTTCAGCTAGAGAAATAAGTGCAGGTGCTTCAAAGGGCAGCATCTTGGGACCTCTTTTTACCCTGTACGTTAATGACATTGTGGCTACTCTAATGATACTGAGTTCGTATCTTAGCTGATGACGTTCACTGGTCTTCTCATCTTACTCTGCGGAACAGATAGCACAACCGATAATGCGTTGAATGCTATG
Organism: Amblyomma maculatum; assembly: GCF_055883805.1. Classification (NCBI taxonomy): domain Eukaryota; kingdom Metazoa; phylum Arthropoda; class Arachnida; order Ixodida; family Ixodidae; genus Amblyomma; species Amblyomma maculatum. The sequence goes on from NC_139352.1 coordinate 105,381,812, forward strand.
CAGTCCAGGTCTATATTTAATTAATTAAAAATAAATACAAACATAAAATTAGTTTTATTTAGAGGGCGTGCATTGCGTTTTAATTACAACCTGTAGTTTAGGGTTCGCATAACTCCATTGTTAGAAATACATGAGATGTTACGAATTTTTTTAGTTATTTAAATTTAAAAACATCTTAGTAGCATCAATAGGCTTGCAATCTAGCACACAACGTGCCTCTCTACCGAAGACGCAAACCTGAACTCTTGAAAGTATGAATTGTAGAACCAACTTTGGTTTGCCAAGCATATCAAACACATTGCCACTACTCCCGAACTAATTCCACGCTGAAGATGTTAATATACCCAATCATCGCTGAAACCTTGAGAAAGATGCTTTCGTGGCAACGACTCTTCGCACATGCAGTGTGTACATGTGTTTTCAGAGACTGTTGCTTTATTTTACTCTTCTGCTCAACATAACAAGTTAACCTCCCTTCCTTTCCTCCTCCTTCCATGTAGAACGTCATTTAGCTTGAAGTTAGTTGCTTTGTTTGTATTCTTGTGAACTTCTTTTTGTATTTCTTTGTTTCTGTATATTGTGGAAAACATTTTTAAAGCAAATTATTTCTATTGCTGCCCGCGCTTAAGGCAAATACGGTTTCTCTTACTGCCAAATGTAACCCGGTGTACTTGGCATTTCAAGCTTCCCTGAGCGGTGTTTTCCACGCATTATCTAATTGTAAGTTATTTGAAGTAAATAAATGAAATGAAACAAAACATTTTACGCAAGCTTTTTGTCTTGGATTCCAATAACCGTCAATGGCTTAGCGTTTTCATTGAGCTTTATTCTTGCTACGAATAGGTGCATTGAAAGGCGAACCTGTAGTGCGAAATGCACAGTACAGAAACAATTAAACTCTACCGCCAACCCACAGAATTTTAACATTGAACGTGCACCACGCGAGTATAATATCGCGAGCGGCAGCTGCCGTTATGAAGCCTGAGCGTCTGTAGGAGTCAGTAAATAAGAAATGGGCATGGGAATGACTAATGTGAAGGAATATAATCGGTCTCCGCTGAAGCTAACAAAATAAATTCCATGGAAAGAAGAGCACTTGAGGGGACAAAACATTTAGTGGACCGACGTGGTAGAATATTTAGGGTTAGGAAGGTTGCATCGAGAACATAACCGGTTAATATGAGCATTATGGCGGAAGCGTTCGCCCTGCAGTGAGTATAACCGGGTTGGTAATCATGACGAAATTTGTTTCCACTGCTTCTGACATGTGATTTATTATCTAATTTGAATTTAGGACCATCCTTACTGCCAACCGACGTGGCGACTGGCCAGCCAGTTAACCGTAAGCATTAGTTGCTCTTCTTCGTGATTAACGCAGCTCTAATATAACAGAGATGATGCCCACTTCTCTTTATTATTTAGTAGCCCCTGTCGGCTCAGAAAGGATATAGATACCTTGTCAGCTCTGCCAGTTTTTTTTTCACTTCGCCCTGCGACCTTTTGGCGTTCGCACATATGCTCTCATCGTATAGAAATACTAAAGCACTAAATAATGCAGAAGAATTTTGTGATGGCCTACCAGCCCGCATTAAAATTTGGCTACTTGCGAACTCAGAAGCTCTTTCAGCAAGAGGCCTTCAATGGCTTAGGAAGCTCACCAGGCTTGTAGTCATAACGATAGCCCTCCGAGCTGCCAGTCTGAATAATGCACTTTATTTCCACTGAGTAATGATATGAAAGAAGGCGTATCACGAGACAGCAAAAAGTTTAGTGGGTGGATGAGGATAAATGTTTCAGGCTTCAAAAGAATACAACGAGGACAGGACTTGTTAATATGATGCATAGGGGAGAGGGATCCGCCCTGCAGTGCGTACAACTCGTCTGATGATTATGATGAAATTTGTTTTCACTGTTCCTGGCATATGATTTTATATCTATTATTTGCTTTTAGGACCATCCTTACTGCCAACCGACGTTGCGACTGGCCAGCCGGCTATTCGTAAGCATTAGTTACTGTTTTGTACTATTAACGCAACAGTAAAATAACAGAAATCTTACCCACTTCCTTTATAACCTAGTAGCCCACGCAGGCTCAGAAAGGGTATACCTTATCAGCTATGTTAGTTCTTTTCACTTTGTCTTGAAACCTTTTGGCGTTAACAGATATGTTCTAAGGTTATAGAAATACTTTAGCAGTATCTAATCCCGAAGTATATATGGACGGGCTTTCAGACTCCCTTTGAAATGGGCCTGCTTGGGACCTCAGGCGTTGTTCCAGTAAGATGCCTCATATGCTTGGGAAGACCATTAGGCTTGTAGTCAGTCACACGGGCTGTCATGCTGAAAAATGCACTTTGGTTTAGCTAAAGCTTCTATAAAACTATACAAGCCTGCTCTTATTGTTACCTTCAACTAATGTACGTTTCAATTTACCGCATCTAACAGGCAAATTTGTTTTTGTGTATGTGTGTTTTGCGTTCTTGTCTCTGTGTTCATATGCCGTGTAATACACCCCTGTTGTCAACGAACGTGTTAGCGGGCTAGTCAAGTTGTTCTTGGGCAGCTTTTTTCCGCAGCCCTTTCGTGTATTTTGCTTATATATAGAAAGTAAATATTTGATATAAAATAATGCTTTGAAAGGCAGCGCAGCAGGGGACGGCAGAAAATTTTGTGAGCGGATGAGGTTAAAGTTTGCAGGGGTCAGAGGATGCAGCGATGGCAGGGGCGGTTATGGGAGAGGCCTTCGCCCTGCAGTGGGCATAGCCCAGCTGATGGTCATCATAAAATTTGCTTTCACTGATACTGGCATGTGGTTGGTATCTAATTATTTGCCTTTAGGACCGTCAGTTCAGGGAACGGATGCTGTGACCGGACAACGGAGCCGTAAGCATTATTGCATTTCTTCGCGAGTAACGGAGCTATAGAGTAATAGAAATCATACCTAGTTCTCTTAAAAATCTAGTAGCCAGTACCGGCTGAAGAAGGCTTCATATTCCTAGTCAGCTATTTCAGTTTCTATTTCCTCCCTGCCCTGTCATTTTTTGACATAATTACATAATATTTTACCGAATGGAAATACTCAGCAGTACGTAATTTAGAAGCACATTGTCACTGTTGCCAGACTGCCTTGCAATACGGCTGCACGGCAACTCAGATGCTAACCTTCTCCGTGAGATGCCTCCTATAGCTAGAGATGCCCATCATACCTGTAGTCATAGTCACGAGAGCTGTCCTAGCGTAATGAGAGCTATTGCACATTACTTCTAAATAATGCGCTGCAATTTAAATATAAAGGTACATTGCTAGCATATAAATTTCTATTGTTTGGCAGCAGGAATTGCCCCGATTCCCGGACCTCTGGCCGTTGCAGCAGGTGGTAAGCCCAAATCGCAACTCTTCACTATATACAGAACTGTAATATTAGTTTTGTAAAGTAATATTGTGCCCAAAAAAGAAATGCGCACCATTGAAGGAGTTTTCACCAGGTGTTGCCGCTCTGCTGCAAATGAAACGCTTGACACTATCTGTAGTATGAAGGGCGTCACTGTGACCGCAGTTTGCTACAGCAATTTAGCTCAAAAGAATGTGGCATTCGATAACAGTGTAAACTGCGCTGAGAAAGCACGAAAGAAAACCGCGACACAGGTTCCTAATGTCTGCCCCGCCGCGGTAGTGCAGTGGTTAAGATGCCCTACTACTGCGCAGGAGTGGCCGGGATCGATACCGACTGCCGGAGGCTGCGTTTCGATGGAGGCGAAATGAAGAGGCGTCCGTGTAGTGTGCGATGACAGCGCATGTAAAGATCTCCACCAAGTGGTCAAAGTTACTCCGCAGCCCTCCACTACGGCTCCCCTTTCTCCTCATTTCACGCTCACCTTCACCCTTCCCTTACGGCGCGGTGCAACTGTACTCAGAAACAAGCATGACAGATTCTGCGCCTTTTCCTTCTTGTGAGCCATATAATATTAGTAATATTATTGTTATTATTGTTTTGCTATTTACGTGCGCGTGACACAGAAAACAATGGTTATAGATTAGCCACGCATTTGAATAGGAAACTGCCGTTCGCATAACAGCGTATTGTTGCCTTCATTCCATTTTGATCCGCAAACAAGCGCCGGTCAACTTCGGCGTGTAAAGCGAAGCATGATATCAGGGGAAGTCAAGCGTGCTCACGGTCGTTCAGTCGTCTTATATGTTTGCGATAAGGGTACCACTCCATGTATTATTTATTTGAAGATACTGTCAATCCCAACTAGTCATTTTATGTCATTTAATGGCGAATACAACTTTAATAGAGCGACAAAACGCAAAGAAACCATGCCAGAGAGGATATACGATTGCCACGTGGTGATGACAACGCCGTGGTCACAAAAAAACAGGCAGGCGTTATAGCAGTGTAAAAAACTATCTATTTGGCTGGAGCGCATTTAAAAACTAAGCAAACGGGCGGCGGCCACAGCAGGACATCACGCTCGCTGATAAGGTCTATGGGAAGAACTCAATTTAAAGCGCGCAATCTTGTCTATAAGGCAACGTTTTTAGATTAGGGTCTAAAAACGTTGCTATAAGGTGACGCCGAAAGCCGCCATTTTGAATTTGGGATTCCAGGACTATGCTATGGTGCCTAGCATGAGTAGTTGTCAGGACCGCCGGTGCGCGGAACGCAGTGCACTGTTGTCCACCTGATGCCAACAGAGTTGGCGCTGCGAACAGGGCCATATCACAAATGTTCGCGCATCGTCTGCTACTGAGGCCGATTATGGGCTGAGTTACCAATAAATAGGATTTATAAATCGCACCTTACAATAAAATATTCGGAGATAACTGTTTCCACGAAACACTTTTGCTCCAGTCTTTTGAAGGTAGTAATCAAAGCAATTGCCTTACTCGGCTTCATCTGCAGGCATTGGCATTCAAGATATAAATACTACAGAGGTGAACTAACTTTACTACCCAGTCAAGTTTAGGAACCGGGTAAGGCTGTGATTGATATAGAATATAACATGTAAACTGGTTGTAGAGCTATTTCGAGGTTCTAATTTGGAACAAAGAGAAATTAGATATATTTTTTTTATTTTAGGAAATCCCCACTTTGTCCATCATGGCTTCGATAAAACATGATACGTTAGCAAATAAGACCTGGACTGTGCTTTAATTAGGCTTTCTGCTTTTCTGTGCATTACTGAGGGCCATATTTCAAAGAGACAAACCGCAATGTTTATTTATTGAAATAAATTTAATTTTTTAATGATTGAGTTGGAAAGAAAATGTCCTTGAATACGTCTCACCGAAACCACAGCGATAAATGCCGGGAGGACATGTCTGTTAAAGCACGTAAAATAACTTCCTGGAAGTGTTGCGGCACACAACACTGCACTGCGGAGCACTGCATTGCAAGAAAATGGGAGTTTCCCATTTTCTTTTATTTTAAGTTTGTCTTTGCCTGCGCTAACCTCTGGTTCGGTGCGGGCTTTCTCTCAAATTTATTTAGATTTTTGTCATTTGAAGCACATACATCGCACTACTTTGAAAACAAGCAAAAAAAATGGGTATGGCTTATCTCAGGTGTGCCAGGAAAAACGTAGCGGGAGATACGTTTCTCTAGATGAGCTTTGGGGTAGCGCGTGTTTAGCAATGCGAGACATTGGGTATACACATCTTTTAATCATTTTGTTTGTTAGAGACGAAGACTGCCCGATGATCTGTGAAGTAGTATGCAGCGGTCTCAATTTTGTCTCTGCAGTATTTCGATTTGGCAATCTTCAAACGCGAAGTCTCACATTAGATTACTCATCGGTGTCAAGTACATTTGGTGCCTCTCGCACACACTACACTTGTGTGGAAACGGATTGCTCGCAAAGTCTGCTTCAAATGTCTGGGTAGGAGATGCACTTACAGCAGCAAGAATGGAGAGATCGGTCACATGATGTGCCTACAGATTCTTTTCTATTGGTTTCCGTTTAATGAACTCTTCCTTAGGCTCCATCTTTTCGGCTATGCTCCGTCTATTCGCCCGGCAGTCAAGCATCGCCATTTGGAAAGTTGTTCCTCTCTCTGTTCTAGCGTGTCCGCTGCTCTCTTCACCTTCTTAAGCTCATTTTTCCTTTGCTGCTGCTATGCGCCACTTCGTGCACTCTGCGGAGGCTGCGTTTCGATAGAAGCAAACGGTGTGCTGTGCGATATCAGTGCATGTTAAAGATCCCAGATGGCCGAGAGAGAGCGAACTTGTCTAACAGAGTGACTATGTCGCTCTTCGGGGGTTAGACCCGGAAGGCGGGACACTCGCCTCAGTTGCAGGCCGGTAGTTCCTGGACCTCGACGGCATCGACCGGTCGAACAATTTCTCTTTGGGCTCTTTGGTTCGAGCTTCGTAGAAGGGTCTCCGAAGTTTCTTTAGTTATGTTTTAACCCTGCCTGGTGACTTCGCACATTCCCATATGTGATTTAGTGATCCCCTTTGTAATGTACATATAGGTCTGATCATATTTTCGGCCATATATGGTTGGCTAAGCTGGGTTCGGATATGTATTTGTCTGTAGCTTTCACCATGCTATTGCTTCCTCTTTGCCTATCGTGCGGTCTCGTGGTGGTTATACCCTCCTGCCTAGTTTGTAGTGCGTTATTATTTCGCTATAGTTAATGAGGCCTCTTGTTGGTCTTGCTCCGGTGGCACTCCTCCGGCCCGGTATGTGAGATCTCGGGCTAGAGGGTGCCGCCGTGTATCCTGGCAAACCTGCGTGGGCTGGCGTCCAAACAAGGGTACCGTTTCTTTTTATTGTCAAAACCCAGACAGTCGAAATTACTCCGCATCTCTCCATTGCGGCTCCTCTTTTTCTCTGTCCACTTTATTTCTCACCTTGCGCCTTTTCATTACATCACAGCGCGGTTAGAAAGGGGGGGGGGGGGGCGGGAGGGTGAAGTGTGGCTGTTCCTGGTACCACAAGGCTGGGACTGGTAGGTCCACGACGCTTGTGGCGGGGCTAGCCTGCCACCAAATTTTAGAGCGCAGCTCTTTGGCGTCCGTTCCTGGGTTTCGCGTCGGCGTCGTCGTCGGCCTCTTAACCAGCTCCGCACCCCTTACATCCCCCCAGCGCTAGCAGCGACAGACTGATACCGCTGGATGCCGCTGACGCCGCTAGAGAGTCAAGATAACGTGACTGCATAGAACACCGTCGCCGCCATGCAGAAAGAGGAGGGGAGGGTCCCCCCCCCCCCCCCTGTTCCTGTGTGGCGGATAGGGTGCTCTTCAGTTGCCGACGCGCCGGTTACTTCACGTAGGCCTCGGCACGTCGACGAATACGTGACCACCTTCCGACGGCTAGACCTAGTTCTTGGCGCTGTGGAAGCGAGGGTATCATATTGTTTGCGTCGGCATCGGCGGCGTTGTCCCTGAAACCAACTCCGCAGCTGGGGTTGACTCACTATCGGCGTCAGCAGCATCGGTCAGTCGCTGCTCTTTCTCTTCCTCTTCTTTTCTTTCTTCTGTACTTTCTCTCTTCTGTCCGCACGAGGCAGCGGAGGGGGCTCAGCTACTGAGCCAGTAGCGGGCACCCGCGTTTTCTTTTCGTTCTTACTAGAGCCACAACAACCATTACAGCGCGGGTCAGGAGTCAAAAAAAGAAGTCTGATCGGTACTGCACTTTTCCCTTCAGTGAACGAATTTATTATTATTTTGCGCTCTGCATCTTGGTGTCCTGATTAGAGCAATGTGATTTTAGTGACGACCTAAACAATGAAGATTATGTCTACTCCCCATTATCCCCAACCATGGCCATGAGCCTTCCCATTCAATAAAGGACATTCAATCAATCAATCTTGGTGTCTCGGCTTGCGCCTGGCAAGACATTCTTCTCACTTTTCGGGAGTCGGCAGTGGAGTGGGCACGCAGCCGCGATTGTTGTTGTGGCTGTAGGAAAAAAAATAAAATGCACGGGTCTGCTACTGGCTCTGTAGCTGAGCCCCCTCCGCTGCCTCGTGCAGACGCAAGAGAAAATAGAGAAGAAAGGAAGAAGAAGAGGGAGAGAAAGACGCGCGCCGCAACAACAACCGTCGTCCACCACCGAAGCAGCATCGGGTTCAACGACGGCCTATAACAGATAAAGGTGGGTGGCTAGCCCCCGCCGTAAGCGGCGCTGAACTACCGTCCCAGCCCCAGAGGGCCAGGAACTGCGACCCTCATGTCGCGGCCGCGATCTGTGATGTCTGTTGGTCCTTTCCGATTTCATGGCATGCGCACTAGTGGCCTCTCTTACACAGTGGGGAATGTGCTGCTGACTAGCGTAGAGTGTCTCCTGCTACAAAAGCTATGAATGCGAAAAATACAGACGGTTTACCTCTGTTAATCAAGAAACATCGTGCAGCAGCAGGGCGTTTCACAGGATTGTTTCCTGTGTCTTAGTTATTAAACGCTATTTTGCTGCGCTAAAAAGGCGGCCTTCCTTCTTTCCACACCACACATTGCATTTGTGCTGCGGCACGAAAAGTTACGGGACTACTGCAGTGTCTGCACTGGACAAATGCGGAAGCCTGAGCGTTGCTGCTGCAGAAGGTATACATCGCGCGTCTCTTGTCGAATACAACCAGCCTTCCATTGAGCGCACCAATGTTCACCAGAGTTCAATAATTGGTTTACAGGACGAAAATTCGCAGTGTCTGTCATTCCGCTGACACCTCACGCGGACAATACAGCAATGGTTAGGCTTATGCATTTCTTCAGTGCGGACTCTGCCGTAGTCTGGGAATTATTTCCTGTGATGCATAGCAAAAATTATGCCGATGATTAAGTCACTTCCTAATGCGAAATTTGAGAGCAGCTCGCCAGCTGGTTAATCTTTTAGATAGACTGAGGCAAACAATTTGAGCAAGCCATGAATGTACAATTACACTCTCGGCGGCGGCGATAGAGGAACCTTGGCCGCGCGAACGGCAATGGCGAACGGATGCGGCTGTGTGAGAGAAATGGCGACAGGAGCTCGCGCAGCTACAGCAGCATGCTGCCCTAGCTGCGAAGCTGGTTACGAGGAATAACGGGGACGACGCGAAATGGAGGAACTGGTGTCAAAGAGCTGCGCGCTCAAACAAAACACGAGAATTATTAAAACATTTTCCGAGCGTGACTACGGCACTTGTGGTTGACCTGGGACCTTGGACCTTCTGTGGGATGAACCTTGAACGAGAGACAGTGGAAGATGTTTGGTGGATAGTGGGTCGGAGGCTGCCTCCGGTGCTGGGCACGTGTTGTTGCAGACGTCCTTGTTTCTTTTTTTTCCTCATATCTTTATTTCTCCTCTCTTCTTACCAAATACCTGTGATAAGTAACTACAGCCAGTTGACAGTACCTTGCATTTCCTTTTCCTCCTTCTTACACTCGCAACAACGGACAATAGGAGTTGAATATGCAGCAGTGAAATGTATTTTTGCATTACCACCTGTAGATGACTGTTAGACGCGCTCCCCGAGAATGAAAAGAGCCGTGTAGAGAACTATATCTAACATAAATTAGAGCCTCTTCTTTTTTAACCGCTAATGGCTATATACTCCTATGTTTTAGATACGAATATGACTTCACTTTACTGTGAAATGCACTGCCATTTCCGACACGATAAGAAAGGTTTAGGGATTGCAACAGTATGTCTTTGCAAGCGACATTCACCAAACCTCCTTTAAACAGAGCAGTGCGTCAAGACGAGTGCTCGAAAGGGAACGCATTTGCTCCTTTAAAACCAATATAGTTGCTTAGCTTGTACGTTTACCAGTGCAACCCTTGAAAGGTACTTTTGATGTAATACTCAGCTTGGCTCATTCGTGGTGCGAATAAATATAAGGACATCAAGCTTTCCTTTTATATCATGGTCGTTATTAGGGCCATTTAAATAGCGATAATATTCTCAAACATAATGTTGCCTTATATCTCTCACTTCTTGCTGTCCAGCGCCTGCACCGGCCAAGAATACTAGCGGTATGTATAACACTTTGGTGATAAAAGCCAAGCTTATTCAATTGCATGTCATGGTGCTTGTATTGACTGTTCCGGAAACTGTGGCTTTGGCGCACGTTACCACCTCTGACCGTTCTACAAATGAGCCTGATGCGCTCCAGGCATCAGGCTCATATCTTCGTGACCGGCAGGCAGAGAGAACGGCTTGGTATTTATCCTTCAACCAACTGTTGAATTAGCCAATTCTTTTTCACAAAGAATTAGCCAATTCACAAATTGTGAATCAGCCAATTCACAAAGGCCGTATTACTGACTGCTCCATTTGCATCGCCTAACACATGCGCATGCGAAATGCAGGTACTTGAATGACGTTTGGTTCATCACAATGTCTCCTTTATTCTTACGAGGCACTATACTGCGCCAGCAACACCAAACGGAATGGATGCCTGTGGGTCGGGTAAAAGTATGCTCTGAATGCCTTCAGATTATTACTATGCTCTGAAATACTTCTTTATTTGATACTGAAATAAACGGAAGCCCATGCTTAAACAGTATACACACGTCACTTGTGGGGGGTACCGCTAGTACATGGAATTACACCTCTCTACAAGAGCAACTTGTTCCACTTAAGTGGGTGGAAAAGTACTGTCGCCGCTGTTTTTCATGATTTGTTGTCTGTGATGGCATGTTTTACTCAAAGCCATATACCGTTCAACTGAAGTACGCCTTACACTATGCGCTTATGTGACAGAGGTTAATATTAGAGCTCCTCTAAACAAGACAACAGCAGACGATGCGGATATATGGTCGCTGAACAAGACATACATGTTACCCATTGGGTTTCAGGGTACACTACAACACGCAAATAATGTAGAAGAAATGTTCGTAGAAATTGTCAGTTACTTAGCCTCTGTAAATGAAATTCAGAAACAAAGGATATTGTAGGATACTTGCTTTTTCAGCATTTTTTTTTTTTCAAATATCAAAAATTTAAGCAGTAGTTATCTCCTATAATGGGATAATGGATATGAGATAACGCAAGGTTTTCTTCTGTGCAGTCATTTTAATAAAGCCTGGCATTGATATATATTTTACGAAATTAAAAATGTGCCTAAAAGTATATACCTCAGCAATGTTTGATATAAATTCTACGTATTCTTACTTTCTCAATGCGCCCCATAGGATGTGTATACAGGTGTGGTGAAATGAAAGTGCGTAATAAATATCTTTCCTCGGGAATGTACATTAGCTCGTGCAGTAATATTGACAGTTGCGTTGGGTGCGGAGAATGCTGTGCACAATGTATGCTTCGCTATCATTCAGTGCAGGCAAAGTGCAGCAGATGTATCTTTTGTGTTTTATACGGGGTGTTTCAAATTATTTGTTAGGGTGCGGAGAATGCTGTGCACAATGTATGCTTCGCTATCATTCAGTGCAGGCAAAGTGCAGCAGATGTATCTTTTGTGTTTTATACGGGGTGTTTCAAATTATTTGTTAGATGTTTGCGCTAGAAACCACGTGTTATCCTTAGATGCCGCCTGTGCAGGTGGGGTGCAAAGCAAGCAGGACATATTTAGGCTATACTGTCGAACGTCCAAACGATAAACTAAGCTTAGCCAATTGCCTCCATTTTGATCATTAATAGAGAATTCATATTGCGAAAGAGTTGGCCGTTACCACTGGAGATGGCTGTGCCTTTTTATTTTATTTTTATTTGTTATTTGGTAGCAGTACTAAAATATCAAACGTAGAAAAGCCATCTGAACGCTTTTTCAGTTGGCTTACACGCATGGCTTGCTTACTAGAAGGCTTTATTTCATTTTTATGCATCATATACAAAACCTTTTTGTGTTTTTGATTGCTTAGAAGTGAAGTTATACAAGTGTTTCTGGCGGCCATACCAGTTGCCGCATAAATATGCAACAGCTGGGAGCCAACTGAAAACGGTCGTTTTACGTTTTTCATGTTATCACACATATTTCAGCTCAAGACAATTGGAAGGAGATTGAGATTTTATGTTTACTGCCTTCTGGCTCGCATTGTAATAACTCCTTAGAATCAAAAATAAAAACGCTGCATAGTTTTAAATCTTTAGAATAAAATGAGAAGTTTACTTGTTAGGCTTGAATCCGCTTCCTAGAGCACCCAGCAAGAGCCGACCGTTCCTCCTCTTCCCTTTTTCACGATCGTCCCTTTCCGGTCGTCGTCTCAATCTGAGCGTCACAATATTTCTAATCAATATTTGGGGCTTCGAGGCCGCAGAAAGGCATACAAACAACGGTAAATAAAGTGCAGTAAATGAAGACTGAGGCCTTCTTTGATGAATTTACTTAAGGTAACTCCGACACCACGCTCTATACAATGCAGTGCTGATGATTCCATTCATGGGATTGGCCCAAAGTGCATGAAGATTAAAAAAAAACGCACACTGTGATTCATTTTTGAGCGCCAAATCAAAGCGCAGGCCTTTGAAAAGGCATTAAGGCACAAAGAATCGTGGTTAAGAGACGCGGATATACCACCAAAAATGCATTAGCTCTGTCTTCTCGGCACGCGGCTCATAATTTTGACTCGAAAGTTTTCATTCTTCAAGCTATTTTGTCATGCACGTTTGTTTCAGGATGTTTACTCTTCATTGAACTAAATGGATTGTATTCCTTAAAAATAGGTAACTTTAGAAATTTAATGCTAATCAACTTAGGTCAGACTATATGCTTGCCGCGAGCGCTGCAGTTAGATCAGATAATATCTGCCCATTCTGTGAAATGGAGATGAAAACCATATACTCCCGAGAAGCCAACTAAAACAGTCGACGTTCGGAGCTTAATTTGAGCATGGTCGCCTTCAAACCATATAACAATATAATTACATCGCTACTTTTCAATCAGATATAACTAATACTACTATCGTTGTTTCACCTCGTTTAGCCCCCCCTATCTGTTGTATTTAAACTCTTGGCGGGCCATCCACGACCATGTAGAGCAGGTGCTCTCGTCGGCGTTTCATTTATCGTGTACCTTTTACGCTATTCTTCAGAGTGAGCTCTGACCAAGTTGTCTAATAGTTAGTACCGCCGATGTGCAGAGTCCCTTCTGCCCTGAACATTTTATTATGTTATTTTAAACAGCGCTGAAAAGTTGTTACCGGAACACCTTTATTACCGACATTGCAAATATGTGCCATGGCGGGCCCGAGCTGCAAAAAGAAAATCAACGGCAAAGACTGAAGCACTCTGAGCTGAAGAGAAGATAGATCTATGTTAGCAGCAATTGTCTGAAAAATAAAAAGCGTTACCGAGAAAAAAAAGTGCTCTACGCATCTCATGCGCCCGGTATACGCAGGATAGGCTAGACTAGCATAGTTAGGTTATTATTTGCTTTAAATCTGTGCTGCCATTTTTCGTACTGATTATCTCACGCCTGACTAAATGGACTGTCTCTTTCAGTCCCAGCTGCTGTCGCAGTCTATAGTCTCTACTATGAGACTAAAATATCTTCGAAAGTTAATTGATGGCGCTTTTGCTCTCCCAGGGTCTATCATTTGGATTAAGTGTATGCAATGTGCAATATTAAATATGATGACTGCCTACAAGAGGTGATACGACTGATCTCTCACTAGAGTTCTGTAGCAAAACTGTGTAAAGCGTTCGCGTGAAATCCGCCTTAGCCCCCAGCCGTAAAGCTAATAACGGCTTAGATGTATTGTAATGTGAAGCAAGAACACAGTTGAAATTGTTTTTTATAGGGCCGCCTTCTTCGACAGAAGAGTACCAGCAGAATGCGGAAAGGTTCAAGAAGGGTAAGTATAGGTCCTGCTCACCTATTTTTATCACGTAATAAATTTTATGTGCATGGCAGTTGAAATTTGTTCCCTAAATATGTGGAGAAAAATTTGATTATCAGATGAGGTTAAATAATGCCGCGGAGTAGATGAAAAGCTTCATTTAAGCCGTAAACTAAACTGTGAAATAATGTTATCAATTGTAATATCCACTGACACGTTAATAATTGGTTTGCCACTTGTGAAGTTATGTTCTGTGCGCTTTGGCAAAGGGCAAAATACTTAGGGCACTGAAGAATCGGTAAAAACGTGTCATATACAGTTACACTCTCAATCTGGGTGCACATACGTTCCGCTTATAAGTGGAACTTTTAAAAAGTTCCACTTATTAAGCAGAACGTTTTTGAAAGTTCCACTTATAACTGGAGCCTAAGTGGACCGAGAATAAGAGTATAGGGTTGCTGGCGTAATTCGATGCTGACTACAACCTACGTAGGGTCATGCTGAAGTGTATTTTAAAAATTTTAAATAAAGAAGCAAAGTAAAGCTGGAGAAAATCATCGCACAAGAGAATATGTGGCGTGCGTTAGTCTACAGCCATATTAACTACATAATTGTATCCAATCACATCCTTTCAGCTTCGTACTCTCGCTTAATTCACCCGCATAAACTCGCTAACTACTACTTATTAATATATTTTGAAGTAAAGATCGACTACTTGTTCATTTGTTGCCTAATGTGCGTATGATAGAAAACAGCGCTGATTACTACAATATATAGGACGTTTAAGGGAAGATGAGCACTAATGTTTAAAAACAGTTATTGAGGTAAAGACAAGCAACTTATGGCATAGTAATAGCAGTGCTGGCCGACATCAAGGAACAGGCGAATCATTTGAAATAGCAGAGTGAGTAACTAAATTCTCATTGTTAACTTTTTAAATATTACGAGTTTTTTGATGGCTATCGGTAAGAGCCGTATTCGTTTTTTGAAATTTCGAAAATGCGAATTGCGTTTTCAGTACGAGAAAACAAATTCTTGGTTCTCGCGGCGCCTACAATCGTGACCGCGTGGCCTTTGAGGACATACAGCCACATCTAGAAGTTCGGTTCACTCAAGGGGGCATTCAGGTGGCTCCCTGTGTTCCGCCCTAGTTCAAAGTATAAACACGGTATAAACACCTTACCAGCCGCACGCTGCTGCCTTGCTGTCTGAGTGAAGCTCACTGGCTGCGTACTTTGCGAAAGAAATTCTTGGCCTGAATGCACAGCTTGCGGCTTGACTGGGTGCAAGGGTGAATGGTTTGCATGTTGTGATTTCTGTTTTATCCTGCCAATTCCAACATACCGAGAGCATGCATTGGAATCACCGACCTTTTTGCTAGGAAAAAACCGGCACGTCAGGGTCTTATCAATCCGGTCGGTCTAAAATGAAGTTACGCGCGTACTGTGCAGCTAACTTTGAGGCAAGAAATTCGCGATGCCGTTGTTTTCTTTGCGCTGTCATTTTAAACGCAGCAATTTCTCTGCATATTTTTTCATTTGACGCGATGTTTTTTCGTGGTCGAAAATTGATGGTTTGAACCATATTTGGCCCGGGAGGCTTTTCTTGAGCCACCTGCCTTCCGTCGCCTTCACTCTTCTTTCCCGTTTCTCCTTTGTATGTTTTAATTATTTCACATAGTTTGAAATTTCTTAAAGCATTCGCAACGATTAATCAGTAACTAGGTGTTGACAACAATAAAATGAGTATGTAAGGATATTAACGGCGTTACTTGGTTTTACATTATAATTAACGTGAGTCAGCAAATTCCCTATATAGAGTATTCTGTGCTGATGTCTTTCTCTAAACGATCATTTGTAACATAAAGAGAAAACACAATACCTACATGTATGCCGACATGAGCCTATGCCTTTTGTTCCAAACTATGCAGCTCACCTTTAAAAGACTGAAGTGCAATGTTGGTGACGTTAGTGCACGTTCAAGAAGCCCAGGTGGTCAAAATTTCCGGAGTCCTCCACTACGGCGCCTCTCATAGCCTGAGTTGCTTTGGGACGTTAAACCCCATAAACCAAATAAAACAAATTTAAACGGACGGTAATGACGCTCAAGCGGAGTGAATCAGTCTTGAGCCTTTATAAGCGTCCAACGTAGTCGACAGTGCAACCATGAGGAATAAAAATCCATCTATAAAATTATCTAACACGGCACAAAATCTGCGCGTGTGGAAGAAAAAATGTATCTCCGTCAGCAATTGCGGTGTGTACTATAGCAATGGAAAGAAAGGCGAACAGTGTCTCTCCGCGGTTCCAACGAAGCGCCCAGTCTCTGCTTTCTTCGTACTTATATCGTCCCTGTACAATACAAGAGCATTACATCACGCGCTCGAAGAACTGTTCGTCATGGCAATGCACAGGAAAAAAATTACCTTTCATAGCTTGGACACAGCGCTCAATAATTTCCTGAGTAGTGCTTGTTAAGGTCACGGTTATTTTATGCTCATGGTAATCAAAACTGGAGGGCTGCATCGTATAAACCGGATTCTTCACCTATCCTCAAACAAAAAAGTCCAGTGGAGATAGGCCTGGGGACCTCGGAGGCCAAGCAATCGGTCCACAACGCCCAATCCACTGACTGGGAAAGTTTGTGTGAAGACTAAGTGTGGCAGAGCTCCGTCATGCCGCAACCACACAACTTTAGCACGTTAAGAGAAAGTTCTGAAGTAAAATTCATAACCACATTGAGGATGTGCTCTGTAGCCATGTTTACATGAATGCGACAACTATAGCGCATAACATCGCACTATGTTCCTAGCACATCGAATTAAGTCACCAGGCAGGACTGGATTGAGAGGGGGAAGTCCGCTTCCTCTGTGTATATAAACCCAGTCGCATCGCTTTAAGGGCAAGATGGCGGCGCCCGGCGAAGCGGCGGCCACCTGCCTCACCACCAATTTGTCGTTGCCGTTCTACTGTGTCTAGCGTTCACTGCAATCTAATGGTGAACGAAGCTTTCTGTTTCAAGCTGCCCGCACCACACAATTGAGGCGACGAAGTGCGTCGTAAAGCTCATAGGCTGATCTTGTAAGGGTTGTTTGGGCGCCATAGAGGCAGGTTTACAGAGAGCGCGGTATATTTAAATAGCTTCTGGATGCATAACAAAAAGCCACGAAGTATTTAATTCCAGCTTTTCTCTTACTATGCTATAAAATAAACATTAAAATAATATTTACCACCTGGCACTATCATCGCTTTCAATATGCCACACCGCGTGCTGCTACTACCGCGTTAGAGACTATGCTGCATGTAAACGCTGTCGCACCCCATTACCGTGAGACGCTACGAAGTGCGATCTGACGCGATGCGCTACAGGCGTCTTCATGCAGACACGGCTTCTGTAGTTCCTGCTGGTGAGGTTCCCGTCAATAAAGTAGGGGTCTATAATACGTCCTTGAAATATCCTGCACCATACATTTGCGGACAACCGAGTCTGATATAATTGTTTTCGTAGCCAATGTGGGTTAGCGGCTGACCTAGTAATGGGCGTTGTGGAGATTTACTGTGTAGTGTTTGAAGCATTGTTCTTCATCGGTTTACATCACGTTGTCTAATGTTCAGGGCTCTCTTCGAATTTCATTGGGCACCCGGTACAGAAATCGAGCCGGCGTTGAAAATCAGACCCCCCCACCGCTTGGTGCTGGCATAGCTTGTTGGATACATGTTGTGCTTTTCGAGAACTCTCCAAACAGAACAAAACTGCCTCCCAATGCATCTACGAATTCTTTCACGCTTGACGGTTGGTTGAGGTTCCTAGAGAACGAGACGCCAGTTTAAAAAGAGTGAGCCACGTTTTTGATGTTGAAGGTGCACCCGCCCTGTTCTCGCAAAACGACTGAATACTCTTGTGCAAATGCAGCCAGAGTGCACACGGCGACCAGGATGCGCATTTTCACACAACGGTGCCACTAAAGTGGCATTCTTCTGCTCGCGCACGTACGCGGTACTTATGTCAACATTAGAGTAGTCGAAAAGCGGCCTTCAACAGCTGCAGCTATGTCAGCGCTTAACTGATTCAAAGAGTCTGCTTACCGGGTGACCACTCCAAGACATTTCCTAAGCTGTATCCGCTGCTGTCATTCTTGTTTTATTTCTTAATACTTTTCGCGGCTTTATGCTGCGTTGCATATGCCGCGGCTGGCGTCTGAGCACCGTACCACTTTTGCGCCATCATAACAGTGTTCCAGCTTCAATAAAAACTGAATACCACCTGATATAGTGATGAGGTTTGATTGTCGTCGCCTTTTGTCCTGCCGCCGGCGCGCTGTTTTTGAATGGGGCGAGGGTAATCGCGTTTTCAAAATTCTAAAAGCTCGAATGGCTTTTCAACAGCCACTCACAAATCACTAATTTTAAACGGACGCCTATTGGCGGGCGTCCCTCTTCGCCGACATCCGCCAACACTGATATTACTTCGATATTTTACCGGCGCTGCGACAGGGGACGAGGAACACGAAGAGACGACAAGACAAGCGCTCGGACTGACAACTGAAGGCTTAATGAAAAATACAAGGAAATATATTATGACATGACAACCAGAAGCGCAAGCGCTAAAATATTGAAGATGAACCAACTAGCTCAAATCTGTGTTACTGATATTACTATGTCGCTATTTTTCAACGCTACTTTTAAAATGCTATTTCTAAAATTTAGTGATCACCTTCCCTAGAGCATCTGGTATATGGTGTGGTGCGCTCGGCACTCATTAAGCGGTTTTTGAAAAGAAAACTCACATGAACCCCTCGGAGATCCTAAAAGTTTGGCGCTAGGCAAACGTTTGATTGCGGAAATGAACATAACCCGTTGCCCTGCATTACTATTACTACATATCAGCCCGACAACAAGCAGTGTAAGTGAAGCTGCTGAGATTGGTTACGTGAGTGCCTCTTACAGTTGGTGGTCCAAGTTTTACTCGATTGGAAGACTCGCTAAATTGAAGTGCAAAATTGCGAATTTTTGCTCATTAAATAACATAATGGAGCCAATCTTCTAGAGTGGAGTAGATGCAAGTAAGCTGGAATTTACGCGAAGAGGGTAGCGCATATAGGTTAGCTCCCAAGCACAATCATCAGCAAAGCACCTTATCTGCTGAACAGTGCCTTCACGCGCGTCTGTTATCGAATTGGGAAGGCTGCGTTGTCTCGTCGGATGCATTTTCAATTTGAAGCTTCTCGCAATACCTTTTTTAACTCGCTTTAATTTCAATGCGTTCGTAAGCTTAGGTTTTTGAACTATCACTGGTCATAAGCATAAAGCCCTTTAGCCCGTTTTTGCTGAGCCATATGCATGAACCTGTGACCTATAGGTCATAATCGGCTTCTTGGTTGGATCTCGATAGCATGCTCGAACTTCAAAATACCTGCTCTTTGTATTAGGCTCTTAGTGGCTTCGCTCAATTAAGATTAATAATTTTATTTTTATGTCGTGCTTACGCAGTTTCACTGTTGTGTGTTGGTATCATGGTTTGGTTTCGGGGTTTAGCGTCCAGAAGCGACTCATGCTGTGAGAGACGCCGTAGTGAAGGAAGTGGGAAATATTGACCGCCTGTAGTTCTTTAACGTGTGCTTACATCTCACAGAACACGGGCGCCTTGCTTCCCGCCTCCAGCTAAACGCGGCCACAGAGGCCGGGATTCGATCCAACATCCTTGAGAACAGTAGTCTAGCGCCCTATCCACTGCACCATTACGGCGGGGCATGTGTTTGTATAACAACTTTTACTAGTTTTGACAAAATTCTTGATTAAAAAAATTGCAAATCAAATCTTTATAAAGAGGCCTACAACCAAAGTGGAAAACTGCAATTTAGGGAGTCCGCAGGACTATATAGTAATAGTAATTATTGCTGCCTACAGAACAAAACTCGATTTCTAGGTCAGAAGCTTGAAAAACGATTGCATGTTTGAGATAACCTATTTTTGCTCAAAGTGCCTATCGTCGGCAATTTCAGTGCCATGAGTCCATGTCTCGCACAATGTAATAAGGTGGTTTGAACCCGAGGCTAAACGCTGCAGCCAGAGCTTGACTGATCCACGCCTGCCAACAGGAAACTGAAAGGTGGCACTTTACAGGAAAGCTTATAGATGAAAAATACCAGTAAAACGAACGACGCTGGCATGATAAATGCTCAAGGTGGGCAGCGTTTTACAAATACAAAGCATTAGCCTCCACAGAAGAGCAAATGTTATAACTGAGTCAGCACTGTTTAATTCTCGTGCATATGAAATAACAGTTCAGTCACATTCTTACAGTGTATTCGAAAGCGGTGTATATTATTACATCAGAACTACCAAGCACAAAAAAAAATCGTGGTAGGGTATCATTGTGTTGTAAAAGTATAGCAATTTTATCTGCAGAAAAAATTGTTTCAGTATATCGTTAGTAATGTTTAAAATTATTTTGATGTAATCAGCCAGCAACACTGCATGCATGGTGCGCATAGCGGAAGACGTCGATAGGAACCTAACCTTATTTGCGGCCCTTGTAACAGCGGTGAGAATAATTTCGAAGTTGTATAAACGCACTTCTTTAATTCAGTTTTTGATGCTCGGAAGCAGAAGTCTGCCGGAGCCGGGTGAGTTATATCGTGGGCTGGGAGATCATCGTCATGTTGTGCTTGGCCACGAACTTCCGTACGGCTTATGTGTGCTAGTAGCGTAGTTGTGGTTACACAGCTACTGGTGATAGCCTTTCTCGCTCGGAGGACCCTTTTTCTCTTCTTTACGTCCAGTACAAGTATCAAGCAATCGCACGTGATGCAATTATCGCTATCTTGTACCTCAGCACATTACTTTCTCAAAGCAAAATTCGCGTCAATTCACGATTGTGTGTACTTATGCATGTCATTATATATGTTTTTTTTTTCAGCTACCGTTACCGTTGCCCTACTTGAGCTTTGCTTGTGGGTTATAGTTCCGACCGAAATGGACTCAAACGGACGGCTTTCTGCAGGTAAGCATTTCATGACGATGGTAGCAGAAGGCACTAAATTTCTAATGCTGCCTCGTGTTAATGTTTTCGCTTCACGTGTTTCACAAAAAATGCCGGCCACCAAAAAAAAAGGACTTATGGAGAAAGGCACGAACCACATCAGGAATTGCGGCAATCGAATTTGATGCAGGATTCGATTCCTCTTGTTGATGACATGAGGCACCTTTTAGGGAGTGAAGAAAAGCCTTCCCGTTGGAAAAACGCGTCGCGGTCGCCAAAAAATAACTTGAACGATCGATGTGATCTGGGATTCACACGTCATCGTCAAACAAGGCGTCTGATGAAAAGCAGCACATAGCGGTGATGTGATAAAGGCGCAATAGTTTTGTAGCATGTAGGGCAACAGTTAAAGCGCTAAGAAAAGTAAGTTTGGAAATTATATGTAATATTTTTTCATTGCTGCATTACAATAACTCACGAAAAGCTTGTGTTTTGGTCGGTGGCCATGACGCTGAAATTTAAGTTTTTTGAAATGATCAACTTTTACAAAGGATAGATGGTGCTTGCAATGAAATTCGTGTTACTTTTTAATCAGGCGACTGTTATGATCCTAAACAATGAAATACGAAAACACGCTTAAGCCTTAAAAGGCTACAAAAATAAGAATTGCCGGATGTTCATGCGTATTTATCCAAAATACGCAAAAAAATGCAGTTACAAAACCAGACAATATTCTCTACAGATTGTTCGAACCAAAATTTTCTTTCAAAACCTAAGCTGCTAATAACCATTTAAGAAGGAAATATTGTTTTAGCGTTTGCACGCCGTAATATGTTCTGCAGGAATACAATTTGCAAATTTCTAATTTCCATGTGAAAGGAGGTAAGAAAAAATTGGCAGCTAATTTTTCCAATGTTTAGGATATTACTGTTCTGACTCCGTTCTGATGCTCACAAATTGAACTCTTAACTTAAAATAACTAAACATTTGCGGCTACGTGACTGACGCAAGAATGAAAAAACTGTGCTCTATCATGCTGCTCGCTATGCTGGAACTTGCTAGTTTAGGACTTGGTGAATTTAGAAAATTCTCTAATACAGAAAACCCATTTGTGCATGTAGGTCCCGGCAAATAACTCTTTCCTAATACTAACCTTTCAGTCTTGCAAGACGACGAAAAGAAACTTCGAGAAAAATATGTGTCCCGGTTTTTCTTGCCGTACCTACCTATAGTTCTAACAAAGTGGGCGAAGAATAAAAACCTTTTTGAAGAAACAAAAATTCAGGACTACTTACCAGGGGTTGCTGGCTACGGTTTCATGGACATACCATTGGAAGACGCGGTTACGACGGGCGTTTTGCTGGTAAGTCCTCCTATCATGACGCTAAACCCGCTCTTCGAAGTAATACGCCGGCACTTTAGATATGATCTGTTATTTTACCGCATGGGTAGCTTTTTAATGATATTTAAATATGTGTATTATAATTTGATATATGAATTTAATTGTTTCATTTTTTTCTGATATTTTAATGCAATGAAACGAAGGAAACCATATTGCCTAAGCTTCGCCTCAAAGATAAATCCGATAGCGCTTTTAATAGTGTCAATAAAATAAATTTTAAACCTTATTGCTACTTTAACATAAGCACCCTTCCTTAACATGCGCTAGCAAATCATAAGCACCACAACGCGGATATTTGAACGAGTTCTTAGGAATACAAAGATAAAGGGGGGCTGTAAACACTGCAACAGATAGCTTGCTGTGTCCCTATATTCTCTCGGCCTCCGTATTTAATATGGTCATGCTAGCTGTGTAGCAGGTCGTTCAAAAAGTGGCCTTCTAATCCACTTAATAGGAACAGCCATTCGTAAACTACGCGTTGCGCGCCCTCTAAGCGTACAAGCGGACTGGGTTTGAAACTCAATGACGACCTATTTAAGGGTTGGAGAAGCCTTCTTTCCAATTTTAGCTTAATTTAAAACCTTCAACCTAAACAACCTTTAAAGGACATTGCGGGGGCCCTCATGCTGCTGTTTGTAGAAAAGATAGGTGTCTGCGCAACTTCTACTATGTTCAAGCAAGGTCCAACTGAGAGTCTAATTCTGGAAGTTACACGGTCGCTCATATACATGACATTGCTTAAATCATACGTTATATATATGCGCAAAAAAATGTATGGGACAGCCACCAGGACTTCAGATTGCGCAGTGTTCTTGCACAAAGTAACCAAATAAGACAAGTATTTTATAACTGATAATATCGACCTGAGACCCTTGCAGAGTTAATTTGATCAGTAGGCTATTTGATCACACAATCCATTTTTATATAAATAAAACATTGGTTTATTTGCGTAGGTTTCGCAAGCAACGCAAATAAACTTGCTTGCGTATATGCGAAACAAACAGCTGTGCACAGAAACATGCACTGATAACTGCATATCAGGGGGAGTAGTGCTAAAAATAGCTCTGAAGAAAGCTTATCGGAAGATAACACGTGCACAACGGAAGTAGTCTCTAAAATATTAGAGGGCTTCGGTTCTATGCCCAAAAATGGTGGTTTGTGATACGGTTACCCATTTTGTTTTCCTATCCTAGATCTAGTTCGGAGACTTGGACCCCTTCGAATGCCTCATTATTATAATACTCATTATGGGAGTCATTGCCTTAGTCGGAACTTATTGGTGCTGCTGCTCCGCTGGAACTACTTGAACCTAAAAGATGGTATATGATATACATATATTACAGCAAATATATCTATCTAGCAATACCTTCTTGTATCCTTAGGCCATGACAAGAGAGTCAGCAGTTATAAATTCATATGCACTCCAGATGCATCGCGTAATGACGCGATGGAAATAAATATTTATGCCACTGATTGCACCTCCTGGAATACAGGTGTAATTAGTAATGTTCCGGTTTCATTCGCCTGTGTACCACCGCTATTTCCGCGCTTGGGAAAACCACAAGAGCAAATTTACGCTTCCAAACAAGAAATGTGGCTGTTCTTCTGTTGGTCGCTTGAGGCAGAGGCTAGCGTGCTGAAGTGGTGCCCTGAAGGATAGAAATTTGAGTCATCGTTTTTTAATCTAGCGATTGTATCTTTAAAGTTTTTTGGTGAAATAGAGAAACCAAATCTTGCATAAAATTCGCATGAGTGCTTTTTGTAGGTCTGTCCTGTGGCAGGTACTCTAACAGGTTTTACGATAAAGATTTTATCTTCATTTTTAACCTTGCTGATGCCTACCCTCAGCCCTCACTGGTTACCTAAAACCTCTGTAACTGGATGGCGGGTAAATGTGAGCCAGAGGAAAGACATTCATTGAATAAATGTGCAGTGTCGATAACACGTTGTTAGTGGCTAGAATCCCTTAGTTGCAGTGGGGTTGCTTCTGAATTACAGAGGTCGTAGATATATTTAGGATGTGCGATCAAAGTTCAAGGTTTCATTCCCATGTCACGTTACCCCCCCACAGAACTCATTGTTCATTTCTTTGAATGAAAGCATTTTGGTGATTCTAATATTTGTGCCTTTCCTTATTAAGACTAATCTCTGCTGCGATTTAGCACATGTACAGTATATGATGTGCTCCATTCCGCTCTCTTGATTCAGTATCACAGATTCAGATTGTAAAAGCTGCAATTCACAAATACTTAGTAAATTTTATGCCGCTGTTCTCAATTTTTCAGGCCTTCCTAAAAAGTACGGAAAACGTTGAAAAGGAAAGAATAATCGTGGTAGTAGACATGAGCACCATTGGAAATAAAACACTTGCAGAGCCGTCTTCCACATTTCAAGGGTAAGCAAGTAATGTCCGCATGGTGTTAACTGCTTGTATCAAGATCAATGAAGATGGAAACCTTTTTTAGATAGGTATTATTGTAGAGGGCACTAGCCTCCGCACAAGTTGCAGTGGTCTGTACATTTGAACGCATCTATATGCTGAAATATACAAACCATTTTTCTAAACTACGTCACGGTCAACAGGGACGTAAGGAGCAATGGTCATAGACATAGTAGGCGGATATGTCAGAGTTACTTTGCGTAGAAGAGAGTTGAGATTTCAGGGATGACTGGGAACACGCATGCAGCGTACTGAAAAAGTGATGCTGGTGAAAGCTTTCTGCAACATTGGTTCAGACAAACCAGCACAATAATAAAATATAAAGTATTGCATAAAGGTCTAATACAACACGTTAACACATACATTTAAATGCAGTCTATTGCATTTTAACCTTCAAGGCATTCTTACAAAAGATTGGAAATTACATTTTCCTCCACTTTAGGTACCTTCAATAACTAATTAGGCCTTTAAAGACAAAATGAGAACTAGAGGTCCACACAATCAAATATGAAAGCCTGTTTATTTTATAGCATTACCAACAAGTGAAAAAATTGCAATCTTGGTACGAACTGGGATGTGAATTTTTGTCGACATATTTCATAGCGTTTCCGAGTAATTTTTGACAACTGTTATGCCAGTTTTGCAACACGTTTCAATCACGTGAATTTGACGACGTAATAAAGCATACTACGACGCCTGGTTATTACATACTACGCCGCTTTCCAAATAATCTTGATCACATAACTTCATCAGTTTCTTGTTGCTGTATAGGAGACCACCGGTTGCAAATACAACAATGTGCACTGGGTAGTATGTGCCCTACTGCAGTAATATAAAGCAAGTAACCCTTCACTTCGTGCTATTGTTGTAATTTCGGTAGGTCACGAGAGGCTCTCACAACATACGCTCATTCTGATACGTGCTGTAGGAGATTGGAGAAAATAGAATCAGAGACGCCAGAAAGTGGTTGACAGAGGAATATAATAGTTGTCCGATGAAAGCGCAGCCCCATACTTTTATAAACGATGGTTCTTTTCATAAGCTAGATGTAGAGTTTACGCAAAACTTTACACCCCCTGACTGCATGAATATTATATTTCGTCCCAAATGAGTAGCGTACTTCGGTCAGGATGGAAAGACATCACCCTTCGCATCGCGAAAACCTGCTCTTGCGACAATGTTTTGGTTTGGTTTATGGCGTTTAACGTCCCAAAGCGACTCAGGTTATAAGACACCGTAGTGGAGGACTCCAGAAATTTCGACCACCTGGGGTTCTTTAACGTGCGCTGATATTGCACTGCACATCGGCGCCTTGCTTCTCGGCGCCATCGAAAAGCGGCCGCAGAGGCCGGGGTTCTATTCCACATCGTCGGGAACTGTAGTCGAGTGCTCTATCCACTGCGCCACTCCGGCGGGGTGGTCGCGACCATATTGAAAATATTGTTATGTATAATAAGTCTTCACGTCCTAGCCAAATAACGTGACGACGAAAGCGACCGCAGGTCAGCAGGGCAGCAGCAGGAACCAGCGCGACGGAACCAGAACATGGAAAAGATCGCCCGCATCAGCGTCTTCTTTCTTCACCGAACGCTCGCACTTTTTCTTCTTCGGCTACACTGCCTCCCTCCGAAAAGAACCATCGTCCCGATGCTAAGCACAAAATGAATTTACCGCCGCGCAGAAGTGCACATGGTCCCGGAACGTTTGCTAGTAGAAGGAAAGGTTCTCGATGATCACTGGTAATACGGCTTAAGCAGCACTACGTGCACAATATATAGAAGTGAGGAACGGGGTAACGATGGTTGCGTTGCACAGAGCAGCACCTTGTAATTGAGTTCACCGATGCTGCGTACAACTGTGTACGGCCGGAAATACCGCAGCATGAGTTTTTCTGAAAGGCCTCGACGGCGAACCGGTGTCCACACCCAGACCTCGTCTCCAGGCCGAAAATTGACGTCCCTTCTCCAGAGAGTGCAGTGACGAGCATCGGTACGCTGTTGCTGGCGTATGTGGAGTCTGACTAGTTTCCGAGCTTCCTCTGCACGTTCCAACACTAGCCGAGCATTATCAGCTACGTCGTCAAGCGGTGCTTGAGGCAGCATAGCGTCAAGCATTGTGGTGACTTGCCTTCCATGCAATAACTAGAAAGGGGACATACGGGTGGTATCCTGGACTGCGGTATTATACGAGAAAGTGACATAGGGCAGTACCTCGTCCCAGTTTCGATGATCGACGTCCGCGTACATGGCAATCATATCGGCTGTAGTTCTGTTGAGCCTCTCCGTTAGTTCATTAGTTTGCGGATGATACGCTGTAGCTCAGCGGTGGCTGGTGCAGCTCAGACGCATGATCTCCTGAGTGAGCTGCGCCACAAATGAGCGCCACGGTCAGTAATCAGCACTGCTAGGGCACGGTGCCGGAGGACAATACTCTCGATGAAAAATTGCGCTGCTTCGGCAGCCGTCCCCGACGGAAGTGCGCGAGACTCCGCGTAGCACGTTAGATAGTCCGTTGCTATGATAATGTACATGTTGCCTGATTGCGACGTCGGAAATGGGCCCAAAAACTCTTTTCCAATGGTATAAAACGGAGGACATGGTGGCTGGTTCAACTGGCTGAAGAAGACCCGCCGGTCGACCAGGAGGTGTTTTTCGCCTTTGGCACTCGCGGCAGGTTCTTGTATATTGACGCACGTACATTGCGAGTTTCGGCCAGTAATATTTTTCTCGAATACGCGAAAGCGTGCGGCTGTATCCTAGATGACCAGCGGTAGGATCGTCGTGGCACGCTTCGGTGACCTCGCCGCGTAGGTCTTCCGGCACAACAAGAAGCCACGATATCTGGCTGCTGTCGAAATTCTTCTTGTACAAGATACCATTCCGGATCCTAAATGCAGGGAGAATACGCAAGAAATCCTGAGGTGCCCTACCTTCGTCTCCTGCGAGATGCGCCATCAGTTGACGAAGCTGTGGATCATGTCGCTGCCGATCTGCCATATCTTCCGGACTCAAGGCCCCAAGGAAGCTGTCTTTCTTATCCTCTGTGCCTCCTGACGACGGTCCCACGGGTGCTCGAGACAAGCAGTCAGCTTCATGATGTCTGCCGGATTTAGGTACGATCATGACTTCGTGCTGCTGTAGCCGAAGGCTTAATCCACCTTGCAAGCCGGCCCGCAGGATTCTTAAGACTTTCTAGCCAGCACAACGAATTGTGGTCAGTGACCATACGAACCGGGGGGCCATACAGATTGGGCCGAAACTTGGTTATGGCCCAGATGTCGGCGAGGCACTCTTTTTTGTTGTTGAGTAATTGCCTTCCGCCTTGGTAATAGTTCGGCTTGCGTACGCAATCACCCGCTCAGCTCCATCCTAGAATTGTACGAGCATTGCCCCTAGTCCTTTGTTGCTGGCGTCCGTGTGGAGTACAGTGTCGGCATTTTGATCTAAATGGTGGTAATAAAAGGGCTTGCTTTAGTTGCCTGAATGCTAACTCTTGTTCTTCGTTCCGCACAAGGTTGACGCTGTCTTTTGTAAGGTGGATAAGTGGCACTGCGATCTGGGGGAAGTTGCGAAAGAAACGTCCGAAGTAAGCGCAGAGACAAAGAAAGCATCCGACTGTTCTCTTGTCCGACGGAGGCGTGTAGGACGCCATGGCTGCTGTTTTTTCAGGATCTGGTTTTACGCCTCTGTGGCTAACTATATGCCCAAGAAACTTCCGCTCAGCATACGCGAATCGACCTTTCGAAGGCTTGAGCGTAAGTCCGGCGTTCTGTATAGCACGAAGAACAGCTTTGAGGCGCATAAGATGGTCAGCGAAGGTGCTTGAAAAGCTGAAAATTTCAACAGAAACTAGACACGTCTGCCACTTCAGCCCGGCGAGCACAGTGTCCATGACGCGTTGAAATGCCGCGGGCGCTGTACATAAGCCAAACGGCATCACCTTGAACTCATAAAGGCCATCCAGTGTTATAAACGCAGTCTTCTGTCGGTCTCGCTCATCCACTTTTCAAATCGATAGACGAGAAATAGCAGGCGTGACGAAGCCGATCGAGGGTGTCGTCGATTCGCGGCAGTGGATATACATCCTTCTTTGTCACCTTGTTAAGTCTCCTGTAGTCCACACAGAACCGAAGCGTCCCGTCTTGTTTCTTTACCAGCACAACAGGTGCGGCCCACGGACTGTTTGAAGGCTGGATGATATCGTCATGTAGCATTCCCCGCACTTGTTCCTGCATTGCTTCTCTTTCCTTCAGGAAAACCCGGTACGGCGGTATTGAGGGGGCCGCGCCAGCGACAATAATTGTTTCACAACGGGCTTCTGGCGAACCCTGGATGTCGTTGAAAAACAATCGCGGTAAAGACGCAAAAGTTCGAATGATTTCGTGTCTTTGACGACTTAAGTTTTTCCTCGATGTTCCGTTGCAAAGGTGTTTCTTCCTCGTGCGGTTCTGGTGGAATATCCCTCTCAGGCAACCCAACAGCCTCACGAGCGTCATTTATCTCTTGTGTATGGGCTATAACTGCCCCTTTTGTCACGTGCTGCGACTCGTTCCTAACGTTCGTTACCAAAATGTTGGCGCGTCCTCCCTGAACACCGGCTATTCCTGCCGCAACACCAATTTCCTTCGAAAGCAACATTTGTACACTTCATCTCAGGAGGCCTTCGCCACATGCGGGGGTCTTGGCTCGAACAGGTAGAAATACTGTCGAGAGCGGAGGCAAGTTAACATGCTCGGCATTAAGCACAACTGGGGTGGCTCTACTCGGAGGGTCAACTTATTCTGCCCTACATTGATGACTGCGCCATATTCACGAATAAAGTCCATTCCGAGAATAACATCCTTGGAGCAATTCTCTACGATCACAAATTTGGCCGGACATTTCACCGTGAATTTCGACGCGGGTGGTGCATTTCCCAACTGGAACGACGAGGGGACCTCCTGCGGTTCGTATCGGAGGCCCATCCCGCTAGGTGGTCACCTTGTGAAGTCGGCGACATAACTTTCGGCTGAATACCGAGTAACCGGCGCCAATGTGAACGAGTGCAGTGACCGCGTGACCGTCGATGATAGCGCCTACATTGCTAGAGGCCGCCAAACCATTTTCGTTTCCTTGTGTGCAGTTCGTGATGTTAAACGGACGTGGAGGATCTTTCTTTCGGCCGAGTTCGGCAACGCCACCTTCACGCGTCGCCGCACTCAGTTTTCCCGACGAGGAAGAGGAGACAAGCTCTCACGGCGAGACCCGTGAGGAGGCGTGGGAGGTCGCCGTGGCGAGTGCGAGCGGGATACACGGTCCTCGGTTTGCATCGGCGATGAAGAGCGTCGAAGATATTCACAGTCATCTGTTCAGATACTCCTGGATATCTCGGGGTTGTTCACCGTAACCAGGTAGCCGGTCGCTCCGGCTGAATCCTAGCTCGCAGGCCGAGATCTCGGTATGGGCAGCGGCAGTAGATGTGGTCAGGTTCACCACAGTGAAAACACAACGGTCGGCTGTCCGCAGTTCACCAGATGTCGGCTTTTCTTCGTCTCCGCGGCTCCGAGTATATGGCATGCTGCGCCAGGAATTCACGACGTCGATGCCCAGAATCCGCAGTCCGTTGGTACTGGTGAGGTACGGGCAGAGGCCGACGATGAACGGCAGCATAACTTTCAGCCGGCTGTTGTTGTGCAGCAGCAACCATTGCTCCAGTAGAGATAGCTTCCGGTGTGAGTGCCTGTCGCACGTCCGCACGAATGGCCGTAGCGATTCGGATATTGGGGAAAGCTGCTCAGGAGCTGAAAAAAACGTCCTGGCGCACGATTTCGCGAATAATTTCGCGGATGGCGGTGAGGCCAGCACCACTAGGTCCAGACGAAGCAAGGCTCGAGACATTGGGGTAGGTTCCTAGCCGCTGATAGTGGTTTGTTCGCGTGGCCAATGCGCGTTCAATGTTAGTGGCTTCGGCCACAAAACTGGCTACAGTAATCGGCGGATCGCGTATAAGTCCACCAAAGATCTCGTTTCGGACGCCCCGCATCAAGGCGCGCACGTCTTTTTCCCGTATCCTGTGGGTCCGCGCGAGCACTTAGGCGCAGCACGCCCTCTACAAAGCTTCTTACACTTTCGACAGTGCCCTGTATTCGAGCTTGGAGATCTTCGGCGTGCTGTCGCCGGTGCTGGTTCGCAAACGTGCGCACCAATTCGGTCTTTCAGAGCTCTCAAGATGTCAACGAGGCCTCGTGGTCCTCGAACCAGTACCGTGCCGTTGCCTCCAGAGAATAGATATTCTGAAAGCATTGATCGGGGGTCCACCCGTTGTGGCGCGCAACCCGCTGGACCCAGTCTTCAACATCGTCCAGGCCATCGCCACGAAATGGCGTGACCGTCCTTGGGGTTACCAGCACGTAGATGATCCGCGCAGCAGCCGCACTGTCGCTTTTCTGCGGCTGGAAGGCCATGGTGACTTTAGCCCTGGCGGTCTTCCCCTCGGACAAAAGTCTGAATTCCAGAGCTTGGCCTTGTTGACGTAGACTGGCGCGGCTTTCAGGGGCTGTAGCAGACTATAAAAAATTCGGCGGCCTGGACTCAGGACCGGGCTCGAATGCTATGCTGCATGGGATTCGCACCCGTCACCTCCACCAATGTCACGTCCTAGCCAAAGGACGGGACGATGAAAGCGACATCAGGTCAGCAGGGCAGCAGCAGGAACCAGCGCGACGGCGGTGGGGCCACCAGAACACCGAAAGGATCGCCCGCATCAGCGTCTTCTTTCTTCACCGAACGCTTGCACTTTGTCTTCTTTGGCTACAATATGACACACGGTTAAGTTCGTGGTATTGTATTTGCAAATATGAAATTAACGATAAGCGGCTCTAACTGACCGGAAGCAAAGGCGTATTTAAACCCCTGCCAATGATGATCGCGTTGCAAATATGAAGACAGTTCCATAGACATGTCAAAGTTGGCTCGACTTGGACACAAAGCCCCCTCCTATAGGCCAACACCATGTTTGCAAACAAAGGGGGCGTTCGCGGCGCCGCAGCCGACTGGGAGTGAACGTAGAGTTGGCGTCTTAGAAATACATGAAACCGAAAGACTTCATAGCTGTTTTCTCATTTCACGAGGCACCTGTCATGTCATTATTTGGCGCAGAGTAACCGTGAACAACCTAGAACAGGTCGTGAAAGTATTAAATCTCATTACCAAGGCGAAGTGTTTTTAAAACCCCGCTAAACATATCGGGGTGCGAGTGGGGGACGACACATAAAACACATGTAAACAACTTACTGCAACCTTTTTCTCTTTTCGCAGAACACCAGAAGTAGTGGCCGGTTTTCAAACGTCGGCCAGTGCTTTGAAGACGTGTCTGACAAAGTATTCTGCGTCGCAGCGGAGACAGTCTACTTTTGAAATTCCCGGAATAATCAATGTTGTGCATCCAGACACCCCAAAAGGTTCATGTAGCGAATCGCGCAGTTTTGCTTAGAGTCTGATATGCTGCCGCATGGGGTAAATTAGCTTGATAATACTTTCGCTCAAATGATACATCCTACATAGAATTACATTTAAAAAGAACTTTTCAAACGCCATACGACAATATGCACGTAACGAGAATCGCGCATTGCAGCCGACGACGGCGAACCTTGGCCGCCCCAGCTCCGGAGCGTCTGATAGCCATGGCGCCAGTGGTGCACGGTCGTCTGCAACTGTGCGCAGTCAGTTTATCGGGCTATAAACAGTCCCCTAAATCGTCATACCTGCAGTACTTGCAACGGTATTATAAATAAGGCCAGTCTGCTGGCTCGGTCCTTCTGAAAGTGCTCAGCATAGGCTTCGCGTGCAGGAGCGTAGCCGGCTTGTGTATCGACACGCGCCGGATAACTTCACACGAGACCTGTCATATCTGTGAACCCCATTCGGCGACTTCGCCTACCTTGCAAAAATGAGTGCCTTTCCTTATATACTCTCGCGCGCGAGCTCGCGCATCTGGAGTTCCTCCATCGACAACTCGGATTCGAACCGTGCAAGGAAGAACCGCGTTTGGCGCTGACGCAAGCGCTCTAACGCATGCGCTCTCACGCATGCCGCCTCAACGATTTCGCTGGCTGCGGGTGTTATAGCGATGGCGGTAGAGACCCATATCATCGTCCCTCTGGAAATACTGCTTCAGCTCTCCCCCGTCAATGATTCCGCGTATTCGGCCTGAATTCGGCTCTTGCAGTCGGTAAATCAGCCGCAAAAGTTTCTCTGTAATCACAAAGGAACCGACTCATCGGTGCGTGAGGCCGGCCGCGAATCGGCGGTCTGCCCTAAATTGGAACTCAATGTCCCTGTGGGCTTCGTCGCAGCTCACCTTCTGGATGCCCTGGCCGCCTCACAGCTGCGGCTGGCCTCCTTAATGGCACAAACCAAGCGCTCTGGCAATCGCCGTGCGTATTCAACATTGGTCTCGAGCTTTAGGACTCTCTCTGTTTCAGAAGAGTGTCCGTTGGCGCGTTCAGCTCCCTACCACACATGAGAAAAGCCGGCCCGAATCCGGTCGAGCGATTTACATTCGTGCGCAGAGTGAAGGATATGGAGTCTAAGTATTCATCCCAATGATTCAATCATTATCCGACCGCGCATATGTGCCCAGGAGCGGCTTGATGTCCCGAGTTCATCGTTCGCTCACATTGGACTGGGGATGGTTGCAGGTGGTTTTCTGCTACCGTACACCAATTTCTTCACACGCATCACGAAAAACTATAGATATGAACTAAGTGGCAGTGTCTTTTATCAGTCATCCGGGAAAGCGAAAACGATAGAACACCTCAGACACATTTTCCAGGATCTCCCGGACAGTAGCTTTCTGCAGCGGGTACAGTTCAGCGAAAGAGTTGAAATAGTACGCAACGCCCATCACGTATTTGTACTTCTTTATTCGCGGCAGCGGCCCATCGCAAGCCAGGATTTCTCAGTGTTTCGTGCTTATAATGGGCTGGAGCAAGCAAGATGGCTTTCCGCCTCGAGGCTTTTTATCATATGTAGCATGCTTGTACGCATCGACATACACCAGCCTTCGTTTCTGGCGAGGTAGCGAATCGACAGAGCTTCCGCCATGTTTTCGGGGCGCTCCCTCGACCGTCGACGTCATCGTGCCGCACAGCGGCGCGGCGCAGTTTGGGCGGGATCACTTTTAAGCAGTCACTTGAGGCTGCTTTGTCCGGAACGTATTTCAGCAAACGTTTCTTCACGGTCCAGCAGGAAGTTCTCCAACTTATTTGAACCAATACTAGATACACTAGAGTTGGCGTCAACAACACTACCAGTGGCTTCACAGCGCTATTCTGCCACAGTTGTCCAAGGATCCGTATCTTCAGTGAGACAACTCATGACAGTACGAATCTTCCTGTTGAGCCCTAAGCTCTTCTATATAGAACGCAACTTCGAGCGGGAGCACTGCTCCCACAAAGTGCACGTGCTCTCCGGGCGTCGCAGACGGGGCACTCCCCACTGCGCGCTCCTTCCGCAGAGGGGGAGACAGCTGCCCTTACATCTCCTCCTCGTCTTCGCCTGCTAGCTGGGGGTCGGTGTCGGGCGCCCGTGACTGCGCGTCCGTGACTGCATTAGCAGTCCTATTGCTGTAGCTTACTTCGAAATCGAAGCGTTGCAGTGTCAGCCTACCGCCCAAGCAAAGCGCTGGGCTTGCACAGGCATTTCAGCCAGGTAAAGGCCAAGTGGTCTGTCTCGAACGTGAACTTTGTTTCCCCTATACACATTTCGAGCCGTCGCAGTGCATCCACATTGGCCAAGCATTCCTTTTTCCGTATGTGAGTAATTGCGTTCTGCCGGCGAAAGCCACGGCTTGCGAACGACATTGTCCGCAGGAATAAGGCGCCCACTCCGGTGTCACAGGCATTGGTCTCCATGGCGAATGGGTTGTTTAGGTCAGGTAGCTTCAGAGCTGCTGCATCAGTGATGGCGTGGGCGCGCTGGCCAAAGATCCTTTCCTGATCATCTCCGCATTCGCAAAGGGAAGACTTTCTTAGCAATCGTGCCAAGGGCGCTTGCGGTAGTATCCCACCATACCGAGATATCGATGAAAGCGGTGACATTTGTAGGCCTGGGAAACTCCGGGATTGCCCCAAATTTCTCTAGATCAGGAGACACCTGTCCCCGTTCAACTGGAAAGAAGGTCACCTGAGCCTGGCATATCTGCGCCTTTGCGGGCCTGAGCGTGCGGCCAGCGGACATGAGCTTTACCAGAACGTCTATTCTGTGGTTAAGGTGCTCCTTGAGTATGTGGGAATAAACGATCCCATTGTACAGGTAGGCGATGAAGTGGTGCCATCGGAAGTTGGTGATTACACAGCACTTCAGCCTCCGGAATAATCTCGGGACACCGGGCAACACAAAAGACATTCTCTGCAAGTGGAAAAGCCCTCTGTGACATAAGAACGTCGTTTCGTACTCATCGCCTGGTCACATTTCGACCTGTAGGTGCCCCGTGCTTTCAAGTCGCGGAGGTTTGGGACAGTCTTGTTTGTTCTTGGGAAGGGGTATGCATCTTTTCCTGTGACATTCAGACGCCGATAGGACACACACAAGCGCCAAACGAGATCTAATTTGGCACAAGCTACACAGGGACCCCTCAGGGATTTTCAGAATGTAATATAAGAACAGCTGCGAGGAACCCATGGAGCACAACGTCAGTCGCTTGCCTTTCAGCAGATCTGACCGGCCTTGAGTAATTTCCTTGGCAACCCGTGATTCTATGTGGTACATTCCAATTGATGCACTGGCTTCGGCTTACAGTGTCTTCATTTTCTGGTGGGATGGCGAATGAAACGCATTCTGACAGGCAGCTGCAACCTATAGCGGCAGCTGACACGGAAACCCACTCTTTCTCCGCCGACATTGGCCGGGTTTGTATGCGTTTTCTTTTCCGACTACAGAGGGAGCATTGAGACCAACCGCCGTAACCGAGTTCGGCCGGCGTGGCCAGCAGCGCTCATGGGAAATACGCGACTTGTCTGCGAGCGGATAGGCCTTGCGCTTTAAAAACGGTCGCGTTGTAACCGGCGGACCGATGAATGGCCTGAGCGGGGCCCACGGGCTCTCTCGATAACACCCACTGGAGACATCTACCACCAATCCGATTTTAGCAAAGAACTCCCGGCCGAGGATAATCGATACTCCAGGCCAGGCAGGTGAGCAAAACGCATTCTGTGCACACTTGTCCCAGCGCACTACGAGGTGAATGTCACCACAGCAGCGCAGACAACGACGACGAAGCCGATGTGAGCGGACGCGCTTCGCTTCGGCTCCAATTTAGATAAGCTTCTGGCCGGATACCATTGCCCCATTCCGCATATGTTGGTGCATTCTGCAAGATCTCCCTGAGCAGGATCTGTGGAGGCAAGTCTGTTGTCCGTGAGTGCCTTCTTTGGCCGCCCGTGGATTGTGAACTGCCAAGCGGACATCGCGGAGCTAACCCTAGCTCCGGGTTATGAGCCTTACGGCGCTTAGTCATGACCACGATGACCAAGAGTGTGATGAAGGGGAGCACGGAGGTCGGCGCCAACCACGCTGTCGCGTCCGGCGTCATGCCATGCTTCTTCGCAAGCAGCTATCGGAAGGCACTGACGAGGAAGGGCAGTCCACGCAGATGAATAAGGGCCCATCCAGTCACGGTCGCGGCGGTAGTGACGAGGCGGAAGGTGGCCGTGGCCATACATCGTCCACCGTCACCAGCGGAAGGCCGTCGGACAATTATGCGGAATACCTGGAAATAAAACTCGACGTAGGCGGAGAACAACATCAAATCAAGAAGGCTTCGGGCGTCGATGATTTCTTGATCCCTGACGGGGGGTTCTTCACCGACGCCGAAGAGGCAAATACCAACCAGACAGAGGACTTAGACGACTGTCCATCGACGTCCTCGGACTCCGAAGGATCGGTTAGACCTAGGAGTGGACCTAATCAGACATCGGCTCAAGGTCTGGCGAATATTCAAGAGACGAACGAATTTCCTGCCGCGTCGCCGGTCAATATGAGCCCCGGACTAGGGGAGGCAGTGAACGAAGCCATGGAGACCTCACCACCGCAGCGGGACTTCGAGGCCGATATCTACCCACTGCAAGACGAAAATGCGGAGCGTTGGACGCTTGTTTCTTCCAAACGGCGCCCAAAAAAGAAAGGCTCGAAGTTCGCTGTGCCGCATAGCGACGTCATTTTGCAGCCAGGCGAGCCCTGGAAAGAAACAAGAAACAAGATAGCGCCGAAAGGCGCAGCTGGCAGAGCAGTGGCGCACGCGAATGGTGTGACACGCTCTATATCAAAACATCTGGCGGGAGCGCAGCGGCAAATAAGGCCACGTCCGCCACCGCTGCCGAAGGATGATATCAAGATCATCTACCGCCCCAAGGGAGGTATAAAAATCAGCGAAATCCGTGTCGACCAGGCAACGCAAGCCCTCGTCGCGGCCAGCGGAGGAAAGATCAAGGAACAAGACTTCATCATGAGACTCCGGCCCGGTTCGAACATCATGATTGCGAGCACGCCCGACCTGGACACCGCCGACGTGCTCAGGAAGATCGAAAAGCTCACTATAAATGACCAAACCTATGAAACCAACACCTATCCAGCCCTACCGGATGACCTCAAGCGTGCCGTCATCCACGGTGTTATGCCGGGGCAATCACCGGCCCTACTGGAATCTAGGCTCCGGCTTCGATCCCAAGGAGTGGAGATTCGCGAAGCGAGAATGCTGGGCAGGTCGGAAACGGCGCTCATCACTTTAGACGGCCCGTATATCCCGCAGTGGGTCATTTACCGTTCTGGAGAATTCAAGACCTACCCATATCGTCCTACGAGGCAGATCTGCTACGTATGTGGAAAGCAAGGCCACCGTTCGGACGTCTGTCCAACGCCGAACACCAATCTCTGTAGGACGTGCGGCACACACGACCCACCAGAAGGGCACCAGTGCAAGGCGAAATGCATGGTGTGCCAAGGCGACCACGTCACCAGAGAGTGCCGTCGACGCCTCAAAACTACTGACGAGCTCCGGGGCAGCACGACCGGCGTCCGGCAGTCCAGGCAACAACACTGGCAGCGGCAGCAGCAGCAGCAGCAACAACAACTGCAGCAGCTGCAGTGGGAGCCCCAGCAGCAATTGCAACAATTGCAGCAGCAGCAGCAGCAGCAGCAGCAGCAGCAGCAGCAGCAGCAGCAGCAGCAGCAGCAGCAGCAGCGGAACCGGAACCTGAGTCAAGAGCGCCGAACCAGGTGGCTGAGCTCGGAGCGGGACCATGGCCGCTCCTCGAGCCAAGGCCGTAGCATAGTGCAAGATCGCAGCCAGAGCCCATCCAGGGAGGACTCTTTCCCGCCGCTAAACCGGTCAACGGCCAAGCTGGTGCAGCGACAGCAGCAGTCGCAGAAGCAACAACAGAAGAAGGGCGGCGTTAAGGTGAGCTGGGGAGCGGGCCCTCCAAACTCACTGTTTACGCACTCGGATCAAAAGAATATTACGCGTAACTCGGAAGAGGTTAAAGCTCTAAGAGAGGAGAATGCATATCTGCGTAAAAAAGTCAATGACCACATTAAAGAGATGCAGGCTCAAAGAACAGGGCAGGTACCGTGGCCCCCGATCCCGCCGGCAGAAGTGCAACGACCCCCGTCCGCCTTAGACGTGAGCCCCGAGGAATTAAGAGCTTTCATGCAGCACGTGGAGAATTTCACGGTTCGCATCAAAGAAGAGTTTCGCCAAACTCATGCAAGATTAGATGCTATGTATGTCAAAACCAACCTATTAGAACAGAAAGTCACGTTAATAGAGCAAAAAGTTGCGTTGCAGGACCACGTCAAAAGCCAAAATACGCGACGAATAACAAACGAGGCCCGGGACAGGCTTATACAAGAGCGCCGTTTCGTCACTGAAGACTCCAATTCGAACAACGCCCAAAGCCATGGCTAAACAAACACGACTAGAAATCTGGCAATGGAACTGCAGGGGGTACCGCCAAAAACAGGGACTCCTAATGCAGTTTCTACTCACGCAAGACTCCACACCCGATATAATAGCTTTACAGGAAACTAACATGACACCGACACTCAGGGGATATACGTGC
Organism: Amblyomma maculatum; assembly: GCF_055883805.1. Classification (NCBI taxonomy): domain Eukaryota; kingdom Metazoa; phylum Arthropoda; class Arachnida; order Ixodida; family Ixodidae; genus Amblyomma; species Amblyomma maculatum. The sequence goes on from NC_139352.1 coordinate 105,420,453, forward strand.
TACGATACCGGACGCACGGCAACCCTGGTGAGCAAAAAGTTGGTAACCATAGCCCATGACCCGATTCCCAACACGAAAATTGAGCACTTAGTGACGGAAATTATTCCCAAAAAGAAGCACAAGGAAAAGAGTGTCTTTCTCGTAAACCTCTATAGCCCGCCTCGCCAGCGGGACGCGAATTTTCATAAACTCTTTCTAGGGGCCAGCAAACTTGCTAAAAGCAACACGCTGCTAATTGTAGGTGACTTTAACGCTCGCGGACAGCAGTGGGGATACCCCACAAATAATCAGAAAGGTATAGAGGTCGAGGATGCGGCGGAAGCGATTCAATGTACCCTCTTAACAGACGAAACTCAACAAACGCGCCTTGGCAATTCTGTCTGCCAGGATACGTGTCCGGTCTTAACTTTTGCCAGGGGGGCGAAACATGCAACGTGGGAGAATCTGCTGGAGAATCTAGGCAGTGACCATTATATCTTGAAGATCACAATAACAGCCACCAACATCAAGCGCAAGCTCGGCACGGCCAAGATCACCAACTGGCCGGCCTTCCGCAAGGCATGCGCGGACCTGGAAGGGAGGATTACTTCCATAAATGATTGGTGTCAACAACTCAAAGACATCCAGAAGCAGTACACTCAGGAAGTTGATCGCACCGAGCAAACACCAGAGGTGGACCCTCGGCTCCTCAGGCTATGGGAGGCACGCCGAGGGCTCACCAAGCGTTGGAAGAAGCAGCGCTTTAACAGGAAACTCAAGCTGAAGATTGCAGAAGTCACCAGGATAGCGGAGGAGTACGCAGCCCAACTGGCCAGGCAGAGCTGGCAGCAGTTCAGTAGCTCGCTGGACGGCACCCTGAGCACGGCCAAAACATGGCGTATACTCAAGACCCTTCTCGACCCTATCCAAACCAGGGCCGAAAGCGGGAAAGCTATCCGCAGACTCATCCACACCTTCGAGGGTACGGAGAAGGAACTGTTAGATAAAGTAAAAGAGAAATGCTACGGCACGACCTTGCCTGCAGCATACCCGAAACCATACTTGGGAAGACCGAACACCCACCTGGACAGACCGATCACCAGGGAAGAAGTGTTCGCTGCCATAAAGGTATGCACGCGCAACACGGCGGCAGGTGCAGACAAGATCCATAATGCACTCATACGCAACCTCAGCGACGGGGCAGTCGACCACTTGACAACCTTCCTCAACGGGCACTGGGCCGCAGGAACGGTTCCTGAAGAGTGGAAGCATGCAGAGGTCGTAATGATCCCAAAACCGGGTAAGAAACTCCAGATCGAAAACCTCCGACCTATCTCACTCACCTCCTGCCTAGGCAAGCTCTACGAGCGTGTCGTTACTCGGAGGCTCCAAAATTATATGGAGGATGAAGACCTGTACCCCCACAGCATGTTCGGCTTCCGAGCTCACCTCTCCACGCAGGACGTCCTCATACAACTCAAAGAGGAAGTCCTCACCAGTGTCCCGAGCGCTGGCGAGAACGCGGTCATGGCCCTTGATATTAAAGGGGCCTTTGACAACGTTAGCCACGCGGCTGTAATGGAAGGACTCGACAACCTCCACTGTGGCGAGAAGATTCACAGCTACGTGAAGGCCTTTCTCTCCAACCGAACTGCAACGGTTGGGCTCGGAGACCTTCGCAGCGATAAATTCTCGACCCCCAACAAAGGCACACCTCAAGGGTCCGTCATCTCGCCACTACTTTTTAATGTGGCTATGATCGGACTCGCTAGACAACTTGAGAAGATCGAAGGCATACAGCACGCCATGTACGCTGATGACTTCGCGGTTTGGGTTACCTCCGGATCGCTCGGCCAGAAAGAAGAACGGCTGCAAGCAGCGGCTACCTGCGTAGAATAATATGTCCATGCACGAGGTCTCGCCTGCTCCACAGAAAAATCCGAACTCTTGCGAGTTCACAAAGGGAAACACAAAGAAGGGACCCTCAATGTCTCCCTCGAAGGAAAGCTACTTCCCGAACGAGACAAGATACGAGTCTTAGGAATGTGGCTTCTGAACAATCAGCGATGCAGCCATACGCTCGGCCTTCTCAAGCAATCGACCACTCAGGTCGCCAGGATGATCACGCGTGTGTCGCAGAAGCGGAGCGGTATGCGAGAGGGGGATACCCTGCGCCTGGTTCAGAGCCTGGTACTCAGTCGCGTAGGCTACGCCCTCGCGTATTTCAACCTCAACAAAGCAGAAGTGGAAAGTGCAGATATCACCAACCGCAAAGCTTACAAGACAGCCCTGCACCTACCAATGAACACCTCTAACGCAAAACTGCTAGCTCTTGGCGTTCACAACACCTTCGAAGAGATCAAAGAAGCCCAACTGGTCACGCAGATAGCCAGGCTCCAGCAGACTCCTACGGGGCGCTCGCTTCTTAGGCGACTGGGGCTAGGTGCAACTGCGGAAATCGAGAACCGTACTGCGAGCATACCGGACGCAATTCGCCAGACGCTAAAGATTAGCCCCCTTCCCCGGAACATGGACCCCAACTTGCATGTGGCCCGTAGAGCAGCCCGGGCGAAGTATGTACAACTAAATTTAGCTACAAGATCCACCACGGTATACACGGACGCGGCTCCGTATACAGGAAGCTCACATAATAGCGCCGTGGCGGTAGCTATTGATTCCAACCTAAAGGAACTAGCTAGCGCCTCAGTCAGGGAATGCACGGTAACCGAAGGGGAGGAGCTGGCCGTTGCTCTTGCGGTGGTAGCCGGGTATCGATGCAACACGTCCCTTACCATTCTTACAGATTCTAGAGAAGCGTGCCGTAACTACATGAACGGCCGCATAGGTCGCGCCGCCCTCAGGCTCCTCCATAGCACGACCCCATCAAAAGTCAAACACAACATCTACTGGGTGCCAGGACACACCGACATAGCGGGGAACGAACGCGCTGATCAGGTAGCTCGAGGGTACACAAGCCGAGCTTCCTCCCAATCGGACGATCTACCCGAGCGAGTCGGCCCTACGTACTCCGACATTCTTAACTACTATAAGGGGGTACGGATCCGCTATCCGCCGCCTCATCGGGATCTAAAACAACAAGAGGCCGTGTACTGGCGAAGACTGCAGACAGGAACGTTCCCTAACCTGCACACCCTGAGCAAAATTTACCCGTCACAATATCGAAACACCTGCCCATGGTGTGGTAGCAAACCTTCGCTATACCACATCCCGTGGCAATGTAAAAATAACGACAGCTTTCGTAAAGACCCGAGTGCGGAACAGTGGGAGAGCCGGCTCTCCAGCGGCGATTTGGATTGCCAACTAGGTTTAATCCAGCACACCCAGCGAGCAGCGAAGCTCAGCGGAGCCCTGGAATAGGGGCACCGACCCTGTGAGAAGGCGGAAGATGGAACTCTTCCGCTACTAGCACAAGACCCTCGTAGAGAAACTAACGTATTTCCTATCCTATCCTATCCTATCCCGCTAGCGAACAAGAGCGGCATCCTTCGATGTCGCACATGAACGCACCGCCATCAGAGCTGGGAAACAACCTCGTCTCCAATCAACGAAATGTCCAGCAAAGCTTTTAATCTAGCCCCTGCCACTGAGACACAAAAGGCACTGGTGTGTTTCTTCGTTCTCCAACGTTGAATGTGGACGTGACGGGTAGCCTCTGTCGGCGCTGCTACCGGTGGCCTGCTTCGTTTCCCGATCTCGAGGGGCAGTATTGAAGAAGCGTAGCCTTTTAGTCCAGTTGTTAGCAGAAAAGACGCGTTCACAAGTAGAAGTACATACTACGGAAGTTTCCAGCTATATAACCACTTGGCCACAGCCAAAGCAGCGCACAGATTGTCATACTTGCTGCTGCGACGCTCGACAATTTTCAGAGGCACCATGACCGTCTAGCTGCATGCAGAACTCTGGGGGTACGTTCTGGGTAGCTGCAGGTTTTCGCTGCTTAACGACGATAAGCTCAATGGTTGAAATCAGCACTGTGCAATCCGTACCAATAGGGATACAGGGTATGATCCGATACTTCAAGCGGTAATGGGTCGCTCCTGAACCAACTTGACTCAGGAATGGGCCCACCCCCTATCGTTAAGATGCCGCTCTAAGCACAATTCGGCTTTAGTGATGCTCAAGATGGTGGCGGGGGACGGTATTTACGAGCCGCAGATCTGTAAGCCTGGGCTCTGCGCGCTTCAATGGCAAGCTCGTTCAAGTTGGTGCATCGGCAGCGCCCCAAGTATAGAAAATGTGGGGTGGTACCGGGAGGACTCGATCCACTTGCTCCAGATGCGAAGGTTCTGGGTCGGCTTTCGTACGAACTCTACAAGTGATTCATCAGGTGCCAGTGTTCGCAGTTCCAGTAATGGCTACATTCCCTGCTTGTAGTCATACAGAAGGAACTCCTCCCTGAACACGCTTCGCCAATCAGATATACTGCTCTCTTTGTGACCTACCAGCATGTACCACAGGGCGGATTGATCGACAAGTGCGACTAGAAAAACTCGTCTCAATCTTGTTCTCGCTCAGGCCACTAGCTAGCTCGTACCGGCGCGAGGCAAGCAGGAAGTCATTGGAGCCCTGATTGTCATTGGAGCACAGGAGAGCGAGCCAGCTGCAACAGCTCTCCCAAAGCAGATGCAAGCACGTTTGCGGCGTTCTCTCCCTCCATGTGACATACTGCGCTCAAATCAGCCATATAGCACGATGCGAGTGTCGCAGGGGCGGACATGGTCAAATCAAGGTTAACGGGCCATCCCGACTGAAGGCCAGGCGGAATAAAAGCACTCGCCAACTGTCGGCAGCTTAGATGTAGCTCGGGTTCTCCAGATGCTGGGTAGGCTGCATACCTCTCGTCAAAGGGCGGGGAGCATCGCCGCATTTGGGGGTGTAGACAGTGTGACCACCGGGCCAGTCTGCGTGCGCAGAAGATGAGCGGAGCGAATAATAGCCGCTGCCGACTGGCAATAGCTCTACGAATAATTCAGGTTTGCCTGTTTTAGAACTCGTTTGGCGAAGCGCATTGGCGGTCACACCTGTAACATGGCGAAGCGATTGATCCTGGAAGCCACTGCCACTGGGCACGAGCTTCGCGTGCTGGCCGGGACCTCCCTGTGCCAATATACTAGCGCAATCCGCTCTTATACTATCCTAGCAGGAGCCGGTCGGTGCCCGAGGGGACACATTGAAAAGACAATTTTGTGGCCCTAGCCTTCTGCCTGTTCCGGCTCAAAATGTTTCCCGACTATGCCCGGTGCACAGTTTCGGACGCTAGTCTCGCCCGCGGCATCGTGCAACTCATTCAATGGACATATCAAAATTGCATCTGCGGTCGGATTTGTTGTAGCCAGAGGGCTGAAGCTCGAGATGTCCCGAGGTAAGCCGCAGATATCTGCACGGACTGGTCATGTTCACAAAGAGGAAGCCGTTCCCGCTGGAACTACAACAGGGACCCACGTTGGTGCGCCATAAATGTGGGGTTCCCTACGGGGCTGCGGCTCCGCTATCAGAGCAAAGTGCCACTCTGCTAGCTCGGACCACACTGCTGGCCCCAATTAACACCACGAACACAGAAGACCAAAGGCTCAACCGTGCATTGGAGAGGATCTCAGTCTCGTCTTCCACGGCCGCGTGGGCGATCAAGAGAGAGCAGAGCTCAACTCCGAGGTCCGTTGGCTTCGTGGACACCGCCAGCCTCTGTTGTCCGATGCGCGCTCACTTATCGGTGAACACACACGCGCACTCACTCACTGCCGTCTGCCACAACTGCCACACCAAACGCGTGCCGCCGCAGGAGTAGACAGAGGGGCCAAAGAGGCTGGCCACGTGTTATTGAGCCAAGGGACGGCTCGTCTCCTCCGGTGCCACTCCGGCGTAGCCAGGAGGGGAAGTACCTTGCCACCATTCCGGAGAAGGCCGGTGCTGTTGTCTGTCTTCCCACAGAGCATAGAATTATATAGCGTACTTAGATGGATATTAGTGCCCAGGATCGGTCCACTCATATGCGTCGATGCGGAACTGTTCTATTCTTGAGCAAATGCAGGTCCAGGCTCAGTGCACACTAGACTCGCGCAGCCTAACAAACGTAACGTAACACGCCTCTAATGCACTGGTATATTGCAAGGTTGACAAATGCAGGTCAAAGTTCACACGCGATTTAGGTAATTAGCACCCTCATTGTCAGTTTCCATCATTTACTCGACGCGAAAACAATATTCTTGTAGCATTAGGCGCCAATGTAAAACTCGTTTGTTCACATGTCGAGCAGATTCCGAGTACTGAGTCGGTTGAGGGTGACATTGAATTATGAATGGTTTGCCGTAGATGTAAATGCGAATTTTTCAACGGCCCAGACGAGCGCCAGATACTCCCGATCTTTGGTAGAATAACTTGTCTCTCGCGGCAGGAAGTTGCGGCGCGCTTACGGCCCGAGATGCAGTATTTCATTGTTACCTGTGTGTAGCAAAACTGCACCTAGCACAAACGGTCATGAAAGATCGAGGAATTTGAAGTATTGTAGAAGTACTAAGCTTCTTTTTGAAGGTCTGGAACACTTCTGCCTGCACTGAACCCCAAGAGACGACCTTGAGTTGGCCCCTTTTTGTGAGTTAGTCAAGGGCTTAGAGATGGAGATTTAAACATGGATGTATTTTCGGTAGTACCTGGTGAGGCCATGAAACGACTGTACAGCCTACTTAGTGATGGCCGTTTTGCAGCTAAGATCTTGTCCAGCGTCTTCAACAGTGGTTCCGCTTTCGACTCAACAATGCGATGACCAAGTAAAGAAATCATGCGCTCACCAATCTCGGACATGCTCGGCTTGATGGTGACAACGGCGTCGCGTATTCTCTCGAAGAAACGTCTCAAGGTTTTCATATGTTCAGGCCACGTCTCATTTGCGACTACCACATCGTCGAAGCAGTGATACACATTTTTGGACGGCCTCTAACACAGCTCTCATAAGGCGTGCGAATATGGCTGGTACTGTTTTAATGCCGAAAAGCATGTATCGGAAGTGGTATAGTCCTGAAACACTGGAAAAATCCACTTTTTTTCTGCTTCCAGAAGCCACAGGGACCTGCCAATAACCCTTCGTAAAATCGAACTAGGAGAAAAGCGTTTGAGGTCCTGCAAGGGCGAGGACCACATCAATGCGGCGAATAGGCTCACAAATTTCAGGACCTTATAGAGCTCCCGGAAGTCGATGCACAATCGTAGGCTGTTGTCTTGCGTCTTCACAAATCCAATTGGCGCATGGTACGCGGACTTCGACGTTTTAATAATGCCAAGATGCAGCATCCCCTGTACTTCTTGCTCGACACTCTCCTACTACTACGGGGCACTCAATAATGATATCTCTGAAGACATAATTCATCGCTTTTACATTATGGTCTTCATCCCCGATTAAAGTTGAATATCTAATCTGTAGCAAGGCCTTAAAGTCTCCTGCCCTCTCTCACAGCTAATTATTTGATGGACTTCTTTGTTACTAATCGGTTAATTCCCTCTTTCCAAGTTTTTTAAGGCTTTCGAAGTGATGAACTCAGCATGAGTCTTCATGCATACATTAAGTTTAAACTTTGCGCTTATATACTTCACGGTAGGCACTGTTTCAGGGCAAGTGTTGTTTATCGAGTTGAAATTCAGACGTTTTAGCAATGGAAGTAAATTTAAGACGTTTCGTTTTACTGGCATTAATTACCATTTGCCACCTTCCGCACCTTCAGCTCATCAAGGTCAGTCTCAAGAGCATAGATGTCAGCAGGATCAGCTTTAGAGAAATCAATATAAAGTCAACGTACAAGGATGAGCCCAAAGCTAATCGTCTGTTATTACTTCAAATAGCTGTGTTTGACATGATATGTGCTTAGGAAAGCCATGCTATTTGATATGAAGGTTGTTCTGAATATTACATGCACAATCGTCTGGTAAGAACCATATTATCGACGACATGTTAACCGTAATATCGTTATCAATTACGAAAAGCAGAGGACCAGCGCTGAACGCTGTGGGACGCCGGAAGAAACGCACGAGCGGCTTGATAAACATTTTTTAGTTAGAAAATGTTGAAAGTTAAATGTTTGACTTTTTAAGAATTGACTTTTTGTTAAAAACTCGTCAATCCACTGTATAAGTTTGTCTAGTTGCATATGACATTCTTTATTCATTAGGTGGTAGTGGGGCACGTGACCGAAAGCTTTAGAGAAATCAATATAAAGTCAACGTACAAGGATGAGCCCAAAGCTAATCGTCTCTTATTACTTCAAATAGCTGTGTTTGACATGATATGTGCTTAGGAAAGCCATGCTATTTGATATGAAGGTTGTTCAGATTGTGGGCTAACGTGTTCCCAACAGCTTTCAACATATTGAGGAGGTCATTGATATAGACCCATAGTTGTTCGGGTCGGATCTGTACTCACATTTGAAACTTTGGATGACATAGGCAGATATCAAATCTTCCGGCACATATTCTTTTTTAGTAATTTTTGCAAAATGAGGGAAGTAAGGAAAGCTGAGGTCTTGGAGGTTATTTTTAAAAGAGTTGATGGCAGCGGGCCCTAAGTAGGTGCTGGGGGATAGGCGTTCAACTGTGCGGATCACACCTTGTACTGATATGAGAATGCGTGGGAAAGTAAATAAGATATTGGACTCGGGCTGATTAGAAACGTGATTAGAAACAGCAGCTGATTAGAGCTGATTAGAAGCGTGCATTTCATCAGTAAATGACTTCTGTAAGGTGTTTGAATTGTCTGGCCATTGGTTTGTAGATAGTGTGCCGTATTCATGCAAGAGGATAGGGACTGTATCAAAGGCTTTCGGACTACCCGTCTGCCAAAACTTCTTCGAATCGGTGTTTATCAAGCTTGAATGTGTGCAGTTGAATTTCGCTTACTATTTTCCTTTTTGTGCAATTTTGGAAGTTGTTTTATAAGTCTTCCAGTCCGAGGCCAAGTTTGTTCGATCTGCTTTCCTAAATGCCCGGTTTGTTCTGTTTATTGCCCTATTCACATCCTTGGTGAATCAAAAATCGTTTTTACGTGCAGTTATCATTTTTGTCGGCACACAAGGGTCTTTGATTTGTGTTAGTTTTTCACAAATTCTATAATTCCGCATGAAAAGCCCCATCAAATGTTATCAACAAGAGTTTAATTTTTTCACGCCTACACGTCCATAGTTACGAACAGGCTTGTTAATTTTAGTTTTATCGGCATGCAGAAGCGAAAGAGGTCCCTAAAGTTTTATGTTCACTAATTTCTGCTACGAAAAGAACTTCTGAGTGTTCTGGGTTATTTAAGAAGAAATCTAGGACATTAAGTGACTACCACGGATTTCCTGTTTATTAAATTTTAGTTTTATCTGCATGCTGAAGTGAAAGAGGTCACTGTAATTTATGTTGCCTAATTTCTGCTAGGACATGAACTTCTGAGTGTTCGGGATTGTTTAGGACGAGATCAGGGAACCCGTGGTAGTCACCTAATGGTGATTACCACGGGTTCCCCTGTTTATTTATCATCGTCATCAGCCTGACTATACCCACTGCAGGGTGAAGGCCTCTCCCATATTTCTCCAATTAACCCGGTTCTGTGCTAGCTGCATCCACTTTACCCTTGCGAACTTCTTAACCTCATCCGCCAATCTAACGTTTTGCCGTCCCCTGCTACGCTTTCCGTCCCTTGGAATCCAGTCTGTAACCTAAGCGACCATCGGTTATTACATTCGGATAGAAAGCTTTGCGGTGCCGAATGTATACCATGAAAGTTAAAATCGCACTAATAACAAGAAAGGGAGTTTGATTGTTTTACAAAGATGCGTTCAATGACTTCATTTAAATGTCCAATAACTTCCGGTTGGGTGTTTGAAGCTCTATAACAGTCGCCGATGATTCAATATGTACTACGATGCTGAGCATGCACCCAAACCATTTTTGAGGAAGAGTCGATAGGAATGAGCGGCGAGTAGAAATGTTCTTTAATCGCGATTAATACTGCTCCTCCTCGTCAAGAAACACTACCTATCGTTTCTAAATATAACAAACGATGTTAGAAACGCGATGTCATATGTCTTCGGTTAGGCAAGTTTCCATGCCTACGATAATGCTTTCGGAATGCTCCGGAAATTAGCCAAATTTGCTCCTCTCTCCAAGGTTAGCCCATTACCGTGAAGAAATATGCCTATGGTGTATTTTGGTGTGGATCAGGTGGTTAGCATCATAATTTGGAATGAATTACAAAGGTTTGAAGCAAAGAAAATTATTTTTGTTACCTATGCGGATACCCAATCCGAGCAGCCGCAGCCTTTGTTTGAAAGCCCTTTTGACGCGCAATCATTTTAAAGTAAAACCTAAGAATCGATTCCAAAATAAAACGTGCGGCGTAAATAGAAATGCTAAAGGTAAGAGGCTATCAGACTCAAGTAGCAGTAAGTCATGTCTGTGAAAGTCAGGAAAAGAGTATGTGGAGAAACTTCTCCCCTATATCTGGAAAAATAGAACTTGAATGAAAAAAAATATATATATTTTCGTGTAGAAGATAAGTTTTCTTCTATGCGGTTTAATGTCCCGAGGCTAAAGCTTTATGAAAGACGCCGAAGGGGAGGCTCTTATAAATATCGGCCACCTCATGTCCCTTAGGATGCACTGTTATCGCAGAGAAACAGGGGCGCCTTTCTTCCAGCTTCCGTCAAAAACACCGCAGCCGTAGCCAGAATTCGGCCCGCGCTCTTGAGTGGAGCAGTCAACCACTGAGCCACCAGACCGGGATCGTGTAGAAGTTAGCAATACAGTAGTTTGTTGCTGTGAGGTAGCGCACGGGTCGTACGTGCGCTACCGCGAAAATAACGAACGCGCTTGCCTCCCATATATGCTACATTTCTGTTATATATATTTTGCATTGTGCTCTTTCCCCCATTACAGGTTGAGTTCGCTTCTGAGAAAGGATTCAGATGCCTTCTTACGGAGGTAGAAGTGCACGAAAAGGCTGCTATGATTGTGAACAGAAACCTGAGTGCACTAACAACGTAAGAGGTAGAAGTGCACGAAAAGGCTGCTATGATTGTGAACGGAAACCTGAGTGCACTAACATGAGTGGAAAATACCTTCAACATACTCAATAAAGACAGTCAAACTTTGCTGAGCTTCCATTCACTTTTAGTTGTCAGTAAAATGCAATGACACCCAGGATTGTAGATAAAATACAGTACGGCGTAAACCCTTCTCTCGGGACGGGGTCTCGCCAGACGTCCGAAGTGACATTTTGACCTTGTCCAGCAGCGCAACTTCCACTTCCTCCACCATGAGCACCCTGTCCTATCACGTCTTCGTCATTCGTGCGTCACATTTTCCCCCTGTGCAGCCGAAGCACGCCAGGCGAGTTATATTTTCTCGCGAGAGTGGCATGGCTTCAGGCGGGCGGCGAGCAACAGTTCATTTTTTTGCCGAACGGCGACCAATTCAGGTAATACGTGTGATTTCATACGGGATGACAATTATTCTGTTCACGACCACATAAGAGCCATCATAGTGGGCCAATAACTTTTGATGCATGCCGCGGCGCCGAACTGGACGCCAGAGCCACACCATATCGGCCGGAGCGTTTATTTATTTATTTAATTTACCATCAAGGCCAGAGACATTACAGAGAGGACTGGAGAGTACATAACATGCCGGCGAGGACCACCGTAGTAGACCTTGCAGCGATGTGATGCGATGGATCGCAAGCGGGCAATCCGACGATCTTCATCCAAGGACAAGATCTCAGCGGCATCAACGATTTTCAGTGTTAAAAACGCAGGGTTGTGTCGACGGTGTAGTGTGGCAGGCGAGTGTACAAGAGTTAGAATTGACTGCAGCTTGTAGTTTCCTAGTAGCAGTACTAACAAATACCACCAGCCCCAGAGCCACATTCAACAATGCCTAATATAACAATAACGTACGAAGGAATAGTGGCCCTCCTGCTCAATGTTAACGAAAACAAATTGATTGGTCCAGACGAGATACCAAATGCATTTTTACGGAGGCACGCGCAATGTATTGCTCACTATATGCTGAGTATTTTTACCACTTCGCTTCAACAACAGATCCCAGATTCGCGATTAGCTAAGGTAATGCAAATGCACAAATCGGGAAATTGACAAAGCATCAAACATTTTAGAGCAATCTTATTAACATGAGTCATTTGCAAGCTTCCTTGAACATGTTATTTCTAAATAAATTTACCCGTATATGATACATTGATAACAATATTACCGTACGTTTTTTCGCCTGTGATTGTTTACGTTAACGAGAAATAAATACCAAGCGAATTAGCAGTGAAAAATGAAAAGTTAGGAAAATACAGTAGTCTCTTTTAAGAACGTTTGACAAGACTAAGCATACATTTGATTATAGTTACATGCTGGAATTTACTGAACTAAAACAGTTTCTGCAAGCAAATATTTAGGATTAACTATAGCAAGTGGCGTAAGTTGGAATATGCACATTAACCAGATTTGTTCAACTGTCGAAAAGAAACTATGGTTCTTACGTCGCAAAATGAAACTCTGATCACAATCTGCTAAATTGACAGCCTTCTTACTTACGTGAGGCCCACATTAAAATATGCCAGTGCTGCTGGGACCCTTTCCAAATAAGATTTATTCAGACTTGAGAAAGTGCAACGTATAGCATCCACATTCATATTGTAGAAATTTGTACGCTGAGATTTGTTCACACAGATGCTCAATTTGCTACAGGTACGTTCTTTAGCCGATCGACGTAAATCTTCAAGGCTGAAATTTCTCTTATTATTCTACGGGAACTTCTACAATATTGATAAAACTTAAGAGAATTTACGAGGCAGGAATGATTATAATTACCACGTTGCACAGTTCCACATTAATCCATCCGCAAACTCATTTTTCCCCCGTACTATAAGAGAGTGGAATTCTTTTCCAGTTGCTGTTCTAGAATCGAACACTATCTTGCTTTGAAAATCTAACAAGGACTTGTAAGATGCATTTTGTATGCTCTGTAGCTTTTCATGCTTGTATTGTTTTGTGCGTTGTACGTTTCTCAACAAACATTATTTTATTGTTAAAAGTGTGTTATCTTCCTCCCACCCTGTAACGCCCTTCACCGACCAACAATATAGGAAAATAAAAAAATAATAAAAAGTGTATGTCATGTAGGGCAGTTCGGTGTCCCAGTTCTTATGCTCTGAGTCCACAAGACAAGCATGTTGGTCAGTGCCCAGTTGTGCTGTGTTCTCTGTGGGTGATGTGGTGTTGTGTGCCTGTAGATTACAGTGCATAGACGTAGCAGCTTCTATAAAATATCGGCAGTGAATTGACGGCATCGGTTACTCATTACTACTCGTGCGATTTTGGAAGTTGTTTTATAAGTCTTCCAGTCCGAGGCCAAGTTTGTTCGATCTGCTGTAATCGACAACTGGGAGGCGCCACAGTGCGAAGTAGGCCAGCTGGAGCAGCGGTAGGGTATTTAGATACTGACACTGCGTGCAGGTCTGTCGCAGAACGCCTTCTCGGCCAGTAAAACCGCTCTTGAACACGACGGGGCCTGCGAGCCGATTCCAGACCTCCAGATGCAGGGTATTCATGCACCACACATAAAATAGAGAAGGACATAGTCTTTGAAACAACAAGTAGGTATCGTGCGCCCACAGGAGAGTAGTTCTTTCACAGTAGACTGCGGCGGATGCAGAAACGGCCTTTGCCTCCCTGCTTACGTGCGTTGGAAAATAGAGGATGTAGAGATGAATCTTCGCATTGCTCAGTTCTAAACTTCTCAATGTTAGGGAAGTCAGGAAAAATGACTGAAAGTTAGTGGTCGAAGTTGTCACTGCCCCACAGTGTAGATGGCAGTGGCGTAGTCTTTATCGCGTGTCGGCACCGGTTCTATACCACGTTGATGTTATGCTCAACGCCCAGCGCACAAGGCGACCACATTGATTAACGAGCCCGCAGAAGGAGGGATGGTAAGTCACAATTGTGAAAGGGCCACTATGCAAGTACTATTGGAACATCTGCGCAGCCAAGATCACTGCAAGGCACTTGCGTTCGGTGGCTATGTAGTGGCGCTCTGGCTTCCTGAGGGAGCGGCTCGGGTATGCAATAACATACTCCTGATCATCTCTGAGCTAAACCATAACAGCACCTGTGCCAACACCATTAGCGTCAGCATTAAATTCTGTGAGTGTGGAGGGATCGAAAGGCGAAAGGCCGGACAATAGGATGTGATGTCAGTAGAAACTTCAACTGGCGGAATAAGGCATCACACTCGGCAGTCCATTCAAATAAAGCTTCTTTGTGAAGAAGGCACGGCAGCGGGTATTTTTCTTTTCCCTACATGTCCTGCCCATGACCATTTCTTATTGATTTCCACTAGAATGTCAGTGACTTGAGTTATTTCTCTGACCCACTCTAAACGTTTCCTATCTCTTATGCTATCCCTATCATTTTTCTTTTCCTAGGCCTCCGCGTTGTAATCAACTTAAGTAGAACCATCTTTGTTAGCTTCCACGTTTCAGCCCCATAGGTAAGTACAGGTAAGGTGCAACTGTTGTATACCTTCCTCTTGAGCGATACCGGTAAGCTGCTAGTCATAATCTGCGAGTGCTTGCTAAATGCGCTCCATCCCAATCTTATTCTTCTGCTTATTTCATTTTCATGGTCCGGATGTGCGGTTACTACCTGTCCTAAATAGATATATTCGCCTACTACTTCCAGTGCTTCGCTACGTGACGTAAACTGCTGTTCCTTCCCGAGGCTTTTGAACATTACATTAGTCTTCTGCATATTGATTGTGAAGCCTACCTTTCTATGAGGATAGAAGAAGTTGAAGCTATGAATAGTACTGGGGAGATCGTGTCTCCTTGCCTAACGCCTTTCGTTATAAGAATTTTGGTACTTTCTTTATACAGAACTATGGTTGCTGTTCACCCTCTATATGGATCTTCCCGAACTTTCACGTACGGCTCATCTATAGCCTGATTTCGCAATGCCTGTATGACCGACGAGGTTGCTACTGAGTCAAATGCTTTTTCGTAATAAACGAATGCTATGTAAGGGTTGGTTATATTCTGAACAAGTTTCTATACCCTGGTTGATTTTATGGATATGATTGATCTCGGATTACAAAAGTTTTTTACTTGTCCGCCTGATGCACCGGGATTTTCCAGTAACCAGATCGCAGATCGACACCGGAAAAATAAGAAGTGCCCGAGAAGCAGTCTAGGCATCGTCAAAATGAGCCAAAAGATATACATACTTTTTGGTGGTGGCATTTCCCCGGCGATAGTCCACGAAAAATCGCCATGTGCCGCCTTTCTTACGAACAGGTATCACGAGAGCATCTCAAGGACTATACGACTCCTGAATGACCTTATTCACTAGCATGTATGTGACTACTTGCCCGTGGATTACTTTGCGCTCTGACGGCGACTCATGATAAGGCTTTTCACAAATCGGACGAGACGAGCCTGTACCAATAGTGCGGTGGGTACGACACTTAGGAACAAAGGATAGTCCACGAGTATAGAAGAAGTCGAAGACAGCTGAATGCTGCAGCAGAATGTCTACAAGTGAGCGGTGTTGCATGGTGTTTAGCGTTTTGCTGATCATGCCCAGAATTATGCGTTCAGCGCTGGACGCTGGAAGAGGTTCAACAGGGGCAGGCGCGGACGACGACATAGAGCTAGGGACAACGACGAAATCCGCTTGATGAAAGGATCCACTGAATTCAACTTAAAGATTACATCTTCCAAAAGGACGCTACGGCTCTCCACAAATGTCAACAAATATTTAGGTTTCATTACACTTGAACACCACTTGGCGTACCAGCGCAGGCATTTAAATCTTACGCTAATCACAGAAACAGTTGTAACGGTATCAACGAGAGCTGATGTAGATGCGACGTTAACGACCACGCAAACTTTGGTGTTGAGCATTGAGATTGGAGGAGGAATACCAGAACAGATAGAAGTTCCAGCAGCCTCACCTTTATCGGTAACGTTGGTCTGTTTTCCGAACGCGGTGATGAGGACCGGCGATGGGGAGACTGAGACCGCCGCGTGCGAAACACGATAGGAGGACTGACACTGCACTCCGACGCCGGGGACAAATTACGAAGGGTGGTGTGCCGAGGTTCTGTTGGAAATCATGGCAGATGCACCTTGGTAAGCTCGTCGCACTGGCAACACTGGCGGCTCACATCTATAACGTCGACGATGGTGGCAGAATCTTGCGATATGGTCCGGAATACCGCCGCGGAAGGAAACCATAGGTGGGCGGTCAATGGTCCATGCCTGACGTTCTTCGTGCTAACGATCAAAGGTCTGTATCTGCTACAGCTACACCGTCAGTTGTAGCAGATACAGTCAGCTACACCGGGACCCATTAAAAAGGCATCACTCGGTGCCTTCTCGTCGTGAATGGGCTGTGTCCACTCCATGCAGCGCTGGTCGTGATGCCTTGACTTTGTAGCGCTGTTTTTGGTCGAAGATAGGTGTGCAGTGCGTAACAAGATCCGTTGCGTCGATGGAAGAAGACTCCCCGATCGCTGCATATCAAAAGGGTGTATATGGGAGCTGGACAATTCCTCGCGAACCATCCAGCGAATAATGAAGGCAAGATCAGTGGCTCTGGAAATTTGTTCAATGGTAGCAACGTTTATCACTATATCCAAGCGATCGAACTTTGGTACAATTCGGCGCATCTTCAAAATATCAAATGCTCGGCAATGACGTACGACATCGGTGACGGAGTTCAAACTTTCCTTGCTGATATGAACTTGTATATGTCTTCAGCGAACCCTTGAACAAATGTCCCAATTTACCCTCGTCTGACATACGAGGCGAGTCGACCTCGCAGAGCTTCGGTACTGCATCAATATACTGTATACACGTCTCACCGGGAAGCTGAGCCCAATGAGACAATGTCTGTTCAGCCCTCTTCATTTTCGTCGAGGATTCACCAAACCACATTCTTGTTCCACGAAGTGAGGCCAGGATGTCAAGGTATCCTCGCGATTTTCGTATCATGTGAGTGCCAAGTCAGTGAGTGAGGAAACGACGTTCGACATCTGGTCATTATTGTCCCACTTTTTATAGCGGTTCACTCGTTGGTTGGGAGTGAGCCATTCTTTGATGTCAGCACCAGCTGCTCCAGCGAAGGCGCTGGGCTCTCGGTAATGCGGCCAAGAACTGCTGGGTGTAGACATAATTGCGGCTTCTCCGTCCAGGTATATTTAGGGTACGTGAGGTGGTAGGCTGGCAAGACCTCGACTCCGACGAATCTCGGGTTGACCCATTGTCATTTAGGATGTACCCAGCAATCCTCCACTAAGATGTTACGGCGTGATCCCTTCTCTCTGGACGGGGATGCACCAGAGGTCCGAAGTGAGATCTTGATCGCGTTCAGCATTGCTATTTCCACCGCTTCCATCATCATGGTGTCGGAAGTAACGCGACTCCGACAGTAAGTCAGTCAGGGGGCCCCTTCCTATCGCACGGCCACATCTTCTACGTCGGCAAATGTCAAAGCAACGTCTGCTTCCTGGACTACGCCGCCAGCCCGTGGCATCCTTCGTCATTCAGCCGCCCGAGGCCTTCTGCTACACGACTACTGCCGAGTGGCTGAAATGAAGGAAGCGGTTCGGGTATTTTTACACGGCTTCTGGTCTCTGCGACAAGTCAAGGTCACATTAAGTAAACACGCACCTTTACCTGATGGGCGACCAGGCCGATGACGTTTTCGGATCATTCAAACTCTCCCAAGAAAACGCCAAGAAATTAGAGGTTGTGCTGAAGCAGTTCGACATTTACTTCATTCCGCGGCGAAACGTGATCTTTGAGCGGGTACGCTTCAACACGAGGGTTCAGCATGACGGCGAATCCGTGGAAATCTTCGTGACCGCGCTTCACACGCTTTCCAACCACTGCGAGTATGGCACCCTCTGAGAGAAACTGGTTCGAGGCAGGCTGGTCGTCGGCATTCAGGATAAGAAGTTGTCTGCGAGCCTGCAACTTGATGCTGATCTTACCCTTCAGAAGGCGCTTGAGTCCGTCAGGCAGGTCGAAAGCGTAGGTCAACAGCAAGGGGAGCTTCACCCAGGAACGCTGACCGTCAAAAAAGTTGCAACAGGCAGGCAGCAAGTCGAGCATCCTACAAATCCCAGCGCCGGGACAGGTATGCAAGTGCTGCAACAAGAAGGGCCATTACGCATCTTTCTGAAAGTCATGCTAGGTTGACATCGTTGAAGCATCAGAACCCGAAAGCGAACATAAATTTCTTGGAACAGTCTCGTTCTTCGATACATCGACATGGGAGACGACTGTCCTAGTACAAGGAAAACCTGTCAAATTCAAGATCGACACAGGCGTCGACGAGTCTGTCCTCCCTACCATGAGTTTCAGCATGGTTCAACATCAGCCTCCGTTGTCATGTGCTCCGCGTCAGCTTTACGGTCCTGACGGGAGACTTCGCTGCCAAAGGCAAAACACGTCTTCTACTCTCCGACCATGGACGTGAAACGCTGCAAGACGTCTACGTCCTGGAAGATGTCCACACTCCCCTACACAGCTGTGCGTCTGGCACGAGAGCCTTTCCCCAAATGTCTATCTTCTTGACTTGTGCTATCAACTTCATCTCCGTGACTGCTACATTTTCCCTCTGGACCGCCGAAGCCCCCCGGGTGAGGTAGTTATTCGCTCCCACGGTAGTGAAAGAGCTTCGTCCGGGCATGGGCTACTTCGGTTGCGGTTGAGCGACGACCACTTGCTGCCATGCCTGCTGTTTGGAGTTCATGTCGCTGACGTGTGCGAACCTAACGTAGGGACCAAATTACTGCGCCAAAATTTTCTGGGCTAAGCCACGCTTCTGGAGGGGTCGCCAAATCAACACTAAATCTCCAGGGGCGTCAGACATTGTTATGCCGACTGTCGTACCGAGCTTCGGAACGCTGTTGCGAAGCAAGAATTCGCAAACGCCCAAGACGGCGAGCTTCTTAAGCAGGACAGAATTTCGACGATATACGGTTCGTCATAGACGATGTAAGGAAGAATGGTGTCTACACAATATCGTGGAGGATGGGCATATAGACGAATGAACGTACAATATCCGGCCACCTCATGTGTTGCATAGGCAAACGTTATAAATGGCGGTATGGTATCTGAGGTCTTGTGGTCAGATGTGATGTACAGTCTGTGAAAAGTGAAGATCCCAGGGGGTCTGCTTCTGATTCATATCGTACTGCTTGTAATGTATCTATAATTTTCCACATCTCTTGAGAGTAAGAAGATTTTTTGCCCTTCCCTCCCCTATGAGAAGTGCATCTACTAATGCGAAACCAGCTACACTACACGGATCAGAAGTAGACCCCCGGGCTCTACACATTTGACAAAGGCTGCACATAGAGAACATATTGACGAGTGTGCGGTTTGTGTGCTGTGTCAAGCCTCTAGTTTGAGGGTGATATAGTCTGGAATGTTGAAAAAGCGACATACACAAACGGAGTTCTTCCACAACATGTGCCATAAACTGGCTACCTCGATCACTGATGATCACTCGAAGACGTCTACGGAAGACAGTGAGGATGACGGAAAGGAGTAAAAACAGGGACACGTGGTGAGCAGTGGCTGAAGGAAATGCGGCCGTTTCGCAGTAACAGATGAGACACCCATTACTGCGAAACGCCCGCAGTTATTTCAGTCACCGAGGGAACGGCTCGCTGACGCCCATCGTGGAGGATGACGGAATGGGCCAAGAACAAAGATACGTTGTGAGCGGTGTCTGAAGGAAGTGCGGCCCTTTCGCAATAACGGGTGAGACACCTATTACTGCGAAACGGCCGCACTTCCTTCAGCCACCGCTGACCACATGTCCCTGTTCTTGCTCCGTTCCGTCATCCTCCGCCATGAACCTCTACGAGTGATCATCACTGATTGAGGTAGCCAATCGGCACAAACCACGATGCAGCGATTTTCATTGCAATACTTCGGGTAAGGGCCCTATAAATCGATTCCGACTATTTCTAATGCACCACGTGATGAAGTCACAGGATTCAGCAGGCCCTGTGGCGTGATATAGGGTATTTGTACAGTTGGCACTGAGTGCAGCACGCCACATATCGCTCAGTCGTCTGATGCATCTTCGACCAATAAAACCAGTCGCGGATACGGTGGAGGTTCGTGCAGAGCCCAGGTGACAGGAAGTGGGGTCGTCGTGCATGGCACGCCGGATGCACGAGCTGTGGCTCTCGAGAACCACGAGTAGAAAATCCGTACCGTGGTTTGAGTAAGCCTTTTTTGTAGAGATGGATATCACGGAGACAAAATGGACTGGGAACTGTCGAATTACGCGGTGCTGCAAGCTGAGGCTCGAGGCTTGTCTCAGTCTCTTGTTCAGGCCGCAGAGCCGAGACACCGGGAAATTCGGACACGACAGAGACGATGCCGTGATCAGAGTCAGCAGTCACATTCGGCCGTAAGTAAGGGAAGACGTGAACGACAGTCTGCATCGGCGTGTTTGCGGCGACTCTTGTGCAAAACAGTGAAGGCATACTGCTGCAGACGAATGGCTCAGCGTGCCAGACTACCAGAGGGATCACGAAGGTTGACGAGCCAACACAGGGCATGATGGTCCGTCACAACCGTGAAATTACGTCCATAGAGGTAGCACTGAAATCTCTGAATAACGAAAACTACAGTGAGGGACTCATGCTCCGTAACACTGTAGGTACGCTCAGGTTTACTGAGGGAATGGCTTGCATACGCAGGTACATGCTGCTGGTTGCCGAACGTTGTACAAGCACAGCACGGAGACCAATCTCATTGCATCAGTGTGGACTTCCGTCAGAGAGGAGGGGTTGAAATGCCATAGTATGTTATGCGACGTAAGCAAAAACTAGCTGGTGGAACGACGCGTCAGTCTGAAGTCCATTCGAAAGGGACGTCCTTTTGGAGAAGGGACTTTGCCGAGTACTAGCATTCGACGTTCGTCAAAACGACCCTTTTTAGAATTCAGGGCAAGGCCAGCCTCCAGCAGGTAGTCTTAAACAATATGTCGCGTGTTATGTTCAGTAAAAGCTCGGCCTAAAATAATGTCGTTTAAAAAGCACGTGCAGAATCCCACTTGAGGCGTCCATAAGTCTTTCAAACGTGGCCAATGCGTTACAGAGGCCGAAGGGCACCAAATTAAATTCAAATAGACCCCCCATCCGGCGTAACAAATGCACTTTAAATCGTGACATGAATCGTTCGAAGAACAAAACCCCCAACACTGCGAAGCTGCTTTTGAGTCTGTATCGTTAGACTGTGTCAGCTACTGAAGACTTCTGTAGATCTGGGCAAACTCCAACGCGGGCAAAGAGACTGCCGAGTACTAGTACTCAACGTTCGTCAAAACGACCCTTTTTAGAATTCAGGGCAAGGCCAGCCTCCTACAGGTAGTCTTAAACAATATTGCCGCGAAAACTTCTAAACAGTATTTGTTTTTAGCAGGCGCCGGCATACGGCCTTATCACTCTGATTATGGATCGCGTAGCAGTTCCTTATTCTTTGTTTGTTAATGCTCGATGTCGCGAGTCACACCTTTATCAGTTTTCGTTGTAGCGCAAGATGCACCGAGATCTATCCTGAAGAATTCGGCCACTCGTGTGCCTTTCTACAATGTTCCAGCCTGTGCTGGTAGCTGTTTGCGACGTTATCTAGATTGTTTTGAGCAGCCTTTAAACTGAGCGTTGACGAGTGTGACGGGCGTTCTTTGTTCGACGATCGACGAGCACGTTTGTTGCTATTGCCGTCGCCGAGTTGCTTAGTTCTTTTGCGGGCGCAAGTCAGCCCAATAAAGAGTTTCTTCAGTGCAATCACCGACTCTTCATTTGTGCCATCGACCCTGGTCACCACCACGTGACAATATGTCGCGTGTTATGGTTCAGTAAAAGCCCGGCCTAAAATAACGTCGTTTAAAAAGCACACGCAGAATCCCACTTGAGGCGTCCATAAATCTTTCGAACGTGGCCAATGCGTAACAGAGGCCGAAGGGCACCAAATTAAATTCAAATAGGCCCCCCCATCCGGCGTAACAAATGCACTTTTTTCTTTGTCAGCAGAGTCCATCGAAATCTGTAAATACCGCGTTCGCAAATTAACCGAAGATAAATAAGACGGGGAGAAAAGGTTACTTATGGCATCGCCGATGCGCAAACGAGGATACACATCTTTTATAGTGATGGAGTTGAGGGATAAGGGTAGATGGAAAATACTTTAGTAATCTGCGATTTTCTCATGAAATTGCCTTTCTAAGCAAGTGAGGGAAGAACTGCAAATAATGATTAATGACCTAGACAGGAAAAGTAGAAAGGAAGGCTTGAAAATCAATATGCAGAAGACTAAGGTAATTTTCAACAGCCTCGGGAAGGAACAGCAGTTTACATCAGGTAGCGAAGTACTGGAAGTAGTAGGCGAATATGTCTACTTAGGACAGGTAGTAACCGTAGATCCGGATCATGAAAAGGAAATAAGAATAAGATTGGGATGGAGCGCATTTGGCAAGCACTCGCAGATTATGACTAGCAGCGCACCGGTATCGCTCAAGAGGAAAGTATACAACAGTTTCATCTTACCTGTACTCACCTATGGGGCTGAAACATGGAGGCTAACCAAGAGAGTTCTACTTACGTTGAGGACAACCCAGAGGGCTATGGAACGAAAAATGGTAGGTTTAAAATGTTCATTAAGAGATAGGAAGCGTGTAGAGTGGGTCAGAGAAATAACTCAAGTTACCCACATTCAAGTGGAAATTAGAAGAAGAAATGGGCATGGGCAGGACATGTAGAGCGAAGAGAGGATAACCGATGGTCGCTTAGGGTAACAAACTGGATTCCAGATTAAGAAAAGCGTAGCAGTGGGCGGCAGAAAGTTAGGGGGGCGAATGAGGTTAAGAAGTTCGCAGGGGTCAAGTGGATGCAACTAGCACAGAACCGGGTTAAGCGAGAGGCCTTCGCCCTGCAGTGGGTATAGTCAGGCTGATGATGATAATGATGAGGTGACGGTAGTCAATGCAGAACCTCCATGTTCCATCTTTTTTCTTTACCAATATCATGAGAATAGCCTAAGTACTGGATGACTCTGAAATACTCCCCTGTTCAACATCTCTTAGACTGGCCCGGCGATGACCTTACGCTCTGATAGCGAGACACGGTGCGGCTTTTGGCGGCTAGGATGGGCCGATCCCGTGTCAATTCTATGGCATGTGTGAGACAGGAAAACGTTGCGAGCCGTCGGACTGCGGGAAATCGAAGACGGAAACGTGCTAGGATGATAGATTTGTCAAGATCTGTTGGAACGCGTTCAGCGATGCGCTGATCATCGGAACAAGCTTCTATTCAGCGGGCGAGCGAGTAGCGGAGTTTTCGGGGAAAGGTGTAGTAAGAGTTACATAATTCGGGATAGCTGCGCTACATGAAGCTAGCTTCAAGCCCGCTAGAAATCAAGTGGTTCTGGTGAACAATTTATAGGCGACAGTTCGGTACTGCCCTGTTTCACGCAGAGGAAGCAATGCGGCAGTAATACAGCTTTCTTTACGTAATGTAAATTAAGAGGCGCCGCAGTATCCTCACAGGAGTCGCTAATGGTACGGGAGCGAGACACTTGGACACACACTACGGAATGTGGTTGTACGACGACTTCCTCACACACACGCACACACACACACACACACACACAACGCCTTCATAATTTAACGATTAGTTGAAACGTTTACGAGGAAGAGAACCAATAACAGCGCCCCCGTCCGACAATCAACATAACACCGCACATATGCAAGAAGTCAATTTTTAAGATTATTATAGACATTTTAGTTTGACGTACGTGAAACTCCCACGTACGTGAAGTGCCTACTTGTGACCAGTGCGCATGCGCAGAACATGCATAGTCCTCGGGAGTTTCACGGACGTACGTGAGATCCAGATTTTCACGTTGGCGTCTTCACGTTGCTGGCGCACGTAGAGTTGACAACATGACGACGCCCTGCCCGCCCGCTTCACAGCAATAACAGCTTCGACGCTAATTCCTACGCGCGATATCGTGTTCTAAACTGTTGTATTCGCTTTTAGCTTACCCAATCTTACCCTCGCGTAAAGTTTCAAGTGACAAATAGCCTTTTCTTTTTAGAAAGAAGGACGATTTTTTAGCCGTTAAGCCTGACGCAGAAGCGTTTGTCGTCGACATAGCAACGATGTCGCAAGATCATGCCAGACCAGAGTTGAGCGAGAAGTGGCTAGAGTGCCAGATGCAAGCCGGCAACCAACCAGAGCCAATCCGTTGTAAGGGGAAGGTTGTGAAGTTGTAAGCATGAGTTCTGTTGGTTCTGTTGCCCAGCGAGTTCATTTTGCAAAAGCGACGATCTGGATATGCTTCGCGACGTGAGAGAATGCAATCCATTCGATGACTTCATGAGACACGCAGTGCGGTGGACGCATATAGGTATGCGCCTGTCGGAGGCAAAAAACAAAGCCTTCACTGCCCGCACTGTGCGGGAGCGGACGGATCTATTGCTCTCGCAGCATGCCGAGAAAGATAGAAGAAGCCTTCGCAGGTGAGTCATTTTGTCATTTGACTTCAATGCGCAGCACGATATGTGGAAAGGAACAGCCAGTACAACAGTCTGTTTTCATTGGCACCTCTTAGGTCCGGAACCGAGGAGGAGTACTCGGAGCAGGACCAGCTGCTTGAAGAAATTTTGACGATCGCCAAAGAGGACGGCTACAAAATTAAACAGTCCAAAAGAGTTCAAGCAAGAACTGGCGGCCGAAGCGCATCCGCTGACACAAAACGTTCAGCGCCGGCAGCGGGGGATTCCGCAGCGAAGGCGTACGCTCGGGCAAGGCTTGACAGCTCTGCCGGCTTAGACACAGAATGTTAGTATATGTCATCGCCCTTTTGTGGCATTGGACTTTATTCGAAGCCTTGGATTTCAACACACCTTAATTGGGATTCATGTTTTCAATGGCACAACTTCAGGTGCTAGCGGCCCCACAGCGAGCCAGTTTGAAGAAATTACGAACTGTACCGAAAACGACTCCGTCCCGGAGGAACTTCCGCCACTGCCTGAGCTCGACGCAGAGAGCGGTGGTTCCTTTGAGCCCAGCCCGGCGCCTTCGCTGGCCTGCGTCACGCCTGCGTCACAGCAGGCAGTGGAGGACGACGTGGACATGCCGCCTCCAGCTAGGAGCGAGCCCATACGCAGCACCGGTAAGTCACTTTCCCAATTAGCCAGCTGCAATTTTTCAGTCAGTCCTATTTCACGGCTGTTTTCTGTTTCCATTAAGAGCATGTTGAGAGCAGCCATTTTTTCAAAGGCAAACAAAAGGACCTTCTAAATTGGTCTAGCAACAGGAGATTACGAGAGAATAATCATTAAGCACTGTGACAAATACATTTTTGGCAATCGACGACCAAGAGTAGGCGGTCTGAGTTATGAGTGCAACTCCATCGCTCTGTTGGCACGTAAGAGTGCATCTTAATCTTGTCCGCATTCATAACCACAATTCTGCTGAATATTGTGGTTAAGCATAGACTGTTCCTGATGACATGCAAAACCATAAGTCAGCATTATTCCGCATTATGCTTACCTCTATATAAGCAAAAGTGGATGCAAAAAGCGGTTTATTACGATTGTGTGTGGCACTGGAAGCAGTGTGGTGTTTTTTTTTTTTTTTTTCGATGCATCAATGGGAACTAGGCAAAAGCACTTGACGCGTTTAGCTGGAAGAAAATAAGATTACTTTAATAGCATTGGAAGCAGTGTGGTCTTTTTTTTTTCAATGCATCAATGGAAACTAGGCAAGAGTACTTGACGCGTTCAGCTGAACGAAATTAAAATTACCTGAAATAAAGAAATTCAAATTTCTTTCAGCAGAACGCGTCAAGTGCTCTTGCCCGTTCCCATTGATGTATTGAAAAAAAAAGACCACACTGCTTCCAGTGCCGCGCACAGTCATAATAAACCGCTTTTTGCATCCACTTTTGTTTATAGGGAGGTGTGGTTGCTTTTATGCATTGTTATTGAGGCTGCATTTCTGGGCACATTGTTGTGCACTACAGGAAAAAGAACTCAAGCTGCAAGGCAGGAGCAGACGGACTACGAGTTCCTGCAAAAAAGAATGAAGCATGATGAATATATAAAAAAAAGTCTTCCTTATTAAATAAAGGTGCATCGCCATTGACGAACAGCGCATTACCTGGGAGAAGGAGAGAACCTTGAAGGAATTGCACCTTAGGGAAGAATAACGTAAGCAGAAGGCTAAAGACAAAGCAGAAGTGAGGCGGTGCCGTGCTCAAGATCGTGCTGAGGAAAGGCGTGGGAAGGCAGAAGAGCGCCGTATGTACGCAACCCAACAGCAAACGTTTCTCACAGTCACGGAAAACCTCTTGAAAAAAATGACTACCATTGAAAACATGTTGCAAATGAATAAATAAAAGGGCTGTTGAAGTTCTCACTGCAGCTGCAGCAGAGGTGAAAAAGGAATATGAGCATTCATTCCACCTTAGAATTCAGTTTAATGTACCGACTATGTGTAGCAGGGCATGACTGTCAGTCACACCATAACCAACTAAAGTAAAAAATACTGGAACTAAGGAGAGGTTTGAAGCAATGAACTCAAGAGAATTTGACTTCAATTACAAGTTTAACAATGAAAACATGCCTGTATAGACATCCAACCAATCACACGTAGATAGGCAATGAACGAATCTTAACAATGGCAATGCGCACGAGCACATAGCTGTTGTACAAGTTATAGCTGAGTCACATTTAACACAAATAACTACACTCTTTAGATTGCTTTACAATGCGGTGGAAGAATGTACGACGACAATTCAAATACTCATGCAAAGAAGGTGGGCTCAAAGCAAAATAGTCTTACATCTGGCTGCCATACAAGCATGTATGGCAGTTGGCAAGAATTGTCCCTGTCTTGTACATTTGTGCAACTTGTCGAAGTAGTTTCAGATTTTTTTGAAGTCCGAAAGTGCGAATTTTGCCACCACTTTTCCGAAGCCCCATTCCACAGCCTGTCGCACACGGCTCATGCTGCTGTTGAACACTAGCTGTGCAGGTGTCGGAGAGTTTCTACCATGTGGTTTCATCAGAAGCGGCTTCAGCGGGTATGCCTGGTCACCATAGATGACATAATTGTGTCCTCCTACCAGTCTCTCCAGTTTGTCGTACATTTTGCTGTCCTGAAGGATCCCTGCACACACGATTGAAATGTCAAACAATCATCAATCACAGAACATAATTGCGCTGAGCCAGAGTAACAGCTAAATACATTCAATGTTTTCTCAAGATTACGTACTCTCGGCTTCTGAAGAGCTGTAGCGCGTCACTGTGATAGATATGGCACATGAGCGGCCAAGGTAATCAAGGCTGTGGTGTACAAAACACAGATAGTATATGCCTGTTAGAGGTAGTGAAGGGCTAAACAATTTCAATTTGTTTATAATGTATCCTTTTAAGAATCTAAGGATGCAAGAAGAAACTACAGTTGCATTTTCCTAAAAGCAAGCTAAAGGATAAAAGGAAAGGGGCGTGTGCAAATGGAAATAGCAGAGCTCAAGTTAGTGTGACGAGGTGAATAAAAGGCACCATAATGCTGCATGTCTTTTCCCTTGTCTGTTGTACATGCTCCACTAGCAGGAATGCCTCTGCACTGACCATTAACCTTGATGCTAAAGCAGAACAGTGTGAACTGCTCCTTTCGTGCTCTTGACAGACGAACTAACCTGCATCGTGTCGTCTTCCAGGGTATGCCTCATCCAACTGGCACACAATACCATTGAGACACATAAGTGATTGATATTTCACACAGTGTACTCTCTTGTGCCCCGAAAAGTATGCCTGCTGGTTTCTTTTACGTCGACATATAGGCCGAGCCGCCCCGTCATTAAAGGCCCAGCAATTGGGCAGTGGGGCAACTTTGCTTTTCACGGCCTGAAAATGAAAAACATAGCATAAGGAAGCAGCAAACACAGCTGTTCAATGAAGGGAATGCTCTATAAGTCCTTAGCCCAGTTATAACTGCATCCATTCCACTATTCTAGAGATAACATACTTTTAACGGAATAACTACATGTAAAGTAATTTTCACAGGAGAGTTCTAGATATCGCTTCTATATCTCTTCAGCGCGGTCATACAATTTTGATTAGAAGTTAGTGCTCAGGCAAGTTGCAGAAGCATTATTTGCAATGGGTTAAAAGGTTTTTGGGTGTGTGCTCATTTGCAGTTACTGGGCTTATACAGGAATTTATTTAGGTACCATTTCATTTCATCCTGCGCGATGCACATTACAGTCCTACACATGAATGATTGTTGCAGAGGTTTCGGTACGAAGGGGGGAGTAAGCTAACTGACAGCCTGATCTTAATTTGTATTAAACACATGCTGCCCTGGCGCTGGAATGCTTAGTTGGTCTGATTAGAACCTCAACAGAGTTTTCTCCGGCTTTATTATATCGCCAGAAATGAACACTGTCACAGAGGCAACACAAATATTTTAATGTTTTTTTGTCGAATGTGCGTGTATAATTTCACTGCCTCTTGTTTACAGTTTTCGGGGCAGCTTTCGGCGGGGGGGGGGGGGGGGGGGGTGAGAAAATGAAGCCAAATTTTCTGTGTAAAATACGTGCTGCTTAGATTCCGTGATTTTTAATGTGTTAAGGTTCGTGGGAAACGATCTTTATCTTGTCTTTAAGTATAGTACTGTCCGAGCAAAAACATGACTTACGTCTGCCAGTTCCCTGAGACAGGAAGGAGTGCCCACTGATGATTATTGCAGTCACTCAGCAAATGTGCAAACGTCGTGGTAATGTGACTGATTACTTGTGACACGACGGAGGACATAACACATGTGTGCAGCCCAAATAGTTCCTGCAAGTCACGCCACCTGTTCGGGTATGCAAGGCGTCGGAGCAGAAGGCACATTGTATCGCGACTTGGCACGGTCACTTTCTGTGCGCTTACAAACTGATCTGGCAGGCGCAAAGCTCTGACTAGATTATGCAGATCTTCTTTGCGGAACCTAAACTGCTGTCTGAACAGAGTACTGTCAATGCTATCAATATCGAGCAGTCCGAAGCGGGGAACGATACTTGAAGAGTTCGTGCTCCCTCCGGAGCCTCATATCATACTCGATGTCATTGAGTGTATAGTCTCCTTTCAGGAGCCATCGGTCCCTTCTCGTCAACAGCAGGTCGTCAATTTCATCCTATGTCAATCGCGACACGACCTGATGATTGCACAAAATACTTGAAGGCATAGCGCGAACTCTTGATTGTTCACTGTAAAGCAACGACGCTGAGAACAGCAATTTCCAATTCCACCGATTCTTGCCTACGGCCGCAGCGTGGCTCGGCTCAAGGCAGCTCGACTAAACAAAATTAGTTTTGTTCATCTGTACTAGATGGCGCGGCATAACACGTACGCAGTTTTTCGAGGCTTGTATGAAAGGTCCATACATTTTGCTTCACGTACACGTAGACACGTGCGTGAAACTAAAAGTAGTCCTGGCGTAATGCGCGTAGCGCACGTAGACTTCTCACGTTTGCGTGCGTAACTCTGTACGCACGTGAAACTAAAACTGTCATATGTCTTGTGCAGATCGGGGCAGTACAGAAAACTCCGCCGGAATTAATGTGCCCCCCCCACCCCCCCAAATATACTTTAACGCTGCACACCCCAACATAATACAGTAACTCTCCACTCGCTCCATAAATATTACCAGTTTCGTCGCAAATAAACATAACTTTGTTCTGCAAAAGGTTCCTAAAATCTAAACGCTTTACCGAAATATCAGCACCAGTGTCTACCAATGCAATGGTGGACAAACCGTAAAACATAGATGACAAAAGCTACAAGCACAATCACGTTATTGACCAGGTATACGGGTTAACCAGCGCTCGTTCTACATCTCCAGTCTTTGACAGCTTACGTACTAATTCCGCTTCATTGCTCGCCTCTGACATGAATACGTCATCTGATTAACGGTTGCAGAGGAGAAGAGACCATCAGTCCTCCACAAATCACGTCTCCTTTTTGTACACCAACGCAAGGAGCGTAATTGAAAGCGCAGCGAACTTTCATCTCTTCAAGATACGTGTCTTGCTGACATCATAGCATTGACTAAAACATGACTACACAGGAACATCTGTGACTGAAATTCTTGACTCACCAGACAAATTTCATATTTATCGACCGAGAGGAATGCTAGGTAAGACAGAGGTGTCCTAATAGCCATCAGTGAACACCTAGTATCCTTGCCCTACAAATGCGACCTACAAATGATATGGGTACGTGTTAAAATATATTACCGTCAGTTTTTTTAGGTGCTAGCTATCGCGCTCCTAAAGTTTCATCCACATTTACCTTCGACCTTCCTGACGCCATGAACATTTTAACATCGCGTTACCCGGCAGCACTTATGTTGTCTTTACTCGGCAACTTTTATTTTTCTATGTATTGATTGATTTGTTTGTGCCAGGGTGTTACTTCCCATTTTCTTGTTTTTTTCGCGCAGTTTTACTCGTTCGCTTGATTGGGTCTTGGTAGCTAACCTTAATAAACCTTACTCATCGACTTCCCAAGAATTTAAAGATTTATGTTCGTGCTTCAACTTAACGCAAATCGTCACATAGTCTACACGAATAACTGACACTACTGTAAACATATTATATTTAGTTCTTTGAGCTAGCTCCTAAATTTGTTCGCAAAAAGTATACTTGCCAGTTTTAAGTGATCACATTGCATTCAATTTTTCCATCACTATACCCCAATAAAAGACTTAAAAACACTAAAACCTTGCGCAACTATCACCGTTGCATATTTCATCAAAGTAAACACCGAACTAGGTCAATTGCTACCGGTTGGTATTGATAACTACGATTTACGCACTGTTGAGGATAATTGGTCTGTATTTAAGCAAAAGATTACAGATCTTACTAACTTTTACATAGTAGTCCGAAAAATCACGTATAATCAAAAAGCACCTTGGTATAACACATACATCAAGCGATTATCTAGCAGAAAAAAGGGCTCATATCGTGTAGCTAAATCATCTGACAGCCAACTTCGATGGTCACTGTGATGCTGTGCGAAAGGAACTCATGTTTCAGATGTGAAAAGTGCGAAAAAAAGATTTTCTTACTACGACATAACCACACATGCTAACAGAAATTCCTAAGAAATTTTGGAAAGTTGTTAATCCGGCTGACACATTCAGAACCGTACTAACCAACGCTACAGTGAAGCTATTTCTGACCATTAATGCTCAGCAATAATGAGCATTGTCTTCTCCAGTCATTTTACTACAGCTGCGCCGAGCAACTTACCAGAATATTGTGCCCATGATTACTTGCCTCTGGATCGTGCTGTTTTCAAACCTGTAGGAATTTCAAAAAATTGTTGATAACTTGAAATTATTTTCATTCTCCGGCATTGACTGTATTAATGCAAAATTTAAAAAAGTACCAAAGCATATTCCTCAATCATTACATCCGTAATATTCCCGCAATCGTTAGATAATGGTACGCTGCCCGAGGACTGGAAGATAGACACTCACCATACGCCCTATCTCTATCAAGAGCATCCCCCGTAAAATCATTGAACAGTTGTTGTTTTCACATAGAGCAAATGTTTTGGAATCGAACTTATTTCTTCATCCCACACAGCACGGTTTCCGCGAGTCATATTCATGCAAAACAATTTCTTTTATTCAGTCATAGGTTGAATGCAATTCTCGACCGCCACTCCATCGCCGATTGCATCTTCTTGGACTTTGCCAAGGCATTCGATAATGTTAGTCATCGTCTCTTGTTACTAAAACTGCGCATGCTTGGTCTTGACTCAAACATACAAAAACGGCTTCAATGCTTTCTTACAGGACGTGAGCAATTTTTACAGCTATAGCATGCACTTTTCTATATACCCAGTTCTTTCCGGTATTCGACAAGACGCTGTCCTTGGCCCTTTACTTTTTTAATATTCATTGCGATCTCCCTAATTGCATTACCTCATCAATTAACCTATTTGCTGACGACTGCGTAATCTTCGCTGAAATAACTTTTTACCCTTGACATACGAGCTATTGAGTCTAATATTACCCATATCTCCTCTTTGTGTGAAGCATGGCAATGACTCTAAACGTTAAGAAGTGTAAATTCATGTATATATCCCGAAACAATAGCGACTTACTTATGTATCACCTTAAAAGTATCCCTCTTGAGTCTGTCACGTCATACAAGTATCTCGGCATTCATATCATTTCAAACCTCAGCTGAAAACTCATGTCGAAATCATCAACAAAGCTAACCCTGTGCTGAGATATTTAAAACACAACTTTCACTCGGCACCTTCTGACATTAAACTTTTCTTTTACAAAACACTCGTCCATCCACAAAGGAGTAAGCACCATCGATTTGGGACTGGGGCACTAATGAATTCATTAACCAGATCGAAATAATTCTAAACAGCTCGGCTCAATTCATGTTATCTAGCTATATTCTAACTTTCAGCATATCCACGATGAAATCCAACCTAATCATCTTGTGACTTACATCCCGGCGTAACGCCGCACGGCATTGTATTTTTAATAAATTATTTCACCACAACACTCTCCGTGATTAACTGCTGATTCCACCTTCATATGTGTCTTCGCGCTTAGATTATGTTCATAAAGTAGGCATAATCCCATGTAATACGAAATTATACTCGGATTCTTTTACCCACCCACATGAAATGACTGTAATCGCCTTCCTTCTCTTGCGATGATCACTCAACATCCACTATTTCAGTCTACTGTGGCGAGAATTGATCCCAGTGACGAGAACTGGCGAGAATTGGGCCTAGTTGGGGATTCATAGTGGTTCACCGCGCTTACACCTAGAATGACAACAAACACAACACAGATCGCGCTGTGTGTTGTGTTTCATGTCGTTCTAGGTTGTAACCCGGTGAACCACTATCAATATATTGCCCTGTTTGACTGGCAAATGAACGAGTCTCACGAAACCGCAGCGTCGCATTCATGGCAGTCGGCGGCGCATCGCCAGACGGGGGCAGAAGGTACCGCGTTGATGTCTGGGAGAGAGAAAGAGAAGACTCTTTGTTGAAAGCAGAGATTTAGGCCAGCGTTAACATTCTCCTACATGTTACTCTAGATGGGAGGATTAGGAAATAAAGACGAACGAGTGTGGTCATTAAATTGGATGGATACGAGAGAGCCAGTACAGTCGCAGATATGGAACCAACAGTGAAAACAGAGTTACATCTTACGTTTTGAGGAAAGTCTTCCGAAGAATAATAGACCGTAGAGAAACGCAAGTAATCCGTCTGGGACAATTGCGATGTACTTTTGGAGGGCTGCTCATCACGGGAGGATCCCCAAGTCGAGGTCGATCATCGCTATCACAAAATACCCTTGTCATGGCCAGTTTCATCATCATCTCTGCAAATGCACCTTCATCATCGCCGCTATCATTACCCCATCACTAACTACATTAACATTAAACTATTATCGTCATCATTGACTATCATTTAGAGCATGTTCCTAAGAACTGTGACAGCATAAAAGTTGTGAAGAGGAAATTAGGCATAGGCAAAATGAGATTTATATGCGAAGGCACAAGGCAGGCACTGACATCTCTAGTGTCGATAACCTAGCCAAAGCAGCTGGAGGTTTCTATAAAAGAGCCGATGTGTCAAAGCGATAACGCGATTGACAGTCCAGAAGGGTTGTGAGATGTTTCGCCAGTACATAGGGACAAATTTAAGACAGCTATAGAATCGATAAACAGTGGAAAGCAGCTGGTAAAAGGTCAGGGGACACTCGATTTGTTGAAGCGTGGATGCATATTCTAAAAAAAATTGACAAGCCTGTATGCGCAATGCCTGGTGACATCGACGTACTAGAAACTTAGAAAAATGCTAACGCTTTATGAATTCATAAAAAAGGGGAAGCGGCAAACTGCAAAATTAGAGAAATTAGCTTACTACCTGTTTCGTATAAGTTACTTACTAAGGTAACCCTATTGAAACAAACCTATTTGCGATTTTAATAGGACCTAATGAAATAATATGGAATTATGTACGAGCCGAAGTGGGGCATAAAGGACCCATATAGAAGCAAGCAGGACTAGTAGGAGGTCGCTCAATATATGCATATAGGTCCTGTTTCTCCTTTACACTCTCCTTAGAGTCCTGTATATCTCATGTGCGATATATATTATGCCGGTTTCTACTGGGCGAACATGAGCAAGAGCAACGAGCAGCCAGAGCAGCGCACGAGAGCACTTGGGACACGTGTTCTCGTCTCCCCAACGAAACATTCACGCTGCTCGGAGAGCAGCGTAGCGAGGGAGAGCGGGTGATGTCAGTCGTGATGTGATCAAACTTTTCCCGCGCTCGCATTCACGCAGCTCGGAGAACAGCGTAGCGAGGGGGAGCGCGTGACGTCAGGCATCATGTGATCAAACTTTTCCCGCACTCGCATTGCCCGTATCCCGTCCCGACGTCAAAAAGATCACGTGAATTCTTCCGTTCTCCCTGTACTCCGCCACTGGCGACGGAGCATCGAGGACTGCTCTCGGCTGCTCTCGGGACCCCGAAAACGCGCCTCCTCTACCAATAGAACACAGCGCTACTGCTCCTGTTTGACCACTGGTAGGCGCCGAAACTCGCGAGATCACATTTAGTGCAGCTAAAAGTGCTCCTGTTCGCCCAATGAAAACAGGTGTTAGGAAATAGCAGAGTTGTGAATAAGTCCTGAGTACCATGATAAGGGAGTTGGATGCGCTCCATAATCAGGATTTGTTTATGGAAGGTTGCACAGCCAATGTTTGATATAAACATGTGGTGTCCCAGCTAAATTGAATCAACGTTGAAAAACAACAAACCTATTTTCAAACTTGAACAAAATCATTATTATCATCATCCTCAGCCTGACCTTACCCACTGCAGGGCGAAGGCCTCTCTCATATTCTTCGAATTCACCCGGCACTGTGCGAGCTGCATCCACTTGACTCCTGCGAAGTTCTTAATCTCATCCGCCCACCTAACTTTCTGCCACCCTTGCTACGCTTTCCTTCCCTTGGAATCCAGTTTGTTGCCATAAGCGACCATGAGTTATCCTTTCTTCGCGCTACATGCTCTGCCCATGCCAATTTCTTCTTTTTGATTTCCATTAGAATGTCAGTGTGCTGATAGCGCCTGTGCCGCGTGTCATGTGTCTGCGTTATCGGATGCCTGAAACATTGTCTGTCCGAGACGTCACTGGTCATATGAGTGCTTGCTATATAAAGATGCTGTTTGCGTGAAATAAAGGGTTGTTGTTATCGTGCCGGTATCAGGGCGAGTCTCAGTTCCTTCCTGCCCGCTGCCTGGCCGCGCTCGGCGTCCGGCAAGGGACCAAACGCTACACGGCCATGCTCGGCGTCCGGCAAGGAACAAAACGCTACACGGCCGCGCTCGGCGTCCGGCAAGGGACCAAACGCGACAGTCAGTGATTTGGGTTATTTCTCTGACCCACTCTGCACATTTAATGGTTGAAATGGCTGAATGAAATGAACAGTCTATTTTGCATTATCGATCTCTTCACGTGCGCCTGCGAGCACATGCGGCAATTACAATAAACATCGCTGCACGTCTTCCTACCTTATGTCGCACGTTCATATCTTCAACTGACGACGAGTCGACAATGCGCAAGTGCAGGGAATAAATTCGCCTTTCGACATGAATATAGCAAGCTTTTCGAGCATAGCTCAAAACAATTCGCTGCCCGCCGAACTATTCATAGATGGCTGCATATCAACAGCTATCCTTATGTAAGGGTTTGCATACGCAGAAGGCGTAATAGGCAGTGAAATATTGCAGTCGCGGCTCCACTGACAGCATGTCAGGTTAAAAAGGGATCTATGACAAGCAGCGCCGAGCGAGATATCTCTGTAAAAGAAAGAAAAATGCGCTCTAGCATGGCGAAAAAATATCCAGCACCTAATGTATTCCCATATTCTGAAGTGTTCGTGCTGTAAACTGGTACGTTTAAATTATGGATGATATTGGCTATCCCTGGTGATAGAAAAAAAAAGGTTCATTGTGTCCACAGGGCAATCGTCGAAGGACGACCGAACTCGAGAAAAAGTTACAAAATGAGAAACAGCAAAGTAGCGCTAGAAAAGGAAGAATATAAACATAGGATACATCGGGCGCTGTAGTATAGTAATTAACGTGCTGGGCTTGTGTTTTTTCATTTATCTACGGTATTTTATTCACCTGAACGTCTTTTTAGCCTCGATCCGCGTTTTCCTCAAAACAAGGCACGCTGTGAACACATTCTTCAACCCCCCTAACCTGCAAAACTCCAACCACTTCTATCACTTCCGCAACTTCCGTGTCCAATAACCCGTTACGAATAGGTTCCATAAATATAGATTTTTTCAACAGGGAATAGCTGACAGAATCAGGACCACCTTAGATTTCAATAAAAGAAATGACCAAGGAGGTCTTCGGAAAGGGTTTGTTTATGAAGAATAAAGTCCCATTGAAACTCAGGCTATAAGGAACGGTTTTCGGAAAGGGTAGAAACTGCTCGGAATATAGTCAACCCTCATCATAGCATTCATTTATTACGAAAAGTTCTCAATAAAAAACGTCAACCAATTATCACAATGAACGCTGTAGGCACGGAGACACGATCTCTTGAGTACAATGTACGCGCTGCTTAGAGGAAATATTCTGACTTGGAGTCGGAACAGTTAAAGGTCAAGGTTAATAGAGAATACTTTAGTAATCTGCAGTTCGCTGATGACATTGCCTTGCTATGTGGCTCCGGCGATATACTGCAAATAATGTATAATGACATGCACAAGAAAAATCATAAAGAAAAGCCTGAAATAAATGTGCGGAATATTACAGCCATGTTCAACGGCATCGGCAATGAACTGCTGGGTCGAACAGACAGCGAAGCACTGGAAGTGGTGGGCGAATATATTTACTTAGGACAGGTGATCACACAACCGCACCAGAAAAGACAAATAACTAGAATAACATTGAAATGAAGAGAATTTCGCAAGTACTCAAAGTGAATAACTAGCAGCTTGCTGGTATCGCTGAAGAGGAAAGTACATAGGTTGCGTCCTACCTGCATTCACCTGTGGAGCTGGTAATGAAAATGGTTCTACTTGAACTTGAGGACAATGCAGATATATGGAAAGAAATGGTAAGTGTAACGTTAAGAGATAGGAAGTGGGAAGAGTGGGTAATAAAAATAACTTGAGTTTCAAGCGGAAATATTACGGAAATGGGCATGGAAAGGGCAGGTAGTGCGAAGGGAGTATAACCAATGCACGAAAAAGATTACAAAGTGTTTACCAAATAATGAAAGGTGTATCAAAAGTAACAGTACTTCAGGGGCGAGAATAAGGTTAAGAAGTTCGCAAGGGCAAACGGATGTAGCAAGCACATGTGCGGACAATTGGATGGATGGCATAAATTTTAATATCCAACAAATTAGGTGAGCTGCCCACCCCCCAACCCGCAATTCAAGGGGCGCGTGCCGGGTCTCGATCCCAGCAGCCTCTTCATCCAGTTAGACGAGCAGGAGCTAGATCTCTTGGTCTGAGCTGCGTAGCAGGACATCCCAGATGTCTCTACTGCTTATATTGTGCGTCCCCTCTGGGGAGTACGCGCGTTCGCGTATTATTTGTTCGACGGTCCCTCTCTCCCCACAAATATTACACTTATCGCTCCTGGCCTCGGGGAACATGTGGTCTTCTATAACCGGGTGCGGATGCGTACACGTTTCCAGTTGCCTCCGCGCAATGCTTGTCTGTTATTTCATTTCGAGTGTGACGGGAGTACTAGTCTACAATACACTCTATAATGCTGCGTGATCTCCCCGTATTTTAGCATGCGCTCTCTGCTTCCTATGTCAGCGAGGGGCCCTGTAGCGGCTCGGCGGTAGAGATCTCGAGCCAGCTTGTGGGCCGCCTCGTCTTGTGCCGGAGTCCAAATAATCTAAGTTTTCCTATCCAACTTTCTCTGGCCTAAGATTCTGGCCACTGAGGAAGACATCCTTTCCTTGCTAAAATTTTGTATGATAGTTTTGCTGTCCCTGATGACAAACTGCGCTTTCGCGCCGACGCAAATTAGAGCAATCGCAATTTTCTTGGCTAGTTCTATGCTCCATCCGAGCAAAGTGGTGTCTGTTATGAGATTGCCCCGGTCACTGACGACCGCTGCCACCGTGAAACCGCCACCACATCCCGCCGCGTCTACATAGGCCACCCCATATTCCGAAGTTTCACCGAATTTATTTTTTAATTCTTTGACGCCTCTTTTACTCATCTCTGCTAGATTCTGGGTGCATGTATTTGGCAAGGGGGAATTGCCAGATTTTTTCTGACTTCACTATCTGCCTCCACTTTTTGCATGGCACCTCAATCCGGATTTATTCCAACCTTGGTCAAAATGACTCGTCCTGTCCTCGTGGTGCTAAGCTTCTCAATCTCAGATGTTCGCACCGCTTCCGCCAATTCTAACCATATGTTGTATACTTCTAGGGCCATGAGTCTTACTGTGGAAGTGCAATTGGCCAGTCCTAGCGCTATTTGTTTACGCATATTTGCATTAGGAACTCAATCTTTCCTTTCTTCACTGCTTTCAAATCTAGATACCGCGTTGCGTAGCTCACCCGGCTGAAGATGCAAGCCTGTATCAGTTTGATCAAAATTCTTTCCTTTAATCTCTGCCCCTGATATTCTGATGGGCTTCAGTTCCTGAGCCATTCTGATATCTCTAAACTGATCCCATATAATGACGACCGCGCGCGAGCTCTGCGCGTTTTAAGGCCTTCATTCAGGGCAGATACAATTATGTAGTGATCGCTGCCAAACTTGACACGAATTATGCCATTCTAGACCTTTTACGTTTTTCGAGAATGTCAGATCTGCAGGTGTGTTCTTACTAACGCTAACACCCAATCTCGTTGGATTCTCGATATCCGTGTGCAGGATGAACCCTAGGTAATGCTCATCCTCCCACAGCTGCGGGCTTTTTGGGAACTCGTGCTTGTACCTGCTTTTCTGATGATGTACACTAAAGTCAACCATTATCAACAGTGGCTGGTTGCTTGAATTTTTAAAGGCCTTACGAAACAGAGCCCTGAACCTCCACTTCCTTTTCCTGGGTGAGCTGTACAAATTTATGAGGGATAGAGTAGGGTCCTTTATTTTCCAAACAAACATTTTACAAACACGTTCTCGACCTTTGTGGACTGTAAATCGTGTTCAATTGCTGCTGTATTTCATTTCACAAGCGTTGTGACCATCGACTTTGTTACTATGAAATGTCTGATAGCCTGACCGTTTCGCAGGCCCCCCAGTTTCCTCTACAGCAATCACCAATGGAGTCTGATCTAACAGCGGAAGGCAATGTTGCAGGATCGGCTGCTTGCTTCAGAAGCCGCGACAGTTCAACTGCCAGATTCGATTTTCATTTGCACACCTGGCTATTTTGCAGCTGTGAGACGATCTTCTCCATATTTTTTGGCCACCCGTTTGTAGCGGCCACCTCATTTATATATTTATTTATTTACAGAATATCTGCGGTGCCTCGAAGGAATTATCGCGGGGCAATTCCTGAATACAATGTCTTATTTTGACACTACAAGCAGCAGTTAAAAATAAACAGGCTACCAAAGAGAAACAAAGCAGCAATAGAAAGTTCTAAAAAGTAGGGAATTATTTCATTCTCCCAAATAGAGTCGACAAAGGTAAACATTTATTGTCTTGCATTGAAGCACAACCATCCGGCAACAAGTTCCCGCCTTTCACGGTGTGTGGAAACTAGGATTTTGCGAAATGTTTGGTGTTGCAGCTGTATTCGCTCACTTTCTTGTAGTGGTCGTGCCGAGTCGAGCCATACGTTGGCTCCGACAGGTAGTTTCGGCTATTAATGCCTGTTTGAATGTAGAAAATGCCGTGAAAGAATTTGTCTTCATTTTTATCTCCGGGTGCTTAACTGTTCTCCGCCCAGCAAGGCTTTCGTCTGAGTCAAGTCATTTTTATATACATCAAAACGATGTGGGTAGGCCCGGAAAAAAAGTGAAAAATATTTCATTTGAAGGCAGTCCGAACCACCCTGTACAAGGCAGCACAAGCAAGGACAGCACAAAATACTGGATAATAACATCGATGTTAATTTGGTAGGAACAGCATAAGGTGAGCTGATAAAATAGTTAGGTTACGTTGTTTACAAGATAAAGTAATACAGCATGTACATGTAAATAAAGAAGAAAAGTACAATCAAAATTTCGCTGTCTGGCATGCTATAATCAGGAAAACAAAATTAATTAACTTTGGTGGAAACAATAATCAAATAACAAGACACATAAGCATTATGCCGACAGAAACCAACAGACCAGTACAGACGTGATAGTCTGTAAGGGGTACAGTTATTGAAACAAAGCCTTTGTAACAAAGGTTTTCTTTAACCAGTGGCATTCCTCGGTCTGTTTAAGTTCCGCGAGAACTGCTTGAATTTGGATGTTGATATGGTTCATAAATCTACTCATCTTGGCATCTAACCTTTCCAATTTACATCATTGTCTCCATAGCCTGAATAGGGATGGTATCTTTAGTTTTACTGGTGGAAGGAGCAACGCCTCTGTTCCCATCGTATCCTCTTCCTGTGGCTGTTGACGTGCCACTGGGCAGGTCGTTTGTCTAATGCGCTGTTGAGGAAGAGGGGTTGCCTGCCTTGGTAGTTTCTTGAGTTTTAGATTTCGGACTATTGAGATTCTACTATCGCCGTTAATGTTCCGATTATTTGCTTTAATTTATCACTTTTCTCGTACCATTTTACTCTGTGATTATTTTCTGGGAGTCCTTGTCTGTAAACCTCACGTTCCTTGTTTCTACTTCGTCTCCGTCTCCATGGGTTGGGAGTATTCTTTGAGCTCGAGCGTCCGCTGGACTGGCTCCTGGCACGGATATCGGAGCGTCCTTTGCCGCATATCAGGCATTTTACCTCGCATTTGTGTTCACGCGAGCGGTTCTCGAGGCCGCAGCCGCTGCATGTGACGTTCGTTGGCTCTAGGCGCATGTAATGGCGATGCCCGAGTCGGCCGGGGGCAACGCACACTTCAAATCTTTTGCGGTGCAGCTGGCACCTGTGCGGCGCCCCGTTGAGATAGATCCATCTTGGCACTTCTTTCTTTGTGAAGAGAATGAAAATCGACTTCGAATCCTTGCCCACCCTGCGGACGCATCGAATCTCAGGATTATCCTTGCGGTCCAGGTGGCACTAACTTTCTTCCATACAGTATCCTAGCGGAACCCCGTGGATGACTCCCTCGCAGCAGTGCTTGTGAGTGGCCACGTAGGAGAAAGTGGCCGCTTGTTCACCATCGAACATGAGGTGTTCCACTCTCTCGTGCTTCAGCTTCGTCTCTGCACTCGTAGGATGACGAGATCGAAGCGCAGCTTCAAATTAGTTATTATACCCTCCTTCTCTTCAACTGGTTTGATCCCTGCCGACATTCTGATAATGTCAGTGAGATTTGCTTTGACATATTTGGTAAGCTTAACTACACCGCCACGTTGTAGGAGAACAATTTTCACGGCGCCATCTGGAACGCGCATCTGCTGACGCTGTATCGTCTTGGCTCGCAGTTTTATGTATCGTCTGTACCGCAGTTTTATGCCCGCTCTTCTATAGCGGCACGTATCTTCCTCCCTCACTCGCGAACCATTATCCTGGCGCCGAAAGTTTCTCTGGTGTTATAGTGGTTCTTCAACAGCAACAATGAATTATAGCTTTCGCACGAGACGCCGCGGGCCCGCGGGTCCCCGATAGGATTAGTGCAGTTAGGCTGAACTCACGGGCTGCGTCGAACACGCAAAGTCCAACACTGGCGAAAATAAAGTTACACGTGCAGAAAAAGTGGTGTCTTTGTGGTCGTCTGATATTCTGCCGTCGATTGAAAACAAAATGCAGGAAAGCAAGATCGAAAGCCTGCCGCAAAAGGCAAAAAATCGCGGAGCCCACGCGAAGCACGTCCACTCCCTTCGGCTGCCTGCATTCCACCCGGGTAAATGGAGAAATGTAGGAGAGGCCTTCGACCTTCAGTGGGTATAATTTGCCTGATGATGATAATGATGACTATTGTTGTGTGATTTCCTCTCGATTCAACACAGCAATTCAGGGAATCTAAACGCGCCGCTTGACAAATTTTTGGAATTGGTGGAATAAATCTGATGCTTTTGGCGTGGAGCTTTGTGATCGTTCATGTTTGCTCTCCGAAAATAACTGCTGGGATCGGCGCTGAGCCAGACTACTGTACAGAAGTATCGTTCTAAAGAGGGCCAGTCCTATGCCCGACCGCCGATCCTCGTCTGGCTGACTTCGAAGGTGTACACCACACTACATAATGGCGACAAGGAACACTACGTAAATGAAGCTCGTGTGTTTGCTTCGGCTGGCTGACCGTCTTCGTTGCTCCGCTCCTCCGTCTTCTGAAATCTGTACGACACTTGAGGTGTGCATGGCGTCAAGCATCGCTCCCGCGCCATTGCCTGCGCCCGGGTCGCGTCCAGTGCCGTGGAAACGATGGCTCAAACAATTCCGGGCGTACCACCTGTCAGCATGGGGTAACGACTGGGCACCTCAACGGAAAGCGGCTCTCCTCTCATTGCACAGAGCTGAGGGACAACACCAACAATTCAGGTACAAAGAGACTAGTCAAGCGGACGCAGTCGCCTTCCCACCGCATTCAACACTTCCGCAGTCTACGCAGTCTTTGGTGTTTTTTTTCTCAAGTTCATCGCCCAGGCGTCGCACGGGGGAAACGTCCACGGATGAATATGCACACTTAGTTGAGAGCCTGGACCTGCTGTTTGCAGAGACAACGAATATGATCGTAGAGAGACATCAGTCCTTCAGGAGAGTTCAACTGTAGGGTGAGCCATTTACCCTATATGTAGCAGTAGTTAAAATATGGCTTTACGTGCACTCTGCCTCGACATTCAATGAGCGCATCAGAGATCAGATTATTGAAGGGGTCGCAAACCCAATGTTGCGCAAACGTTTTTAAATGTTGTTTGAACACTTACGTTGGCTACGGCAGACGAAATTGGCAAAGCTTTTGAAGCTGTACAACATGCAGACGCAGCTTATGAGAGAACGCAAT
This sequence comes from Amblyomma maculatum, assembly GCF_055883805.1. Lineage (NCBI taxonomy): Eukaryota > Metazoa > Arthropoda > Arachnida > Ixodida > Ixodidae > Amblyomma > Amblyomma maculatum. The sequence goes on from NC_139352.1 coordinate 105,463,668, forward strand.
TCAACAACGTCCACGAACCTACAACAGAAACTTCGACGTTTGAAGAGCAATGCATCTCTCAAGCTACTTCAGGACATCGGCGTCTTCTCGTGAGCGAGATGGCGTAAGATGCGTTTGACGATCTGTACACCTTTTTCCGCCAAACCAATTGACTGCGGGTAATGAGGACAAGAAGTTACATGTGAAAAATCATAGTTTCTTGCAAACATGGCGAAATCATAACACGAAAACTGAGGTCCATTGTCCGTGCAAACATTTAACGAGACTTCATATCTTGCAAAGATGGCGCTGAGTGCAGGTATTGTGGTCGATGAGGTAGTGTCCTGGAGTTGCTGGACCTCTGGAAAGTTCGACAATACATCATAAGCGACAAGGTAGGAGTCTCCAGCAAAGAAAAATATGTCCACACCAACCCTGTACCACGGACATCTGGGAACTGACCGCATCAGGAGAGGTTCAATTGCTTGCGTATACGCATATTTCTTACAGGTTGAACAGCTTACACGTAGCGCTACAATTTGACTGTTAAGGCCTGGCCAAAAAACAAGGCGGCGTGCCCTCACTTTGCACTTTTAACACCAAGATGTCCCGCATGAATTCTGGACAAAACCGTCTTTCGCACGTTCTGGGGCATGATTACCTTGGAGCCTTTAAAAATTATCCCATTCACAACAGATAGTTCGTGCCCAAAAGGCTTGAATTCACCTTCAATGGGTTGGCTCCTGGACAAACGTTCCACCACTACCTGAAGGTAGTTGTCGCGCGCAGTTTCCGTCCGCAATTCGCGCTCTGTTGTTGGCATCACCATGTAACCTAGGGACTGCACTACGTGAATTTCCACGTCGTCCATGTTTGTGTCTTGTCTGTTGCCGTCATCAGCCGTGGATCGCGATAACATATCAGCCAGTACCAGGTCTTTTCCCGGAATGTAGTGCGAAACAAAGTCATACTTAAACAGACCAAGAAAAAACCTTTGCAGTCGGGGCGGCATGTTATCAATTGCCTTTTCTGCTATTGACAAGAGCGGCTTGTGGTCAGTTTCTATGAGTAGCTTTCGCCCCGATGAACTGATGTTATTAAGTGATGAAATTTTTCGCATTCGAAGCAAATGTCAAGGGCCTCCTTTTCAATCGGAGCGTATATCTGCTCTGCCTGTGTTAGAACGCACGATGCGTATGCTATGGGTCTCCAGTCATCATTGTGACGTTGCGCCTACACCGTCCCGTGAAGCGTCGCAAGAAATCTTAGTTTCCTTTTGAGTATCAAAGCTAGCAAGCACAGGAGATCTGGCCAAATTTTGTGTTGCGCTCTTCCACTCCCTTGCGTCTTGTTTAGTCTACTGAAAATCTGAGCGACACTTGATAAGATCCCTCAACAACACTGTTCGTTCAGACTGACGCGGCCCAGATTTTCCGAAGTAGTTTAGCACTCCCAGCATGTGTTGAACATCGGGCTTGCTTGTTGGTTCAGGAATTTCAATCATGCTTTTCACGAGCTGCGGGTTCGGCAATATACCATTTGAGGTTATTATGTCACCCAGAAACTTGATTTCTGTCACGCCGAACTTGCACTTTTGTTCATTAAAAGTCAAGCCAGCTTTTTCGGCGGCATTGAGGACAGCTACTAGGCGCTCGTCATGCTCTCAGCGCGTCGAACCCCACACGAAAATGTCGGCCATGTATACTATGTAGTGTGGTATTCTTTGTCTTCATAGCCACAGCCATGCATCGCGTGCTGGCACACTCGAGGATGAAGTTGGTCGCTGCCTTGCTGATTCGCCACGCCTAACGCTCCGCTGCGAGTTCCTCCTGAGCGGCTGCATCCATCTGGGTTTACCGAACAAACACACCCCTACAATTGGTGCAGGTACTGCTGGGTATGTTCCCGTCCACCCTGGAACTAAGAAGCTGCACATTGTCATCTGCTTCCACCATGCCGGACGATACTGCCTCATCATCGCCGCCCCTCCCAACCACGGTCCTGTGTTCTGGAGCTCTACGGCAGCGTGACCTCTGCCTCTTCAGTGGCACGACCGATCAAGACGTCGACAATTGGCGTTCGGCGTACGAGCGTGTCAGTACTTACAACCGATGGGACGACACTACCAAATTAGGTAACGTAATCTTTTACCTGACCAACGTGGCGAAGCTCTGGTTTCGCAACCATAAGGCAAGCCTGCCATCTTGGTCTGCATTTAAGAAGAATTTTGCGGAAGTGTTCAGCCGCCATGCAGTTCGCAAGCTCCGAGCAGAACGACGCTTGCGCGAGCGCACTCAGCAGGCTGAAGAGTCGTTCACCAGTTACATAAAAGACATCGTTCACCTGTGCAACCGTGTCGCCCCTTAATGTCCGAAGCGGATAAGATAGAAAACATCATGAAAGGCATCTCTGACGACGCGTGCCAGATGCTATGGGTGAAAAATCCTGCCACGGTCAATGAAGTTATCAAACTTTCTCAGAGCTACGACGTGCTTCGTAAGAAGCGCGCTTCTACCCGGCGGTCCGGTGTTAGAGACGACACCGTCTCTGCACTAGCTCTGGGCGGTTCTACTACATCAGAGAACAGCCCTTTGATTCAACAAATGAAAGCCTTCGTTCGAGAAGAGGTCGCCCGCCAGCTATCACTGGTCCCTCAGTTACAAGATACTGGCCGCCTTGTTCCTGACATGGCTCCGTATTTGGCCCCTACCATACGGCGTGCCGTGCAAGAACACATCGCTGATGTCCTTCCGCCCAGTTTCGTGATCCCGCCCAGCCCAATGCTGCCGACCAGCCCCTTGCCAGCACAAGTAACTGCACTACTAATGTACGCCCAAGTTGCGGCCAGGCCGCTCAAGCCATCAGGACCTCTTTCCTACCAGGCCGTTCCTTCTAGCCTTCCTTCGCTTTTGGCTGGGTCTGCATTAAATGTCCCTATTCCAAGGGTACGCCAACGCCCTACGAACCCTTGGTGTACCGCGGACAACCGGCCAATCTGCTACTCTTGTGGGCTGCCGGGTCATGTCGCACGCATTTGCCGCCAATGCCTTCCACCTTCTCGACCTAACCTTTGGAACTACTCTCACGATACCAACCAACCCTCGCCGAGAACTCCGCCCGGTTCCGTCTTTGTATCTCGCGACAATCAAACATATACCACTCACCGATCATCTTCCCCTCGTCTCCGTTCGCCATCTCCGCTACGACGTTCTACCGGCACTGTTGAGGGAAACTAGCAGTCGTCGTTCCCAGGGAAAGAACTGCGCTTGGTTCGAACTCTTCAAGTCCTCCTGGTTCTCCCGCTAACGTAATACAAGTGTTTGTCGACGGCGCCGCAATACTCGCTCTTGTCGACACAGGCGCTGCCGTATCCGTCATCAGTGAAGCTCTTTACCGTCGTCTTCGCTAGGTGACCACCGCGCTTTCCGACTTTTCGCTTCGCACCGCCTCATCACAGCACATTCATCCCTCAGCGGCGTGCACGGCCCGTGTTCTCATAACTTATTGTACTGTCTCACTGCTCACACGACATCATCCTGGGCTACGATTTCCTTTCCACTCATCGTGCCGTTATTGACTGCGCCCGCGTGGACGTTTACTTTTTACCTCTTTGTGATGCGGTCTTGTGTGATGTCCCTAACCAGTCTGCAAAACTCCTTGTCGCCGATGACACAGATATTTCTCCATTTTCTGCTGCCCTAGTTCCACTCTCCTGTGAAAGCGTTACTACTTCGACTGTCTTCTTTACACCTTCCGACGCCGTTTCACGCCATTCCTGCTCCAATTTGCTGTTCTGAAGTTCGAAGATGGACTTAGTGCAATGTACGTCTCAATTAAATTTAGTACCCGTCCGTCCTGCTACGCGGCGAGTGTCTCGGTCGTATTGAAGAACTTGATCCTACGCTTGTAAATACTCTTCCTGCCACGCCTACTACATTAGACGTTAATGTTTTCAGCTCTTGCGATATAGCGACCGCTTCGACAGCACCCGCAGTTCTTCAACAAGATATTGACGCAGACCTTCCACCCAAACAACGCGATCAATTCGCCGCTCTTCTACAGAACTTCACTTCTGCCTTTGACCTTCCTCACACCGCGCTGGGTCGCACGTCTGTTGTTACGCACACAATCGACACTGGTGCAAACGCACCTTTACGACAGCGTCCTTATCGCGTATCGGCCTCTGAGCGCCAAGTCATTGCTGATAACGTAGACGACATGCTTCGCCGGGGCGTCATACAGGGATCTAACAGTCCATGGGCTTCTCCGGTTGTTTTGGTCACCAAGAAAGATGGTTCCATCCGGTTTTGCGTCGATTACCGCAGGCTAAACAAAATCACGCGCGAAGATGTCTATCCTCTGCCGCGAATCGACGACACCTTGGACTGTTTACAGGGAGCCGAGTATTTCTCCTTTTTGGATTTGCGCTCCGGCTACTGGCAGGTACCGATGGCTGATGATGACCACTCTAAAACTGCCTTTATAACACCGGACTGCTTATGCGAGTTCAATGTTATGCCGTTTGGCTTTTGCAATGCCCCAGCTACTTTAGAGCGCCTGATGGACACTGTTCTTCGTGGACTCAAGTGGCAGACCTGTCTTTGTTATCTAGATGATATCGTAGTTTTCTCTACCGAATTTTTTTCTCACCTTCTCCGCCTAAAGAATATCCTCACGTGTCTCGCCGACATTGCGCTGCAGTTGAATTTAAAGAAGTGCCACTTTGCCGCTCGAAAACTCAGTTTTAGGCCACGTAGTCTCTAAGGACGGCATTTTTCCCGACCCTACCAAACTTCCCGCAGTTGCAGAGTTCCCGAAGCCAACCTCCCTGAAGCAGCTTCGGAGTTTATCGGCCTCTGCTCCTACTTTCAACGCTTCATCTTGAACTTCGCCTCTATCATTCCTTCTCTGACCCGGCTCCTCGCCGGCAGTTCCGACCTTTCCCCCTGGAGTCCAGCCTGCGATAAAGCCTTCGACACTTTACGCCGCCTTTTGGTTTCGCCTCCCATTCTACGCCACTTTGATCCGACTGCGCCTAAATAGATCCACACTGATGCCAGCAGTATCGGGCTTGGTGCCGTCTTTACACAACGTAAGCCTGGTTACAGCGAGTATGTTGTAGCATATGCCAGCCAACATTGCCGAAAGCAGAGTCCAATTATTCAGTCACAGAAAGGGAATGTTTGACCATTATTTGGGCCACCGGAAAATGTCATCCCTATGTGTATGGCCGACCGTTTTATGTTGTGGCCGATCACCTCGCTTTGTGCTGGCTATCCTCTCTGAAAGACCCATCCGGTCGCCTTGCTCGCTGGGCTGTCCGCCTCCAGGAGTATGACATCCATGTCATTTATCAATCATGTCTGAAGCAAACGGACGCGGATGCTCTTTCACGCTCGCCATTGCCTAGTGACACCTCGTCTGACCACGTCTGTGCTTACGATTTGTCGACTCTTGCCACTATCGACATGGCTACCGAGCAGCGGAATGACCCCTGGATCAATGCACGTTTGGATTTTCTCTCACGTCCTACTCCCGGTCACTCATCTAAACCACTTGTCCGGCAAGCCCACCACTTCTCTATTCGTGACGGTCTTCTCTATTGCCGCAATTGCTTGCTTGATGGACGGAAGTGGCTTCTAGCCATCCCGCATCATCTCCGTGCCGAACTTTGTGCTGCGTACCACGGTGACCCACAATGTGCTCACGGTGGCGTATTGAAAACCTACACGTGGCTACGTCTGCGAGTTTACTGGCGTGGAATGCACCGCTTTGTGCGACATTTCGTGCGCGCTTGCGAATCTTGTCAACGCCGAAAAACTCCTCAGAAGTCCCCTGTTTCGTTGCAGCCGTTACCCTGTCCTGCTCGTCCGTTTTACCGCGTTGGAATATATATCTATGGCCCTCTTCCTACCACTCCCGCTGGAAACCGGTGGATTATCGTGGCAGTAGATAGACCATCTTACTCGTTACACTGAAACATCACCGTTACCCTCTGCCTCTGCAAGAGATGTTGCTTTTTTCCTTCTCAACAACTTGAATCTTCGCCACGGGACTCTGAAGGAACTCCTCAGTGACCGCGGATGCGTTTTCTTGTCCGACGCTCATCAGGCCCTACTGAAAGAATGCCGCATCATTCATCGCACCGCTACTTCTTACCACCCTCAGACGAATGGCCTGACAGAACGCTTCAACTGTACTCTGAGTGACATGCTGACCATGTACGTCAACGACGCTCATTCCAACTGGGACCAGGTTCTTCCCTTTGTAACCTACGCATACAACACTGCGATACAGACAACGACTGGATTGTCTCTCTTCTTCCTTCTATACGGGCGCGAGCCAACCTGCACAATGGACGCGCTTTTTCCCTACCGCCCTGATGTTTCTGAATCGACGCCACTCTCGGACGCTGCCCAGTACGCAGAAGAATGCCGTCAGCTCGCTCGTTCGCTTACAAAGGAAAACCAGAGGCAACAAAAACATCATCGTGACACTGGCGAGGCGCCTTCATATGCACCCAACTCGCTGTTGTGGCTCTGGGCTCCACCCCAACCACCGGCCTTTCAAAGAATCTTCTTGCTCGGTATCACGGTCCATACCGAGTCCTTCAAAAAGCATCTCCTGTCAACTACGTAGTTGAGCCTGTTACGCCCTCTGAGGACTTGCGTCGCCGTGGACGCGAAACAGTTCATGTGAACCGAATCAAGCCCTACTACGATCCGTCTGTTCTTTCGGCTCCATAAGTCGCCAGGATGGCTCCTTCTCTACCCGGGGGGGAAATGTAGTGTGGTAATCTTCGTCTTCATAGCCAGTGCCATGCATCGCGTGCTGGCACACTCGAGGATAAAGAAGTTGGTCGCTGCCTTGCTGATTCGCCACGCCTGACGCTCCGCAGCGAGTTCTTCCTGAGCGGCTGAATCCATCTGGGTTTACCTTAATAAACACACCCCTACAACTAGTATGCCCGGTATCTCGTCTAGAACTTGAGTCATTGTTTGTTGAAACACTTCTGGCGCAGATGATATACCAAACGGTAGAAGCAAAACACTGTATCTCCGAAAAGGCGACGAGAAAGTACATATTGTCACGCTAATGACGACGATGAAGGATGGTGATGGTGAGACAGAAGAGGTAGACGAAGCGTTGGTGCCTGGGGCTAGTAGGCTTCACCTTATCCCACTGCCATATCACTGTAAATAAACACCCCTTTGCTATTTCATCGTAACAACTTGGTGGAAGGTGCTCCGTTCGATCCCCAAGTACGGCCCAGCAAGAACAACTGGAGTTTCGACGTAGTCGCCGCCTTGCTGGACTGCCACCGCTTCCAAACATCATGGACCACACCGATTCTAACCGTGCCGGCCGCGACGCTGCAAGCCAGGCCGGTGACAGGCTTGCCGCCTCCAGCTCTATTCCCTGCCAGCCTTACCGGGAACCACGACCGTTTGCAGGAGGAAGGTGAGGACGTTGAAAAATGGCTACTTCATTATGAACGAGTTAGTCGGTACAACCGGTGGGACCCTATCACCATGCTCACAAATTTCGTCTTCTTTCTAACTCACACGGCGATGACATGGTTCGAGAATAACGAGGACAATTTGACAACTTGGGAACGGTTTGCCACCAGGATCAAACAGCGTTTTGGTGACTCTGTACCGAGCAAAAAGCGGGCTGTGCAGACCCTTGCCCAAAGAGCTCAATTGCCGGATGAAACTTGTACCACTTATACAGAAGAGATCCTCAGATTGTGCAGATGTGTCAATTCCAACATGCCCGAAGAAGACAGAGTCGGCCACATTTTGAAGGGTATCGCTGCTGACGTGTACAACATTTTAATCGCCAAAGACAGCCTTGAAACCGTCTCCGATGTCATTAAACACATCCGCGCTTTTCAAGCTCTGAAAACGCGTCGTATTGTGCCAAACTTTGGGCGGCTGGCCAACGTGCCTACCGTGGCCAGCCTTGATGACCACGCCCAACTAGATCTTCCGTCGACGATCCGGCAAATCGTGCGGGAAGAACTCCTGCGGCTCAACCCACTTCCCCTGCACGAATCTGCTGAGGTCTCTGTCCAGAGGGTATCTAGACGGCCGGCTTCACCACTACAAGCGATTACCGTTCAGCCTTTCCCACAAGCTCCTGAAGTTGCAGCTTCCATTGACTATCCTCCTATGCATTTCGCCAACCGGAATGCGTCGGTGCCTGACGCCCCAAGGTATGACGTCGCCTCAAGTGCCCATAGATCTTCCATTCGATCTACCAGGATTCCTGAGCAGTATGAGCATTCAGCCAGACCTACGACGCACCCAGCTGTTCCCTGCTCTTATTCGCAACAGCATTTTCTACCTTCCCTGCCGATATGCTACCGCTGCGGCGTCGAAGGTCACATCGCCAGATACTGCCGCAGTAGGTTCCCACCTCGCTATAACCGTCCGGCGCTTCCAACAGTACCCAACAATCGGCAATACAATCCCGTTTTTCAACAATCAAATACTCAGCGTGGGTATTACCGCAACATCCATAACCAGAATATCCGCGACCACTCCCCTGCATCTGATAGAAGTGTTACTCCACCGCCCGCCTTCCGTGCGCGTCGTTCTCCATCACCACGACGGCGCCCCATGTCGCCTCAGCATCCTCAGCAGGAAAACTAACCAGCGCGACCAATGGGGGTGAGGCCGCTGGAAATGTGCTGTGTACCAACATCCCTCCAACTATAATGCTCAAAAACAAAATTCGTGTGTTTATTGATGGTGTGTATACATTAGCTTTGGTGGATACGGGCGCGACTGTGTCTGTGATGAGTAATCAGTTTAGGCGCTTGTTGGGACGCAAAGTGATGTTTGAATATGACCGTGCTTCAACATTTTGTGGTGTGAATGGAGAGGCGTTGCGGCCACTGGGTGTGTGTAGTGCGCAAGTGTCTGTGGGTGGTGCAATATTTCAAGCCGAATTCGTAGTCTTACCCCACTCTACGCATGACATCATTTTAGGAATGGACTTCTTGAAGTTTTGTGGCGCTACCGTGGACTGCCGAAGTCAAGAGGTTCATTTTGATGGCGCGCATCTGCCGACAATTTTTGAAAGTGGCCGTGATGAAGAAACAGTTTTTAGTATTACCGAAGACACAGTAGTTCCACCCTTGTCTGCCATGTTCGTCCCCGTGTCCGTTCCACTTCTTGAGAAGGTTTCATTCCAGGCCATGGTGCACCCAGTTCACTCAGCATGCCTGAAGAAAAATGTAATTATCCCTCACTGTATGATATCCGTGCATCATGGTAGTGCCTCGTTATGGACCATCAACCCATCGTCCGAGCCCGCAGTTTTACCAACGGGATTGAAGCTTGCCTCCTGTGGACCCGATGCGCCCCACGTGGTTGCTTTGGTCACAGATGCTACGAGTGCCACCGTACCTTTGCCTGCTGATGAAACTTCGATCTTCCGCATGATCAGCGCCGATCTCAGCTCACCTCAACGCCGTACTCTTGTGGACATTCTTCTACCTTTTTCGCCTATGTTTGACTTTTCTGAAACAGATGGACCAACCTCTCGCCCTGCACATCGGACCAATCATAGCATCGACACTGGTTAGGCTCGTCCCATTCGTCAAAAGCCATATCGCGTGTCCCCATCTGAGCGCAAAGTCATTCATGAGCAAGTGGAGGACATGCTACAGAAAAAGGTGATACAGGAGTCATCTAGCCCCTGGGCTGCCCCTGTTATTCTTGTACGCAAGAAAGGCGGTTCGTGGCGATTCTGCGTCGATTATCGGCGTTTAAATTCTGTTACGAAAAAGGACGTCTATCCTCTTCCTCGCATAGACGATGCCCTCGACTGCCTCTCTGGTGCGTCCTATTTTTCTTGTCTTGATCTCAGATCTGGGTACTGGCAAATTCCAATGGACCCTGCGGATAAGAAAAAAACAGCCTTCGTAACGCCAGATGGCCTTTATGAGTTTAATGTTATGCCATTCGGGCTGTGTAATGCGCCAGCTACATTCGAACACTTTATGGACACAGTTTTGCGCGGCTTAAAATGGGACATTTGTCTTTGCTATCTGGACGATGTCGTCATATTTGGGAAATCCTTCCAAGAACACAATGACCGTCTAGTACGGGTCTTGAATTGCCTGCACAACGCCGCCCTAATTCTGAACTCCAAAAAATGCCGCTTTGGAGAGCGCCAAGCGCTGGTGCTAGGACACCTTGTCAATGGTGATGGTGTAATGCCGGATCCTCAGAAAACTGCCGCTGTTGAGTCTTTTAAACCCCCGCAGACAGTGAAGGAGTTGCGCAGTTTTCTAGGGTTGTGCTCGTATTTTAGACGCTTTATACATCGCTTTGCTGACGTTGCTTACCCACTGACGTGCCTTCTCCACAAAAACTCTACTTTTAACTGGACACCAGACTGCGACGCGTCATTCCGTCAACTGAAGTTTCTTTTAATATCGAAACCCATCTTACGTCACTTCGATCCTACTGCAATGACAGAAGTACACACGGACGCTAGTGGAATCGGTCTTGGTGCAGTCCTTGTCCAACGGCACAATGAACGAGAGCATGTTATCGCGTACGCAAGTCGTACCCTGAGCAAGCCGGAGCGAAACTACACAGTCACCGAACAGGAATGCCTAGCTGTAGTTTTCACTGTGCAGCGTTTCCGTTCATATTTGTACCGATGTTCGTTTACTATCGTAACTGACCATCATTCACTCTGTTGGTTGCGGAACCTTCGAGACCCATGTGGTAGCCTCGCACGCTGGGCCCTCCGGTTACAGGAATATGACTTTGCCGTGGTTTCTTTGAGGTTGTCTCATCCAAAGCTATCTGGTGGTACCCCGAGTACTTGGGACTCGGGATACCACCACCAGTCCCAAGGACTCACTGGCTTCTAGTCCCAGTATGGGCTGGGGATCATTTTTTACAATGAAGAATTTCACCGTAGTTTGGGCATCTCCAACACATACAGTTTTCGACACTGTCCCAAAGCATGTTATGACACCGCCGTTATACGCCCGTAGCACTGTGCTCGTCGGCTGTAGTTCCTATGATGGTAGTTTCCTATAGACTGAAATATGCAAAATGCTGGCTTGTGACCCCGAGTCTGTCTTGAAGGAAATTTCCTTCGGCATTAACTTCAGCATTTACAGTCCACTCATTAGTTTTTCCACATTTACTGCAGACATCGAGGACAACAAAGTCGCTCTCTTGAAGTTTGTTGACTTCCCTCACTTCTCTCGAGCTCCTACAGCAAATAGCAAAGTGATTGACACCTTGGCACACATAACATTTTTTCCAAATGCTGGGCACTGCTTCTGTCGGTGCTTGCGGTTACACCGCCTGCACTGTTCTCCGCGGATCTTGCTCTCGTTTGTGCGCCTTGAAATGGCATCGATGTAGCCGTCTGCTTTGCGCCACACCTCATTCTGTTGTTCAACCGACTGTGCAATTTTGGACATATCCTGAACTTTCAATAACGTCAGCCCTTTTTCACGAAGCATCTTCTTCCATAGCTTAGCATTGTTGGTACGAAAGACAATTTGGTTCCTTACCAGTGAGTATTGTCATGCTCCAAAGTTGCACTGCAAGGCTTGTTTCTTTACGTCCCGTAGAAATGTTTCAGACCCTTCCGCTTGGGGCCTCGTGCGAAACAGGTATCTTTCATGCACTTCGTTGGTCACTTCTGTACAGTACGCATCGAAATTCTGTATTTAGGTTTTGTAATCATCCTTGCTCTCGTCCGGCTCGAACTTGAAATTGTTGAATACGTAGAGCGCCTCGTCACCAGCGATGCTCAGCAGGAGTGCAGCTTTCGAGACCTCACTTTTTTGCTGGTCCTTCACCTCCGAGGCTTGCAGGAAGAGCACAAATTCTTGCCTAAAACGTTTCCACGATGCCGAGAGGTTTCCTGCTAGGCGCAGGGGCTCCGGTGCCTGCAGCCGTTCTATGCTTCGTGCTCCACCGCTGCTGAAGCTAGAGCGTCGTAGCCACTTCTGACACCATGTATGCGTGCCGCGAAGGGCGTGACAACAGCAAGACAGCCAGAAAAAGAAGAACGCAGGTTTATTAGGAAGTGTTGCTTTTATAGCCAACCAAGCGATTACGGGCGGATCGCAATGCGCATGTCAGGAGCAGGCGCATTGTCATGCACGCGCCTGATAGAGAAATAGCGTCTTTCTTGGTGTTCTTTAGTTGCGATGGCCGATGCTTTCCTGGTGTCGAACCTGGCTGCAGAGGTTTGCGACGAACTTCTTGAAACCTCTCTTCGTCGATATTATTCTCTGTGGTCATGACTTTACCAGGGGGGCCCACATCTAGCAGTGGGTAGTTCGCAGCTTGAAGGTAAGATTTTTGAGCCCCATCAGAAATGTTGGTCTGACTAAGCAGCGTAGTGGAGCAGCTCGTTCTCAGGCGCCGAAAATAGTGTCACGTAGTGGTGACAAGGCCATAGACACCGAAAGAGGACACAGGCGTCATAGTAGCGAAAGTAACTCTTTATTGGGCTGACTTTAACTAAGCAACTTGGCGGAGATAACAAAAAAAAGTGCTTGACCCACTGGATTAGTCGGTGTCATTTCAAGTTGAAGTGTTTTCGTTCTGCAGAACTAGTTCCCGAAGTTTTCTGTTATCGGCTTGAAGCTCGGCTATCAAAGTGCCTTGGGTTTCAACCATAGTAGTCAGAGCCTTCATTTCGAGCAGTAGTTGGCGGAGTAAATGCACAGCATCTGTTTCACTTGCTGTCAAGCCGTCAGCGTTGTCTTCGCCAAGTGCTGTACAGCTGGGGGTGGAAGGCCTGCCTTCGGTGTCTTTCCTAGAGGTACAGGAGTGACATTTGTACGTACTTCTTGATCATAAGTTTATCATAAGTAGCTCGTATTCTTCCCCATTGATATTCACACATTGCAGATGAAAGCGCCTCGTGTATTTGCCTTAACACTCGATATACTGCTGATTACCTTGAAAATGAGCGGAGCAGGCTCCACACACGCCCTTCTTGCCCGCCATGCTGATGGAGGCTCTCGAGACTAGACGAAAATAACCGGCATTGTAGGCTGGGCCACTGTCAATACTGATGCCTTTCGGGGTCGAACGGGGTCCGGCACCAGACCTTTTTCGCGTTGGAGCCCTTGAAGTCAGCAGCTTCCTTGCTGTGTAATAGAAGACCTTGTACAGGGCGCTACGGCGTGAATAGTCAAGGGAACGCTCGACGACGTTCGGCGAGAGCTTCTGTCAGGACATGCGCGAGCGTCGGAGCGAGCTTTGTCGTCGTTTTCTCTCTTGATCATCAGGCGTTGACCATGGTTGTCGTCCTCTTTCTTCAGCATCAGGCACTGAACATTTCAGAGCCGAATACCTGTCTTACAGCTGGCCTGTTGTCTGGTAGGCCAGGACAACAGGAACATGGCTCTTGTCTTAGCTTGAAGGGGTGAGCCGTAAACGAAGCACAGTACAATTACCAAATGTCACGTGGTGATGAAAAGTGCCATTGGTAAAAAATGAGCAGGCTTTAACTGCACTTGAACTAAGCAACTCGGCGGAGATAAAAGACGTGCTCGTCGATCATTGAACTCAGAAAGCCTGTCGCCACACGTCAATGCTCAGTTTAAAGGCAGCTCAGAACCATCTAGATCACGTCGCAAACTGTTACTAGCACAACCTGGAACATTGTAGAAACATACGCGAGTGGCCGTAATCTTCGAGACAGATCTCGGCACATCTTGTGCGACAAAGAAACTGATAAAGGGGCGTCTCGCGACATCGAGCATTACCAAACAAAAAATACAGAATTGATATGAGTGCCAGAATCACAGTGATAAGACCAAGACCGACTGAAATACAGACCTGCACAGACAGCACTACTCCAGCGCGCGCCTTCTAGTTCATAGCCTTCGCCGCTAAGAAAAGAACACTATGGGCAGCCTGGCGGTACTGTAAACCTGTTGATAAGAAGGGTCTATTAGTTCTGTCATTTTTTTTTCAACGTTATAGTTTAAATACCTATGCACGCTGTAATGCACAAGCACCTGCTCTGCGCGTGCGCAGCCATTTTTTTTTCCTTCTTGTTTGAGTTGTTTGATTCCGCTATCAGAGAGCGTACCAGGAGCCGCGGCAAAATCGCACATTTTTCAAATACGTTAATTCATGGGTTTATAAAGAAACTTGTCACAATAAAATAAAATGTGTATTGGCATTGCCTGAAAAAGCAACCAGACCCTACCGCCATTAAAGAACAGAAAATGTTTTTGTGGCAGATGGCAGGCAGACTGCGGGAAAATATCCGGTGCTCGGTGGAGCCAGATGTCGATGTAGTGGTTGTATCTACTAAATTAAATTTAGCGCAAACTAAGACAAGTTACGATTACGTTTGTTTTTCTTGTGGTCGTCTTGGAAGCAACTTAATTGTTCCATGGCATAAAGCGAGTGACACAGCTAAAGCAAGCAGAATGGTTTACTGCTGCGTACCATTCTGCAAATCTCAGCAAGGACAAACTCCTGGCATAAGCTTTCATGAGTTTCCTGTGACTTGTGTGCGGGACCAGTGGATTTGAAATATTACAAGAAAAGCTTAGAACTGTTTTAAATTTTCCATCACTTTCAGCTAGACGACAAAATACCGAGGTAGGCAGTTTACAAATTACAACTGTGGAGAAATATTGAAGCCAACTTGTACGCGACGGTTACCACGGGTTTAGCATTGCAGCATGATTGGGAGAGCTTGTAGACCATCAAATAGAGGCATTCACCCAATGAAGCATAGGATATGTCCTGTATCTGTTCTTTAACTGTAATGCAAAAATTATCGCATCAGTCGTTTAAATACTGGGTAACTTGTTTCAATCATTTGGGCAAAATATAAGCATTTTAGAATACAGTAATAGTAACGTGCGTTGGGGAACAACAGCTTTATGTTATATTTCGCTTTCTCTTTTTATCTACTTCTTTAAGGCCCAGAAAACCAGCTTTGGCAGCCAACAGACTGGTCGAAAGTGTGCAGTCTGCACTTCACACCTGATAATTGCAGGATAGGCTTGAAGCGACGGGCGCTGAAAAGAGAAGCTGTGCCCTCATTATTTTTACGCCACTCCGGGCCTGTGATCCTAACTGGAAGGAAGCAGTCATTGCATGCCATAGATGCGCCGAGAGGAAACCTAGACGACAACGATGAAAAGTGAGCCATATACGCCACAAACGTTACTTATTAAACCGGCCACAGTCGGCGCATATGTGATGCATAAATAATTAAAATCAATTTTTTTGTTTTTTCACAAGGCACAAACACTGCCTATCCTATCGTCCTCACAACAAAGTAAAAATTCTGAGCCCTACGGTCCATCCTCTCCAAGAACGAGTTATGAGCAAGCTCTCGAGGAACTATCTGCCTCTAACTACGTCGCATCGAGACCTGGAAGGAGGACACGGTCGGTGTCGGCACAACCAAACCTGACCTCAAAAAAGATGCGCCTCACAGAAGTGGCTATAAAGATGTTGAAACGAAAAGAATGATGAATTCAAAAAGAGAACTCTATCTTGAAGAAACAAGTTTCCGAACTGAAGAAAAAGGTATCCAAGGTCAGCGGAGGCTCACAGCTTGCCAATGCCGCAATACTTCAGACACCAAGGAACATAATTGAACGAGGTTCTTCAACCTAAGCCTGAGGATTGGCGCACTAAATACTGTAACAAAGTCTTGGTTTTCCAGGAGAAAGTACACGAAAACTACCCTAAAGCGCTTTTTCTAAAAGAACAGCTGTCCTGTTTGGATAAGAAAAATCACTGCTGGTCACAGGTGACAGTCAGGCAAGCCATACTATGGCATTCCAAATCACCGTGTGCCTATGAGATGCTACGGGAATCGGGGCGTGTAACCCTTCCAAGTCGCAGCACGCTGAAACAGCACATAAGACCATGCAGCGGAGAAGTAGTCTCCTCTTTAATGAAGCAGCGTTTGCACCAGGAAGCTGCGCGTTTGTCCGAACGGGTAAGATCAGGGGTTTATGCGGCGGCACTTATTATAACGCATGCACCTTTAGTTTTGCATCTCACAGCGCGGTTTTTCTATTTGCAGGAATAAATTGGATCCTTTGTGGTCGATGAAATGCCGCTAAGGCAGGGTGCAAGCTACCAGAAGCATGGACATGTCGTGCAAGTGGCTTGCTGAAATGAGAGTCCTCAAGAAAAAATTAGGACTCTAAAATGAGCTTGCCTTCGTCTTCGTGGTGTATATGTATACACCAACAATTACACAATAATAAAAGCAATTGACAAGGATGAAAATCGTCGGACAAATGTAATATGACGTGCACGTGCAACGTTTTTTCAGTCTTCCAGTAGGATACTACTTTACCCAATCCATTAAAGGGGAGGAGCGGCACCACTTGACGATGCAAGGGAAGAGGTCCGTAGAAGAAGCTGGATTGAAGGATGTGCGCCTGGTAGCAGACAACGATGTCTTCAACTGCAAGATGTTTGCCATATTAAGCAATGGCAAAATAAGCCCGATAGTGACGTAAGTAGCTTTGACGTTATTTCTTGTTTACATGCATGCGCATAACTCTGCTGGGTTTCGGATCAAGTTGTACTAAAACTTGAAAAACGTTCTTTTTTTTTCTTCACGGCGTATGATTCCCATTTGCTCGCGAGGTACCCGCTATATAGAAGTTCACAGTTCGGTTTATTCTTTTAGGTAAGCAAGTTTAGTAGGCAATTTTAAGGTTTTGTATGTCAGCGTTATTACCTTCATATTGATCGATGTCAATCAGTTGAATAAGTTGCGAAGCAAAAGCATCAGCTTTATGTTAGCTAAAAGCGGTTAGTTTGCTTGCAATGACCTGAAACATTTTGAAGATATGGTATTTTTTACTTTCTCCACTAACGCTTTATTTAGTTTTTTATGTTTCTTTTTTTTTCAGGCACCCAATAGACAGCGGCAGAAAGTTATTCCTGGCATTTTACCACTGTCACATCCTGAAGAACCTGAGGGACCAGCAACTTGCCTCACACCGACACCTGTGCAACGGGAATCAAAACTACAGCCCCAAATATCTCAGAATGCTGCTAGAGATCACAGAACGACAGCCTACTTTCAAGCTAGTGAGATGCCTCACCCGGAAGCACATCTTTCCGACCAATTTTGAGAAGATGAGTGTCAAAATGGCCCTTGACGTGGTTTCTCCGGACGCACGTACCAATGATATTTGTTATTTAAAGCCAAAAAAAGAAAACAATAAGGCACTGGGCCACTGACACATACTCATCTGCGAGATGCCTAACACATGTTGCCTCTTGTGTGTGTGTGTGTGTTTTTTTTAGGTCACAGCAGTCCTCCGATACCTCCAGCAACGTGGACAGAGATTCGGGGTAAGCGGGTTTAAGACAGCTTGCCAACAATAGAACTGATGGAACTCGTTTTCAAATGGTTCACGATCCCCACTATCCGCAGCACTATCTTTTATTCTTTGAGCAGGGATCCTAACAGGATGCCATTCAGTTCTCCTGGGAATGAGAGGTATAGTCTGTGATATTTCTTTGATCGCACGTTGTCATTTTCCTTGGCGATCATTTCAGGTTGTCCAGGTTGGAGAACGAGTTCCTCCCTTTCTTTGATGCGTGGAAGAAAGCAGCGCCCAACAAGAGTGCTTCCCTGTCACTCAAAGCCTTTTAAGCGCTCCGGGTCACAGCGGTTCCGACAGTTCATTGCACCACATACTTATTTCAGTCTTGCTTCGTATATGTTTTAACGGCAAACTTTTCCAGCGATCCTGTCGAAGTCCTTTTTTCAAAAATCCGGCGCCTGAACGGCTGCAATGACCAGACTGATGCTCGTGCCGCTCTGTCGTCTCTACAGAAAATGTTCCATATCTACAGCGCGATAAACGGGAGAAGAGAGAAAACATGTAACGACAAACACAGCGCTGACTGACAACTGTTTTTTTATTGCTTGTCCAGCCCGTATATATACCCCACTGAAAGGCAGAGAAATCAAAGCACACAGATCATGAGTGCACATAAAATGCACACTACTACAGGGTCGCATCACATTGGCATTCGAGATAAGTTGTTTCTTTTTTTTTTTTTGATAATGCCACTGATGGTGCACTTATACAATCTTCCGAAAACCTCGCTATCATTTGGGCTTCCACAACCTCCCTAGTCAACTGATCACGATGACTTCCTAATATTATACACTCATTGTACAAAGGTTGGCAGGCACTCCGATCGTCACCTTCGTAATCTTCCTTGCAGCTGCTGCAGTTCTTAGCCACATGCAGGTAATAGGAACATGCGTAACGTTATAGCAATGTTCTTTTATTCTTTTGTTAAGATATCGGCCAGTCTGGCCGCTGTAACGCTTCCCACATGATAGCGGCAGGGAATAGATCACACCTTCCTGGCACTTTAAAAATTTTTGGCGTGTCTTTTTTTGCAGCCGCTTGGTTCATTGTTAGCGGAATTAACTTTTCTGATCAGTTTTCGAGAGTCGGTTAGGAGCCGAAAAGACAACGTCGACTCCGGCATGCTTGCCAATCCTTCTCAGGTTGTGATACCAGATGCCCGTACGGCACCACAGCGAACTTCATCTTCTTTTTATCTCGTCTTTTTTCGCCTTTCATCTCAGCTTTCACTTTTTTCTGTACTTTCTCTGTCACAGAAGTCAGAACGTCGGAAGGGTAACCGGCCTGTGTGAGGCGACACACTTCGTTGTTGAAGCTAAGTTCTAGCCTGTGCTCAAATGTCTTTTTTAAACCATTGTATAACACTGAATGTACAATGGCTCTTTTTACAAGATTTGAATGAGGAATCGGTTTTTGACCACGCGACTCGAACGCCGAACAAACATGGGATAAGGTGAAGTGAAATGACAAATCTAAAAACCTAATACAACCATTTTTAGGCACTTAGCGCGTTAAGACCAGAGGAGTAAGATACACTAAGAATACTGAAGAGACATGACGGAATTGTTGCTGGAAACCGAGGTTGTCACACTCTAAAAACACAAAGTAGTCATCTACAAACCTAAACATTCCACGAACACAGGACCCTTTAAGGCGTTCTTTCAAAATTCTGTCGCGCGATGCCAGAAACACACCACTAACAATAGGTACAAGGCACGAACCAATACATATTTCATTCCTCTGAATGTATACGGCTCCATTCCATTTAGTGAATGTTGATTCTAGATAAACAGACAGCAATTCAAGGAAACTGCCTGTTATGCAAAAACTGCAAAAACGTGCCCTTATAATACTCGTCGACGTTTGTAGGGCCACACCTACGGCATCGATTTTTCAAAAACTGAATATAATTCCTCTCCCGCAGCAATACAAGCAAAACGTAATAAGTCGCTACAAGACTATAGCAATATATCCAGTCCTTTTCTTCAGAGAAATGTACAGGCTTGAGCACAAAACTCACAACTATCACACGCGTACTAAAAATAATTTCATCCTTCCGCAAACCCGAACAAATTATGGACCACAAAGCATTAATTTTAACTTGCCCCTTCTGTTAAACACAATAGATTTATTACACTATCCAGATTCCATACCCTTTATCAACTGACTGAAACTGTTATACTATAAAAATTCGGTGTGTTTTGCGTGTATGTCCTTGTTTCATCATTATTTGGAAGTGTCGCTTTGCCGTGTTGCTGTTTCTGTAAAAAAAAAAATAAGACAAAGAAATGTATATCTGTATTGCTATCTGTCGCACCAAAGTTGCGAAGTGTTTTTATGGGGGCGTAGCCCCTCGTCAAGCCTATGTTAGGCTTTTTGGCTACGCCCCTAACATCTCTGCGTTTTTGAAAAAATAAAGATGACTTTACTTGACATCCCGCACTAATTTTGGAAGGCTATGGCACCATTCTTATCAATAAAGTCATTTACCGACGGCAAAATCTCTTCCTAGGGTATCGTGTAGTACAAGTCTTTTATACTTACGAAAAATCCTTGAAGCACTTTGCTGCATTTACCTTCAAGAAACTGAATGACGTCGTCCGATCTTTTGAATTTAACGGGTCATAAATAGTCAACACCTTCTAGCTACATTGCAGGAATTTCGCAACGTGCTTCTGCCAAGTTCCATTCTCGGAGATTATCACCCGAAACGGCCACCCAGGTTTATGGGTTTTCATTGTACAAAACATTTCTACGATCAATCCTTGGCTGCTGTCGACCATACTTGAAAGCTTACTCAAATTCAGCCAATTAATTAGGTTCTTTGCCTTACTTTTAACCTTGGCCAATGACACATCATTCCGTTTGTAGAACAAAGCTTGTACAGCATCCGATGCCTTCGACACATACGCATCAATGTCGAGGACAACAAACCCCAGGTCTTTATCTGCCAGTAACAACGAAAACGAACCTTGTTTTAGCCATCTAACAGTCTACTGTAGAGGTATAGTTTCTTGGTAGAACACCTATACCTCGATAGAATGTCAACCCCTTCAGATATGCAACGTTCCGCCTCCGTTTTGTCGGCCTGCCTAGCGACTTCTCTCACACAAGCTAGGACTTCCAGTCTGGTTTTCTTTGGTTCTACCGCGAACTTTGGTCCCAGGCTAAGGACTTGCCGTATGTTCCCAGGGAACGAGATGTTCTTAGATGTATGAATCGGTTGTACAGCTGTTGCACTTTTCTTTGGCAGTAGCGCACGTAGTCCGGGAAGCGTCTGTTGTCATAGGACCTCTGTGGTTCGGTCGATGCACGCTGATAGTTGATGCCACTGGTAGTTTGAGCCACCCGGTCCCGCAGACAGCTGCACTCACAGCTTGAGATGCTCCCTGTCGACCCGCACCTGTCGCTGCCATTCTGCTCTGAATATCTTGCACATCTTTCTTCCATGTCCGGCTGAGCGTTGAACGCCACCCAGCATAAACAATAAAGCAGGAGGGAGGATCTTCTTGCGGATGCAAAAACCAGGCGTTCTTGCGGCGCACGATGCAACGGCAACACTTGGCACATAATGAAGTGGATCAAAGTCACATGCAAAAAGGGCTCTTTATTCGAGAAATGAAGTTCGACAGCTGTCACTTGTTGGGCGAGTTGGTGACGATGTTCTATATCTACAGCGCGATAAACGGGACAAGAGAGAAAATGTATAACGACAAACGCAGCGCTGACTGAAACTGATTTTTTATTGCTTGTCCAGCCGGTATATATACCCCACTGGAAGGCACACAGATCATGACTACACAGAAAATTTACACGACTGCAGGTTCGCATCAATATTCGCATTCTAGGTAAGCCTTTTTTATAATGCCACAGATGGTGCACTTACACAATCTTCCGAGAGCCTCGCTATCATTTGGGCTTCCACCACCTCCTTAGTCCACTGACCACTATAACTTGCTAATATTATCCACTCAATACAAAGGCTGGCAGGCACTGCTGTCGTCACCTTCGTCACTTTCCTTGCAACTGCTGCAGTGCAAGCCCACAAGCTCCAGGAAGAGTGACTACGCCTGCATCGACTTACATATGAATAACATTGCATTCGAGCATAATATGGTTAATTGTTTCAGTGGATCAGTCATCTTCCTTGTTAAATTTCTTTTTGTAGCTGCGGGTTTTAAGAAACCCTGATCTAGCTTCAAAACTTGGGCACTGCCTCTTGAGTTATCAAAGAAAGCTTTTTTCCTGATCTGCCTTTTACACTTTGGGTATAAATCCACACTATTTCTTTTCAATCGAATTTATCCAATTTTTACCTTCTGTGTTTTTCACCTGTTGCTTAACGCTCTTTATTTATTCGTCCTTGTGACCAGCATACTTACGTGATAGTTTCCTAGTTCTTTTCCTCCACTGTGAGTCAACGCTTTTGAAGTATAGGTATCTAAAACATCTAAGTGCCCATCTGTTACTGTCCAATTTCCTCACGTGTTTCTCATATATTATTTTAATCTGAGCTTACCGTACTAAGGTACCCAGCCCATATCTCCCTGTACCGCCGCATTTGTGGTTTCGCCGTGGGCACCCAGTGCTAATCGTCCGACGGCTCTTTGATCTTTATCGAATGTTGACTGTACCTCTGATTGTAGGTGTAAAACTGCATTTCTGAGAGTAAGCCAGGGCACCATAATTCCTTTCCAAATACCACTCTAAAGCGCATACCTGTACCCCACATTGCCCTATGCTTCATTATTCTGGCAATGCTTCGCCCTTTTGCTTTACGTGATTGCTCATGATTTCCAATGTATGCCAATCCTTCGTTTACCCATACCCCGAGATATTTATATTCTGCCACTCTAGGTATTTCACGGCCGTGTATTTTATCACCCTGATCAGCTGAGCGCTTGAAAAGCATCAGATCCGACTTAAATGTGCTAAAACTGAAGCCTACATCGTCCCCTTCGTCTCCGCAACGCTTAACCAAAGTTTGCAATTCTTCCTGAGTTTCTGCTAGCAGCACAATATCGTCTGCATACATTAAACCTTGGAGGCGCTGCTCTACCGCCGTTCCGCCTAATTTATATGACATGTTAAAACCTAGGTTAGTTTCTTGTATCCCCCGTTCCATATTTATTATAAAAGCATGAACAGCCTCAGTGATAGAGGACGACCTTCTCTTAATCCTTTCCATACCTTTACAGCTTCCGTACTTCTTTTCTCTTCCCATGTAATTTCTACTTTGTTATCGCGGTATATTTCCTGTAGGAAATTTTTTATCTCATGACCGATACCTTCTTCGTTTAATAGGTTCCCCAGCAGTTATCTGTTTACGTTGTCGTACGACCCGTTTATGTGCAGGAAGGCCAAATACAAAGATCTATTTTCCACTCGATATTTCGATGCATTGGGTAAGCACGAACAGGCTATCATCTAAGAGCCTACCATTTCTAAAGCCGTTCTGAAGTTCTCCGAGAATCGCGTTACTTTCTACCCATGATTACATCTTTAATTTGACTGCCTGCATGGCAAACCTGTATATAACAGATGCTATGGCAATCGGCCTGTAGGACTATATGTGCATCCTTTCTCCTTTCCCTTTATAAATCAAATTCATTTTACTCTGCCGCCAGCTCTCCAGAATTTGCTTATTCGTTATGACTGCTTCCTTAGCTTTTAACAACGTTTCCTTACTTCTTAGACCAAGTTCATTACTCAGCTTGAGCGGAATTACATCTATTCCTGTAGAAGTGTCTTTAGGAGTATTTTTTCTGCCTTTTTCAAGTTACTATTGGTCAGTTCTATGGTGATTTGCATTCTGCTATCTTGTGTTGCTTCCTGATTTGAGGAGATTTCAATATCGTCGCTCTTTAATGTCTCGGCTACAAATGATGTAATGTAGTTCACTGTGTTTTCTCCCTTTATAGAATTTCCCTCGTTATCTTGAAACCGATCCTGCTTTCTTTGATTCTTCTTCCCTAGCCAGCTTATTTGGTTCCAGAATTTTCTTGGTGCGCCTCTAGTGGCATCGTGTATATCAGCCATCAAGCGATCGGCAGACTGCGTTATTTTACTTTGGACGAGAGCCTGTACATCGTTTCTTTTTTCGGTATGATTCCCATTTTTGGTCTATGTCCTCCTGATACCTGTGCTCTCTTTGCCTTTCGGTGTTCCTTTTAGGCTGCCGTCGTTGTTCAATGGCTTCCCTGATTTCCTTATTCCACCAGCTCCGTGGCTTCCTAGTTCCATTCCAGCAGTTTGCTACTTTAAACTCCCTAATTTTTCTCCTTATGAGTAGTTCTACCAGTTTATAATCCCGGTCTTCCATGGGGCTTTTCTGTATAGTTTCCCGTATGTCTCCTGCTATCTACGATATTTGATCATCGTTTAATTTGCGCCTACTTTTTGTCTAAGTTCCATTTCTCTTTTCATTAAGGGCCCCATCTGCAGACTAATACGTTAATGATCACTTCCCAGAAGGTACTTCCCTTCTTCGTCTATTTCCATCTTTGTAACCTTGCTATAAATTCGCTGCGTCATTACACAGTGGCCAATGGTCGTCTGCCTGCTGTGGAATTCCCACGTGATTTGTCCGTCGCATTTTGCTTCTCTATTTACAATAACAATGTCGTGTCGCTCACAGAAATCTAGCATTAGCTTTCCTGTGCAATCCGTGTATCCATCCAGATCGTCGCTGCGGCCGTTCATGTTCCCCAGCAGGATAATATCGGCCCCATTTCCAAACTGGCTTATATCGTTACCGAGACATTCAAAGAGGTCCTTGTTTTCTTACTTGCATTGGTGTCCTGTTCCTAAATAAACTACCCCTAACCATGTCCTTATGCCCGCAATCGTTCCTGATGCCCAGATATGTTCTTTACAAGATGAATGTATTCTTTGCTAATTTGTTCCTTGGGTATCAACATACCTACTCCTCCCCCCTTTTTTCCATTCTCGTTCTGTTGCACCCTTCCCAGACGTAGCCTTCTATAAACGGCGTATCTTTAAGATCCCTGAGATGAGTCTCGCATAGAGCGTACACATCAATTTTGTCATCCTTCAACTGCTGTTCCATCTCTAGCCATTTCGCTCTTTTTCTACCTCCTTGCATATCTTATATCTCCATACCGCCTTCTTGCATAGCCCATATCTCCTGTACCGTCTCATTTGTGGTTTGGCCGTGGGCACCATGGTGCTAATCGTCCGACGGCTCTCTGATTTATTTCTAATGTCGACTGTACCTCTGATTTTAGGCACAAAATCGAATTTCCGAAAGTACGTCCGGGCACCATAATTCCTTTCCAAATATCCCTAAAAAACCCATACCTGTTGTAGCCCCACAATTTCCTATGCTTCATTATCCCGCCATCACTTCGGCCTCTTGCCTTAAGTAATTGCTCATGCTTTTCAATCTATGCCAATCCTTCGTTTACCCATACCCCGAAATATTTATGTTCTGCTACTGTGCGTATTTCAGGCCTTGTATTTTAAGACCCTGATCAGTTGAGCCGTTAAAAATTCTCACACCCGACTTACCTGCTCTAAAACTGAAGCTTAGAGCGTCCCTTTCGTCTCCGAAATACATAACTAGCGTTTGCAATTCTTCCCGATTCTCAGCTAGGAGCACAATATCATCTGCAAACATCAAACCGGGGAGGCGCTGCTCTACCACCTTTCCGCCTAATCTATATGAAAGGTTAAAACCTAGGTTACTGTCTTGTATCCTCCATTCCAGATTTATCATATAAAGCATGAAGAGCAGCGATGATAGAGGACAACACTGTCTTAATCCCTAGCTTCTGTACTTCTTATCCCTTCCCATGTAATTTCTACTTTGTTATCGCGGTATATTTCCAGTAGGAACTCTGTTATCTCATAACCGATACCTTATTCTTTTAATATGTTCCACAGGAGTTCCCTGTTTACGTTGTCGTACGCCCCCGTACGCCTCATGGATCACTGCCTTGTCGTGGCGGAGGGGCTTGCGAAACTCGATGAAGTAGTGAGCTCTGCTGTGGTGGGCCACCCAAGATACACAGGTCACGCAGAGAGTTCTGACAAATGCGATTCACTGGCGAAGGTAATGACAACCCACTCCAGTATTTCCTGCCAAGAAAACCCTATGACGAGTCACAATATCTATAATGATATGGCACCAGAAGATGAGCCCCCCAGGTTGGAAGGCGTCCCATGTGTTAATGGGGATGAACAAAGGGCGATTCCTAGTAGCTCCAGAACGAATGAAGCGGCTGGGCTAAAGCCAAAAGGACGCTGAGTTTTGGATGTGTCGGGAAGCGACCGGAAAGTCCGATGTTGCAAGGAGATATATCACATAACGTCTAAGACGCAAGGTAAACTGGATGTCGTCAAGCGAGAAATGGACAGATTGAACATTGATAACTTGGGTATCAACGAGCTCAAGTGGACCGGAATGGGAAAATTTAATTCCGGCGCCCATTATGTCTTTTATTGTGGCCACGAATCCAGGAGAAGGAATGGGGTCGCTCTCATAGTAAACAGAAGAATGGGCAAAGCAGTGGTAGGGTACAATCCCAAAAACAACCGAATGATTCCACTTCGGATCCAAGGTCACCCTATCAACATAACGGTTATCCAAGTGTATGAACTAACCACTACTGCTGAAGAAGCTGATGTTGAGAGATTTTATGCTGACCGCAATGCCTTTTAGACAGCACTCGTAATGTTTCAACAGCCTATTTTTACTCTATTTCAGCACTTCTATCATTGACATCCCTAGGAAGGTTCCAACTGACACTCGTTTATCACCCTTTACACGTGCCATGATATCTCGCTTGAACCTGCTCATGTTAGAATCCCCGGCGATAAGCACCAGGGCACTCTCTTTTCCTCTCCCAACTGTTGGCTTCTACTTTCGGTTATTTGTGTCCTTCCCTCTGGGATTTTAATTCTTCCTATACTTTCTTCTTTTTTTTCGACTTCTAAGTAGCTGCTTCTAAATAATTCTGTCGGTTCGGATCCGCCTGACCTACTTTGCTTATGCCTTCCATACCAATGCTGGTCCCAACCACGTGGCCCGCACTGGAATGTTCATCCTCGTTGTTTCCAGGGGCAAAGTTGCACATTTTTTTTTTCATTTGAGGAAGCTGTCCTGTTAGTTTCTGATTTTCTGCCCTTAATAAACCTACTTCATTTTCTAAATCATCCACACGAGACACTAAACCGCCCTTTTCTAGTTCAAATATATTTAGGCGCGCACTCAGCACGCGCCACCGGCGCAAAAAGTCACTGCCTTCCGCTTCATCTACCGAGTCAAACCAGTTTCCTTGAAATTAACCTGCGCCTAGCACTGAGTACACTTTACCTTCTTTTTATTGCACATCTTAAGCATATTTGGTTTGGTTTCTACTATTTCTACTACAAATTCTCAGAATATAAAACTACAAAAGGAAGACACAAAAACGACTAGCTAACACGCGTTAAAATAAATTCTGCGAATGCCAATAGCCTAGCAAAAGGGCTATTTATTTAAACAAAATAGGTAAGAATGAACGTGCAGAAAACCTAGCTGCCGGCACGAAAAGCCAGGCGGCTAGGACAAAGAGCTAAAATCTGTTCTTTACGCAGCGCTGGTCGCTCGTCAAATCCTACACATTCCCAGGAGCAGGGGAGGACTTGGCCTGCCGTGCGTCCCGACAGTTGGCTCGAGTACTCGCGTTGAGGCTGGTGGAGAGGCTATTAGCTGACAAATCTTACCCTGGTCGCTCGCTCATCCTGTACTGGATGAGCACGGCGCGACGTGTGCTTACAGCCGAACAATACCTCGGTCCACAGGCGGACAGACCTGCCTTTTTACCGCGAGGTTGCCGAGATAAAGTCGATTCTCGATGCAGACCTGTCATATGTTAATGTAGGCGACCTACCAGCCATACCTATCAGCGAATTAGTAGTCGTTCGCAGGCTTTCAGCTGACGAGCAACGAGAGACTGTTGTACCCGAATGGCGTGCGTAGGCAGCTTGTTGGCTGCCAAATGAAGTGCGAAATTTTGACACGCTTAGGCGCTGGGGTGTCCTCCCCATGAGACAGCGCCTTGCCAGATGGGTATTGTACCCAATGACTAGCGTGGCGACTGTGGTGCTCGCGAGAGCCTCGCGCTGTTTTTTTTTGTTTTGTTTTTTTTTTTTTTTGAATGTGTAGTTGTGAGAACAATGTGGCGGCTCGCATATGAACCCGGGCGCCAGGCGCCGGCGCATCCCTTTTGAACATCGCGTGTTCACTGTGGTTCTGTTTGTGTTGTGGCGTCACAGGTGCATCGCTGAGACGCGCCGAACTCCTTCCCGAGCAAATTACCTAGCCCTGCAGAGGCTGCGCCTCGACATCTGGAAGTATCTGTCTGGACAGTTAGAAACGGACGTCGAGAAGCGGTTTCTGCGGCACTGGCACACGCATTTCTACGTTGTAAGGGGTAGCAGACTTGAGATGCCTGTCGTCCCAATTAGAACCGTCCTCGTTTATACTGTTTTCCCCTCTCTGAGGAATCATGTTTTTTTTAGTTTATTATGTATATGTCACCTATAGCGCTTTGTTGTTTTGTATAGTGCTTTGTTTTGTGAGTAATGTGCGTTTTTGTATGCATGTATGTACCCTAGAAATTATCTTCATGACGTTCTTTCTTGTATGTATATATATACCCAATAAATTCTCTTTACAACTTCTATTGCGTTCCCCTCTATGGGAAATCATGTTTTTCAGTTTATTATGTGTATGTACCATAGAGTGTTTTGTATAGTACTTTGGTCTGTGAGTAATGTGCGTTTTTGTATGTATGTGCCCAATGAATTCTCTTTACACACCTAACCTAACGTGCTGAAAACGAAATAAAGTTAATAAAAAAAAGAACTCATCTGTTTGACGCTTCGGAAGCTCCCGCTTTTGCCAGTCCGTCCTTTTTCCGGTAGCAACGTGCAATTGGAGGAGCGACGGAACACGCATCCGCACCACAAGGCTTTAGACAAATGCCTAGCGCCACCTAGCTCCAGACAAGTGCTCCGGAAAGCCGGACGGTGGGTATTAAATAGGAACACATCCCAGGCCCTGAGCCTGGCGTAAGTTTCAAGCGTTCACATTTGTCAAAAATGGCGTCAGGGGCTCTCCAAGCTAGAACCCACGGATCGCACACTATAGCCCTAGCTTATCCTGACGTCAGTTTCTAGCTTTCCAATTTGCCAAAAATGACATCGGGTACTCTCCCTGCAGCAACTAGAGAATTGCACACCATGGGTTAAATTCGTCCCAAAAAAAACTCCCTAGAGGACAAACGCTGGCTCGCATTTTCCCTCTTTCTTTTTTTTCCCTGTTCTTCGGCACGCTGTTGTTGGTTTGGCTACAGGAAGAAGGAAAAGAAAATGCACGGGCCTGCAGCTACTGGCTCTGAACCTGAGCGACCTCCGCTGCCTGATTGAATTATAGGAGGGTAAAGGCGCGGTTTTTCAGAAAATAGCAAGGAGAGATAAGAATGCCTTTCTGAACATACAGTGCCAAGCAGTTGAGGACAACAGCCAATTAAGGAACACAAGAGCTTTGTATTAGACAATCAAAGATATCAAAGGAAACTTCTGTGCTAAGATGGGCGTGATAAAGGAAAAACGAGGCAAGGACCTCACTGAAGCCGCAGAGATAAAGAAGAGGTGGCAGGAATACACAGAAGAACTGTGCAAGAAGGACCCGAATGTGAAAACCCAACATAAGACGGTTGTGATCACTGATCTCGAGCCGGGCATCCTGAAGAGTGAAGTTGAATGGGCCTTAGCCAGCCTTGCTAAGAACAAAGCTAGCGGAATTGATAGCATTCCAGCTGAGTTGCTTCAAAACCTCAACCATGACGCTGTTACCATTCTGCATAGATTATGTCGGAAGATTTGGACAACTCTGCAGTGGCCACAGGGTTAGAAGAGGTCAGTTTACATCCCCATTCCAAAGAAAGGCAGTGCCAAAGATTGTTCCAACTACCGCACGATCGCGCTTATTTCGCATGCTAGCAAGGTGATGTTGAAAATCCTCCAAAGTAGGCTGCAGCAGTTTGTGGATCGGGAGCTTCCGGACGTGCAAGCTCGGTTTCGCAAGGGCAGAGGAACTAGAGACCAAGTTGCCAACCTTCGCTGGGTCATGGAAAAAGCAAGAGAGTTCCAGAAACCCATCTACTTCTGCTTTATTGATTATGCGAAAGCGTTTGACTGCGTAGATCACAGCAGATTGTGGCAAGCTCTCCAAGAGATGGGAGTTCCAATTCACCTCATCTGTCTCCTCAGGAACCTGTATGAAGGGCAAGAGGCCACAGGTCAGAACTGGCATGGTCTTACTGATTGGTTTCCGATTGAGAAAGGAGTGAGACAAGGCTGCATACTGTCGCCCTGCCTATTTAACCTATATGCATAGTGCATCATGAGGAAGGCCGGTCTGGACGAGTCTTCAGCTGGAGTGAAGATTGCTGGAAAATGTATCAACAATTTTAGATATGCGGATGATACCACTTTAATGGCAGGAAGTGAAGTGGAACTCAAGAGACTTCTGATGCGCGTACAAGAAGAGAGTGAGAAGTTTGGGCTTAAACTGAACATTAAAAAGACGAAGATCATGGCGTCTTGCCCTATCAAGTCCTGGAGCATCAATGAACAAGAAGTGGAAGCTGTGACAGATTTTCTCTTCTTGGGCTCCAAGATTACCTTGGAAGGAGACTGCAGCCATGAAATTAGGAGACGCCTGCTTCTGGGAAAGAGAGCAATGGTTAGCCTTAACCGCCTAGGAAAAACAGAGACATTAGTCTGCCAACCAATATCCGTATAATTCGTGCTATGGTCTTTCCAGTTGTGATGTATGGATGCGAGAGTTGGACTGTGAAAAAGGGTGACCGCCGAAGAATTGACGCGTTTGAATTGTGGTGCTGGCGAAGACTCTTGAGAGTTCCTTGGACTGCCAGAAGATCAAATCAGTCAATATTGTCGACCATAAACCCTGACTGCTCATTGGAGGGTCAAATTCTAAAGTTAAAGCTCAGCTACTTTGGTCATCTGATGAGAAGAGAGGAGTCGCTGGAGAAAGATTTGATGTTGGGAAAGTTTGAGGGTCGCCGGAGAAGGGGTAGGCAGCGAACGCGATGGTTAGATGGCATCCTCGAGGCACTGCAGATGAAGTTATGTGATGTTAAGAAGATAGTGAGAGACCGGAAAGCGTGGCGTGACATGGTCAATAGGGTCACGAAGAGTCGGACACGACTGAACGACTGAACTGAACTGAAAGGCGCGGTAACTATCTCATTTTTTTTTTGTGGACACCTCAACCGCGCAGTAAGGGAAGGTAGGAAGGTGGGAGCGAAAGTGGAGAGAAGAAAAATAGAGAAGAAAGAAAAAGAAGAGGGAGAGAAAGACGCATGCCGCAACAACAGCCGTCGTCCACCACCTAAGTGCGGTGGTGAGGCGGGTGCAATGACGGCCTACAACACATAAAAACTCGGTGGCTGGCTACCCCCGCCGCAAGCCGCGTTGACCTACCGTCCTGGCTTCGTTGGGCCAGGAACTGCCACTCTTCAGCGGGCGAGTTGCTCGGCACGCTGACTTCTCGGCGCCACGCCTTGTTCGCGCGCCGTCACTAAGGAGGCATTGGTTTGAATAACGGCAACAGTCGTATTTCTGCCGGTGCGATGCTCCTTTGTGTTAGGAGCGAACGGGAGTTACGGTACGAGCTCGACAGGAATATGGTCATTGTTTCAATCATCGTACCTCCCACTGACTTCTTTCACTTCTCTTCCGATCATATTGTTACGGACGACAAGGAAGAAGAAGCGGGCAGTGGCGCGGGAAGGAGCGCTCGCGCTAGGCCCGCGAACATTCATTAAACGTCATCTACCATCGTCATCGGTCATGTTCTGTCTCCTGTCTTCATCGGCTTGCCGCTTCGTAACATTTGGTTGGAGGTGCGGCGTACGACATCCCCATCCTCGCCTTGGAGCATCGAGGCCATCTTCAAGCCGGGACCATCACCGAAGGCCCAGGGACATCGCCGAGCAGCTTCGCCCCAGCCCTTCAAGCCCAGACTTGAACAACTACCACCGCCCAGCCCCCAGCCCGGATCTGAAGACCAGGAGAAAGGACATACGAATCAGAACCGAGACGAAGGACCCGAAAGACCCGAATGACCCGAAGGAACCGATAGACACGAACACGCGACCCCCGCCCAAGCTGCCCGACGTGACCTCGAGCCATCGGTCCCATGGACTCTGGTGACGGATGGTTGACAGCTCCAAGGGAGGCGGATCACCCACGCATCAGACATCGTACCGGCAAGCCGTTCTATTCTTCCTTCTTCCTCTTCTTCTTCAAGCATCCAGACACGCCCATAATCATGCCATAAAATCATTAACATCGCTAAACGTCCTCGTCCACGATCGGGACGATCGCTCGGTGGCCCCGGGTCATGTTACGGACGACAAGGAAGAAGAAGCG
Organism: Amblyomma maculatum; assembly: GCF_055883805.1. Lineage (NCBI taxonomy): Eukaryota > Metazoa > Arthropoda > Arachnida > Ixodida > Ixodidae > Amblyomma > Amblyomma maculatum. The sequence continues at coordinate 105,495,514 of NC_139352.1, forward strand.
GGCAGTGGCGCGGGAAGGAGCGCTCGCGCTAGGCTCGCGAACATTCATTAAACGTCATCTACCATCGTCATCGGTCATGTTCTGTCTCCTGTCTTCATCGGCTTGCCGCTTCGTAACAATATGTATAATAGTTGTAGTCAGTGCACTCTGGTCCCGTTCTATTTTCATCCTCGTCCTACGCGCTATTTCATCAAAAGAATAAACTTCACGTTCGAATGTCTTTTGAGACACGAAAGAGTTCGTCTTCAAATGATGTTGTTGCGCCGGCGAACAATGCACGACCGATGAGTGCCGTGAGAACGTTCGAACAGCAGCATGACAATGAACGGCGCCATTCTTTGCCAATCGAGGCTTCTTTACTCCTCCCTCCAGTGAGATCGGGTGTCACACTATATTACGCATCCAGAACCAAAGGGATTGCCGCGGACCACTTTACACAGCGGACAAGTACGAGTACCAGTCCTCACTCGTCAGCATGGAATGAAACCACAAAACTTCAAGACAAAAAAAAGTGCGGGCACCAGCAGCATTGCGCCCGCGGCACCAGCGGTAAGCTTTGAAGGCAATGGGTTGGTTGTGAGACTGACAAGGGTGGTATAGTTGCTTTTCGCTTTTCGTGTTGAAAAACCTCACCCGCCCGGCTCCGGCAGACAAGGCTCACTGAACAAGAGAGAACCGACTTTTAAAAAAAAAAAACACCGTTCCAGCCATTTAACAGATCTCCGTCCAGAGGACAAAAGCAGAAGAACCAGCTCACTCGCTCTCCAAAAGAACGGCGCACTCAGCTCAAAAGGCAGTCAAGGGCGAGGTGATTATTGCACATTTTGCGAGAAAGGGCAGGGGTTGCTTTCTCGTATCGCTAATAGACGGCGTGGAAGCCTCACCCGTCCGTGACGGAACTGTTCTGAATGAGAAAACCAGATACTAGCTCTCCGAAAGATCCGACGGCTCCGACCGCTCCGACCGCTCCGATGGCTCCTGCGGATCCGGCTCCGGCATTGCGGAGCCAAACGGCTCACACGCTCTTTGAAAAAAGCGGCTCCGATGATCCGACACGCTCGGGAACGACCCATCCCTATCACTAACTACCGTCGGTGGAACCGCATCGATGTCCTTCTCGGGTAGGTCGTCGTTTATGGTCTGCCTGAAGCCTGCTGCGACGCGACAGAACGGGTGTGCCCTTTCGGCCTGCGGGCCACTATGACGATTCGGGGTGAAAACTCGTCTAGCTGTGCAACTCCAGTAGATTAGAAGCGATCGCCCCGGGTACCAATCACTATCTAGCAGTGTCGTAACTAACTTAGCCATGAGGACTCGAGTCCCTGTACTGATGCAAGGCAGCCTGAGCCCTCCTCTTCTAGTCGATAGGTGCAGGCTGTGGCACGTGACGAGAGCCGTCCCACTATCCCACACGAACGCGCATATCAGACTCGAGACAGACAGCTATGCGGAGCGACAAGGCAGCCACTCGCGCCAAATAAAATGTGAAGGTGCACTCCCCAGATTTTACTACACCATATACTGGAATCTGCGATTGTCTCTAAAAGCGAAATTTGTAATCAGATGTCTGAATGTCCCTCCTCACAACGCCCGAATATACCCTTCTGTTATATTCAAAGGTAGTACAAATTTACTTATGACCTCAAGCGGAAGAACATTATTAAGTTTTAAGCTGCTGAATGTGATATAATGCGCTTATTTGTAATCGTATATTTCTGAATAATGAAAGCTTTCTGAGAATGCAAGCGTTATAGTGCATGGAATGGACGATGTAAATGTCTTTCCCACTTAATTGAGGTAACACAAACGTTAGAAATCTGTTCAGCTTTGAGACAGCTGTCTAAAACTACTGTCCTGAATAATTCCTATACCGACGAATATTAAGATTAGTTTGTTGACGTACAAAAATGGCCTGATGAACTGAAGTGCTGCGCACTGATTTGCTGACTTACATTTTAGTGGCATTTTTGTTGATTGGCCAGAAAGCACACAGAAAAACTACCCCAGTGTTCTCTAGCCGCACGTGTCCCTCAAGACTGAGCAAGCGCTCTCCTTCGTAACCTTCAAACTAGCGCTCACATGAATAATGGCACTGTGTCTAGAGTATACTCTAGCCACTTTAAAAATGCTCTGCAACTTCGGATAGCAGGGAACTGTTTACTGTCGCAGTGTCCAAGAGACCAGGTCAGGTACAAAGCACAACCTTTACTCATGTAGGACTGCCTTTAGCCCTCTCAGTTTCGCTTATCTTCTACCTCCTCCCTGTCGTGATGACCTTCATTCAACCTCGACAGGTGACGAATAAGCATTAGCCGAGCTAGCGCCTTTTCACGCTGGTTTTCTGTGTCCGTACTCAGTAATGGGTCGAAATCGAAGTGGAAAACATTCGAAATCAATTCTTGCCCCATAGACAGCGCGGACATGGAGCGTGCGAGGAGGTCAGAATTTGATTTTGGATGTATTGACCTTGCTCATAGTGCCGGGCTTTCCCTGTGAAGAGGACGAGGCAGATACAAGATGCAGATATCGGCAGCAATGGTACAGCTCTTCAATTTCATATTAAGACATGCAGCGTATCTGTAATAAATCTGCGTTGGAGTTTTCCTCGAATTACTATTGCTGGCTAGTGGTCATCGCACCACTTTGCACAGAAAGACGGCTACGGCTATAGCGGTGGATGGCGCGGAGGGCACGGAAATTATCTCACAACTAAAGGCACGTTGCTTTTAAATTTAAAAGGTTAATGGTAAATGTCTCAAATTTAAAAATGTTGCCCTCTTTTAAAATTTTACTGTAGCCGTACAAAAAGAGAAACGATCGACAGAGCTCGATTCATGCTGGTGGATGAGTACAGAGATCAACATGGCATTAGCGCTACTTTATCACGCTTTGTAAAGTAGCTTCGCTTACCGAATTTTACGTATAAATGTTTTACACACTATTTTATCATTTGCGCAATGTACAGAGAACGCGATGGGAAAGGCACCTGTTGGAATTTTACCTGCGAAGTATCGAAGAAGTGGACCTGGGGTCTGACCACAGCGTAATCGGCATCCCGATCCGAGGTTCCCGATATCGGGCTGTGTTGGGGACAGCGCTGATTACGGATTGGGACAAGATGAGAAAGTTCACCCAGGAACAAGAAGAGGGCGGCTGCGTTTCGATGGAGGCGAAACGAAGTGGCGTCCGTGTGCTGTGCGATGTCAGCGCACGTTAAAGATCCCCAGGTGGTCGAAATTACTCCGCAGCCCTCCACTACGGCTCCCCTTTCTCTCTATCCACCTGCACTCCCACTTCATCCCTTCCCTTACGGCGCGGTTCAGGTGTCCACAGAGCAAGTGTGACAGATACTGCGCCTTTCCCTTCCTATGAACCAACCAACCAACCGAGGAAGAATCGGGACAAACTGGGGCACAAGAGACCTACACCGAATGGGCGAGCGACCAGAAAAACGCCCTCCAAAAATTTACCCAAGAAATCGCAACGACGTCGCAGACACCGTACGTGGACACCAGACTGACCCACATGTGGGCGGCCTGGCACTCGCTAGCGCGTCGATGGAAACGTCAGAGGCACAACAGAAATCTGGCGAAGCGCATAAAAGGGAGGATTGGCTGAAGACCTGCGACGGCCTGCACGGCAAGCTCTCGACGTGGAAGACGTGCGAAGTATCTCATCGACCCGCTGAGTAGCAAAACGGCAAGCAATCGCAACCTTACCAAAGTATTAAACATGTACAAGGGAGACGGCCGCGGGCTCCTGAAAGACACGAAGGCGAAATAGCTAAAGACAGGGGAGGTGCAGTGCACTGTGCCCGAGAGGTACAAAGGACCCGACAACGGAGAATTAGACAGGCTGTTTTCCATTATGAAAGTAACGAGAAAAGTGCACCCAGCAGGGATGCCATGACATACAAACTACTCGCTCTATGTGTGTGTGTGTGTGTGTGTGTGTGTGTGTGTGTGTGTGTGTGTGTGTGTGTGTGTGTGTGTGTGTGTGTGTGTGTGTGTGTGTGTGTGTGTGTGTGTGTGTGTGTGTGTGTGTGTGAAAAACTATCTGGAGAAAGCTGGAGGTAGCCGGGGCAACCTCACGCTGTCACTAAATGGGCTGCTTATTACAGGAGCCCATTGGCGGCTGCCGCGACTCGGGCTCGATGGACCAGGGCCTACTGGCTTGCCAGGTCAGAGCAGTCGAGCACGGCTGCCTCCCAGTCCTCCCGGGTGGGGTTGGGTGTGGCGGCGAGGTTCGGGGTTGACTGGCATGGCGGCACCATGTGGAAGATGTCCTTAGACTTTTCCGCACAGTGAGGGCATTTTCATGTACAGGCAGGATCAAAGTGTTTCAAAACTGCCGGGCACAGCAGCGCTTTGGTGTAAAGGCGGAGGGGTGTGCGTTCCTCCACCTTTGTAAGGCCCTTACAAGGCTTAGGATAAATTGCAGGGCCGAATTAATATAATTCAGCAATTTGTCAAAAAGTGAGAACCGGATTGGGTTCTAGATCCGTATCATAAGGGTTTGAAGGCGTTGCCCGGAGAGTGAGCGCGCGGACGGCGGCGTCTGCCGTTTCATTGCCTTCGAGGCCCATGGAGCCCATACAATCGTTCGAGACGCGGGGGCCCCGAAGTAGGCACTGTTTTGAAGGGTGCGGTGCGCAAAGAGAGGAATGTACCCCTGTTTAATATTTCTGCAGGCCCCTCTCGATTCGTTGATGATGACTCGCGAGTCCTTGTCTGCGGCGGCTAACGAGATGGAAACTTCTTCCGCATGTGTTATGTCTTGAGCTCGGAACGTTAGGCCATTCACCGGGATTTTTTAATGGATGACTGCGGCCGTGCACCTATGATGAGGGCCGGAGGCGTCCACGTAGAATATTCCGTGTTTATTCCCACAGTGACGGGCCAGTGCATCCGCCTGAGCAAGATTTCTGCGCTGTGGTCGCAACGTGTCATGTTGGCCGGAAGAGGGCGTACGTGGAGGGCGTATCTCCAGATTTCAGGAATGCGTACGCGCTCTTCAGTAAGCATTGGAACGCAACTGGCCGCTAAAATAGCGCGGAAGTCAATCTCCCTAAACACTCAGCTCTAAAAACCGATGTAAATAAAATTTTGGCATCCATCCATTGGGACAGACCGGCGGAATCTATGATTGCGACTACTTGTGCTGAGCACTTAATATTACAAAATCATCGTGGCTCCGCTAATACTTTCGAATTCTTCCAATACAGTTTCTACGGTGATCCCTAATATTCAGGAAACTGGATACATGGGACGTCCAGCATTACTCAAGCGTGTTTAGGAATTTTAGGTTTTCTTGTTCATGTTGAGAGAGCATTCTCAAACCTCCGTGGTGGTGCAGTGATTAGGAGCCTTGGTGACAGTGCTCGTAGATGCGGCATCGAATCCCGGCCGCGGGGGCCGCTTTTCGATGGAGGCAAAAACGAAGGCAACCATGTGCTTTGCGATGACTGTTTTCTTTAAAGAACCCAAGGTGGTCAAATGGTTAGGAGCCCTCCACTACTGTCTGTCTCATAATGAGCCTTTGCAACTTTGAGACGTTAGTCAGTCAATTTCAGCACTGCTTGTTTTCAACAGGAAGGAGTGCAGCGGCGTCTCTGACAATAGTCATCTATAGTATAATATACTTGTATCTCTAACATGAAATGCAATCAGCGTTTCCTCAAAGGCCTGTTGCTTCTTGTAACGGTGAATCCTTTCGCTAATATTCGCTGCATTTTAGAGTTTGTACCGCGAAAACCCCTCAAAAACACTGAATTCAAAAAAAAAAAAAAAAAAAAAAAAAAGCGCTGAAAAACACCCGCCACAGTTTTAAAACAAAAACAGTCCGGAATGCACACAATAAAACTATACACAGTCTCATACATAATCCACCCTTGGTCCCAGATGACGAGTTCCAAGTTCCTCATCGTTCCAGGGGAACGATGAGAGGCGCGGGAAGCGTGCGCCTCGTAATGATGAATGCCGAAACAGAGACGCGCTGCATTGGTGAGGACCCCAACATGAGGCGCTCGCATTTAAATACTAACGTCCCTCAAACAGCCTGGAATAGTAGGTCAGCACCCCACACTGCCTGGCCGCTTGATGTGATCGATTTCCATCCGGGCAGAGAGATTTCAGCCGCCGAACCGGCAAAACCCTCCCCGCCCCCCCCCCCCCCTCCCACCCCCTACGTGTTGAACTAAGTTTTCCTGAGCTCTGATTTCACCTGAGGAAGCACTCGCATCTCATAAATGTAGGCCTGGAAGTCTAATAATGGCAATAAAGTCTTGACGGCCGCTTCGGAGTTAATGACACGACCTGGAAATATAACCAGGAGAAAAATTGTCCGAAGGTATGGTGAATCGTGCGCTGAACCAGCTCGCAGGGGAAAGTAGCTAAAAAAAAAACGCTAGGTAATTGCATGATCCAGAAAGACAGGGAGAAATGCCGCTGTATATCTAGTACTTGGCATGGTAAAATGCAGTACAAACTACACAGTAATAATAATAAACGAGATATAATTGGGTGTATAGGAAAGGAAACACAATATCTGTCACACTTCTCAGCTATCACCTCAAACTGCGTCGCAAGGAAAGGCAACAGTTGGAAGTGAAAGATAGAGAGGTGCTGCTATCGATGGCTCCGGATTTATTCTCGGTCACAGATGAATTTTAACGCCCCAAACTTCGACTTCTCTTCTCTCATTCCTGATATTGTTGCATTGGCCGGCGGAGAATGTTAGTACTCAGCTGCGAGCTCTATCGCGTTGGCTAGGTGGTTGACACTGAATGTTGATTCAAAATACCCGAGTCCTAACCCAAAAGGTGCGGCTATATATAAATGGAGACCAAATGATGGGACGTCCACGTACTCTGTGGTGCAAGTGCATGAGGAAGATGTCACAGAAGTAGTCACCACTATTATTCATTTTACTCCAGTACGGCACTTCTTTCTCTTTCAATGCCGAATTCCTAAACTCATGACGCTTGTCAGGCGTCACAGAGAAAGTGTGACAGATACTTCGCCTTTAATTAAGTTTGAATTGATTTATATATTTGTTTCCTAGCATTATCACTATGCAGTTTTTACAGTGTTTATTGCATTTCAATATGCCAATTACTGCAGCTATAACGTCAGTCTTCCTTCTCCGAGGTAATGCAATCTTCCAGCGCAACTTTTGTACCGAGGGCTACATACAGCTAGTCACAGCCCATTTCTGCGCCATCAGTCGTATACAAAGACGGTCCCGCACTGTTACCATGGCAACCAGCTGCGCCGATGCGGAAGAGCTGCGCCGATGCGGTAGAGCTGCACCGATGCGGAAGTGCTCCTCCGCATTGCCACGCCGTGTCCACCGCTGCGCCGACGCGTCATGTTAAGCCTCACCGCTGATCATACGGCTTTAGAAGGGCAGCCAGGTGCGCCGTTTCACAGATGTTTCTCAACAGCGCCTGGCTATGAAGCTTGACGTTTAAGAAGCCCCGTGGGTATGCGCTTTGCTAGTAAGGTGCTGGATGGATGACATTGACGGTGCGCTCGTGCATTGCGCACGGAACAGATGCTTCAACTTCGCCTTCTAGCGTTAAACGCGATGGCATTTGAACTCCAATGCTTTGAAGACCACAGATGGTTGTATAATGCTTTGGATCTGGCGGCGGTGGTGGTGGTGAGCTCTCTTATTGCGCCCAAAAACCGAGGACCAGTCAAAGGACCAATCAGCTTACTGTCTGTTACGTATAAGGTATTTACTATGATAATCTCTAAAAGAATCAGGACAACCTTAGACTGCAATCAAGCAGTGAATCAAGCAGGTTTTCGCAAACGGTACTCTAATATCGATCATATCCATACCATCAACCAGGTAATAGAAAAATGTTCGGAATATAACCAGCCCTTATACATAGCATTCATTGATTACGAAAACGCATTTGACACATTTGAAACCTCGGCGCTAATGCAGCATTGCGAAAACAGGGAGTAGACGAGCCGTACGTGAAAGTGCTGGAGGATATATATATATATATATATATATATATATATATATATATATATATATATATATATATATGTAGTGGCTGCACAGAAAATACAGTTCTCCACAAAAAAAGTAAACAAATTTACATAAAGGAAGGTGTTAGGCAAGGCGACACAATCTCCCGAGTACTATTCACAGATTGCTTAGATTGCTTAGAGCAGTTAGGGATAAGGGTAGATAGAGAATACCTCAGTAATCTGCGATTTTCTGATGACATTGCCTTGCTAAGCGACTCGAGGGATGAACTGCAAGTAATGATTACCTAGACAGGAAAAGTAAAAACTTAGGCTTGAAAACCAATATGCAGAACACTAAGGTAATGCTCAACAGCCTCGGGAAGGAACAGCAGTTTACATTAGGTAGCGAAGCACTGTAATCTACGCATTATAGATACGAATGTAGTCTATAATGCGTAGTTACGAACTGTAAATCGCCATTGATGAGCAGCTGTAGGGTTTTTATTGTTCTTTTTTTTTGGGGGCGGGGGAGGAAGAGGGTGGTGCCCTTCACATGTTTAAAATCCATATGATTTTTTTTTGGACTTGTTGATTTTGCGTACAAGGATGTACATTTCGCGACCTCGCTTCATTGTGTGAGGCTCAACCAAATCGACGAGCATCGCGTTGAAGTCTTCTTAGGCAAAACGTATTTTTTTTAATACAGCAGTGGTTGTATTTGGCCTTCGTTTCTCCTTTAAAGGAATCGTAGAACGACAACCAGGACTCCCAATTATTTCTTTATTTCAGAGTTAAGTCGGCGTGCAAAACAGCTGAACGTAGTAGCTTTTTGCTGTTAGTGTCTACCTCGGACGCAACAAACACGGTTTCATTACTTGCTATGACCTGGTCCAAACAGCCATGCAGCGGTTTCACACACGCCGATAAGGTCGAAATTAAATATTCTCGTCTTCTCTATGCTCGTCGTCTGTCATATTTAGGCCGAAAAGCAAAGTTATCTCACCGCACAATAATATTATAACAAACTCCCGGTCTGTAGATTTAGTTGAGCAGTTTAAATGCCTCGGGGTAATATTTCTTGCCAGTAGGTCATGGAATTATTCTGTCAATTACACCTTAAAAAAAAAAGCTCAAATCACTACTGTAAAAGGCCGTCTAAAATACATACTTGCCATAACAATAAGATGCTGGTTTACAATTCAATATTCAACTCGCATTTAAACTATTCCTAGTTACTGTGGGGTACTACCACATTCACTAACCTTGAACGTATTCAATTATTGCAAAAAAATATCTCCGAAATACATATAATTTACCACTCCGACATCCAAGCGCAGCTTTCCTTTTGCCGTTCCAGCGTGATTAAACCACAAATTCTTTTTAAATATCGCCCTATAGTGTCTCTTTTAACACAAAAATCAGGAATAAAGTAAGAAATCTTAAGAGTTTAGCAAAACTAAAAAAAAAGAAATCCGTCTATCCATAAAGACGTGGCGAAGAACGAACAGTGTCAACACCTCGACTAAATCTTGGTAGGGAATGCTTTGCCCAATACACTCTTCCATCCCTTCTAAATAGGTATATCGACATTAACTTCGATTTATTATGCTTCTCACGTCGAGAAATACAGAATTTGTTTTTAATTGCGTACATATTGCTAAATACTTATTGCTGTTTCGTGTATTGTCTCCTGTTTCCTTGATGTGCTCGTTTTAAAATTGTATAAACTGTTATGTTCCCTGCCTGCCAATTATTAGGATTGTAGACTGATAAAGCTGCCCATGGACAGCTTTTTCTACAGTTCCTCTATCTCTAGTGTTAGATGGGAAATAAACTTTGATTTGATTTGATTTGTCGCTGCAAAACTCGCGAGGGCTGGCTACAGTGTTAATATTTGTTCCAGGATTAATACAAATAGCGAAAGGGGATTCTGCCCTCCAGTGGCTGCTCTATGGTTGGGGCTCTTGACTGTTGAGCACGAAAGCATAGATTCGATCGCAGAAACGATGACCGCGCTTCGATGAAGACCAAGCTGAAACGCCTGTTTAGTGTGCGATCGCAGCGCATGTTAAACCCCAGACAGTCGATAAATTTCCATATTACTTCACTACGGCGTACCTCATACTCGATTCCACTTTTGGACGCTAAACTCCATGTACCATAAAAAGCTGAGTTGATATGCCCCAGCTAGAATCTATTTGCTGCTGTTTCTTTGGCATGCACAAGAATGTACTTGGAGGAAATAAATAAAATGGTGCATTAGGTTTGACATGCGGGCGCGACTGTTTGATGGGAGCTAGAGTGGTCCAGGGATAAACAAAAACCATCCTAATGCGGCCGTGTTCAAAAAAAAAAGCGCAACAAAATTGCCAGCTGTTAGCTTGTAAACTCAGGTGAACAGAGCGATAATTTGTTGATGTGCCTGGCACACACCGCGCAGACGACAACACGTCCTAATTGGTGAGATTCGAAATGGCTGGCGGAAGGGAAGAAGAGTACATTCGAAGTGGGACTTATATGTGCGTCATACGCAATAATAAAGTTTTCATTTGTTCAGAAACGTTTATTCGTCAGTAGGAGACCAAAACGGCATTACTAGCGCTGCTGCGTGATGACCACAAACATCGTTAACGGGAACGTGAACTAAAACACATAAATATCGAGTCAATTTTAACTCGACAATTCAAACAAACTTGCTCCAGCACAACTGTGCGGTGAAAATATTTTTACCGATGTTCGCTGGCGCCCAAAGGCAATCTAAACGTGGCTACTGTACATGCGTGGCTGCGGCGATACCCCAGCCCCGCAGTCCTCAAGGAAACGCCCGAGCGGCGGCGCGCTAGAGGGCAGAAAATGGCCGGTGTTGCGTGCGTAGAGGGAGAACGCGGACCCTTTGGAGCGCATTGTCAAGAGCCATGAAGGGAGCGTATTCAACTGAGACCTAGCAATGCATTATATACCGACCGGGGTCGTTGCAAGCGCACTTTCAACAACAGTACGAGACGCGGGTGTTTTGGACGTCTGAAAAAAAAAAAGAAAGACGACGCTGATTGCGATCGTGCCTATGAAGCGATCAATTTCCGAACGGGACCTGAGCGCCTGACCATTTCGTTGTGATTACGCCATAAGGGTTAACTAATTTTGGTCCTTATCCAACCTATGGCCTGTAGTGCTGAAGTCTAGTGCCAAGCCTCTACAAAGGCCATGTCACCAAGGTCAGTTTAAAGCGCGGAGGTGAGCTGTGGCCTTCTAAGAGGGGTCCTTGCAGAACCCCCATGTGCTTGCTTGGGTCTTGTTCTTTGCAGTGATAACAGAATTTGCTTAGTCGGTGGACGGGGGAGGGTTATTAATTAGTCCTTAATCGCCTGCATCGACGCCGTCGTTGGGGGCATTCTTCCGCCACCATCGTTCACCACTTCTGGGCCCGCCTCTATTACAGCAGAATCAATGAGCCCCTGCGTCCTTTATGGTTATCGATTTCCCGATAGCTATACAGAATTGCAGCAAAGTAGCTCCTTGGAGGGTCTCGCCGCAAAGAATCGTACCGCTGCGGAAAGAAAATTTACGCGTGGTCGGCAAACTACACCTGCAGGGTCGTACTGGAGGCCCTCAAAATAGAGCGACTGCACTGTGCTTTGTATTTGGTTATTATTCAGTAGTCTTGTTGCCCTCAATGACACATTACACGCACTCATTAAGTAGAATCGGCCAAGACGATCGGTAGCGCGTTGCGCTGCATTACTTAGATGGTCCTACCCTTATCTTATTTGCCATCCCGTTACCCCAGGCAATGTATTTCAGAAGAGAATCTGCAGTCCGATGATAATCCTACATCCATGCAATGCGGCATAATGAACACTAAACGAAGTGGAAGTGTAATACGTCATGAAAATATCACGTTGTAATGCTTTGTTTGTGCAAGGCTTCAGAGTCATGCTTTGAGAGATAGTGGCGAAATGGCAGATATACAGCTCTCATTTGTATTCATTGCAAATGAGTATGGCAATGCCGAGAAAACACATGACGCGTAGAAGCTACCTAAGCTTAATGTAATGTAAATTTGTCTACAGAGAACCAAATACGCCGTATTTGTCACTTTTCCTCGTGTACACTTGAACTGCGCAGCGACGGTAGGAAGGAAGACAGCAGTTAATGAAGAAAGAATTGCCGCAGAGGAAGGCTGCGGAATAAGCTCGACCACTCGGCCGCCTTGCCACCTTTAAGGTGCACAGACGTCGCAGCGCGCACGGATGCATCTCCGTTTACTTCCGTCTAAACGCTGCCGCCGTGGTCGGTGCAGAAGCGATAGGCGTGTTATAGGCGAGAGACGTTTATCTGTCAATGTGAACTGCCTGCAGCCGCACGAACACTTGGAGTTCTAAAGCAGACAAGGAAGCTGTTATAAGCCACATTAATGCTAAAAAAGTATTGTGTGCTTTATACTCTGTGTTCAACATATACCTGTACATATGCCGGCGCAAGACCAAACATGAAAGTATTTCCTGTCACAGCAGCAAACAGAATTTTCCTAACATTATTGATGTCCGATAGACAGACATGTTGTATTGTATAGCCTCAGCGGACAGTTTGAACGGATTCATGCTCCGGAATATCGTATCCGATCAACCTAAACCTATTCCCTGAACATGCAAATATTTAATGGTAACCTGCCGCAGCGTACTATAGCGAATTGCTATCGTTGTTTGAGCCAAGTGGCTCAATTGTACTGATGTCACTTTGCCGTAGTAATCCAATCATTGAAATAAATGAAATTGTCGCCACCATAATAACGCTGAACGCAGATTTGGGATGTTCAGGTTTCTGTGAATAAATATTGTGTTAGAACGAACACAAAAGAAGAATATCTTTTCAAGTAGCCGATCAAATCTAGCCAAATTCCGCGTACACTTCGGTATGGTACATATTTGCATGCTTCAATGAAAGCAATTTGTGTATGTTTTTCTGGTTGTTACTGTTTACAGACATACCGTCGTCTTGGGCATGCTAATCTAATACTAAAATTCGGGATTATACGCAACAATCAAACAGTGCGGAATTATTACTATGGTGTACTTCTCCCCTGTTCCAGTTTCCTGCCATGCAGATTTGCGTGATCGTCTAGGAATTGCGGGACATTGCAGACTTTGCACAAACAGATTACAAATAGAAGAATATATACGAGTGTCGTATATACTCATGAAGATAGAATAAAGAGAATCTTTAGGGCTAACTTCAGTAAACGTGGAAATGGATGACGCCATTTTGGGAAAGAGGGTTTTATAACAATTAATAAAGTAGAAAAGATGTGCGCGCTCGCTTCAGCGTTTACTAGTAAGGAAGCAGAAATTAACACTTTTATAGTTGTAGTTTGCACATTATGCGAAGGACTTCTTGTCCAGAGAGAAAAAGACCAAGGATCAAAGTGCACTGCACAAAGCGCAAATACCTTTCCGACGCTCATCAAATGAGTAAAGATCAGCGCCACTCAAAGAATACAATACATATCAGAAATTGGGCCTCGGCAAATTAACTATTGTACTTGTGACTACACGAATCATTACAATAAATGCAGCGCCTGTGACCTTTAAAAAGGCAACATTGGTTATTTTCAGCCTCTCTGCAAAAGTGTCTGTTGTCTTATAGATCGCCCTGGTCATTTACATATCAATTAAGAAAATCAGGGTACCTCTTCGAGCCTATTAAATTTTTGAGCATTGAGGTAAAACATTTTGGGGGCCCTAAATTAAGAATGCAGCCGCGCTTCACCGCGCTCGTGATCAAGCAAGAGTTCCAAGTGCACAAGAGGCTAAACGACACGTAATTATTCAGTGAAAAGAAAATTTAAAATCAGGAAACAAATTTTAAAGATAAAACAGAAATACGCAACTGCCTCCGCACGTGGTGGCTGCAAGAAATCAAGGGCACACTTTTTGGCTAAATCAGCTTTTGATGCACACGTTCCCTGTACGATCCCTAATATCATCATTTTTGGAATGTCTAGTTTTCAGCATTATCAATATATAGATGCATCATACAATGATCCCTTGATATATCTACTGTAGAATACCAACATCACATATACTCATGGAAAGTTCGTTCGTGTCAATGACGGCAGTGGGAGGTAACGCTAACTCTCATGCGATGCAGGATCCGCCGCCTACATTTTTACTTACGTAGATGTGGTTTCAGCCCCCTAAACCTTTGAGAGACTTGCGGTGGGATTCAAAATATTGAACATTTCCTTCTCGCTTGCCAAAGGTTTTCACATCAGAGAAGGATACATTTAAAAATTGGAACAGCATAATTGGCGTTTACATTATCGCTCCCGCTCTACTCTCCTTCACTGCGAGTGTGAAGAGATTTGCGTTGCCTCAAATTTGTCAGTATTTATATGACTACATCACAGCTACGAACATATTAACTTGCTATAATTGTATTCTAAATTCATAAACTTTCGAAATTCTTGCTCCGTACTTTTTTTCTTCCATTCAATTGTGTTATCTTAATCTTAGGTTTTTTGTTTAGCTGATGAATACATTATTTCACTAATTCAGTATCTGTGGGACGTTTGACAGTCCACACTGAACCCTGGCCAATCCCCCTTTGTGGGTATGTGCCAGTTATCAAGGTGGAAGAAGAAGAAGACAGCACCCCGCGTGAACATGCTGCATGCTGCGTGCATGAAAGAAGAAGAGAACGAGCTGCCCGGGGACGATCGGATCGCCCAGTCCCGGTCTTGCTTCCTACCAGCTCGGACGTCTCCTTCCTGGCTCCCACTACCTGCACTTTCCTGTTTCCTTGCCAGCCACTGTCCGCCACCCCTTGCTGTAACCAGGGCCTGCACCCCACGCTAAACCTGCCGCAGGACGTTCTTCTCGAGGTGAGTTGTTGCGAGAGCAATGGTATTACTGGTAATTTTACTAGCAGCTACTGCAGCTGCTGACGCCTGGCTTTAGCCTGGCTGCTTCTTCCTGTTTTCCATCCGCACCTGCTGATCGGATTTTCGGGTTCTCTCCTTCGCAGAGCTACTGCGCCGGCAGGTCACCGTGAACCAGTCGACGGAGCGGCCTCCGTGGGCAGCTGACGGTGAGTGGCTGCCCGAGCAGCATCTCCGACTTTTAGGATGTAAGCTTAAACGCTACTGCCACCCAAGAGCCATCGTCTGCGCAAGTTAGACTTTTTCCGAGAGGCCGACGCGGCGAGCTGGGGTCCAAAGCAGCCCGATAGACGCGCAAGAATACTGGGTGTTGCGATGACAGAAATCATAGCGACGTTTATGGGAGTGCTGGGAGGCTGCGAGTCGGTTGAGAGTAACAACGCGGGCAGCATCAGCTCGTGCTATGGCGCCACGAGCATATGAGCTGGCAGTGGCAACAGAAGGAAGCAGGCTGTCAAAAGGAAGCGGAGGTTCACGGCCGTATAGAAGGTAGAAGAGGGAGTAGCCGATAGTGTCGGGACGCGACGAATTGTATGCAAATGTCACAAACAGCAGTGTTATATCCCAGTGGTGGTGGTCATCAGAAACGTACATTGACAGCATGTTAGTGTCCGGTTAAGGCATTCGGTAAGCCCGTTCGTCTGTGGATGGTAGGCAGTTGGAGAAGAAGGACGAACGTTGCACAACCGTAGAATCTCGTCGACTATACGCGCAAGAAAGCAACGGCCACGGTCGGTGAGCAGTTGGCGGGGAGCTCCATGGACGAGTATAACGTCGTTGAGGTGGAAAGCAGCGACATCAGCTGCACAACTGGTTGGTATTGCTCGTGTGACCGCGTAGCGTGTGGTGTAATCAGTGGCCGCCGCAATCCATTTGTTCACCGATGCGGGCAGTGGAAAAGGCTCTGAAAGGTCCAGACCCACTCGAGAAAATGGGTCTATGGGGATGTCGATCGACTGCAGGAGTCCAGCTGGTAAAGCTGATGGCTTTTTTCCGGCGTTGACAGCGGTCCCAGGCAGCCACGTAGCAGCGGACTTCGCGGTATAGGCCTGGACAAAACAACCGACGGCGCACACTGTCGTATGTGCGAGAAACGCCTAGATGACCCGCTGTGGGAACGTCGTGAAGCTGTTCAAGGACGGATGTGCGTAGGTGCTGAGGGACTACTAGCAGAAGGTCGGGGCCATCAGGTCGCATATTGTGCCGGTATAAGGTGCCGTCAAACAAACGGAGGGAAGGGTCAAGGTGATCGGCGCTGAGGCGATCGATAATTTCGCGAAGCTGAGGGCCCTGGCGTTGCTCACGGCGAATGTTGGAAAAGTCAGAAATAAAGAGCACGCAAGGGTCATTGTCACATTCAGGTTGGTTTGGCGGGTCGACTGGATGACGGGACAGGCAATCTGCATCTCGATGCAACTGGCCAGAATTATAGACCACTGAAAAACTACTCCTGAAGGCGCAAGGCCCAACTTCCAAGGCTGCCAGTAGGGTATTTCAGTGTAGAAAGCCAACACAATTCGTGGTGGTCAGTGAGTACTGTGAATGGCCGGCCATACAAGTAAGGGCGGAACTTCGTAATAGTCCGAACTAGGGCTAAGCACTCACGTTCAGTTATGTTATAATTCTGTTCGGCCGCAGAGAGGAGTCTGCTGGCATAGGCGACGACGCGAGAGGGACCGAACTGACGT
Source organism: Amblyomma maculatum (assembly GCF_055883805.1). Lineage (NCBI taxonomy): Eukaryota > Metazoa > Arthropoda > Arachnida > Ixodida > Ixodidae > Amblyomma > Amblyomma maculatum. The sequence continues at coordinate 105,512,127 of NC_139352.1, forward strand.
TGTGCGAGAAGGGCACCAAGTCCCATGACCACTTGCGTCGGTGCGTACTTCTGTGGGCGCTGCGGATTGAAGTGAGCCAACACTGGCGGGCCGGTGAGGTGGCGAATAAGATCGGCGAAGGCGGCCGATTGTTCGTGGCCCCAGGAAAAGGAAACCTCTTTTTAGTCAGTAGCTGCGTAAGTGGACGGGCGATCTCCGCGAAATTTGGTGCAAATAGGGGGAAATACGAGCAAAGTCCGAGGAAGCTACGCACGCGCGGCGAGATTTCGGTGTAGGAAGACCACTTACAGCGCGAATTTTGTCGGGGCCCGGCTGGAGGCCATGGATGTTGACCAAATGTTCTAGGACCGTGAGGTGCCGGCAGCCAAAGGTACACTTCTTGGAGTTCAACTGCAGGCCAGCTCTTCGGAAGACGCCAAGAATAGCCGAAACACGATGGAGGTGGCCCTCAAACGTTGAAGAAAATACGATGACGTCATCGTGGTAGCACAGACATGTGGTCCATTTGAACCCGCGTAGTAAGGAATCCATCATGCGCTCGAAGGTCGCAGGAGCATTACATAAGCCGAAAGGCATCACCATGAATTGGTAGAGGCCATCCGGGGTGACAAAAGCCGTCTCTTCACGATCTCTTTCGTCAACCGAGATCTGCCAATATCCAGAACGGAGATCAATGGAGGAGAAGTATTTGACACCATGCACGCAGTCGAGGGCGTCATCGATCCTTGGAAGAAGGTACACGTCTTTCTTTGTTTATCTTGTTTAGGTGTCGATAGTGTGCGCAAAACCTCCAGCTGTTGTCTTTCTTTTTGACGAGTACCACCGGAGACGCCCAGGGGCTGCTCGGTGGCTCAATAATGTTGCTGGCCAACAGTTTCTCTACTTCTTCCTGAATGATCCGGCGTTCGGAAAGAGCAACTCTGTAAGGCCGTCGGTGAATAGGCCGGGCATCTCCAGTATCGATGCGATGTGTGACGACGAACGTTTGGCACACGGATCCGTGACCGAAATCAAAAACGTGGCTGTATGATCGCAAAAGGCACGCAAGGGTACTGGCATATTCGGGGCGCAGGTCAGACGCAACCATGTCTGAGATGCTGTCCTCCGGACTATGTGGCAGGACAGGTTGGGCAGGTACCTCGGCGTGACGGTCGGACAGCCCTGCAGATATAGTAAAGCTGGACAAAGGTGACAGCTCGACAAGAAAAATGCCCTCCGGGAAAACTTGCGAAATCATGCTGAAGTTGAGTACGGGAATGTAAGTGAGGTTATTCGCGACGTGTACAGTGTTATGAAGTAGGACAATGTTGCGCTGTAGAGTGGCGTTGGTGATGGGGTTGATAACGTAGTGGCCGTCAGTCAGGGAAGGAGAGGGTGACATGGGCACGTATACTGCCGCCTCGGGAGGTAGGCGAGTAAATGCACTGGAGCGGAGACGAGGCTGGGGATGGTCAGCACTAGGGTCGTGAACACAATGGGGCAGGGCTAGGAGTAGACGTCCGGAGGAACAGTCAATGAGAGCGGAATGAGCTGTTAAAAGGTCTAGGCCTAAAATGACGTCTTGAGGACAAGTAGTAAGGACGGCGAAGAGCACAGGGACGTGGTGGCCGGCGATGCTAACGCGCGCAGTGCACATTCCGATGATGGTAGCAGTGTTACCATCAGCAACCCGAACTGTAGAGGTGTTAGCGGGCGTAAGAACTTCTTTGAGGTGCTGGCGGAACGAAGAACTAAGCACTGAAATATGGGCTAAAGTGTCAATGGGAGCGGGTACAGGGATTCAATCTACGAGGACATTGATCAAGTTGCGGTATGGCGCGATGGTTGAAACACAGTTGGCTGTCCGGGTTGGTAACGTAGCGTCACGTCCGGGCGCTGCGTTGCCTAGTTTCCCGAGTAAGGGTCGTGGTACGTCGGGGACAAGCTGCGGCGAGGAGTAGGTGATCGGGAATGGTGGGCTTGAGAGGATGGCGAACGGCTGGGATGACGTGCGTGCTCAATGTTCTCGGTACGAAGCTGTGCTGGGTTGACAGAAGCTCGCCGTGGTGCATAGTAGTCATGGTGAACAGGGCTGTAATAGGGGCGAGAGGGGAGAGCAAGGCGGCTGCGGCATAGCGGGACGTATGGCCAGCCAGACAGCAGACAAAGCAGATAGGCCTATCGTCAGAAGTGCGCCACTCCGCAGGATTGCGGGTAGGGTAGCGCGGTGTGTAGGGCGGTCTTGTGGCAGCAGCAGCAACCACTGGTATTGGCTGTGGTGCAGGGGGTGGCATGGTAGGATTGGAGACGAGGCCCACATTCGCGAATTCTTGGCGGATGACAGCCTGTATCTTAGCTATTGTTGGCTCTGGAGGAGGTTATGTAAGTGTAACAGAAGTCAAGGCCTAGATTTCCCTGCGGATGATAGTAGTGAGGTTGTTTTGACTTGAAGGCTGCTGCAAATCGGACAGATCGTCATATGAGGATGTAGTCGCCGTGTCGGGAAGGCGCTCAAACGAATGGACGATGTGGCGCTGCTTCGCCGTTCGAAACGGCAACAGACTTGTAGGACTGTGTCCACCGTAGAGCAGTCTTTGCAGAGAAGTATGTTGAATGCATCATCAGCGATACCCTTAAGTATATGGCCCACTTTATCATCTTCGGTCATAGAGGTGTTCACCTTTCGACAAAGGGCGAGGACGTCCTGTATGTAGGCGAGGTATGATTCGGTTGACGATTGAGCACGAGTAGCCAGGTCCTTTTTGGCTGCTAGAGACCGCCCAATTGGCTTGCCGAACAAGTCCTGAAGTTTTTGTTTGCAGATGTCCCAAGTGGGCATCTCCTGTTCGTGGTTGGTAAACCAGGTCTTCGCCGTTCCCGCTAGGTAGAAGATGATGTTGGCAAGCATTATGGTAGCATCCCACAGGTTTGTTCTTGCTGCACCTTTCGTATTCATCGAGCCAATCTTCAACATCTGTCTTGTCTTCGTCATTAAAAATAAGCGCATGACGGATTTTAGTTAAGACCATGGGGGAGGTGGAGCTTGCGTAGCTGGTGATTCGTCCTGGGATGCCATGCTTACTGTGGCAGTCGGTGGACTGAACTCGGGGAGATGGCTTCCACTGCGTAAATCCAGGTTTCTGGCGCGGAAAAACCAGGAGCTGCGGCAAGGGGATCGAATGCGCCTCCACCAAGATGCTACGGGGGTAGTTCAGTTTGAGGGTTCAGAGAGCGGAGACGGAAGACAAGGCTTTCACAGGACAGGCCTTTCCTGCAGGTACCAGCCGACACTGCTCGAACGTCGTCTTCTTCGTCCAAACTACTCAGATTCTTCTTTTTCCTTCTTATACGCATATCAGCGCTTGCATCGCCTAAGGTAACAATATTATTACACTAATTCAGTATCTGTGGGACGTTTGACAGTCCACACTGAACCCTGGCCAATCCCCCTTTCTGGGTATGTGCCAGTTATCAAGGTGGAAGAAGAAGACAGCACCCCGCGTGAACATGCTGCATACTGCGTGCATGAAAGAAGAAAAACGTGCTGCCCGGGGACGATCGGATCGCCCAGTCCCGGTCCTGTTTCCTACACGCTCGGACGTATCCTTCCTGGCTCCCACAACCTGCAGCTTCCTGTTTTGCTTGCCAGCCACTGCCCGCCACCTCTCGCTGTAGCCAGGGCCTGCACCCCCACGCTAAACCTGTCGCAGGACGTTCTGCTCGAGGTGAGTCGTTGCGAGAACAATGGTTTTAGTGGTAATTTTACTAGCAGCTACTGCAGCTGCTGGCGCCTGCCTTTAGCCTGGCTGATTCTTCCTGCTTTCCATCCGCACCTGCTTATCGGAATTTCGGGTTCTCTACTTCGCAGAGCTACCGCGCCGGCAGGTCACCGTGAACTGGTCGACGGAGCGACCTCCGTGGGCAGCTGACGGTGAGTGGCTGCCCAAGCAGCATATCCTACTTTTAGGATGTAAGCCTAAGCGCTACTGCCACCCAAGGTCCATCGTCTGCGCATCTCCAGAGCTTTAGCACGCACTCACTCCTTAGCTCGCCTAGTCTGCCTCGATGCGAGCCCCACGCATACCGACGAGCGATGTCGAGACAACGTACGGTTCGTCGCTAGCCGACCTGCCAGTGGTATCAGCCTCGCAATCACGTGACCACCAGCTGCGCTGTGCGGTCCTCCGACTTGCCGTAGCTTTAGACTAGTGCGCCAGCCACCACATTATAGATGCTTAAAAGAGAATATCCGCTGCCTAACTGCTGCTCGGTTCCTCAGGCGAATGGAACAGTTCTGCTGATATAGCCCAGAGAATATGGGCTATATCAACATGGTTAGCCATATGGATATCAGTCCTGCCAGGTTTGTACCCGAGGGTTCCAAAGACTATATCTATCGGCAAGCGCTCGTTACGAGAACATACGCTTGTATCTAGGTTCCGTCGGTTTCAAGCATGTGAATTGTTTTGTTGGTGGCTAATGTGGCTGTCGCTGCCGATTAGAAGCCACGCCATAGCGTGTAGGGCGTTTGGCTTATGTGTAGCACAGTCATTGTACTCCTAGCAGGCTACTAGAACACTGCGTCGCAACATTGGCATCGATGACTTTGTCGGGCTCTTTCCCAGCTTACGGGTAAACTCTTCATGTACTGGTGCTTTAACAGTGGCTTACAAAACACATTAGCCTGAAAAGCCAAGGGTGCTGCAGTAGTAGTAGCAGTTCCAGTTTAAAGTTTAGTTGGCGGCACCGCATGTCGCAAATAGTGGGCGGGGGGAGGGGCTGCGGAGAAAATTGCGTCACAGTTTTGCCATGAAGGTGCAACTTCTCTGAAGTCGCTGCTGCCGTATCTGTTTCTCTACGTGTTGGAAGAGCATTTCCTGTTATTTCTTTACAATGTACAATAGGCGGTTTCACCTGCTCGGTTGGTGCAATAAGAAGAAAGAACATCGTCCCTGTAGGCTTCGATAATACTATTTATGGTGCTTGACCAGGTAAAGCCACGACACTGCGGAGCTTATCTTTGAAAGCTTCCACAACGCCTGACAGTGCTTTCACTGCATGCATATTTCTGAAATTGATTCAATCAATGCATATGAGGAATATACGAGGCACACAGAAATGTAGAAGCCCGAAGGTAAGCTAAAACGAAGGAACATTAGAACGAGACGCACACCATCTTCTGCAACCTGCGTATATATATATATATATTTTTAAGTTTCCCGCCTCAAACAAAAGCTTGTTTTCGGTGAAATCGCGCACATAGCTTGAGCATTGTTAGTCCCTGTTTATCTAGTAGTATCACAATGATGCTTATGGGGTTTCATGGCGGAAGATGAGAAACCATAACAAACTGTGATGACAGAGTGAGAGAGCGAGAACACTTTATTTACGCCGACATGGACCTCGGCCCAGGGGCTCAGCCAGGGGGAGGGTCTTTTCCTTGCCGGATCTCCTGCGCCGTGGCCGCAGAGAAGGTCTTGGGATAAGCTTCCTCCGCCAAGCGTAGGGCGACCTTTTGTTCATCCGCATTTGGGCTGCGGATGTAGGACTCCCAGGGGATCAGTTTCTTTAGTTCCCGGAGAATCGGGACATTGCCAGATTAGATGATTTCGACTCAGAGGTACGTTGCAGAGATTGCAAGCCTCTTCAGCGCGAGCGAAGAAGCGAACACCGAATTTCCAGCTAGGTCTAGTGGTGGCGTCATCTGGCCAGTCACGAGCATTACAGGGATTGCAGAAGGAGCTTTCAGTTGCGGCGGTTTTATCTAGCAGCGAAAGAGTCGCCACAAGTTCCCTTTGCCGAAAATTCTGCGTTGGAATCTTTGCCTCGCTTTACCTTGCAGCACATGGCTCTCAGTTCCCACCATGTGCGAACAAACCAGGTAAACCCTGTTGTCAACCGTGATACGCAATGAAAGGGTCAACAAAGGTCAAACTTTGTGCGCGGTTCTACCACAAGCAAGTCAAATGAGCCTGTCGTTCTTTCCAAAGAAATTCAGAAACTTTTAGAAAAGCTAGTAGTAATGAGTGGTGCTTTGAAATAGGGACGCTAGCCCTGTGAGACGGAGCCAAGCCATCGACGGAAAGATGGAAGATATTATCGGTAAAATAGAGCAATAACGTTTATCCAATACTACCCTAATTCTATGAATAAAGTAAAGCGTTAGTTATATTCAAAAGTCCAATGAAAGAATCGTGCATTTGAATCCTCATGCGAACATATTGCCCCGTAACGGGGGTATAGAGGTTAAGATGCCCGGCTGCTGTTGTTGTTATTGCTGTAGGAAGAAGGAAAAGAAAATGCACAGGCCTGCTACTGGCTCTGTAGCTTAGCCACCTTTACTGTTGTGGCTGTAGGAAGAAGGAAATTAAATGTACGGGCCTACTACTGGCTCTGTAGCTGAGCCATCTCTGCTGTTGTGGCTGTAGTAAGAAGGAAAATAAAATGCAAGGGCCTACTACTGGCTTTGTAGCTGAGCCACCTCCGCTGTTGTGGTTGTAGGAAGAAGGAAAATAAAATGTACGGGCCTACTACTGGCTCTGTAGCTGAGCCACCTTCGCTGCCTGGTGCAGACAAAATAGAAAATAGAGGAGAAAGAAAAAGAAGAGGGAGAGAAAGACGCGCGCGCCGCCACAGCCATCATCCACCACCTAAGCGCTGGCGGGCACAATGACAACCTAGAACAGATAAAAATTCGATGGAAGGCTAGCCTCCGCCGAAGGCGGCGTTGACTTACCTGTCCCAGCCCCGTAAGGTCAGGAACAACCACCCTTACCCCTCCATCAATCTATATTTCCACATACTACTCACTACTGTGACGGAGTTTTGATCGAAACGCCACGGCTGCGGCGTTTAGATGGAGGCGGAACAAAGAGGCATCTGCGTGCTGTGCGGTGTCAGTGCGGAGGGGGAGGTGGGGAAGGGTGGTTGTTCCTTATTTTGAAATGCTGTCATTTTATTTTGCAACATTTTCTCGATCTGTCACCAGGTGACGCTGCTCAGAGGACCCTACCATTGAGAGAACGGAATCTCGTAGCAGCGTATTCGACATACCGACTTCATGCTTTTCGCTGTCCCCTCCCTCCTGCCTCTTCCACGTCATATGAAGAGTGGACTGATGCCCTTTGCCAAGCGACTTCGTCCTCTACTCGCACGGAGACCACTGCATATACCCAACCCCCATCTCATCAGGCTATGCAAGCGTCTCAAAAACCTTCTCCGAACAGCCAGAATGGAACCCCACAACCTCCAATTGCAGACCTGCCTTTCAAAGCTGGGAGACGATATCGTGTCATATTGTGCTGCAATTGAGGATTCTCTATGGAGTATCCTATGCAACGATCTTGACACAGCGCTCTACAAAGAATCAACCTAGGGTCTTTTTCGAGCCCTCCTTCTTACCACCCCTGCTCCTGCCCCTTCCCTAACTCTCGCTAAAGCCCTAGCCATAGTCTCCCGATTAGGTTTTCGCAACGCTGTGCATGGAATGACCTCGATGCCCCTTTCAGAATGCGCGAGCTTGAACCTGCACTTCTCGCTAACGCCACGCGATTGGCTCCCGGTGAAGATGGAATCACTTACTCCGTTCTTCACCATCTTCCCGACAGCGCAAAAAGAACACCTTCTCAACCTCTCTAAACCGCTTGGTTAAGAAGGCTCCCCGCCATCGCCCTGGACTTCCTAACTTATTTCTCCCATTCCTAAACCTGGTAAGCCTCCAGCCCTTTTCAATCACCTGCCCATTTCTCTGACCGCCTGTGTCGGTACGACAATGGAAAGAATTGCGCTCACTATGCTTAGTCGGCAGCTGGAGGCTTTGAACACGCTCTCTCGCACCCTCATTGAATTTCGTCCATGAGTATCTGTATAGGACCTTTTCCTCATACATCAGCATGCGTTTTTAACCTGTGGTAGCTCTCATTTTCACGCTCTCATGTTCGCAAAGCATCAAGTGCGTCTCCCATGGCCATATTCTTATCTGCCTTACCAGCACTGACTGCGGCTCCCGCATGTATGACTACATTCGAGCTTTTTTTTTTAATTGCGCGGCCCGTTTCTGAGCATTGACCTTCACTTTTACAGCCCACCGTCTCACCCGCGGTACCCCGCAGGGTGCCATTCTTTCACCGACCCTTTTTAATATCACCATGGCTCCTTTCGCGGTTCAGTTGTCGTCCATTCCCGACCTTCAGCACTTTTTCACGCCGACGACATCACACTGGTGCTCGCGCGGATCTCCTAGTCACGTTCAAGAAACCATTCAGCAGGGATTGGATATCATTTCTTAATTTATTGACCATGCAGGCCTGTCTCCTGCGACCGAGAAGTCAGAACGTCTACTATTGACTAAATCTGCCCATCAACGAGCTCACAACTCACTTATCTCCCTTACCTTGGGCGGCTCCCCAATCCCCAAAGTTTCTCAGTGTGGCGTTCTTAGCATGCCTCTGCATGCTGCAAAAAATTGTCCGGGCTCTCTATGCGGCTGCTTATACCTGTCAGTTTGTCACACATTTACTTCTCCGAGTTGTGAGACGCTACTCTGGCCTGAGGGAAAGCTCGCGCCTGTCGACTGGCTTTCATGCTGGCTCCTAACGAATTCCTTTACTTCCCACATTACTTTTCATTCACCCAGAGCCAGCTAGACACAATTGCAATAGCTCTTCGGGCCTTTATAAAGCTGCTCTCCGCCTTCCCATAACCACTTCCACCATAACCACTTCCACCGACTTCCTCCGATGGATCCCTGGACACTCGATGATTGACGGCAATGAGCTGGCCAACAAGCTCGCCCCTGAAATTCGTAATCGATTGCCCCGCCGGGGTGGTGCAGTGGTAAGACGCCCGACTACTGTGCCGGAGTTCCCGGGTTCGAACCCGACCTCGGCGGCTGCGTTTCGATGGAGGCGAAACGAAGAGGCGTCGTGTGCTGTGCGATGTCAGCGCACGTTAAAGATCCCCAGGTGGTCGAAATTACTCCGTAGCCCTCCACTACGGCTCCTCTTTCTCTCTTTCCACTTTCATTCCCACCTTCCTCCCTTCCCTTACGGCGCGGTTCGGGTGTCCACAGAGCAAGTGTGACAGTTACTGCGCCTTTCCCTTCCTGTGAACCAATTTAACTTAGCGCCGCTCATCGCCTGGCCCAGGTCCTTGGAGGGCGAGTCGAGGCTCTCCCTTCGTGCTACCATCAGCGAATATTGCAATGCCGCTCGGTTAGACAACAAGCTCTACACCGACCCTCATCCTAATCCCTCCGTTCGGGATGATCACGTCCTTCGGCATATACAGCTGAATACGCTCATAACCCCTGCACGGCTATATCTGTGCTAATTCCGTCGTGATCCTTCATGCCTAAACTGCCCTTTCCCTAATGCCAACGTTTCCCTATTATTATGCCCGATTGTATTGCAATCGGGTTTCTTTCCCATCCTCTCCCTTACTATCTAGACCTGAGCGGACTGGCTGGGTGCTTAGGGTGAGGAAGAACAGCGCCTGTTCCTTCAGCAGGCCATCGATATATTAGGCGCCTAAGTATAGGAAACACAAGCTGAAATTTCGCCGCGCGACGGCAGCGCCGTTTCGTGGCAGGGTGGCAAAATGTGAAACGACTGGACGTCGCCGGAGCAGACGGTCCGCTAGCTTCCTGTGTACGTACGTACACGTGTGGGGATCGAGTTCCGCCTGGCTGTCATTTGGCGATACAAAAACGCTTCCGCTGATGCTAATCGGAGGTGCTAAGCAGCATTGTGTGATGGGCAGCTACAATATTAGGCGAAGCACCAAAGACCAGGCTCACGTGTGAAACTTTGCAGATTCGTTTCGAAGCGTTTGCGCAAGACCTGTTTTCTACCGCATCACAAATTTTATGGCTACTCCAAAAATTCAGTCAAGTTTTACTTCAAGCGGCTGCACTTCGCTCCCAAGACAAAGCCCAGATGCCGGCGCTCGGCGCCGATCCGGCCGCCATTTCGTCGGTCGGAAATATGAACGCTCTCACGACGCGCGCCACGGAAAGCAAGGTCAAGGCGTACTCGAAGTGGAAGACGCGTCCAATGCCCAAAGCGACTCCCAAAGACTACGTTATAGGCATAAAGCCCGAGAAACTGTTTCTCTTCACGAGGCGTTCACGGAAACCCGCTATGGCACTGCCATTTCGACGTACGTCGGGCTGCAATGGCCCGCGCTATCTCCATTCTACCCTTACGAGAACAAAACATCATAATTGTGCATACCCCGGACATCCAGGCGGCCACCTGGCTCATCGGGGACTTCACAATAAACACCGAGAAGGGGTCGATCCCGCTTCGGGGTTACCTGAGGCAAGACGGTGGCAACATATGCCCCGGCGTGATCGTGGTCCGTAACTCGGACACCACAGAAACTCTTCAAAAGCGAGTGTGCTGGCGAGCCGGCACCATCCTGGAATTCCGAAACTTGGAATTTCCAACAAGGCACGCATCACTTGCGCGGGCAAAGAGAAGCCCCGTTACGCCCATTATGACAACATGGTCGTCTCTGTGCGAAACTATTACAACACTATCCCTGCGTGCGGCCAGTGTGGGGTTGTCGGGCATCGCGCGGTTGCATGTACAAATCTGAAATCGAACACATGTGGACTCTGCAGATTTCAAGCTCCGCTAGTGGAGGAGGTACGGGTTCCTCACAACTCTGTTTCGTGGTGTTCTGCGTCCGGTGGCTACCATGCCACAACTCTCGCGACTGTGCGGCAAACTTCCACACACCCAAGATAAAAAAGAAAAAAAATGGCGCCTAATATGAAACGCCGTCATGTTGGGCCTCCCAGCGATCAGCCGCGCTATAATGCTCTAGAAATATTCTAGAGCACTATAGCCTCACCAGGAAATCTCCAACACCGAAAATCGGGCCCAGGACCAGCTTCGACTGAACCCTTACAATAATTCATTCACCGTGAATGCGCCTTCAGAAGCCCGAATGAAACGTTATGTCCAGATTCAAGAACTTTCGAATTCAGGACCAACAGTACCCAGTTAAAGCATACGTCACTGCCCCTGACAACACCGTCAAATGGATAGTCTACAACGTAGTTTATAACCAGACCCGAGAAGAAATCTCCGAACTGGTAGCACTGAACTCTAGCCGATACTTCACGATTGCCGACGCCCGCCAACTAGGACGCACCAAGTCCATATTGGTTACCTTCATCGACACCATGGAGGTTCCGAAACAGCTCGTTTTTACGGCACCCTCTACGCATGTAACCCTTTCAAGGCGAAAGTCGAAGCATGCACCAACTGCTGCAAGCAAGGCAACCGTGCTGATGTGTGTCTCAAAGAATGCACCGGCCTTTGCCTTCGTTGCGGTGCGCCTCGTCCCATCAAAGAAACGCTGGATTGCATTCCCAAGTGTATCCTCTGCAGCGGAATGCGCAAGTGCGAAGTGCGTTTCGAACGCTCCGGCCACAAAACGCCGGTCTCTAATACTGGAACAACGCCTCCGGCAGGTGTACTGCCATCTCGGCCATCCAAAACTTCGAGTCGCGAAGCCGCCGACGCTCGTTCAGGTGACCTGGCGGCTGCAGCCTTCCTCGCTTGAGAAGGAAAACGCGGTGCTCAGAGCCCAATTATCCTCCCAGAGACGCGAAATTGCCGCTCTTAAAGAGCAGCTCCAATCCTTCTAAGGCGTGAACGCTCCCCAATTTCATTGCCCCCAGTGGTGCAACACCGACACATCCAAACATGCCCCGTTCCTCCCCTGCCTCCCTCCCCTCCGCCTCCTCCTCACGAGCAACGTCACCAGCACGCAGGCTCCCCACTAAGCAGAAGCCCGCTGATGACGCCAGTTCTTCCTCCCAGCCAGTCACTGACAACCTTGTGCACCAGCTCACATCATTCATGCAAGATTTTGAGAAACGCATGATGGAGACACTTAATACGTTCCGCTCTGAAACTCAAAAGTGGATGAAGAGCATTTCGGACCGCGTGGCGGTGCTCGAAACTCGAAACTCGAGCCTCCCACCAGAGGTCATATGCCACCGGGTACATCTAAAGTCCCTTGATAATTTAGCTACATCTTCCGCACTCTCCGTCATTGTCCAAAATGGCGCCGACACTCCGAACCATTAAGGTGTGGCAGTGGAACTGCAGGGGGTTCGTTCAAAACAAGACAGCCTGCAGCTTCACTTACAGAACTTTTTGAACTGCGACACCCCCAATGTCATTGCGCTTCAGGAAACTCTGACGTCAGTGAAGCTCCGTAATTACACTACACATGAACTATCTACACCACAGACCAGGGTCGCCACACTCGTGAATCGCAATGTGACTGCGATAGAGGACCCGTTAGAGGTAGACGACGTGGACGGTCTCTTGCTGGACCTTCTCCCCCACACACGCAAATCAGTCTTTTCATCATAAATTTCTATAGCCCTCTCAAAAGTCCTCCTGCCCCCCTTCTTGCTACTGTCCGCAACACGCTATCGATATGTTCAAACAACTCACTGCTGATTGTTTGGCAACTTCAACGCCAACCACATCAGCTGAGGGTACCGGAAGAACTTTCGTAAAGGCACCTCCCTGTGGTCATTCATCCAGGAGGAGGGCCTCTCCTTAATGACAGTGTTCCCCACGCGGATCAGATCCAGTGTTCAACACAACACCATTCCAGACCTCATACTTAGCAAACACATCCGCGACAGCCGATGGATCAATACAAACCACTCATTTGGTAGTGACCATTACATAATTTCCACAGCGCTCAATACTTGTTTCATTACGCCGCTAAAACGGCGAGCAGTTCAGGTGGAGAATTGGGACAAATTCTGCCAGATTCGGAGCCTAGCCCCGGACAAAATCACAGACCTTTCAGAATGGACTAACACTCTCAACCGGATGTCGCCCGTGCTACTTCCACCATTCCAGAGCCTGAGGACACGTCGAGTGCTGATAGCAGCCTTTTCCATATGTGTGAAGCACATGCCAGCCTGCAACGACGCTGGCTATGTCAAAAGCACAATATGCCCCTCAAACGACGTATCGCTGACCTTGTAAGCGAAAATTAAGCGAATGCACGCGGCCTAGCCCATCAACAATGGGAACAAGCCTGCGACCACATGAGTGGAAATTTAGGCCTCAGAAACACTTGGTCCCTCCTTAGGCATCTCCTGGATCCGGGTCACACAAAGGCTACCCAACGCAAGAATGTCACACGCATCTCGCACCAACAGACGACGCACTTCTCCAAGCCCTTAAACATCAATATCTAACCACAACACCATCCACACATCTTCCTCTGTATACGGGGAACCCCAACTAAGATCGCGACGCGGATATCTCCCCATCGGAGGTTCGCGCGGCCATGCACAAACTCCAAACCACCTCAGCCCCCGGAGCTGACAGTCACTAATAAAACGCTCCGCAATCTGGACGGCTCATCTGTGGAGGCTGTTACGGACCTGTTCAATCAGTGCTGGCGAACGGTAACCCTCCCATCAAAGTGAACTCATGCCTCCATAACTTTCATCCCCAAGCCAGGCAAGTATCTGGATATAAGAAATCTGCGCCCTATTTCCCTTGCGTCTTGCCTCGGGAGCCTCTTTGAGCACGTTATCCTTGCTCGTCTCCAGGAACACATGGATGATAACCTCCTCTTTCCCTCCACAATAGTAGGATGCCGACCCCTTCTCTGCACTCAAGATATCATGCTGAAGCTCTCAGAAGACATCCTTCACCCCCGTAACACGAAGCGGAAGCGTTCGGTGCTCGCCCTCGACCTGGAAAAGGCATTCGACAATGTACTCCATTCTGCCATTTTGGACGCTCTGTCGTCCCTACACGTCGGCCATCGTATCGATCAGTACATCTCAGCCTTTGTTTGTCAGCGCACGGCTGAAATAGCATTTGGCTCCCTGTGTTCCCCGGTTTTCACACTTGGAAACTGAGGTACCCCTCAGGGATCAGTGCTCTCTCCGCTTCTGTTTATTATCATTCTCATCCAAATGACAAAGGCTCTATCAGCCATTCCCGCCCTCTCGCAATCTTTATATGCTGACGACATCCCCATATGGACCTCCACAGGCAATGTGGGGACCATTAAAGAGACACTGCATGTTGGTTTAGACGTGTCTTCTCATGCTCATAGGGTCGGTCTTGCATGCTCACCTACCAAATCTGCAATTTTCGTCCTTCACCCGCACCACGAAAGGATAAACAAAGCTCCCCTACCTAGCCTCGAGGTCACCAATGGTACTGTCCGCATACGGGAGGTGGAGAGAGTTCGCATCCTGGGGATGACTCTCCAGAACAATGGCAGAACACTGCCACAATCGCCAAGCTCATTGGACGAATCGCTAATAAACACCATGGAATGCGCAAACACGACCTCCGTCGCCTGATCCAGGCTTTCGTCCTGAGTCGAGTAGTCTATTCATTACCCTATCTCTTCCTCTCTCAAGTAGAGGAGAACAAGGTTAACTGCCTTACGCGTCAGGAGTACAATGCGGCCCTCGATCTTCCCCGCCACACGTAGAATTAGCGCCTTCTTAAGATGGGTGTACACAATACCCTCGCCGAACTCATCGAGGCTCATCGGCCTGCCCAACCTAATCGGCTTTCCTCCACCCTAGCCGGCCGTCACATACTTGATACTATTGACATACATCCCCCTGGATATCACTTCTACACCTTCTCCCTCCCACTCCGGCCTTTGCTTGAAGGGTGCTTTCGACAATGTCACCTATGAAATCATCCTGCAACATCTCTCCCAGACGAACTGTGGACATAACAAATTTCAGTATATCAAGTAATTTCTCTCGGATCGACAATCTTTTATTCGAATGCAAGACGAAGAACACGGTCCATATAAACTGGGAAAAAGAAGACCTGGCGCGGCCCTCTCGCCATTACATTTCAATCTGGCCATGATGAAACTCCCGGCTCAGCTGGCGAAGGTCGAAGGCACGCGCTGTACGCCGACGACATAACCATCTGGGCCAAACAAGGATCGGTTGGAGACATTGGGGCCAACTTGCAACAAGCGGCAAGAATGTAGACGCTTACGGCCGCCGCTGCGGCCTTCAATGCTCACCGTCCAAATTCGAATTTGTGCTCATTCGCCCGTCGCCTAAGTGCACCACCAAAATAGAACTATCCCTGGCCAGCGGTCCGATACCGGAACATATTAGAGTACTTGGTCTCCTTATCAGATGTACAAGCGTGCCCTCGATCTCCCGATCAACACATCCAACCAGCGTCTCATGGGCCTGGGGATGATAACCATTCGCCGAGCTCCGGGAGGCGCACTTAAAACATCAAGGGGCTTTAGGCGCACTTACGCACGTACGCCCTCTTCCGGCCTACATGATACGTGACGACCACAGTGGCAGGCGCCTTGCGTAGGCGGAGGCACTGACCCGTCACTATGGGAACAAACACAGAATCTTCTATGTGGTCGGTACACGGCCACAGTCGCCCATCAAAAAATCAAGGTGAATGGCATAGCGTTCCGAGCTCAAGAAATAACACTTGCGGAAGAAGTTGCTATCGTGTTAGCCGCCGCAGTCAAGGACGTGAGTCATCATCAACGACTCGAGAGGGGCCTGCAAAAATATTAAAAAAGGTTACATTCCTCACTTTGCGCACCGCACCTTTCAAAACAGTGACTACCTCGGGGCCCCCGCGTCTCGAACGATTGTATGGGCTCCATCGGCCTCGAAGGCAATGAAATGGCAGACGCCGCCGTCCGCGCGCTCACTCTCCGGGCAACGCGTTCAGACCCTTATGATACGGATCCAGAACCCAATCCGGCTCTCACTTTTTGACAAATTACTGAAGTATTTTTTTCGGCCTTGCAATTTATCCTAAGCCTTGTAAGGGCCTTACACAGGCGGAGGAACGCACACTCCTCCGCCTTTACACCAAAACGCTGCTTTGCCCGGCAGTTTTGAAACACTTTGATCCTGCCTGTACAGGAAAATGCCCGCACTGTGCGGAGAAGTCTAAGGACATCTTCCACATGGTGCCGCCATGCCAGTCAACCCCGAACCTCGCCCCCACACCCAACTCCACCCGGGAGGTCTGGGAGGCAGCCGTGCTCGGCTGCTCTGGCCTGGCAAGCCAGAAGGCCCTGGTCCACCGAGCCCGAGCCGCGGCGGTCGCCAATGGGCTCCTAGAATAAGGCGCCCACCTAATGATTGCGTGAGGTTGCCCCGGCTACCTCAAGCTTCCTCCCTAAGAGTTTTTCACACACACACACACACACACACACACACACACACACACACACACACACACACACACACACACACACACACACACACACACACACACACACACACACACACACACACACACACACACACACACACACACACACACACACACACACACACACACACACACACACACACACACACACACACACACACACACACACACACACACACACACACACACACACACACACACACACACACACACACACACACACACACACACACACACACACACACACACACACACACACACACACACACACACACACACACACACACACACACACACACACACACACACACACACACACACACACACACACACACACACACACACACACACACACACACACACACACACACACACACACACACACACACACACACACACACACACACACACACACACACACACACACACACACACACACACACAGCGTTCTGAGAAGGCTCGCTTTCATTCTCAGTAAATTGAGAAATGTTGAGAGTTGACACAGACGCTTGGAAAGGCATAAAAAGAGTACAATGGTTTAGCACCGTGCATAAAAAGTGAAGGGTATGAATTTCTGCCCTTCGCTCACCGCATGTCTTGTTTTGTTGGTTTCCGTGCTCTCTCATTTCAATGCGAGTCCTCTGAAAGCAAATAAATCAACAGATATACAGAGTGCGCCGACTGCGATCGACACTCATGTGTAATTGTGCCCTAAATATCCACACCTGCATGTTTATTTTTTATGAAGACCAAGAAAATATCTAGGAATGAGGCCTTTTTATTCTGAGAAGTTGGGGGGGGGGAGGCTGAGATGTTTTTACAAAAATATAGTATCATGGTAATTTTTGGTTCCTGGGATTGATGACTAGTGTGTGATAGGCGATTTCGAGGTAAGGAAGTTGTACTAATTGCTAATTTAATATTTAAAGAAATAAAAAAAAAATGAAGAAGAAAAGAGAATATTCAAAGGTGTAAAAATGCTCAAAATGAAGATGCAATGTTTGGTGATGGTAATAAAAAATTGTTGTAATTGATGAATTTAATAATTGAAATATTAAAAATTTTTAATTACAAACAAGCAGCTGCAAATATGTCAAGCTGCCCAGTACGACAATGCAAGGATTACTGAGTTTAATTAAGGAAATGCAGTGCGTGTATTTGATCAATTGATGAATTTAAGTAATTGACAAATGTGGATTTTATGTGTATTTGATCAATTTATGAATTTAAATTATTGACAGATGTGCATTTTATTAAAAGAGTATCAAATGTATCCGAATGCTCACAATGAGAACCCACCAGACCAGTGGTGTCTAGCTTGCTGCTCTGTTGTTTCAACCATTAGAAAAAAACTATCCCACACTTAGCGCTTGTAATGACCATTCTGAAAAGCGCCTCAAGCCATTCCAAAATGATTCCGCGCCTCTTACTCGGTTATTGCGTGTTTAAATACCACCTGAATTCACGCAATACTATATACAACTCTTTGCGCCGAAAGGCCGCCGTTACCTGCAACCGCGCCAAAAGTCGACAGACGTGTCGGAAAAGCACAAGCGGAAGCGCGTAACTCTGGGCTGCTGCCGAAGCGTGCCCCTGGTAACTATAAGGGATTTTTTAACATTGGCTTCTCTCTACGTCCCTGTTGCAAACCACATCGAAACCTGCGAGCCATCCACGGTGGCTCATAGGGCAAGAGGCTCTGCTGTTGATTGAATTAGTCGTGCGAAAGCAATACAACGTGATGTATTTACTCGCGGTTGAAAACACTGCATGAATAGCTGGTGTTCGCTCGCGATGCAGTTCAAGCATACAACGAGAAGGGGTTGCCCCTAATACAGACATATTTCCTAAAACCAATATTCCGTCTAGTCGCAGTACAGTGGTTAATACGCCTGAACACTATCATATGAAGTACGTACGTTGGTTCGAACCCTATGGTCTTTCTATGCAGGCGAAAGGGAATCTGTACGATTGCAGTGCGATGTCTGTGCTAAAGATCCCCAGGTGGTCGAAATTAACCCGTATCCCTGCACAATGGCTTCTCTTGTTCTCTTTCCGCGGGTCTTTTGGTACGAGGCAGTGGAGGTGCTTAGCTGCAGAGCCAGTAGCAGGCCCGTGCATTTTCTTTTCCTTCTTCCTACAGCCCCAACAACAACTGCACGCATCAGCGGCGTTTCAGATTGGTTTACAGGAAAGAATGGGCGCAGTATATGCCACAATTCTCCGCGGACAACTTAACCACGTCGTAAGGAAAACGAAGAAGGTGGGGGGAAAAAAGAGGGAAGAAAATGCCGCACTTGAGGGCTTCGGACCATCGCGCAACAGACACTTTCGCCTCATTGCACTTTAATGGTCCAAAGTGTACCCTAGTGGCGTCCGCGTGCTCTGCGGTATCAGTTCGTGTTAAAGAACCCCAGGTGGTCGAAATTTCCGGAGTCCTCCACTACAGCGTCTCTCATAGCCTGAGTCGCTTCGGGACGTTAAACCCCACAAACCAAACCAAAGTGCGCCCTAGAATTTTGTAGCGAGCTACCATACACCACGTTTTCAAGCCGTCAGTTTAGCTGCGCCATGACCTTTGAGCAGTCTTCAAACTGAACCTAAGCTTAGCCATGCACATGTAGCTCACGCGTAACTCCAGGTTTACCCACGAGCTAAACTACGGCTAATTGTTTTGCACTTTGGGTTGGCTTTCCTCTCTCTATTGCGCACAAAACTGGAGAAGTCATTTACGAGATGCTCGTATTGCAGTTTTACGCGATAGCGAAATAGCCCCCTGTATGAGAAAGGAGGGCTGGTGGCAGTAAAAACAATTCTTGTGCGAACCAGGGTATATTACAAGGATTGGGGTGGCTCCTGATTCCGGCTGGTGTCTGTCAGACCGTGCCTGGCAGCGACCGCTTCAGCCCAGTCAACCAGCACCTTTTGCGTTGCTGGGTTCCAGCTGGAGATCGCGATCTCCCAACCTTCTTGGTCCGTGAAGCTACAATGGGGCGTGGGCTTGAAATCTTGGCATGAACATTATATGATGAAAGGTGTGCCACATAGGGAGCATGTGGGGTCGTACCAGCGGGGATGCCAAGGGCAACCAAGCTGGGAAGGGAAATAATCTTGTATTGTAGCTGTCTCCAGATTATTTGATGAGGTTTTTGAGAGATGTGTGAGGGGTGGGGGATAGAAGATTCGTTGTTTTCAGTAGCGAAGGGTTATGTCATGATGGAAGACTTCCTCGGGAACTTTTCTGTTGCAACCCCGACAGCGCATGAGCTATATTTCAGACAATATATATCAGAATCGGGCCTCATCTGTTGTCGGGGTTGCAACGCAAAATTTCCCGAGGGAAAAGACTTGCAGACGCATGCAGTCATTCTCAACAACGCATGTGAATTTGTTCAAACTGTGCAAGGCACCTTTTAAGGCGAAAGCTTTAATGGCTCATACTGTCACCTTACGCCTTGTATTCACTGGTAATGCTCTCATGGAAGCAAATGGGGACGGTAATGATGTCGAAGGGAAACACGTGCCTAATCTCACCTCTCTTTATTATCCTTCAGCAGAGGCTGTGGCAACCTCCCGAGTGGACACATTGCCTTTTTCTTCATCGGACCCAACTCGAACCCAATGGAACCGTGTAAGTTTAGATGTCCGTGCTGCTTCTTATTGCACAGATAACAAATGTTTCATTAGCAAACAAAGCATGCTGTGCGCATAGATTTGCTCGGACGATAAACAAAAGACTGAACCAATAATCATTTTAACGCGGTAGCGTTAAGGAGCTCCTGTCGCAGAAAAGCCGGTGTCGTCGGCGGCGTTGGTCGTGAGCGATAAATCCCGGCATACACTTCATAAATAAAAAGCAAGTTCCAAGGTGGAGCTGGGTGGGAATCGAACCAGGGTCTCCGGAGGGAACGGAGACGCTACCACTCAGCCACGAGTTCTATGCTTGAAAGCGGTACAAAAGCGCTTCTAGTGAATGCGGTGTTGCCTTAGAAACGTGCCGTAGAACGTTATACTGCGGTGTATATCGGTAATTATGAGCATGTTACTTACAGAAGTCGCAATTACACGACTAGCGAAGTAAGTTTCCGCTACATTTCTTCTGCGCTCTCCGCACATGCAGAGCCATCTTGCGGCAAACACAGAAGAACCCCTCCTCGCATTGTGCGGCGCTGCCCCGACACGTGGCGCGCCACTCGCCCCTGACGTTTCGCCGTGCAGCCTCACGGGTTGTAGAATGAAACATCTTTCCTTTCTTTAGATCACTATCTTCGCTGACCCGCTTCTCCCCTTCGGGCCGCGCGGGTAGCGGTGCGAGGATGCCCCAATACCCTTGCGTTAATAAGTTTTCTCGACGAGGTGCAGTAACGCTATCGCGTTCCACTCTTGAAGGCGAAGCTTAAGCGTCCTCCAAATTTTCTTCTTTTGTACGTACAGAGCAATGTAGACCACATTTGCGTATGCTTGTTTGCAATCGCAATGCAAAACATTTGTGAGGATATAAGCACCACTTAAACATTGCCTAAACCTAGCGATATGTGCAAAATGTGTAAGTAGCCAGTGTACCCCCCTTAACACCGCATTTTCAATCAGTTATGCTTTTATACTTTTTCTGAGGTAAGAATTACGGAAGCGAAGGGAGAGTATTCTTTTAGTTGGACACCACGGAGTGCCCCGCCGGGGTGGTGCAGTCGTAAGACGCCTGACTACTGTGCCAGATTTCCCGGGTTCGAAGCTGACCGCGGCGGCTGCGTTTCGATGGTGGTGGTGGTGACAAACATTTATTTGTACAAGGAGATGTTTGGACCGAGGCCCTATTGGCCCAGGCCCTCACAAATCTAGGTGGAGCTCCTATTCTGGAGCCCCAATGGCGTCTAACGCCAGTCGCGCCCTGGCGACGAAGGTCCGCTGCACCTGTAGGTCATGGCAGCTGAGCAGCGCCGCCTCCCAGGCCTCCTTAGAAAGGTGGGTAACGAAGGATTGGGAATGATGGTGATTGGATGGACAGGCCCAGACCATGTGGAAAACGTCCGATAAGGTCGTTCCACACAGGCTGCAGCCCCCATCAAAGTCTGTATTGAAGTGCTTCAAGACTGCCGAGCACAGCATTGTGTTTGTAAAAATTTTGAGAAGGAGCCTTTCGTCCGCTCTCCGCAGGCGAATGGCGCCCGTGTGCTGTGCGGTGTCAGCGAACGTTAAAGATCGTCAGGTGGTCGAAATTAATCCGAAGCCCTCCACTAAGGCTCCTCTTTCTCTCTTTCTTCTTTCATTCCCATCTTCCTTCCTTGTAACAGATACTGCGCCTTTTCCTTCCTGTGAACCAATTTAAAAAAAGAACCACGGAGTGGTACCTATCTACACCTAATCAGGTCGAGATCAAGTTTATATAAGTTTTTATATTACATATTTTATTAGGTTTTATATAAGGTAAAGAAGTCAGAGGTTTTCGGAACGGACGCAAAGTATCCTCACAGCCACACTTTGCCCTCTAGCTCTTTGGAGGTTCATTGGTAACCCACGCTGACATTGTATATTGGTTTCAAGGTAAGGAAAGACATCTGTCACAGTTTCTTCGTGGACACCCAGGCCGTATAGCAACACACAGCCTATTTGGGTTTGCTCGGTACGGTGGCTCCGCAAGGGACAAAACGACAGAAGAGACGAAGAAAGCGGGCTGTTCCGACTAGCATCTACCGCACCCAGGAGCCGAGCAGCCTAGCGATTAGCGGCGCATGCTTTTTCAATGGGCGTCATGCTGGACGCGGCACTAGCTTGAGAAAGCCTATACTACTACTACTATTGCTATTATTATTATTATTATTATTATTATTATTATTATTATTATTATTATTATTATTATTATTAGTAGTAGTAGTAGTAGTAGTAGTAGTAGTAGTAATAGTAGTAGTAGTATTGAGGAAGACTCGTTTCACGAAGTTGGCACTGAATTGTATGTATGTAACGGGCGAATTAACTGGCTAAACATTATCTTCACAGTTTTAATTATTAATAATAAAAGTAATTGATTCACAGGAAGGGAAGGGCGCAGTATCTGTCACACTTGTGTCTGTGGACACCTGAACCGCACCGTAAGGGAAGGGATGAAGGTGGGAGTTAACGTGGAAAGAGAGAAAGAGGAGCCATAGTGGAGGGCTACGGCGTAGTTGAGGTGTCCACAGACACAAGTGTGACAGATACTGCGCCTTTCCCTTCCTGTGAACCAATTATTATTATTATTATTCATTAAAACTGTGAAGATAATATTTAGCCAGTTAATTCGGCCGTTACCTACAGACAATTCAGTGCCAACTTCGTGAAACGAGTCTTCCTCTATACTACTACTACTACTATTAATAATAATATTAATGATAATCATTAGCAGAGAAATATTACTTTTTGTATTAATATTATTATTATTTAGTAGTAGTAGTAGTAGTAGTAGTAGTATAGACTCTCTCAAGCTGGTGCCGCGTCTAACATGACGCCCATTGAAAAAGCATGCGCTGCTAATCGCTAGGCTGCTCGGCTCCTGGGGGCGGTAGATGCTAGTCGGAACAGCCCGCTTTCTTCATCTCTTCTGTCGTTTTGTCCCTTGCGGAGCCACCGTACCGAGCAAACCCAAATACGCCAACACACACTGCTCCTCGAATTTAAGGTCAATCTTTGCGCACCGACGACCTTTGCTCCTGCTAGGACTGTTAAGGTTTCTATTTAAAATCGCAGGGACGGCAGCTTTGTGCGAATAGATAAATTGGTTATACGATGTTCAATTTTTCCTTGAGAATTCGTGGAAAATGTTTGGCCACTCAAGACTACTTAATAGTCGGTTCATGACTGCTCTTACAGTGTTGTAATCATGAAAGATAAAAAAATTGGTCTGGCTTTGCTTATGGTTAAGCCTAGGATGCGAAGCATACTAGCCTAAAAAATTAAACATTACCTGGCTATACCTGGTTAGCCATTCATAGACAAGACATTACCTGGCTATACCTGGTTAGCCATTTCATTATCAAGAACAACTCATGTGTTACTCTGCTTCTTCCTTTATTTTTCTCAAACCAATAAATACACTATGATGATCAGTAAAGTAATGGCTCTTTGTTTGAACATCGCTTATATTGTAACGTAACGTTACACAGAAGGCGTTCTGGCACTCTGACACCGAAGAACACCAACAGCCAGTCAGGGCAGTTCGAAAGCGGAGTACTGTTTCGCTTCGTCGTCTTCTCCGAATCGCCGGTTCAAATCTTCGTCGTCTATGAATGGCATGTGTCATTGCCCCCCTTCTTTGCAGCATCGCCTCGATGCTGCAAATGCTGCTTGATGCGATGAGCTGACAGATGTTATGCTAGGTTGGTGTGGGATACCACAACACAAAACGGGGCACCATCAGTCTCAAGAATAGTCAGCGGGGCGATCGTGGTAGGGTTTCATCCGGATGACGTGTACAATATCAGTGAACTTGCGTCGTCTGCGGCTTGAGGGATCTTGGGTCGCGGATTCAACTTCGTAAGTAACGTCGCTGAGGCGGCGAAGGACACGATATGGGCCGAAGTACCGGCGCAGCAATTTTTCAGACAGCCCACGATGACGAACGGGCGTCCAAATCCAGACATAGTCTCCAGGCTCGTAGGCAGCGAAGCGCCGTCCCTTGTTGTAATGGTCAGCGTCTAGTTGCTGTTGTAGGTATATGCGCTGCCTTGCCAGCTGCCGTGCTTCTTCCGCACGCTGGGTAAAACTAGCGATGTCCAGGTCAAGCTCATCTTCGTCGTCGGTGTATACGGGCAGCATTGTATCCAGTGGAGTGGTCACTCGACGGCCGAAGACAAGCTCGAAGGGTGTGAGCCGCGTCGTCTCCTGAAGTGCCGTATTATATGCGAACGTGGCATATGGGAGGATTTGATCCCAGGTCTTATGCTCTAAATCCACGTACATAGACAGCATGTCGGCCAGAGTTCTGTTTAGCCGTTCCACCAAGCCATTAGTTTGTGGGTGGTATGCCGTGGCCCGTCTATGGTTAGTGTGTGTAAGGTTCAGTACAGCCTTAGTCAGGCGGGCTGTAAAAGCTGCCCCGCGATCGGTAATGATAACAGCCGGAGCGCCATGACGCAACACGATGTCGTGGACAAAAAACTCTGCGACTTCGGTGGCAGTTCCATTTGTGAGCGACGCGGTCTCAGCATATCGGGTCAAGTAGTCTGTCGCGACAACAATCTAACGCTTTCCATTACTTGACTTCGGGAAAGGACCAAGAAGATCCATCCCCACTTGTTGGAAAGGAGTTTTCGGTGGAGCGATCGGCTGAAGAAATCCAGCTGGTTTCACGGGTGGAGTCTTTCGGCGTTGACAATCACGGCAGGTTTTTACGTAAGATCGCACTGAAGGTAATAATTTCGGCCAATAGTATTTCTCCCGAATTCTTGCAAGCGTACGACTAACTCCCAAGTGGCCAGAGGACGGTTCTTCGTGACAAGCGCTTAAGATGTCAGGCCGTAGGTGCGTAGGCACTACGAGTAAAAATGTCTCTTTGGATCTTTCAAAATTGCGCTTGTAGAGAACTCCACTTCGTAAAGTGTATGACTGCAAGCCATGACGAAAAACAAGCGGTACTCTACCACCTTGTCCTTCCAGATAATCGATGAGTGGCGCCAGCTCCGGGTCCTTGCGTTGAAGGTCAGCCATATGTGATTGGGTAATGGCCCCAATAAAGGGAAAATAGTCGGTGTTTTCCACTGCAGTGGAGTCCAATGGCGCGCGTGACAAACAATCCGCATCTTGGTGTTTATGTCCCGACTTATACACAACAGTGACGTCATACTCTTGAAGACGGAGGCTCGAACGAGCTAAGCGTCCAGACGGGTCTTTAAGGCTTGCCAGCCAGCACAAGGAATGATGGTCGCTGACAATACGGAAGGGTCGTCCATACAAATATGGTCGAAACTTGCTGATGGCCCAGATTACCGCAAGGCACTCCTTCTCTGTTGTCGAATAGTTCTCCTCTGATCGTGAGAGTGTTCGGCTCGCGTAGGCGATAACCCGTTCTATTCCGCCTTGCCACTGAATGAGTATTGCGCCGAGGCCAATGTTGCTGGCATCAGTATGTACGTCGGTTGCGGCGTCTTCATCGAAATGGGCGAGTATTGGGGGTCTGTAGGCGGCTTCTAAGCTCTTGGAAGGCTTGTTCTTGATCGTCTCCCCACAGGAAGGGTATGCCTTCTCTGGTTAGTGCTGTCAGTGGTTCAGTTATCTTAGAAAAATCTTGGACGAAGCGTCGGTAGTATGAACAAAGACCTAGAAATCGCCGAAGTGCCTTTTTGTCGGTGGGGCGTGGAAAATTTGACACTGCGGTAGTCTTCTCGGGATCAGGGAGAACGCCCTGTGCACTGACAACATTGCCGAGAAAGCGTAGTTCCTTGAAGGCAAAGTGGCATTTCTCAGGCTTGATCGTTAGTTGCGCGCCTTTGAGTGCTTGAAGCACGATGCGCAACCGGTCCAAGTGTTGCTCGAAAGTAGGCGAGAAAATAACGACATCATCTAAGTACACCAAGCACGACTGCCACTTCAGACCTGATAAAACCGTGTCCATCATACGTTGGAACGTGGCCGGTGCAGAGCAAAGGCCGAACGGAAGCACCTTAAACTCGTATAGGCCGTCGGGCGTCACAAATGCAGTCTTCTCTCGGTCTCTCTGATCCACCTCAATTTGCCAATGTCCGCTTCTGAGGTCTAATGAGAAGTACCTGGCGTCGCGTAGTCGGTCGAGGGCATCATCAATCATGGGCAGGGGATAGACGTCCTTTTTTAGTCACGTTATTTAACTTTCGGTAGTCGACACAGAATCTGAAGGTGCCATCTTTCTTTTTGACAAGGACCACTGGCGATGCCCATGGGCTCGTCGAAGGCTGGATCACGTCGTCCGCAAGCATTTCATCCACTTGCATTTTAATGGCGTCACGTTCTTTAGGAGAAACCCGGTACGGGCGCTGGCATACCGGTAACGTGGTCTCATCGGTGATGATTCGGTGCTTGGCGACAGGAGTACGACCAACCTTAGAGCCTGTGTCGAAGCAGTCTGCGAAATCGCTCAGAAGAGCCGAAAGAAGATTCCTCTGATCGGGCCTCAAGTCGGGGTTAATTTTAACGGTCTGCAGAGCATGACAAGGTGCGGCCTCCTCTTTAGGGTTCGCTCCGGTGGTGCATAAATGAGGCAAGACAGAAACATCATGAAGGACGGCAAAAGCCGTGTCCTTGGCGAGATGCCGCATCTCCTTAGCAAAATTTGTCAGAAGGACAGTAGCACAACTGTTCTGGAGTTGTACGAGTCCTCGAGCAACGGCTACTTCCTTCTCGAGTAGTAGCGGAAGGTACCCATCCGCGATGCCCTCGTAATCGTTTAATAAGTCATGCTTTACAAGAACCAACACACTAGAACGTGCCGGAACCCTCACGTCATCGTCGACTATACGCAAAACGTTCAGACCCGGATCTTCGTTTTCAATGCGCGCCACGGCTCGTTTTGTCGAAAAGGAAACACGCGCTTCTTTCAGGTCAATGACAGCGCCGTAGGTCTGCAGGAAGTCTAGATCGAGGATCAAGTCTTTCGAACACTCAGGAAGCACGATAAATTCTCCGACATACACAAAACCACGGATGCCGATCCGCGCTGTGCACTTGCCTGCAGGTTCGATCAAGTGGCTTCCCGCCGTGCGATTTTCGGGCCGGACCAATGTGTCAAAACTTTCTTCAATTCTCGGGGGAGACCACGGCTCATTACTGAATAATCGGCACCAGCGTCGAGTAACGCGGTGACATCTACTCCATCAATCGTTACACATAAATCGGAGGTAGTATGCCGGATGCTGTCGCTACCTGACACAAGCGAAATCTCGTCGGGTCGGCCTGACGATGACGGAGGATCTTCACATTTCCCGACATCAGCGACCCTGCCTCCGAAGGCCGCTGGTATTAGTTTTCCCGGCTAGGGCTGGGAGAGGAGCGGCGTCGGGAAGAGTGGGGACTTGTCGAGCGGTAGCTGGTCGGGGACGTAGACCGACGCTCTTGGTAACCGGACGTGACTGGATACTGTCGCGCTGCAAGGTTGCGTCCAATTTCAGCAGGCCGTTCGTCATTCCGAGGGTGGAGTTCCTCCGAGGCGAAACCCCGCATGTTGACGCGGCGGTACGGGCACGTCGGTAAAGGTGACTGGCTTCCCCGCAATGATAGCACAGGGGGCGACGGTCCCGGGACCGCCATACTTGACGGGGTCGCTGGTAGATTGGCGGAGGGGAGTAGTGAGGCCCCATGCGGCTCCATGCGAGGACCCTGCGGCTCCATTGCTGGAGCTGCGGCGTTGATACTATGGTCCGGCGGGGGAGCCCTACGTAAGACGGACGCGTAGGTGGGCCTCGCGTCGATCGTCTGGTGGGGAACGCGCTGCTGGGGAACGTCAGCAACTTGCTGAGCTGCCATACGCACCTCGTCCCGGACGACTTCAACCAGTGAATGAAAAGCTGTTGTGTTGCAAGGCATCCGGAGCGCTTGCAGTTCCTCCCGCACGACAGAACGGATGAGATTTCGTAGTGCGTCCATGTCGCTGCCGATATGCACAGGAGGTGCGTCGGACCCAATGATGTTCACGTCACGGTTGTACTGACGGGCTCGGTGTTGCAGCGTTGTCTCCATGGTCGCTGCCTCGCTGAGAAACTCCGCCACAGTGCGCGGTGGACTGCGCACCAGTCCCGCGAAAAGTTCTTGTTTAACGCCCCGCATCAGGTGACGCAGTTTCTCATCTTCAGGCATTTGTGGGTCTGCACGCTTGAAAAGGCGTGTCATGTCCTCAAAGAAGATACGCACGCTCTCGTTCGGGCGCTGATTGCGGGAGTGTAGCGCAGCTTCTGCTCGCTCCCGGCGGTCGGCGCTAGGAAAGGTGGCTTTGAAATCCCGACAGAAGGCTGCCCAGGATTGGAAGGCAGCCTCATGGTTTTCAAACCATGTCCGTGCAGACTCTTCAAGGGCGAAGTACACGTTATGGAGCTTGCGCTCATCAGTCCACCCGTTGTAACGAGCAACTCCCTCGTAGTTCTTGTCGGGGACAAAAACGGACAAAAACCAGATCAGAAGGACGTGTCAGGAGACGGCTGTTTTGTTCCCCTGATCGCCGGCCAAGCGGCCACTCGCGGGTGTGTGTGTTTGTGCACGCTTGTGTGTGTGTGTATGTTTACGCGCCGCAGTGCCCTTTTCGGAAATGGCACGGCTGCTTCTTGCCTCTGCCGGCCAGTCGACCAACGGCTCGGCTCGTCGCCCCTCAAAGCGTCCCGATCCACTGGCGCCGTTGAGGGCACAGCGATGGGCCTAACAAGACTCGGACGCCCGCCTGCCCTGAAATCCGAGCTTACTAGGGGGCTGCGGACCAGCACCGGGGACGCGAGGATTGAGTGAGGAGGATTCCTCTGTTACCGACACCGCCGAACGAGCGCCGCGACTGCCAGGCTCCAAGGGCCCACGCAAGCGTGGGGCCCCCCTAAAAAAAGGGAAAGAAGGGAAGGCCTGGAGAGAGGAACACGGCCAACCGTCGTCGAAAGACAGTAGCTTGCAAGACTCCCAACGAAACGGTCGTTAGTTTGAATTCCTGTAAAGTTTCTTTCATATGTAGCCATTAAATCAGTTTGTTAAGTTTCACCGGAGTTTTATTCTGTGACCAAATTATCTCAACGCAGACACCACGACCATAACGATTAATACGACTGACAAAAAGTTTGGTGCCGAAACCCGGGACTCGATCTGCCGTGGATTTGTGAGCTCAACGCTTTCTTTCAACGCTCACGTCGACGCATCCACGCCAGGGACGTCTCGGCAACGATTGGTCACAACTACCGATGTCATCGATCCGGTGAGCTTACTTATTGGCTAATTAATTTCGAAGAAAATGGAACGCCTTTTAAAGAAACGGAAGGTTTTGCGCTCGCAAGTTACAAGGGTCATCAACGAATTCAACGAGCGGCAAACGTCGCTAACAACTACTGAAGCTACATTGCTACATGCTAGACTCAGCAAGCTGGAGCAACAACTTGATACTGTCAACACGGAAATTGAACCATTGGTACCGGAAGATGACGCAGAAAACGACTACGAGCAAGTATTTGAATATCAAGACCGGATCATAACCTGCCTCGCTGGACTAAAGCTTCAAGTTGATAGTGGTCCGTTATTAACGCAGGCTGCCGTGGAATCGGCGGGTAGTGGCATCATCAGTCAAACGGCCATGCCAGCCACTCAAACGACCACGCCAGCCCCCCAAACGGCCACATCTGGGAAGACAAGAGTGAAGCTGCCGAAGATCGACCTACTGAAATTCACAGGACGGCGCTCTGAGTGGCAACCCTTTTGGGAAGTGTTCGAGCAGGTAGTCGATAAAAACGAAGATTTGTCTGACATCGACAGATTTCACTACCTGCGAGCATCAGTCACGGGCGACGCGGCAGCGGCACTCGCGGGTCTTCCACTGACCGCAAGGTGCTACAACGATGCCATCCAGCTGCTCAAGAAACGGTTTGGCAACGAGGAGCTTCTTGTTCAGGAACATCTCAAGAGGCTGATCGACTTGAAGCCCGTGCGCTCATCAGACGATATCCGTGGTCTTCGCCGTCTCTACGATACCTTGGCGGCACACATCAAAGGCCTCGAGACGCTCGGACAAAAGCTGGAGTCCTACAGCTCGATGCTAATTCCGATCGTGCAAAGAGCGATGCCACGTGACATCCTGTTGGACTTTAGCCGAAAGTGCGTCGTCGACACCGACAGCCTCGCCTGCGAACAGAGCTCCCTCACCGATGCGTCGTCACACGCAACTAACGAAAGCGGCCAAGGTACGGTTTCTTCCCTTTTAAAGCTACTCTCCTTTCTGAGAGTAGAAGTCGAAAGTCGGGAGAATTTAAATGCATTACAATGCATGGACCTCAAGCAGCAACCTAGAGAAGAACTTAAAGGCAATTTGAGGCTACAGGGGAAAACGCATGACAAGCACGTCCGATCGGCTGCGATGCTGCATCAAAATGTCACCTCATTGACCTGCTTTTTCTGCGGTTCCAACGAGCACAAAACGCAGAGCTGTGACGCCGCAAAATCTTTGGAAGAGAAGAAACAACTTCTGCGGTCGTCCGGCCGATGTTTCAAGTGCACTAAATCTGGACACCAGTCACGAGCATGCCGCGTAAGCATCCAGTGCAACAAATGTCGCAAGAAGCATGCTAGCACAATGTGCGACCCTTCGTACACCGGAAACAGGCCACCTGAGCCGAACCGCACCGTAACGAACGCGCAAGTAAGCCTCGAAACTACTACGACGGGAAACGGCTCTACTTCCAAAAAAAAACGTTTTGCTGCAGACCGCAACTGCATTATGTAGTGGAGAGGCTGGTAAGGCTCAGGTACGAGTTCTGTTCGACGGGGGAAGTCAGCGCTCCTACATCACAGCTGACACCTCGCGGAAACTGGGATGTACGCTTCTCGGGCCTGAGAGGTTGACCGTCGGGGTGTTCGGAGGCCACCAAGCCGAACGCGAGTTCCGAAGAGTAAAGGTTACACTAAAGACTAACCGCGGAGACGATCGGGAACTCGAAGTACTGGAAACAGATACCATCTGCGATCAACCTATTCCCTCACCACCAGAGAGAATAATGAAACGAATAAAGTCCCTTGGTTACGAACCGGCCGAATTCTCAAACAACAACGGGACAGAATGTGTTGATCTGCTTATCGGATCTGACCACATATGGGACCTTACCACAGGTAGATCGGTCAAATTAGAAAACCGACTGAGAGCAGTGGAAACATCAGCGGGCTGGACTGTTCAAGGGCCCATTGAGGACGATGCCGAGCAGACCCACTGCTTCCAAACCGTGACACTACGAACATCTGTAATCGAGAGGCAGACGACAGATATTCTGACTAAATTCTGGGATTTGGAATCGATTGGAGTAAAGGAGGTCGAGGAGAACGACGAAATCTGTCAAGCTTTAGAGTTCTTTGAGGACAACATCAAGCGAGTCGGCAACCGCTATGAGGCTGCATTGCCTTGGAAATCCGAGATTTCGCTCGAGGATAACCGAGAAATTGCTCTGAAGCGCCTCAATCAATTGGCGAACCGACTCAAAAGAGCTCCTGACCTTCTCGAAGAATACGACGCGGTGATCAGGCAGTACGGTGTTCTGGACATGGCAGAACGCGTAGAAGAAAAGGCCGACCGCAACCACTGCGTTTACCACATGCCTCATCAAGCAGTGCTCCGTGATTCCAGAAAATTGAGAGTTGTATTTGACGCTTCTTCCCACGCTAAAGGTACAAGGAGCCTTAATGACAACCTTGAAACAGGACCCAACTTAACGGCAGACCTCGTCGGGCTTTTGCTCAATTTTCGCAAGTATCGAGTAGCGCTTGTCGCGGACATTGAGCAGGCCTTTCTGCAAATTGGAGTGCGAGAGCAAGACAGAGACGCTCTGCGATTTTTTTGGTTCCGAGATACTCCTCAGGCCGGTACTTCGTTGCCTCCCATTGAAGCGTGGCGCATGAAGCGAGTACCGTTTGGAACCACCGCAAGCCCGTTTCTGCTCTCCGCTACCCTTCAGCACCACTTGAAAGCTTGCGAGGAAGAATTTCCCCGCACTGCCAGCCAGCTACAGCAAAGCCTTTATGTAGACGACCTACTAACCGGTGCAGATGACGAAGAAGGGGCTCTGAAGCTCTACAACGAAGCCAACGCGATCTTCCACTCCGCCTCGATGAAGTTGCACAAGTGGTCGTCGAATAACGAGCGGCTACGCCGGCTATTTGGGCAAGACGGCAGCGAAAATAAGTCTCTAGGATTCCTCTCAGGGGTGCTGAAAGTGCTGGGACTGACCTGGGACCCCATTACCGACCGCCTGACATTTGCGCCATGTGTCGCAAGCTCCAAAACAATGGAGACAGACACCAAACGTTCCATGCTGCAAACTACCGCACGGATCTATGACCCACTGGGATGGCTGTCACCCTTTATCGTACGGGCTAAGATCCTGTTTCAGCAGCTGTGGCGCCAGAACGTCGAATGGGACGATGCCCTACCAAACGACATAGCTGAAGGCTGGAAAACCTGGTATTGTGAATTGAAACATCTTCCCGAGATACAGGTACCAAGGTACTACGGAGCGGACTTCAGTGGGCCGGCTACAAAAACGCACCTGCACATCTTCGCAGACGCCAGTCCCGCGGCCTATGGGGCAGTCGCCTACCTCACCATTGCTTCGGAAGACGGCCTAAGTTCAACGATTGTAATGAGCAAATCGAGGGTGGCTCCACTTAAAGAACTGACGCTAGCAAGGCTGGAGTTGATGGTATGTTTGCTTGCAACTCGATTGTGCAGCTACATAGTAAAGACTCTCGGGAAGCACCCTGATTGCGTTACTCTTTGGACCGATTCCGCGATCGCTCTCCATTGGATTCGAGGTGACACTGAGCGCTGGCAGCAGTTTGTGCGAAATCGCGTCCGTGAGATACAGCAAAGCACCGGATGCTATGAATGGAGGCACTGCCCGGGGAAAGAGAACCCTGCTTATCTCCTGACGCGTGGCGTCACAGTTTCCCGCCTTGCGACTAGTGAGATATGGTGGACGGGACCCAAGTGGCTCTGCGCACATGAAAGCGAGTGGCCAAATGGACTGGTGCAGGCAACCTTCACGGACAAGGAATTAGAGAGCAGGCAGCCAACCAAGGCACTGCCGGCCATGACATCTCAGGTGACCGCGCCTGCATTAATGAACGTTAGCAGCTACACCTCTTTCACGAGACTGATCAGAGTCACGGCTTGGGTGCTTCGTTTCATCTTTAAGGCAAGACGACGAAGCGATGAAGCCGGATCCCTCACCCCCGAAGAGCTAGATCGGGCCGAACTATTTTGGATACGGAATGAGCAGAGAGAAGGCTTTTCAAAGGAACTGCACAGCATTCGAAATCAGAAAGCAGTGCCCAACGACTCTCCGCTCAGAAATGCTTCTCTTGTGGTGGACGAAAACGGTTGGTTGGTTCATAGGAAGGGAAAGGCGCAGTATTTGTCACACTTGTTCTGTGGACACCTGAACCGCGCCGTAAGGGAAGGGATGAAGGTGGGAGTGAAAGTGGATAGAGAGAAAGGGGGGTCGTAGTGGAGGGCTACGGAGTAATTTCGACCACCTGGGGATCTTTAACGTGCGCTGACATCGCACAGCACACGGACGCCACTTCGTTTCGCCTCCATCGAGGTCTGAGGATTGACGGACGGCTACAACGGAGCCACTTGAGCTATGACTCCAAACATCCTGTCGTCATACCAAAGGGAAGCCACCTAGCGAAGCTGCTTGCCCACTACTGCCACCTCAAAGTGTTGCACGGAGGGATACGCCACACGCTTACGCAGCTCAGAGAAAGATATCACGTGATCGGAGCAAGGCAGCTGGTGAAAAGAATTGTAAAAGAATGCATAACGTGCGAGCGGTTCAACGTACAGCCGGCAAACGAAGTAACAGCACCGCTGCCAACATACCGCATAACAGAAGCCCAACCCTTTCAGGTGACGGGCGTCGACTTTGCCGGACCACTTGTCGTCAAGGGGCTCTCGCCTACGAAGTGCTATGTAGCGCTGTTCACCTGCGCGGTGACTCGAGCCATCCATCTGGAGCTGGTTGCCGACATGTCGGCAGGCTCGTTTCTGCTCGCGTTTCGCCGGTTCGCTGCCAGACGAGGACTCCCGAGCACCATCTACAGTGATAATGCCCTCACGTTCAAGAAGGTCAACAGGGATTTGGGCTGCCTCTGGGATGTGATGCGAGGTGACCCGGTACAAGATCACCTTATAAACTCGCGGGTTCAATGGAAATTTATTGTGGAACGCGGACCATGGTGGGGCGGCTTCTACGAGCGTCTTGTCGGACTAACGAAGCAAGCTTTAAAGAAGACGCTAGGAACGAGCTACTTGACGTTCGAGGAAATGTCAACTACGCTGGCTGAAGTGGAAGCGGTGCTGAACTCCCGACCACTTACTCATGTTTACACAGAGCCGAACGAACCTGAACCGCTCTGTCCCGCTATGTTTCTTACCGGAAGACGGCTGACCTCTCTTCCGGAGCTGCAAAGAAAGGAAATCTCTGCCCTGTCCTGTAACCACCTGCGACAAATGATTTCAACTGGCAACAAAGCATTGCAAGGGTTCTGGAGACGCTGGTGCACTGAGTACTTAAAGGAACTACAGCTGACCCATTCCAAAGGAGCTCAACGGGGAAAGCAAGTTAAAATTGGAGACGTGGTCCTCCTGAAAGAAGCCCTACAGCCGCGGCAAATGTGGAAGCTGGGAATAATTGAAAGGGCATTCACGGGAAGAGACAACCGAACAAGAGCTTTTGAAGTCCGACTGCCAGGGGGGACCAGACTTCGCCGTCCAATTCAGTTGCTCTACCCTCTGGAACTCTCCGACTAACAAATGACTTCGTCATTTCGGGGGGGAATGTGTCGGGGACAAAAACGGACAAAAACCAGATCAGAAGGACGTGTCAGGAGACGGCTGTTTTGTTCCCCTGATCGCCGGCCAAGCGGCCACTCGCGGGTGTGTGTGTTTGTGCGCGCTTGTGTGTGCGTGTATGTTTACGCGCCGCAGTGCCCTTTTCGGAAATGGCACGGCTGCTTCTTGCCTCTGCCGGCCAGTTGACCAACGGCTCGTCGCCCCTCAAAGCGTCCCGATCCACTGGCGCCGTTGAGGGCACAGCGATGGGCCTAACAAGACTCGGACGCCCGCCTGCCCTGAAATCCGAGCTTACTAGGGGGCTGCGGACCAGCACCGGGGACGCGAGGAGTGAGTGAGGAGGATTCCTCTGTTACCGACACCGCCGAACGAGCGCCGCGACTGCCAGGCTCCAAGGGCCCACGCAAGCGTGGGGCCCCCCTAAAAAAAAGGGAAAGGGAAGGCCTGGAGAGAGGAACACGGCCAACCGTCGTCGAAAGACAGTAGCTTGCAAGACTCCCAACGAAACGGTCGTTAGTTTGAATTCCTGTAAAGTTTCTTTCATATGTAGCCATTAAATCAGTTTAAGTTTCACCGGAGTTTTATTCTGTGACCAAATTATCTCAACGCAGACACGACGACCATAACGATTAATACGACTGACAGTTCTCGAGCCAGTCCTCGGCGTCCTCGAACACGTCGCCATGAAAGGAGGGGGGTGTTCGCGGCTGATGACACAGGATGTGGGTGGGAAGCCTGCTTTCAGATGTCATTGCAGCAGGTTCGACGGCCGTCTGAGGATGCGTCGTCCTGGTAGCGGCCGAAAGGGGTCTGAATTCAGGGGGCGCTCCACGTAGGCGGCGGCCGAGGCGTTGATGTACGGGGGTAAGCTCCGTATTGGCAGGTTGATTATGCAGGAGTGGATCGATACCTGGCAATTCCTCCACCAGATTTGTAACGTAACGTTACACAGAAGGCGCTCTGGCACTCTGACAGCCCCGCCGGGGTGGTGCAGTGGTAAGACGCCCGACTACTGTGCCGGAGTTTCCGGGTGGTTCGAACCCGACCGCGGCGGCTGCGTTTCGATGGAGGCGAAACGAAGTGGCGTCCGTGTGCTGTGCGATGTCAGCGCACGTTAAAGATCCCCAGGTGGTCGAAATTACTCCGTAGCCCTTCACTACGGCTCCTCTTTCTCTCTTTCCACTTTCACTCCCACCTTCCTCCCTTCCCTTACGGCGCGGTTCGGGTGTCCACAGAGCAAGTGTGACAGTTACTGCGCCTTTCCCTTCCTGTGAACCAATTTAA
Organism: Amblyomma maculatum; assembly: GCF_055883805.1. Classification (NCBI taxonomy): domain Eukaryota; kingdom Metazoa; phylum Arthropoda; class Arachnida; order Ixodida; family Ixodidae; genus Amblyomma; species Amblyomma maculatum. The sequence goes on from NC_139352.1 coordinate 105,548,151, forward strand.
CTTATTTTAACTCACACCGAAGAACACCAACAGCCAGTCAGGGCAGTACGAAAGCGAAGCACTGTTTCGCTTCGTCGTCTTCTCCGAATCGCCGGTTCAAATCTTCGTCGTCTATGAATGGGATGTGTCAATATTATATTTTCTTCTCCCGTTTCCGTGGCTGTTTGTAACTTGCGCTTTGCGGTCTGGCGAGCCGCTCTCTCCCTGGCCGACATCTCGCTGCTCAACTGACTCAACGAGTGCGTCGCCCTTTATACAATTGCGTGACATCACTATCTCCTAGCGGTAGGAGCTGGAGTTAGGCCACCAGCGGAGGCTGCGCGTCCGCAAGCTTTCACAGCTGTTGTGACGTCATATCACGTGGTGCGCCGATGTAGGTCAAGTGGTAGCTACGTGGCCGCGCGCGACGCAGCAAGGAAGAGCTCGGTTGTGCGGCTAGTATGCTTCGCATAAAAAAAGTAAATCGTTATGTTTAAGGCGCTACTTCCCGGACCACGATCTTTCGATCCAGGGCACGGTGGCCGCGTTTCAGTGGACTTGGAATGCCTGGCGCCCATGTACTTTCCTATGTCAATGAAATTTATTAATCTGCTAGTAAAGGAAATTACCCGTACCCCTCTAAGCATCCCTCACAGCTTGAGTCACCTTGGAATATTAAGACCAATAAGTGAATGGAAACTTTTCGAGGAACATGACATGTTATGCGTGAAATGCTGAATGTTTACTAGTGTTATCCGTAGCTCCCCACTTGCTTATCTTGAGAATTGGTGTCGATCATTCCGCGCTGCCCAAATATTGTCCTGGGCTTGCCCTAGTGCTCTATTTTCTAAGCAATGTTTTCTGGTCGCCGATCGTGTAGTCCAGACACAGGTTAATGGGTGGGGGGAGGGGGTTGAAGCAAACAATATAATATGAAAGGGAATAACCAGACCGGCATGGTGTACTGGGAGCTAAGTCACAAAGAATCGTCAAAAGTGTAGGGTGACTCGATGCCCCCGGAGGGGGGCGCGCGCATGGAGGCACTCTAGTCACGGGAGGTTCGTATTTGAGTGTACTCTGTTGGGAAGCCAACGAGTTGCCAATTTTTCGTTCGTCGTCTGAACACCATAGCTCGTTATTATGTCCTCCCAGGTAGGCTTTATTCCTTTCAGAAAATAGAACTTGAGGAAACCTTTAGTTTAATAGAACGCGTTTCCAAAATCATTTCTTTTACCTCGTTCTTGATTTAGTGTATGGTTCACCCGATAAATGGTGGCTATAGTGACGTTGCTTGCTCAACGCAAACCTTAAATAGGTTTACGTCGAAAAGATGCTTTTTTCGCCGCTGGTACCCTTTTTAACTACGAGCTCGCTTACGACAGCGACTTTGCTATTGCCACTAGCAGTGCCCGTGTTAAACAAGGTAAACAAAGCATCGTTTTTATTTTAATACCATGCGCAGACAAAGAATAATTACACATCTTCATTAGCGTAAGCGAATATTAATCCTTCGACCCTTCAATCAGGCTCTTCAGATTCGATCTAACATGATGCCTGAGTGTGAAAATACGCATTAACTATATGAGGCATCTTGATGAATGTTCGACAGTGGTGTACGCAAGTTTTTTTAAAGAGGCAGTATATTTTAATCTTTTTAGTTTATTTGGTGCAGTAAAGAGGTCTGTACTGTAATGACGATGCCAGCAGTGCTAAGTTTTATTACTTTTTAAAATACTGGAAACAAAATTTTTTTATCGGTACGCTAAAACATTTTCTAACAAATTACGCGGATTGTCCGCTATAAAACTATGCATAGCGATACCGCAAAGAGAACATATGGTGTTTTCTGTGTCTGGCAAGGAGACTTTAGGTTGAGGCCTTTTTTTTTAGGCCTACTCGGTTTCCAGTTCCTATATCCCTGAGAGCTGATATGCTCTTCTAAGGTAGTTTGTTAGTACTTGCGAGCGCATCGGGCGATTTTCGTGCATTTATACGAATATTTTGACAATTTCATTACAATTACAGAGACACAGTGTAATCAGAATTTTGTTTATACCTAGTTTCTCAATAAAGGTTCAGTGCAGAACGAGTACTTTACGCGGTCTAACCAAACCCTCAGAATTGCTTCCCTCAAAGTTTGACTTTTGAGTGCCAGCCGATTCGGCTGTGGCTTTCCATTCTTTCTTCACGATTGAAATATGACAGTTATATCGAATCGCCGCGTTCCGGAAGCTTTGTTGTGTCGTCAAGTTATTGCTTAGTGTCGCCCCAGTGATCAGTGCAACATCTAGCTCGCCAAAATGCTCTGTCGACCCTTGGATCACGAGTTAGGCCCGCTGCTATGAGGCCACGCAGGCGTGTTCCTAAGGCGTGGTTACCGGGGACTTATTATCAGTATTGCTTCTGGCATATCGGCCAGCTTACATACGTCCCCTTCACCAGCATGCCTGTGACAAATTGTTTTTACTGGTGAAGTAACCGGGAATCATTAATTGCTGGGAAGTAACATTTTATAAGTTAATGGCCTATTTTTACAATACTAGCGATTGTTCTGTGCTTTGTGATCACTTAAACTAAGCCGCATGTGACGTGAGGAATGACGTGTGAGGTTCGCAGCTTCACCGCTCTCGTGATGAGCCCAGGAATTCAGTCTGAATTTAAGTATATAATGAGCTTGGTCCTTCGCAACTGCAGCAGGCTGAGATACGTCTCACCAACACACATAAATAACAGCGTGGCGATGCTAGCGCTAATACAATCTACGTATATTTTCTGCCAAGGCAATCTACGCGAAACTAAAACTATCATATGATATACAAGATTTCATTGTTGATCTCTTAGAAGGCTTTATTCACTGTTCATTTTATTATTTTTTGTAATATTGATTTTGAAGGAGATACGTGGAAATTTTTACCGACACCTAAATTTCCAAACGATAGTCAAATATTTACGTAACTCCTTGTGCGCGTTATAACGATCATATTCTTAGAAAGTAGCGTTGGAGTGCTTCAATATTTTAACTGCGTATCTTGCTTCACAGCTACGACAGCCGGCACTTCGAAAGCCACCGCTTCGAAAACCGGTATGTATACGTTTGGCTTTGCTAATAAACGCATATTTAACAATCTATAGAGCTACGTTCTGGTGAATGGGCAGGCGTTGTCAATAAGCATTGGCCGCAAGCCTACAGTAGTAGTATGGTTGTGTTTTGGTTGTGCGCGCGCCATTATTATATGACTTTGCGAAAGCTTCAAAATGGCAATTCTCTAACCCCATTCAATTTCTTTCCATTTCGTGCTTTGGGCGCCCAAATTTAAGGGCGGGCAAACTCAGCATTTAAAATGGGTTAACGCAGTATTTGTATTGCGCTAAGTATATTTTGCTGGTGGGCTATATTTTGCAGTCGACCTTTGTCACATTTAACACATCCTAAGATAACAATGCGATAGGTGTTCATTGAGCACAGATGGTGACAACACGCCATGGATAGCGGGAAAAACTCGGCAAACAGCGTGGAGAATGGCAGGGGCAATAGGCAAAGTTCTCTACCGGCTTCTCACATGCACTCGAATCCAATTCACTCCTACAGTTTTCTTCTCCCCAGACCTTCATACAGGCATCTGAGATTATTAGTGTTTGGGTTTCGTTGTGTCAAGTTCCGCGTTAGTACAGAAACACCTCTAATAAAATTTGTCGACCAGAAATAAAACTCTGCAGCCAACTCACACAATTTCAACATTGAACGTGCACCACACGAGTTTAATATCGCAAGCGGCAGCTGCCGTTAAGCCTGAGCGTCTGTAGGCGTCAGTAAATAAGAAATGGGCATGGGGATGATAGTAATGTGAACAAATATAACCGGTCCCCGCTAAATCTAACAAAACAAATTCTATGAAAAGGAGAGCGCCTGAGGGGACAGGAGAACATTTAGTGAACAGATGTGGTAAAATATTTAGGGTTAAGAAGTTTGCAGCGAGAACATAACCAGTTAATATGAGGAATATGGAGGAGGCTTTCGCCCTGTAGTGAGTATAACCGGGTTGGTGATTATGACGAATTTTTTTTCCACTGCTTCTGACATGTGATTTATTATCTAATTTGAATTTAGGACCATCCTTACTGCCAACCGACGTGGCGACTGGCCAGCCACTTATCCGTAAGCATTAGTTGCTCTTCTTCGTGATTAAAGTAGCCCTAATATAACAAACATCAGTCCCACTTTTATATCCAGTACCCCGTGTGGGCTTAGAAAGGATATAGATACCTTGTCAGCTATTCCAGTTTTTTTTTTCACTCCGCCCTGTGACCTTTTGGCGTTAGCACATATGCTCTCATCGTATAGAAATACTAAAGCACTAGTTAATGCAGAAGTATTTTGTGATGGGCTACCAGCCTGCATTACAATTTGGCTATTTGTGAACTCAGACGCTCTTTCAGTAAGAGGCCTGCAATGGCTTGGGAAGCTCACCAGACTTGTAGTCATAGTAACGATAGCTGTCCGAGCTGCCAGTCTGAATAATGCACTTTAATTCCACTGAGTAATGATATGAAAGAAGGCGTATCACGGGACAGCAGAACGTTTAGTGGGCGGATGAGGATAAATGTTACAGGGTTCGAAAGGATGAAACGAGGACAGGATTTCTGAATATGATGAATATGAGAGAAGTCTTCGCCCTGCAGTGCGTACAGCTCGTCTGATGATTATGATGAAATTTGTTGTGACTGCTCCTGGCTTATGATTTTATATCCGATTATTTGCCTTTAGGACCATCCTTACTGCCAACGAACGTGGCGACTGGCCAGCCGTCTATTCGTAAGCATTAGTTACTGTTTTGCACCATTAACGCAGCAGCAAAATAACAGAAATTATACCCACCTTCTTTATAACCTAGCAGCCTGCGCAGGCTCAGAAAGGGTATACCTTATCAGCTATGTCAGTTTTTTTCACTTTGTCTTGAAACCTTTTGGCGTTAACACATATGTTCTAAGAGTATAGAAACACTTAAGCACTATGTAATCCCGAAGTATATATTGACGGGCTTTCAGACTGCCTTGAAATGCGCCTGCTTGTGAACTCAGACGCTGTTGCAGTAAGATGTCTCCCATGGCTCGGGAAGACCATTAGACTTGTAGTCAGTCACACGGGAAATGCGCTTTGCTTCAGCTAAAGCTTCTATATAAATATACAAGCCTGCTCTTATTATTACCTTCAACTGGTGTACGTCTCAGTTTACCACATCTATGAGGTAAATGCTGTTTTTCTGTATGTGTGCTTTGCGCTCTAGTTTGTGTTCATATGCCATGTAATACACCCCTGATGTCAACGAACGGGGTAGCGGGCCAGTCAAGTTGTTCTTCGGAAGCTTTTTTCCGCAGCCCTTTCGTGTATTTTGCTTATATATAGAAAATAAATATTTGATATAAAATAATGCTTTGAAAGGCAGCGCAGCAGGGGACGGCAGACAATTTTGTGAGAGGATGAAGTTAACGTTTGCAGGGGTCAGAGGATGCAGCGAGGGCAGTGGGCATAGCCCAGCTGATGGTCATGATACAATTTGCTTGCACTGATGCTGGCATGTGACTAATATCTAATTATTTACCTTTAGGACCGTCGGTTCAGGGAACGGATGCTGTGACCGGACAACCGAGCCGTAAGCATTAGATGCTTTCCTTCACGATAACGGAGCTATAGAATAATAGAAATCATACGCAGTTCGCTTAAAAATCTGTTAGCCCGTGCGGGCTCAAGAAGGCTACACATTCCTAGTCAGCTGTGTTAGTTTTTTTTCTCTCGGTCCTGTCATTTTTTGACATAGGCACACGATTTTATCGAATGGAAATACTCAGCAGTACGTAATTTAGAAGCACATTGTCACGGTCTGCCAGTTGCCATGCTGCTGCACTGCAACTCAGATGTTAACCTTCTCCGTGAGATGCCTCCCATGACTTGAGAAGCCCATCAAACCTATAGTCATAGGCGCGAGTGCTGTCCTAGCCATAATGAGAGCTATTACACATTACTTCTAAATAATGCGTTGCAAATTAAATATAAAGGTACATTGCTGGCATATAAATTTGTATTTATTGTTTGGCTGCAGGGACGGCTCCGATTCCCGGACCTCAGGCGGTTACAGCTGGTGGTAAGCTCAAATCGCAACACTTCATTATTAACTGAACTGTAATAGCAGCTTTGGAAAGGAATATTTTGCCCAATAAAGAAATGCGCACTATTGAACGAGTTTACACCAGGTGCTGCCGCTCCGCTGCAAATTAAACCCTTGACACTATCTGTAGTATGAAGGGCGTCACTGTGAGCGCAGTTTGATACAGCAATTTTGGCCAAAAGAATGTGGCGTTCGATCACGGTGTAAACTGCGCTGACAAAGCACGAAATAAAACCGCAACACAGGTTCTCAACGTCTGCTCCGCCGTGGTGGTGCAGTGGTTAAGATGCTCGACCACTGCGCCGGAGTGCCCGGGCACGATCCCGACCGCCGGCGGCTACTGTTCGATGGAGGCGAAATGAAGAGGCGTCCGTGTAGTGTGCGATGAGAGTGCATGCAAAGCTCTCCACCAAGTGGTCAAAATTACTCCGCACCCTACGGCTCCTCTTCCTCCTTTCATTTTCACGCCCACCATCCCCCTTCCCTTACGGCGCGGTGCAAGTGTACGCAGAAACAAGCATGACAGATTCTACGCTTTTTTCTTTTCGGGAACCAATTATTAATATTAATATTATTGTCATTATAAATGTTTTGCTATTTACGTGCGTGTGCCACAGAAAACAATGATTATAGAAGAGCCTCGCATTTGAATAGGAAAATGCCATTCGCATAACAGCGTATTGCGGCCTTCATTCCGTTTTGATCCGCAAACAAGCGCCGGTCAACTTCGGCGTGTAAAGTGAAGCATAATGTTAGGGGAAGTCAATCGTGCGCGCGGTCGTGCAATCGCCTTATAAATTTGCGATAAGGGTACCACTCCATGTATTATTTATATATTTGAAGATAATGTCAGTCCCAACTAGTCATTTTATGTCATTTTATGGCGAATACAAAATGTTTACAGTGTAACATGGGGGTTTATTGAGCAGATCAGCAGGACTGGGCAGATCAGCGGCGAGCACAGCGACAGCGAACACCGTCAGGTCCAACATGCGCAGCGATCTCGATGTCACTGCCTAGAATGTTCCTCGTGTACTTCTTCCGCTTCACAATTACCCGCGGGACGAAGAGGAGACATCCTGGCGACTTACGGCGTGAGCAAGACGGCAGGGTCGTAATATGGTTTATGGCGCTGGACGTGAACAATCTCACGTCCGCGCCGGCGTAGATCATGAGACGGCGTAAGAGGTTCCATCACATAATTGACCCAAGAGATGCGCTCCAGAACTCCGTATGGGCCATGGTATTTAGCAAGACATTTTTAAGACAGTCCAGAAGCATTGGAAGGTATCCACAGCCACACAAGAGCGCCAGACGAGAAGTCCGGTGTCGAGTGTTGGTTGTCATGGTTGGATTAATGGCGGTACTGGGTGTTAGCCGTGAACGCGCGGGCAATTTGTCGACAGTCTTCCGCATGCTGGGCTGCTTGAGACGCAGGAGTATACTCTGATAGGTCTGGCTGATACAGGAGTATGGTGTCGATTGTAGCGGAGGGCTGGCGGCCGTAAAGGAGAAAAAAAGGAGAGAAGACAGTAGTAGACTGTATTGCGGTATTGTAAGCGTAAGTGACATACGGAAGGACGAGATCCCAATTTGAGTGGTTGGAGGAGACGTACATAGAGAGCATGTCGCGAAGGGTACGAATGAAACGCTCAGTGAGGACATTAGTCTGCGGATGATAGGCGGAGGGTGTTCTATGAATAATGTTGCACTTGGTGAGCAAGGCTTTCACAACATCACTCAAGAAAAAGCATCCTCTGTCGCTGAGCAGCTCTCGAGGTGCGCCGTGGTGAAAAACAAATCGCTGCAAAATGAAGGAAGCTACTTAGATGGAAGTGCGGCGGTTTATGCATACCTCGTCAGATGGTCAACGGCTAAAATAACCCAGCGGTTGCCGGCGGCAGTGTAGGGAAGCGGCCCGTACAAATCAATGCCAACGCCGTCGAAAGGGCGTGGTGGGTTGGGTAACGGCAGGAACTCTCCAGCGGAACGTTGAGGAGATGGCTTGCGACGTTGACAGGTGAGGCATGAGTGACCGCACTTGAGTACGAAGGTGTACATGCCCCGCCAGTAGTAACGCAGCCGGAGACGAGTGTATGTCTTTGCGACACCAACGTAACCGGATTGTGGGTCAGCGTGGAAATAGTCACAAATTTGCGAACGTAGCTGCCGGCGAATACCTAGCAACCACTTGCGGCCGTCTGCGCAGTAGAGTCGGCGGTAGAGAAGGTTATCACGAATGGCGAAGTGGGAAGCAAGGCGGCGGAGAGCACGCGATGAAGAAGCAGCTGTAGGATTGGAGATAAAATCTAGGAGAGAATATATCCATGGATCTTGCCGCTGCGCTGACGGCATGTCATTGATGTGAAGCGATGGCGGGGAATCGTCGTAAGAGGAAAGGAAAGGCTCGCGACCTCAGCTGTAAGGGGGCAGCGGGAAAGTGCATCGGCGTCGTGATGCTTGCGGCCGGAGCGGTAAACAACGCGAACTTTATATTCCTGAAGGCGAAGAGCCTACCTTGCCAGTCTGCCGGACGGGTCCTTCAGTAAGGAAAGGCAGCAAAGCGCATGGCGGTCCGTCTCTACGTCAAAAGGGCGGCCGTAGAGGTAAGGGCGGAATTAGTAAGAGCCCAAATAATCGCTAAGCACTCTTTTTTAGTGACAGAGTAATTGGATTCAACCTTCGTGAGTGTTCGGCTAGCATAGGCGACCACGTATTCAGTATAGCCTGATCTGCGCTGAGCGAGCACAGCGCCGAGACCAATACCACTGGCGTCCGTGTGGACCTCAGTAGGCGCTGTGGGGTCGAAGTGATGTAGGACATACAGTGCCGTGAGGTTCCGGCGTAAAGTATTGAAGGTATCGTCGCACGTTGGCGACCACGACGAAAGGTCGGGACTGCTGGACAGAAGGTATGTCAAGGGAGCGCCAAGTTAAGCAAAATTTCAAATAAAGCCGCAAAAGTAAGAGCACAGCTCGAGGAAGCTACGTAGTTAGCTATGGAGGTCGGTTTGGGAAAGGCTGCTACGGCACGAAGTTTGGCAGGATCTGGAGATACACCTTCTTAGGAGACCCAAGAATGGTGAGCTGGCGGCCGGCAAAACGACATTTTTTTCAAATTCAGCTGCAGTCCGGCATCGTGCTTCAGACGGTAGAGGTGTGTGTGAAAGTCAGGAGAAAAGACGACAATGCCGTCGAGGTAGCCGAGGCACGCCTTCCACTTTAGGCCACGCAAAATGGTGTCCATCATCCGCTCAAGTGTTGCCGGAGCATTACAAAGGCAAAACGGCATAGATGTAAGTTCGTACAAGTCGTCGGGAGTTGCAAAGGCAGTTTTGGGGCGATCAGCCGCTTCCAGGGGAACTTGCCAGTAGCCGGAACGTAAATCTGGGGAAGAAAATAGCTCGGCGCCTTGCAAACAATCGAAAGCGTCGTCGATGCGTGGGAGAGGGTAGACGTCATTTCGCGTAATCTTATTAAGGCGGCGATAATCGACACAGAAGCTGATAGAACCATCTTTCTTTTTTACGAGGACAACAGGTGACGCCCAAGGGCTGCTTAAGGGCTGAATCACTCCATTCTAAATCATTAGGTCGACTTGCTCTTCAATAGCGTGGCGTTCGGTTGCACACACACGATAGGGGCGCTGTCGCAGTGGTGCGTGGGTGCCGGTGTCAATGCGATGAGTGACTGTAGAAGTTTGACCCAAACAACTTTGATGAGAGTCGAAGGAGGAGCGAAATTGACGTAGTAGGTTCAAAAGCTGAGTGCGCTGCGCTGGAAGAAGATCGGCGTCGATGGAGAGGAGGAACAAGTCTGTAGAGGGGGGAGCGGGCGCTGGTGAAGGGGGCTTAGCGCAGTAACGGCGGAGGGCGACGCGTCCTCAGGTTCCTCGGAGATCAGAAGAGATGCGATTGGCTGGATACTGCCGAGGCATTCACCATGGCACAAAGCAGTAGCGGAGGTAAATGGTTTAGAAACCCATAACATGGAAATGCCAGCGGAAATAGCGAGCACAGCGTAGGACAATGGAAGACACTTGCGGCGCAGGAAACCATGGGCTGGTGTGAAGAGAACGGTCTCATCGCTAACAGAGGCACAAGCGACACGAACAAGCACAGAAGAGCAGGGAGGCAGGCCAATATCTTCGGTAAAGAGGGCTTTAGCACAGTAATTTTGTGGATCAGCGTCTGGTAAGGCATCGGGCAAAGTCGAGAATCCCACTTCAGCTCGAGCACAATAGATAATAGCAGCGTGACGCGACAGGAAATCCCAGCCTAAAATAAGTGTGTGAGCAACGTGGCAGCACGACGAACTCAATCGTATAAAGGCAATCTTGTATAACTACTCAAGCGGTGCACACTGCTAAAAGCTTGATATGCTGAGCGCTGGCCGCTGGCAATTGACGTCTTCACTTTCTTTAAAGAGCTACATAGTTTTGTGTCCGTAACCGAAATCGCAGCACCACGGTCAATTAGAGCCATGACAGCAACGCCTTCGACGAAAACTTCAATAAGATTGGCCGGCGACAGATGAGGACTTTGAAAGTTCGACGGGGTTGCAGTTCTGGCCTCAGGAACTGCGGCCTCTAGTTTTCCTGACGTGAAGCGTTCTGTCAACGTCGCATCGGAGAGATAGAGCGGCGTCGCGGCGACGGTGAACGGCGGTCGGACATGGCTGAGCGGTCTGGGGAGGAATGACGGCTGGCTGGAGGCTCAGTAGGCGCGGAATACTGAGGCGTCGAAGACCATTACCCAGAAACATGAGCAGGTGGTGCCGACGCTGGGAAACGGTTTCGAAAATAACGAGAAATATGTCCAGCCAGCCCGCAAGTGTAACAAATTGGCCGGTTATCTGTCGTGCGCCAGGGATTGCGCGGTCTTGGAGCCGGTCGAATAAACTGCGCAGGTTCTCGAGCAGGACCAGGAGGCGGCTTAACATAGGCAGGTTGCGGCGGAGCATATGTAGGTGGTGGTCGGCAATCAACAGCTGCATATGTCAACGGGGATGCGACAGGCATAGATTGAGGGGCTGGAGGAAGAGCTGGCGCAAACTGGGAGCTAGGTGTGAGGAAGGTGCTTCATGGCAGGACATAAGGGAGAGCTGTCGAGCAACTTCTTCCCGAATGAAGCTCCCGATTTGTGGCAGCAGCGCAGAATGTTCAGCTGCATCTGCCAGGCCAGCAAGCGACTCAGAGTGTATGGTGTTCGCGCGAGTTATGGCCCTTTGTTTGCGCACTTCATCATAACTTTGACACAGTGTGACCACTTCTGCGACGGTGCGGATATCTCGAGCAGTCAGCACCTGGAAGGCGTCGTCATCAGTTCCTTGCAGAATGTACTTATTCTTGTCGGCCTCTGACATCTGTGCGTTCACGTGCTTGCACAAGTCGACGACGTCGTCCATATAACTTGCGAAATTCTCACCAACCTGCTGAGACCGCGCACGCAAGCGCTGTTCAGCGCGAAGTTTCCTCACAGCCGGACGGCCGGAAACTTCAGCGAAGCTAGCTTTGAACACGGACCATGATGGAAGGTCCGCTTTATGGTTGCGAAACCAGATTCGCTACGCCGGTAAGATAGAATATCACGTTGCTTAACTTCGTTTCCGCGTCCCCTTTGTTACTCGCGCTCACTCGCTCATAGGATGTGAGCCAGTCCTCGACGTCATGGTCTAAGTGCCGCTGAAGATGGCGGGGTCTCGCTGGCGGAGGGAGCCGGGACAGACAATGGCCGAGCCAACTTGTACGGCTTGGTGGTTAACGTCCTCTGGCATCGCAGGAGGTGGTAATGTACAGCTGCGGAGTTCCAGGATGAGAGGATAGATCTCAACCGGCAGCTCCATCAAATGTAAGATGGGGGTTCATTGAGCAGATCAGCAGGACTCGATCAGCAGGACTGGGAAGAGCAGCGGCGAGCATAGCGACAGCGAACACCGTCAGGTGCAACACGCGCAGCGATCACGATGTCACTGCCTAGAATGTTCCTCGTGTACTTCTTCCTCTTCACAACAGCGACAAAATGCAAATCAACCATGCCAGAGAGGATATACGGTTGTCACGTGATAACAACGCCGTGGACACACAAAAAACAGCAGACGTTATAGCAGTGCAATAAACTGTCTATTTGGCTGGAGCGCATTTACAAACTAAGCAAACGGGCGGCAGCGACAGCAGGACATCACGCTCGCTTGTAGGGTATATGGGAAGAATTCAATTTAAAGCGCGCAGTCTTGGCTATGAGGTCACGCCGAGAGCCGCCATCTTGAATTTGGGATTCCAGGACTATGATATGGGGCCTAGACGAGTAGTCAGGACCACCGGTGCGCAGAGCGCAGTGCACTGTTCTCCGCCTCATGCCAACAGAATTGGCGCTGCGAACAGTACCATATCACAAATGTTCGCGCCTCATCTGCTACTGAGGCAGATTATCCTTCGATAATGGGCTGAGTTACCAATATATAGGATGTATAAATCACACCTACACTAAAATATTCGGAGGTAATTGTTTAAAATAATTGTTTCAATCAAAGGACTTGTCTTACTCTGCTTCTTTCGATCTGCAGGCATTGGCATACAAGATATAAATATTACAGAGGTAAACTAACTTTACTGCGCAGTCAAGTTTAGGAACCGGGTAAGACTGTGATTGATATAGAATGTAAGATGTAAACTGGTTGCTGAGCTATTTCGAGGTTCCAGTTTCTAACAAGAAGAAATTAGTTATACTTTTTTGTTATTGTAGGAAATCTACACTTTGGCCAACATTGCTTCGGTAAAACATCATACGTTAGCAAATGAGACCTGGACTGTGCTTTAATCAGGCTTTCTGTTTCTCTGTGCATTGCTGAGGGCCATATTTCACAAGTGACAAAGCGTAATGTTTATTTATACTTAACCAGCCAAACGACGAGACACAGGAAAGAAGAGGACAGGACAAGGCTGGACTATCAACTGAATGTTTATTGATCAGAAGAAAACAACGAAGACTCCTTCTGAAAAGCTCGCGCACAACCCAACCGGTGGAATGGCAGGAAATTGGGAAGAAGATGAAGAAGAAGAAAAAAAATTCAAAGCCAATTCAAAGTCAAGGCCTAACTAACGACTTTTCTAATAGATCAAATTCCTTACAATGAAGGCTAACCGACGCCTTAGCCACACACTTGTCCTTGGCTTTAGCAATGTAAAATGCTTCAACGAACTCTCTGCAGAGTTGATTACCATTGCTGTAAACTACACCCGTATTATTGAAATCAGGCGCACAAAGGGACGGGTCATGCTCCGACTTACACTCTCGGGATTGTACATGTAGCGCCAGATAAGAACTCGCCTTCCCTCACAGAGAATTAGTGTTCCGTCAAGTGCACATTTAGACACCTGCCTGTCTGCCCGTAGTAGCACCGGCCACAATTGAGCGGAACGCGGTAGACCACATTCTTTCTGCAGGTGGTGAACTTTTTCTTATGTGACACTGCACAACGAAAACTATCACGAGGTACACTGTCGAGCCCCTTTCTAACTCTGGCGCACAAGCCTCCTATCTTGTTTCTCGCTGTAAATACAACGTCAACGTCGTACCTTGCCGCCAGTTTCTTAGGTCGGTGAGAAACGCCGTGGAGGTAAGGTATGGCAGTCAACTACTTTCGCCGCGTCGCCACACCAACATCACCCTGCACCGTTTTGCTCTTCCGCGACAGTGTTAAAACACGTTCTGACAGACGAGCGAGATGGACAGTTGGAAAGCCTGCCGCCAACAACTTCGAAATTTGTTGTGAAAATGCATCTTCAACACGGTGATGGCAAGATTTACGTGATGCGGACTTGATGCATGCGACTGCCAACCCATCCTTTACCAACCTCGAGTGGTACGACTCGAAGCTAAGCAGAGGCTTCCCCGACCTGGGGCTCTAGCTCCAACACACGTGATTGTCTTCAAAGCACAGGTCCAAATCCAGAAACTGTATATGGTGATCTTTAGGAGACTCATACGTAAAACACAGGCCCTGACCTTGCTCTTTGAACATTCGTAACACATCTTGCGCCAGACTATCGAAACCATCCTTATCCAAGAAAATAAGGTAATCAACATAGCGAAACGCTACTATACCGATGGCATCCAAACCTGGCTTCAATGCAGTGTCAACGTTAGACAGAAAAATGTCGCTGAGCACAGGAGGACCTGCGACCCAATGCATACCCCTGACTTCTGGATGTACGTGCTGCCTTGCAAACAGACGAAAGTGGAACTAAGGTAAAAGGATAAGAGCTCCAAGAAACTAGCAATCGATATACCGCACGCATTAATAAATGCCAGTTCATCATTATCTACAGTGATGCAGTCTTGCACACACCTTAGTCCTCCCAGTCCTCCACAACCCAGTCCTCCCGAGTGGGGTTGGGGTGAGGATAAATAGCTGGGTTGGATGGGCAAGCCCACACCAGGTGTTCGATGTCCGAAGACTTCTCCGACAAGTGCGGAAAACTGCCCGTGAAGGAGGGATTAAAATGTTTTAGTGCTGCCTGGCATAGCAGTGTTGGTATACAGACGGAGTAGAAGCCGCTCCTCCGTCTTAAATAGACCTTTACTCGGGCGAGGGTAAGGCTATGGCAAGATTGATAATAAAGATCAATGTCTTTAAAAGAACACGCGGGTTAGAATTCGAGATCCTGATCTAATGGTCGATATGGGAAGCCCCGGAAAGAGAGTGCGCGGGAGGCGGCGTCGGCTGCCTCATTCCCCTCGAGACCCATATGAGCAGGAGCCCATACTATTTTCCGGTAAGCGGGGTCCCCGGTATAGGTGCAATTTTGAAGTAGTCGCTAAGTATGGCGCCCAGCCTTGCTCGACGTTCCAACAGGCCCCTCGCGAGTCGGAGGTAATTGTTTTGGAATCAGTGTGGGTAGCTGTCAGCGCAATGGCGACCTCCTCCGCGTGGGTTATGTCACGGGCGCAAAATGTAAGTCCGTTAATAGTTTTGAACTGGTGGATCACTGCAGCCGTGCACCTTCCCCCATGAGGGGGGCCGGAGACGTCAAGTAGTAAATGCCGGGTTTCGGCCCATAATGGCGGCCCAGGGCTTCCGCCCGCGCCAGGCGCCGGCCATTGTGGTCTTCACGTGTCATGTTTTTAGGACGAGGGCGTACGTGGAGGGCGCATCTCCACTCGAAAGGGAGACGTGCATGATCTTCCATAAGGGTGGTATGTTGGCTGTGTAGCCGGGCAAGGAGGCGGCGACCCGCCAGTGTCTTAGAAAGCTGTGTGTATTGTTTGGTTAAGTGAGCCTCTCGGATCTCCCGGAACGTATTCACCATGCCCAGGTCCAGTAGACGCTGCTTGGAGGTGTTCACGGGGAGATCGAGGGCTCTCTTAAACATTTTGCGCAGGATGGCTTCGAGTGCATCCTCGTCTTGTTTCCGAAGGTGGAGGTAAGGAGTCGAATACAAGATTCGACTGGTAACGAATACATGTCAGCCGCAAGGCATATTTGCACCACAATCCCTCACGTATGTTAGAAACCCGGCGGACCATGCTGCCCACCTGGTCCCCCATCTTACGGAGTTTCGCCAAGGTAGTTCACGACCGTCTATGTTGATGAATGAAGAGCCCCATACCCGGACTCCTGTGCGTTCAGGAAATAATCCTCTCTCTAAACAGAGCTCAATTTTGGCCGTACACTTTGGTGAGGGGGTATGTGTACAAATTCAGATTTTTGAGGGGATCATTGAAGGCCGCAGCGGCGAGCATAACGGTCCACTATGGCTGCCGCTTGATGCAGGTGGCGTGGCCCACAGGGTGATGTCATCGGCATACAGTGCATGCTGCACACCAGCGAAGCACCCAACTAGGCCGGCAGGTGCATTATAGCCAGATTGAATAAGAGAGGAGACAGCACTGCACCCTGTGGTGTTCTTCTGGTTCCAAGTTGGAACGGGCCATGTTCAGTGTCCTGTATTTTAATGTAGGATTGGCGATCTGTCACAAATTATCGAGTGTATCTGAACGCGTTGCGTCCTTAACCGGTTTGTGAAAGATGAGTGAGTATTACCTCATGAGTAACGTTGTTGAAGGCTCCTTTCAAGTCTAAGGCGAGTATGACCCTGTCGTTGTCAGGGCATTCGTCCGGGTCAAGAACGTCCTGATTAAGTTGTAGCAAAACATCCTGTGCGGATCTCTACGTGCGAAATTCGAACATCTGGTCTGCGAAGATGTATTGATTTTCCATGAACTCGGACAACCTGTCATGCACCATCGTCTCCCTTAGTTTGCCCGCACACGAGGTTAGAGGGATGGGGCGAAGGTTGTCCGTGTTGATAGTCTGCCAGCTTTTGGAATGAAAGTGACCAAAGCAGTCTTCCAACAGATGGGGAATGGCGCGTCTCCAAGACAAATTGAATTGATGTAATCCAATAAGGACTAGTATGTCGGGTCGGGTAAGTTAGCTAGTAATTTGACTAATTTTGTCCCGACCCGGGGCTGTGCCACGTTTCATTTTCGCTAGGGCCGCCCGCAGATCGTGGAGCTGGAACGGCTTATCCAGCTCAGCGTTCTCCGAACCTGCATAAGAGTGCGCCGGTCCGCGGGGGTCCTGGGTATTGCACAAGTATTGGTCCCGCAACTTGTGCGCTAGCTGAGTTGTGTTGCCCTGAAAGCAGTGTATGGCACGTTGCACATGTTTCTGAGTTTGTGTGTGTGCCTGCGTTGGGTCGACAAGAGCGCGGAAGAGCCGCCAGGTGTTTCTGCTGGACATCTTCCTCACTACCGTGTTGCAACGATCCAGCCAGTTGGCGTCTGCGAGCTGGGCCGCATACTCGACCGCCTGCTGGGTGAGCTCGGAAATTCGAGCCTTACGTTTACGGTTATGCTTTTGTCGGCGCCACCGGCGGACAAGGCAATGCCGCGCTTCCCAGAGGTTGAGGAGGTGGTTATCCACATCTGATACCGCCTCGGAAAGCTGAATGCTGGTTTCGGTCGAGCGAAGGCTAGAAAGCAATTGTTCGGACCATGACTGGTAGCCTTGCTCGAGTATAGATGTAGCTCTGCTGTAATTCTTCCTAAATTTGGACCAGTGTGGGAGCCGAGCCTGTGTTGTGGGTTTTGCTAATGTTCTGGTTCGAATTGTAGTCGGTTTAGTATACAGTGGTCGGTACCGAAGGTTTCCTCAGTGTTGACCCAGTCAGCATACTGAATGTTGCGGGTAAAGGTTAAATCTGGACACGTATCCCGAGTGACGGAGGCGAAACGAAGTGGCGTCTGTGTGCTGTGCGATGTCAGCGCACGTTGAAGATCCCCAGGTGGTCGAAATTACTTCGCAGCCCTCCACTACGGCTCCCTTTCTCTTTCCACTTTCCCTTCCACCTTCATTTCTTCTCTTACGGCGCGGTTCAGGTGTCCACAGAGTAAGTGTGCCAGATACTGCGCCTTTCCTTTCTTGTGAACCAATTATTAATTAATTATTAGGTGGCTCAGCTGCCCCGCCGAGATGGTGCAGTGGTAAGACGCCCGACTACTGTGCCGGAGTACTTGGGATCGAACCCGACCTCAGCGGCTGCGTTTCGATGGAGGCGAAAGGAAGAGGCGTCCGTTTGCTGTGCGATGTCAGCGCACGTAAAAAATCCCCAGGTGGTCGAAATTACTCCGTAGCCCTCCCAACTTCCTCCCTTCCCTTACGGCGCGGTTGAGGTGTCCACAGAAAACAAGCGAGACAGTTACTGCGTCTTTCCCTTCCTATAAAGCAATCAAATCAATGAAAAGGTGGCTCAGCTACAGGGCCAGTAGTAGGCCCGTGCATTTTCTTTTCCTTCTTGCTATAGCCACAGTAACTATTACAGCGCGGTACAGGTGTCCACAGAAGCATGGGTGACAAGTGCTGCACCTTTCCCTTCCTGTGAACGAATTATTATTATTATTATTATTATTATTATTTTGTGCTATGCGCCTTGGTGTCTGGGCTTGCGCTTGGCAAGGCATTCTTCTCACTGTTCGGGCGTCGGCAGTGGAGTGGTCACGCCGCCGCTGCGGCCGCGTTCTCTGATGTCATGAGCAGCGCACCAGTTGCACCTCTCCGATTTCCGGGCATGCGCACTAATGGCCTCTCTTTACGCAGTGCGAAATGTGCTGCTGACAAGCGTAGTGTATCTTCTGCTACAAAAGCTATGAATGCGAAAAATACAGACGGTTTACCTCTGTTAATCAGCAAACATCGTGCAGCAGCAGGGCGTTTCACAGGATTGTTTCCTCTGTCTTAGTTATTAAACGCTATATTGCTCGGCTAATCAGGCGTCCTTGCTTCGAAACCACACATTGCATTTGTGCTGCGGTACTAAAGGTTACGTAACTACTGCCGTATCAGCAGTGGACAATTACGAAAGCCTGAGCGTTGCTGCTGCAGAAGGTACATTGTGCATCGTGCGTCCTTTGTTGAACACAACCAGCCTTCCGTTGAACGCACCAATGTTCACCAGAGTTAATAAATAAATTGGTTCACAGGAAGGGAAAGGCGCAGTAACTGTCACACTTGCTCTGTGGACACCCGAACCGCGCCGTAACGGAAGGGAGGAAGGTGGGAATGAAAGTGGAAAGAGAGAAAGAGGAGCCGTAGTGGAGGGCTACGGAGTTCAATAATTGGTTTACAGGACAGAAAGGCGCAGTGTCTGTCACTCAGAAATCTCGCTGACACCTCACGCGGACAATAAGCAATGCTTAGGCTTATGCATTTCTCCAGTACAGATTCTGCCGTAGTCTGGGAATTATTATTTCTTGTGATGCATAGCAAACAATTTGCCGATGAAAATGTTACTTCCTATTGCGAAATTTGAGAGCAGCTCGCCAGCTGTTTAATGTTTTCGATAGAGTGAGGCAAAGAATTTCAGCAAGCCATGTATGTACAATTACACTCTCGGCGGTGGCGATAGAGGAACATTGGCCGCGCGAACGGCAATGGCGAACGGATGCTGCTGTGTGAAAGAAATAGCGCCAGGAGCTCGCGAAGCTACAGCTGCATGCTGCCCTGGCTGCGAAGCTGGTTGCGAGGAATAACGGGAACGACGCGAAATGGGGGAACTGGCGCTAAAGAGCTGCGCTCTCAAACAAGACACGATAATTTTTAAAACTCTTTCTGAGCCTGACTAGAGCGCTTATGGTTGTCCTAGGTCCTTCTGTGGGATGAACCTTGAACCAGAAACAATGGAAGACGTTTGATGGATAGTGGGTCCGGTGGATCCGGTGCTGGGCATGTGTTGCGGCATATGTCCTTGTTTCTTCTTTTCTTCCTCATATCTTTAATTCTCCTCTCTCCCTACGAAGCAGCCGTGATGAGTCTACTACAGCCAGTTGAGAGTCCCGTGCATTTCCTTTTCCTCCTTCTTACACTCGCAACAACGGACAATAGGAGTTGAATATGTAGCAGTTAAAAGTTTTTCTGCATTACGCGCTCAACGAGAATGAAAAGAGGCGTGTAGAGAACCACTGTATATAACATAAATCAAAACCTCTTTCATTTTTAACCTCTAATGGCTATATATTCCTATGTTTTAGATACGAATATGACTTCAATTTACTGTGAAATGCACTGCCATTTCAGACACGATAAGAAAGGTTTAGGGATTGCAACAGTATCTCTTTGCAAGCGACAGTCACGAAACCTCCTATAAACCGAGCAGTGCGTCATGACGAGTGCTCGAAAGGGTACGCATTTGCTCCTTTAAGCCAATATAGTTGCTTAGCTCGTATTTTGACCAGTGCAACCCTTCAAAGGTACTTTTGATGCAATACTCACCTCGGCTCATTCGTGGTGCGAGTAAATATAAGGCCGTCAAGCATTTCTTTTATATCACGGTCGTTATTAGGGCCCTCTAAGTAGCGATAATATTCTCGAACGTAATGTTCCTTATACCTGTTTTTGTTATATCTCTCACTTCTTGCTGTTCAGCGCCTGCACCGGCCAAGAATACTAGCGGTATGTATAACACTTCGGTGATATGTAAAAGCCGCGCTTGTTCAATTGCATGTCATGGTGCTAGTATTTATTGACTGTTCCGGAAACTGTGGCTTTGACGCCCCTTTCCATCTTATTTTTTTACAAATGTTTTCACAAATGTTACGCTCTGGGGTATGGTGACACTGACAGTTCACAATTTTTTATCGTACCGATGTTATTGCCGCTTAGAAAAGCATCATGTTGCTTGTCGGTTATTTCGTGTCACGGAGCCAGCAACACCAAACGGAGTGGATGCCACTGGGTCGGGTAAAAGTATGCTCTGAATGCCTTCAGAGTATTGCTATGCTCTGGATACCGCTAGTACATGGAATTGCACATCTGTACAAGAGCATCTTGTTCCACTTAAGTGGGCGGGAAAGTACTGTCCCCGCTATTTTTCATGATTTGTTTTCTGTGATGGCATTTTTTACTCAAAACCGTATACCTTTCAACTGAAGTGCTGTTTACACTGTGCGCTTATGTGACAAAGGCTAATATGCGAGCTCCTCTAAACATGACAACGGCAGACGATTTGGTTATATGGTCGCTTAATTAGCCATAGAAGTTACCCATTAGATTTCATTGTATTATACAACATGCACATAATGTGACGGAAATGTTCGTGGCAATTGTCAATTACTTAGAATCTGTAAATGAAATTCAGAAACAAAGGATATTGTAGGATTCTTGAGGTTTCAAAATTTTCCTTCAAATATCAATAATTTAAGCAGTAGCTATCTCCTACAATGGGATATATGGAT
The DNA here is from genome assembly GCF_055883805.1 of Amblyomma maculatum. Taxonomy (NCBI): domain Eukaryota; kingdom Metazoa; phylum Arthropoda; class Arachnida; order Ixodida; family Ixodidae; genus Amblyomma; species Amblyomma maculatum. The sequence continues at coordinate 105,569,028 of NC_139352.1, forward strand.
ATGAGATAATTCAAGGTTTTAGTCTGTGCAGGCAGTTTAGTAAGGCCTGAAATTGATATAATTTTACGAAATCAAACATCTTCCTAATATTATTTAACTCAATGGGCGCCGAGAAAAGATCGGCGGAAGAAGGAACAAGTAGTGCGTGCAAAGTACTTCTTAAGCTTGAAAGGCAAAGCTCTGTATAGAGCTTTCACAACTTATTTTTAGACGAAATCGGTTCCATCTGCCGAATGGCATGCTCCCCATATAATGTGAATACAGACGTGATAAAATGAAGTGCGTAATAAATATCTTTCCTCGAGAATGTACAGTAGCTTGTGCACCAATATTGACAGTTGCGTTGGGTGCGGAGAAGGCTGTACACAATGTATGCTTTATCATTCCGTGCAGGAAAAGTGCAACAGACGTGTCTTTTGTGTTTTATACGCGGTGAAAATTATTCGTTAGATGTTACCGCTTGAAACCACGCATTATCCTTAGATGCAGTCTGTGCAGGTGTGCTGCAAAGCAAGAAGGACATGTGTAGGTCATAGTGTCGAACGTACATACGAAAAATTAAGCTTGGCCAATGGCCTCCGTTTTGATCATTAATAGATAATTGATATTGCGAAAGAGTTGGCCATTGCCACTAGAGATGGCTCTGCCTTTTTATTTTTTTGCTTTTTGGCAATAGAACTAAAATATCCAATGTAAAAAAGGCATCTGAACGCTTTCAATACATTAAGTTCAATACGTGTCTTGTAATCGAATATGACATATCTAATGTCCGACCTACGATAGGAGGCCACATCTGCTTATCTTGGAGTTTTGCTGAATAATTAGAAACAAAGTGCGAGACGCCTGCCCCTTTAAAAATATCATGTATTACAATAGAGGTTCAAGCCAGAAATAGTTGGCCTTTCAAAGTTCGCTGAAGATGGAGTAACGTAATTGACGCTCTGCATATATGCGTGACATAGTACGTGTCGTCACTGTTTCTCTGAATACCGATATGGGTTTCATGTGGTAGGAGCGAAGCTAAAGAAGGTTTTGTTGTAGCAAGCTAACATGTGCTGCTGTCCATTAAATATTTCAAGACCAACATAACTAAGAACACCCAAGAAAGGCTAATTAAATGTCATCATAGAGGCAGCTGATTTAGGCAATGCTGCCAAGACATCTGGGGACCCATTCGCTCATTATTTACCTGTTGCCTTGCATACCATTCACAGTATGTTGCCGTAAAGAACTTTCGATTTTCCCTTAGACAGATAAGTGCTAGTGCTCCACTGGGCAGCACCTTGGGACCTCTTTTTAAGTTGTACGTTAATGACATTGTGGCTACTTCTAATAGTACTGAGTTCGTACCTTAGCCGAGGACGTGCGCTGGTCTTTTCATTTTAATCTGCGGAACAGATAGCACAACCGAAAATGCATTAAATCCTATGCAGTCCAGATTTATCTATAATCATTTAAAAATGAATACACACATTAAAAAGCCGTTTTATTCAGAGGGCATGCATTGCGCTTTATTTGCAAGCTGGAGTTTAGGGTTCACATATCTCGTTTGTTAGAAATATATGAGATGGTACGAATGTTTTAGTCATGAGGTGAAACTCTTGGAGATATGTAAGCGAAAATTTAAAAACATCTTAGTAGCATAAATCTTAGTAGTAGCACACAACGTGCTTCTCTACCGACGACGCAAACCTGAACTCTTGAAAGTACGAATAGTAGAACCAACTGTGGTTTGCAAAGCATGTCAAATACATTACAACTACTCCCGAACAATTTCCACGCTCAGGATGTTTATATACTCAATCATCGCTGAAACCCGTGAGAAAGATGCTTTCGTGGCAACGACTCTTCGTGCATGCGGTGTGTACATGTGTTTTCAGAGGCTGTCGCTTTATTTTCCTCTTTTGCTCAACTTAACAGGTTAACCTCCCTGCCTTTCCTCCTCCTTCCATGTATAACGTTCACGTATAACATCATTTAGCTTGAAGTTAATTGCTTTGTATGTATTCTAGCGAACTCCTTTTTGTTTTTCTTTGGTACTGTATATTGTGGAAAACATTTTTAATACGTTTCTGGAAATTATTTCTATTGCTGGTTAGTTTCTGTCCGCGCTAAAGGCAAATACGGTTTCTTTTGCTGCCAAATGTAACCCGGCGTGCTTGGTATTTCAAGCTTCCCTGAGCGGTGTTTTCAACGCATTATCTAATTGAAGTTATGGGAAGTAAATAAATGAAATGAAACAAAACAATTTGCGCAAGCTTTTTGTCTCGCATCCCATTAGCCGTGAATGGCTTAGCGTTTTCATTGAGCTTTATTCTTGCTACGAATAGGCGCATTGAAAGGCGAACCTCTAGTGTGAAAACAGAATTGAAGCACTTATTTAGCTGTAATAATTTAATTTATATAGTTTAAAAATTTACCTATATACTTGAGAGGGAATGTCTACATTGTGCGCCTGTACACAGAAACGTGCGGTGAATGGGCGTTATTGTTCAGCACTTCAGTTGGAGCTTGAGGATTGTCGCAAGCTGCGACATTGTAGACAGTGGTTAACACACATTACATTTAGTGTCATATTTTGCATTGTGTATGTCCAGGATTGCATTGCTAGGCGCAGAAGCTTTAGCTACGTCCAAATTCCTGTTCGCATACAGAAAAGTACCCCAAAAAAGCTTCGGCTTTTCCTCATTCGAACTGTTATATGGGCGAAATGTGCGTGGATCTCTGGCTGTATTTAGAGAGCTTGGGACTAACGCAACAATCTCTGACGAGTTGCGAACTATGTACGAGTACGTCCTTGCCCTACGATACAGACTGTACAATACCTGTAAGGTTGTCCACAAAGAGTTTGAGCGCGCAGGAGAGCGTAACAGACGCTACCACGACATTAAGAGCAAAGGCCTTAATATAAAATTTAGGTTCACTTTTAAGGCCAGTGTTCATATGGTAATCAACTTACACGTTCGTGTTTTGATTTTGTTTATTTCTGCGGATTGTAGACCCAAAGGAGGAAAAGGGTGAGCGACCTGAGTCTTTTCAGAGTTTTTCTGAACTCTTACCATTGTTTGCATTTCTTGTCCGTCCTGCCCTAAGAACGGTTTCGCAGATTCCTCGATGACCTAAAACATTGAAACATTTAATACATTTAAACAACTGTTATTACCTCTAATTTTTATGATCATTTCAAGCTAAGCGCTGGAAAGCAACTTTATACAAAAATAAAGGGCTATGCATGTTAAAATATATAATGCTTAAGTATTCGCCCGTCTCCTTAAGCTGCATTTCCCATTTGCGTAGTGTAGCGGTGTTTCAAATAAGCTTGCCACAGGTGCCTTGTAAGTTTTCTGGGCACGCCAGTACGCATGAATGGAGTGGTTAGCGGTGGTACTCTCAAGCAATCTACGCTTTATTAAAATCAAAATACAATGAATGCCGGTTAGGCTTCATCCTAAATGTCTATAGGCATGATGAGTATCAGCAGCTAACTTTCATGTGTGAAGAATACGCATGGTATCAGCAAAATTGTTTTGGTTTCTTCTTTCAGCAGAGGAGTAAGTAAACAAACTAGCTCCGACAACTTTGCCTTGAAATAATCCTGTAGTTTATTCTGGCGGGATTGCCTATTTTACCTTAGTCCTTTATAGTTGGCCTGAAAGCGTGGTTCTGTTAGGGACGTGCATAGGGCGCTAACGCTGGTTCTGTAACGTATTTTGACGCCCCACACTACGCAGGTAGCAACAGTTGTGCCTCTATGAAAAGGGTGTCAGAAAAGGGCCGCTGCTGCCCGATAAAGCTGGAGGTTCAGGGTTCTGCAGTCGATCGGCTACTTGGTTACCGCTGCGGGGTTGTCGCAGTTATTTACCCAAGGCTTAAGACTTAAATAAGACATTAAAACCTCTGTAATACCTTAATAGTCCATCGTATTGTACTGAGGTGGGAAGTTATCGAACTAAACTAAGCCGGTCGGATTAGTCACTAAATATAAGGAATTATTTATAAGAAAACAGATAAGTAGAGCCCTTTAATGTTATGACGTCTGAGTGACAACTACAGCACCCTGGTTGCATTCCCATACAGAATGTATTTAACTTGGAGCATAAGCATTGAATAAGTGAATCTTGAACGGATGACAATGAATACAGGCAACGCCAAGACATACAGAAAAAAAAAAAAAAACTCCGCCGAGGAATAAGATGGGATAACTGAAATACCAGTCAGAGGATGTTGAAGCAATAGCAGATATCTTTTAACACTGTCGCGGTGGCTAAGTAGTAAGGGTAGTCGATTACGGACGCAATATCAGCCACAGCAAATCAGTTTCGATGGTGTCAAATTGCAAGCCGTCTCTGGGCTAAGAGGTGACAAAGCATGTTATGAGAAGACAGGCTCTTTTGGAACGTCTATGCGAGTTAAAAACCCACATGTGCAAAACTTCTTTCCAAAGACCTCCACAATCACCTCCTTGATAGCTGCTGTTGCATCGTGCAGACCTCAGGATGAATTCATTAATAATTTAAACAGCGCGAACACGAAGACAAAGGACAAGATAAAAGAAAGCCACAGTGCAAGCGCTTGTACTGTGGCTTTCTTTTATCTTGTCCTTTGCCTTCGTGTTCGTGCTGTTTAAATTAATAATGAATAAGTAATAACTCGCCCAACAAAGTATCTCAGGATGAATGTCTCAAAGTAGAGGTTTATCAGATGTGATGGAAGACATCAGTGAAAGCAAGGTATGACCAGAAGCGAAATAAATAACACAATAAATGGTGGTCATGTGGAGGGTCCTTAAGATACGTTTCCGAACATGGTGTAATACTAACTTTGCAAACGCACGAGCAGTTTGTGGCCGCTCCACGTTTGCTGTGATGAATCCTTCAGTAATGCTTCCTATGTTTCCGACATACGTGACAAAATTACTTTTGAAAAGGAATTAAATTGCATTACTAACTACTTTGCTGAAAAATCGCAGAAAAGTAATTAAATTACATTACTCATTAAAGTTCCCAAAATAAGGAATATACATTACAACTACTTCTACTTAGTAACTCAATTACTTTTAAATTTTTCGACTTTACATCCATGCAAAAACTAAGTAAAGCTAGTAAACAAAATAACAACTTGTTCTCCAGATGCGAAGAACTCGCATTCTTTCGTATTTCCGCCAAATTTCGTCCCAGAGAGCAATTCCTGCCTTCTTTCCCACACCACTTGCACTTACAAAAACAAGACAACCGCAAAAAAAAAAAAAAAAAAGAAAACAACAACAAAACCAGAACCAAGGTGAACGGTCTTGAAATGAACGGCGAACCCAGAGTCTGGCTGGCCCGGAGCTGTTTCCGCCATTTGAAGGGCCGAAGAAGCTAGGTTATTTATTGCTTCCGCAGTACCGAGAATCGACATCGGCACCTTATGCTCACTTCTCAGTAATGCTCAAGCCACGGTGGCTGACACTATGGGCCCTTCCGCCTATCTACACCCGTCCCAATCCTCCCTCGGCCCGTGGCGACGAGCGTAACCAGGCACCACTGTGCCCTAGCCGACGCACAAGTGCTACTGCGCCGCGCTCTCAACTAGTTTTCAACTCCAGCCTGCTTGCACCATCTCTACCTTCGGCATTCCCTTGACGCCTTGTATTCTGCTGCTTGGAGAATGGTTGCTATGGGATAGCCGCACTAAGTGACCCTGTTACAAACGAGGTTTCAGACGCACTGTTCTGCTCAATTTTGTCTCCTTTTGCCGACCGTTACGCTGGCTTCAGCTTGCTGCATGTCGTTCCTGCTTTCGCGGCACTCTACTTTGTTGTCTACTGAAGGAGTAGTGCAGCACTTTAGTAAAAGTAATTTTGAAAGGAATTACTTTTGCGGCGAAATTACTATCAAAAAGTAATTCATTACATTACTAAATTATTAATCCGAAACAGTAATTCATTAGATTACAAATTACCGTAAAAGTAATTAAATTAAAGTGACTTTCGTCAAGCGACGTAAGGCTGCCTTTGTAAATTAATCTTTGTAGGCGCGTATAAATAACCGTGCAGCAAATTTCCTGCAATATCTCCCCTATTCGTATGCAGGAAGAAAAAAACTGCACTCAAGGCCCTCTGCTGCCTTCTGCTCCTCCTCCTACTACTCTTTATCTCCTGGCTTATCCTAACCTGCCCGATGTGCTCGAATGATGGTAAGTTAAACACGACTCCTATACGCTTTTTGAAAAATGATTGGGTGTCCTGTTGTCAATCGCTAATGTTTAAATGTTATTAATCGTGTGCCATTCTTCGTGCCCTCACTCCTAAATATCTTTAGAGTGAGTCAGCCTCCTGGAGTCAACTACCTGTTGTGACAAAAGCGGGTGGCTGGTTGGTGCCCAGCTTTTGCCGGTTCAAGCCAGAGCAAGGGTCGGAGTCAGAATTAACAAACAAAGCGAACTTTATACTTCGGCAAAAGGCGATGTAAAGGAATTTACACTAACATTTAATAAATGCTTACATAAGGTTCGCAGAAAGGCAATGCAAAGCATGAGACTAAAGAGACTCTATAAACAGAGGGGAACTGCAATAAAACTGAGAGTTGAGCTAGTATGTGCAGAATTTTTATAAACACACAACGCAACAAACGAAGGACAAGTGAGTAGACGGGAACAGCGCTGACTATCAACTGCCAATTCATAGTTAGCGCTGTTCCCGTTCACTCGCATTTCCTCCGTTTGTTGCGCTGTGTGCTTAAAAAAAAAGCAGAGGCTTTACAGCGCCGATGAATACACGAGAGAGTCGATCCAACAAACACCAAATTATTTAGCGGGTACTGTCGCAGACCGACTTCTGGAGAGTTCATGATGTGGCTGTCCTGTAGAAGAGCGCCGCTCCCTCGCAGATCTCGCAGGCTTGGCAAACAGATGGTTGACCCCGTGAGCGGGGCAGGAGCACTGCAACACTGGCAACAACACTCACTCTAACACTGATTGGCTGGTTCAAAACGCCAGAGCCGGCGCGCACGTACACGTAACTTTAACTCGGTTAGCGTCCCTTCTTCCTCCCGCCGAGCCGCGCGTCGTCATTGTTAGGCGCTGTAGACTTGAGGGTAGGGAGAGGGGGGGGGGGGGGGGAGGAAGGGAATAGGGAATGTGAAGAATTCTCGAGACGAGCCGCACCTTCTGGCCGGAAGAGTTCCCGTCGCGGCTGTAACTATCTCCGCTGAGTGATGAGGAGAAGGGGTGAAGCCAATGCGCGCAAGGCTATGGTCATTCGTAGCGCGGAGTAGGAGGCGTTTCTCCAACCACGGCCGCCTCGATCGCCTCCAACCCAGCCCCCACATTGAGGCGGCCGTGCTCAAACGTTCTCGAATTCTCTCTGCGATGCCGCGCTGACTCCATAGGCGTATTTTCTATATAAGCAATGGATACAATCTGTTTTGGCGAAGTTCGGCACCTAACAAACGTTCATTACGCTAGCTGTCAGTTTGGTGCTCGTTACATGTCAGTGTTTTGAGCTTTCCTTACAGGTTCTGCATTTTATTATCCTTTTAAGGTGATAATATAGGATCGCTGTGCAAATTCATCTGTAACAACCTTGCTTTTTTTTTTCTTTCGTGAAGACTCTTCAACGACGATTGAACAAGCCATTCCGAAAGCTTTTGAAACAACAAAACATGGTAAGTGGAAGTATTTTCTCGCTGTATTTATTTGCGTGTGTGCAACAACACCATCGTTTTCCGCTGAGAATAGATGAAAAATGCAGCGAAGAATTGTGACCACATTAAAATTGTAATGTTCAGAGCCCGCGAAACTCGGCCCTCTGTTCTTGATTCTGCAGCGCTTTTCTCACCAACGCCAGCTCAAGCTCACAATTGAGTAGTTATCCACGTGGAAGCGAGCGTACGGTTAACAAGAAATAAAATTTGGGATGTTATACACTAATAATTATGACATGCCCAGTACGGATTATGAGCATAGTAAAATCCGAGTCACGCCAGCAGATTTACTGATAACGCTTGATGGATGGGGACACAAACGGGCGAAAGTTCGCTTTGATATTCGCTATATAAAATGGTGACTAAGCTTTAAACGTTATTCGAAAAAACGAGACGCAGAAGGCTAAAAGACGACACGAGCGCTTGCTCCAACCGAATTTTTAAAACAGAATTTTAACAGAATGTATACTGTAGAAAAAAGGGAAACAAAAATAAAGGGAAGGAAAACATAACGACGTGAAAGAGGAGCTGAAATGACAAAAGATCTCAGATAAAAGCAAGTCTGAAAAAACAAAACGCGGGCAGTGCTACTTAACTGATTCGAAGCCTGCAATCTCATTTCATTCAAGATGATGTAGCGTAAAGGGAGGGGAAATGCCTGTTACTAAAAAAGCTGCAGTTTCAGTGCTGGTTGATGAAGATTCCTTAGAACTACTGTGATAACTAACTGTCGATTAACGTGTTAAATTGGACATGTTTCTTCATGTCTTGAACAAACCAAACATATGGCAGCGCAAAGAGACAAGGACAAGACGAGACGACAAGGAGGGCATTGAACTTCCAACATTTGTTGCGAACGAATCGCGTGAACATATACACTTTGAACAATCCGGTGTTATTGTCAATGCATGCGAGGTAAGGGTAGAGGGGTGGCCCCTTCCGTACTACATCCCAGTATTGTACCCTCAGTTTAACGCCATATCGTAAAATCTGACTCTAGAAAGTTCGAAGTCAGCGCGACCCAGAAAACAGTGCAATGTGCTAACCTGGTGTACCATTTATTGTACTGCGTACGTGTCATGCGTATTTAATTTATAGGTTGAGTACGCACTTACCCGGCCATGTTTATCTATGCTCACAAATGTAAGGGGATATTCGAGCTCCTGCCAGTCTGTTTACATTTCCCGTGCAAAGAAAGGCACATTTATGCGGAACCGCATTCCAAAGTTCTGTTGGCTGCTGGCGCCAATATAAAGTAAAGCTAGGTGTATACAGAAACCTATTAAATCTGAGAAATCGGTTTAAGTAAGTTCATCGCTCACTTTGTTGAAGTGGCTAAATTCTACATCGTGAGAACGTATTACGGGGACCAATCAATTCTAAGAATATTTTCATCTGCCCTTCTAGAAAATGAAGAAACAACTGAAGCAGCGACCAGATACGCAGGTGAGGAAATTTTACGAAATGTGCACTAGGCGTTTGCAACATCCAGACTTATTTTCCCGCTCTTCATTGCAGTATTCTATCGTTATTTTTTCCAGTATTTTGAAAATGAGACAGATTAGGATTAAATTTTTGAGTGCCTGTCTTCTGAATGTATCTTTGCCCCTCAAAAGGCTGCAAGGGACAAGAAGTGAAAACACATGACGACGCTTAGGGCACATTAAGAATTATTCACATATTTATTGTAATGCTTGGGGCACATTTATCATTTTTGGTCCTCACTTCTGGCTGTTATCATTATTAATCGCAATGATTTAAAATCGAGACTGATATGTTTGCTGTCAGTACGAGGTGTAATGATTATTCCAATGTTTTGGAATTAGAATCAAAACTGAGGTGGATATTTAAACCTTGCACTTAGCCCAATATTCATTGGTCAGTGCTTCGCCATGAAGACAAGCTGCACAAAGCAGACTTCGGCGCATATTCTTTACCCACCAGCAACGAAACTAGTTGTGCATAAATGTATCAAATGCCTTATACCCAATCCACGGCGTCTGCCGCAACGCTAATGATACTTCTAACATTACGGCGTAATGTCGATCATTTATAGCAGGTGGCTTAGGAAGATTAGGCGGACCATTGTTGCTATAAATCTGAAAGCCTTTAGCATTCAAATTTTGGGTCACTTGGCGCTACAGTGGTTTCACAAGTCGAGTGTGTTACAGCAGCGTTATTATTCCATCAGATTTTACTAAAGCTTGCTTGTATGGCGATAGCCGTATTCGAACCCCCCCCCCCCCCAAATTACTCTGCCTCAACGTAAATACGTTTCCATCAGCTCTGCTGATTATCACACGCACTCACGCCCGCAACGCCGTCCATAAGAGAAATCTGTTTCCACAATGGTGTTCGAGCACACATGTGTAACGTCAGCAATTGGTTTCAGCATCTATATTTCTACCCACAGAATGAAACAAAATACTCGAGTGTGACTTGTGTTGTTTAGGTAATCTACAGCCAACGAGACTGAGCATTCGGCCCAGCAATATTCCTGAATCGCCTTTTCATGTTCGTAGCTGTGATTGTCTGTACATAAGTAAGGCACTGAACAATGGTAGGAGGGGGTGCTCTCTACCCTTATTCAGGGCTCTTTCATGCCGCGTAGCCATCTTCTTTCTTTAGTTTTGCCCTGAATCCTTTGCATAAGTAGGGCAATCATTCACTACGAACGTCCGCGAAAGTCCAAGAGTCCACGATTGAAAACCGGCCGCGGGCGCCCAATTTCACTGGATGTGAAAAGCAAAGCGCGTGTGTGCTCTTGGATGTCGAGTGTACGTTAAAAAACTCCATATGGTCGAAATTTCCGGCGCCTTCCACTGCGGCTACTCTCATATCTTCAGTCGCTTAGGGACGTTAAAACCCACAAACCAAACCCAGCAAAAATAAATGTTTTTTCCAAGCATTTGATTATAACTAATCGTCTCACCCTATCGTATCCGATTATGTATGCTTATAATTGGCACTTTAACTGCAGTCAGCTGACACGCCATTGCGCACAAGTACACATAACAGTGTTCCGGTGTTCACATACGGTATACCTACTTTTCTTCTAGTGGTGACTGAAATATTGAGGCGAACGATAAGGCATTAGCCTTATCGTTCGCGCCCGTGAACGGAAGTGTCCGTGCAAAAGTGTCTGTGAACGGAAGTGTCTGTGAGCAGAAGTGTCCGCGTTTCGTGACGGCTAAGTAACCCCAGTGAGGCCCAACTAATAATTAGGAGTGGTAGTGGTGGTATTATTGAATGTACCTACCTAATTTTATTCCGAAACAATGATAGTTAAGTATATATCGATCATTAATCACGACTGCTCACCGCACGACTGGTGGCGGCACCCAGTAGCAGCCATTGCAACTACTGCATCGACTGAGCAATTGCGACAGCTGCTACTGGGTGCCGCCATCAGCCTGCGGAACGTAAAGTCCCTTAGGGGCTTTAGCGGGACGAACATCAAAAGATCCTCGAGGTAATTCGTACTAGTTTCGCGAGAAGGGCTTTCGCCTCTCACCACTTTAGGCAGTCAAAGTGACCCCTGAATTTTTCATCAATTCGCATAAACTCCGGAGGTACTGTAAAATAGAGGATATTCAAGCCTCTCCGTAAAGGTGGAAGCAATGGTTTCTGCAACGCCTTGTCTTCTTAATCCAGATTTCCCTTGTTTGAATTCCTTGAATATTTCTAAATTATTCCTGTAGCGTCACTAAGCATTCCGAATATTAGTTCACCAGGTGAATACTCCGACACACTTGGCACCAAGTGCCCTTCGTGGACTATGCGTTAAGTACCCGCCTGGTATGCAAAAGGCCGACGTTCGAGCTCCAAGATAGGGAAGTGTTTTATTGTGATAATCTAATTAGAAAGACCCGCCGAGCAGTTCGATTTGTCTAGACAGATTTCGACTGCGGAGGCGAAGTTTGACGATATTGAGTAATAGGTATCTGACCAACGTCCCTGTCGACTGTGTTGCTGGCGTCAACATAGCTGTAGCCTATATATTGATACCTTGATCTTTAAAACGTAAATTGGTTGCCGCTCGTTTCTGTACCCGGACATCCAAAAAACGTTATTCTCATTAAAAGAAAATTTGCTTGTTTAATTCCAGAGCTCAGGGAAGCACTGTCTGTGTACTTAGTATTTTCAACGCATTTCAAGGCGAATACGAGGAAATTAGTGCGATGAAAGCAGGTGAGAAAATATTGACGAATGTCGAATAGTTGTAAATGGCCAGTCAGATTAAAAAAAAAGAATATGAAAAGTTCAGGAACATGATCAAATAAAGAGAGGAGCTCAAGTTTCAGAAAGGCCTAAGTTGCTCATTCTTCTACGCATTCTTCCTTATCGATCATGACCCGGCGGGACTGCAGTTTGAAGTGATAAACAGTGTATCTTTCAGGCGCAAATTATCCGCGTTCACAGCGCATGGTCAGTAAAGTGTAGATTATTGCGCCGACCTCCCCCAGCAATATTTCGTACAGCTTAAAATTAAGAACAATCTTGTCAAGTAGGTTTAGTTATCATCGCATGTAACGACACCAAGGAAGTTGCTTGATACCAATCGTCCCTTAATTTTGAAATGGGTTTATATAGAGGTCATGGTCCTTTTTCTTCGGAGTCTTTTGAGTCCGTTTGAACGCTTGCAATTTATGATAGTAAATATTGGACGAAATACTTATCTTTTATTATATATGAGATGATTCTAAGGAAAGCTGCGTTTTTTTTTAGCAAAAACACCCGGTAATAGCTGAAAGATGAAATTGGCTTATATAGCATGGTGGTCGGAAGTTCATGATGCTGAGTGCATCATCAGGAAGGCCAGTCTTGACGAGTCTTCAGCTGGAGTGAAGATTGCTGGAAAACGTATCAACAACCTTAGATATGCGGATGATACCACTTTAATGGCAGAAAGTGAAGTGGAACTCAGAAGACTTCTGATGCGCGTACAAGAAGAGAGTGAGAAGTTTGGGCTTAAACTGAACATTAAAAAGACAAAGATCATGGCGTCTTGCCCTATCAAGTCCTGGCGCATCAAGGGACAAGAAGTGGAAGCTGTGACAGATTTTCTCTTCTTGGGCTCCAAGATTGACCTGGAAGGAGACTGCAACCATGAAATTAGGAGACGCCTGCTTCTTGGAAAGAGAGCCATGGCTACCCTTGACCGCCTAGTTAAAAGCAGAGACATTAGTCTGCCAACCAAGACCCGTACAACTCGTGCTATGGTCTTTCCAGTTGTGATGTATGGATGCGAGAGTTGGACAGTGAACAAAGCTGGCAGCCGAAGAATTGACGCGTTTAAAGTGTGGTGCTGGCGGAGACTCTTGAAAATTCCTTGGACTGCCAGAAAATCAAATCAGTCGATATTGTCGACCATAAACCCTGACTGCTCATGGGAGGGTGAAATTATAAAGTTAAAGCTCAGCTACTTCGGTCATCTGATGAGAAGAGAGGAGTCGCTGGAGAAAGACTTGATGTTGGGAAAGGTTGAGGGTCACCGGAGAAGGGGTAGGCAGCGAACGCGATGGTTAGATGGCATCCTCGAAGCGCTGCAGATGAAGTTATGTGATGTTAGGAAGATAGTGAGAGACCGGAAAGCGTGGCGTGACATGGTCCATAGGGTCACGAAGAGTCGGACACGACTGAACGACTGAACTGAACTGAACTTAACGGACGTTTAGGAACACGCGCGGGAATTTGTGTATTCAGTTTATATGTTGTTATTTTCCATTTTCATTGTTGCCAAAATTCAAGAAGAGTATGCGATTTAAACAGTTGAGACGAGAAAGTTTTGGGGTGAGGAAAGACACCCTCTACGTAGTACGGACACGTTCTGTACACGTTCTGAAGCTCTATGAGTATATTAATGCTCTCCTTTTTCCTTTGTATTGCCCCCAACAGTTTCGCTGGTTACTTGCATGTTAGTTAAACTCTATATTTCCATTACTTGCGCACCTCCGCTTCCGTCCCTGCCATGCTAAGTATTTCAGCCGTTCTAAAGATCGGAAGAGCTGCTCGTCCATTATACTAATCTTACCCACTTTAGTGATGCGATAATCGTATTATGAACACTTAAGATTACTGCTCCCTTTCTTCCAATGTTTTCAGACTATGTTCCACTTGATACTGCATTCATGATTCCTACACCAAGTATTGGCGATCAGTACCAGTGTGCCTTCTTTATCTTGGCGTGCCGGACGTCCGATAGTAACCACTAAAATAAAAAGGAAAATAATGTGAAACCCAACAACACCCAGAGTGAATGTAGTGCTAAACATGCATCTAGGTTTTGCATGGAGGATACTTATGTGTTCTCTTAAGCGCCTAATACTCATGTCAACGTTAAGGCCTGTTCGTTCATTGTGTGGTGAAAAGTGATAGCCGAAATAATGAGCAGTGGTTCCTACAGGGCATTTTTTGACAAGTTTGTCCACTCTCGAGGCAATCTGGTCATAATATTGTAGATGATATATAATCCTAAACCCTACTTGTCCGTCATCATTGTTGAGGTTTGAGGTTTGGTGTTTATTCTTGCAATCGTGCAAAGAGATTATATATATTACAGCCAATGATTAGAGTTACATCGTTTTGCATACAATTGTGCATCAACCGACGGGATAGTATTTGTGCGCTTTCTTTTCTGCATTGGCCAGGATCTCAAAGTACGATACAGATACAAAAGGAAAAGTCTCTACGTGATTGGTGGTGGCTAAGCTTGGTTAAGCCTGGATATCAGAAGCGAAAAGCTTCGGCTATGCCATCGCTTAGCTTGTGGTTCCTTGACGTAGTTGTGACTTATCTTGTTCACGGTTGCACCGTATAGATATTCCATAGTTTATCATCACTATGAAGCCTTGATTACAGCCGTACAACACATAACATTAAACTTTGTTCCTATTCTACATCATCACCGTTAGGCTTCTGTACAGACATAAACACAGCCCTGTGAAAGCGGGCGTCGCCGGCTAAAGGTAAACCACCTGCGCCTCCCCTGTGACGTCACATGGTTTGCGCATGCGCAGCTGTGGATTGTTTTGCGAAAGCAGTTTCACATGGGACGGTTATGAGACTCAACTCTGCCAGGACCCTTGCATTCACGCTACCCTATAGGCCACTAAAGCACGCTCATACGGCTTGGTTAAAGCGGGGCTTCATATAGGTTTCTAACGACGGAGCACACGTGAGTTGACAAGCCTAGTGAAGCTTTTCGCTTCAATACTGCAAGACACATATGTAATCGTTCGTTAGCTCACTAGGAGCAAATATTAAGCGTGACTATTTCCCTGCGTCTTCCTTCAAGATATTGTCGGAATGAAAACGCTAGCAACCAAAAGTAGCGAGTAACATTGACTAACGATGCGAAGGGGGAAAAACATGTGTTATTATGAAGCAGGAAAAGATTTCGTATGTGATAGATAGGCTTTCTATTACTAATCAGCTGAATGCCCGTCATGGCGCAGGGAATGGTCAAGACGTCGTTGTAAGTTACCTCAGCGGTTTGTAGCCATAGAAAGTTTCCCGGCTTAATATCTTATTTTACTAACTGCCTGATAAAATCTTAGATTAATTGAAGTATCCATATTTTGTGTACTGTTTAGTTCTTTTTGCCGGGCATTGGGAAGCAATCTTGCAACGAGCCACAAGTTACCACGTTAGTATAAAACAAAAACACTTAGTAAATATGAATACTCAGGTAAATCGTCCTGCATAATTATCCTCATTTAACTCAAACCCAGCGATAATTAGAAGCGCAAATTATTTTTCTATGCCGTTCTAGGCGATGAAGAGGTTCACAGAACATCAAGAACTGAAGAAGGTGAGATATTCATAGACCTCTGCACGAGTATAAGGTATGCTAGAGCGTTCTCTAGCGGGCGGGATTTACCAGAAGGCATGTCATAAATACGAGAGCCTTGGAAGCCATCGCAGTTTTATATGGGCATTTTGCCGCATATTAAAGAACCTCACAGTATAAGGCTCAGTACATTTTCGCAATGCAAGAGGCAAAAGAAAGCACGATATCTAGATAGAAGACATATTTAATGCATCACCCAAAATAGCCTTCACTTGAAATCGTATTGGATATTTATACCGGTCAAATATTAAAGCAATGAAGTAGAATGGAATCCATAAAATAATATCAGCTTACTTTTTATATATATACGACAGCACCTCTTGTACAGCCTTGAAATAGCAGTGACCAATACCATGGTTCGGTATTCACATGCTGCTTTCTGTATCACATTTGTCCCATTTATATTGCTGGCACACTTTTTTTTTATACGTAATTCCAGATTCCAGAGGTGTTTAATTATGGCGTTGACAGACTGTGTATTAGAGCCTATCATCAGACCTCGTAAACAGGAAGTCACACTTATGGTGCCAACATAAGTAATCGAACCACCATACTTACAGCGCGAAGACATGCGCTACGCTGACTGCCCCATAATGCGTTCATTGTTCCCTTTGAGTAGCGTGAGCACGTCAGAGGCCGATGAGGGAAAGAACAGTGGAAGTAAGAAAAAATATACTACGAAAATATTAAAAACTACCCCACAGCCTATAGGTGCGGTAGGAAACGAAAGCATTTCGAAATGGGCGCATGCTGAATAATAAACAAAACAGCCATTGAATCTCTCGTGGACGGATTGCTTTTTCTAGCGAAGTTGACAGAAACCGCAACAGCATGGCAGCCATGTGCGTCTGGCCCATTATGAGCTTTTTTCTCACAATAGAACACGCATAACTCGTGCTATGGTCTTTCCAGTTGTGATGTATGGATGCGAGAGTTGGACTGTGAAAAAGGCTGACCGCCGAAGAATTGACGCGTTTGAATTGTGGTGTTGGCGAAGACTCTTGAGAGTTCCTTGGACTGCCAGAAGATCAAATCAGTCGACATTGTTGACCATAAACCCTGACTGCTCATTGGAGGGTCAAATTCTGAAGTTAAAGCTCAGCTACTTTGGTCATTTGATGAGAAGAGAGGAGGCGCTGGAGAAAGATTTGATGTTGGGAAAGGTTGAGGGTCGCCGGAGAAGGGGTAGGCAGCGAACGCGATAGTTAGATGGCATCCTCGAGGCACTGCAGATGAAGTTATGTGATGTTAGGAAGATAGTGAGAGACCGGAAAGCATGGCGTGACAAGGTCCATAGGGTCACGAAGAGTCGGACACGACTGAACGACTGAACTGAACTGAACACGCAGAAACGGAATCGGCAAGAGTAAGAAATTTTTAACAATAATGCATTTAGGCATACAGAAGTACATCCGTGAAACTTCATTATTTATGGCAGTGCCTCAGTCGAGTTTTTTTTTCTGATACGTTTTATATCATATAGTAGATGCAGGTGTGCATTATGGACATCACTGTCCATGACAAGAAATTTTTCGGCTGGATCATCATCAGCCTAACTATATCCGCTGCTGGGCAAAGGCTTCTCCCATATTCCTCCAATTAGCCCGGTCCTGTGCTAGCTGCATCCACCTGACCCCTGCGAACTTCTTAACCTCATCCACCCACCTAACTCTCGGCCGCCCATTGCTACGCTTTCCTTCCCTTGGAATCCAGTGTGCAACAGTTTTACATCTTACAAAGAAATTACAACCCTAGTAAGAGCGCCGTTTCGGTTTGAAAGAATAGTTTTTCTAAACAGCTTTATAGAGGCTCTCAGCTAGGATGCTAAAATGGATGCTATTGTTAAAACGCCGACTTTACCTACACAACGCTGTATGGTCAATGTTTCTCTAGCGACAAGAGCCTTCCCGGATATAAATGGTTCCACACGACCTGCTAGAGGTAAGCGTTATTTGGGTAATACAAAACAGCTTGAGCGAGACCGAATGCTGTAAGGTTTGGAGCAAGGTTTAATTCAATTCGCTCGGACTTAGCGTTTCGTTTAAAGCTGAACGAAGAACACGTAGAAACCTGCATGACTACGTGTTCGCAAGAAATTCGTGCAGCTGTGTCGGAGAGACGAAACCGCTGCCAATCTAGTATATCCTGTTTATGTTCACACTTCAATCGCTTCCAAATCCGTATTCAGTATTTTTACACCTAGTTACTCTTAAAAACCGAACATAAAAATCAAGAGTACTATCAGTCCTACAATTCTGAAAATAAACATATCCTGTTCTCAGTCCGCAAAAGTGCAGCACCGTTTATCAGCTTAAATTCGTGATTTGCAGTTTTCTTTTCTGGTCTGAACTAGGTTTTTATAGTATTTACGCACAGTAATGTTAGGCCTGTAAATGAATCTATTTCAATCTAATAAACGCATGTTCGTGTAGTCGCGTTAGTAATTCTATGAGGGCAATGTTTCTTCATTTCATTTGTTATTAGATGTTAACATCTGTATTTCGTATAAGGTATTTTCTAACGTTCTCAGCTTTCGTTATGATAGTTTGTGCCAAATGTATCATATGAGTAAAATTCCATTTCACCTGTCTAATTCTTTTTGATTTTCGTCGGAAGGCCCTTCCTAATTACAGCTAATGAAGTGTGCAAAAGCTTCCCTTATACTTGCGGGCTGTCTTTATAATATATAGTTTAGGTAATCATTCATAGACAAATCGTTACTTTCTGTGGCGGAAAATTAATAATATAATCGACAAACAGGCTCCATATAAACAGGTCCTGTGCAACGAAACTATATATGTTTCAAGGACTGATCATGTGTGTAGCAAAAAAGATTTTTTAATCTGCGGCAAATACGGGCAGAATCATAGAGCACAACAGAAAGGGTTTTCTATTATCTGAATACTAGGGTTCATCCTATGCAACTTCGTACGCAGGTGTGCTTTAGAACGGCTGATACTAAAGAATAGCCTCTACTCTCAGCGTTTCAAACACGACTGTTGATTTGATTTCCAAATTCACCATTTTTTATTACTAGCACACTTCTTTGAAGCACCGCTATGGTGTTTACGGAGATAAGCGAATGCGTAAAACAATTTCTTTCCATACTTACCCATTACTATTCTGTGCTCAAATCACGTGTAGGGGGATAATATCGGTATAGTCAATAAGTAAGGGTAAACGCTTGATATTTCGTAATATTATCATCCCGCATATTTTTTTTTTTTTGTCCTGAAGATACTTCAGTGACAACAAAACCACAACGTAAGTGGCTGTGGAGCTCTATTTAAAACGCAATAATATTCCATACAGCAGACATGCAACTCCAAAAAAAGAGTATAAGTTACAAGTCATTCATTACCAGAAAGCTGTGGCTGAGCCAGTAATTCTTCTGTAGTGAAGCTATACTCACGCCACGATTTCAGTTAGGGCACTGAACTACTAGTCGGTCCAACCCTTTTGATCCCGGCCGCGGTGGTTATGTCTCGTTATCGAAACGCAAAGGGCGCGTGTAATGTCTGTCACAAGCTGCCTCACCTATTATACAGCGGAAGATGCGGGAGCTTATGGCTGGAATATAGAGCGAAATTCACGGGACTCCGTCGCTCCTCTGGACAAGATTCGACAAGCCGATGGGGCAGCGACCGCCTGTCCTTGACGCGGCTGCTGCATAGTCGGCCGAGGGTATAAAATAACCGACAGCAGCACGCCCTCACCAGTGCGTTTGGGAAGATTCAAACTTCCGGCCACTCCGCGGTGCTCCGAAAGCGTATTGTGTTCTTCGGGCCCGCGATCGACGCATCGTCCTCTGCACCTGTACGGCCGCCGCTACCGAGCAACACAGCCTTCGACGCCTCAGCAAACAAGAAAGACGTGAGAATTTCATTCGCCACGGACTGTTGCTCAATCGAACATTATTTTCGCTTTGTTAACTTTTGACCTGACTTAGTAGTATTTTACGCTGTGTTCTTATGTAACTTTTGCTCATACTTATAATATCTGAAATACCTGCTTTATTATCTTTATAGTCTTCATATTTTTATCACAGTGTTTTGTTCATTGTCGGGTTATTTTTTTTTCTCTTATCATTTATTTCTTCGTCTTTATCAATATCTTGTCGTGGCGTTGTATTCTCTTTCATTGTACTCTATTATTATCAGTGTAATTTTGGTCTGCTATTTATAAACCTTCAATTGTTTGTAAAAGAAAGTGACCTATTTGTACTTATTCCTCAATCACACACCGACACACGTGCTGCACGGGTTGACCGGCCTAACTTTTAAATGTGTTCACAACCCTCATAGAGGAACGACGAGTAATCGTAAAGGGGATCCCGCACCTCTTGTGACCGTAAAGGCGGGGGTTTGTGACAATGTCATATGAGAGAATATGAAAGAACCACAGGTTATCGAAATAATCAGGAGCCCTTCACTCTGGAGTAGCTCACAGCCCCACCTGCATTGTTATGCTAAGCTCTATACATCAATTATTGTCACAATAGTCTGCGCTGCTATTGGTAACCTGTGCTGAACTTTTCTGAGGTGATAGAAGAACCGCCATAACACACCCCAATGAGAGAAGCAATTTTGGCGCACCTGTAGTGGGAATTTTTTCGTTCCAAATGATAGCTGCGGAAATTTCGACCGCCTGGGATTCTTCATTATGCAATTGCATCAGAAAGTGTACGGGCGAATTGCTTTTTGCCTTCACCGAATACCGGCTGCCGCGACCGAGATTTGATACCGCATATTTTAGCACACTAGTCAGCACCCTTGCCACTGCACCACCGCGGCGGAGTAAACGCTAGCCTGAGTCAACTTAAAGGCTTAGATTTGCGCACTCTTTCAAAACAAAGTGTTAGGTGCGTCAGATAATAGGCACTCAACGCGAGCAGGTTGGGTCAGCCAAACTGTCATATAACGACTTCGGTTGTGGTCTCTTGCTTGTGGCGATCAAAACTGTTGACAGCAGAACATTTTATATGCCATTAGAACAACTACAGCCGCCTCTGCAGTACTGGCTCTCTGGCAATGTCGTGCGAAACATTGCCACACTCCGGTTTGTTTTGTGAGCACAAATGCAATGAAAGCTGGGCAGACCTCAACATACATATTTAAGGACAGCATACATATTCAAGGACAGGTTGGATCATGGTGGTTAGATGTATGTCTAGGCAGTAGGCAGCATAAATGAATTCGGTTCTTCCTTTGAGCCAAGTAGTGCTCTAAACTAGGCGGCCGCTGCTTCGTATTATTCGGCGCCATTTTTGCACCTTTTCACTGAAAAAGGTTGAGCTCTCAAGATGATCGAGAGAAAGGTAGTATAAAGGTTTCACATAGGCGACCTTCATTGTTGAAGAAACATGGGGAAAAAGTTTACTCTTGTAAGATGGCAAGTAAAATTAGGTTGCAGTGAGGGTGCCCTCGAAAATATGCAAAATACTTCTTGTGCCAATACAGCTGCATAGCCTACGTTTTCACAGCAGCTGTGGGGAAACACGCCATTTTTATACTTTTTCACCAAGGATGTATGCAATACCATAGCTTCATAGAAAACGATGCGATAGCTCAGAAGAATACTTTGATGCTTCTTTGAGATAGGTATTTCCACTGATAACATCAACATGGTCATGGTCGTCAAGGCGCCATTTTTACTGAAGCCGTAAAGTGTGGAAGAAATGACACGCAAACTTCGAGGGTACTGGAGGCAGTCCTGCACCTATCTAAACTATGTTGCTCAGCACATATTTAATTATGGTGCTAGTGAAGCCAACAGCAATAGTGGCCACTTCATAGATGTTTCATCAGTTTTCGTGTTAGCCTAGCAGACAAGAGAAGTTATGGACTAATAAAGTATTGAGTGAAAAAATATCCAACGTAAGAAATATAGAAGTTAGGCCTCGTTGCTGTACTGTGAAGCTGCATTAAGTCGCAAATTACGCGCTACAGCGGTAATATTGGAATTTTGCATTTTCAATACATCGCAAGGCTGGAATTGATTATAAGTATGCATTGATCACATTAATATGTCCTCTGATCTACCGTGCAGTAATAGTTAAGAAACTGGCCTGAATCTTTGGCTGATTAGTCTAAACTTTTGCTGAATTCATCGGCGATTTCCAAAGACATTGCATACTCTCTATATGATGTCATTTCTTATCCAGGATGGTTAGGTTTGCTAGCCCAATTAACAATTTCTTTCAAATTCCTCACCCTCACCAGCTGAATTCTTATGCATTGTTTATAAAGGTTTCTTCGTCACAACTAGCGCGACTAAATAATTTACCGAATGTTTGGTTTCCTTTACCGTCCCGATTATTTCGTCTATTACACTGATTGTGTGTAGCCCCTGGACCACATATTTCCCTCTTTAGCTACGCTATTCCTAGCTTATTTTCTTAGCTCAGTGTTAGTTAAGGCCGCTTTGAGGAGGGCGGCAACATTTGCTCGATATCAGAATATCCTGGTTATCTAATCGCAGCAGGACAGGATCAGAGTTATTGGAAAATATTGGAGATATATTTGTTTCCCAGTCTTGCGCGCCTCTCCACTTCTTCTCAGCTTAGACAACTTCTCAAGTTAAATTTTTAATGCCATCGCCTTTACTGGCTCACGCTCGCGGCTACGATCATGTCCACCCGTCCGTCCGTTATCGGTTTCGTTACGTGGGAGGCGGTAGCTGGCAGCTGACACGGTCCAGCATTAACTGGACGTAGGGCTTCCTGACATCACGTTTGTAAGGAGCTGCCAACTCGCGCCCCTCATTTCATATGGTATGGTGATATCAGAATAAGCCTCCCAAGATCCAAGACCCTTGCATTCACGTTATCCCTAGGCCACTCAGACACGTTTATACGGCACGGTTAAAGAGGGAATTTACATGCTGACTGGTAGCTTAAGCTATCGCGTCATAAAACGTCCATGCGGCACATCCTCGAACGCAGCACCCCAATGCATATAGAAGCAGGCGCAGTACAGCAGGCATCAGCGGTGTTTCACATTGGTTTATAGGAAAGAAAAGGCGCATTATCTGTCAATTCTCCGCGGACACCTTAACCGAGCCTTAAGAAACAGGAAGGGGAAGCGAAAAAACAGGGAACGAGATGCCTTCTTGGAGGGCTTCGGACCACCGCTCGATAGGCTTTCTCCTTATCGCAATTTTGTGATCCAAAGTGCGTCCTAGAATTTTTCTGCTAATCAATTGCGACGCTCATGCAATCGTTTGATACTGTTAGTAGAGACGCGTGTAGTCAACCGACGAATTACATGTCCATATAATCGCTAAAATAGACCGATGGTAGTTGGGTAGAAGATAGGCGACTGTTCGAATAAGCAGTACTACGGCGGCTGCACAACAAAGATTTTGCAAGAAACTAGAGCAACGTTTTGCGCCAGTGTTTCTCAGCTGTCTTATGTTTTCTTCGTATTTCACCTCGTGGTGAAAGCTCTGCGTTTGATGAAAATTTCTGACGTTGTGTTCTTCGGAAAACTGGAACACGCATGTGTGAGGTTCAGGAGTGCAAACTGCTGGCCTAGTTGGTTCAGATTGCATAGAAAGGGAACCAGCGAATACAGACGCAAGACAAGAACAAAGAAGGTGTGCCTTCTTTGTTCTTGTCTTGCCTTGCGTCTGTATTCGCTGGTTCCCTTTCTATGCAATGTGCGAGGTTCTTTCTTTAGAATCTACGGGCCGCCTTGTTCCATGGCTTATTCAATGTTACCAATCGAAATATACAACCAGACCGACCACTTTAGCAACGAATAACTATCTGCGCACATAACCGAAACGTGGCCTTGTGGTAGAGCATCCGCCTCGTGTTCGGGAGGTACCAGGTTCTATCCTTGGTGCCGCCGGGTACCCACCGGCTTTTCAATGGGTACAAGCTTTCCCCCGGCCTTGTGCTCGACTCTTTGGGGTGAAATGTTTGGGAAAGGGGTCATAGGTCCCAAATAGTTGCGCCGATGTGGCAGTGATCAGTTCCGACATCGGACAACAATTGGACCTTGACAGTATTTGGAGGAGTAAGATGGATTAGAAACTGTGATGTCGATGCACGATCTGCATGTGATTATTTTGTTGAACAAGTGTATAAACTAAAATAAATTTTGAAGCAGCAAGACGCGGCGGAGGATGTCTTGAGTCTGATGGGCGAACTTGTGGTAATGAAAGTCCATTAGACACGGTTGTCAACCAAGGGGCATGGCAACCACGATCTTTTACTGATGTATTTGTACCAATTCATTCAACAAAGAAAAAAAAATAAGCGGTGGCCTTGTGGTAGGGCATCCGCCTCGCATTCGGGAGGTAGGGGGTTCGATTCCCAGTGCCGCCGGGTACCCACCGGTTTCCAATGAATACAAGATTTCCCCCGGCCTGGTGCTCGGCTCTTCTGGGGTGAAATGCTTAAGGAAAGGGGCCATGAACCACAAATGTTGGTTCAAGAAGTAAAAAAGACCACATAATGGCCACATAAGTGGAGCAAAGAAGGTGTGCCTTTTTTGTGCTTGTCTTGCGTCTGTATTCGCTGGCTCCCTTTCTATGCAATGTGCGAGGTTCTTTTTTTAGAATCTACGGGCCGCCTTGTTCCGTGGCTTATTCAATTATACCGATCGGAATATACAACCAGACCGAGCACTTGAGCAACGAATAACTTTACCTGCGCACATGGACGGGACGAGAGTATGACGAAGAGTAAACACAAAATTGACAGGTCCCCAGTTCGTTGGGTAGGTAGGAAAGTCAAGTCGGTGTAGCTGCTCCGGTTGGTCAAGCCTTATAGGGTCGCTGACATAGGGCCTCGGCAGGTCTAGCGAAAGGCTAGCTAGGCCACAGGACGGGGCCCAGTGGAGGCACGAGGCCACGGGTTGCCATTCCACGGCCGATGCGTCAGGTCTACCTGACGTGTCTGGGTCCAGCACGGCGCTGAACGCTCGTGCCAGAGAAGAGCTGCCGTTACAGCAGCGGAAA
The DNA here is from genome assembly GCF_055883805.1 of Amblyomma maculatum. NCBI lineage: Eukaryota > Metazoa > Arthropoda > Arachnida > Ixodida > Ixodidae > Amblyomma > Amblyomma maculatum. The sequence goes on from NC_139352.1 coordinate 105,593,532, forward strand.
TGAGCTGAAGCTGTAGTGCTCCTTGGTCCGATCACCTGGGAGAGCAGGAGGAACAGGACTGGATGTGGCCGGCAGGCCCCAGGTCTGGATCCCCGGGTCAGGCCTGGCAGACGACGCACCGCTTCGAGCTCTGTGGACAACAGATCGAGTCCGCTGCTCGCCTGTTCTCCTCTCGTGCTTCGCACTCTTCGACCCAACCTCCACGTTTTTCTCTTCTTTCTTCTTTCTCCGAACATGTTTTCCTTCTTCGTCTTTTCTCAGAGAAAAGAGAAAAGAACAACAGACACTTGTTGCAGACTTCGCATTTGAAGCTTTGTCATTATATCACACAGGTAATTAGGTGACCTTATAGGGCATTCTAAAACTGTGCTGGATCAAAAGCAAATGTGAGCATTGCTCAAAAGCAAATACGTCTATATCCATAATCCAATAGCAGGGTATCTTCTATAGGTTAGATAACAGACACCATCATGTACTTCCGCGTTCCTCGCAACTTCCACAAGAGTTTAATGTTCTGCTAATCAAATTACATGGGTGTTCAACTTAGCAGTAAAAAGTGATCGAGATTTCCATCTGTCACTGGTAAATGCTTGAGCGTTCTCGACGTTCCCATCTGAAGACGTATCCGTCGGTATCGTACTTTTTGTTCCAGCTGCATGAGTGGCGCGTGGGAATTGTCATAATCCTTGAAGAGTGTTAACATTTTATTATACACATTGTCAATCGCTTCGAATAAGAGGTTCCTTAAAACGTTCGATTTTCTTTTTTAGCATGATATTTTGCTCTTGCACAAAACTTGCAGAACTGACAGTCATGATATCCTAAAAAAGGAAAATTTCGTAGGGTCATAAGTTTTGGCACAGTGAAATGAAAAAGCTATTTTAATGATAGTTGGGGTGAGACCAGTTGTTGCAAACTGTCTGTAAATATCAAGAAATAATCACTGCGAATTGCAGGCTAGGGTTATACGCTTTCACATTATAGTTAAAATAAATATTTAGAGCTTCAAGGCCGCACAAGGGTATGAAGATATGGGGTAAAGTACAACAAATGAAAGCAGTAGATCTTCGATGAATGAATGAAGTTATCCAACACCGACACCAAGCCCTATATAATGCAGCGATGATTCTATCCGTGGGAATGACCCCAAGTACAAGGCAATCAAAAACCATGCGCTCTGTAGTAACTGCCCAAGCAGCACGCCGTCAGTGGACCGCCACTGGTCCAATATTGGGATATATTGGTCCCAATATTGGTCAATATTGGCGTCTGATTGGGGCGCACAAAGAGCTATGATATATGCCAATCAATTTGACTGGCTCTCCTATCAAAACCAGTATTGGCATACTACCTTGTTTACTGGCATTCAATGGCTACTCAATATCTTCCACCCAAGCTCATTCATTGGTTGTTGTATCACGGCTATCCTGCCAAGCTCCCTGGCCATCGAATATTTTGTTTCCATGCTTGTTCACTGGATATTTACAACTGGCATCCAGCCAGATTTATCGGCTACCCAATATTTCCAATCCAATCTTGCCCAGTGGTTTTGCATTATTGGCATCCAGCCACAGCAATTGGCAATCCGGCATATTAAAGTGCTGAATGTTTCAATAATCAGTGCTACGGCTAGTTGTTATTTCGTGCTATGGCTAATAGGCAACTACAAAGCCATCCCATGCGTATGCAGTGCTGATATTTTTCATGTAGCTTTTTATTGAAATAAAGCATACTGAGAATATCCATGCACAGAAAATAATACAGCTGAAAGGTTCATTGCATGGTGATTTATTAGGTGTGCATAGGTTACAGGGTATGGAAATATTTAGGCAGAACTCTTAGACTTTAGTGCTCCTCCTGCTTTTGCGTCCCTTGGCAAGGTGTTCTTAGGTCCCAGGTTGGAGGAAGGCGCTGAGTTCATCGCAGCTTCTTTTGTGGTCGGTTGTAGGGGCAGCAGCTCCCAGCAGCCTTTAAAGATATGGATTTGAGCAGCGTGCATAACAATGTATTTCATTTCGCAGATGGCACCTGGAAATAAAAGCAACATTCATAAATCGCATTAAAACTTTTGGAAAGTGGAAGTACAGCTAGACCGTGGAGCAAAAATGCAAAATAAAGCACCACCTGTTGACCCTCAGGCAACTTTCTTGTCTGGTTTACTCAGGTTTAAATAAGCTCCATACTCGGTGAGGCCGGCCATATTAACTTGGTTACATTAGTTTCGACATCTGCCAGTGCACGGCTTCCCATGTGGATGTGTTGTTGACGCTGAAAACATAAAACAAATGATTCCGTTATCTATTCGTTAAACGGTAGTCAGTGCTTGCCCCCTTCTACTTGTAGTGCCTTTGTGATCGAACACCTGTCGAAGAAAGACGTCGTCATAACTGCATGCTTCAGATCAATAGCATCCTTTTAATAGTTTTCGTTATGGTAGATTGCCGCAAGAACTAAAAGAAACTACAAGGAAAAAAGAGACGCAAAAAATGGCAGTCGCACTCCGACCACGGCTGCTAAAATTAGTGTACACCGCATCATTACTGCAAACAGACCATTTTAAAATTTGTCAAAGCTGCAGCCAAAACAACGTACTACACAAATGCTTTGGGGTTTGTATGATATACTCAAATTGAAAAAATAAAGAAGTCCGTAGCTTAGCATCACGTTTGTTGTGGAAACAAGTTTGTACGTATGGTAAAGTATGAGAACTATGGTAGCAACTGTAAATAAGAATCCTCTTTTCAGAATTTTTTTTCGTAGAGTTCTTCGCGCGGACCGTAGAAGCTCTTGCACGTAGAAGATAAAGTGTCATGTTTCAGGCAAACCCCTTTTTTCTGCGCGATATAACAATCAATAATTGTGGATAAGTACATTTTTGAACGAAAAGATTTTTTTTATTAGTTCCGGAAAAATTCAAATTTAGCAGTGAGAATAAGCGCGTCGGCAAATCTTCTTTCCGGACGCTTTTAGTTTTCTACAAGTGATAGTAAAACTGCACCTGCTGGTTATTTTATGGCACTTCTACTACTCGGGATTAGCGCAGGAGAAAGATCAAACACGTGAATAATCTAAAAGTCGTTTAGACCATTCCAAACGCTGTCATAACGGCAAATTACAATATTAAATATTCGCTCGCAACAAAAATTATGTTCCAGAAAGCTCAACTTAACCATGAGTTCTGAATATAGTAGTATGTAAAAGAAATTGATCACTTCAGACACACAACACGCGCGATGAAGTTGTAACCTGAAAATCGCACAAAACCAGCATCATGTTTTACAGGGCCAAATTTTTCTTTTGCAATACAAATTGGCCACCTCTGCGCTGTAAATTTTGTCTTTGTGACCAGAATTTATGCATACAAAATAGTGCTCTGAAAATACAGTTCAGAATTGACTAGATTGGTGTCGTCTAAATAAATGGCTTTCCGTTCTTGCAACCATATCGGTTATTGACATGATGATCAAGGCTGACAAATACAGCACCAAATCATGCAAAAAAGGTATCTTACCGTACAGCTAGCGCAGATTCGCAGACCTCAGTTGCAACAATTCAAAATGAATGTTGCCAGGCAAAGTACATCCCAGTGATCTGATGCTTTATTACACCTGGTAAGAAAAAGTAGCGATCTTACAACGAGGCAAAGCAAGAAACAATCTCGGAAAGCTCAGTTCAGTTATGAACAAACAACTTAAAATGCTGGTGATACTCACAGATATCCTCTTTCAGGCATGGTCATTAAAACGTATTGGAACTTTCACAAGGCTTGGTCTTTCGGTTCTGCTGTCCAAAGCTGCGGGAGCTCGAGCAGCTCGAGCGGGTGGGGATTGTGTGGCCTGCCGGACGCCTCTGAATCAACCGCTTGTGTCGAGTTTCGAGGCACGGTTGGAAGGGGGCAGAAGGGTCGTTGTGTTTTTTCTCTCTCTCTCTTTTTTTCTTTGCTTGAGATCTGTCCAAAGAGGAGGCATAAAGCTCGAAAGGCGGTGAGAGAAATGAAAGACCGCGCGAGCCCAGAAGGCTGCCAGACAGGAAAGTTGACTCCCCCCCCCCTCCCCACGTCCCATCTCCCCTTCCCCCGGACGCCAAGAGTGCCGCCGCGACATTAGGCCGACATAACCCGCGTCCGGTATCTCTCCCCCCCCCCCCTCAAGAATATCCCACAGATCCTAGAAGATGAAGTTGGCGGGAAGGAAGGGAAGAGTGCGGGGGAGTAGACGAGGGGGGGGGGGATTGTGAGCAACGCATGCCTAGCCGGGTGGAAAGAAAGGGCAGTGAAGGTCGCTGTCCTTCCGCGATGTCTGCTTCACGGGGAGAAAAGACTACAAGACATGAAGTTGAAAGCAGTTTGGAAAATTGCTTTATTCAAGGCCCTCGGACGGAGAGGCGACAAAAGGACGAGAGAATGGAAACCATATGTTCTTTGCGCCAAGCATGTGAGGAAGAATGCGCAGAGTTTTGCCCTCGGTTTCGCTAAAACAACGAGAAGTGCGTTCGGAGCTCTTTGGTCGCCTCGGTTGCTGGCTCGGTAACGTTTTCAGTGGCGTGATCATTTCGCTACATTTTTTTTGTTAATGCGAAATGCGCTTTACCGATGTGTTTCAGTAATAATCACATACGTAAAACAATCTTCAGTTTTCACGGAATCGTTCTCGGTTCGAACAAATGGACATAATTTTTTTGCTAAAGATGGCACACAGGTTCATGACGGAGTGCTCTTGAAACGTCATCACGCGCAACTGAGCGATGCAGCAGCCCGTATACTTGCTGTATTCCTATTAAGGAAAAGAAAAGCGAAAACGACCATAACTACGGGTACTTCAAGGTTAAAATTCCCATGTTATTAAGTTTTATTTTTTTCAAATCAGGTCGACGTTTATAGCAAGAAAAAATCCGCATAGAACTAAGCGTGGGCATATAAAGCAGCAAGAGACACAAAATACTCGACGAGCTAAGATCTGAAGGACTAAATTGGCAGTAAAGAAAGAATAGAAAGAAAGCAAGGGTCAACATTGAAACTATATCTACGAACTTGGGACAAGGTGTAGTCCTCAGAAAGAAGCATGGTAAAATCATTTGTCAGCCCGCGGAAGCTGCGCTTGTGAAAGCGGCAGAATATTTCAGAGGACACCAAATTCTCAATCATGTGTTAGATTCTTCGACAGTGATGTTCTCTAAAAATGCCCCAAAACTGCTTAAATAACGCACTCGCATTACTTTTAATATATATGAATTGCCATTAGCTATCTGGTTGACACGATGGGATAGAATTTAGTTCTCTGGAGGGAAACGCCTTCGGTGCGGTGATTATATGGTTGGATAATAAGACATAGAATGCCTGAAGAATAGTTTCTAATCAGTGCTTATGAGAACGCTGTCAAAAGCTGTAGTCAAATGCATCATTATGAGCCATGTATTGCAGCTTTCGAACAAAAATAACTTCCATAGAGAGCATTGTTATTATGCAATTTCAATTTTGTTACCATATATGCTGGCGACACATGAGCGCGCATTCATTGCACAGTAGGTAATTGTTTTAAATTTTTATTTTTTTCGTTTGCCTTGCCACATTTAGTGCTGTTGATTTTTTTTTATGATCTGCCACATGTACAAAACGTTTCGGCAGTGTGCGATTTACGTCGCATTAGAATACGAACCATTCCAGTACAGTTCAGATTTCTTTTCTTGTCAAGTGAATTAGGTAGACATAGCGTAGAATATATGGTGCTTGCATTTTTTCTTTGAGCTGAAATATTTTGTGCTGCTACAGCGATGGCCAAAGTCGTTCAGTCTTTATCTGTCTGTTGCTGAAGCCCACAGCAGAGCGCTAAAGAGTACAGGAATAAGATGCAAATTTGTGTTTAGTAGATATTAGAACTCGAAGGCCTTGAAAGCAGCCCAACATATCTGTCTATAAGAAGAGCTAGTACTGAGGCGTGGTATAGTCGGTGCTGATGCTGAATGCTGGAAACAGCTAGCGTAATGGCGAATCATGCAGTGAGTGTTTGATTGGCCAGGGCGATCGATCTCTCCTACCTCTGCTTATCGCTTGAACATATGTAGAGTTTCTCTCTATTGCGTAAAACAAGGCGGAAATAATGATGCTACGCGTGCGTGTTTCCAATCATGGACAAACGTTTACAGGATGTGGATTCACCGCATATATTCGATCGTTTCTGCGTTTACTATCCAAACGTAGCCACTGGTGTTTGTTCAAGCGACTCACACATTCTGTTGCGTTCTTTGCATTTGAGTATACCTTGTGCTTCTTGACTGCGCAGGTGGTTTTTCCCGGACACGCATCTATTAAACGATTGCTTGTCAGATATGTGCTCGAGCGTGTGCGTATGCTTGTGCACCCGTATGCGTATATATAGGCCCATGGAACGAAATTCCATGCTCGAGAGTTGTTGTCGAGATGTGTTTAGGATCTGTGCACTGATGTGTCTATCACTTTCAATCATCCTGGTTTGATGGATGAGTTCAGAAAAACAAATCGTCTCCACCGGGAAGCCTAGCTAGCGCTTTAACCAACTGCGCTAAACCTTGGATCACGAAACTAGCACCATACGTAATTCCCCTTGTCTACCGTGATGATAGCGACGAGAATGACGCTGCAATTAGTGATAATGACAATGATGACAGTATCAATGGTAATGACGCTGTGTTAAGTTGATAACGATAATGATACGTGATGCACCGTATACAGCAGCATTATTCTCGCCTTCGCAAATTTCTGCATTGTAGATTCCACGTGCTGTCAGAATTTTTTCAACACTTGGCTAAAGTTTGGAACACTATCTGTTTTAGCTACGTCCACGCGTGATCGACATCCGGCCCTCTAGTCTGCAGGAATTGTCTCGAAGATATTGTATGCAGAATTTTACATAACAAATAATCGTGCCTAAAATCGTAAATAAGAGTACTCTACCAAAATTGTCAAATATAATCGCAGGTCATGCGCAGCAATTAGTTAATCACGGAAATTATATTCAGAAAAATATATTCTACATTTTCCGTGATGGGCGCTTCTGTGCATTTTGTGTGGTCAGCTCAGTCAAACAATTTTAAGACAATCTGTACATTAATCCCAAAAAACATTATATATATGGTGGCCCAAATTACGTATGGCGTATGAATACCTTCTACAGGTGAACGTAAACTGATGTCCGGGCTAGCGAAAAATTTTGTTGGGACGAAATTAGTCCAAAAACAGTTATATTGGGATACATGCACAATGAAAAATGTCTGTGTCGGTCAGAGCTGCTTCTACTGTTTTTTTAGCGCCACCGCAGCCTGAAATGTGCAATGATGACCAGCCATCAAAGCTCGTTAGACAATATTGACTACTGGAAACCACGATATATACAATATTGGAATGCCACCAATTCTGATGGGACAATATTGACCAATCTATGTCAAGATATATTTCATGATGACAAGCCATCCATATTGGCAGAACATTATTGCCCAACTTATGCCATTAGGATACAATGCTGGCTAGCCATCAAAGTCCATCGAACAATATTGAACAATATAATGCAATATATATATACGTTGTTGGCAGGCCGCCATGACAGACGGGTCACTCTTGACCAATATATGCGAAGATTTATTTCTAGCTGACAAAACAACCATAATGGCCGGACAATATTAACAAATTTGTGCCATTATAAGTGCAATGATGGCCAGCCATCAAAGCTCATTACACAATATTGACCCCTATAAACCAAGATATATGCAATGTTGGGATGCCACCAAAGCTGGTGGGGCAATATTGACCAAAGCATGTCAAGATATATTCAATGTTAACAAGACAACCCTAATGGCCGGACAATATTAGCCAAGCTATGCCATGATATGTCCAATGCTGGTTAGCCATCACAGTCCCTCAAACACTAAAAGCCGATCAGTATACATTGTTGGCATGCCAACAAGACTGTCAGAACAATATTGACAAATGCATGTCAATATATATTCAATGTAACAAGACAGACATATTGGCAGAACATTATTGCCCAACCTATGCCATGATATGTGCAATGCTCGCCAGCCATCAAGGCTCATTAGACAATGTCGCCCAGTAGAAACCAAGATATTACAATATTAGGAAGCCGCCAAAGTTGGTTGGACAATATTGACCACTGTATTCCTGTAATTTAATATTGAAAAGCCGTAGTTATTTACCGAACAATATTTACCAGGTCATACCATGGTTCCGAAGATATTGGCAAACCATTGTAGCTGGTTGGCCAATAATGACCAGGTTGTCTCATTGTGTATAGAATAATGGCAAGCGGTTCAATATGCATGGACATTATTGACCGCGATTAGCCGGTTGAATGCCAATAACAGATATGGGTGAAGTTCACTGGGCCAATAATGATTATGTTATAGCACGGCTGCACATTACTGGTAGCTCATTGGCACCATTGGGCCACTTGTGGGCCAGTAATCCCCAATCAATCCCCAATATTAGGCCGATGGCTGGTGCTGCCTGGGTGTAGTACGTGTAGTAGCTTTCAATGGCATTGTGAGACGCACAGAACTAGTGGGAGACGCGGATATATCGCCGAAAATGCATTCGCTGAGTTTGTCTTCTCGGCACACGGCAGATAATTAAATTAAAAAGTTTCTAGCTATTATGGCATGCACATTTGTTTTATGATGTTGCCTTTTCACTAAATTACAATGGATTGTATGCTTTGCAAAAAGGTAATTTTAACAATTTAATGCTATTAACATTTGGGAAGATTAATGAACAGATTCGCCGTACAGAGCTCCATTTGAGCAGCGTTACCCTCTTCAGACCATGTAAGAGTGCGAACAGACACTGTATAATGAAGCCAATGTTTTACCTCATTTAAAATCATAATTTTTGACAGCCTGCCACCTTCGATCACATTGACCACCATCTTTCTTGGCTGATAGCAAAGTAGAATTCTTCTGCGTTCCTCGGAAAATAAAGTCAATGGTATAAATAAAGAAATAATTATTTAGTAAACTTTATAAACAGATAAGTTAGTATTTGTCGCTATCTTTTGTAGTTAAACTTCGTGTTAAGCTTCCTGTTCGCTTTGCACTGTTCCTTATATGAAACTTTGGCAGTTGTCAATGGACCGAGGTGCCAAGCGACAGTCAACGGTGAAGACGGAGACGCTGTTAGCAGGGGAGTGAAGCTAAGTGCAGGTTAGCGGGAAGGGTCTAAGCAAGAAAAAGCGTTACGAGGAAGAAAACAGTGGGCTACACGGCCTAACAGAGCTTGTTTCCTTCAAAGCTTACAGCATATGCTAGACTAGCACAGTTTGGTCTTTATTTGTTTTAAACATTTGCTGACATTGTTCGCACTGACTTAACCGTCGCCTAAAAGCGCTGCTCTGCATCATGAACTGTCTCTTTCAGATCCTGATGCTTTCGCAGTCTAGTCTGTCCTATGAAAGTAGAATCTCTAAAAAATGTGTTCCATGTCAGATTCAACGTCTCGACCACACTTGAGCCGGACACTTAAGTAATGGCGTTTTTGCGCCGACGGAGTCTATTTTTATTTATGTGAATGCAATGAGTCATATTAAATATAATGATTGCCTACAAGAGGGGCTGGAACTGATGCCTCGCTACAGTTCTGTAGCTAAACTGTAATTTTTGAGTGAAAAAAATTGTCTACAGAAAGCACCTTCTCAAGTATGTTTTCTCGACTCCGTTACTCATGCAGCCTGTAAATGTCATACTGACCTAGATATAGATAGTTTGAAGCGTGAACAGTTCTTTCTTTATAGGGCCGCCTTCATCGACAGAAGAGTATGAAAAGTACGTGGATAGATTCAAGAAAGGTAAGTAGGTCCTTACTACAAATTGCTACAACATAAATATTTTGTATGTGCAAGGGTGTTGCAAATTTCTTTCCTTTATGATGTACAAAAAATTGCGATACAAGAAAATATTAGGTGCGGTTAACTAATGCCGTGGAGGAAGGTCAAAAGTGTCTTCTAAGCTGAAAACGGAACTGTCGAAAAATGTTAAATTGTCTAATCTCCACTGATGCGTTAGCTAATAACTGGTTGGCCGCTTGTGTGTTTCTGATGCTCTCTGCTCTTCAACATTCGCAAAATGCCTTGAGCGCAGCGATTAATACATAAAGTCGTGTCATACAGAAGGGATCCGGCGTAATAGAAGCAGAATGACCTTTTTAGGGTCATGTCAGAATGTATTTCTAAGAACCTCGGCGCGCTTTAAAGAAGCATCGAAAAGCCGTTGAAAAACTAGCACAAGAAGTGCAAGTCCACGCCTATCATGACCACAAACAATTCTTACGTGAGAACCAACCCCGGCATTCAGCTTCATATCATTGCCTAATTAAGCCGCATAAATATAGCAACTGCCTGCTTTCACGTATCTTGAAGCGTATCTCCAACCGAATACTTGCTCTTTTGTTGCAGTGTGTGGGTATGAAGAAAATCAGCGGACGCCACTACGATAGATGTGGTGTGGGGCTCTCAGCCATTAAGACTGCTTTTTGTAAAGAAAACATTCTTATGAACCATTCAGAGAGCCAGCAAATATAAGGACGAGACAAAGTTATCATTTCGGAAATGAAGATAACGTGCTGCCTCGTATGCTTCCAATACGATATATTAGCTTTACCACAAGCAGTAATGGTGGAGCTGTTCAGTTTCACACGGAAGATTCTGTGAATTGTAGTGCGAATTTGGAACTTTCCTTGGATTGAAAGCGCACAGTAGTCAAACTTTTCGATTAGAGTAGATGCAGGAAACCTGAAATTAATTTATGCGGTACATGCAGGGTAGCCCATAGTTGCTGAAACCTGTGCACATGCTTCAGCAAAGCCCAATGTCAGCACAACAGTGGCTTCTCGCGTTTGTGTTCGCCACATAGAAAGGTTGCGTTGTCTTGTCTGGGACGTTTTCACCTTGAACCTGCTGTCAAACCGTCTGTCTAGAACGTGGTCTCCTACTCCATTAAGCTCTTATTCCAATTTTATGCGCACGTATTCATTACGGATCGTAAGTAAGCCGCTTTTCGTTAAAGGCCACTGGTGGTAAACATAAAGCCCTATTTTGCCGAACCATGAATCTACCTTTGTTCCCTATTGGGTTAGTGTTTTCATGACCGTTTTCCTGGTTGGATCCCTAGCTCACGCTTCCATTTAAAATAACTGCTTTCTTAGTATATTAAGCGCCGCGTAGCTTTGCCCGAGTAATGTTAATAGGTTCACTTCTTTTGTGGCGCTTCCACAGCTTAAATATTGTCAGTTGCTGTGAGAAACAACTTGATAAAAACAACCTCTTGAAAACTTTCTTGATAAAAATGACAAAATAATATATTGACAAAGAGGCCTAGACGTAAACTGGAAAATGGCAATTTAAGCAGACCAAAGGGCTATGATTGCTGCCAGCAGATCAAACATTGCTACATAAGCCTGAAACCTGAAAGAAACCATCGCATGTTTGAAGCCAATGTTTTCATGCCCAAACTGCACATAGTTTCAGACCCTTTCCGTTTCATGAATCCATATCTCCCACAAACAGCCTCTCATATATAAAGGGTAACAGCTGCAGCCTTCGCTTGACTAATCCGCGCCCGTCAATAGAATGAGAGGTCACTTGACATCTGAGCATATACTTTAAAAATACCAATAAACCTTGCCTTACCAGCAAAACCTTGACTTCTTTGAATACTATATGTTGCTACATTTTAAATACGTTGTTGTGCTGCCTTTAAAAAAAAAAACAATTTCTTGCGTTGTTTGCTTGCCCACACCCCTCTGTATGCCTCGGTGCTTGAGGGCATCGAAAATAAATAGATAAATAAACAAAGACGCTGGCATGGTCGAGGGCATTATAAAGATAAACCAGCCTACGCAGTGAGTCAGCATTGTAACTGTCGTGCACATAAAATAAGTTGTAGTAACATTCACGCAGATGTATTCGAACATGGCCTGTATTATTACGTTTGAACTGCTGTTGAAAAGCACAGAGAAAACCTTACGTGGCAAGATGAAATCATGGAGGAAATTAGCCTGTGTTCAGAAAGTAATGCAAATTTATGCGTGAAAAAAAAGAATATGACATGTTTTGGACGGATTGCCATTTCCGCGTGCCCAGTGATAGGGTTGTGTCACGAGTGGCGTGGTTAGTTGGCACTCTAGAATTGTTTGTGATGATGCGTATAGACTAAAGCATGCCATTTATATTCTGTTGTGTCCTTTTTTCTACTACTTTACGTTGTTTCTTTAAAGCGTATCGAGGTTCTTAGAAGTTAATTTGAGCAAGCTTGAGACTTCGGAACATGGAGCAGGCTACGATAGCATATATGAATATCTGAAAGCCTCCTTCACCTAGTCCAACCAAATCGAGCGAGGAAGGACGAATAGCAGCGCCCAAAAGTATTTTCATAATTTTTTTTGTGCAGGCACTGTAGGCCGTCTACGGCATTTGTTTCAGACTACGAATATGCTTTTAAGCTCATCAGTATCTAGCTCCGGCTGCCTCGGAAGTCAGAACATAGCCCTTTCAGTAGGCACATGGAAACAGCGATCCTGATGCTCCAAGAGCTTGGAGCTCAAACGGGTCGATGCCTTAAAAAGATATTACGGGAGCATTGTAATTTTCTAAGTGGTGGCGTAGCGGTAGAACATCCGCCTCGCATGCAAGAGGACCGGGGTTCAAATCCCGGTGCCGCGCAATTCTCCACCGGAATAAAAAAAAATCCGCGTGTCTATGGAATTGCATAAACAGGTTTGGGGTGCGACCTGATGCCGGTGAACACCTCCGGCAACGCACTCCCTCACCAGATCAGGAGTTGGCCACCCTGGTGCAGTAATTGGCCGCAACCTCTCATGATAAGCTCCACAAAACCCCGGCCCTCAGTCACCAGCGGCTGCGGAGCAACTGACCACGGCGGCGGTCAGACCTGTGACGCAGCAGGGGGTGCTAAGAAAGCCTGGCTCCGCTGGACAGGCCGCCATTGGAAATTGACCCTGGCAACATTTAATGCTAGAACATTAGCTAGTGAAGCTAGTTTAGCAGTGCTGTTAGAGCAACTAGAGGGCATAAAATGGGAGGTCATTGGGCTTAGTGAGGTTAGGAGGCCGAATGAGGCATATACTGTACTGAAGGATGGGCATGCACTGTGTTATCGAGGTTTACCGGAGAGGCGAGAACTAGGAGCAGGTTTCCTTGTCAATAAGTATATAGCAGGTAATATCGATGAATTCTATAGTATAAATGAGAGGGTGGCAGGCATCGTAATTAGGCTTAATAAGCGGTATAAACTGAAGGTTGTACAGGCCTATGCGCCTACATGTAGTTATGATGACCAGGCAGTTGAAACATTCTACGAAGATGTAGAGTCGGCAATGCGAAAACTAAAGACGCAGTATACTGTACTAATGGGCGACTTCAATGCCAAGGTAGCGCAAAAGCAGGCAGGAGACAAGGCTGTAGGTTACTGTGGCATTGGTTCTAGGAATAGCAGGGGGGAGTTACTAGTTGAGTTTGCAGAGCGCAATAACATACGAATCATGAATACCTTCTTCAGCAAACGGAAGAACCGGAAATGGACATGGAAAAAGTCCGAACGGGGAGACAAAATGAAATCGACTTCATAATGTGTTCAACCCCCGCCATTATGCAAGATGTAGAGGTAATCGGGAAAGTGAGATGCATTGACAACAGGATGGTGAGGTCCCGAATTAGCCTAAATCTAAAGAAGGAGCGCAACAGATTAGTGAGAAAGAATCCCATCAACGAATTAGCAGTGAGGCGGAGGGCAGAGTGCAGGATCTCGCTACAGAATAGGTATTCAGCTCTAACCGAGGATGGCGACATTACACTAGAAGCAAGGAACAATAATTTCAGAGATATCATTACTGAGTGCGCGGTAGAAGTAGGCGGTAGGACAGTTAGAGAGGATACCGGCATGCTGTCTAAGGAGACGAAAGATTTGATTAAGAAACGCCAGAGAATGAAAGCTTGAATCCAACAAACCGGATCCAATTGGCCGAGATATCAAAGCTAATCAATAAGCGCAAGGGGGCCGATATAAGCAAGTATAACATGGAGAAAATTGAGCATGCTGTAAAGAACGGGGGAAGCTTTAAAGCGGTAAAGAAGAAATTGGGCATAGGCAAAAACCAGATGTATGCGATAAGGGACAAGGTGGGCAACGTCATCACGAATATGGATAAGATAGTCAAAGTAGCCGAGGAGTTCTATACAGATCTCTACAGTAGCCAAAGTAGTCAGGACCGTAATGAGGTTGGCGGTAGGGAAAAACAGTCAGACGTTCCACCAGTGACGAAGGACGAGGTCAAAAAAGCACTAGAAACTATGAAAAGGGGGAAATCAGCTGGAGAGGATCAGATAACTACAGATTTGCTGAAGGACGGGGGGGATATCGTGCTAGAAAAACTGGCCACCCTGCATGCGCAGTGCCTGGTGTCATCGACGGTACCGGAAGCATGGAAGAATGCAAACATTATCCTCATTCACAAGAAAGGGGACTCTAAGGACCTTAAAAATTACACACCAATCAGCTTACTGTCTGTTACGTATAAGGTATTTACTAAGGTAATCGCTAATAGAATCAGGACAACCTTAGACTGCAATCAAGCAAAGGATCAAGCAGGGTTCTGGAAACGGTACTCTACTATCGATCATATCCATACCATCAATCAGGTGATAGAAAAATGCTCTGAATATAACCAGCCCTTATACATAGCATTCATTGATTACGAAAAAGCATTTGACTCAGTTGAAACCTCGGCGGTGATGCAGGCATTGCGAAATCAGGGGGTAGACGAGCTGTACGTGAAAGTGCTGGAAGATATATACAGTGGCTGCACAGCAACCATAGTTCTGCATAAAGAAAGTAACAAAATTCCCATAAAGAAAGGTGTTAGGCAAGGAGACACAATCTCCCCAGTACTATTCACAGCTTCTTAGAGGAAGTATTCAGAGACTCGGAATGGGAGCAGTTAGGGATAAGGGTAGATGGAGAATACCTCAGTAATCTGCGATTTGCTGATGACATTGCCTTGCTAAGCAACTCGGGAGATGAACTACAAATAATTATTGATGACCTAGACAGAAAAAGTCGAAAGGTAGACTTGAAAATCAATATGCAGAAGACTAAGGTAATGTTCAACAGCCTCGGGAAGGAACAGCAGTTTACATTAGGTAGCGATATACTGCAAGTAGTAGGCGAATATGTCTACTTAGGAAAGGTAGTAACCGCAGATCCGGACCATGAAAAGGAAATAAGAGTAAGATTGGGATGGTGCGCATTTGGCAAGCACTCGCAGATTATGTCTAGCAGCTTACCGGTATCACTAAAGAGGAAAGTATATAACAGTTGCATCTTACCTGTACTCACCTATGGCGCTGAAACGTGGAGGCCAACCAAGAGAGTTCTACTTAAGTTGAGGACAACCCAGAGGGATATGGAACGAAAAATGGTAGGGGTAACATTAAGAGATAAGAAGCGTGCAGAGTAGGTCAGAGAAATAACTCAAGTTACCGACATTCTAGTGGAAATTAAAAAGAAGAAATGGACATGGGTAGGACATGTAGTGCGAAGAGAGGATAACCGATGGTCGCTTAGGGTAACAAACTGGATTCCAAGGGAAGGAAAGCGTAGCAGGGAGCGGCAGAAAGTTAGGTGGGCGTATGTGGTTAAGGAGTTCGCAGGGGTCAAGTGGATGCAGCTAGCACAGAACCGGGTTAAGTGGAGAAATATGGGAGAGGCCTTCGCCCTGCAGTGGGTATAGTCAGGCTGATGATGATGATTATGATGATGATGATGATGTAATTTTCTCTCATGCTGGCCCTTCAGAAAACTCGCCGAGCACTTCAATTCATGCAAAGGGTGTTTGCCTTTTCTCGGCAGGACAGTAGTGCTATTCAGGCATAGAGATAAAATAACCCGAGAGCTGGCAAAGGCATATCAAATACGAAAAGTGGAGGACCACGGCAGCCCCACATTGACTCTGCATGAAAAAGAATTCATGTCTATTGACCGATCATGTTGATAGTTGATTGACCGAAGGCGTGTGTTGTTTAAGCACAATAATCGCCCATACTATAAGAAACAAACACTGTTTCACGCGAAGTACATCATCATCTACGTCGTTTTTTTTTTTGCGTTGTTCTTTTAGTATGAATCCTTAAGAACTAGCCCAATTAGCCGTCAAAACGTGAGCATACTGCACTTGCAATGATGGAAACCTGACGTAACCAATCGGAGTGACAAGACGCCGATAGAAGTGCTCGAAAAATATTTTTCAGCATTTTATAGAAGGAATTCTACTTAAAATACTATAATTCAGCTGTAAAAGGTCATAATTAGCTGGCGGTAAAACTAAATATTTCCTCTCAAAAACGTGGACTGCTCTTCGTCTGGGCATGCGCAGACAAAGACAAGTTCATTTGCCGAAACGTTGGCTCATCGGCGAACGGAGGCGTACCCTACTTACCCTCGTTCAGTTCTTCTTCATACCGTGCAAACCATCTTCTTCCTTTCATTCTGCCTGGACTTTCAAAATAGAGAGATACATCAAGTTGTAAAAAGCTTGTAAAAAGGCTTAGTGATATTCCTCTTACAAGCGCTAGTGCAGTCCCTATTACCTGAATGAAAAGAAATTGATCCTAGGTCCTATTACCCGCGTAAGATGGCGATGACCATGCTCGACAAGCCTCGAGGAGGGGACCAGATCGGCTGAATAGTCAGCAGATTGAAGAATAAAGGGAGACCGAAGCGAACACGCTCATCGGCGGAAAATTATCTTCGCCGCACAATGCCATCCCACGTCTCCTCCTGAAGAAACACGATGACAACATCCATGAAATGATCACGCACAAAAGGCCTCACACGTCAGTGCACGCGATCGTCGCCGACTTCGTCTGGACGTTAGCATTTAGTCATACAACACACGGCACTAACCACGTAAGATTTTCGCGACCAAAAATGCCCAGGGTCCACCACTAGGGAGGGAAACTACTACGCGTCCAAAACTGTGAACTGACTATTGTCAGATGATAAAAACTGAGAGAAGGAATATAGTGTTTGATTTGGAAGCCGTAATTTGTTCTACAGAAATAACTTTCTCAAACTTCGAGTTCCGCGTAAAGGAGCTGACAAAACTTTAGCCGTTTTGTTTTTAAGGTATTTACAGTACCAAGAATTAAGCACACAAGAGTGGAGGAAAAGCTATGCTAAACATATTTGTAATAAATGGTCTGCTTTCTTTCTGCCTCCATACTTTCGTCTTGTTGTTGTTGGCTGACTTTAACGTTATGCATGTCAGCTTTGTGCACGTTTGATGCCCCATCCCGCTGTAAGTTGTATATTTTTAGTTTTTCGAGGGCACGCATCTAAGTGGAGTACCTAGTCACTTTTCAGCGGCAAAACAAAATCAATAAATATAGCCAACAATCCAGCCAATTTAAATATAGGTGTAGTGTAGCCTGGAGATAAAAAACAGCCTCATTTTTTAAGTTTTAGTTAAGCTAGCACAGAAGCACAATAATCGCCCATACTATAAGAAATAAACACTGTTTCACGCGAAGTACATCATCATGCAGCCCAGGTATTAATTTAAAATGCCCCATGTTGGTTATGGCGTATCTTTGAGTTCCGTACATGTAACAAGCAATCGCACGTAATGCGATAATCATTATCTTGTACCTCAGCACGTTGCTGTGCCAAAGCAACACGTGTCGATACACGACGTCCTGTATTCATGCGACCTCAATTTTTCAGCTACCGTGACATGCGTTTACCGTGCAGTCACGCGGTCCTACATAAAGACGGTTGGGCTTCTTGAGCTTTGCCTGTGGATTATAGCTTCGACAAGAATGGACTCAAAAGGACGAATCTCTTCAGGTAAATGTTACGTGACGATAGTAGCAGAAGGTACTTAATTTATAACGCCGCCTTGTGTTATTGATTTGGCTTCCTTACTTACTCCGAAAATGCCGGAAACCAAGCAAAGACGTTAGGAGATAAGAACGAACCACGAGAAATTTACCGCCGTCGAGTTTGACGCTGGATTCTATTCCGCTTTTTGATGACATGATAAGCTATACGGGGAGTGAGGGAAATAATTCTGATTTGACCTATGGGGCTCGCGTGGTGTAGTTAACCAAGGCATCTGCAGGAGAGCAGACCATACACATAGCAGTGTTGTGATAAAGACGCATTATTTATGCAGCATGGAGAGCAACAATTAAGGCGTTAGAAGAATGAGTCTAGAAAATAAATGTAATCTTTTTTCATACAATCATTCCAATACCTTTAAGCTGGTGTTTTGGTCAAGGACCGCAGTACTGAAATTTAGGTTTTACAAAACATTCCTAAATTTCGCAAAGGCCAAAAGTTGCTTGCATTCAACTCCGCGCCACTTTTTATTAAATTGATTATGATTCAAAACACAAACACAAAAAAATGCTGAAGTTCTAAAAAGAAAAGTTGATAAATTTAGCGGATGAAGGGCATGTATTTATTGAACCTTTATGTTTATTCAATAAGATAGTATTTACTCATTGATCAGTTAAAAAAAGTTCTCAACGAAGTGCTCAGCGCGAAAGTTTGTTTCGAAACATAAGCTGCTAACGATAATTAAGGAGGGAAACAAAATTGTTTGTTTTTGCACGAAACATTCTAAAGATGTTCAGGATATCAGTGTTCTGCCTCCTTTCTCCCATATCCCAGAAATTAAACACAACCTAAAATAACTGTACACACGTTATTACGGGATGAACGCAAAACTGAAAAACACTGTGCTGAATCATAGCTACTTGATATGCCGGAACTTACTTGTTTAACGGTTTTGCACGTTCACTCAATTTGGGTAAATTTAGAAAATTCCCAGCAAAGCAGAAAAGAGTTAGTTTGTGCCTATATATCCCTGCAAATAATTTCTCTGCTAAAATCTTTCAGCGGTGCAAGACGACAAAAAAGAAATTCGAGAAAGGTATCTGTTCCGAATTTTCCTGCCGTACCAGCCTGCTGTCGTAAATAGGTGGACTATGAATAAAAAGTTTTTTGAAGAAACGAAAGTGCAAGACTACCTGCCAGGGGCTGCTGGCTACGGGTTCATGGACATACCTTTAGAAGACGCGGTGACGACTGGAATGTTGCAGGTAAGTCCTCCTAGCATGACGCTCCTCCTTTCCTTTTTCTCGTCTTTCGTCTGCTAGTGCTGTTTTGCGTTAGGCTCTACCAACTCGCCCAGCAACTTACATTGCTAAATCCGCTCTTCGAAGTAATATATCGGCACTTCGGGGATGGTCTCAGTTGCTTACCACATTGGCAGTTTTTTTAATATTTCATTACTTGTATTTGTTCTATTTGCATATATTTTAATGCTATAAAAGAAGGAAAAATGCAAAATAACTGAACCTTCGCTTAAAGGTACACGCGATAGTGCTTCTACCAGAGTGTATAACACAGTTTAAAACTTACTACTTTAACATAAGCAGCCACCCTTAACAGACGTTAGCAAGTCATAAGCACCACAACGCAGATATCCGGACGAGTTCGTAGGAATACATAGCTGACATCTCCGCATTGAATGCGGAAACCGCTTGCTGTGTCCCAATATTTTCTCTGCCTCCGTGTTTAATACGTGCATGCTAACTATGCAGCAACACAACCCGTTTTGAAGGTGCCCCTCTAATTCACTTAATGCCCCTCTAATTCACTTAATCATAACTACCTGCATGTAGTTATGAAGGAAAGAAGCCAACAGTCGGCGAGGCCAAGGAAAGCGTTGGGGATGGTACTCTATGTATTTTTTTTAATGTCCACCCGGACAATCACAGAAATCAGTAATGCAGTCTGTCTAGGGGAGTGACAATTAAACACAAAGTAGAAGAAAAAACAACGTGCCGATGGTGGGAACCGAACCCACGACCTCTGAACATCGCGTCCGGCGCTCCTCCAACTGAGCCACATCGGCCGCCGTCCCCCCGCCACCTGCCCGGGCATTCATGTTGTCTGCATACGAACCCTGAGAGCGCTCACCAGCGCCACCCCCAGCCACAGCGGCGGACGTGGAACGTCCCCTGCTGATGAGCGCTCTCAGGGTGCGTATGCAGACAACATAAATGCCCGGGCAGGTGGCAGGGGGGACGGCGGCCTATGTGGCTCAGTTGGAGGAGCGCCGGACGTGATGTTCGGAGGTCGTGGGTTCGGTTCCCACCATCGGCACGTTGTTTTTTCTTCTACTTTGTGTTTAATTGTCATTCCCCTAAACAGATTGCATTACTGATTTCTGTGATTGTCCGGGTGGACATTAAAAAATATACTTAGAGCACCATCCCCAACGCTTTCCTTGGCCTCGCCGACTGTTAACTTCTTTCCTTCATGAATTATGGCGAGCACCCTCATTTCCCCTTAGTTGGTCTACATGTAGTTATGATGACAAGGCAGTTGAAAGCTTCTATGAAGATGTAGATTTGGCAATGCGAAAAGTAAAGACGCAGTATACTGTACTTACGGGCGACTTCAATGCCAAGGTAGGGAAAAAGCAGGCAGGAGACAAGGCAGTAGGTGACTATGGCGTTGGTTCTAGGAATAGCAGGGGGAAGTTACTAGTTGAGTTTGTAGAGCGCAAAAACTTACGAATCATGAATACTTTCTTCAGCAAACTGAAGAACCGGAAATGGACATGAAAACGTCCTAACGGAGAGACTAAAAAAGGAATCTACTTTTTAATGTGTTCAACCCCCGCCATTATGCAAGATGTAGAGGTAATCGGGAAAGTGCGATGCAGTGACCACAGGATGGTGAGGTCCTGAATTAGCCTAAATCTGAAGAAGGAACGCAACAGATTTGAGGGGGAGGGCAGAAGAGTTCAGGATCTCTCTACAGAATAGTTATTCAGCTATGAGGATGACTACATTACCCTAGAGGCAAGGAACAATAATTTCAGAGATATCATAACTGAGTGCGCGGTAGACGTAGGCGGTAGGATATTAGAGAGGATACCAGTAAGCTGTCTAAGGAGACGAAAGATTTGATTAAGAAACGACAGAGTATGACAGCTTCCAATCCAACAGACCAGATCGAATTGGCCGAGATACCAAAGCTAATCATTAAGCGCAAGGTGGCCGATGTAAGGAAGTATAACATGGAGAAAATTGAGCATGCTGTAAAGAACGGGGGAAGCCTTAAAACGGTAAAGAAGAAATTGGGCATAGGCAAAAACCAGATGTATGCGATAAGGGACAAGGCGGGCAACGTCTTCACTGATATGGGCAAGATAGTGAAAGTAGCCGAGGAGTTCTATACAGATCTCTACAGTAGCCAAAGTAGTCAGCACCGTAATACGATTGGCGGTAGGGAAAAACAGTCAGACGTTCCACCAGTGACGAAGGACGAGGTCAAGAAAGCACTAGAAACTATGAAAAGGGGGAAATCAGCTGGAAAGGATCAGATAACTACAAATTTGCTGAAGGACGGGGGGGGGGGGGGGGATATCGTGCTAGAAAAACTGGCCACCCTGTATACACAGTGCCTGGTGTCATCGACGATACCGGAACCATAGAAGAATGCAAACATCCTCATTCACAAGAGGGGGACTCTAAGGACCTTAAACATTACAGACCAATCAGCTTACTGTCTGCTACGTATAAGGTATTAACTAAGGTAATCGCTAATAGAATCACGACAACCTTAGACTGCAATCAAGCAAAGGATCAAGCAGGGTTTCGGAAATGGTATTCTACTATCGATCATATCGATGCCATCAATCAGGTGATATAGAAAAATGCTCGGAATATAACCAGCTCTTATACATAGCATTCATTGATTACAAAAAGCATTTGACTCAGTTGAAACCTCGGCGGTGATGAAGGCATTGCGAAATCAGGGGGTAGACGAGCAGTACGTGAAAGTGCCGGAAGGTATATATAGTGGCTGCACAACAACCATAGTTCTGCATAAAGAAAGTAACAAAATTCCCATAAAGAACTGTGTTAGGCAGGGAGATACAATCTCCCCAGTACTATTCACAGCTTATTTAGAGGAAGTATTCAGAAACTTGGAATGGGAGCAGTTAGGGATAAGGGTAGATGGAGAATACCTCGGTAATCTGCGATTTGCTGATGACATTGCCTTGCTAAGCAACTCGGGGGATGAACTGCAAATAATGATTGATGACCAAGACAGGAAACGTAGAAAGGTAGGCTTGAAAATCAATATCCAGAAGACTAAGGTATTGTTCAACAGCCTCGGGAAGGAACAGCAGTTTACATTAGGTAGCGAAATACTGGAAGTAGTAGGCGAATATGTCTACTTAGGACATGTAGTAACCGCAGATCCGGACCATGAAAAGGAAATAACAAGAAGAATAAGATTGGGATGGAGCGGATTTGGCAAGCACTCGCAGATTGACTAGCAGCTTACCGGTATCGTTCAAGAGGAAAGTATACAACAGTTGCATCTTACCTGTACTCACCTATGGGGCTGAAACGTGGAGGCTAACCAAGACAATCCAGAGGGCTATGGAACGAAAAATGGTAGGGGTAACATTACGAGATAGAAATCGTGCAGAGTGGGTCAGAGAAATAACTCAAGTTACCGACATTCTAGTGGAAATTAAGAAGAAATGGACATTGGCAGGACATGTAGTGCGAAGAGAGGATAACCGATGGTCGCTGAGGGTAACAAACTGGATTCCAAGGGAAGGAAAGCACAGCAGGGGCGGCAGAAAGTTAGGTGGCCGGATGAGATTAAGGAGTTCGCAGGGGTCAAGTGGATGCAGCTAGCACAGAACCAGGGCAAATGAAGAAATATGGTAGGGCCTTCGCCCTGCAGTGGGTATAATCATGCTGCTGATGATGATGGTGTTGACAATTCATAGACTACGCGTTGCTGGCCCTTCAAGCGTTCATAAAGCCTGGGTTTGAAACCGAAATGGATAACATATGGAGTGTTACAGGAACTTCCTCTGCAATTTCGCCTTTATTTAGAGCCTGCTTCAGTTCGCTTGATGAAAACCTCAGCTTAACAGACAATGATACACAGAAAGATACACACAGAGAAAAGGACGATGGTACACTCACCGTTAATTATTCACACCCGAGCACATTCTTTTAAGTGCAGCAAACTTCTTCCTTCACTGCATTTTTCATCATGTGTGCAGACCAGCTACCTCAAGATGCTAGAGTACTGCTTCAGTTCATTTGTTTAATTGGAACCACCTTTCTATATCTGCCCCACGCATGATGACTGCGATGGACAAAGCCGTCGTCAGGTTGTTAGCAGATGGAGAGTCTAACGTTTTCGTGTAAAATACACGCACGTCCTAGAAACTCATTGTTTTCGGCTGAGGTGGCCAGATAATGTGAATTTTCCTGCAAAAGCAGCAGGCCAGGCGTATTTACACGGTTGCAATAATGAAGCCAGTGGTACCTAAAGGTACCTGGTACCAGTGGTACTTGGCACGGTTGCAATAATGAAGCTAGTGGTACCTGTATTTCACCTCCCCGTCCGTCTAAAAGCCTTTAAATGGTGTGCGTCGAGGCCGGCGCGCCTGCTGCTATTTGCAGGACCGACAGGTGCTCGCACAAACTCCACTCTTTTCGAGCAAGGTCCACCTCATGGTCGTAATCTCGGGCATATCACGTTCGCTCACATACATGCGAGCGTCTAAATCTATCGCTAGATATATGCACGGAAATGTTCATTGGACAACCACCAGACCTTTTAATAGTGCAGTATCCTTGCACAGGGAAACCAAATAAGGCGTATTTGATAACTGATAATGCTGGGTAATAATAATTTGGTCACTAGGCTAAGACACAATTCTGGTTTAGAAAATCATTGGTTATGTTTGGGTACGCAAATTTTTTCCAAAGATATAAACACTTGAAACTCATGGCTGTCCACCGAAATACGCATTGACAATTGCGTATTAGGAGAGGTACTGCTAGGAAATGGCTCTCATGAAGCTCTCTATCTTATAATGGAAAGATAGCACGTCCACAACAAAAGGGGTCTCCGAAATATTTTAGGACTTCGGCTTTATGCCACAAATGATGGTTTGAATCGCGGAACGGACATAGGTTAAAAATTCCAGTTTTATTTCCGTCTCCTAAATATAGTTGGGCCTTTACTATATTACTTATTACGCGAGTCATGGCTTAATGACCACTTCCTTGATTACATGAAGTGAGGTCGTAGTCAGAATGTAATAACGTCACTGCTCCGCTTAAACTATCTGAACCTAAAAGATGGAATATGATACACATAATAGCTGCAAATATCTCTATATAGGAAGAGTTGCATGTGTCTTTAGGTAATAAGAGTCAGCACTCATAAATTCAGATTTTCGTAGACCTGCCTGTAATGACGTGATTAACAAAAAAATATTCGGGCCACTAACTGCACCTCCCGGAAGCCAGCAGCAAGACTGGTTATGTTTAGCTGGCTGTCGGCTGCATACCACCACAATTTCTACCCTGAAAAAGACACGACGAGCGAAAGAGCACATTTACGCTCAACAAGAAGGAATATAAGTGTTCTCCGGTTGCTCGCTTGTGGCACAGGTTAGCGTGCTTAGGTGGGGCCTTTAAGGATGTTAGTTCGAGTCATTGTGTCTAAGGAAATATGTTTCTCAATATAAATGTTGTATATTAACCGTAAAAATGTTTCGGTGAAATTAGAAAACCAAGTCCTGTATAAAATTCGCTTAGTGCGTTTTGTAGGCCTGTCTTGTTTCGGCTACTCTAAAAGCTAGACACCAACGCCCCCGAAAATAAAGACAATCTTGACCGGGGCTTATATTCCCATTTATATCCTTGTCATGTCCTGTCTCAGGCATAACTTCTTTCGGTTCCTAAGTAGTTTATCTCCGTTAAAATTGTACCTCGCCTCAAAAAAACAAACACAAAAGTGGGAGTCGGACTGGTCCTGGTTACTTGAAACATCTATATGTGAACGGTGGAAAATGTAAGCCAAGGGAAAGGCACACACTGAATAAATGTACAAGGTCGATAACGCGCTGTTAGTGGTTAGAATCTGAGTCACCGCGGAGTTCATTCGTAATTAAAGGGGCAGTACTTATATTTGAGATTTTTTCCCATATCATTTTACCACCCCACAGACCTCATGGCTCACCTCATTGTCATTAAATGGAAGTTTTCTGGTGATTCTATGTTTTATGCTGTTACTTAGCAAGTTCCGATTGAGTGCTTGTATAGTATATCATGTCCTCCATTCCGCTCTCTAGATTCATTATCACAGAATACACTTTTACAAGCTGCAATTAACAAATGTTAACAAGCAAATGTTACGCCGGTGGTTTCAATTTTCATAGGCCTTCCTAAAGAGCGTGCAGAACGTGGAAAAGAAAAGGATAATCATAGCCGCAGACATAAGCACCTTTGGAAGTAAAACACTTGGTGAACCGCCGTCTACATTTCAACGGTGAGTACGAAATGTTTGCACGCTGTTAACCATTGGCTTACCTTCCTGCTAATAACAAGGTCAGTGAAGATGAAGGGCACTAGCTTGCTCAGCAGTTGCTGTGTTCTGTATATAAATATAAAAACGTCGAGGTCAAAGGAGACAGCATGCCAGGAGCAATACTCACACACACAGCAGGCGGGTTTGTCAAGGTTACTGTGTGTAGCGAAGATAATTTAGATTTGGTGCCATCATCGGGCAGGCTTATATAGCCTACTGAAAAAATGATGCTGGCTAAACTTTTCTGCACAACATTGTTTCATACAAAGCAGCTCAATAAAAAGGGAAGGCAACTAGTAAGCAGATGTTTCATAAGGTACGATAAATTGAAATCGGCATTTTAGCGCCTGAAATGTTGCAAATTGTATGGCGAAAATTTTACCCGTTGTGAATCGGATGTTTGCTGAAATTCCTACTTGCTCGTTCTTAAATTCACATAGGAGGTCTATAATACAATCCATTAACCCATATAGTGAGAACACTCTAATACCTATTTACCTTTCAGTCTTTTTGACCTGTGGGTGTAAATTGCAGTTTCCTACAATTCAGGTAGCCTCGTTCAGTCATTGCGTCTATAAAGACAGCATGACGGGAGGTCAGTCAGATAGTGTGCTTCCGATACCCACGCAGAGTGCATGTCCTCTGTGATGCCTCCATTTACGCTTAGCTGTACTGAATGTCAATTTGTGTAAGAGTCCGTGAATCTAGAAGGCATTCCAGAATACTAAGTGCGCGGCAGGTTCACAAAATGAAACATTTGTAAGCCTATTTAGCTATTTCATTACGAATAAGGAACAAAATGGCAATGTTAGAAGTGCGACGTAAATTTCTGTCGACATACTATGTAAAATTTAAAAGTAACTTTTGCTAATTGTTATGCCTGTTTTACAGGTCATCCTTATCACGTGAATTTGACGACATCATGAATCTCTAGTTATAACAGGCGACCCACTATGAAATGATCTTGATCACATAACTTAGTCAATTTCTAGTTACCGCATAGTAGACCACCTCTTGCACATACTGTAATGTGCATAGTAGAGTACGTGCTCTACCGCATCGGTCTAAAGCAAGTAATCCTTTATTTCGCGCGACGAATACTCGGAACTTTTTAAAAACTACACGTTAAAAAATATCCATTTCGGTTTGTTTACATTAATATGTAAATCAAGAGAGAGCAAGCAAAAGGTGGTTTCCCACCTGACAGTGGCCTGCTCTTCCTGAACACTAAAACAATGTATCGCATATGTTAGGACTCTTATACATTGTGATCAGGATAATTCAATAAAAAATCACCGTCGTAGCCTTGCTTGGACAGAAAAAAATGCAAATCATGCTTTTTCATTTTCCATTGCTGTTCCTTGTACAAATATAGCAGATAATTCTCGACTTAGACAATTACCCAAACAGAAACAAAGCAAGGAAAGCTTCACAGGAATTTATATGAAAAACAAGCAAGAAAATCAGAGAACGTATTTTGTAATCAAGGAAAGACATCGCCTGGTGGCACGTTAGTTTATAAAACTTCTTCAGGACACTCTTCTTGAATGTTGTAGTAAATCTTCATGGGAAGGCAAGTATAGTAAGCAGATGTTTCATAAGCTACGATAAATGAAAAATCTGCATTTAAGCGCCGGAAATGTTGCAAATTGTATGGCGAAAATTTTATTCGTTGTGAATCGGATGTTTGCTCAAATTCCTACTTGCTTGTTCTTGCCAGTGTATAAATGAGATTAGGTAATTTCTTTTGTTAGAGTTTGTCAGTAGAACGCAGACAATGTTTTACAAAATATTCAAAGTATTTAAACAAATGTTAATGTTCTCAATAGCACGAACAGCTCGCTTTTGCAGAGTCAAAAGCTTGTTCATTTGAGTGGCAGAGCCCCATACGAGTAAACTTTAGTACAGGTGTGAGTTAACTAGTGAATAGTAAATCTAAATAATATAATCTAACGAATTATATATAGCAAGTCTTTAACGGGTAACATTTGGTCATGTACAACTACTGCTGTAGTTTTGATAGAACAACAGAGATTTGCACAACACACGCTCTTTCCGATATATGCTTTGCGATATTGTAGTAAGTGGTGGAACCAGGGATGCCAGACATTGGGTGACAGCGGAATATACCAGTTGCCCCTGGGAAACTTAGCCCCATAATTTTATAAGCGATTCTTTCCAACGATTGGAGAATTCAGTGAATGGCTGTGAGAGTGGCGTGTTATAACTAATATTCTTTCCGCAATCTTGATTAAAAGTTTACGCGGAGCTTTAGACCATGTTTAAAACGTTTGAAAGGAAGATTGAATTAGTGACGTTTTTTCTATAAGAATTTAGCCTCCTCACTGCAACAACTTTATTTTGATTCCAGATAACTATTGTGCTCCGTCATGACGCAAATACACATCAGCTTTCGTTTTTGGAAAAACCTATGTGGTTCCGACAACGCTGAAAATATTGTCACGTATCATATATGATACACCATGCAGTCACCATGCAGACTTTTTCTGAAAATCTCAAATTACATATGAGCGTTTCTATCTGAACGAGAATTACATAATAGATCACAGAACTGCACGTTCTTGAAATAAAGTAAATATCCAAAAATATATGATCCAAAGACATGTGCGTAGCGTTTGGGGCCCATCTACAAGAGGGGTTTTTCGTACAGCGCTTTCTGACCGCATGATCTCGAATCTAGCCAAGTGTCCTCATGAGAGTGCCGGAGTACCAGGGCGGCGGAGAGCCCATTCGTTTCACTATATTCAAAGCGGTTAACTGTCTGCTTAAGCAGCGATCTTCTGTCAATAACAACTTGGCGGATTACCCAGCATGCATCGCTTCGTTCAAGCTCCTTATATGATGTCCAAATAGGAAGAAAAGAAGCAAGACTAATTTGGGCTTGCGCGCTTGACCTTATAGGGGGATCTCATGGGTAATATTGTGGTTGCCCCTCATTAACTTGCTCACACGGGCCCCAAAGGCCCGTGTGTGTGTTGTGTGATATTTGAGTTGGTTAAAAATTGCGTGAGCTGTAGGCGTTCAAATATCGGACGGTTATTAAGAACAGATGTACCGGCTCCAGTTATTTAAATTATTCGGATTCTGTCCGTTCTCCAGTCATCTGGTAATAAGCCGTCGTTCACTGATTTTCTAAAAAGTACAGAAATACATGAAACACTAATTTGCATTAAACTTCGTAACAGCATTAGGAGTGTCATCTGATCCAGAGACGTTTAAGCCAGGATTTGAGAATATATAATACAAGAGAGCCGTAGTCATGGTAAGCACCGATTTGAAATAATCGCCCGTAGCCGTGTAGCCATATTATCACGCTCCCACTACCATTTACTTTATAAACTTTCCCACAAAATGGTTTGATGAACAATTATTTGCTTAGCAGAAAAGTATCTTATCATGGGCAACCCCCCCCCCCCCCCATTTGTGTTTGCGATTTTTCATTCATGATTATTGGAGAACATTTTCTTACTGATTTTTTTTTTTTCAGTTTTCATCGCGAACGTAATGCGCCGACACACGAAACTTTTGAAAAATCGGATAGGTCACTCACATTGCCACTGAAAGCTCTAAATGGGTCATAATTAATGTCGAGCGTATCAGCACGTGATTCCTAATCTGCAGAGAAATAAATGACCCCAGCTGGCAGTGATCAATGGGAGCAAAACAGCTTTATCTGATATTCCGGGCGTTACTTAGTATTCGATAATGCTTTGACGAGAGCATTTGCGACAAAATAGGTCAATTGAATTCGAACGATTGTGCACTCTAGTAGAATAAGGATGGACAGTTGGGCGAGTTGGTACAATTGCATACTGGGTGGAACAGCGCGAAAAGACGAAACACACAAGAAGAGACGCACAACAGACGAGCGCAGTTATTAGAAGCATTCACAGCGCTCGTCTGTTGTGCGTCTCTTCTTGCGTGTTTCGTCTTTTCTCGCTGTTCCACCCACTATGCTTGTAGAATAAGTAGTCAAGGGTTCGACGAAGGTTCGTCCGGTCAGGCACGGTAGTTGAGTAAAAAGAATTACAGTCACTGACCAAGTCAACATGAAAAAAGACGTTTCAGAACTCCTACGGGTTCCTTGATCAGAATGAGGCCGACAAGGCGAAGGAATGGAAGTTCAAGAAAAAAATTTCGACAATGTTAAGCAGGTCAGACTTAAAGTATCTATCACGATTTTTGCTAAATTGCGTGAGAATACTACGTATACCCACTCCACAGCGTGTCTGCCGGGGTTAGCATATGATTCAGTTTTATATGGCACTCCACCCGTTTTGATTTAGTAGCAGTTCCGCAAATGAGTTAAGTGGCCCTATATGGTTGCTAAAATAGAACGAGCATTATATTTATAACATAATACCAATAGTGTTCAGTGCAGTGGCTGATGTATTCAAGAAGCTATTTTTCGGACCCAACAACAGCACGTTTGAAAAACAACTATTCAAAACCATTAACAAATAACCTGAACAAGCTGCGCTAGATTTTGAATTTTTGTTATGGCAATAACATTGAAGCAAAGTAATTCAGTAGCATGCAATTTTCAGTTACATTTCTTGGGCTATATATCACCACAATAGGCAAATAAACCTTATATATAATTAAAATGGCAATTGAGTGCGTGTTTTTGTGGCCTGTAGAACACTGGCCAATTTCTGGCTAGTCTGCCTTTTAGGTCTCCATACAGCCATTAAGACCTGTGATGTGCCTCTGCTCATATTATTATTGGCAAAGCGTTGCATCTGGCGCTTGCTTTTGTGTACCCGCCTGCCATCAGCTTTGTCGGCACGTTTCGCGGCATACCTTACGTTGGACGCGTAACTAATCATTTACAGTTTGTTTAGAATATATTTGAGGAATTCTCTAATTTGATGAGGCGCTGCATTTTTTGCTAGAAGTCATGAGACAGCAGCCGAAAATAGAGTGCCAAAACAGTGTCTCCTTCTTTGCAGCGTTGGGCTTCTTGTTGTATTCAGGAAAACATGTGCTTGCGAGAAGAGAGGATTATGGTACGAAAAGGCATATTTGGTAAGTTTGCCATCGAAAAATGACGAAAGTTTGTGAGTTTATTTCCAGCTGGCTACCAAAGTGAGGTATTAGTTAGAGGGAAGATCACTTTGAAAAGATTTCAGTTCAAGTATTTTTTTACGAGGCTAATGCAGCGTGCAATACAAAGCAACGGTTTCTTGACATGTAACTAATATTCTAAAGCGGTAAAGTTTAAGCGAGAAATGTATAGTTCATTAACATTTGGAGTTGCGTGAGTCAAACTACGCAAGCTAATGATAGTCCTGAAATATGAAAGCAGCTTGTGGTAAGGTGATCTGTGCTCTCTCCGCGAGAGTTTCGCACCACTGCCTGATTTTAGTATTGCTCAGGATTTGGCCTGTTTCATTGCTTTGTACGCTTCTTTCTATTAGTAAGAATTACTGGGAATTTGTACAAGCTATAGTGTGCTCAGGAGGGAATTTAAAAGAAAATTATGCGAAATACATGCACCTTACTGGCCCCGTAATCCACAATTCACAAACAAAGCACCGCCACGGTGTTTCAGTGGTCGCGGCCGCTGCGGCCGCTCTTTGACGGAGGCGAAAAGCAAGACTACTGTAGGCTGTGCGATGTCAGTGCATGTTAAAGCACTCAGGTGGTTGAAATTTCCAGAGCCCTCACCTCCGGCGCTTCTGAAAGGCTTTTAAGGACGGCATAGAGTAAATCACATCGTGGAACAAAAATATTTAAACCTTCCCTGAACCACTGTCGCCCATCAACCATGGAAGCAACGGTTGATTACGAATGTCGAGTGACAGTGATTTCGATTACATCGTAAATAGGGCTTCAAATCCAGTCCTGTCACGAAAGTTTTCTTGAATGCTGTGATTTTAGACTCATGTGGGGCATTTACTCAGGTGGCCCCAACTTTACACACGACAGCGACTGAAATGCACCGGGTCGATACGTATAGGAAACTCCTCGAGTATGAAAAAAGAATGACCGTAGCAGGTATTAGAGGCATTCACGTACAGCCGGAAACTCGAAGTAGAAACCAAATTTAGCCTCGTAATACAATGCTATTAGACAGTCGTGAACACAAAACGAACACAAGCTTGAGTTTTCTGTGTTCTTTTGTGCGAAATTCGAACCACGAAGCATTACGACATGCAAGATTGTGGTATACTACTTCTCCTTTTTTGATACAGGACCAAGCCTATGCAGTGCAGCTGAAGCTCGCAGTGAAAGTGGGGATCACAACTACAGCAGCTGTGGCTGACTTTACCGGGTTCAACCACACAATTGGAACATGTTCGTCATGCAAACTGTCACCGAAAGTTTATAGTGTGAGAAGGCACTAATACTATCGTGTGGCAAAACATTTCAGCGCAGCATTGCTTTTTAAAGATTTATAAAAAATATTGTATCGTAATTATTGACGTTTACACCACGTAATTTTCCTCTACTATGCAACGCAACCTTGAAAACAAAACGCACTTGGTGGTGTGCCAAAAAATCATCATCATCATCATCATAATCATCATCATCAGCCTGATTATACCCACTGCAGGGCGAAGGCCTCTCCCATATTTCTCCACGTAACCCGGTTCTGAGCTAGCGCATCCACTTGACCCCTGCTAACTTCTTAATCTCATCCGCCCACCTAACTTTCTGCCGCCCCCTGCTACGCTTTCCTTCCCTGCCAAAAATTACCAATACTTTTTATATAAGCCCAGGAAAACAGAAAATATATATTTCAATATAAGGTCCTTTTCTCTGAGTATTTGCTTTCAATGATAGAACAATCATCGGGGTTTATTCTAACTTTATTTTTGCAGGCATGCAAAGATAATCAACCAACAAGAACCGACAGGTTCCAGTGCAAGGACGGGTGGTATGGTGCGGAAACTACGGAGTCCCTAATGGACATGGTATTAACATATTCTTTATTATTACAATTTAAATATGCCTTTCAAGCAACATGGTATTTCCGCTTTTGCTCGTTTGCTCACGCGGGTCACCTATTACTGCTATGGTGTCCGAAATGTTAGCACCGAACAATGTTGGCATTTGGTTTTATTAGTGCTTCAGCAAAGTATATTTATTCAAGACACAACCTCCTATGTCTGTCAACTAGGCCGAATATACATAGAAGTAAACTTTTAGGTTACTTTTATATAAATAAAAATATTTCTTGTACGAGAAAACATCGTGCCGTAGGGAAGCTCCATGCTGAATAGCCCATACGTGCTCGATCTCAGCAGTTTGGCGAGTTATACCGAGGACGTCGTTAACTTGTGCAAGTGCGTGAATACGCAGATGTCACAGGCCGACGAGATCAGCAAATTCTGAAAGGAATCGATGATGACAACTTTCACATGTTGCTTGCGCGAGACCTTCGCACTGTCGCAGTTTTCACACTGTCAAAGCAGAGGGTCATGACTCACGATTACAACACGCAAAGTGGATCGCTTGCTGGCCTGACCTATGCAAGTGAACCGTCTGCGCTCCTGCCGCAGATCAAGAGATTCTTTCGTGAAGAAGTTGTTCGACAGCTCTCTTGTTTCCCGCCATGAAGAGCCTTCATACCTAGCTTCCAGTCTACGCCTGGCTATTCAAGAACAAGTAGCTGAAGCTCTTCCTCCCGCCCCTCGACCCATAGCTGTCGAGCCCCGTTGACCTCTGCGGCTGCTATTGCCCGACCACCACCTACCCGCACAGTTCCTTCGATCCCCTGCACAACCGGTATACTCTTGCGCACTACTGTTAATCGTCCGACCTGCTACGTCTGCGGCTTCCCAGGTCATGTGGAGCGGAACCCGTCGATGTATTAGCGCCCCACGTCCGCCTCCCGACGTTTCCGGTTACTGGAGCCAGCGCCAGTAGTCTTTTCCTTTTTCCTGCTGAGCCTCTTTAATCCCGTCCACTATCTCCTGAGCTCATCGCCTCTTCTCCTTCACCTTCCGTGACATTTCTCCGAAGCGACGAGTTAAACTGCGCGAAGACACACAGGCAAAAACAAGGCGCAGACTTCCAACTAGTATTATTCACGAAACAGCTGGCTTATATAGACTCTCAGGAAAACAATGAATACACTATCGCGGAAAACGCATCGACAGGTACAACAGCAAATTATGGCAGAATCAGAACAGTGCCCAGACGGCCATAGACGTCCGACGGACAACCGACGGACGCTCTTTGTCGAAGGTTCGGACGTCCGACGGAAAACCGGTTATGTTCGACATACGTACAGCGGACGTCTGTCGGACTACCGTTCGTAGATCCGGATCGCGTCCCACGGACGTACGACGAACAGGCGGAGGCGGACATTAGGACGTTTCCCGGAGCTTGCTCGCAGGGCCCGCTATTGGTGTAATAACTTGCCGATAACATTCGTGTAAAGCTCAGCAAGCATGTGCCATGGAAAGTTCAGCCACATACTAGTGCTCAATGCCTTTGTCGTGAGAGAGAATATGCAACGTGTTCAAGTTTCCTGTATTCTGCTTTACTTTACCACAACAAAGCACTGAACAGCAGCGTGCAAATAAAACGTCCACCAAAGAGGCACATATGCTAGCTCGCTTTACACAAAAGTACCGTTCCTGAAAACATGCTAAGCGCATAAGCATACATGCATGCGAGGTTGTAAAAACAGCATTTTCGTTTTTTAGGCTTTATTGCAAAAACTGCTTGCAAAAATAGATAGAATGGCATGGTAAAATGCAGGCCAACTGAAGTATTAAGAATCTACTTGAAGAATTTGTTTATTATCCCTGGCCGTGGCAGCTTTTCTCCTTGGGGAGGTGGAGGAGGAAAAGGTATTTATTGAAAACTAATATTTGGGAACTAGCGAGGAGATGACAGAGTCCTCGTGGGCGGCCTCCGCAGGACGGGATTCCAGAAGCCGCTACTCTCCTGCGCATTCGTTTGATCAGCTGTTGCTGGTCTTGTAGGCCTAAGCTGGAAAGAGCAGGTTGGCCTCCTCCTAGAAAGGAAGGGAAAATGAAATTCAAGTTATATGTGCTGAATTTTGATTAGACATCTCTAAGAACAACTGCCAGTTTCCCTCAACTGCTTTTTTCAGATGGCACTTTATGTGAGCATCTCCCTTCAAAACGGTCATATAACTGCAGCAAAACCCATGCAGAACACTAAAAGATACCAAAGTAGTTTGACCAAAATCTGGCATTCAGTATTTTAATGTTTTTGTCGCCTTTTTGAACATGCCACTCTGACCAAACATAGCATGTTATAAATGTTTGCTGCTATGCGCCCTCAGCAATGCCTTAGACATGGATTACACGTGCAG
Source organism: Amblyomma maculatum (assembly GCF_055883805.1). NCBI lineage: Eukaryota > Metazoa > Arthropoda > Arachnida > Ixodida > Ixodidae > Amblyomma > Amblyomma maculatum. The sequence goes on from NC_139352.1 coordinate 105,628,339, forward strand.
AGGAACTAAGCATAAAGGATGCTGTATATTAACATAAGGCACAGCCAGACCATTGCAGTATTACACAGGTACGCATTGGCGGCAGAAACCTGCATTTTGAGTGGGTTAACAGGCAAATTTCTAATGGCATTGTTTCTGCTCTGAAAAGAACTGATCAATAATGACTTCATTTAAAATTGGTACCTTTTTATTCTGTAAACTGCACAATGTTTCGCTGGTTTCCATTTACCTTTCCTGAAGACACTCCCTGGGTGTGGCAGGGGTATATCGACATCAATATCTAGGCTACAAGCATCTAGTAAGCGTCTCCTTAGAGCAACTGTGATGAAGTAACTTATGTAAGTGTAATTGATAACACGCAAGCGGAAGCAGCAGAATAAAGAGATATTTAACATGTGGCTTAAGCCTAATGTGGAAGCATAGCCCACCGCAGTGATTGCGCAGTTTTCATATTTCTACAAGAGTTAAAAGTGAATTTATTTGTTTACCCACAGCGCTATATGTAGCATTACAACAGCAAGGCTTAGTTACGCAAAACACTAAAGGAAGCTGAGAGCAACAAGCTCCTGATGTATTTCCTGCAGTATACAGTATGGATGTTAAATAGTTACTGACATATGGTTTCATAATTTTGACAAATAGCTGTGCATGTATGTCATGGATTTCTCAATAACGAATCACAAATTACAAAAAAAATTATGGTCTGTATAGTTGCTGCCAGCTGTTCACAAGAAACACTGTACCTGATGTAAGGAGAGGGTAGTGGCGGCCGAATACACTGCCCCTGTCCAAGAATGGCCCATAATTTTCCACTATGTAATATCGGGGAAAAAGGTGTGGTGACCGCACAACTGCAAAGCGCACAACTTTCGCATCGACCAGGAGTCTCAAACCATACTTGTCAAAGTGAAAGTTCTTTCATGCGTGCTAGAGCAATAAGGTCACAATTAATTTACATTGCGATTCTAGTCCAAAATCTCCAGAAGTACAGTCCAGAGAATTTGGCCCCCGTAGTATAAGCCACCACTTGGTTAAGAGATTAGTAATAAGAAGTGTATAAAAGACATGAGTGCTGTGCGATAGCCGTATGTATAAAAATGGTATTGACATTGGAGTACTGCCCTAAGGCAGGGCCTAGGACATTACAAAAGCAAGAGAAAGTGTCCGCTGGGCCTCATTTGAACGGAAAAAAGGGGGAGGGGCAATAGAAAGCTACCTTGACAGATAGTACTGCATGTTTATTTGTGATATCAAGCCTCAGTTAGCAATAAAGATATCACAGTTTTGTGGAAGATTTGGGAGCCTTTTGCTGCTTTCTTGCAGGATTGGACAAAGGAGCTCACCATATCTTCAGAAGGGCATGTTATATAGAAACGAAAATAGTGAATTTACTGCATCTGGCCACAACAACTTGCGCTCCGAGAGGAAAATGAACAGAAAAGTTTATACAGGAATGTACATATATACAACAGGTGAAACAACGAGCACTACCTAAGCCGATGTGGCAAGAGATCAAAATCTAGTTCAGAACAAGTTCTCCAGGCCGCGGGGCCCAATTTCATCAACTTCGGGACCCAGCCCAAATTTTTCATCCCCCAATAAGAACGAACTCACACATGACTAGCTTAGACATTTCGACATATCTGTTAATTTCCATAAGGTTTTTCACCCTCTCTCTAAAACAAACAATGCAAAAGAGACAACAAATTCGTTTCACAACAAATGGAATTTAGAAAATGGACCTCGAAATGATTGGCTCACTAGGGCACATGACACGCCCCATGCCTTCACTGTGTTATGCAAACTCCCTCTCCCCTAGGAAAGAAAAAGAAAACTAATAAAAAGACATCAAAATGGAGTACCACGTGCGCAACCATTGCCCAAAGCTTGAACCGTTGGCGGCTCCTTTTATAGGGCAATTATGGGCGTCCGAGTCAGCCCTATTTCGGACCACATCAGAAGATCCAAACCGCGTCCTCCCACTCCGCATCTTACCGTCACTGTTACACACTTGCCCTGATATCCGTTCAACGCCGCCGGCTGTCTCCCATCATGGTTGGCACCCAGGGTTGGAATCGTCACCGAAACCCACTCAGGGCGCCTGCACCGATTATTTGTCACTTTTATGGGCTCCCCGTCAAGAAGGCCCTACACCCTTAAGCCTGTCAAAGTTTGTTCTTTGAACAATGTGCCGCCCTTCCATACGAGGTGCTCGTTTCAAAGCTGCGCTGCCTTCGGGCAGTAGGTCCAGTCAGCGTACTAAGGGGTCGTTGGTGTATATTGTTCGTAAAGCTCCTTAAAAAAAAAGAACCCCTACATGACGCAGCGATAAGAACAAACTGCCTGTCCTCGCGTCTTCAAGCGCGACCGCAAAGTCCTCAGAAAAAGGGGCTCTTTTCCCTCTGCCTACATGTCCCTTAAGCAGGACCCTGCTGTACCTGCTTCTCAGTGCGCATCTTCACGACTCCTGCCCGACGGCAAGTGGGAGACGGCCGCAGCTGGCCGCAGCTGACCCCAAAAAAGTAGACGGTCCTAATGGTGCCTAGCATGCCCACCAATCACATTCAAAAATCATTAAAGGAATGAAAGCAACACATCAGATAACGCTACAATATTTAAAAGTGCGAAGTCTACAACTCCAAGTCATGTAAATATGTGTACAACTCTGCACATCAACTAGACAGAAACAATGCAGAGTTAACTAATAATTAGTGTCTGGTAGCACTACTAAAACTGGGATAAAGGCTACGGGGGGCTACGTTTATTAGTGCCGTTTTGCTTTTAAACTACAATACCATACTTTAGCAATACGGAAAGTTCAGCTAGTTGGTACATGATTGCAAATTACCAGCGCTGCGACGGAGAACACCTGCGTTTCTTCAAATAAACTTTCAGTTGATAAGCGCTTGTCCTTCTACTTCCTCTCTCGTTGTTGTTCCCGTCGCAGCGCTGGTAATTTGCAATACCATACTTGTTGCAAGCTTAAGATGAAAGATTCACACCTGTCGCACCCACAGCAATGAAACACACATCTGATTCAAGTATGCAGAGAAAGAGCAAGCTAAACTACTACAGACGTTGTTTGTTGGTTGTTTGTCTGGCATTTCTGAGCGTGAAAAAACTGACCTGTCAGAAGCATGTATATGAATAAGGATCCAATGACACTGAATGCATCTGATTTTCTGGAGTGGCTTTTCTTTGCTGGCCACATATGAGGTGAGCTATAAGTTATCCCACTTAGCCTAGCTTTATCTATGAATGAGAGCTATAGCAGGTACACAGTCGTCCACTCTTAGGCTGCACACTCGAGTTCGTGGCATGCGCTTTTCGAGATATCACTGCGCCCATCGCAGCCGCACACCGTAGCAACGAGGCAGACAGCGTGAAGTAGCAGCCTCCAGTCCTTCTACCGCCATTGGGGTCCCGAAGTAGGTTCCCCCTGTGTTTTTCAGGGCAGGCTCCCCCCCCCCCCCCCCTGTATTTGTATCTGATACAAATGTTTCCCCCCACCATCTTCGATACGCAGCTGCGCATCATAGCAGATGTACGCATAAAGCCTTGATGCGTACCTGCGCACCGCAGTAAAGAGGCGGACGGCATGAAGCAGCAGCTCATGGTACTTTTACACATGAGCCATTGTGCTTCAATGTGCGGGTGCACACCATAGCAAATATGCAGATGACGTCACACAGCAGCTCCTGGTCCCTCTATGTATAACCCACTTTTCCTCAATACGCACTAGCGTACCTGAGCGAAGAGGCAGACAACGTGAAGCTGTAGCTTCTGGGCCCTCCGTGCACAAGCCACTTAGCCTCAACGCAAGGATGTGGATCGTAGTAAAGAGGCAAAGGACGTTAGGCAGCAGCTCCTGGTCCCTCTACACATAAGCCATTTTGCCTCGATGCGCATCTGCACACCGTAACAAACAGCCAGATGTGACACAAAAGTTCTTGGCTCCTCTACGCATAAACCACTTTGCCTCGATGCGAGTCTGCACACCAGAGCAAAGAGGCAGATGACGTGAAGCTGGAGGTGCTGTTCCCTCTACGCACAAGCCACTTGGCCTTGATGCACGGCTGCGACGGGTACAGTGCCATTTCGCAAACTGCATGCCACACATTGCCATTTAAGCTAACAACGGACGGCCATGTAAACTAAAAATACTAGCTATTTTAAGGGACAATGCCAAAAGGTAACATGGTGGACAATGTGAAAAGAATTTGCTGTATAAGGATCGTTTAGGCCAGTTCTACATCCTACATGTAAACAAACTAGAAGCATTACTGTAAGGGAAGTCCCATGTGTTTAAAATCATGATATTCAAACACTTCAACACTGACAATCGCGATTAAATATTAGTAATATAGGTATAAATACAATACTTACTTTTAGCCATATCAAAGAAATGAGAATGCGAAGTTATGTTGCTGTTTTTTCCCCATGGATGACAGTTTAGCCAAAGGAAGTTTGGCCCTTGTACTCAAAGTGCAGCTTGATGTTGACCTGCGAAATCGGCTAGAGCAAATGGCATCTCAAACAATTTAATGAAGCCACATGCTAATCTTCAACGAGAAAATCATTGCCACACAGAAACAGAACACAAAAACTTTCACAACACACTAAAAGTATCGATTGCACAACTGCTTGTAAGATGACCAGGTACAGGTTTCTGCTGTAGCCCACATGTGCCCAGTGGCTATCAGAAGCTTGCATGTGAGCATGCCATAGATTCAAATTATGGATATCGCTGTATTAACAAGCACGAGTTTAAAGCTATTTCAATATTATAACCTAAGAGCATGATAAGAGCTTTTAGTGGGACACATAAGATCACTAATGTGCTGCATGGCCATCACTCGTTAATAATTGGAATATATTATTAACAATGCGCCCTTAACGGTGCGCACACTCCCAGACACCTTTAGAGTGAGGGGGGGGGGGGGGGTAGCTGTTCCGGTCGCAAAGGAGATGCCCTCGACCTGCGTGGCAAGCTCAGCCGGGATTCAACTACCTTGTAGTGACAGAAGGGGGTGGTCGTTTGGTGCCCAGCTGTCGCCGGTTCAAGCCAGAGTAAGGTTTGGAGTCAGAAGTAACAAACAAAGCACACTTTATGCACACCAAGAGACAATACAAAGGAATACACATGAACACTTGAAATGCACAGATGAGCGGTTCACAGAATACAAACGCTAAGCATGCATCTACAGAGCTATTCAATAAAACAGAGGCTTTGCAACACAGATCAAACACGAGAGAGTCACATAAACAAACACCAAATTGTTCACCGGGCACTGTTGCAGACCGACGCCTCGAGAATCACGATGTGGCCGCCATGCAAGACGAGCGCCGCTCCCTCGCAGGTCCGCCTGCTTGCCAGCAGCAGGTGATCCCCGGGAGTCCAGTTGAAGCACTTGCGAGCACGCCGCAACCACTGACTGACTGACTGACTACACACTACACAAGCGGCGCAGCCTCAATAAATAGGGCGCACCGCGTCTGTCTGTCAAGGCGCGCGAAGGCTAGCGCGCACACACACTTAGCTTCGCTGGTTAGAGCGCTCCGTTTTCCTCCCGTCGAGCCGCGCGTCGTGATTGGCTAGGACCCGTAGAAAATTCTGTAGAGCTCTGGCATATTCCACACTGATGAATCACCGTCATCGCGGGGTGATGAGAAGGAGGGTGACGGCGACGTGTACAAAGCTACGCGCTCTCTCGCGCGGGGAAGGCTTTTCTCGAACTTTGTGGAACCGTGCAGCGACGCGCGGGCCTTGAGCCTCGCCGGCTTATTAAAAATGTGCGCCGGTTTCTTGACAATGGCTCTTATGTGGCTTCATCATTATCTCGCTGTCAATAATGCAGTGAAGTTCTGAGGGGCCTTTGAATATCTGTAAGGACATAGCAATAACAATTTTGGTTTCCTCTTACTTTTGCTTAGGTTGAAGGCTTTTTTTTTGTTTTAGAGCCTGCGGCTTGCATGACCTGCCAATATGCCAACGCTTACAGCCCAACTGCTTTCCGACGGCGGTATGTCAAATTCGTACCAGTACAGTGCAGAACAATGGGCCAAGAAAAAGACAAGTGCTATTTTTTCTCTCATCTTCTCCTTGTCCGATTGTTCTGCGCTGTTCGCTCAGATATGCATAACCAACAGGCTCAATGGGCTGTCCGGTTTGTCAAAGCTGAAGGAGAGCACTAAACTTTTAGTTATTTAGCAGCTACTACACAATGCACACAGCCATTCCTTCTATACACTGTAGTTGCCGTAAAGCTCAAGAAAGAAATATAAGTGCCTGCCCATTAAAAGAAAACCATCGCGACGTTTCCAGAAGTGGAGGCATGTCTCACGATAGCCTCGAGTGCAAACGTTCTCTAGTATAGTTTTTACAACTCAGTACTTTTCGCGTGGTTAACAAATTAACTCCCGATTTAAAGCTCAGGCAGGCACTCCTTTACCAGAGACAGAGAAGCTGCGCAGTTTACTGGCGCAGCGTCCATCAATGCTGAGAAGGACGGCCCTCAGACATGAGGCTGCACTTTAGTTAGTCGTAGCGGAGTAATCCTTTCAGTCTCGCCTAAAACACTCGACCGTTCGGCTGCTGTACAAAGCTGTTTCCATTCCCTGAAGCGCACCAGGTTTAAGCAGCACCATTTGTAATGTGTCGGTGCATCAAAAAGGTCCACTAAAGAAACAAAATTCGCTCAAATACTTTGAGATTGGCGGGTGAACAAAGTGGGCCAGCCGCATCAAGCCACAGCAAAACCAATACTAGGAGTGCATAACAGCTATAGGTATCTTTAACTGCGCAAACAATGCAGAGCGCAGAAGCATGAAGGCATCCTCCATGACCGAACTTGTCAGGTGGATTGGATTGGCTCATTTAAGATTTTTTTTTAGGGTAGGTTCGGTTTCGTTCTTTTTGAGCTTGCTGCGTCTACTCAACCTACGATTAAAGTTTTATCGAAGCATCATGATTAGAAAAAAAATGTTTTATCGTCATTTAACGTTTTGTCAAAAAATTTTGAGGAAAGAATTCAACGATGAAACATGCGGAAGTAAAAAATAAAAGTGTTTAATGAAAAGCTTTCTATTGCATCGATTTGCTCTGGCATCATATAATGCAGATTCGACTAGGATTCGACGGCATTACCGATTTATACGCAGTTCAGACGAGCACGACGACTACAAACTATGTAATAGCTGTTTAAAAACGAATCGAGTGGTGGACGCACGGCGTCTGTCTGCTGGGCAAATGAATTCGACCATCCGCTTTCGTACGTACGCTGGGACTCCGGCGGACGTCCAAACTCGGCCGCGAGTTGCGGCCGAGTTCGGACATCCGTCGTATGTCAGTGGCCGTCTGGGGTGGAACCCGAACATGCCCTTCTAGATACTCTATTTCCTGTCTCGATAGCGATACTGAGGGCGAACTGACGCAATCGTCACCTTTTTTGGCGATTAGGAAGGCCTCGATGACTTCCCTTTCAATTTTGTCTCTTGCCCTACCGAGGAAGGTGGTTTTATCCAGACAGGGGTCGCATCCCCAGCTTTTGCAATGCAGAGGTAAATTCCTACCTGTACCGTTGCGCATAGCCCTATTGTGCTCAAGGGCCCGCTCATCAAATCACTGACTTGTTTCTAGAGCATTTACAATTTTACTTCAGCTCTACTGCTAGCCTTTACGATGGTCATTATTATGTCCAGAAATCTAGCATTTGTATTGGGTCGTCTGTGGCTCTTGTTTTGTGCGATATTTTTTATGGCATCTTTTGACATGCGCCTGGAACAAGACCTTTTAAGCATCCGGTGTTACATGTATTTCGTTATGTTAACGACTATCTTGTGATCCTAGATTCCTCTTCTAACCTTGACCTCGGCTGTGTAGTCGCTAACATTCTCGACTCCTCCTCTGAGGGGCAAGGTTTACACTTCACACATGAATTGACAAGGAACAACACGAACCAATTTCTTGACCTTAAATTGTTTTTCTCTGAAGCTCATGTTTGCTGGTCGTACGGTCCTAGCGTAAACAAACCTTTGCTTATACGAGTGCCCATCCTAAGCTAGGGAAAAGCAGTATCATCATGAACAGTTGTCTCTTCGCCCTTCTGAAGTCATGTATTCATTGTGCAGACAGGAGCGCAAAAAACCAGGACACAAGGTACACATAGAAACAGGACTAGCGCAGTCCTGTTTCTGTGTATTGCTTGTGTCCTGTTTTTTTTTTTGCGCTCCTGTTCTGCACGATGCTTCACCGAGTCGCCCACACAAAGGTATTGATTTATGTATTCACTTTGTTTCATCAAGTTTCCGGAATCAAGTACAGCGGCTCGAATCCTCGGGCTGCTTTCAGCACTTTAATTCTTAGTTCATGAGAAGGCCTCCTTCAGAAGTTAAAAAACACTGAAAGGAAATTACGATGTAAAGATAAGATTCCTACAGTCGTCATGCCTTATCACTGTATATCGTAATATCAAAAAGGTGGCAGGCAGATATGGGATCCGTGTTGTATTTTCGGCCCTGTAAAGCTGAAAAAAGTTTGCCGATCTTACTCTGATGGTTATGATGGTCCCTCATAAACGATCAGACTAAGGTCACCAGGTGTGCCTTCGGAGTTATCTACCAGATACCTCTATTTTGCTGCAGGGTATACATCGGCCAAACAGGCCCGTGCTTCAATGAGCGGGCTCTTGAACACAATAGGTCTATGCGCACCGGCACAGGTAGCAATTTACCTCTGCATTGCAAAAGCCGCGGATGCAACTCCTGTCTGGATAGAACCACCTTCGTCGGTAGCGCAACGGACAAGGCTGAAAGGGAGGTCATCGAGGCCTTCCTAATCGCCAAAAAGATGAAGACGGCGTCTGTTTGCCGTCAGTATCGCTATCGAGACAGGAGATCTAGAAGGGCATGTTCGGGTTCCACAGTCGCTTTGATTCTGCCATAATGTGCTGTTGTAACTGAGGAGCGGTTTTCGCGATAGTGTATTTATTCTTCTCTTGAGAGGCCATATAAGTCGGCTGTTTTGTGAATAAAACTAGTTGCAAGTCTGCGCCTTGTTTGTGCCTGTGTGTGTCTTACTTCCAGTCTTATTTGCGCAGTTTTACTCGTTCAAGTAGCATGAACAAACTAGCCCTTCAGCGTATATTACTCCGAAGCTTCGCCGTCCCTCACCAATTTAAGAGAAAAACTAGGAGAGATGCGCTTTTGTCGCAATTTAAGAACCTTTGTTGTCTGCAACTGATTTAATTGAAGTTTTCATAAAGTGTGTTTCTGTGATGGCGCTCGTAAACACCGGTGCTGCGGTTTCTAATGGATGCAGTGTTTTTTCCGCTATTTGAGGAATGTGAAAACGCACACCTTATTCAGCCGTCCGCTGCCTGTACTGTGTGAGTACTCATCCCAGACAGTACTCATCCCAGACATATTGCGTACAATCGAGTTAATCGTTTTTTCGTCATGTTCACCAGCGGTCATGTCGGGTTGGGATTTTCTACCGCTTCACGTTGCGGTCATAATTATGACCGGGCTCAACTAGCGCTCACTACGCTGCCCAGTCCGTAGCGGACCCTGATCTTTTCGATGCCTCTATATCTGCAAACGTTCTCGCCGAGAGTACTGAAGTTGCATGCTCATCTATTGTAGTCTTTCTTGTGACTGTTCGTGATGCAAGTGTCAACTTCACAACGTGTGATACCTTTCTTCGCCGCTATTGATTGCCTCTGTCTTACGACCTCCTCACCCTATTTGCTGGCTTCACCTCATTATGGGTCTTGAAACCGCTTTCATGCACCTGCGCTTTGTGCCGCAGCGAATGCATCGGTATCGTACAGCTTTTCAGTTCTGTTCTCAACACAGACAGGATGACTACCTCCGATCGACATGAACGCGTTCAGCCCACCTACTCTTGCGTCCGGTACGTTGTCACCAGATCATCTCTAAATTGAGGCTTCACTTCCTTTACCTCAGCGAAACCAGCTTCTAACGGTCCTTGAATAGTTCCGTGTCTCTATCTATTGCCACCAGCCTCTATTGGGACGCACGTCAACTGCCCAGCACTACATTGACACTGGTGTTCATGCTCCTCTGCGTCAGCGTCCATATCGTGTTTCCGCCAACGAAAGCCAAGCTATTGAACAGGTGGACACAATGCTCCAGAGCGGAGTTATTCAATCCTCCAATAACCGATGGGTCTCACCGGTTGTATTTGTGAAGGATGGCTCCGTCAAACTGTGCGTCGATTACCGCCGTATTAACAAGATCACGTGAAAAGACGTATATCCTCTGACCCGCATTGATTACTCTATACACTGCATCCTAGGCACCGTCTTTGCCAAAAGTAACCGAGCAGCCCAACCGGCCAGCGGAGCAGGCACGGGACCGAGCTTCGGCGCTAGCATCGCCGTCGCTGGCTGCTGCTCTCCGGCGGTGAGCGTAATCTCACAGACGTAAGCATGCTCCCTCACTCTCCTTTTTTTGGATTATAAAACGTAAGCGAGTATCATATGCGGTGTCTGATTTCGCGCCTTCAGAACGCTGCGCTACTGAGGAAGGGCGCTGCGCATACCATTACTCGCTCAATGCTCCTTTTTGTCTGGCGCTGTAAAGCTGCGCTCTTCGTTAGAATGCCTTCGCGTTTAATATCGGTACAGTGCTCCCGTAGTTGCAACGAATGGACAAATGCACGCTTTTCTACTCGTTTGGATTGTCCGGAGAGTATAGGGAGAAATTGATTTCTAAAACTCGATGCGCTTTTCCAGTGGTTCCTAGCCCTTTGTTGTGAACAAAAAAATATATATATATATCTATATATTCGCGTGTGGATGGAATTGCTACCGGATTTGCTATCACGCTAAGTCAAGCTGAAGGAGAGAAATTAGGCGAATTCCAAATGTTTCTTGTGCCCCTCTTGCTACATACCTTCTTTCCCGCTACTTGGTAACGTACGAAAAGCGCGTAGTGTCCTCCGCGTTGGTACTTACGTTCATGTGTTAGCCTGCTCCCAATCTATTCGTTTAAAGAGTGAACTACATAACAATGTCATTCTCACACCTTGGAATCTCACCCATGTTCTCAATAAGTGCGGCCGTTTCTTTTTTTCGTTTTTTTTTTGTTGCTTTTACGAGGAAACAACATGTGACCAAACTAACAGCAATATATCCTGAAAGTGAAAAATTCGAACACGTGGCATTTGGTTTCGACTGCGAACTACTTTTGCGTTACTGTCTATTACCTAGCGACTTGATTGGTAGTTTAGTGCCCGCTGGCAGAGTGGTGTATCGATGACTGGATAAATAAGTTGCTGGAACAGAACCTTCAAGTCTGGCACAAGGTCAAGCTCGCAAACGTGAGACTCCCGTCATTACTCAACTCCCTGGCCGCAAAAAGGTCAAGAATTATTAGAAGGGCATTTCAATGCAAGTGGAAGAAAAACATCTTCGTAGGCATCCTTCGCAATAGCAAGGCTTTCTTGTGGGAATGATATGCTTGGGAATATTTGCATCACTTATTCGGCATTGCCAAATATGTTTTGAAGCAGTTACAATCTCTGCTCAAATTTTCGGCATTCAGTTTGGCGTTGCAATCGCGAAACCCATTACGCACTTCTGCGCGTTAGCAAGCGGCGGCAAATGCGACATTAACGTATTCGCTTCATTAAATGGACAAAAATAGCCGCACTAGAAACAGCAGAAAATGTCGCCTCGTTTTTATTTCTCTCTAGCTAAGCGAAGTGTCATCATTGCAGACTAGATAACGCGGGAAAAACTAAACCCGGGTTTCTATCATGCCCTGTCTGACTGTGCTAACTTTTCGAATCATTTCATATACGGGAGCTGTGTATTTGTTTTCCACATGCAAGGCGTTCTAACGAAAAGCGCAGCTTCACAATGCCAGCCCGAAATCAGCGTTGAACGAGGTTTGATGTGCACAGTGCCCTCCATGACTAGCACAACGTTCTAAAAACGAAATCGTGCGCCGCACATGATACCCGCTTACATTTTATCATCCCAAGAAAGATAGCGAGGGAGCAGCCTTACGTCAGCGAACTTACACTCGCAGCCAGCTAGCAACGGCCACTGACGGCGACCGCCACGCCGCCGCTCGGCCCCAATAAGCTTGCTCCGCCAGCCGGCTGGGCTGCTCGGTTACTTTTGGCAAAGACGGTACCTCCAAGGTTTCGATGACGGCTGAATGTAGATCAGGCCAGAACCGCATTTGTGACCCCTTACAACCTTTATAAGTTCGCCGTCATGCCTTGTGGCCTATGCAATGATCCGGCAACATTCGAGCGATTGATAGACAGTTTTGCGTTGCCTCAGGTGGAAAACGTTTTTGTGCTATCTGGACGATATTGTAATCGTTTTGCCTAATTTTGAGACGCATCTTTGTCGCCTGAAGCATGTTTTGACATGCCTCACGAGCGCCGGTCTTCAGCTAAACTTAAAAAAATGAACTTTTGCTGCTAATAAGCTAACAAGTAGCGGTCCCGTTTTTCCGAATAAATCGTGATCCGAATAAATGATCCCGCCAAACTCTGTGCCGTCATTGTTTTTAAAAACCTTCAAGGTCTAAACACGTTACAGAGGGAAGTGTGAGTAAACACATAGCATTACTGAGCAGAGTAGAAGAAAAAAAAATATTATGCTTGATGCTGCAAAAAGAAAGCATGCTCACTTTGTTAGGAAAATATAAATTGCTGAAGTCGATGCAAAGAAAACTAACCTACATTTAGAAAGCGATTACGGGCATCCCTAAAGTCGTGTTCAGTAATTGCAACTACATGCAAGAGAAAATGGTTTTAGCTGACATAAGTACTCATCTTCATCACGGGCAGACTATTCCAAGGCGATCTCTCCAATATTCAACCAGATTAATGCTTTCCTGTACTAGCTCTGTCCACTTGACTTCTGCGAACGCCTTAACCTTGTTCGCTCACCTAACTTTCTACCGGCCCAATTACGTTTTCCTTCCGTTAAAATCTAATTGGAAGCGACAATCGGTTATCCTCTCTTCGCACTACATGCCCTGCTTATGGTCATTCTTCTTGATTGCAACTTCTACTTAATTGCCACTATGCATGCTTCCTCTCTTTTAACATTGCACATGCCATTTTTTGTTCCAAAGCCGTCTGCATTGTCTTCAGCTTAAGTAGAAAAATTTTAGTTAGTCTCCACATTACAGCACCTTAGGTGAGTACAAGTTAGGGGACAATGCTGTATATATTTTTCTTCAGCCATATCGGTGAGCTGCTAGTCATAATCTGCGACTACTTGCGAAATGCACTGCATTCCAAACTTATTATACTAGTTATACTCCTTTCATGAACCGGATCTGCTGTTTTACTAGTCCTAAATAAACATATCGCCTAGAACTTCCCGTACTCCGCACCTACTGTCAACTGCTGTTCCTTCCCAGAGCTGTTAAACATTACCTTAATGTTCAGCAAATCGATTTCAAGGCATATCTTTCTGCTTTTCCTGTCTAGGTCTTCAATTCTTCTTTGTACTTCATCCCCTGAGTCACATGGCAAAGCAATATCATCAATGAATAAGAGATTACTCAGGCATTCTCCATCCCTTACTGCTCCCATTGCAAGTCTCTGAATACTTCCTCAGCCCTAACTCGAACAATTCTCACCTACCTTGGATGTAAGGGTTGCTAACATACATAATTGGCCAGACTACTGCATGCGATTTAAGAGGTGTGCGAGTTTGAGATACTTGGGAGTAGAGGAGGAAATTGTGGCCGGGTGTGAAAGGCGAAGTTCGGTTTTCATTTTGCATTGCAATTGGTAGTGTGCGCCTTTGCTGTGTTTCTCTCTCCATATTTGTCTACGTTGCGCGGCAGTTCTAGATACATCGTTTCTAAATACCAAACAATTTTCTTTATTGGAATTTGGGTATTTTATTTCTACAGAACTAGGGTTTCTGTGCCGCTGCTAAGATATCTTCCACTACTTCCCCATACGACTAGTATACACCCTGATGTCACAACGCCTGCATCACTGCCGAGGTTTCTACTGAGATGAATGCTTTTTTCTAATAAATGTGATGTATAAAGCTGGTTATATTTCGAGACTTTTTTATCACCTGGGTAACGAAATGGATGTCATCAGTCATTGAGCACCTTTCCGAGAACCGGCTTGTTCAGTCCTGATTCAGTTAGCATTTATCTTAGTAAACACCTTATACGCAAAAGATAAGCTTACTGATCTGTAATATTCGAGTTCTTAGCGCCCCCTTTCTTAGCAATGAGGATATGAAAGTGTTTTCCTTGAATTTGGTACCGTAAAAGACACCAGGCCTTGAGCATACAAGGTGGCCTGTTTTCCTAGCAAGATATCTTACCTGTACTTCAACAAATCTGTAGTTACCCGATTCTCTTCAGCTGCTTACATTTTTTTAATAGTTTTTAAAGCTTTCTTACCCTAGCCTCACTCACTGGTGTCGTATGACTGCTTATGACTACTGGCAATCTCATTATTGTCTGAATTGCTTCGGCTACTGTATAGATCAGTATAGAACTCCTCAGCAACTTCGACACTCTTGGCAATATCCGTGATGACATCGCCCGCCTGGTCCCTTAGCGCATACATCTGATATTTGCCTATGCCAAATTTACTCTTCATCGCTTTAGAGGACGGTCGATTTTTTCAATGTTAAACCTCCTTTTGTCGGACACTGCACTTTTTGATTACTTTTGATAGCTCTGCCACTTCTATCGTGTCTGTTGGGTTGGAAGCGTTCATACTTTGACGTTTCTTAATGAAGTCTTCATCTGCTAAGGTAATTTTCAGGTATACTGTCTAACTATCCTACCTCCTACTTCTACCGCGCACTGAGTAGTATTTCGGAAGGTATAATTCATCGCTTCTGCACAATGATCGACATACTGGGTTAAAGTTGAATATCTATTCCGTAGTAAGATCTTGAATTCTTGAGGTCTTCTCTTCACTGCTAATTCGTTGAACTTTTTTCTTAATTTGTTTTGTTCCCTCTTAAAATCTAGATTAACTCGAAACCTTACTGTTCTGTCGTCACTGCATGGCAGCCTTCCAATAACTTCGACTTCCTGCATATTGCCGGGGTATGAAGTGCCGGGGTATACGGTGCCGGGTTATACATAGTGCCGGGGTATACAGTACGAGGGGAATTTCATTTTTAGTAATCCACTTCCGGTTCTTCCGTTTGCAGAAGGTATTCATGATTAAGGTATTGCGCCCTGTAAACTCTAAAGAGTGATTCTCGAGATATATATCTGGAACCAATGCCATAGTACCGCATGCCTGACCTCAAGCCTGCTTTTTGCCTACCTAGTCATTGAAGTCGCCCAACTGTAAACTATTCTCCATTGCCAATTCTATAGCTTGTAGAAGTTCTGGACTGCCTGAGCATAATGCCCACACATAGGCGAGTAGGTCTGTACAACGTTCATTTTGTACAAACTACAGTAATGGGGCCCATTATTATCAGAAATATTTACAATTATATGGAGAACCTACTTTGTGGGCATGGTCATTGCGGCCTTAGATATAATGAGGAGCAATTTGTAGCTGAGCGGACTATCGGCGGATGATAGATAAGTATGTGGTGACGCAAAGCTGCTTTCATTGTTTTGGTTTCTTTCGCGGTGTAATGAATGCGAGCAGAGACTGGCTAAAATGAATCCCTGCCAAAGAGAGGTGTTTATTAACATAGCTATGTACAATTAGACATGCGTCTAGGATGGCGCTTTAGCGATCGTAGGTAGATAATGTATTTCTACTACTCATTCTTGTGTTAGTCAGTTTGGTTCGACATGCATGACCGCATAAGTGCCTTAGCACCCCTTCAACCTTGAGCTGGCTAGCGCCATCACAAAAATTGCTGTTCGCCCAGGAGTCTTGCTTGAGATGTCGATATGAGAGCACTTGCTTTAAACGATAGAAGCGTAGGATGCTTCTTTTTATGTAACCAGTGATGCAGTTTATTGCTACCCGTATGCCCACCCAAAAGCGATGAGTTGTTGTTACTACTGCAGGAAGAAGAAAAAAGAAAATGCACGTGCCTGCTACTGACGGTGTAGCTTAGCCATCTGCCCTGCCTCGTGCAGACAGAGGAGAAAATAGAGAACTAAGAAAAAAGGAAGAGGGAGAGAAAGACGCGCGTTGCAACAGCCGTCGTCCGCCACTTGGCGGCTGCAATGACGACTTGCAATAAGCACTACCGCTGGTGGCAGGCGAACTACCCGCCGCGAACGGCGGGGGCCTACCAATCCCAACCCCGTAGGATCAAGAGCAACCACACTACCAGTGCTACCAAAGCAAAGAAGCGCTGAGGTTATTCGCAGTGGCCACAGTTCTAATCAGAATGTTTGTATTTTTGTCAAATTGAACTAAACGGCCTCATCCTATGGCTTGGCTTCACGCTAGTGAAAATTAACAGCGAGATATCCAAACCGAAAGGAAAACACCTTCCCTGCAGAGCCTAATACCACAAGACTGGCTTCAATGTTTATTTATTATTTTTCACTATATAAAAACTGCAAACAGAGCCAACAATGATAAGTTCCTCTAGCAGAAAGGAAAGGCTCAGTACCTGTCAAGCGTCTGTTTGGACATTACTCATGCCCCAAAAGCACCAAAATAATGTATGAAGGAGATATTTAAAGAATGGAAAGGGCTGTCATAATGCAACACTCTGGAAAATGGTGGCATATGTCAAAACATATAACACTGCTGACCGCACATTGTCTCTGGCCCGCCAATTCTAGCATCCGCACACGCCATAGATGGATGGATGGATGTTAAGAGCTTCGCCTTGAAACGGGGTGGTGATAGTCATCACCATGCTCAACCTTTATTTTTATGCTTTTAAACTTAGAGAACTCAACATTAACGACTTTAAACATGAGTTATCTTTGAATACTCTTCACGAAAAAAACCCTATGTCCGAATCGACATCTAGATAAGAAACCCTGATCGAGCTTCAAAAAGAGGCCGCTGCCTGTTCAGTTGTCATAGGTTCCATTTTAACCTATTTTTTTTTTCATTTTTATATATATCTAGGGTCCTCTCGTTTTCATTGAATTATTCCAGATTTTAGTCGCTGTGTTCCTTACCTCTCTTTTAATGTTATTTATCCGCCATACCTTCCTACATACTTACTGGTTAGTTTTCTGGTACTTTTCGCCACTTTCAGTTAATTCCTTTCACTTATAAGTATTGGAATGCATTAGCTGCCTTCCTATTGTCGTCAGTTTCTTCAGGCGTTCTTCGTACAATATTTTTTTCTCAGTATCTCATGCCTCGAACGACGCCCAGCTCATGTCTCCCTGTACTACTTCGTTTGTAGTTTTATGTAAGCTACAATTTCTAACTTTACCAGAGATCTCTGATTTATTTCTAACCCCGACTAGACTACTCCCTTTGAGCACGATACCGCGTTCCCGAAGGTAATCCCTGGTATCATTATTACTTTCCAAATACACATTTCAGTACTTCATAGCGGTTGTACCCTCATTGTGTTCTGTGCTTCATTATCGGGACATCCTTTCGTTACTTGGCCCTGGTGACCTGTTCATGTTTTCCCATTCTATATTTGTCCTTCGTTTATGCATACTCCGAGACATTTATATTCGTCAATCCTCGTATCTCACTCCCTTGTATTGTCAACTTCTTACTACTGATATCTTTGAATACCATCAGACTAGGCTTATTTGCGGTTAAGGTAAAGCCGACTGCATCTCCACCGTATTCACATATATTATACATTCGTGTAAACGTTCTTGTCTATTTGCTAATAAAACAATGCTATCACCGTACATTATTCCTGGAAGCGTTTCTCCTACATACGTTGCACCTAGCTCTTACGAGAGATTAAAAGCAAGGTTGCTTGCAGACATTTTTCATGTCTGCTTGTCGTAAAGCTTTGTATAGCTCGACATAAGGTAAGATGGAGTCCAAAGTCAGACTCCGCCCGCACCACTAATGTATCGCGGGGAGAGAAAGTTCCGCAATTCGAAAAATAAATGAATAGGTCAATGAAATAAGGTAAAGCCGACTGCATCTCCACCGTATTCACATATATTATACATTCGTGTAAACGTTCTTGTCTATTTGCTAATAAAACAATACTATCACCGTACATTTATCCTGGAAGCATTTCTCCTACATACGTTCCACCTAGCTCTTACGAGAGATTAAAACGAGAGAGATTTTGATTTGAAGTTATTAAAAGGGGGAGGTGATACTAAAGCGACCCAGAGCCGAGGAAGCGGGCCCGGGGAGACCCCACGTATCTTCCCTGGGAAGTAGCGGAAGGGATGGGTTGTAGTGTAATTGGAAATAGGAATTGGGATAGGGTTATGGGAAGTTGGAGGGGAATGTGGGCAGCGTAGGATTTGTCTGTCAGACAATTCGAGTCGAGCTCCGATATGGGCCTCCGTAGAGGGCGAGCACTCGCTCTTAGCCGAATATGCGGCCCTCGGCCCTTGGATCATTCCTCCACCGCAATGCGTTTGCCGGGTCTCCGGCTTCTGAGACAGGTTCCCTACTTGAAGCCGCTTTTGAGGTTCCCCGTCCCCCCAGCTCAGTTCCCCCACCCCGACTCTAGTTGAAGTACTGAGAGATAGATTTTGCAACGTTCATGCCTACTTCAAGGTACTCCGCAAGTGGCCAGACTTTAATCTGGCGCACACTGTTGGATACTCTTTCACGGTTTTCGCTCGGCCAGACATGTTGGAAGGTACATTTCATCGGCGTCCTTGGGCAGAGGAAACGCTTTACTCCCATCCAATGCTTATGTCCGCTCTAGTGCTGGAGGTCCTTGTATCCTACACAGGATACTTCCCGCGTGAGCACTTGGCGATTTGTTCACCGGCTACTAACCGTTTCCGAGGTCGGCTTTCACACCGTTCCTGCACCCTTCAGGGTGTGTACTCAGCCTTTAATCCTTTCCTTACTAGGTGCTTCCACCTGTGTTCCACCAGTCTTTTCCCAAGTTTCAGCATTTCAAGCTTATAGCTACTCTCCATCTCCTTTCCACTCTTTCAAGCCAAAGGTGAGTTCCCCAGAACCCGAGCTAGGTTCGCCCCAGCCGCCAGGCTTCCGTCGAGGCCCCGTTCCCTTCGGCAACGGAGACCAACGCGTTTGCGGCTGGGAATACCTTTAGGCACGAGGGGAATTTTTGGTCCAACATACAGAGTCAGCTAGCTGTGTTTCTTAACCGTACTCCACAGCTACGCCACCGTTCCCTAGGCAGCGGGCAGGGCTTTCCCTCGGCCTGCGACCGCTCCGCATGTTGGTCTTGGTTCAACATCCAAAGTTAGCTAACTGCGTTTCCTGACCGTACTCCGCAGCTACGCCGCCGTTGCTTGGCAGCGGGCAGGGCTTTCCCTTGGCCTGCCGACCAACTTGGATGCTGAAAGAGAGCCCAGCATGAACTCAGCTAGCCGCGTTTCCGCAGCTACGCCGCCGTTCCCTTGGCAGCGGGCAGGGCGTTCCCTTGGCCTGCCAACCGACTCCAAAACTGGACTCTCCGAATTACACGCGCCCCGCCCAAACCCACTCTGGACCTGCCGCCGCTCCGGCAACGGGCTAACGTGTGCATGGCACGCTTGCAATGCCAAGGGAGTACGCTGGAACTCCCCAGGGATTTGCCACCCCTCAGTATGGGCCCCGGCTGAACCCATACCGACCGCTGGCTGTCAGTCATTGAGCAAAGCCAGGCAGCCGAAACCACCTTGGCCCACTCAACGTGCAGGGGGGACCACGAGCAGGTCGCCAGATCGGATTTACCCCCCCTGCATAGCTCGGCAGTATACGTACTCTTTAACCCCTCCCACGCTATCTAAACGTTATCATCATTGTATGTTGTCTTTAGTTAATAAATTACTTCTTACCGCTGCCCTCAGGTTCGAGTATGTTCCAGAGCACTCCTCTTTTTCGCAATCGTATGAACTGCTTTTGTCCAGCAAGGCTAAATACAGCGCTCTGTTTTCCGCCACGGCTATTTCTATGCATTGGTTTACTTGAAGATATGCATCTAGGCGCCTATCACTGCTGAACCGGTTTTGCAGTTCGCCCAGCACGCTATTATTCCCTATCCATTCCTGCATTTTTAGTTTGGCAGCCTGCATTGCAAGCCTGTACCTAACTGACGTTATCACAATCGGTATAAATTTAACCTTCCTATCTCGTTTTTCTTTATAGATTACATTCACCCTTGTCAATCGCCAGCTGTCCGGAATATCTTCGTTTTTCCTATTTATTTATCTTTATTTGTTTCCAATGCCTTTAACAAGGTCTGCTTGGTTCTTTGACCCAGCACATTAATTAGCTTGAAATGTCTTCTGTCCCTACGGCTGTAAACACAGGAATAAGTGTCTCTGCCTTCCAGTTAAGATTTCTCAATTGTAAGCTTCTTTCCCCTATGATGTCTGATATTGTTTCTTCATTGAGGCAGATAGCCCAATCATCGCGTCTAAATGATTCGGGAATAACTAATGTAATATATCTTATGGCGTCATTCACCTCTAGGCATTTTCCCTGGGCGTCCTGAATCTGCTCCAGCTCCCTGCGATTTATCTTACTCAGGCAACTTATATGGCTCCATATTCTCTTTGCCGCCTCTTTTTTTTTTAGTGTAGCACTTCGGACATGCAGCGATCGATGTGCTGTTTTTTTCTTTTTGCTCTACTCCATTATCTGCACTTCCAGATTCTTTTGCCGATAGGGTTCCACTTTCTATCTCCTCTTAATATATTTAGTACTTCGGTAGCTTGTCTATGTTGTCTGGAAGCCATTCGACTTCGTTTTATTGCCTGTTTAATTTCACTATTCCACCAGCTTTGAGGAGTCCTACCTCTCCGTTGATTTGTTTTACTCGTCGACATTTTGACGGATATTTGTGCTAACCTATTATAATCCCACTCCTCCATGGGGTGCTTTCTCTATCATTTCATCTATGCTCGATGCTATTAGCTCTAGTTATTTGTTGTTGAGATTTGTGTTTATTCTTTGCACTTAATATTTTTTTTTTCCTTTTGATGAGGTATCCCATTTTAGAGCTAATAGGTTTGTGGCCACATCCAAGCTGTACGCGCCTTCCTAATCTATTTCCATTCTTGCGAGCTTATAGTAGATTCGGGGTAACATCAAGCAGTAATAAATGGTGGTATGCCTATTCCGGAATTTGCTAATATGGCCTTCACATTTCTTTCCGCTCTTCACAATAATAAGGTGCTACTGGTTACACATCTCTAGCATAAACTCCCCCTTGCCGTCTGTGTGTTTAGCCAGATCCTTAATGTGCCCATTCATATCCTCCAAATATTATCTCAGCCCAGTTTCCAAACTGTTTGATATCTTCACTGAGACATTTAACTAGATCCCTGCTTTCCTGTTTGCGTTTGGCCCCGGTCCATAAATTGGCTACTCCTAGCCATACCGTTTTATGGGCTCTTCCGGAATCCCAGAGATGTTCTTTGCAAGCTGGTTTTACCATTTGCCAATTGGTCCTATGGTGTATCAGCATGCCAGTCCCACCGCCCTTCTGTCTTGCACATAGCATGTACACCATCTTCACCATACCTTGGAACCTTTTCGTGGCCTCTGTGTGGTGCTGTTTACGCGGCCCCTCACTAACTTCTCCCTACTTGAGTTGGCACCCCCCTAAGAACGGCACATGTATGGAGGCTTCAAATTCGAATGCCGGTGATAATGACGAGGTTACTGCAGGTTAAATGATTCCAAGTGGCAGAAATTATTCCGGAGCGATCTATTGTATATGGCAGCTATTGTTCTCTTCGTTTGTTCCATTCTTCATTAATTTTCTTATGGCTCGGTTCAGCTGTCCCCCAGGTAGTGAGATAATGCGCCATTTCTTTGCGCCAACCTTAGAAAGGCGTTCATTCGCAGCCTCCATAGACTACCCTCTCCACTCCTCAACTCCACGATAGCCAGCACGCGGAGTACGTCACTACCTTCCCTCCATCTCCTCCCCACGGCAGGTGGCATAGTTTTGCTACAGTTGACGTCATGGGGTACACACGTTACAATGCAATACATTCGCGCTGCTGTCATGACGACTGCCTTTTGTTTCCGATTCGTGAAATAGCGCAGCCTTGGCGCAAGTGAGAAGCAGAGCTGATTGCTAAAAAAGCCTCACAACTTCCGTGTATCAGACCGCTACGCTAAATCACAAATATAATTCCGGGAATGAAAGCTTGTCGACTTTAATTGCCTGTGGTAACAATTCACTCACCTTTCTTTTTGTCTTCACCAATGACTGGGCGGATGAAAATCGGAGCGCAGATTCAAGGGTGGGGATGTATGTTGAACATGAGTCACTGCGCTCACGTTAGCATATGCGCAAGCAGAAGAATGCTTTTCATAAACAATTTCGATTATACAGGCAGCAGTAGCCAATTAGGAGGTGCGCAGAAGATTGCAGCAATATTGGAGGGTATGAGTGAGCGAAATGATATAGGCAGGCAAGCTTGAACTCGCAGTCGAGCGTACTACATTGTATTTCGCTATTTTTAATATTCACCGCACCAGTATTCTAATCTCTTCAATGTTAGGCTGGCTTTGCAAACTCCTGAACTGCCATATCAAAGAACAACGCTGAGGCCAGAGCGTACGGAACATTAATACGATACAAGCATTTGCCCCCTCACTGCAAGATTAGCCCATTACCATGGAGAAATCGTCTAGGGTGTTCTTTGCTGGCGTGGGTCAGATGGTTAGCTTCATGAACTAGAATGAAGTCCAGCCTTTTGAGCCATCACAAAGAGAAAATTATTTTTGTTATCTGCGGGAATATCCAATGCGGGCAGCTGCAGTCTTGTTTGAAAGTCCTTTTATCGCGGAAGCGTTTCAAAATAAAACCTAAGGATCAAATCCAAAATAAAATGTGCAAATGTTGACTAAGTCAATTTTTTAATTTCTACATACTGCAGCCCTATTGGGCTATTGCAGGGATGAGTAAAAGAAACAACAAGGAACAGAACAAAAGGCAAGTAGCAGAGAGAATATGAGCAAAACGAACAAAACGCAGTTAAAAACGGCAAAAATGATTCAATAGCCGGTAAAAGCGAGTTTAAAGGAGGCGAACGAGTCCGACCAGGCAAGGAATTCCAGCATTGGATTACACGCGGAAAGAAACTCTGTTTAAAATTGTCTGTGGGTACAAAATAAGGCTTTATGTTTAGACTGTAGTTATTTCTCGTTTTAGATGATATCGCGGGAGTTAGATAATCATTGGAAGTGGCCAGGTAAGAGAACTTAACAATGGAATGAAAATTAAAAAAAAAACTGTAAAAGATCAGTTCGTCGGCGAACTGAGAGCGGTTGCAAGGCTACTGGTGAATGTGCTGTTGAAGGCGAAAAAGTCCCTGTTGCACCTGTGACATATGAAACGAATGGCCTCCTTGTGGACTGCCTCGATAGGGTTAATTTCACGTTGTGTATGCGGTTTCCATACAGGAGAAGCATATAATTGGAGCGGACGGATTAGAATTTTATATAATAGTTTCGTATCCCTAGAAGCTGTCGTTATGGTGCGGCGCAGGTATTCTAACTTTTTAAGTGCGTTTCAGGTTATAATATCTATGTGTTTGAACCATGACATGGTAGGTGTGAAGACTGTCTCTCTGGATGGGGTTACTGTTAATTTTGTAAGTAAATATAGAAGGTGCTGTTCTATTAGTAAAAGTAATAACAACTGTTTTACGGACGTTAATCGTAATTTGCCATGAAGCGCACCAAGAGCTAAATTCAGAAAACGATTTTTGAAGCTGTAAGTGTTCTTGAAACAAGGAAATGTTGTTATATAACACACGGTCGGCAGCATACAAACGTATGTTGGATGTGATTTTACAAGTCATTTATAAAAATCAAGAAAAGCAAGGAACCCAACACAGAACCCTGTGGCACTCCTCTGGTAACTTCTGCTACCATGTAATTAGCTCTGTTAAAGGATACAAACTGAGAAATATTTGAGAGAGAACTAGAAATCCGTTTGAGAAGTAAGGAATGGTTCAGGATGGCATCAAGTTTGCACATTAATTTTGAGTGAATAACCGTATCGAATGCCTTCGAAAAATCAATGAATATTGCGTATTTTTGGATGTTCCTTATCAAGTTTATAGCAGATGTAATGAGTGGATTCAGTGAGCTGTGTCCAACTGCAGAAACCCCGTCTGAAGATATGTTGAACATAGCTTCAGACGGGGTTTCAACACTTACTAACACTGGTTAGTAAATTATGGGATTCACTTTATTCCATAATGTGTTTGTAGATAATGTGCTCTGAACTTTACATGCCTGAGAGGTTAAAGAGATTGGTTTGTTAATTAGGTATATTTTGCTTAACGCGGTTTTGAATAAAGGAAAACCTTGGACCATTTTCCAGGATGAGGGAACTATACAGGAAACAAGATACGTACGAACGATGACATTGAGGTACGACAGGTTCATAATTAGCGTACTACAACGAGGCATACCATCAGGCCCAGCAGACTTCTTAGTATCAAGTTTTACCACTAGGTGTAAAACACCTGCTGTACTAACATTGATGTCCTTCATTGGCGCGGCACTACGAGGAATGGTGTCTAGATGGACGACGTTGTTGTCACAAGAAAACACAGACTGAAAGTGCTTTAACTGAATTAGATATAATGGGTCATTTGTAGATTCACTGTTAACCACCATCGTAGTAGTTGTAGCATCATGAGTTAAGAAAGATGAAAAAAACCTACGCGGGGTTAGTCTTTAGAAGATCCTGAAGCTGCACTCGGAAGAAAAAATCCTAAGCAGAGATACTTTTCAATCGGCGCTCTTGTTTGGCTTTCATAAATCGTGTCACGGTTGCCGGAATGTTTGAACGCTTCTTACGCCTAAGTCTGTGTGCACGGCGCTTAAGATGCAATATATCTCGCTTCATCTAGGAAATGTTTATATTTTTCTTTTTTCTTTTTAGAGGGATAAAACATTGTAAACATTTTTGAACTAAGGATTCGAAATCGCTCAATAATGCGTTAACATCGCATGTAGAACTTAGTGCTATACATTCTTCAAATCCATCAGCCAGCGTGTCCATTATTGAAATGTCATCAGCTTTATTGAGCTCAGGATACGAGGAAAAAACAAAATTCTGTTTAGCAGTCGAAAAGTTTAAGGAGATGATCGAAGATTCCCTCAATGACGTCACATTCGTAGCCCTTTTCAGCTTTGTTAGAACTAACGAAAACCAAATCGAGGAAAGCGTCGCATCTTGTGGGTTTACTGGTAATTTCGACAAGGTCAAATGAAAGTGAAAAGTAAAGTAGTTCGCTACTTATGGAAGTTAATTTCAAAAGCGTTAAGGTAGGCCAGTTAACGCCGGGGCGTTCAAATCACCCATGCAGATAAAGTTACCCGCATTGAGTTACTAGTAAGAGACTAGTAAGAAACTGAGTTGCTAGTACGATACTAGTAAGAGACTTGCTAGTAAGAGCGTTGCCAAAGTAAGAGACTATGAGACTCAATCAGCAGTAAATCGAGTCTGTGAAAGCGAGGAAAAAATGTATGCGGTGCGTATTTGCCCAAAAACCTGCAAAACTCGAACTCGTATAGAAGGAAGTTCATTTTCGGGCGGAAGGTTACTTTTATTTAGCACGGTCCAACGCCCTAAACCGCTCGCGCTATTATAAGGACGCCGTAGTGGATGGCTCCACACAGCTGGAATTCGGCCCCGCGAACTTGGCTCGAGCAGTCAGGCGCCATAGCCACTCAGTCACCGACACAAGGCTCGTGTAGAAGTGCACAAACCGGTACTTCGTTTTTGGGGACTAGCACACGGGTCGTAGGTCATTATAGCGACCAAATTTACTTCCTATGCTCGACTCTTGTTTTATAAATTTGCGTTTTGCCCTTTCTCACTATTACAGGTTCAGTTCGCTGCTGAGAAAGGATTCAGATGCCTTCTTACGGAGGTAGAACTGCACGAAAAGTCTGCCATGATTGTGAACAGGAACCTGAGTGTGCTAATATGAGTGGAAAACGTCTTCAAGGTATCAAATAAAGACATTCAAACCTCTGCTAAGCTTTCACTCGCCTTATAGCGTCATCACACATAGTTCCAGTGACGCACAGCATATTAAAATTAATACCTAGGGCTAGGGCCAGCTGACAAGAATATATACACAGTAGAAATAGGAAAATATAGATAGAAAGTTAGTCTGCTTGCTCCTTTCTGATCATTTTTTTAGGCCCAGTTAGATAATTATGGGCAAACTGTGGTTCTCTTGCATCAGCTAATATACGTACAATGAGAATCCGAACGTCGGCATAGCAAGACGTATTACTGTGGTTAATCATTTCAAGAGCATCAAGTTAAGCAGTTGTACAAGACTGGCTGCGACGTTGAGGGCGATTTTAGATCCAAGAATCGTGTGCTAGTTTTTTCGCTCCTGAGAGTAATTTTATTGACGAGCTTTCTTGGAAGATCTCGCTCCCGCGCACTAGGCTGTGTGTTGGGGTTGACGTCGCCGATATCTTGGTGTCGTCGAACGAGCAGCCAAATGGCGGCGCAGCTGCTCCCATAGCCTCAGTCTCTCGTAGCCCTCCATTTTTATGCATAACACAGCTTAACACACAGCTTAAATCTGCCCGAACGCAATAGTGATTCGACCACAAAGACAGTGCTGGTTAGTTTTTTTATGTACCACTAGGCGAGAAGCAAGTACAAAGGATTGCGCTTACGTCCTAACCTTTATCGTCACTGTCAACAGCTATCATTACTATAATTGACGACATCGCTTTCCGATGTAATCGTCATCATTATCACTTACTACATCGTCATTCTGCTGCTGCTGCTAGGTATGCTCGATATCGGTGTGCTGAGCCACGTTCCAAGTGTTGCGCTGTGGACCATTCTTCAAAACTGTCGTTACAATAACTCACCCCATCAATGAGTGTTCGCTAACATGGCGCAGCCGACAAGATGTCACTCACGTGTGACCTCAGAACACGGGATCGCAGACTCAGCGGCAGTGGACCGACACTGCCACAATTTATGGTGAATTCCAATCGCAGAGCAGGAGCACTTCCAGAGCAACGTTTTCTGCTCCTTTCGGAGCAATTGTCTTCCAAACGCAGATCCGGAACACGGATCGCATCTTCCAAACGCAGAACGGGAGCAATTGCCGAGCAAGGGTCGCTCCGCGGAGCAGTCAAAACTGCTCCGCCGAAATCGGGGGAACCGACCGGAAGTTTGCGTGACGTGACTTTCCGAGCGACGCTTGCGCATGCGCTAGCTAGCGCATCCATTTCCGATGGCTCGCCGCGTTGGGCTGGTGTCTACAACGCGCCGCTCCATAGCAGACGATTAGTATTTGCCGCCGCCATGGATGGTGATTCGCGTCGCGCTCTTCCGCTCGCTTTGCTTGAGGACAGCGAGTCGGAGAGCAGCAGTTCCGACTCATCTGTCGATGAATCAAGAATCAACTGTTTATATGTCCCTCGTCCGTGTAAACTCAAAGCCGCGCACGTTACAGCTTGGCTCTGGAAGACTGCGAACATTCGGTACGTGAACCGAAGTTTTCTTCCATATTAAAGAAAGTGCTGAAGGAGTCTTACCGTGTGTGTCCGCGCTCGGCTCTTCGAGCAAGGAGGATATAATTGCGTAAACGGCTGGTGTAACCTCCATATCAAAGGGAAGAAAGGCTGCAGGCTTGCAAAGCAGACGACGCGAGCGCACGAAAAGCGCGGGCAAGTGCAAGGAATGATGGGCACGTTCTCCGTCTCCGTTTGCTCGCGAGCGCCACCTACTTGCTCCGGCCGGAGCAAGAGTATTCGAAACGCAGAGTCTGGGAGCGTGCTCTCCGCCGGATTGAGGCGTTCTGTGATGGAGCGTGCGCGCTGCTCCAGTTCTGCGATTGGAATTCGCCATTAAAGATCGCATATTCAATATGAGGCAAGGAGCAAATAAGGGAATTATGTTCAGTGCAACGTTATGGCGTGGCAACGCCAACAGTGGAAAACCAGGGCCATCAGTGAAAACCTTATGTAGTGGCATTGCCAATATGAGAATACAGGGGTCAGGTAGTACCATCTTTTGCTGCTGCTGCTGCTGCTAGGTATGCTCAAATTCCATAGTGGCATTACCAGCAAGACATTTTAATTGCAAGACGTTTTAATTTTAATTTTTAGTACCATCTTTTGCTGCTGCTGCTGCTAGGTATGCTCAAATTCCAGAGTGGCATTACCAGCAAGACATTTTAATTGCCGACCCTAACTTTTACAAGACCCCGCCGGGGTGGCGCAGTGGTTACGGCGCTCGACTACTGTTCCCAAGGACGCGGGATCGAATCCCGGCCTCGGCGGCCGCTTTTCGGTGGAGGCGAAAAGCAAAAGCGCCCGTGTGCTGTGCGATGTCAGTGCACGTTAAAGAACCCCAGGTGGTCGAAATTTCCGGAGTCCTCCACTACGGCGTCTCTCATAGCCTGAGTTGCTTTGGGACGTTAAACCCCACAAACCAACCAACCAACCTAACTTTTACAAGACTGCCATTTCATTGCCAATGGTGGGCCTCATCTTGTGCTGCTTGGAAAAGTTATGTGTGTGCTCTCCGTGCTGTTGCTGTGTGGTTTCTATGGCCTTGAAGGTTCCTCACAGGAGATTTTGCTTTCCCCATGAGTGCCTTGATAAATGGCACCCACGAAGAGGGATTGGCCAAGGCTTAGTGTGGACTGCGAAATGTACCACAGATACTGATTTAGTGTAATCAATCAATTATCGACTAAAAGTAAAAGTTAGCATATAAGGTCACAAAACTGAATGAAAACAAAAAATTGCGAGCAATGTTTTTGAAGCCTATAAAATTCGGATACATTTAGCAAAGGAATCTGTGCATAGCTGGCGGTAGTTATATTTCAATGTTTTCATCACGAACTCCTTTCCCAATGTGCTTCGAGTGTAACGATTTTCTCCGCATTCCAGTCATGCGGCCGTCATGCAGTTTCTAATGCTTCAGTTACAAAACCCAGGAGGTCCTGAGTGAACTGTTGTGGTAAAAAGTTTTGAGCATACCTACTGTAGCTTCATTCCAACGCGGAACCGAAGATTGCGTAGAAGAAATCGCAGCTAGAGTTCTAACCTTCCGACATCAACATAGTCGGACCAGAGAACGGCTCGTGCACTGGAACTGGAATGCCCCTGGAAACGTAATGCTAGTCCTTGTGCACTATGTTGTCACTTGCTCTTGCCTTCTGTGGAGACAAAACTAGAGAACTTAAAAAAATTGTGAGTTCTTTGTGTTTGGGTGTTGACAAAAAAGCTTAAGTGTCTGGCAGCAGAAGCTCTTCATT
Organism: Amblyomma maculatum; assembly: GCF_055883805.1. Lineage (NCBI taxonomy): Eukaryota > Metazoa > Arthropoda > Arachnida > Ixodida > Ixodidae > Amblyomma > Amblyomma maculatum. The sequence goes on from NC_139352.1 coordinate 105,657,667, forward strand.
TGGGCTGCTACCGATTGCCGCCGTCATCGCCTTGTAGCTGTCCTACTCAGACGTACACAACGTGCCTGACGTACTGAACCAGGGCTGACATCTGGTGAGGATGCTGCGTAACGCATTACATGCCTCGCACTCCCTCAGCACGCAGAGATTCAAGCCATCGAGGGTCATCTTGCATCGAGGTGATGCCTGTACACAATAGGCATGGTGAAGACGTTACCTTACCTTCATTGTGCTGCAGCAGCCTAGAAAGCCGGTAGTCTACTTCGGTTGTCCAGGCGAACACCCTGACGACTGGTTGGAGAAATGAGAACGCGTGACACTGTACATTAGATGGGAGGACGGCTCGAAGCTTCAACACGTGTTCTTTTTGCTGGAGGGCACAGCTCGTACACGGTTCGAGAAGCAGGTGCCGGCCATAACGATGTGGAGTGTTTTTAAATATCTGTTCCTAAAGGACTTCACTATGGTGATCCTAAGAGAACGGGCCGATCTGCTTCTTCAGCCCCAAACTCATCTCTCAGAAGAGAGCCTGCAGGCGTATTTCTAAGCTATGGTGAAGTTATTTCGTCGGGGTGACCCGGATATGCCACAGCAGAAACCAGAAGAAATTCCGGGACCTTATGCGAGCTATAAAGAAGAAAATCTTTCCCGGAGTGGTTCGCAATCCACAGAACATGGTCGCAGACTGTGTAAGAGGTTAACACCTTATAAGGGGCACTCAATATGCGGTTGCGGCAATACGAGCGGCCGCCTTCGGCTATATACAGCGGCCACCGACATCAATACACTAACTCCCTTCGCGAAACCGTACGAGCTGTTGTTCTCGAGGAGCTGCTGGAGCTATTCCCGGTTACTTCGTTCGCACCAACGGTTCGTACTCTATCTAAGGTTATTCGGGAATACGTGCAACAGCCACTTACGACCCCATCTCCCATTCAGCTCTCCAGAGCCCTACCGCTAATGACATAAGCCGCTTTTGCTCGTCCAGCACGATCACCACCGAGTTGCCTTCAGGAATCCCCGGTTTCTCTCTGGCCGCGCCTCCTACTTGACTGGCTTAACGTACCCACATAGAAGTGACATATGGCGCAGTGCCTACAACCGCCTACTCTGCTATCACAGTGGTGAGCCGGGCCACTTCTACCACAATTGTTGTTATCGTCAGATAATCCTGCAGGAGTTCCCTGCCGAGGCAGCGACACAAGGACGTCGACGGTTTCTAGCCGAATCTGCAAGCGGGAAACGCAGGTCCCCATCATCAGATGGTTTCTCTTCTCGTCGATCTTACGATGACATACCGCGGGGAAGGTCGCCATGTCCTCACCAGGAAAACAAACTAAACGCAGCAACCTTTGAGGGGCAGGTTGCTCATCAATACAATGTACAAGATCCTCCTACACCATTGTCAATTTAAACAGCGTGAACAGGAAAGCACAGGACAAAATACAAGGAAGCCACAGTACAAGCGCTGCTTAAATTAACAATGGATCTTTACCAACTTGCCCAACAAAGTATCTTGGTAATCCTCCTACGCCGTAGCTAACAGCCACCTTATGCCAGGATCGACCGCCATCCACTAACATAATACGCCGATTCAACACCAATGTCTCGTGACAAATCGAAGGGAACACGCGCTGCACCCAAGTCTTAACCGAATACCACCTCGAGGCTCTCACGTGATATCTGCGACAGCAGACCTCAACGTTTCCCTTGACGGAACCGACTTCACTGCATTCGCCGACACAGGAGCCGATTACTCTCTCCTGATTGAACATTTCGCCGCAACTCTGAAATAGGTGACCACTCCTTAGGTGGGCTCACAGATTCGTACAGCCGGAGGTCACTTGGTTACTCTGACTGGGACTTGCACATCAAGAGTAACAGTTGAAGGTGCCACCTACCCACCTACCCATCACATGAACATTGTTCCTGTGATGTAATTTTCGGCATGAATTTCTTGACTGAGAATGTGGTCATTAACCTGCAGTCAAAGTCTCTGTGTTTCTCTACTGAGAACGAAATGCACAGTGATTCAGACCACCCGACCACACATTGTATCCTTGATGACCACGTCACCATTCCACCTCATTCGCATCTAAGGGCTTCTGTCGGCGCCAAGACTGTCCGGAATTTTGAAGGCGTCATGGAAGGCAGCCAGATCTTGCTTTTTGCCAGGAACATTGCTGTCTCCAGAGGAGCCGTTAGTTTCGTTGGCGGAGCAACAGAAGTGCGCATAACCAATTTTGATGGTGCACAGTTGGTGCAAAATTTTAGTGGTACATCTGACATGTGTAGCACTGTGGCTCATGCTAATGTCATTGCACATGTCAGCCGTACATTCAGCCTTTCTACGGTGTCGGTATCGGAACGGGAGTGCCCAGTCATGGGTTTCACGTTCAATGTCAATCCAGGACTCTCCAACGCAGCAACGAGTAGATATCCTGCGCTACCGAAATACCTTATCGATATCATTGCGTATTGGACGAAACCACTAGCGAAGCATCGCATTGTCATGTTGTTGATGTTGTGGCTGTAGGAAGAAGGAAAAGAAAATGCACAGGCCTGCTACTGGCTCCGTAGCATAGCCACCTCGCCTGCCTTGTGCGGACAGAAGAGAGAAAGTAAAGGAAGAAAAAGAAGTGAAAGACGCGCGCCGCAACAGCTGTCGTCCACCATCTAAGCGGCGGCGGGTGCAATGATCGCCTTGACTAGATAAAAATTTGCTGCCAGGCTAGCACCTGCTTTGACCAACCCGAGCCGCCCTTCACAACCTATCGGTAGCGGGGATATATTGTGCACTGAGGTGGAACCAGAACTTTCGATGACATTGTCATGGATGACAACGTGCACCCTCTCCGACAGTGCACCTACTGAGTGTATCCTGCTGAACGTGACACCATTTGCCGCCAAGTCAAAGAACTGCTACCCGAAAATGTAATTCGTCCTTCCCACAGTGCTTGGGCGGCGCCTTGCACCTTGTCCGTGTGAAAAAAAAGACGGAACACTGCAGTTCCAGGGGCGTTGGCTACCGTCGCCTAAACAAAATCACCAAAAAGGATGTCAATTTTCCCCGGATCAACAAAGCTCTGCATGGATCGCCTCTGGAGTGCGAAATACGTTTCTTCGGTGGACCTCAAGGCAGAATATTACCAACTTCAGGTCGATGAGGAGGACCCCTGAAGAAAACAGCCTTTATCACTCCGCGTGGCCCTTATGAAAATACCGGCATCGTATTTGTGCTTTGCTCTGCACCGGCAACTTTACAGCGTCTCATGGACACCGTCCTTCCCGATTTAAAATGGCAGATGTCTCGTCTATTTCGATGATGTCTTCGCCTTCGCCGCGACCTTCCAGGAGCATCTTCATTGCCTCGAATTGGTCTTAGAAGCACCACAATCTTCTGGCATCACGCTCAAAAATGAGAAATGATACTTCAAGTACACTGAGCTCAAGTTTTTAGGACACATTTTAAGTCAATCCGGAGTTCTGCCTCATTCTGGGAAAACAAGAACTATTGCCAATATCCCGCCGCCACAGGGCCTAAAAGCTGTCCGCCGTTTTTTTGGATTGTACGCATATTGCCACCGCTTCGTGAAAGATTCATGCCTATGCAGGACGGACACACCTTTCAGATGTTAGGCACCGCAAGCAAATGCATTCCGCAGCCTTGAAAACCTCCTACAGGCGCCTCCCGTTCTATCTCACTTCGACGTAAACGCCTGCACGGAGCTCCCTACTGATGCCACCAACATCTGGTTAGTGATGTTCTGATCGAGATCTAAGCAGGTCAGGAACGGGTCATCGCTTGCGCAGGTCGGTGTTTGTCAAATCAAATCAAATTAAATTTTATTTTCCTTTGCAAAAAGTACAAGTATATATATTCTGTTACCGAGAAATAATTTCTTGCCATCGTATGGGCCACTTCGAAATTTCGACCATGCTTTTACGGTAAAAAGTTTAAGGTGGTAACGGATCATCATGCCTTATGCTGTTTAGTGAGCTTCAGAGACCCGTCCGTTCGCCTCGTCCGAAGGAGTCTACGTCTCCAGGAATACGACCTGACTGTCGTATACCTCCGGGCGCGAGCGCTCTGATTGTCTGTCCTGCGGTCCAGTAGATCCCTCTAATGACATCTTATAGAGCGTCATAATCGCCACTTGCCTCGCTGATTAACAATGCGCGCTGATTAACAGCTGATTTCGTTCGCTCAAACCACGACTGGGAGCACAACAATCGGTGCGCTCAAATGAGCTAGTCACGTGGTATTATTTGTATTTCGTGGGCTTTCTTTTCAGCCCGGAAGAAAAGATACACGTGAGACTTTCTTTATCGCAGTTATTGAAATGGGGTTTCTGAAGGTGCTCTACAACTTTCCAATTCACATTTTTGACCTAAGGTGAATATTTCATAAATTTGGAAAATTAGCATACTTAGCCAATTAAGTAATTGCAAAAAAAACTTGCCTGCACTGCCCAAGCAGGCTGGTAGTTGTATGCAACTGGTGTCACTGACCGACCTAAATATATTAGTTTGTAACCCTCGGTTCAAGTTAGCTGGGACACTAGGTATATCAAAGTAGTGACTGGTCAGGCCACCGAGTTGCCGCTGGATAGTCTTAAGAATATTTTGAGCCTTCCGTCACCCAATGGTAAGAGTAGGACAGGAATCACATCGACATCATTTTTGGAACTGAATCCAGAAGCAAACATTCAATCGGCAAGCTGGCGAATCAGTGCCGAGCCCCTTCCCGAAGAAGAGAAAAACGTGCCTCTACCACAAGCTAACGCGACTTTCACCAAATCCATTAAGGCTAGCCTGAAACCTGACCAAAAGCCTCCGTACGTAGAAAGGCTTAACCACTGTCACAAACCCCCGCTTTTACGGTCAAAAGAGGTGCGGGATCCCCTTTGCGATTACTCGTCGTTCCTCTATGAGGGTTGTGAACACATTTAAAAGTTAGGCCGGTCAACCCGTGAAGCACGTGTGTCGGTGTGTGATTGAGGAATAAGTACAAATAGGTCACTTTCTTTTACAAACAATTGAAGGTTTATAAATAGTAGACCAAAATTACACTGATAATAATAGAGTACAATGAAAGAGAATACAACGCCACGACAAGATATTGATAAAGACGAAGAAATAAATGATAAGAGAAAAAAAAATAACCCGACAATGAACAAAACACTGTGATAAAAATATGAAGACTATAAAGATAATAAAGCAGGTATTTCAGATATTATAAGTATGAGCAAAAGTTACATAAGAACACAGCGTAAAATACTACTAAGTCAGGTCAAAAGTTAACAAAGCGAAAATGATGTTCGATTGAACAACAGTCCGTGGCGAATGAAATTCTCACGTCTTCTTGTTTGCTGAGGCGTCGAAGGCTGTGTTGCTCGGTAGCGGCGGCCGTACAGGTGCAGAGGACGATGCGTCGATCGCGGGCCCGAAGAAACACAATACGCTTTCGGAGCACCGCGGAGTGGCCGGAAGTTTGAATCTTCCCAAACGCACTGGTGAGGGCGTGCTGCTGTCGGTTACTTTATACCCTCGGCCGACTATGCACCAGCCGCGTCAAGGACAGGCGGTCACTGCCCCATCGGCTTATCGAATCTTGTCCAGAGGAGCGACGGAGTCCCGTGAATTTCGCTCTATATTCCAGTCATAAGCTCCCGCATCTTCCGCTGTATAATAGGTGAGGCAGCTTGTGACACTGCCCCCCACTGAAGAATATTGCCTCGGAATATTCTAGAACTCCACAAGCGCCGAGAACGATGTTATTACGCCCCTATAGAGGGGTGCAGTAGATTGGGTCCGTTCAGTGCACTGAAGATCGTTCGTCACTCACTACCGTTCATGACGCGCACCATATACGCACTGATCTGAACCCGCACACACCACAACACTGTAGTTCTTCAGTCATGTCTTGCGCACATGTCACAAGTCACGGATCACTGATAACAATCAAGTGCACATATATACAGGCACATCGTGTACGATTTTCATTACACAATCAACACAATGCAGCTATGCAGTAGTGCAAGCTTTACAACTATTCCAGCCGGCTCATGTAATCTGCTCCCACGTTCTCGCTGCCTTTAATATACTCGACACGGAAGTTGTATTCCTGAAGCTTAATACTCCAGCGAAGAACGCGGCTGTTTGTAGATTTTGTTTCTTTTATGAACTTCAAAGGCTGGTGATCCGTCTGAACGAGAAACCTTCTCCCGTAGAGGAAGACTTGAAATTTCTCGATTCCCCAAACGAGCGCTAAACCCTCTTTCTCAGTGGTTGAATAGGCTACCTCTCGAGGGAGCAACTTGCGGTTCGCATAGGCAACTGGGTGCAGGATTCCGTCATGCGATTGAAGCAGAACGGCTCCAACACCTCTATCAGAAGCATCTGTTCGCAGGACGAATTCCCGGTCAAAGTCTGGCAATTTCAGAATTGGTGCCTCAGCCAGTTTTTCCCGCAAGTTCTTGAAAGCCCGTTCTTGCTCGGGGCCCCAGCTCACGACTGGAGGTTGACCTTTCCGTGTTAGATCTGACAGAGTACAGGTTAGGTCAGCATAGTTCGGGATGAAATCACGGTAGTAACCCGTGAGTCCTAAGAAGGATCGGACCTGCTTCTTTGTTGTCGGCCGTGAAGCTTCTTGTATCTTCTGTAGGGTCTTGGTGAGGGGTGACAATTCTCCGGACGCAATTTGGTGGCCCAGGAATGCGACGGTTTCCATTCCGATCTCGCATTTCAGCGGTTTGATGGTGAGACCAGGAGCTTCAATTCGAGCAAAGACCTCGTACAATGTTTGGAGATGCTGTTCCCATGTCGCACTGGCAATGAGAACATCGTCGAAGTAGTACGCCACGTCGGGAATATCGGCCAAGATGTTCCGCATCAGCTTCGTAAAAATGGCTGGCGCCGTCTTAATACCGAAGGGCATATATCGGAATTGAAAGCGCCCCGTGCCAACCGTGAAAGCAGTCATCGCCTTTGAATCGGGTGACAACGGTACTTGCCAATATCCCTTAGATAAGTCCAGCTTGGAAAAGAATTTCTTGCGGCCTACCGAGGCGATAAGGTCGTCCGCACGTGGTAAGGGCTCGGCGTCGTCTGCGATGACTTCGTTTAACTTCCGAAAGTCAATGCATAGCCGATGCGTCCCGTCGGGCTTGCGTACGGCGATCACAGGGGAATTGTAGGGCGACTCCGATGGCTCAATGATGTCTAATCGGAGCAAGTCGTCCACTTCTGATGCAATTGCCTGTCTCAAAGCGTACGGTAGCGGATATTGTTTTACATTTATCGGCCGGTCGCTCTGTAACTTCAGTTGGCACTCGATTATCGTGGTCTTTCCCGGAAGGTCCGAAAATATACCTTCGTACTGTTGCAGAAGTTTCTTGGCTTCATTCTGCTGTACGTGGCTCAATCTCTCGGAAATGTGTACATCCCCGATAGACTGTGTCTGGGAGGGCTTAGGAAGCTCAATCTCTCCAGCGTCTGTGTCTTCTTCTGCCGATATTACTGCACCCACAGCTGCAACAATGGTGTCTTTCCTTTGCTAGTATCTCTTCAGCATATTGATGTGGAATATTTTTGTGGCATGGCCCAAATCCACTTCATAGTCGACATCGCCCCTGCGGCTGATGACCGAAAAGGGACGCTTCCATTGCATGAGCAGCTTATTGTGCTCTGTGGGAAGAAGAATAAGAAACTTCTCTCCCGGTTTGAGTGAGCGTTTGCGGCTCTTGATGTTGTAGTAGCGGCTGTAACGCTCTCCTGCGCGCTCTAGCTCTTCGTGGGCAAGTTTACAGGTATTTTCCAGTCTGTCCCGTAGAGCAAGCACATACTCGTACGTCGTTCGCAACTCGTTAGGGATGGTTGCATTCATCCAAAGCTCTCTAAGTACAGCCAGGGGTCCACGCACATTTCGCCCATATAACAGTTCGAATGGGGAAAAGCCGAGGCTTTCTTGGGGCACTTCCCTGTATGCAAACAAAAGTGGAGCCAGGTAGCGATCCCAATCGGTTGGTCTCTCTTGACACATGCGCTTGAGCATTTGTTTAAGCGTGCTGTTAAACCGTTCGACTAGGCCGTTCGCTATCGGGTGGTAGGGAGAGGTATGCAGCTGCTTTACTGACAACAGACGGCTAACCTCCTTCATTACTTCGGACGTAAAATTCGTGCCCCTGTCACTGAGGACCTCTCTGGGCACTCCTACACGGGAAAACATTTCGACAAGTGCTTCGGCTATCCTTTCGGTCTCGACGCTAGGAAGTACGACTGCATCAGGGTACCGAGTGGCATAGTCCACCATGGTCAGGATGTACCGATTGCCTTGAGCGGACTTCGGGTTGAGTGGACCAACGATGTCGATCGCCACCCTCTGAAACGGTGTCTCAATGACGGGCACTCGAACCAAAGGCGCTCGTGTGGTGTGACCCTTCGGAGTTGTGCGTTGGCACAGATCGCAAGAGGCAACGAACCGCTTAGCGTCAGCCTGCATTTCTGGCCAGAATAATTCTGTCTGAAGCTTCAGTAGGGTTTTCTTCGCGCCTTGGTGGCCTCCCATCAACCCATCATGTGCCAGCTTGAGAATAGCTGATCTGTACTTTTGGGGCACAACAACTTGAGTGTACTCCCCGCCCGACTCGGCGACGTATTTCCTTTGAAGGACGCCGTTAGCAATGAAAAACTGGTGGCTACCCTTTCCTTTCTTCGCTTGCGGCGGGCCTACGCGATCGAAACACGAGCGTAGGGTCGCGTCATTCTCTTGCTCTTGAACCAACTCTTCGCGGCATACACTAGGGAGGCCTTGCAGGACTTTAAGCTTTTTCAGCGTTTTATCCTTGCACGCCTGCGCTCTAGTCACTACCGGACAAGCTTCAGCGGCATCCGAAATGGGTGCGGGGCTCTCGGTGTCAGGCGCTAGCTCTTCAACTTTTACTGCAGTGGACTTCGTAGTCTCGCTTTCTGTTGTCTTGTGCCAGTTCGGATCGGGGTCGTCTGCTGGCCTAGCACCTTCCACATTTCCCAGCACCAAATCGTATAGGGGATTCTCCATACACTTAGCGAGAAGTCGTCCCTGAAAGTACGGGGTGTCGACATCGACCCAAGCTTCTGGGAGCATTAGGACTGAGCGGTCAAGCAGGTAAACTGGAGACTTCGTATCGGTGATATCTTCTTTCCGTACTAAGTCCTTTCTTACCACCACCGTGTTGCAGCCTGTGTCTCTCAGGACTCGGACTGTCTGGCCTCCGATCATGCCGGCTACGACAGGTAAGCATTCCCTGATTGCGCATTCTTTACTGGTGAACCCAGCGTTGATGACGGGGATCTTCCCTCCATCCTTAAGTTCGAGGTATCCGTTCTCAACACATACTGCAGCGGACTCCCGATTTTCTTCTCTCTGTTTCGGGGCCCCATTTGCCCAGCATCTCCAGCTTGGATGACCTGGTTTTCCGCATTTGTGGCATTCCTTGGGCGGTCCCGATCCGTCGGATGGGGCGGCCCGGCAATTTTCGGGGCGGTGTCCCGTGCGTGAACAAATAAAACATTTCTTTTCATCGCTGCTCTTCGCATCCGATGATTGAAGCAAAGTTTCCCTTCTCTCGGTCGTCTTGGAGACGGCGTTTTCTGCCTTATTCTTCGGGGTGCTTCGCTTTAAGAAGTTTGACCAGCCATGGGCCTCCACATACTTTTCTGCCCTTGCTACTGTTTCAGAGAAGGATGTGTCCTTCTTTTCTTTCAAAAACATTTGTAGCGGAGTGGCACAGTTAGAAAGGAACTGTTCCTTTAGAATCAGGTCAAAGAGATCTGCGTACTCTTTCTTTGTGTCCGACAGCTCTATCCATCTGTCTAGGAAGTTCTGAAGACGCGTCACGAACTGTGAACACGTTTCCTCGTTCCGGGGACTAGCAGACCTGAATTTTTCTCTGAACCCTTCCTCTGTCATACTGAAGCGAATCATGAGTGCCTGCCGGAGCTTGTTGTAGTCCAAGCACTCGGACGCAGACATGCGACTAAAAACGCTGAGCGCTTCGCCGCTTAAACATAGACTAAGGGCTGTAGCCCACTGGTCGCGAGGCCAATTCTGACTCTCAGCGACGCGCTCGAAACGCATGAGGTAAGCGTCAAGGTCGTCCCTGCCCTCATTAAAAACCGGCATCAGCTTGTGCGGGCTTATGCGTTCGGGCCGAGCAGCTTGGCTCTCCCCCGTTTCTGACCTTGTCTCTCCGGTGCTGTTAGCGTCAGTTGCCGGATTATTAGGTAGGTCTCGTCGGAGCATCAGTAACTCCTTTTCTTTTTCCATCTCCGCTATCCGGAGTTGGGCTTTCTGCGACTCTATTTCCTTTTCTTTCTCCATCTCCGCCATCCGGAGTTTAGATTCTAGTTCTGCCTCCTCTTTCCGCCGCGTACGTTCCTCATTGCGTTCTTCTCTGCGACGAGCTCGCTCCTGATCTACCCATTTGAGCAGCTCTTGACCCTCAAAGCCAAAAGTTCGGCCATACTCAACAAGCCGTTCTAACTCTGCATCAGCCATGTTAGGTGGAAAGCGTTATGCAGTGCTAGGATACAACACTAAAAAAATTGCACCTACTCCTCTCTCCCTCACCGACACTTGGTTGACCAGTCCTGTCGTCGGACGCCAATTATGTCACAAACCCCCGCCTTTACGGTCAAAAGAGGTGCGGGATCCCCTTTGCGATTACTCGTCGTTCCTCTATGAGGGTTGTGAACACATTTAAAAGTTAGGCCGGTCAACCCGTGAAGCACGTGTGTCGGTGTGTGATTGAGGAATAAGTACAAATAGGTCACTTTCTTTTACAAACAATTGAAGGTTTATAAATACAGACCAAAATTACACTGATAATAATAGAGTACAATGAAAGAGAATACAACGCCACGACAAGATATTGATAAAGACGAAGAAATAAATGATAAGAGAAAAAAAAATAACCCGACAATGAACAAAACACTGTGATAAAAATATGAAGACTATAAAGATAATAAAGCAGGTATTTCAGATATTATAAGTATGAGCAAAAGTTACATAAAAACACAGCGTAAAATACTACTAAGTCAGGTCAAAAGTTAACAAAGCGAAAATGATGTTCGATTGAACAACAGTCCGTGGCGAATGAAATTCTCACGTCTTCTTGTTTGCTGAGGCGTCGAAGGCTGTGTTGCTCGGTAGCGGCGGCCGTACAGGTGTAGAGGACGATGCGTCGATCGCGGGCCCGAAGAAACACAATACGCTTTCGGAGCACCGCGGAGTGGCCGGAAGTTTGAATCTTCCCAAACGCACTGGTGAGGGCGTGCTGCTTTCGGTTATTTTATACCCTCGGCCGACTATGCAGCAGCCGCGTCAAGGACAGGCGGTCACTGCCCCATCGGCTTGTCGAATCTTGTCCAGTGGAGCGACGGAGTCCCGTGAATTTCGCTCTATATTCCAGCCATAAGCTCCCGCATCTTCCGCTGTATAATAGGTGAGGCAGCTTGTGACAACCACTAAGGAGACTCAGCTCCAAAGAACTTAACAGCACCGCAAAATTTATACCACCATCCATGAATGAATAGCGGCCTGAGGCCTCCGCGCCGCCCGCTTCTTCTTCCTCGCAAGTGTGGAGCGTTGAGACTACGGCACTCCTATTGCTTTGCTTCATGTTCTACACCATGCACCTTGTCCTTTTCCTTCACGCACCTCGCGGACTCCATTTGCACAGTTAAATATCTCCACAAATATGCACCATTCCTTAACACTATTCCAAACAATTTTTCTGTTCCCTGCCAAACATTTCCCTACACCACCACTGCTGCGCATCTTATGCGGCTGCTGAAACGTCTTACTTTAAAGCGCCATCGACACCTTTGTGTCCTCTAGATCCCGGCTCTGGTGTCCTTGATGTCAACACGTACCCATGAAGGATGAATATGATGATGCCTCTGACTGCGCAAGTGTCATAAATTAATGCAGGTCCCTGTTTAAGAAAACATACTTTCTGGGGCGGAGCAAAACGAAGAGCCAGTATGAAATCCTGGAAGCGCATCATAATATAAAAAATGAAGAGAATTGTGTCGGTGACCCGTCTGTAACTTTGTTCGATATGTAACTTCAGTTGTAAAGCTCCTTAGAGCACGAAAATAGATTAGCGCTTTTTGATGGGCATTTCATCTATCCAAAGAAATCTCCAGTCCAGCGCTTTACCGCTGCGCCACGCCCCGGATGCGCCTTCGCAAAATGCAACCGCCACAGCGCGCTATCGCGCTATTGGCTGCACAGTGCTTTAATTGACGCACTTCCCGCGCAATTCTGTTTTTGCTTTTAAAGATGCCCTTAGGGGTCAAGAAACATTTCAAATATGAAATTTAAAAAAGTGCTGTCAACGGCGCGGCCGATATATGACAACAGCTGACTAGCTGACAACTGGGTTAAACAAGATGGCGCTGGCCAACTCGCTGATAATGGCATGGTGGGCTTGCGTCCTGGTGTTTGCGCCCGCGTTAGTATCGTTAAATATTGCGTGCCGCATGGGGTGCCTTTTCTGGGGTGTTGTTTCAACCTTCTAGGCCCATGATTGTGCTGCGCCGTGCGTGTCTTAGCTGTTCTTCCAACGCTGATCACTCTCAACCAGACTGTCGTCGATCGTTCGCGCCTGTGCGCCGTTTGTTTTCGTACGCCTGTGAATTGTGCTGCGCCTCGCGCCCGTGTGATCAGTGTAGGATTGTGCTGCGGCGAGCGTGTCTTAGCGGTTGTTACTCTAACACTGACCACTCTCAACCAGGCTGTCGATCGCTCACGCCTGTGAGCCGTTTGCTCGTTTACGATCAGTGTAAGCCTGTGATAGTGCTGCGCCGTGCGTGTTTCAGCTGTTCTTCCAGCGCAACGCTGGCCACTCTCAACCAGGCTGTCGATCGCTCCTGTGCGCCGTTTGCTCGTTTACGATCAATGTAAGCCTGTGATAGTGCTGCGCCGTGCGTGTTTGAGCTGTTCTTCCAGCGCAACGCTGATCACTCTCAACCAGACTGTCGTCGATCGTTCGCGCCTGTGCGCCGTTTGTTTTCGTAAGCCTGTGAATTGTGCTGCGCCTCGCGCCCGTGTGATCAGTGTAGGATTGTGCTGCGGCGAGCGTGTCTTAGCGGTTGTTACTCTAACACTGACCACTCTCAACCAGGCTGTCGATCGCTCACGCCTGTGAGCCGTTTGCTCGTTTACGATCAGTGTAAGCCTGTGATAGTGCTGCGCCGTGCGTGTTTCAGCTGTTCTTCCAGCGCAACGCTGGCCACTCTCAACCAGGCTGTCGATCGCTCCTGTGCGCCGTTTGCTCGTTTACGATCAGTGTAAGCCTGTGATTGTGCTGCGTCGTGCGTGTTAGCTGCTGTTCTACCAGCGCTGGCCACTCTCAACCAGGCTACCGATTGCTCGTGCCTGTATGTTGGACCGTAGCGCCAGATTGTTTTTAGGTTGCGATTTACAAGATGCTAGCATGCTTCTTGCCGATAATGGGCGCATCATTATATTGCTTATTCTTAATACGTACGACTGTGCTAGCATATTGGCCACGGCTGTTGTAGCGGCTTACAGTAGAGACTAAAGTCACTGTAAGGTATTGCGCTCTAGGTACCATCGCGGCTAATTGTGGTCTTTGGTCATGGTAGCATTGCGGCTAATTGTGGCGAAGGCCTGTAATAATACATACATACAACATACTCCAGCAAAGGACAGCACAAAGCCAGGAAAACAGGTGCCCGCCCCTTCTTTGCCTATTTTTGAGTGTGTGCCTGTCGAACATCAGTAGTAGCTAAAAACTTCTAACAAGCTTGGCATAACAGTCCGATACAGCTGCTATTTGAAGGAACATATTTCTTCCTGAAAGTCAGTGAAATTGCAGCAGTTTAGTGAAAAAGAGAATAATAAGCAAGAATATATTTTTTGTATTTGTACTGAAGATGAATGGATGTAAATGATTATATGCATCTGTTAGCCTAACTGGTAGTGTACAGAGTCCATCACACTTGTCTAGAGCGCTCGAGGAGTTCTCTGCAGAGCAAACTAAGTGAACTATTATAGAGGATTTTGTCCATTTGGCAAGGAGCGTGTATCTGTGCTGTTTCCAAGCATTTTCGGCTGCCTGCGAGTGCAAGTATCAGGGAAAGCCAGTGGCTCCTTTAGAATTTCAGGTTATTCCTTCCCCACCACACTGTGCGAAAGTTCGACAAGTGTGATCGACTCTGCACATCTGGTGCTACTGACACAATGCAACAGACAGTGCCGTTAAATTGAATTCAATACCTTGCATGATTGATCATGCTCCCAGCACTGAATTGATGTGAAAGAAATAATTTACTGGTAAACATATGGATGATAGCTTTAAATAACTTACATAATTGCATCATTAGCATTTGTTTGGCAGACATTGTAAGAGACTGAAGGTGCACATTTTATAATTCTGAATAAATTAACCTTTGCCTCTGTTTCTTTAGTGTGTGTCTTCCAAGCGTGTGGTTCTGCAAGTGGCACAGCATATAGGACATGCTGAAACATACATGTAATGGTACAAGCAACTAAATAGCTTCTTCATGTCAGAAAAGTTCTAGCGAAACTGACAGATGACACAGCACATGTCTGGTTTTTGTCAGCACATCATCCATCAGTCTCAGTCAAAGACATAAACGATTGGATGCCTTTTTTTAGAGCGATGTCGCCACATAAGGTCATACGCCAGCATAGAGGTTTAGGTAGATTGGTCATCTGAAAGGAAGTGCAACATGCTTTTGATATATTTTCCTGCCGTTTGAGATTCACATGGCTCTACTATATAGCGGACACTATCATCAATGCCTCCGCAGTGGTGCGGTGGTAAGACACTGGACTACTGTGCTAGAGTTCCCGGGTTCGATCCCGACCACCGGCGACTGCGTTTCGAAGGAGGCGAAATGAAGTGGCGCCCATATATTGTGCGATGTCAGTGTACATTAAAGCTGGTCGAAATTACGCCGGAGCCCTCCACTACGGCACCCCTTTCTCTCTTTCCACTTTCACCCCCTCCTTCCCTTAAGGCAAGAGGGGGAGAGGGGTGTTTAGAGTTAGACCATCGTGAGACTGGTTAGTTTTACCCTACTGATGACTGGTCGTTGCAGTAGAAATTCTGCTCAGTATGAGAGGAACCGTAGATTCGGACATTTGGTTCACGTGCTTGGTCGAGCGACCAGTGGTGCGAAGCTACCATCCGTGGGATAACGACTGAACGCCTCCAAGTCAGAATCCCATCTAAGCATTGCAACGATATGTGTGCGCTTGCTGCGAAAGCGATTGAGATTAACGCTGTGTTGAGCGCGGCGAACTGTCGCACTTCCCGGCTCGATGTGTGACAACACAAGTGTGACAGATACTGGGCCTTTCCTTTCCTGTGAACCACTTATTATTGTTATTATTACATCTAAGGACTGGGCTTGTTTGTATAAAATGTGCAGACCCTTTAACACCACCAGAGCTATCTGATGCACAGAAAATGCCTAGCATGCAGGAACACAACCTTATGCGTGCCAAAAATTTGCAATCTGCAATAAGCAGCAGCAACTGTTGCATTCAATTAAACAGTAAAGGAATCGGTTCAGCTGAAACAGCAGAATGGTTTCTGTCACAAGCTGTCTCACCTATAGAGTCGAAATTACACGATCTCCTGCCTCACATATAGAGCGGAACTTACGGGATCTCCTCGCTCCTCCGAGCATGCTTCGGCATAATGTTCGGGGCAGCGACCGGGTGTCCTTGACGCGGCCACAGCACAACCAGCCGAGAGTATAAAAAGGCATACCGCAGCACACCCGCGGCCGTGCGTTCTGCAAAGATTCAGTCTTCCGGGCCTCTCTTGCGGCCACTCTGGGAAAGTGTCTTCTGTTTCACCGAGCTCGCGATCAACTCATCGTTCTCCTCATCTGTACGGCCGCTGCTACTTATCAACCCGGCGACTTTGACACCTCATCTAACAAAAAAGCCGCGAGAATTCCTTTTTGCCACAGACTGTCAGTTAATAGAATATTGTTTTTTGCCTTTGTATAACCTTATTCTGTCTTAGTAGTTTTTTTGCTGCATTTTCTGTGTAACTCGTGCCCTTACTGTATCTGAATACTTGCTTGTCTTTATAGTCTACTGATCGCAGTGTTTTGTTTATTGTCAAGAGTTTTCTTTTATCACTATCTTGTCATGTCATTTTATTTTTTATTGTACTCTATTATTATGCAGTATAATCTGGACTACTATCTATAAACATTCAATTGTTGCTAAAAGAAAGTGACTTTCTTATACTTATTCCTCAATCACACACTGACACACATACTTCAGGGTTGACTGGCCTAACTTTTAACTGTGTTTTCAAACCTCATAGGGGTGACGGGTAACCGGTAAGGGATCCCACGCATGTGTTGACCGTAAAGGCCAGGGTTTTGAGACAGTTTCAGTGTGAGTATGTTGCTAGTGCTGCCAGTGCCAGGTAACAAGCAGTTTCCAGTAGGTACAAGCATACCGTTGCACTATCGCCTAGTTTCCTTCGGGCAAAATTCTAAGAAAAAAGTAGGTCCCTCCCCACACTTCCAGCTTACGAAAATACCTAGGGCAGGCTACCCGAGAACCATCACAAAGTCGAACCATCAGAATTAACTTGGTCTTGGCTTCAAAAAATTGGCAGCAGTAATGCTCGAAAACGGCTCAAAGCTGGCAGTGCTTAGTCAAACACTATTTGACAATGCTAGCACCATTTAAGAATTGCAAATCAGCAGTGTAAAAGGACACGCACCGAAATGGTGCTGTCACAAACATGCATGCTAATGCCAAAAGAGGACTGCACATAGAAGCATAGCTTATGGCTGCAACAGGTGCAAATGAGCACCTTATGTTGGAGCAAACTTTTGGCATGAGGCAGATGCCTTTGTGAATTTTGTTCTTTTCAGTTTCTAATGTTTTCCAAACACTTGTTTATCAAATCTCACTTCAATGTGTACTGCGTACAACCATCTTACACAATAAGTTATTGGCAACTGGTAGCTTGATTCACATATATACCGTGTGGTGACTTATTTCAAGATAAATTTGAAAGCCAGCACCAATTGTCTACATCGTTGTTTTCATGCTCCTTTTGGTTTCAAACCTCCTGGCAGAAAATAGGGAAATGTTCTACATCACCAAAAAAAGATGCTTGCATTGGCCCAGCATCACTATAATTCTGTACACAAGCAATCATGTCATTGAAGGCAATCGCAGGCTAAGGAATGCAGCAGACGGATGTGTATCGATGACATACCCCTTACAAAGCTTTGAAAATGCTTCAAACAAGGTGGCGCATTTGACAAAGGAAGCCCTGCTAAACAAACTCTCAATGCCAATAATGTACCGAAGTTGGGTTAGGTGCGTAATCGTAACACTATACGCAATCAAGATTTATAAATAAATCTGACCGAATCACATCAGGTAAGCACTGCGCTCAGACAGCATAAAAAGATATTACCAATATATTTTACCTTTGAGCGAAATACGACCTGAAAGTGAGTGGTAAAGCTGAGAATTTTTTTCGCTGTGCTCCAATTAAGGCATGCGGCCGAAGCTCCACTGTCTGGAAGCAACTTGAAGAGGTGTGACCTCATCCACGGAGCCCCTCTGGGTACTCAAAACAGCATTTCAATCGACACCTACTGTGCGCAGTGTCAGAAAACAACACAGAATACCAGAACCACTTCTACTCATTTTCTATGCTAAAAAACGTTTCCTCATGAAGTAACAGTGTTTTTTATTGATCAGGGGTGTTTGTTGACGAGAAGAAGGAATCTTCCCAGCAGCATAAGCTGCGCACCTCATAGTGGTGGCATGTCATTATAACTATGCACACAGTTGCTTTTTTTCCCTCTGAAACACAACTGAATGCGATCTCAGTTGATGTGACAGGTGGCATGTAACTACTAGTGGAGAGGAAAAACTTGCCATGCACAGAACCCACAGCATGTGCGTGTCTTTAACTTCAATGTCGTCTTAAGCAAGGCTGCACCAGTGGTACGACTTAAGGACGCAGCACTAAGATATAGTAAGATGCGAAAAAAATTGCAGCGTCTAAGAGTACCTGAGAAAGAATCGAAGAGCACAGTAAAATTCTTTTGCTCAACTTCACTGCAGCCTTTACAGTGCCTCAAGAGGCAGACGTCTGTTGCCCTCGAATGACATTGACCAACAACTGCTTAAAGAAATAAAAAAGCACCAAAATAAATGAAAACAAGAGTGACACACACAAGTGCGCGTCCATGTCAATGTCTTGTCTACATTTGTGTTGGTGCTTCTTTATTTCTTGACATGCACCAACTAGTTTTGAGTGAGCCTATTTAGAAATAGGCTAGAACCCTAGCTAGTGAAGCTAGTTTAGCAGTGTTGTTAGAGGAACTAGAGGGCATGAAATGGGATGTCATAGGGCTTAGTGAGGTTAGGAGGCCGAATGAGGCATATACTGTACTGAAGGATGGGCATGTACTGTGTTATCGAGGTTTACCAGAGAGGCGACAACTAGGAGTAGGTTTCCTTGTCAATAAGTATATAGCGGGTAATATAGATTAATTCTATAGTATTAATGAGAGGGTTGCAGGCATAGTAATTAGGCTTAATAAGCGGTATAAACTGAAGGTTGTACATGCCTATGCACCTACATGTAGTTATGATGACCAGGCAGTTGAAAGCTTCTATGAAGATGTAGAATCGGCAATGCGAAAAGAAAATACGCAGTATACTGTACTAATGGGCGACTTCAATGTCAAGGTAGGGAAAAAACAGGTAGGAGAAAAGGCAGTAGGTGACTATGGCATTGGTTCTAGGAATAGCAGGGGGGAGTTACTAGTTGATTTTGCAGAGCGCAATAACTTACGAATCATGAATACCTTCTTCAGCAAACGAAAGAACCAGAAATAGACATGGAAAAGTCCTAACGGAGCGACTAAAAATGAAATCGACTTCATAATGTGTTCAACCCCCGCCATTGTGCAGGATGTAGAGGTAATTGGGAAAGTGCGATGCAGTGACCACAGGATGGTGAGGTCCCGAATATGCCTAAATCTGAAGGAACGCAATACATTAGTAAGAAAGAAACCCATCAACGAATTAGCGGTGAGCGGGAGGGTAGAAGAGTTCAGGATCTCGCTACAGAATAGGTATTCAGCTCTAACTGAGGATGGCGACATTACCCTAGAGGCAAGGAACAATAATTTCAGACATATCATTACTGAGTGCGCGGTAGAAGTAGGCGGTAGGATAGTTAGAGAGGATACCGGTAAACTGCCTAAAGAGACGAAAGGTTTGATTAAGAAACGCCGGAGAATGAAAGCTTCCAATCCAACAGACCAGACCGAATTGGCCGAGAAATCAAAGCTAATCAATAAGCGCAAGGTGGCCGATATAAGGAAGTATAACATGGAGAAAATTGAGCATGCTGTAAAGAACGGGGGAAGCCTTAAAGCGGTAAAGAAGAAATTGGGCATAGGCAAAAACCAGATGTATGCGATAAGGGACAAGGCGGGCAACGTCATCACTAATATGGACAAGATAGTCAAAGTAGCCGAGGAGTTCTATACAGATCTCTACAGTAGCCAAAGTAGTCAGGACCGTAATGAGGTTGGCGGTAGGGAAAAACAGTCAGACGTTCCACCAGTGACGAAGGACGAGGTCAAAAAAGCACTAGAAACTATGAAAAGGGGGAAATCAGCTGGAGAGGATCAGATAACTACAGATTTGCTGAAGGACGGGGGGATATCGTGCTAGAAAAACTGGCCACCCTGCATGCGCAGTGCCTGGTGTCATCGACGGTACCGGAACCATGGAAGAATGCAAACATTATCCTCATGCACAAGAAAGGGGACTCTAAGGACCTTAAAAATTACAGACCAATCAGCTTACTGTCTGTTACGTATAAGGTATTTACTAAGGTAATCGCTAATAGGATCAGGACAACCTTAGACTGCAATCAAGCAAAGGATCAAGCAAGGTTTCGGAAACGGTACTCTACTATCGATCATATCCGACCATCAATCAGGTGATAGAAAAATGCTCGGAATATAACCAGCCCTTATACATAGCATTCATTGATTACAAAAAAGCATTTGACTCAGTTGAAACCTCGGCGGTGATGCAGGCATTGCGAAATCAGGGGGTAGACGAGCCGTACGTGAAAGTGCTGGAAGATATATATATATAGTGGCTGCACAGCAACCAAAGTTCTGCATAAAGAAAGTAACAAAATTTTCATAAAGAAAGGTGTTAGGCAAGGAGACACAATCTCCCCAGTACTATTCACAGCTTGTTTAGAGGAAGTATTCAGAGACTTATAATGGGAGCAGTTGGGGATAGGGGTAGATGGAGAATACCTCAGTAATCTGCGATTTGCTGATGACATTGCCTTGCTAAGCAACTCGGGGGATGAACTGCAAATAATGATTGATGACCTAGACAGAAAAAGTAGAAAGGTAGGCTTGAAAATCATTATGCAGAAGACTAAGGTAATGTTCAACAGCCTCGGGAAGGAACAGCAGTTTAAATTAGGTAGCGAAATACTGGAAGTAGTAGGCGAATATGTCTACTTAGGACAGGCAGTAACCGCAGATCCGGACCATGAAAAGGAAATAACAAGAAGAATAAAATTGGGATGGAGCATATTTGGCAAGCACTCGCAGATTATGACTAGCAGCTTACCGGTATCGCTCAAGAGGAAAGTATACAACAGTTGCATCTTGCCTGTACTCACCTATGGGGCTGAAACGCGGAGGCTAACCAAGAGAGTTCTACTTAAGTTGAGGACAACCCAGAGGGCTATGGAACGAAAAATGGTAGGGGTAACATTAAGAGATTGAAAGCGTGCACAGTGGGTCAGAGAAATAACTCAAGTTACCGACATTCTAGTGGAAATTAAGAAGAAGAAATGGACATGGGCAGGGCATGTAGTGCGAAGAGAGGATGACCGATGGTCGCTGAGGGTAACAAACTGGATTCCAAGGGAAGGAAAGCATAGCAGGGGGCGGCAGAAAGTTAGGTGGGCGGATGAGATTAAGAAGTTCGCAGGGGTCAAGTGGATGCAGCTAGCACAGAACCGGGATAAGTGGAGAAATATGGGAGAGGCCTTCGCCCTGCAGTGGGTATAATCAGGCTGATGATGATAATGATTTAGAAATAAACAAACTCATGCATTGCTTGAAACATAGTTGGAGTTTGAACAGTCAAAGACAAATGTTACCAAAATGGAAAAGGACACTTGTCACGGGAATATGTTACAAGCAGATATAATTTAACAATAATTTATTAAAAAGCAGATACATTTCAACCTGTAAAAATAACATATCGGCCAAGAGATACAGCACAGTGGAGGGCCGATTTTAATATTGCAAACCAAATACCAAAATATTGTACGGACAACAGTGCTAGACGTGACTAACACGACGGGACGAAGCTGAACCAGCAGGCAAAGTTCCGCGCACAGCACGCGACGCACCTTCGGCGTTTTTTTCTTCCAGGCGCTACCTAAGAACATCAGGAACACCAGGTGGCATTCCTCCGCCTCCTAAAAAAAACGAAAGCACAGACTGGGCACGAGCGATGGGCGATGCAAGTCAGTACAGAAAACGAATATAAAACGGTGGCGGTGCCCTACACAACTAAACGAGTGCATAGTACACTGCACATTACCGCGTGAAATACAGTTTCATGCACACAACGTGCACCACCTCGGAGCGTGGTTGCCGACGCGAGGTCTGCACAGTACCCGCTGGAAGGACTTCGTATGTCACTTATGTGACACGGCGCGCGACCTTGTAAGGTCCAAAGTATCGCGACATCAGTTTTTCAGACAAGCCGTGCCGGCGCACCGGCGTCCACAACCAAACTTGCTTTTCTGGTTGGTATGTGACGTGTCGATGACAGAGGTTGTAGCGACGCGTATCCTTTCCCTGCTGTTGCTGAATGTGGATGCGGGCAAGTTGACATGCTTCCTCGGCGCGCTGAGCAAACTGTTCAACGTCTGGGATAAGAGGATTATCCGTGCAGCACGGAAGCATGGCATCTAACATCGTCTGAACGTCGCGTCCATAGAGCAGGCGAAATGGCGTGAAACGCGTGGTCTCTTGGATGGCAGTGTTGTAGGCATATGTGACGTACAGGAGAATCTCGTCCCAGGTCTTGTGCTCGGAGTCTATGTACATTGCAATCATGCCGGCGATCGTTTTATTGAGTCTCTCCGTGAGGCCATTCGTCTGTGGGTGATATGCAGTGGTTTTGCGATGGCTCGTGTGACTCAGCTCATATAAGTCGTGCATAAGTTGTGCCGTAAACGCCGTGTATTGATCGGCGATTACTTGGGACGGTGCGCCATGGCGCAACACGATTTGCTGCACAAAAAACTGGACGATCTCAGATGACATGCCACGCTTCACCGCCTTGGTTTCAGCATACCGTGTGAGATAGTCGGTCGAGACTATAATCAATTTGTTACCGACCGATGTCAGCGGAAATGGGCCCAGAAGGTCGATATCGATTTGGTCAAACGGTGTTCGGGGAGGCGCAATAGGTTGGAGCAAACCCGCTGGCTTGAGAAGTGGCGCCTTTCGACGTTGGCACTCACGACAGCCTCTGACGTAGCGATGAACGGCGTCAGCAAGTTTAGGCCAATAATAGGCTTGACGAACTCGGGCTAGTGTGCGTGGAAAGCCCAAGTGGCCAGAGGTGGGCTCATCCTGGAAAGCAAAAAGGATATCGGCACGGAGGTCGGCTGGCACTACGGGGACAAAAACGCTCGGTCAACAGTGCTGGAGTTCTGTTTGTATACAACGCCATTCCGGACACAGAAAGCAGACAGGTTCCGAGCAAATTGCCGAGGCATATCAGCAGCGCGACCCTGCAGGTGGTCAATGACAGGTCGAAGGTCGGGGTCAGCTCGCTGTCGGGTCATTATGTCTGAAGCACTCACCAGTCCAAGAAACCCGCTCTCATCGTCCGTGCTCTCATCGACTGAACCGACGGGTGCGCGCGACAGCGCGTCAGCATCTTCGTGTTTCTGGCCAGATTTATACACAATGGTGTACTCAAATTCTTGGAGGCGAAGACTCCATCGTGCTAGGCGCCCCGATGGTTCGCGGAGGTTAGCCAGCCAGCACAAGGAATGATGATCGGTGACAACTTTAAACTGGCGGCCATAGAGGTAAGGCCTAAATTTCATGGTTGCCCACACAAACGCAAGGCATTCCTTTTCCGTAGTGGAGTAGTTTGTCTCGGCGCGGGAGAGTGTGCGGCGGGCATACGTTATTACCTTTTCGACGCCAGCTTGGTGTTGAACGAGTACAGCACCAAGGCCGATATTGCTGGCGTCGGTGTGGTCTTCGGTGTCAGCGTCTTCATGAAAGTGCGCAAGAACAGGGCTTGTTTGCAGTCGGCTGCGCAGCTCCGCAAAAGCCTCTTGTTGCTCGGCGCCCCACACGAACTGTGTATCATCGCGCGTGAGGCGAGTAATTGGGGCGGCAACTTTGGAAAAATCGGCGATGAAGCGGCGGTAGTACGTGCAGAGTCCTAGGAAGCATTTCAAACTTCTCTTGTTTGCATGAACGGGAAATTTGGCGACAGCAGAAGTCTTGTCGGAGTCTGGCCTAACGCCTGCGGCACTCACAAGGTGACCAAGAATCTTCAACTCTTTGTAGCCAAAGTGGCACTTCTCGGGCTTGAGCGTCAAGTCAGCTGACCGGAGGGCATCTAATACTGCGCGCAGGCGTTCGAGGTGTTCTTCAAAGGTTTCAGAGAATACGACAACGTCGTCGAGATAGAGTAAGCAGGTTTGCCATTTGAGGCCGGCGAGAACGGTGTCCATCATGCGCTGAAAAGTAGCCGGCGCTAACATAGGCCAAAAGGCAGCACTTTGAACTGGTACAGTCCATCTGGGGTGACAAAAGCTGTTTTTCCGCGGTCCCGCTCATTGACCTCAATCTGCCAGTACCCGCTCTTCAAGTCAATGAAGGAGAAGTACTGGGCGCGACGAAGCTTGTCAAGCGAATCGTCGATACGGGGCAGCGGGTAGACATCTTTTTTAGTGATGACAATCAACTTTCGATAATCGACACAGAAGCGAAGAGTCCCATCTTTTTTCTTTACCAGCACGACAGGGGATGACCACGGGCTGTTGGATGGTTGTATGACACCATCACAAAGCATCTCCTGAACTTGTGTCTGAATCGCTTCACGTTCCGTCGTTGAGATACGGTACGGCTGCTGGCGGACAGGGCGGGCGTCGTCAGGAGTAATGATGCGGTGCTTCACGAGAGGCGTTTGCCGTACTTTCGATGAGGACGCAAAGCAAGTGCTGAACTCTAGTAGGAGGGCACGTAGCTCACGATTTTGTGTGTCCGAGAGATCCGGACTAATATCAAGACGGTCAAGTGGGGGCTGCACAGTGCTAACAGCCCCAAACGTAAAACATTCAAAAACACGCGCTAAGGAGTCAGGAAACGCGATGGCAGAAGCACGAAAAAGATTCCGGGGTTCGTTGGTGAAGTTAGTCACCAGGAGCTCAGACCGGCCGTCGCGGAGATGGATGAGGCTGCGCGCTGTATAGATGCCGTGGGTGAGCAAAAGTGACTGGTTGCAGAACAAAACACTTCAGCATATTGCCTGCAATGCAACTTTACCATGGCCAGGACTAAGTCCAGTCTAAGAGAAAAAATGCCACCACTGCTGATCACCCATTTAAAGTGCTATGAAGGCTCACTACACTACAGCTCAATGCTACTGTAAACCAGACAACTGCAAAGGAGCTTCATGCTTGCCAGATAAGCATTTGGATAGATGGCCCTCAGCAGCAAATTATGCTCTAATTTGTCAAAGAAAGAACTGCAGCACCACCATCAGCACTGATATTGTAAAGATAAGGCATCGGGCATGTGCACAAAAATATGCGCAGGGCATTCAGTCAAAGTTGACATGCTTGATAGAAGGCTGGCACTCCTCAGCAAACTGCAATAGCCGTGACCCATTTTAACCTACAAAGCCTTTGCATGTAAAAAATGTAGAGATGCTATACATAAGTTCCTAATAAGGCTCTTGAAGACCGGGTGACTACAAGACCAGTGGGGAACGCAAATTCAGTAAATTTGCCAGACATTTCTGATAATGATGACAGCATCAGTTTAAAGCATTATGATATTTGTTATACTACTTATGATCATTTTTGTTCATACCATTTTTCTTACATGGAAAGCCTAGTACAGTAGTTTGAACAAGGCACACGCAAAGTGGTAAAGCATTATGTACAATAACTCACTATGGACCAGAAGCAAGCCAAGGCACATTACGTAAACATTCGCATCAGTACTTACGTTATAGTCACCTGTTTCTAGAGCTGCATGAGTAAATATGAAAAACAACACTGCCATCATATGCAGTTTCCAATTTCCCACTTGCTTAGCCAGACATTTCTTTCAGAATATTTTGCACATTAAAAAGAAAAGAAAAGGCTAAGAAAGTACGATGCATGGTTGAATAAAGTGGTCTTTTATATCTTTGTTGGGTGATCTTTCACATAATGTAGTAGCATATGACTGCGTGCTAATGAATATATGTGAGAGAACAGAGTAAAAAATTAGATTAGTGATGAAGCAAGTGACAAAGTGCATGTACACGAGCCAGACCCTGCAATGAGACCTGCAGATGGGAGGCAGTAACACCATTATGTCCCACTCTTAAAGGCGGACATTAAGTGGCTCCCTTATTTATCATTCATCACTGTGCATCGGGCACGTAACCTGATGTGTCAATAAATGAGTTTTCAAGTAATTGCGTGGCTTAAAACTTTGTGTCACTCGTCAGACGTCATGTCTGAAGTTATCATAGGTGTTACAGATATTATCTTTACCTCTAGGGTGTCATTCCAACCTTTTATGTTCAGGCCCGCTGAATGATGGTCATTCTGATCTTTGATAACTGCTGATCACATTTTTTGTTGCTGCAACCACCCCAAGTTCAGCTAATCTCACAACACTTAATTACGCCGTATAAAGTTTCCTTTGAAAAGCTTCACCTGTTTTCTTGCTTCCCTGCTTCAGTCATCAAGCGTGAGAATATCTAAGCCAACTGTATTCACAGGTGTGCAGTTACATGTACAGAGATAGGGTCCAGAGCGCATGGAACATAATTACGAGACAGGACCCGAACCAAACGCTTTTTATTTTTCTACATCCGAGACAAACTCAGAGCCCGAGCGTTCATGGCACGCGGCTCCTGTCCAGTCTTCTTTTTCCATCTGTTGTCGACAGAACCACGCTCATTCGGCCCACGAGCGGAATGCTCTCAGACTCTCTCCGGGCTCCCGCCTCGGACTCTACGGGGGTGCTCTGGTCCACTGTGAAGCCACCGTCGGGTACCTCGGCCATTTCGAACTCGGACATCTGGTATGAGAGGGTGTGCTGAAAGGGACCGAATGGATCATGCCGCCACTGAAACGGACCCTTTTCGGGCAGTGTGTGTCTTGCACGCCGTTCGAGCGAGTGCTGTCAAACGAAGGGACAATAAATCTGTTTCATTGTTAACGACTGTGTCGACTACAGAACATTTTTCAGAAGTGGGATTGCAACCAGCTACCCTCCTCAACGAGTGTCTCTGAAGTGATTCGACCAGGAAAAGCCCCGATGATGCTACGTTCGAAGACAAATGGAGGACCCAAGGGCGAGGTATCACGACCGGCTTACTCGGCTAACGACGACATCGTACAGAACGAAGACGAGACGCAGCCCAACGTAGAAAGGGGATCAATGAATGCTGCAACGGCAAGCAGCCACGACATGGATAGCCCCAACGAAGAAGTGCCCGTTCTCAGTGCCTTCGACTTCCAGGCGCTGATGCAGGCTGCGATCCAGATGGCGGTACGAGAGGGATTGCAAGGAACAGCCCAGCTAATGCTACAGGCCGAATCGTCACTGCACCACCCGTTGGCAGGTGCATCGGGCGTCGCGGATGGACGACTAGCCACGGGCAGCGTACAACTGCTGCCAATTCGACCCATTTTTGCACGATCAGCCAACGGCCGAAAGTGGACAATCTGGCTGCAGCCTACAGTTGGAGTGACCAGCAGACCACTTGCTTCGCCCTCATGAAGCTCCAAGGTGTCGCAAAAACATAGTAGGATGGTCTCACAGATGTCCAATGAACTTGGGGTGACTGGAAAACTGAAACAAAGAGGGCGTTTCCTTCGGCATCCAGTTTTCAACGTACAGGGTCCTTCAAAATATGTGCGAACACGGTGAAGCGTGCCCGCGCTCCGTGAGCGTCAGCGCATCCGGCGCGGTCGCGCATCGAAACAATGTGGCGCATGCGAACGCTTCAAATATGTGCGAATATGCGAATATGTGCGAACGCTTCGCCGTGTTCGCACATATTTTGAAGGACCCTGTACATTCTAGGACATGGATTCGAGAAAGAAGGAGCGCCACGAAAGTGTCGAAGTGTACTCCTACGACAAACTGGCAAAAGCAAAGCGCTTCAACATCGGTGAAGCGGCATGCATCGAGTATGACATCACTAGACTCAACGACAAAGATCTAGTGTGAATCCTCAGCGTTCGAGACTACGCAAGCTCAGATGAGTTTCTCCAGGGCACGAAACTGCTCTGCGATCGAATGGACACCATGAAGCAGACGAGACCGAAGACGCTCTACCACCCGTTGGATGCTCGAGACGTTCACACTGAGTCCAAGAGGGCAACGAGTGCGCAGCGGCAACTTGTCAGTGAGATTTACCAGTGAGGTTGTCAGTGAGATTTACCTGTCGGTGTAGGAGGGAGAGTCAATGGTCAAAGAAGTCATAGGGAGGCATAAGGAGGTTCCATAATCAAGCTGAACTGCAGGGCACCAGAGGTCTTGTTTGAAGGTTCTGTATAGGCAAGTGTCAGCCTGTGACGCCAGTGGAGGTGCGGCGACGCCGGCGATAGCAGTGACTTTCGGGGTGTAGACCAAAGCCCGAGCAATCTGCATCGGATGCGCGGCGCTTGCTGTGTTTTCGAGCATAATTCCTAATATTCCTGCAAGCTGTGGTGCGGTTGGTTACGCCACGAGGCACAAAAAAGAAAATGGCACCTGTTTTCACATGTTTCTTGCTGCCGGATAAAGATGAGAGCGAAGGGCAGCGGTGTTGAGAGCGACAATTGTAGACCCTTCGGTGAGACATTGCCTTCTCGGCTAACGTGGGTTGCACTTCTGCATTGAAGCTGGATCAGTTAGTTTGCAACTTAATTTTTGTGGTTGCTTTTCGGCCGCACTACGAAGAGTGCAAGAGCAAACGCCTGCAACTTGTGCACGTTTTGTTGTATATACTATCAAGTCATAAGACATTGCTACCGTGTGAGTATGATCTTAATCGAAGGCAGGAAAGCTGCGCTGTGACATCCGATTCACGTGAAGTACTGCCTGTGTATATGTTCGTACAGAAATGGCACAAAAGCTGCTGCGAAGGTAACTGTAGTTACCTTGAGCGGTCACTCCATCGCAATAATGTCGAAACAGGCCCAAATAGTGAAGGCGAGATTTTCAAATGAGTATATGTGTACTGTTGCGCGAAAACGGCTGTACAAAGATTTATTGGAAACCTTTTTACCTGTGCCTCTTTATCGCGCTGTATATGCTTTGGGTCCGGAGCGGGACGTGTTGAAGAGAGTGAAAAGAATGCCCATCAGATCGTCCGCTAAATCTTTCTTTTTTCAATTGCATACCGGCACTCTTCCGGTGAAGCCATGGCTGGAAAGCAAAGGCCTTTTCGTGACTTGGTCTGCTGACTGTTTAATTTGCAAAAAGCTGTAATCCATAAAGCATATTTTCCTTGATTGTCACGATGCGGTTTCTTTGCGGGACGTGCTACAGCGTGCTATTAAAAAGGAATTACCAATAACGCCGTTTGGCATACGCTACTGTTGCGATCTACCGGCCAAAGGCCGGCAGCTACGCGATGAAAACCAGGCAGATTCGCAGAGCGAAAAGACGACGCTTTATTTCCGGCTCGGAAATATATAGAGAAGAAAAGAAAGGAGGGGAAGAAGGAAAGAGGGACTATCGACGCATGCGCTGGTTATCTGCAGCATTGTTATCTGCAGCAGTAGTAGTTTCTCTGGGAGTAGTTTCTCTCAGCTGAGGTGAGCGTCCGTGATCGGAAGCCAATTGGCCTGTCTTCGCCATTTACTCGGTGGAAAAGGGCAGCACCGACACCGTAAGGTGAAGCATCGCATTCCAACATCAACTCCAGCTGCGGATTAAAGTACGTTAGCACTGGGGCTGAACACAAAGCATTCTTGGCCTTCTTAAATGACGCGTCTTCTTTTTGTGCCAAACCCATTTTGCACCTTTTTCAAGAAGGCTGTACAGGGGTGCAAGCATAGTGGAAAGATTTGGCAAAAACTTGTAAAATGTAACCATTCCCACAAAGGATCGCAAATCGGCAACATTTCGCGGTAAAGGGGCTAGCCTGATTGCAGCTACCTTCTATGCGCCCAGCCAGGAGAAGTGCCCAGTGATTTATTAATGGTCTTGTGTATGCGCAGCATGTGGAGAACGCGAATGGATGTTCGCCATCAGCATGTTGTACACCCAGCTCATCAGTATTTTGTTGAAAGTGTAATGTACACTCGTGATGTTTTCGGAGGGCAATCTGGACCCCAGGAATGGCTGCCAGTCTTGGACAAGCTCACGTCACTTAATCCATTCTATCACAAGAAACCTATAAGAAAGTGACTTGTGTTTTTCCATGCGACTTCTCAACGTTCTTTGTAGTTGCCTAGTCGGTAATAAGGAAAAAAAAATTTGAAGCACGCTTAAGCTTCGTCTTCAAGAGTGGAACGCGATAGCGTTATTGCACCTCGTTCGCACCGCCCACTCATTCGCTCGGTATGCTCTTGAGTCACACAAAGACATAATTTTCATACTCAACACTTCTAAGTGCACTGTACAACTTTTTTCGAATTATTTGTTCAAACAAGTGCTTCTCACAATCTACATTATCGCACTGTGTTGTGCACACTACAACGCTTCTTGCTCCCGTGTTCCTTTAGCGTTCACACGCACTGAGTATGTCGGTCAGTCAGCACACACATACACACACACCAAACTGGCATTTTCACTCATCGTAGTGTAAATCATTTTGGACTCCTTCAAATCGCTTGGGAGCACCAAGCAGAAGCATGATTCTTCGGAAGCAGCTCGGCACACATCGCAGGGGACGCTTTCCCAGCAGAAGCGCTACGGCGCAGCGATCACGTCAGAGGCGTCCGGCATCAGACGCTGCACCTAGCAATCGCGCTGTGAGCGGAAAGAGGAGCCGCGTCGACTCAACACCACTGTTCGAGTGACGCACGCTGGATGTTGGAAGGGGAGAGAGCGAGAAAACTTATTAAACTCAAGGGTATTGAGGCATCCTCGCACCGGTACCCGCGCGGCCCGAAGGGGAGAAGCGGGTGAGCGAAGATAGGGATCTAAAGAAAGGAAATACGCTTGATTGTACAGCCCGTGAGGGTGCACGGCGAAACGTCAGGGGCGAGTGGCGCGCCACGTGTCGGGGCAGCGCCGCACATTGCGAGGAGGGGTTCTTCTGTGTTTGCCGCAAGATGGCTCTGCATGTGCGCAGAGCGCAAAAGAAATGTAGCGGAAACGTACTTCTCTACTCATGTAACTGCGACTTCTGTAAGTAACATGCTCATAATTACCGATATACACCGCAGTATAACGTTCTATGGCACGTTTCTAAGGCAACACCGCATTCACTAGAAGCGCTTTTGTACCGCTTTCAAGCATCGAACTCGTGGCTGAGGGGTAGAGTCTCCGTCTCACACTCTGGATACCCTGGTTTGATTCCCACCCAGCCCATCTTGGAAGTTGCTTTATATTTATGAAGCGCATGCCGGGATTTATCGCTCACGGCCAACGACGACGACGACACCGGCTTTTCTGCGACAGGAGCTCCTTAACGCTACCGCGTTGAAACTCCTGGTTTAGCTCAGTCGGTAAAGCAACTGTCCCGGAAAGGCGGTGGTGACGAGTTCGATCCCCGCATCAGGGCCAATTTTTTTTAACTACGAAGTTTCTGAGAAAGCTGTTTGGCTTTCCTTTGTAGCCGTATGGCTGCATTTGGGTGGATGACAATGAGTATGTGCTCCCTTATACGAAATCTACTCCACCTTAGGGGATTCCCCTAAAATTTGACCAACACCACACCTGCTACGAGTTATACATCAGTTCGCTCTCGCCCCACCAGCTGATCTGCTGGCCGGGCTGCACTTCCGGCTTCGCTAGCGAGCGGACGTGTGTGTAATGGATTCCGTCGGCGCGGCGTCAGCGGCCCAGCAGGGCTTCGCTAACAGGTCCTTTGCCGCTGTTTCTTCAGCGGGGTGTGAATACCAGGTAGTTTTACCGAGTTTGCCTATAGGGCGACTTGTTGTTTACACAGCTTTTCGCACTGAGGTATCAGGGCCCGCCCTTACCGGGTGGAAGATTTTCGCGATGCGCTCGCGGAATTATCGCTCCTACCGGAAGTAATCGCCATAGGAGCCTACAGGATGAGCCATGTGTGGGCGGTTACTTTCAAGGATGAAGACGCCGTGAAAAACGTCAGTTCTGGTGAGCTGGTGGTGAAAAAGTGTCGGTGTCTCGTCATCGACCCAGCTAACCATGATGTACGCATGAAAGTGCACTGGCTTTTACACAGTGTTCCGGACGAAGACGTGAAGCTCGCATTTGCAGCATATGGCAAGGTCACCGACGTCGCCCGCGAGCGGTGGCGCGTGCAGGGCATTGTGAACAAAGGGTCGACTACACGGCATGTGACCCTGAATCTGAAGCCGGGAGTTAAGCTCGACGACATCCCCCACCATCCCCGGGAAATGGACATGGAAAAGTCCTAACGGGGAGACTAAAAATGAAATTGACTTCATAATGTGTTCAACCCTCGCCATTATGCAAGATGTAGAGGTAATCGGGAAAGGCGATGCAGTGACCACAGGATGGGGAGGTCCCGAATTAGCCTAAATCTGAAGAAGGAACGCAACAAATTAGTAAGAAAGAAACCCATCAACGAATTAGCGGTGAGGGGGAGGGCAGAAGAGTTCAGGATCTCGCTACAGAATAGGTGTTCAGCTCTAAATTATTTATTCGTCAGTTTCAAGCCAGCCAGCTGGGGCACGACATCGCAGCCGCCATGCGCTCACCGCTGCTTCTTGCTCAGGTGCTGTCCTGCATCCTCTACTCTTGGTCTCCCGTGGATCCATCATCACTGGATGAGGCATTCAAGCATGCGCCTATCCATTTCAACCTCAGCTCAATTGTTGCCGATGATGCTTCGATAGCAAGTTGCTGCGTCCCGCCTCTGCATCTGCCTCCCAGTTTGGCTCCGACTGCGCTGGTGATCTGGCAACACGGATGCACGTGGAGCACTATCTTCGAGGGGCGGTTATTTATTCGTCAGTTTCAAGCCAGCCAGCTGGGGCACGACATCGCAGCCGCCATGCGCTCACCGCTGTTTCTTGCTCAGGTTGGTTACCGGTTTCCCGCTGTCTGCTATTGCAGCTCCAATCGATGTATTATTGCGGTGTCGTGGCCCGACGGCCTGCTTTGTGGTATGAAAAAGTGTGCGCTATGTGGAAGTATGGTCATGGTCTCCTATGTCAAATTTTACTGTTATTATCTGGTGACGTTGAGAGCAACCCCGGTCCCGATTATGATGCTCCTCAGTTTAGTTCGGATAGCGAAGCTATTGCTGGGATTTACGCAGTATTGAAACGTCTAGAACTACGTCAGACGCAGTTTATTCAGGAACTCCACATGCTCAAACAACAGCAGAGCGCTACAAGTGCGTCTTTGCAAGGCTTCCTGGGCAGTGTCTCTGCACTTGAGACCGACTTGCATTCCTTACGGCAGACTGCAAATGCTCGTACTCCGAGTGCATTACCCTGTGTTGACAACTTATCCAGCGATATTGCGCATCTTAAGGCTTGTTTTGAAGATGTATCTAATAGGTCCCGCAGAAATAACCTGCTTATTCTAGGTCTAAAAGATTCCGCAACAGAAAGTTGGCCTGAATCTGAAAAAAAATGTGCGCGCTTTCTTTTCCTCTTTTCTTCTCCAAGATGTTCCTTCTGAAAGTATCGAAAGGGCTCACCGAATAGGTCGCTTTGTTGAAGGCAAAACCCGACCTATTGTCGTTAAATTTTGCAGTTATAAGGTCAAGGACAATATCTTATCATGTGGTTTTAGGCTCAAGGATACTAAGTTCGCCTTGCGCGAAGACTTCACGCCTGCGGTTAGAAAGGCACGTTTCAAGCTTTCACAATACGCTCGTGATCAGGCTTTTCCTTCGAAGTTGCGATTTGATAAGCTTTTCGTAAATAAAAAGTGCTTTGTCTATGATTGTGAACATGACCGAATTGTTGAGCTTAGGGAATAGCAAAAAGGGAGGCAACTGCCCGCTCACCAGCATGGGCCTGATCTTCATTCTACGCCTTCGGCATCATCAAATTTTGAATTGACAATTCTCATCGTGAGTTGCAGGAGTATAAAAAATAAAACTGATGAATTTGCTGCCCATGTTTCCCCCGTTAAGCCTCATGTTATAATTGGCACTGAATCGTGGCTGGATGATTCCATTCTGAGCCCTTAAGTTTTCCCAACTGGTTATAATGTGTATCGTCGAGACCGACACTTGCATGGTGGAGGGGTATTTCTGCTAGTTGAGGAATGCTTTCGCTCTTCAGCAATAACAGCGCCCCTAGTTGGCTGCGAATCAGTGTGGTGTAACCTACGCCTAAGCAATGGAAGGGACCTGACTATTGGTTCCGTCTACCGTCCCCCTTCCGCTACCAACCCTGTCATTTTCAGGTCACTGTCTGATTTCTTGCTTGGCTTAAAAAATGACTTTCTGTTTGGCGGGGATTTCAATATGCCTGATTTCAAATGGGTTGACTACAAATCTCTTCGTACGAATCAATCTTCATTGTCTTTGGCATTTTGTGAATTAATTACTACTAATGATCTATATCAGTACGTCACTGAGCCTACTCGGGAAACTCAGCACTCATCTTCAGTGCTAGATTTACTCTTCTGTAACCGACCATCGGTAGTGCGCGGCACTGTTATTATACCAGGAATAAGTGATCACAGTTGTGTTGTTGCTAATGTTAGGCATTTTCCTTATTTATTCCAAAAGGTCTCCCTAGGAATGTCTTTGTTTTTACCAGGGGCGATTATGCATCAATGAATAACGAACTTGCTTCCTTCCTTCCCAATTTTATTACTCTAAGTCAGAGTTTAGACTGCATTTCACTCTGGGAGGTATTCAAAAATAAATTGGGCAGCCTAATTGATAATTACATCCCAACAAAACTTCTTTCTGGTAAGCGGCGCCGCGACAAACCATGGATCACGCGACAAATCAGACGGCTTGTCAGGAAAAAACATCGCCTTCTTCAATCGTATGAAAAGAATCGTTGCCCTGCTGTATTGCAGTCAATTCGGGCCCTTGGCAGTACACTAAAAACTGAAATTAGAGCTCATAAGGATAACTTCTTTAATAATCTGGGTTCTAAACTGCGTAGTAATCCCAAGGAATTGTGGACGTTTCTGAAACGCAACAGACGCGAACCAGTCGGAATCCCAAACTTAGACGTCGATGGTGACCTTGTTAGTACTAATGGTGATAAAGCCTGCCGCTTTAATGCATATTTTAAGTCTGCCTTTGCGCCAGCGTACATCGGTGAGCTACTGAACACTCGTGAATCTATTACCGAAACCATGCCTGAAATTGTTTTTACTTACCAGGGTGTTTTAAAACTGCTTAATAACATCAGGGCCGCCTCTGCCAGCGGCCTTGATGGTGTACCTACCTTTGTTTTAAAATCATGTGCTAACGAAATTGCTCATTATTTAGTCACCTTGTTCCAAACATCGCTTAACTCGGCATGTTTGCCAAATGACTGGAAAAATGCTAATGTCGTCCTAGTGCATAAAAGCGGTTCGAAAATGTCTGTTGTTAATTACCGACCCATTTCTCTGACTAGCATGTGTTGTAAAACATTGGAACATATAATTTACAGCGCAGTCATGAAACACCTTGACTCTCATGATTTCTTTACGCCAGTTCAGCATGGCTTTAGAATGGGCTTTTCCTGTACCACCCAGTTACTTGAGTTCAGTAATGATCTGTTTTACTCTTTTGACCACGGATATCAAATTGATTGTGTATTTCTGGATTTCAAAAAAGCCTTTGATTCTGTACCTCATGTGCTATTATTACATAAGTTACGTTGTCTTGGTCTGCACCCCAATATCCTCGACTGGTTTCATTGATATCTCCAGGACCGCATGCAGCGTGTTGTAATTAACGGTTGTCACTCCGATTCCGTAAACGTCTCTTCAGGTGTGCCCCAGGGGTCTGTCCTTGGACCCCTTCTTTTTCTCATTTTTATTAATGGTATTGTTCTTGACCTCACCTGCCATGTTCGGCTATATGCTGACGACTGTGTGCTTTACCATGTTGTGGAAAGTTCTTCTGACGCATTAAAACTTCAGAGAGACTTAAATTTTATACAGTACTGGTGCTCAAAATGGCAAATGTCTTTGAACATTTCAAAATGCAAACTTGTCTCGTTCACTCGTAAGCGTTCCCCTTTACCGACCTGCTACTCAATAAATAATGTTCCCCTGCAAAAAGTTTCTGAATATAAGTATCTCGGTGTGTATTTCACCTCTAACCATACGTGGACGAGAGAAGTTGAGCATATTACATCGAAAGCCTGCAGAATGTTTATTTTTTAAAACGTAATTTCAGCAAAGCTCAGTCAAATGTCAAGCAGCTCCTGTATTTCACTTACATAAGCCAATTCTTGAATATGCATGCCCTGTATAGGATCCCCAGTTTATTTACTTATCAGGCATGCTCGAACGCGTCTAAAATAATGCTGCCAGATTTGTGTCTAACAATTATAATTTTTCATCTAGTGTCACGTCTATTAAACATCATCTTGGTTGGGAATCTTTACCTCATCGCAGAAAAAATTTCAGACTTCATATCATGTATCGCATTTAATTTTGGAAAGTTCAGCATTGACAAAGACCGGTACCTGTTTCAACCTCACTTTTTGTCTAGACGACTTGATTATCAGTGGAAGATCCGCGAAATAAAATGCCGGACAGATGTGTATATAACCTCGTTTTTTCCACTGACGATCAATGAGTGGAACCGGCTGCCAGCTGGCATCACTGATTGTTACACTGAAAATATATTTTGGGCTTTTTTATCGGATGTGTGACGTGGCGCCCAGTTCTCTTGCGTGTGTTTCCTTCATTACTTTGTTTTTGAGTGTTTTCATCACTTTGTTCGTCGCGCAGTTGCCCCCTTTAGATGCATGTTTTTCATTCTGCATTATCACTTGTGTCATGTTATTTTCTTCATTTTTATGTATTTTATCACTGGCGTTCCCAGCAAGATTACTTGTCATCTCCCCCCCTGCAATAATGCCTTCGGGCGCTGCAGGAACTTGTAATAAATAAATAAACTGAGGATGGCGACATTACCCTACAGGCAAGGAACAATAATTTTAGAGATATCCTTACTGAGTGCGCGGTAGAAGTAGGTGGTAGGATAGTTAGAGAAGATACCGGTATGCTGTCTAAGGAGACGAAAGATTTCATTAAGAAACGCCAGAGTATGAAAGCTTCCAATCCAACAGACCAGATCGAATTCGCCAAGATATCAAAGCTAAACAATAAGCGCAAAGTGGCCGATATAAGGAAGTATAACATGGAGAAAATTGAGCATGCTGTAAACAACGGGGCAAGCCTTAAAGTGGTAAATAAAAAATTGGGCAGAGGCAAAAACCAGATGTATGCGATAAGGGACAATGCGGGCAACGTCATCACTAATATGGAAAAGATAGTCAAAGTAGCCGGAGTTCTATACAGATCTCTAAAGTAGACAAAGTAGTCAGGACCGTAATGAGATTGGCGATAGGGAAAAACAATCAGACGTTCCACCAGTGACGAAGGAAGAGGTCAAGAAAATACTAGAAACTATGAAAAGGGGGAAATCAGCTGGAGAGGATCAGATAACTACAGATTTGCTGAAGGAAGGGGCGGATATCGTGCTAGAAAAACTGGCCACACTGTATACGCAGTGCCTGGTGTCATCGACGGTACCGGAACCATGGAAGAATGCAAACATTATCCTCATTCACGAGAAAGGGGACCCTAAGGACCTTAAAAATTACTGAGCAATCAGCTTACTGTCTGTTACGTATAAGGTACTTACTAAGGTAATCGCTAATAGAATAAGGACAACCTTATACTTCAATCAAGCGAAGGATCAAGCAGGGTTTCGGAAACGGTACTCTGCTATCGATCATATCTATACCATCAATCAGGTGATAGAAAAATGGTCAGGAATTTAACCAGCCCTTATACATAGCATTCATTGATTACGAAAAAGCATTTGACTCAGTTGAAACCTCGGCGGTGATGCAGGCATTGAGAAATCAGGGGGTAGACGAGCCGTACCTGAAAGTGCTGGTAGATATATATAGTGGCTGCACAGCAAACATAGATCTGCATAAAGAAAGTAACAAAACTTTCATAAAGAAAGCTATTAGCAAGGAGACACAATCTCCCCAGTACTATTCACAGCTTGCTTAGAGGAAGTGTTCAGAGACTTGGAATTGGAGCAGTTAGGGATAAGGGTAGATGGAGAATGCCTCAGTAATCTGGTAGGGGTAATATTAAACGAAAAATGGTAGGGGTAACATTAAGAGATAGAAAGCGTGCAGAGTCGGTCAGAGAAATAACTCAAGTTACCGACACTCTAGTAGAAATTAAGAAGAAGAAATGGACATGGGCAGGACATATAGTGCGAAGAGAGGATAACCGATGGTCGCTGAGGGTAACAAACTGGATTCCAAGGGAAGGAAAGCGTAGCAGGGGGCGGCAGAAAGGTAGGTGGGCGAATGAGATTAAGAAGTTCGCAGGGGTCAAGTGGATGCAGCTAGCACAGAACCTGGTTAAGTGAAGAAATATGGGACAGCCCTTCGTCCTGCAGTGGGTATAATCAGGCTGCTGATGATGATGATGATGATGATGATGATGAGATCCCCCACCAGGTGAGCTTCGCCGGTGAGCTGGCCCTTGAGGTCGTGCCAGGGAGAGCTCCGCTCTGCCTACGCTGCCGCGGCACCAGCCACATTCGCAGGGAGGGCCGTATACCAAGGTGTGCCTGTCGACGGTTCGGTCACGAGGAGGGCCAGTGCGAGCGGACCTACGCTATAGTGACCGGGTCCGTGAACGCTCAGGATGCATTCGCCTTGTTCATGGACAAGGCGGATATGGAAGAGACATCTTTCGCTACGACTGAGACAGCTGCGGGTGAGAGGAAGACAGTCCTGGGGGTGCCGCAGCAGGAGAAACGGTGG
This sequence comes from Amblyomma maculatum, assembly GCF_055883805.1. Taxonomy (NCBI): domain Eukaryota; kingdom Metazoa; phylum Arthropoda; class Arachnida; order Ixodida; family Ixodidae; genus Amblyomma; species Amblyomma maculatum. The sequence goes on from NC_139352.1 coordinate 105,696,138, forward strand.
TTGAGGCGGATGTCACCACACGTGAGCCAGCGCCTCACCAGGACGTCGGAGGGCGAGGCGAAATCTTCAGTCGATACTAAGGCTCCTTGCATTTCACCAGATTCTGAGGGCATGGACATTCTTCTCGGTGCGGCTACCTTGGTGGCCGGAAAGCGCCCCCACGACGCCGTTGACAGCGGGACGCTTCAACAGGACCACAACGGGGGAGACGGACCGCCGCCTAAAACACCAGGTTTGAGGCGGTCTACCCTGAAGCCGCGGCCGAACATTTCGGTCGATACAAGGCAGGCGGGGAAACCGCCTCCATAGTTTCTTGTGGAAAGTGTCATTTTGCGGTAAGGGTATTGGGGTGTAGTGCGAGGGCAGACACCATTTTATAAGGCGTTTTTTTTTTTCTTTTCGATATGGCGATCACAATAAGTGAAGCACTGCGTGTAAAAACTATTAACATGAGAGGACTTGGAGGAAGAAGGCGACAGTGTCAGCTTAGTCGCCTCCTAAATAAAGATCTACATGTAGTCGCCGGGCAAGAATCGAAAATTGAGTCAAGTTGCTACAGACCGAATGGTGTCCGCGTTCCGTACACGTTTTGATGCATGTGTCCGTCATTCTGTAGGTGCCTCTTGTGGTTGTGTACTTTTTCTTCGCAATAATCTTGGTATTATGGCACAGTCGATTTTCTCGTGTCAAAGCGGCCGTCTCCTTGTCGTTTATTTTTTGCACTGCGGCCTTGATTTCCGAGTTGTTTGCGTGTATGCACCAAACGCACAGACTGAGCGAAAATTATGTTTTGAAGGATTGGAGTCATACTTAAACAGTGACAGGGTGTTATTACTGGGTGATTTCAATTGCGTTTGCCAAGCTTCAGATCACGCCAAAAAGTCATTTGTACGTGATAAAAGTGCTGATGTTTTGAATGAAACCGCCCATGGCCATGATTTCGAAGATATTGGAAGTTTATTTACTAATGGCACATACGCAGTATACCCATTTTCAGGGAAACAGCCATGCTCGATTAGACAGATTGTATGTCGCAGCTGAACTTGTACCACTTTGCACCTTGTACGAAGTTAGACCTGTGGCTTTCAGTGATCATGCCTTAGTGATTGCAACCTTTGAAAGAAAACAAAGCAAAAATTGGTTTAATTGGCATTTATGGAAACTTAATAATAAGTTGTTGGAAGACGAGAGCATTTTTAACGAAACAAATCAAGAATTAAATATATTACTTACAGTGAAACCGCTGAGCTTCGCTGCAAAATGGGAGGATTTTAGGCAGGGGGTAAAAATGAGAGCGATTGAAAAAAGCACGAAATGAAGAAACGCAGAGAAGCAAAAAGAAGCAGAGCTTCGTAAACAGCTTGAATTTCTGACGTCTATAGAAAACGCCCAACTAGGCGCATGCTTTATTGAGATCGGGGGTGTCAAAGCCCAGCTTAAAAAAAAATGGACGTAGATAAGTATAGTGCAGCAGTTATTGGGGCGCGGACGAAACAGTTGGGGGCGGGGGAAGCACCAACAAAGCTTGCGTTATCAGATGAAAAACGATACGCATGCCGAAAGGAAATACGAGAAATAAGAACTAGCACAGGTATTTTGGCGGACAGTAGTGTAAACAAAAACGCAATCTGTGATCATTTTGATATATTCTGGGTCAGTCGCGAAAACCCGAACGGGGCTTGTATAGTGAATTTCATCCACTTGTGCCAAAACTTGAGGAAGAAGTTAAAACACGGCTTGAGCGGCCGATTTCCGTGAAATAAATTGAGGATGCGATAGATGCCCTTCCAGCAGGTAAAGCCCCTGGCCTTGCCGGACTGGGTGCAGCTTTCTACAAAGTGTTCAAACCTGCAATAGCCCAGGCTCTGCTGAAGGTTGTTGACGAAACCTATGAGAAAAAACGTGTTCCGCTATCTTTCACAACATCCCACATAGTGCTTATTCCTGAAACCGATGACCCTGATAAGCGCCTGTTGGTGGGGTCTTATCGCCCGATAAGCCTCACCAATGTCGACTACAAAGTTTTCATGAAGGCTCTAGCGAAAAGATTGCAGGGTGTTATGACAACGCTTGTAGGCACGCACCAAACATGCGGCATAAAAGGGCGAGGTATCGCCACTAACATACACGTGGCACGATCCATACTAGAATGCTGTTACTCATTTGATGACCGAGTGGCGATGATACAACTAGACCTGTCAAAAGCCTTTGACCGCGTTTCTCACGATGTTCTGTTTGCCGTATTAGATCATGCAAATGTCGGCCGAATAATAATAGAGGGCGTTAGAATGGCATACGAAAACTGTACCACACGGATTGTTGTGAATGGAGAACTCACTGAAAGTCTCCAAGTGCGATCTTCTGTGAGGCAGGGTGGTCCACTGTCGCCATTGCTATTCGCAGCCTACCTTGAACCGCTTTGCTACGCCATCGGGAATACTGAATGCATAACGGGCTTCACGCTACAATCAGTGCATGTGAAAATCCTGGCTTATGCCGACGACATCGCTGACTTTTGTGCAAACAGAGAAAGCATTTGTGAGGTGACGAATGCAGTACAGAAGTTTTGCAGCTGCACAGATGCCCGGATAAACTAGGAAAAAAGCTGCGGTTTGTGGCATGGTAGCTGGGAGGTCACACCCGAACACTATTCTCGGATGCGCTGGTCAACCACTCACGCATTGTATCTAGGAGTGCCCCTTGATTCTTACCGGGACCCATATCCGTACTGGCATGACCAAGCATCGAGGGCCAAGGAAAAAAGTGATGCGTGGCAAGGAAGGCAGTTATCCATGTTCTCGCGTGCCAATATATGTAACCTGTTCGTTACTGCTAAAGTGTGGTACGTGATGAATGTGCTGAGTGCTTCGAGGACAAACATAAAAAAACTTCACCAAGTTTGTGCCGTTTTTATTTCGGCGTCAACCTGGGAAAGGACGGGCCAAACAAATTTGTTTCTCTCCGTACAAAAAGGAGGGCTTGGTCTGGCGCATTTATTTTTGCGGCAAGTTGTCTCGCGTTTCATGTACCTTCGTGACCAAAATTATGTCTTCCTCAGAACAGTAATCCAAATTCGGCTTGGTCGAATCCTTCCTAATTTTCTTGTCAGTTCGTGTCTCATTGTAAGTGGTACAATAAGAAGGTACTTGCGAGAAATGGTGCTCGCGTACAGAATGCTGCATGTGCGCTTTTGCATGGAGTATTTGTGCAATGTTAAGCGGAAAAAGGGTGCAGCGGTTGCATAGCGGTAGAAAATCCGCCTCGCATGCAAGAGGACCGGGGTTCAAATCCCGGTGCCACGCAATTCTCCACCGGATTTAAAATAGAAAAAAAAAAACCGCGTGCCGATGGAATTGCAAAAACAGGTTTGGGGTTCGCCCTGAAGCCGGTGAGCACCTCCGGCAACGCACTCCCTCACTAGAACAAGATTTGGCCACCCTGGTGCACTAACTGGTCAAAACCTCTCATGATAAACTCCATAAAACCCGGCCCTCATTCACCAGCGGCTACGGAACAACTGACCACGGCGGCGGAGAGACCTGCGACGCAGCAGTGGGTGCTAAGAACTTCTGGCTCCGCTGGACAGGCCGCTATTGGAAACAGACCCTGGCAACGTTTAACGTTAGAACTCTAGCTAGTGAAGCTAGCTTAGCAGTGCTGTTAGAGGAACTAGAGGGTATGAAGTGGGATGTCATAAGGCTTAGTGAGGTTAGGAGACCAAATGAGGCATATACTACACTGAAGGATGGGCATGTACTGTGTTATCGAGGTTTACCAGAGAGGCGACAACTAGGAGTAGGTTTCCTTGTCAATAAGTATATAGCGGGGAATATAGATGAATTCTATAGTATTAATGAAAGGGTGGCAGGCATCGTAATTAGGCTTAATAAGTGGTATAAACTGAAGATTGTACAGGTCTATGCACCTACATGTAGTTATGATGACCAGACAGCTGAAAGCTTCTATGAAGATGTAGAATCGGCAATGCGAAAAGTAAAGACGCAGTATACCGTACTATTGGCGACATCAATGCCAAGGTAGGGAAAAAGCAGGCAGGAGACAAGGCAGTAGGTGACTATGGCTTTGGTTCTAGGAATAACAAGAGGGAGTTGCTAGTTGAGTTTGCAGAGCGCAATAACTTACGAATCATGAATACTTCAGCAAACAGAAGAACCGGAACTGGACATGCAAAAGTCCGAACGGGGAGACTAAAAATGAAATTGACTTCATAATGTGTTCAACCCCCGCCATTGTGCAAGATGTAGAGGTTATCGGGAAAGTGCGATGCAGTGACCACAGGATGGTGAGGTCCCGAATTAGCCAAATCTGAGGAAGCAACGCAACAGATTGGTAAGAAAAAAACCCATTGTAAAGAAGAAGTTCAGATCAGGTGGACATATCGCCGAGAAAGAGGAAGAGGAAGTGATTTTGAGTACCAGCTGACTGCAAGCTAGGCCACCCCCGCTCCGGTCCTGCACGCTACCAGTGCCCGCTACCAGTGCCCGCTACCAGTGCCCGCTACCAGTGCCTGGATCCCCGCTTAACACTTGGTGGAGGTCGCGAGATTTCTCTTCTATTTCCTCGCCCTGGAGCTCCGCAGCCGCTGAATTCCTACCTTAATGACAGACTCCAGCACTAACACCACCGGCCCCGCTACCTCGGCCCCTTCTATTCCATGCTCCGGGGTGCTTCGCCAGCGGGACCCGCCGGTCTTCAGCGGTACCGACGACCAGGACGTCGAGGATTGGCTTTCGTCGTATGAACGCGTAAGCACCCACAATAAGTGGGATGACATCTTGAAGCTTAACAACGTGATATTCTACCTCACGCAAGTCGCAAAGCTGTGGTTCACTAATCACGAGGCTGACATTCCAACTTGGGCCTCGTTCAAATCTCGCTTTGTGGATGTTTTCGGTCGCCCTGCGGTCCGCAAGCTTCGCGCTGAACACCGTTTGCGCGAGCGGGTGCAGCAGACAGGCGAAACCTTCACAAGTTACATCGAAGACGTTTTAGATTTGTGCCATCGTGTAAATGCATCGATGACTGAAGCTCAGAAGATTCGCCACATCATGAAGGGCATCCATGAAGGCGTATTCAACATCATCATGGCCAAAGAGCCCCGCACTGTAAGTGATGTTGTCACGATGTGTCAAAGCTACGACGAACTTCGTCGCCAACGCATCGTCCCTCGACAACCTGAAGGCACGATCGCGGCTATGTCTGATGGCACTGTCAGCTCAGCGCTTATCCAGGAAATCAAAGACTTCGTGTCGGGAAGAAGTTGCCCGGCAATTATCATTATTTCAAACGTTCCGCAATCCAGCTCACACCTCGCTTCGAACGTACGCCAGGTTATTCAGGAACAAGTTGCCGAAGCACTTCCGCCCCCTCGACAACCACCTCTTCATGCCGCTCCACTGACAGCTCCGCTCATTCATGCCGACGCTCTCCCGACGCCCGGACCCAGTCCACTGTCTTATGCCGAGGTTGCCACAAGACCACCCCCTCCTGCGCCTTTTCCATTGTACGGTTCGCCTCAGCAGGCATTTTTCACTCAGCGTCGTGCGCCACCTATTCTACGCCCTTGGCGCACAGCTGACAATCGGCCGATTTGCTTTGCATGTGGCCTCCCTGGCCATGTTGCACACCTGTGCCGCCGTCGCTCGGCACCGTACGCTTTCGATCAGAGCCCGGTCAACTACGCGCAGCCACCGTCCCCTCTCCGTGCGCCCCCTCAGCCCTCCTCTCACTTTGACCACTTCTCGCATGACAACCGCTCAACCTCTCCGCGCCGTCGCTCTCCGTCGCCGATGCGCCGCCGTTCTACCTCGCCAATGCCGGAAAACCACTAGACGCAGTTCCGCAGGCAAGAACTGCGCTTTCGTCGAACAGTGAAAGTCCTGCTTCACCACTGAACAATTTAATAGAAGTTACCATCGAAAATGTTTGTACTCTTGAGCTTGTAGATACTGGTGCTGCTGTGTCGGTTATTGACGTTAGACTGTGCCGCTTGTTACGAGAAGTTGTTCTGCCGTATTCTGGGGTTTCTTTGCGCACCGCCACTGCTGAACACATCAAACCGTTCGGTACCTGCACGGCTCGAGTCACCATTCAGGACATTCTCTACGTCATCAGTTTTATCGTTCTTCGTGACTGCTCTCATGACATTATTTTAGGGTGGGACTTCTTGTGTCGCAATTGCGCCGTAATTTATTGCGCTCGTGCCGAAGTAGAGCTTTCTTCGCTGTGCACCGCACCGACCACCGTTAACGTTCTTGGGGAAGCCAAATGCCACGTTGCGGATGCTACCAGTGCCTGGATCCCCGCTTAACACCATCAACAAATTACCGGTGAGGGGAGGGCAGAAGAGTTCAGGATCTCGCTACAGAATATATATTCAGCTCTAACCGAGGATGGCGACATTACCCTGGAAGCAAGGAACAATATTTTCAGAGGTATCACTACTGAGTGCGCTGTAGATGTAGGCGGTAGGATAGTTAGAGAGTGTACCGGTAAGCTGTCTAAGGAGGCGAAAGATTTGATTAAGAAACGCAAGAGTATAAAAGCTTCCAATACAAGAGAACAGATAGAATTGGCCGAGATACCAAAGCTAATCAACAAGCGCAAGGTGGCCGATATACGGAAGTATAACTTGGAAAAATTGAGCATGATGTAAAGGACGGGGTAAAGCGGTAAAGAAGAAATTGGGCATAGGCAAAAATCAGATGTATGCGCTAAGGGACAAGGCGGGCAACGCCATCACGAATATGTACAAGATAGTCAAAGTAGGTGAGGAGTTCTATACTGATCTCTACAGTAGCCAAAGTAGTCAGGACCGTAACAAGATTGGCGGGAGAGAAAAACAGTCAGACGTTCCACCAATGACTAAGGACGAGGTCAAGAAAGCATTAGAAAGTATGAAAAGGGGAAATCAGCTAGAGAATATCAGATAACCACAGATTTGTTAAAGGACGGGGGGGATATCGTGCTAGAAAAACTGGCCACCCTGTATACGCAGTGCCTGGTGTCATCGACGGTACAGGAACGATGGAAGAATGCAAACATTGTCCTTATTCATAAGAAAAGGGACGCTAAGGACCTTACATTACAGACCAATCTGCTTACTATCTGTTACGTATGAGGTATTTACTAAGGTAATCGCTAATAGAACCAGGACAACCTTAGACTACAATCAGGCAAAGGATCAAGCAGGGTTTCGGAAACGGTACTCTGCTATCGATCATATCCATACCATCAATCAGGTGATAGAAAAATGCTCGGAATTTAACCAGCCCTTTTACATAGCGTTCATTGATTACAAAAAAGCATTTGACTCAGTAGAAACCTCGGCGGTGATGTAGGCATTGCGACATCAGGGGGTAGACGAGCCGTACGTGAAAGTGCTCGAAGATATATATAGTGGCTGCACAGCAAACATAGTTCTGCATAAAGAAAGTAACAAAATTCCCATAAAGAAAGGTGTTAGGCAAGGAGGCACGATCTCCCCAGTACTATTCACAGCTTGCTTAGAGGAAGTATTCAGAGACTTGGAATGGGAGCAGTTACAGATAAAGGTAGATGGATAATACCTCAGTAATCTGCGATTTCCTGATGACATTGCCTTGCTAAGTAACTCGGGGGATGAACTGCAAATAATGATTGATGACCTAGACAGGAAAAGTAGAAAGGTAGGCTTGAAAATCAATATGCAGAAATCTAAGGTAATGTTCAACAGCCTCGGTAAGGGACAACAGTTTAAGTTAGGTAGCGAAGCACTCGAAGTATTAGACGAATATGTCTACTTAGGACAGGTAGTAACCACAGATCCGGAGCATGAAAAGGAAATAACAAGAAAAATGAGATTGGGATGGAGCACATTTGGCAAGCACTCGAAGATTATGACTAGCAGCTTACCGGTATCGGTCAATGGGAAAGTATACAACAGTTGCATCTTACCTTTACTCACCTATGGGGCTGACACGTGGAGGCTAACCAAGAGAGTTCTACTTAAGTTGAGGATAACCCAGAGGGCTATGGAACGAAAAATGGTAGGGGTAACATTAAGAGATAGGAAGCGTGCAGATTGGGTCATAGAAATAACACAAGTTACTGACATTCTAGCGGAAATCAAGAAGAAGAAATGGGCATGGGCAGGACATATAGTGCGAAGAGAGGATAACCGAAGGTCGCTTATGGTAACAAACTGGCCTCCAAGGGTAAAAAAGCGTAGCAGGGTGCGGCAGAAAGTTAGGTGGGCGGATGAGGTTAAGAAGTTCGCAGGAGTCAAGTGGATGCAGCTAGCACAGGACCGGGTTAAATGGAGAAATATCGGAGAGGCCTTCGTCCTGCAATGGGTATAGTCAGGCTGATGATGATGATGATGATGATGAAGAAGCCTCGGCGGCGTCACGGAGATATTTTTGTTGCTCCAGAGTTTCCATTGTGTTTGAACGGGTGAGCTGACGGCATTCGACTGCATACTGGGCGGAATCTGAGAGTGCCGTGGATTCAGAAACATCCGGGTTGTAGCGAAGAAGCTTGTTCATTGTGGAGGTTGGCTCGCATCCATAAACAATGAAGGGAGAGAATCTTGTGGTGGTCGCTGTCGCAGTGTTGTACGCGTAGTTACGAAGTGAAGAGCCTGGACACAATTGGAATGAGGCATACTACAGAAAGTCAGTCAAATCGTTCTTTGCGTAAACTTGGAGAAGAATTTTGCTTTCAGTTTTGTCCGTTAGCCGATTGAAATAATCCTCGCTCACCGTCAACAATCATACTTCCTAGAGAATTCGTGATCTCGACTCCTCATCCCTGCACAGTCTACATCTGGTGGGTAACATCAAACTCTGCTGCCGGTGTTAAACATTTCTGGCAGGTGTGAGTCCTATGTCTTGGCATTCTAAGAGGCACGTGACTGAGGGGATGGGCCGCCCCAGCCCTTATCCTTCTCCAGCCTAGGTTAGGTATTAGTGTCATGGTATGTGCACGGCGGGTGAGAGCCCCTGCACTTTTCCGCAGAGAGTATGCCAGGATAGGGATAACGGAGCGGGCATCGAATGGTAGCTTGGGGAGAGGGTGGATTAGTATTTAGAATTTGTTGTGTGAAGTTGTTCCTTTCCTCTGCTCAGAGTTCTGGGTATTTTCTTGTGACTTATGTATCAGGAAGCGTATCTGTTTTATTATTAGTGCATGGATCAACTGGGTTACACGTTGTGTCTTTGTCACTCTTTTCAGTTGTTTTATGACAACTAAGGAATCTGTATAGATATGGACTTCTGTTGTGACTGTGTTTTATTACTCTGTTTTATTTATGGCCTTCATTGCATAGTGGACTGCTTAAAGTTCCAAGATGAGCGGGTCCGGATGTTCAGTTTCGTATTCAGTATGTATGTTTAGCTCTTTGTCAGGCTGGTAGCTGCTGTTCGGCCGCCGCTTTCTAACTTCGACGCATCTGTATATGCAAAAAAGGTTCCTGGAAGTAGAGAAACCAGAGGTCGAGACGCTGGCCTATCTGTACGAAGTAGCTTAGTCGTTTTGTTCGTCGTAATAGTCTGTCTCCCTAAATTGGTCAAGGATGCCATGAGTATAACATATTGTTGCTAAGAAGATCGGCAGTGGCGCGAGAGGAGCCCTCGCGCTAGGCCAGTCATTAAATCATCATTCACCCTGTCGTCATGTTGCGCCGTCTGTCGTCGGCGACAAACAAAATGTTTGTCGCCGTCAAACATTTTGTTTGGAAGTTCGGCGTACGTCATCCCCATCCTCGCCTTGGAACATCGCCGCGATCCGTGCGCCGGGACCATCGACCGAGAGCCCTGGGATGTCACCGCGCAACTTCGCCCCACCCCTTCCTCCCCAGACCTGACCGGCGGCAATTACCGCCGCCCAACCCCCAGTTACGATCCGAAGACAAAGCCCACACTCGAACTGACCAGAGACCACATCGGCAAAGATCCGATGCACCCGAAGAACCGAAAGACAAAACCCGCAAACCTCGCCTTGCCCAGCCGCCCGACGTGACCTCGAGCCATGGGACCCATGGATGCTTTGGTGGCGGCTGGCTGAAGTGCTCCAGGAAAGGCGGATTGCCAAAGCATCATCGTGGTCATCGTCATCGTGGTGGCAAGCACCTCACTGTCTTTCAACTTCTCTTGATCATCCTCACCGTCACCTCACAACCAACTTCAATGAACCGATCGGAACGACCGCTCCGTGGTCCCGGGAAGTGTTGTGAAGGGTAAGATCGGCAGTGGCGCGAGAGGAGCTCTTGCGCTAAGCCGAACATCAAATGGTCGTTCACCCTTTGCCATATTGTGCTGTCGTCTTGCTTGTCGCACCGTAACAATATCTTTCTTTAGTATTCCTTGTTGCCTCTCCAATTCAGTACGTTCTGTCAGTTTGTTGAACTGCCCAGATTTCTGGGTAGGGATGGGAGTAAGTTTTGGTAAGCCAGTCAATGTGCCCACTGCGCTTCTGTGTGGCCCCTGTAACAAAGCAATGGTTAGGTTTGTACATCTTGGGGCTAACTTTGCAGAAGTTGTAATGAAATTTTTAAGGAAGGTTACCTGTTCCCTGTAATTTGATGAGAAATGTGCCTTTGTTCCCTATTTGACGTGCGGCCAACACAGTATGTGTTCCTAATATTAAGTCTCTTGCCACCGACTCCAAGGAATCATGAAAGGCTAGGTCATAGACGACACATCGCAAAATGTTTGGACCTGACCCAAGTAAGTCTCTACTGGTACATTTTGCGTACGTCCTCAAGAGGGGCTTTTTCAGTGTGATGTTAGATGTCTTTTGGATTACAAATCCCTGGTAGCGTGTTGTACCAAGTGGTGCGTCGTCCTTCACTGCAGAACTTTGGTCGGAATATTTGTGATCTCATACTGCACTGTAGGTCTGATATGCACTCTGAAGGAGTGCTGCAAGGTTCAAGTTGGATACGTAGAATGTGGTTTATCAGGGGCGGCCCTTACGTTTTGGCCTGTGGTACATTGAGTGGAAACCCAGGTAGTTTCATAAGCCGTGATGTCTGCTGCGAATTGTCCGTGCTGACTTCCTGTTGTGCCTCATAACCTGCAAGGAATCTTTGGGCTCGGTGGTTACCAGCATGCGATGTTCATATTGGATGTGACGTCCACGTCGCTCTGGGGCCAGGTACTCGTTGCAGGTGTCGGCTCGCTGCCGCAGCCTGCGGTGATCAATTTGACGCCTGGTCCGGTACTTGCCGTGGTGCTCTTAGAGGTCGCAGCTGCGACGCGAAGGCCAATTGGCGTCGCCTTGCTTGGTACCTCATCAGTAGTGAGGCTCAGCTCAGCCCGAGGAGGCCTATCAGCCAAGCTCTGTCGGCATTTGGCAGAGGCTGCATCCTTGGAAGTCTTATTGCCACGCACAGGTTTTTTGGCCTTTTCGCCCATCTTGAGGAGTTTGCTGGCAGCTGTGGGGCCGCGAACTACAAAAGGAACTCGGAATCTTGCTGGATACAAAGAAGCCATATTGACATGGCCAGCATGTCATATGAGTATGGCTCAAGCATTCTCTCTGACCATTCGTATGAGGGCGGTGAGGTGTAGTCGTGCGGTGAGCTGTGGGGCATTAAGTCATCAACGCCTGAAAAGAGTCCGTCAAAAAAGGTGTCTGTGGTCGCTGAGTAGCTGTTTAGCAGTTTCGTTGTGAAGAGTCAGGTTCTTGTGAAGAAACAAAGTGATGTTTCAGTGTGGCGAGTAAGATGTTCTACTGCCACGGAAATACAGCGGTTTTAGCTAGAGTAATAAGAAGAGGGCCATAAAGGTCTATGCCAACACCCTCATACGGAAGGGCAGGAGAGATTAACGGCTGCAAGGAAACAGGGGCCGTCTAAGGAGGAGTTTTTCCGTCCTGACAAGATTGGCGAGCGCACATGAAATGCCGTACAAAGCAGTACATTTCACGCCAGTACAATCCTAGACAAAGACGCATGTAGGGTTTCAATACGCCACCATGGGCACACTGGGTCAGTTTGCAGAGCGGCGAAAATGTCGGCGAGGAGATGACGTGCGGTGACTAGGAGCGATTTCCATCTTTGAAGCAAATTATTGCGGCAATTAAGCAGGGCGTAACGAATAGAGAAGTGCGTGTCTTGGCGGAAGAGCGCTCTGGATGAATGACCGGAAGTAGAACCTAAAAGAAAGTCCGGAAGTGCACTGATCCACGGGTCATTCTGCTGTTTGTTTTAAAAGGAAGTCCAGAAGTGCACTCATCCACGAGTGATTCTGCTGTTTGTGGCCATGTTGACAGTGGAAAGCTATGAGAAATCGTAAGGACAGATGTGGTCAGACGAGGAAACGCTAGGCATCAGCGAGCGGGAAAGAGCATTGGCGTCTTCATGCTTCAGGCCTTATCGATAAGTGACATGTTTTTCATACTCCTGAAGACGGAGAGCCTAGCCAGCAAGGCGGACGGATGGATGTTTCAAAAAGGCAAGCAATACAAAGCGTGGGGATCTCTCACCACATAAAATGGTCGGCCATAAACACCGGGATAAATTTTCCGATGACCCAAATTAGGGCCAAACGTTCTATTTATTTTACAGAATAATTCTACACCGCTTTCTTCAAGGTTTGGCTGGCATATGCCGTCACATTCAGGCTGAAACCAGGTTATTGCTGCGTTAGGATGGCACCAAGCTCAATACCGCTGACGTCCGTGTGAACCTCCGTAGTCGCAGTCGGATCAAAGTTGCGGAGAATTGCAGGCGAAACAAAATGGCGACGTAAACTGTGGAAGGCGTTATCGCAGGCAAGCATCCAGGCGGAAAGGTCAGAGCTGCCGGAAAGAAGTTTGTCAGGGGGCGATGATGGAGTAGAAATCCAAGATGATACGTCGAGAGTAAGGACAGAGGCCGATAAAGCTACGGAGCTGCTTCTGGGATGTTGGCTTCGGAAAGTCGGCTACTGCACAAAGTTTGGCGGGATCAGGGAGAGTCCCATCCTTAGAAACTATATGGCCGGCCTAAAAATTGAGAATCTTCAGTCGGCAAATAGGCACTTTTTATATCGCAACTGAAGCCCTGCATCGGTGAGACACATCAGGACATACTTCAGGCTGAGAAGATGCGAGGAAAAGGCGGTAGAAAAAACTACATCTAGATAACAATGGAAGTCCTGCATCTTGACTACGCGAAGAACAGTGTCCATCAGGCGCACGAAAGTAGTTGGGACATTTAAAAGGCCAAAGGATATAACGTTTAACTCGTATAAGCTGTCTGGTGTTATATAGGCAGTTTTCGGTGTGGTACGCCTCCGCCATCGGCACCTGCCAGCAATCAGAGCGCAATTCCAAAGAGAAGAAACACTCGGCTCCCTGCAAACAGTCCAGGGCGTCGTCGATTCTTGGCAGAGGATATAAGTGTTGCGCATGATCTTGTTTAGCTTACAGTAATCGATGCAAAACCGGATAGAACCATCTTTCTTAGTGATCAAAATAATTGGAGGATCCCATGGATTGCTAGATAGCTGTTCGACACCCCGGCGAAGCATACCGTCCACGTTATTAGCAATGACGTGGCGCTCAGAGGACCACACGCGGTAAGGACGCTGACAGAAAGGTGCGTTTGTACCGGTGTCTATTGTGCGCGTAAGGACAGACGTGCAACCTAGAGCAGTGTGCGAAGGATCGTAGGAAGAAGTGAAGCCAAGGTGAATACAAGTGGTCGCGCTGCTTGGAAGAAAATGTGTGCAAGTGACTATTCCAGCGGAATCAACTTGATTATGATGATGAATAATGCAAAGGACCCTGCGAACTCTGTGGTAATATATAAAGCACAGACATTATGATTTCTGCAAAGAGTGGAAAGTAAATATAAAATTTACGCACAGAAATTAATGTAGTTTTTGTTTCTTGCGAAAGGAAAAACATGTCATATTTATAATGATATTTTAACTTATTTTACCGACCTTCTCGGCCATTTAGTATCAGCTATGTAGTTGCCAAAAGCTCAGATATGGCTCCGATCGAAGCTTTTTCACCCGCTGGGTGGACGAGTCATTGACCCCGGTTCAGCATTCAACTGTACGTGCTGCGTGCAAAGTTGGTTATCTGTGTCAAAGAGTCTGTATTTTCTTCTGCTGGTTGTGGTGGAGCTTTATATCCAGGCGATGAGTACGCGTGCTCGATGAGAAACTGATTGCCGCTGCACGTGCGCATTTTCGTACAATTGGACAATGCTGCGTAAGAGCTCGGCGGCGTGTTCAGCGCGGCCTTCCAGGCACGTCGCAAAGGCGGTGGCTTGTTTTACGCATACACGGCTTCACAAGTAGAGTATCACTGCATCTATTTTAATTGAACAGTGAAGGTGAGACTTTCTTGAACCCAAGACGCGTGTCGCATTGCGCTAAGCCTTCCGTTCCGCTACATTTGCTGCGTGTTTCGAATACTGCGTCGCATTACCGCGCCAAAGTTCGCTGAATGTGCTTTAGTTGGTATCACAGGGCTGTTCTTATTATCAGTGGGGTCTTTCTCATGTATATGAATGCTGAAGTTGTGAATTCGTAACCTCATGTTGCTTCCTCTGAGCGACAGATGAAGCACGAATAAAAGAATAGAATCGCGAATAAGGCGAAATTTCCATTGCAAGGAGCGAAGCTTTATCGCAGGTATTTTCACTTCTCTGACGCAATAACTTCAAAAGAGAACCAATTCCTATTTGAAAATCTTACCGAAGCTCTTACAGCTGGGTGTTATAACGCTAGCGTTACAGCTATCCTGTTCGTTTTTTTTTTATTCTTTGACACTGATATATATATATTTTGCTTGTTCGTAAAAACTCCTAGTCTTATAGTCTCATTGCGTCTCGTCTGGAGAGCAATGCTCGGGTCATTTTGTTATCACAAGGATTTCATGAAAACGATGACAGACGAATGAACGGTGATTGCTTTTCTGCAGGTCAGGATTTTGCAATGTCGTGAGGCGTCTATATAAGTAATCGTGAATAAAACCTGGCTTTCGATGCAGAACAGCTTCACTTATTTAAGCGCTTAGTGAAATCCCTCAAGCCATGGGTGGTTCTTATCCATATATGGTTGCCGAATTCAGCTGAAGGCCTTTTATTTTCAGGAACGTGAATGAATAAGCCCCAGAATGCGTTAACATGACGCGTAACGAAAGACTAGGCCAACGACGATGGAGCCAGAACGATGCTGTGATAAGGTGACTGAAGATGCCGTAACATTTCAATTAACGTAAACCTTAACAGTAGAAATTCATGTCAAGTAATGTTGGGTGAGCAGTCAGTGTCCTTTTTCCCAACTTATCCGAGCATCGTTCTGCCGCCGTCGTCGTTGGCCTTGTTTTTCGTTCAAAAGTAAACAAAAATCGAATTCCCCGCGAATGGTATGTCACCATGACATCACAAACATTTGTGACGTCATAACGTCACGTGATTGCTTTGCATCAGAGTTCGTAGGGGGCGCCAAGAGACTAAAGCATCGCTCAGAATCGGCAGGCAGGATTCTATGGGAGTTACGCTACCTTCAGCTGTCTTTGCCATTGTGAAGCACCGTAGGAGAGCAGCGATTTTATCGTATTGCGCGGCTGATTGATCTGCGTCAATGGTCTGTTGAATAACATCGTGTGGTACCGAAGCGGTCACTATATCACAAGAGCTGAGAATAACAACGTCGAATCAAGTAGGCATGTCAGGAAAACTGTTTACAAGCGTTGGATCAGGTTATTTATACGGCCGAGACACTCGTCGTGTAGCAGGGCAGACGGCCACTCTCGACCTTGCGAACACCAAATAGAAGCAGGAGGCAGGAATGGCGTGAAGCGGCTTCTCAAGTTGTGAAGAAAACAGTCGAATTAGTAACGCTTTTACAGGAGAATGAAAAGAGGGCAGAAGAAACACGGCTTCACGAGCAGCGTTAAGTAGCATCTATTTTAATTGAACAATGGAGGTAAGACTTTCTTAAACTTAAGACGCGTGTCACATTGCGCAAAGCCTTCCGTACCGCTCAATTTGCCGCCTGTTTCGCTTACTACATTGCATTACCGCACAAACGTTCGCTGAATGGCCTTTAGTTGGTATCACAGGGGTGTTCCTATTGTCAGTGGGGTCTTTCTCGTGTATGTGAATGCTTTAGTTGTAAATGTGTAGCCTCACATTGCCTCCTCTGAGCGACAGATGAAGCACGAGTAAAAGAATAGAATCGTTGGCGACGGGGAGTTTTGCAGACTAGGCAGGGACGTCACACAAGGGGGTATCACATCTAGGGAATCGCAACTACGGCGCGGACGCGGTAAATGTTGGCGCGATGAGAGCAAGGAAATCGTAGCCCAGGATGATGTCGTGTCAGCAGTGAGACATACAATAAACTCGATGGTGTATGAAATGTCTTCGATGAGAACACGGGCCGTGCACGCCGCTGAGGGATGAATGCGCTGTGATGAGGCGGTGCGAAGCGAGAAGTCGGAAAGCGCGGTGATCGCCTTGCGAAGTCGACGGCAAATAGCTTCACTGATGACGGATATGTCAACGCCCATGTAGAGAAGAGTGAGTATTGCGAAGCCATCGATAAATACTTGTATTACGTTCGCGGGAGAGCACGAAGGACTTCAGGAGTTCCAGCCAAACCCTCTTGCCACGGGAACTGCGACTGCTAGTTTCGTTTAACAGCACCGGTACAACGCTGTAGAAGCGGAGATGGTGAACGACGACGAGGGGAAGATGATCGGGGAGTGGTATATGTATGATGGTTGCGAGATACGAAGTCGGAACCAGGCGGAGTTCTTGGTGAGCGCTGCTCGGCATTGTAGTAGTAGTTTCGGAGGTCAGGGCTGGAGGGTGCAAGGCTTTGGCGGCAAAGGCGTGAGAAATGACCCGGCAGCCTGCAAGAGTAGCAGATTGGCCGGTTGTCTGCGGCACGCCAAGGGTTCGCAGGGCATTTTCGTATCCTGTAAACAGTGAGAGGGAACGCAAGCTCATCCAAAGCCGGAGGATGGAAGGCAGAGGCTGTCTGGTAGGAACCAGATTAGGATGTCACTAGCGGCCTGGCCGCAACATGGCCGTACGTCAAAGGTGCTGTTACGTTCGGCAGCACGAGGCTGGGCGGCAGCACTGGGTTTGCTGGCAGCGCGAGGCTCTTATGGTGCGACACGTCTTATGGTAGAGGTCAAAGACCCAAGTCATGTCATGAACAAGGCGCCCAACATCTTGTAATTGAGGGACAGCTGGCGGGCAACCTCTTCACGAACGAAGGCTCTGAACTATTGAATCAAATAGCTGTCCTGGGATGGAGTAGAGCCACCTACAGCTATTGTAGAGATGGTGTCATCGGAAACACCGGACCGCCAGATAAGAAAACGCTGCTTACTCAGCTCGCCGTAGCCCTGGCAAAGTTTCATCACGTCGCGGAGGGCGGCAGGATTTTTCGCCCGGAGCATCTGACGCGCGTCCTTAAGAATACCTCTCAGGATATTTCTGCTTATGTCCGCTTCGGACATTAGTGGGTTGACACGTTTGCACAGGTCAACGATATCTTTAGTATAACTGGTGAAGGAGTTAACTTTCTTATATGAATGATGTGGTATTCCAGATGATCCTTTGATCCGGGGACACGTTGCATTAAACGGACGGGACAACTTTTCGAGTGCTACGGGCACTTTATTGAACGGGTCAAAAACATGTTTTGCTTTCGCGAACACAGTTCGCGGCTTCCTGCCCCCAGTCTTAAGTCGGCAGTCAGTCTCTCAGTCTGTCCTTTTCGCGCCCCAAACACCCATCTTAAGTATACACTTTCAACATCCCGGGGACGAACGTCGTGGCCAATCGGAGGAAAAGGGCTTCTTGCAGACGATCAGAATGACAAAGCAACATTTTAAATAGCCAATGCAATATCGGCACCTCCGAGATTGGTCCCTTGCTAGCACCGCGTGCCTCCTACCAATCGTTCGCCCTTTCGCCCTGTGGAGATGACGCACAGATACTCTCTCAAAATCAGGGGCACGACAAAACAAATTAGCACAGACACATGAACGCCACTTTCACCAGCAATGGATACTCGTGCAAGGGCACACAGGGCAGCAAGAAATACGAGGGTAGTGTCCGGACCCCGCTGGCCGTAAGCAGACCGAGAAAAAGAAGAGAATTTATTGCTATCACGCTCATAACACGAGCGCCATGTGCTGCGGCGATGTTTCCGTCAACGTTAGAACTGACAGCACTGGATGTGCCTGACGGTTCGCCCGCGTCTGGGCCGGCTAGGTGAGAGCGCCGCGGGGATATTTATGTTTACGCGAGAGTCGACGGCGCGGTGTGCGCCTTTCCGCTCGAATACCACGAAAGCATCGCAATAGAAACGGCACCCCCGGCTCGCGCGAGCGCAGCCAGAAACACGAGACCGCTTGTGTGTAAACGTCACGCTTCCCGAGCGAGCGACGGTCTGTTTTCGTGTTTTGTCTTGCCAGCTTGCGATTGCGTCGGTGCCGCCCCATTGGTAATGCGCTGAGCAGGGAAGATAATAAACCTTCGCACGTTATTGGTCTGAGCTGACCGGCTAAATGACTACGCGGAGATAGTTTCGCTCTCTGCAGTCTCAGCGTCGCCGGCACGCTTGACTTGTACGGATCTGTCTTTGAAACTGAAACAACCTGTGCTACCCGTAAGACGATACTGGGTTTCTCATGCGGCTGCAACAGCAACCAGCACACTCGTCCGGTCGCACAGGCCAAAGGTCACTGCGGCGTGCACATTTGCAGGCCCTTTAAGTGTTACGAGTGGCAGATGCGGCGTAGGTCGTTTTCCCGAGAGTCATAATTCCCGCGTCTGGCGCCGTGATGCCTACTCTGTCTCACGGTTCGACCACCACCTCCCAAGGTCTCAGCCCCGAACTCCGGGTCAAATAACTTTTCCTTGCGTATTTCAAGTTCAACGGGCGCCCGGACGCGTCCTCATAAAAAAACCCCTGACAACAAAGTTAACAATCAGAAAGAAAAGACAAACAGAAGAAGCGAGCCGGCTGTTTTGAAGTCCTCCCCTCCTCCACAACGGCCCGGCAACTAAATAGAAGGTTTCTTTGGCATCCCGGGCGCGCTCACGCGAGCGTTTTTCTGGCATGAACTTGCGAAATGGAGGACAGCCGAACACTTCCGTAAATGTTTTTTAAATGCAGATCAAGATGGGAGGTCAGCCTCATGGGTTCGAAACCAGAGGTTTGCCGCATCAGTCAGATAATGTTAAATAGCTTGACAGTGTCATCCCAATTGTTGTAGCCACTGATACAATAAAATTCCGACCACCAATCGTTGACGTCTTGGTCGGCTGCGCCAATGAAGAGGCATTGGACGCGCTGTCGTAGAACGCCAGACCGTAGGGCCGTGGTTGGGACCGGCGGCGATGTGGAGGTCTCATTCGGCATGGTGAACGCAGAGGGCAATGTGTGGCTTCTTAGTTCTAGGAGGGATGGGAACGTACCTAGTAGCCCGGGCACCACTTGTAGGGATTTTTTTATTCAGGCGACCGAGATGTATCCAGCTGCTCAAGATGAACTTACAGCAGAGCGTCTCGAAGACAGCGACCAACTTCGTCGCCCTCGGGCGCGCCAGCACGCGATGCATGTCGGTAGTTATAACGACGAAGATTAGCACACTACACATGATTAATATCGTGAAAGAAGGGCAGGTCGAGACGGCAAAGTCGTGATGGCAAGGCAAGGTACGCCGTGCGAGCGTTTAATCTGATGGTGAACCCAGGCGCGTGCCAGAGCCGGCGCCGCAGGAAGATGACGATGGTATGTACAAAAGAAAGAAGATTATGGTATGTACAAATGAAAGAAGATCCGTGGAGGGCTCACAATATTTCTACCTAAATTCCTGAAATCATTTTTATGCCAGAAATCTTTATATGAACTTGTATTCATGTATTTCTCATATGTGAAAACTTACAACACACACTTATTCGAATATTGGACAACCCTGTAAAGCGCACCTACACATGCTGTTTTTATACTTCGTAGCGGTAATTTGGTCAAAACAGTTGTTGCAATTAAAGTTGTGCCCTTAAATGTGTTGATGGGGCGCAGAATTTATGCCATATATTAGAACGCTTGCACTAAGTTCCAAAGAAGTTTAATTGGCAGCTAAAAAGTACGTCATAAAATGTTCTATAGTATTTATATTTTATAGTATTTACTATTTTCTCTAAGTTCCCTAAGGCTGTCTTACGGAGAATATTGTCTTCCTTCACGAGAATATGTAACAGATAATTGGACTTCGGAGAAACTAGCACATGATTACTAGATTACCGTTAGCGAGGCTGTAGCTTTCGCGTGCGGGCAGAGGTTGCCCCAACTGTATTCCGTATAACTGGTAATGCTCAGTCTTTTGCCCTTCTATGTCACAATACCGAAACAAGAAACTGCAACGCCTTCCACCGTGCATTGTGCGAGCACGTGAGTCATGATCAAGCAGACGTTAAACATTTTCTTCTGCTAGGCCGCTATCTTGCACCCAAATATTGAGCCAAATACAGCGAAGACAAGAATAATTTTGGCTTGCTAATAATGTTTGCGCCTATTGTATAATTTACATGCTTAATCCAAAGAATACCATTTCTAGCGCCATGTGAATGAAGAAAGTAAATCAGCTTTTCTGGAAAAAGTCCACGGAAGCGCAGATTTTAATAGTGGGTGAAAACTCAGAATGAGAGTGTGTGAGTGGGAGTATTTTAAAAAGAAACATTGCGCTTTGCAACTCGCTTTGATGTGATTGCAAATTTATTTTTATTCTTTATATAAAATAAACTGCTGCGATGACCATAAAAGATGACGAAGTCTATCGTTTGTTTTAAGATATTTTATTTACGTCCTTTAGCGGTACCTTCATTCCAGCAATGAAGACACTCAAGTCGTAGTTCATGTGCTTCTGCGTGTCTTCAAGCCATTTAATGTGGTCAAGTCCATAGCTTAAATCTGATGACCTTGCAATCTTCACCTGGATGACAAACGAAAAGGGCGTAAACACAGAAAATATATTGCGTGTTATTCAAATGATCACAATCTTCCAATCTAGATTTTCAAAATATTGTGACATTATATGCTGCACTTCGGCAGAAAGGAAACAGTGTGTTTGTGTATGAAGAAATTTATATCAATCAATGCGAAAATTGAAGCGCACCTTTATTCAATTTCAATTCTGAACCAAAACAGACAAGTTCATTTCTTTGTTCGGCGAAATCGATATTCAGTTTTAAGAACATCCACCAGATTACAAGAGCAGAAAAGGAGTTCAAAAAGAGTTGACATTTCTTTGAGTTGACGTTTGCTAACAGCAAACGTTTCTCAAGAGGCTCACTTCGGCAGGTCAGTAATAATGCGCATTGCTCAGAGTTCACATTTAAAAACGACTGGTGATTTCTTTCGCCGACCTGGAATTCAATAAGAGCTAGGCCATGGTGAGTGCTCTTATACATCTTGAACCAATAGGTCAACCAGGTCATACACAAGTTGGCACGCCATGTGAACGTGGTATCATAAAGTGTATTTATAAGCTGAGAGAATTACTTCGTATTACGTGGTATTATAAGCTGAGAGAATTACTTCCAGTGAGGCTCAAAAAAGCAATATATTTTGCTAATTTCTACTCTCGTCTTTCATATTGCATTTTAGTTTGGGGAGTTACAACCATCCATAATTATAATAAACTCGAGCGGCTACAAAAAAAGGTGCTACGAATTCTTGAAAACTCTTATGGAAACCCTAGCCAACTATATACTGATCCCTTGTTTACTAAAGATAGTATACTTATGATTACAAACTGTCTCTCTTTATGCATAAACGTAACCTCCCCAATGATACGCACCGTCCCTTGCATGCTTACAGCTTACGCAGGGAACTAACGCCGTGCCACATACACGAACAAATTATGGCCGGGCCACTCTTGACTACCGCATACCATAACTTTATAACAAACTTAAAGCCCACATTGACTTTACTGCCCCGCTTAATACATTTAGACACGAATTAACAAATTTTATGATGAGGCAATGAATAAATACTGCGATGTTCATATTCATTTCTGATATCTGATGCGTGTATAATTCTTTTGATTTTGATCTCATGTACATATCCATTTTTTTACTGTGTTGTGAAATCCTCTGCGAGATGCTGCCTGTAGGCCCCCAGGGCCCAGTCAAGCTGACTGTGATAGCTTTCTCCCGGGGGGCCCCCAACTTGTAGGTTGGAAATAAAGTGGATTTGGATTTGGATTTCAAAAACATCTAAAGAAACTTGGCCCGCCATATATGTCATAAAAGACTCGAACTGTTGAAGGTCTGTGAACGTAAACTGATACGTGACGATGTTTAGCGCGTAAAATTAGTGAATATACAAAATTGACACTGCTCTGCAGCACCCTTATGTTAATATGCTCAAGCGTTTTGTGCACGTTACAATTCCGGATCACAGTTTGCATAGATGAACTTAAGTAACTGCTTAATATCTGAAATCGTAATTTCTACCTCTATTTCACACGTTTCATAATATACAATGATATGCTGAAAGCTAGTGTGAATGACTTCCTTGCAAAATTATAAAACCTCACTTTACCCAAGGAGTCAGAAGAGGCCTGCGCTGTATAGCAATAACTTGTCTGCGCAATGGCACAGAAGTTTCGATGGTTTGGATTATCGGTCTAGCGAAGCATACGAGCTAACAGTTCCTTAAATTAAAAAAAGCTCACTTGACAGCTCACTTGACATGTTATCGACATGATGGAACATAACACTAGTGACAGACTACGTCAAGTGTCAGCTACTACTTGCCAGAGACATGAACTCACACAACGCTGACACCCACAAGGTCGAAAATGCCGGCTGTGGGTTAAGTAGACATCGGAGTAGTTTTCCAGAGAACGCGGTTTTACACTCCGCAGTGTTAATATGAAACCGAACATTTCACTTGCCAACTGCCTCTTCGGAGACCGATTACCCAGGGTACCTATAACAACGGCTGATACATAAAAACTGGATTATTTGATGTAGTGGTTTTTAACGCTGTTTGTTTCATACTGGTAGCTGCGGTGGCTACCAGTATGTATCGTGAAACTGATTCGTCAATAGGCCACGTTGTCTAATTATGTTGACTTGAAGTTTTGTGTCATGAAGTGCTTTACCAAATGTTATTTCCTTCCCAAACGAGCAGGTGATTCGTCAAGTGGCAGTTCGCATGACGCAGCAGCTGAGTGCCAAATAGGGGTAGTAATATTACTAGACAATGTGATTTGGCCTAGTAAGAAAATGTTCCAGCCGGAGGATCTATAGTGTTGTGACGCCATCCAATGGGTCGGAAGAGCGGCGAAGCAGCTATAACGGCTATAAGGATTGCGTTTTTCTGAGAAAAAAACAGGTTGAAATGCAACTGAAATTGTCCCATAGACCATTTCAGAAAGTCACCTAATCCCACATTGTGTAGCTGTGAGTATGATTGTAAGTTTACTTTTTTTATTATTCAGAGTTATTCAGGAGTCTAAACTGAGTTGAAGACATTTAATCGAACTAAAATATACTACAATGGCATAATTTGCGCTTATTAGGTAAGGGATATGATTGGCATGATTTTGTTAATACGGTTTACATTATTGGCGTATACCATATATTCACTATATTTTTGCTAGATGGGCATGAACATTCATGCACTTAGTTATAACATTGAAGCAGAATTCGCCCCTTTTGCGACCACTAGACGCGGTTGGTGAACTCAGCGCCGGAGACTGAAATGTTCCGTCCCCCATCCGCCTTTGTCTACCTCCCGACACCGGGAAACAGTGATTCCTGAAATGCGAACTCCTGCGAGGCCAGCCGGCGGCTCTGGCGAGACAGTTCGGCCTGAGAGTTGACATTTCACCGAAGCCGCTGATTCGTTTGTCTTGGACCCCAGAATGTCTGGAGACAGCGGCCGGCGGGGAGAGGGACGCTACCGACGTACTGCACTCTGTCGGGTCGGACGCCAGACGGAATCCAGTCTCGGGAATTGGTAGTGGTGTGTTCTTTAACCGCGCGTGCGTGTAGAGTGTCATCCGGAAGGCGTTGGCTTGTAGCGAGTTGTCCGAATCAAGGAGAACTCGAGCAAGCGGAACATTTGCCTCAAACCGGGCACTAATGCCCCGAACAGGTAATTACTTGTCACACTCCAGTCTTCTTGTGCTTGCTAACCACGCGTGCGTGTAGTTCGTTAGCTGGGTGCGTCTGGTCGTCACAATATGTCCGGTCCAGCAAGCAATCTTGCAGGCGAGCCGATGACGGCAGCACGACACTCACCTCGGATCAGACCATACCTCCTTGAGCAGCTAAGCACTTGCTAAGCTGTCATCTTATGAACTCGTTCTTTAGTTCCTCTCTTCGTAAATGCGCTTTATTGTATTTCCTTCATCTGTATTTTTGGGTGCTGTGCATATATGTCATATTTCATTCTTTCTATTCTGTGACACCTGCTTTGTTTTAGATTCGGATTTAAGTTTTAAATGTGCTGTTTTTTCTTACCAATCAAATCCGTTTCATTTCATTCCCTACAACTTATCGCCGGTTAGCCACAAGGTCCTGCATTAGATTTACCCCTGGGTAGAGGTGGTTGTGTCTCTTCCCACCAAAACCGGTAACTGGGATTGCGGGGAGACATTGGAAGCGACCTTTCGTTTACTAACCCCTCTCTCTCTTAACGTGACAAACTGTCGTCCACGAACAGGACCCAGCGCTAACCTCAATTAGCCCTGACCGCTCGGCAACGGTGCAGCTGCGGGCACGTTATTTTTCCGCCTCATTTGTTTTGTGTTGAGCGTGATGTCGGAAGCAGAACGCTTAGTCTCACTTGGTGGGAGCTGAGTTTGGAGGGAGCAGAACTTCATGAATTTGTTAGGGAAGAACGGGCGGCGGAACGCGAGCAGCTTAGGCTGGAGGCTCAGCGCGAAAAAGCGCTATGAAATGGATAAGGAGCGCTCGGAGCTGAAGCTCCAGGAAATCGAGAATGAAATAGCTGTACTTACTAAGGGCGAATGCTGACGTTAGTGTTACTTCCGCTAGTCAGCCCAACCCGTCGGGGGTGGCATCCCAACCCCTCATCGTTCGCTCACACAAAAGTGATGGCCCCATTTCACGAGAAAGGGGATGACCTTGATGCGTACTTGACGCGGTTCGAGCGTGTCGCTGAAGCGCAGCACTGACCACGTGATCATGGGGCCACTGATATAATTACTTGCCTCACGGGCGAAGCCTTCAGTGTGTTCGGCAGTATGCCAGCGTCCGATTTAAGTGACAACAAGTTGAAGCATGCTCTGCTCCTTAGGTTTGATTAAATGAGGAGAAATTCCTTCAGAAGTTTCGAAACAAAACAGCCAACGGTCAAGAAACTCTCTCGCAGTTCGTTGCTCAATTGGGGAACTTGGGGAATGTTGAATGCGCTACCAAGTGGAATTGTTAATATTACTAATCCTGATGAGCTTTTCCAAAAATTTTAACCGTTCTTTGACGATGAAAATGATGTTATTTGACTGTCGGGGATATTTAGTTCCATTGTGTTTCGTTTGTTTGTACTTTTGCTATGTATAATTGACTTGACCCACTCCTGTAAGAGCCTAAAGAAGGCTTACAGTATTAATAAAAAAGTATTGGGAAGGTGGATAGAGCTTTCAAAGAAGGAGAAGTCGTATGAAGGGGTTAACTGTGCACCAGAGCAGAACTGTGCACCAGCCATGGTCACGTTCATACGAGAAAATAAGACCACGAACCTGAACGAATTGGTGCAGCGAGCCGACGAGAACGCGATAGCATGAGGGGCCGTCAATTTCGGTTGAAAGGGCTCTAAGAGAGAGGGTATGGCTGCGGAAAAGGCAGCCGAACATCCGCGTGCGCCGGCATCGTCCTCCAGGTCCTTTGTGGCTCACGAGAAAGACACAATGCGGCGCAGTGCAGGGTGAACCACTGCCAGCCGCTACAAAAGAACCGGGACTCGTCTACCTCAAAAAACGTGCTGGCCTGCAAACAGTACAGTTATTTGGATCTTAAAAACGGGCAGCGTTTCCCCATAGGAAATGCTACCACGCAGGAAGAAACAATAAGCTTGCCCGTCGTAGAAGGCGTCATCGGCGGAAGAAAAGGGAAGGTGCTGCGAGGTACAGGTTGCAACAATGTATGTGAGGGACGAGATGACTGGAGACTGCCTGGCTGTCTATTTAGTAGACTGCTCGGCTGTTTTGCACCCTAGGGCCCGCATTAGAGCTGACATCCCACAATCAGGGCGAAGAGTATAGCGAGCTGCAAGGAGGACTCTGAAGACCCCTGGCGCTGCATAGTTACACACGAACACAACACACACACAAAAGAATAAGGCAAGACATTCACACCGATGATGCACTCATTACCAACTTGCTGTTATTTGTGATACGAAGAAGAAAGCATCACAAAACACGTGAGTGTACAATAAGAAGAAGAAAACAAGATTACCAATAGAAGACCCAATTCCCAATGGTCAGGAATTCAGATGAGCTGACTGAATTTCTTCAACAGGCCGCACCCGTCAGGTGTTTTTCTGTTGATGCGAAAGATCTGTTTTACAATATTCCACAGCGTTTGGCCATCCTCGCTGTCGAAGAAGCAATTGATGTCTACGGTGCAGTGAAGTTTTAAAATGAAAATGGAAAGAGCCCTGACCAGTTTTTAGGTCTGTTGAAGCTATACCTCCGATCCTTGTATGTTGAATTTGAAGCAATTGTTATCGAGCAAAAAGATGGAAGTTGCATAGGATATTCAATTGCTCCTATATTGAGTGACCTTTTTTTGCAATGGTGATAGGACACTTTTGAACCATATGAAGGAAGCTGGAATTGCCAAGGTATTCTGAAATGTAGATGATTTTTTTATTCGCCTGCCATGTGGCGAATACACAGAGAGCAAAGTTGAGCGCATTGTGACACTATTCTCTAATGCACATCCGGGGCTTGAGATCACGTTTGAGATAGAGAATGCACAGATCCAGTACCTGAATGTCAGACTTGTGCTTCACGAAGACCATACGTGTTAGTTTTATAGGTCACGAGGGGCAAAATGCCTACTTCCTTACAACTCCGGTCATACAAAGTTGATCGAGAGGGGGCTAGCTGTCTCGTGTGTCCGGCAGGCATTGATCAAATCCTATCCGCACTTGATGGGTAAGAATGTCAACCTGCAGATTGAGATATTGAAAACAAGTGGATATCCGAGGAACATGCTGATATCTGCGGCTGAAAGCTGTTTGAAGAATATGCGACCGCAGACAAGAGAGCGTAAAGAGAGTGAAAAGAGAAGACAGGTTTTTGTCTTGCCCTAGGTACATCGCACCTCACATTCTCTTAGGATCGCGAGCCGATTTGAAATTAGGGTCGTGGTGTCTGCACCGAACAAGTTAAAGAGTATGGGCAGGAAGGTGAACGGAACGAGTGAGACCAAGGAGGGATGCGGCATGCTGCACAGGGAATGCTTTGTCAACCGCCGCAAAGTGTTGTGTATACGATTTCCCTGACATGTGGAAAGGCCTATGCGGCGCAGACAGGCTAATGCCTCAATGAGAGGCTATGGGAACGCAGAAATGCGTGTGCCCCATTGTCGGCTCCGGGAAACCTAGCGACCCATTGCTCTCGTTATCGAACGGAAGAGGCTCAATAGGAATCGAGGGATAACCATTTTGAGCAAGGTTCACTGAAACTAAGATGCTGGCTGGCGCAAAAGACACTTTGAAAAGACAGATTATTGAAGCGTTTAAGATGATTTCTGGTGAAGGAGAGGAATGCATGAGTGTTCCTTCTGTGGCGTTGAACAGGAAGGAAGTGATACTGCTTCGTTCGGACAATGTGACAAGAAGATAGAAGCAATTTATCATTGTTTCGTTTTATTTTTCCTTTGAATCTTTCTTCGCATTTTTTCGGAATCTTCTGTTTTCTTCTTATTGTACCCTTACGTTTGTTTGTGATGCTTTCTTCGTATCACAAATAACAGCCAGTTGGTAGTGAGCGCATAATTGGTGTGAACATCTTGCCTTATTCTCTTGCGTGTGTGCTGTTGTCACGAAATCGGCGCCTATTTTTATCAGGCCGGCGCGGCGCGAGGCCCCCGCGGCGCCGCACGAATGCTTCCCAATGTTCGAGGAAACACCCTTCCCCGCGCGAGAGAGCGCGTAGCTTTTGTACGCGTCGCCGTCACCCTCTTTCTCATCACCCGGCGATGACGGTTATTCATCAGTCTGGAATAAGCCAGAGCTCTCCAGAATTTTCGACGGGTCCTAGCCAATCATGACGCGCGGCTCGACGGAAGGAAAAGGGAGCGCGCTAACCAGCGAAGCTAAGTGTGCGTGCGTGCTAGCCTTATCGTGCCTTAACAGACAGACGCGGCGCGCCCTAATCATTGAGGCCGCGCCGCTTGTGCAGTCAGTCAGTCAGTCAGTCAGTCATACAGCCAGTGTTTGCGACGTGGTCGCAAGTGCGACAAATTGGACTCCTGGGGATTACCCGCTGCTGGCAAGCCCACGGACATGCGAGGGAGCGGCGCTCGTGTTGTATGGCGGCCACATCGTGACTCTCGAGGCGTCGGACTGCAACAGTGCCCGGTGAAAAATTTGGTGTTTGTTTATGTGACTCTATCGTGTTTGATCTGTGCTGTAAAGCCTCTGTGTTACTGAATACCTTTAGTTGCATGATTGGCGGTTGTTTTTCTGTGGACCCCTCGTCTGTTCATTTCAAGTGTTCTTGTGTATTCCTCTGTATAGTCTCTTGCTGTATATAAAGTTTGTTTTGTTTGTTACTTCTTACTCCGACCCTTACTCTGGCTTGAACCGGCGACAGCTGGGCACCAAATGACGACCCCCTTCTGTCACTACAAGGTAGTTGAATTCTGGCTGAGCTTGCCACACAGGTCGAGGGCATCTCCTTTGCGACCGGAACAGCTACCCCCACTCACTCTAAGGGTGTCTGGGAGTGTGCGCACCGTAAAGGGCGCATCGTTAATAACCTCTCCTAATTATTAACGGTTGACAATTATTCTGGCGTCCGCGACAGGACGTTTGGTGCACTCAAGCTCAGAGGACGGAGAACGAGTTGGAAGAGTTTACGAAGAGGTCGTAAACAGTGTAGCAGCAGAGCGATAGCGAGATGTAGTGCCACGCGGAAGCGATAGGCGAGGTTCGCTAAGCAGACTTTAGGCTACACCCAAACGGTTCGCGCTTCAGATATGAATCTGAAAGAGCTAATTGAGGCTTGTACCCTGCTGGGGTTGTCCGGTGCCGAACTGCGCAAATAGGTTAGCCAGAGAGAAATAGAGGAAAGAGAGAGAGAGAGAGAGAAAAAGAAGAACGAGAGGGCTCGAAAGGAAGCCGAGGAAGAAAGAGATAGGGCTCGAAAAGAGCGTGAAGAAGAATTTCAGTGGGAAAAGGAATTACTATGAAACTTCAGCTCCAAAACTCAGGGAACAACAACGGTTTTGCTGAAGTACATAGCCCCAGTGGAGGACATAGCAGCTTGCGGATAGACGAAGACAAGTCTGAGGACTTGTCTTCGTCTGGGCCGCCTGGTAGTACCACAAATGTAACGTTGGGAGAAGAGTGGTGCATACCACTCGGTCTTCAACGAGTGTTCACAGATAAATGCTTTCAAGACATGTAAGAATGTTAACTTATTTTTAGGTATGACACAACTACATTGCTTTGCATGGATCTCTAGCATGGCAAAATTACCGGGAAAGGCTACAGCAGCCGTGACCCACACAGACAAGTGGAATACACCGCTTGTTATCCTGTACAAATATTTGATGACGCCATCGTTTCGAATGTAATGTTAAATCTGTCTTGGATAGCCAAGCTGCATTGGTGACAGCTGCTTAGCTGTAGGGAAGCAAATCGTGTTTATATCGTGGTTAATGTCCCTACCGGTGATGCAGTTCTATTCAGCAATCTTTAATGAGGATTTGGTTGACATGCGCTTGTGTTCAGATTTGATATTACGCCCAGATCTGATTCTAGCATGCTTCTTTGACGCCGGTGCCTGCATGAACGCGCCGTGCAGGGGCTAGCAAGTAGCAGATACTTGCAGGGGGCGGTTCGGCCCGCGGCCAGCAGCTGGTGGACAGGTTGCCGCAGCTTCGGGCGGGTTTTGAAGTAATGAACTTAAAAAGCCAGCATTGATATTGCTTGAGATATTGACAAATATGCGAGGCGCAAGCCATCTAAAAACCGATAGAGGTCAGTGCCTGTGCCTCAGCATTAGCGATGAGAGATAATCTTCATTTAGGTATTTGCGGTATTTTAGGTGGTATTAACGTTCTAACGCCAAATGAAATAAGCATTCAAGACAATACTCCAGACTTGCATTCTGTGATATAAGTATGTGAACATGTTTCTGCACTGTCACTCAGAGCACCGCTCGCTAGCCAGACCGAGTGTAGTAGTTGACCATCCAACACAAACTAAGGGATGAGTGCTGCATTCAACTATCACATGTTGTTTGTAACTGCGCCAATGACCCAAAAGGTGGATTTCACTCGTAGAAAGGGACACTAAGCTACTCGCTGGAAAAATTTTTATTAGTGTTTGTACAGTATCGGGGAGTGCAAGTTGGTCAGTTTATCTGCTGTATTAGAGCCACTGCTCAGGGAATTCTTTAATTTAAGGTTTTTCCTTACTTCAAACCGGAAGCCCTGTAGGCTGCCTTAAGTTTGGAAAGCGTTGAAGAAAATCGTTCAGTTTTATTCTGAAAGCCTTTTCTCCCTCATGGCAAAAACGTCGCGTGTACGAGATCTCTTCTTGAGAACGGTGCGCGATATTCCGCGAGGTGTGTTCTCCTTGTTTAATGCTCATGCAGTCTCCAATACAATGTAGGGGACGCGAAGACGAGCGACACCGGAGCGCCAATCCTGCACTTTAGGCAGCACAGTAACGAACGCGTTCCAAGAAAAGATGACCACTCTTTAGCACAAGCCCTGGCCTTTGCTAAAGAAATCTATACATTGGACACGTGTGTTGTACCATGTTCATAAACAACGGTCAGTCTTTCGCGTTTCTCCAGCACATTACATTCGAAAATTTCTTACTTTCTTTGGCTGTCCCAGGCGTAAAAAAACAGTAAAACTGAATTAAGTGCCACTCATACTCATCTGATTTTGAGAATATGCATCAAACATTTTAAACGTTTTCTACGACATGCGACCATGAAACCGCGCATAATAGAGTTGGGTTCCTTTCGAAGCTCGCACCTAGGTTTGTCCATATTAATTTACACGCATTGCATCGATGACCGAATGCGCGACAGCAAAATAATTCTTGGTATGGGAAGATGATATATTTACAGCCAAGATCCGTCACAGAAAGACAGCGGATGTGTACTTCGCGCGCACCACAACTGTGAACTTGGCATCGCTCCAGCAAGCAGAAAGAAAGCAAGTTTTGCATTCAAGCATGCGTTCAGGAGGCTTCCCTAAGAGCTTATCAGCAAGGCCCTTTTGAAACATTCGTAAAGTTTATTGCAGCTGAAAATACTATAGCGCAGACCCGAAAGGGAACAGCCGTGGCCTAATGGTTAGAGCGCCCGTCTCGGCTGCGGGAGGTGGTTAGTTCGAAACCCACCGCCGGACACCCACCGGTAAAAATGGGTACAAGCGTCCCCCGGCCTGAAAGCGGGCGCTTGTACAGCGCGAGTATGCGCTGCAGTTTGCAACGCGTCGTAATCGGCTGCAGTGAAAGTCACAGGTTACATTAGTCACTTCTGACAAGAATGTTTGGCTTTGGAATTCGCTCCTCTCCGAACGTTTTATGTCAGCTCGACAAAATCTTCAAAAATGATTCCTGGTAGCGTTGTGTATTGTTCTAACTTTCACACTAAAATTGTTCAAACTAATGCTGGCCGCTCTTAAAAGATATTTATGGGGTAAGAAGTGTGCCGAATTTAGCTCTGAAACTCTAATTGAAAAGCACACTGAATTATAGCAGATTTGAGGCATGGAAAATACAAGCCCGTTTATTTTCTCGTCCTTGTGAAGCCAAGGATTGGGAGGCTGAGATTGCTGGCAAATATATTTCCGACTTATTCTGACGTGAAGCTCGTAATGCTTTGGAAAATGTCTGCTCTTAAACCTTTTGCATTCTCTTTTGGCTGTGCTGAAATCAAGATAAAATATATGCTCATGTTCGAGGTAGGGCTTTTGAAAATAATTTTTGGAGGTCAATTGCGAAATTTTAGTTACATTTTTTATGCAAAACATTGTATATTTTGTTTATATAAAAGTAATTTTTTCGTTTTTACTTTAAGGATAAATTTGTACGAATTGGTACTTGATAGCGTTCTTCAGGTAATTTACGCGTCTTCTTGCTTTTATGTTTGGTGCAAATTTCATACGAAGGCAATTGTTATGCATGTATAACTGATGCAAGGTTGCCTGTCTTATAAGAGGGGCATTGGGCCTTAAAGACACTTTACACAATAGTATCCCTCATCATTAATGAAAATAAAGAAGATAAAAATATTGTTACATGTTTTACCTATAGCTTCATGCAACTGCAGTGGATGTGGTCACAAGACCGTTCCTAAGCATAATATTGATTTATATGCCGCAGTTACTTTATTTTATGAAGCATGTGCCTTAATCAAGTTTTAAGCACGAAGAAACTTCCGCCAAATGAAGGAAGTTTATTCAAACTTTACGCGAGAGCAGGTGACTGAAGCGTAGAAGACATGCTTATTTAGTACGTGCAATGTTATTCTTTTAGCACCTTTAGCCCTCTCATCATGATGCGCCGTCCGTTGAAGGCATGAACAGTGTGAGAACTTTTCTTTAAGAGCGGTCACATAGCATAGCAAATGTTTTTGCTTAGATCATTATCAGAGCAATCAAATTGCTCAGGCAATTAGAACATCTAGCAGAACTTTGAGAAAAGCTAATTGATGGGCATAATCATCATCAGCCAGACAACACCTACTGCAGGGCGAAGGCCTCTCCTATATTCCTCCAGTTAACCCGGTCGTGTGCTAGCTGCATCCACTTGACCCCTGCAAACTTGCATCATTCACCCACCTAACTTTCTGCTGCCTCCTGCGACGCTTCCATTCACTTGGAATCCAGTTTGTTACCTAAGCGACCATCGGTTACCGTCTCTTCGCAATACCCTTTCTTCGCAATTTTTCTGACGCACTCTGCACGCTTCCAATCTCTTGAAGTTACTCCTACCATTTTTCGTTCCATAGCCTTCTCCGTTGTACTAAACGTAAGTAGAATCTTCTTGGTTAGCCTCCACGTTTCAGCCACATAGGTGAGTACAGGTAAGATGCAACTGTTGTATATTTTTCTCTTGAGCGATACCGGTAAGCTGCTAGTCATAATCTGCTAGTACTTGCCATATACGCTCCATCCCAATTTTATTTTCTTGGTTATTTTCCTTTCCCGATACGCTGGTAGTGGTTGCTAATTACAACAAGCTATCTTAAAAAAAAAATGGCTGATTTAGATCTGTCTCCATCTAATGGAAGCGGAAATTTCTTTTGCTTGCTATATTATTCCCCTATCACACCCTAGGACGTTACATTTTTGGGGGATCCTTAAGCTCAGCTTTTCAGAGTATATGATGCGAGAGCGTAAGCTACCATCCCACATATAAAGTGCCACTTTATATGTGGTCCTAAGGATAACGTGAATACAAGGTCTTGTCAGGTTCAATCTGATATCACCGTCCCATATGAAAGAATTGACGCCAGTTGACAGCTCCTGCCCGCGGTATGGCGGTAAGTAAATTCAAATGGCATGGCAGGCTGACTCTAATTTCACCCTCCCACATAAAATGAGAGGCTCCAGTTGGCGCTCTTTCAGGTACCCACCGACACTAAAGCTTAAGGCTCGAGCTGGCTGCCGCAATGAAGTTTCGGCTTCAATCCTTTGCTTCGGAAAGTGTTTGCGAAGCATTTTTTAAAGTTGGTATCGAAACAGACAACAGAGGAAGGAAATCGGTAAAATAGAAAGAATGCGATATACTGCAACAAACGGTGTACTGTTGCTGACCAACATGCAAAATCATTGTAATATTGTCACTGGGTAACGGAGCATTTAAAGGAATGGAAACAATCCTTGAGTGGAAAGATTGTGAAGGGGGATGCATCAGAAAGTAAAAATAAATGCTCTTTTTACGGTATTTCCTCCTTGCTCACGATATCCTCTGCTTCTTCTGCAAGAATTGAAATGGCAGCTGAATACAACAGGGCGGCGATTGCTCAAATAACAGGACCATTTTTTTTTTAATTTGCAGTGGTGCCGTAGCTTTTCGATATCTCAAAATTTAAAGTATTCCTATTTTATTGACGGGACCGTATAATTTGAGATTTTATTCCACAGTTAAGTAATGCCGAAAGTTGGGCGAGTTGGTTAACATTCATGATGGAAAATAGCGCGAAAGTACACGAAGGACAGAAGGAAGTAACACTCGGACAAGCGCTAGCGCTTGTCCGTGTCTTACTTCCTTCCGTCCTTCATGTACTTCCGCGCTATTTTCCATCATGATTATTCCACAGTTATTTTCTTTTTTGGCTCACCAATGAACTTTATCTTTCGATATATAAAGCTCTTGCATCTTACCAGATTATGCAATGAATCATTTGTTTCGACGCGGTATATATGCTCTCCTGCGCATAGGAAGCGACCTGCCGTGATGTTCTCGGTCAATCCAAGAGGACATTTCCTCACCTCCTGAAAAGGCAGAGCATAGCTTCAGAGCACTGAAACCTATTTGTCGATCTGCGTCACGGAAACCATTTACATATATATATATATATATATATATATATATATATACACACACACACACAATCGCTGTTTACCACGATGGCGTTAAGGTTCGTTTAACAGCGGGGAGACCGAGTACCCAAAACGCACGTCAAGGCATTCATGATCGATCGAAAGTGTGCTTCTTGTGTAACAATGTTTTTAATATCACGAAACATGAAATCAATGGCGAATATATGGTCCATGCAAGGCTGAAATTGAACACAAATTGTTGCGACTTTAGGTAAATAACCGCAGCAGAAATCAAAATAGCAATCCCCGTGAACAAGAAATAACAACCAGTGCGTTTACATTAAGCGTTGTATAAGTTGCAGAAAATAAGTTACCTACAGCAATTAAGGTTGTTCCGTCTGACGTTTAACTGATTACGGTGGTCAACAGCTGCCCCAGGAACGTAACTGAACATCGCAGCAGAGTCATCATCATCATCATCATCAGCCTGATTATACCCACTGCAGGGCGAAGGCCTCTCCCACATTTCTCCACTTAACCCGGTTCTGTGCTAGCTGCATCCACTTGACCCCTGCGAACTTCTTAATCTCATCCGCCCACCTAACTTTCTGCCGCCCCCTGCTACGCTTTCCTTCCCTTGGAATCCAGTTTGTTACCCTCAGCGACCATCGGTTATCCTCTCTTCGCACTACATGTCCTGCCCATGTCCATTTCTTCTTCTTAATTTCTACTAGAATGTCGGTAACTTGAGTTATTTCTCTGACCCACTCTGCACGCTTTCTATCTCTTAATGTTACCCCTACCATTTTTCGTTCCATAGCCCTCTGGGTTGTCCTCAACTTAAGTAGAACTCTCTTGGTTAGCCTCCACGTTTCCGCCCCATAGGTGAGTACAGGCAAGATGCAACTGTTGTATACTTTCCTCTTGAGCGATACCGGTAAGCTGCTAGTCATAATCTGCGAGTGCTTGCCAAATGCGCTCCATCCCAATCGTATTCTTCTTGTTATTTCCTTTTCGTGGTCCGGGTCTGCGGTTACTACCTGTCCTAAGTAGACATATTCGCCTACTACTTCCAGTATTTCGCTACCTAATGTAAACTGCTGTTCCTTCCCGAGGCTGTTGAACATTACCTTAGTCTTCTGCATATTGATTTTCAAGCCTACCTTTCTACTTTTCCTGTCTAGGTCATCAATCATTATTGGCAGTTCATCCCCCGAGATGCTTAGCAAGGCAATGTCATCAGCAAATCGCAGATTACTGAGGTATTCTCCATCTACCCTTATCCCTAACTGCTCCCATTCCAAGTCTCTGAATACTTCCTCTAAACAAGCTGTGAATAGTACTGGGGAGATTGTGTCTCCTTGCCTAACACCTCTCTTTATGGGAATTTTGTTACTTTCTTTATGCAGAACTATGGTTGCTGTGCAGCCGCTATATATATCTTCCAGCACTTTCACGTATGGCTCGTCTACCCCCTGATTTCGCAATGCCTGCATCACCGCCGAGGTTTCAACTGAGTCAAATGCTTTTTCGTAATCAATGAATGCTATGTATAAGGGCTGGTTATATTCCGAGCATTTTTCTATCACCTGATTGATGGTATGGATATGATCGATAGTAGAGTACCGTTTCCGAAACCCTGCTTGATCCTTTGCTTGATTGCAGTCTAAGGTTGTCCTGATTCTATTAGCGATTACCTTAGTAAATACCTTATACGTAACAGACAGTAAGCTGATTGGTCTGTAATTTTTAAGGTCCTTAGAGTCCCCTTTCTTGTGAATGAGGATAATGTTTGCATTCTTCCATGGTTCCCGTACCGTCGATGACACCAGGCACTGCGTATACAGGGTGGCCAGGTTTTCTAGCACGATATCCCCCCCCCCGTCCTTCAGCAAATCTGTAGTTATCTGATCCTCTCCAGATGATTTCCCCTTTTTCATAGTTTCTAGTGCTTTCTTGACCTCGTCCTTCGTCACTGGGGGAACGTCTGACTGTTTTTCCCTACCGCCAATCGCAGCAGAGTAATCGATTATTATTGCAATACCTTTCTTACCGTGTTAACCATTAATACAACTTGCTCAACATTAATCAATACTTGCAATTTTCCTAACATTTTTCTAAGGATGCTGATAATTAACAGCTGTTTTTTTTTTTTCAAACCTACTGCGGTTGATTTCGTAACGTAGTCCAAAGAAAAAAACTGAGACAATACAGTGAGAGATCTTTCAATGTACTTTGGCAAAAATAAAGTTCATAATATTTTAGCAGCCGTATACAAGTCGGAGAACGCCGCCGTAAAAGTGTTACCAAATTGAAAACGATATGTCGCAACACCATATAAAACTGTCTGATGCGCTAATCATGACTGGCGGTTATTAATTTATCAAATAGAGCGTGCCCTAGGCTTTCATGTTCTATTTCCACCATTGAGCATATTATGACTCTTGTGTCATTGTGTTTGACCTATTTTCGGTAGTGATACATTTTACTAGTGTTCCCAATGATTCAGGATCCGTAATTGGTTTAATTTGTAAATAATGCCGTCAAAGAGAATGTCAGATGTAATGCACTATAACAGATACTTGATTTCAAAGCAATTGTACTCATGACGAACGCACGATGCTGTCAGATTCATTAGACATTTTCTTTGCACCAGTTTAGAAGTTACAATGGCAACGTGACTGAATTATGCAATTTTTCAGGCTTTTCTCTTTAGGTGTATTAAACGCTTTGTTCTAAAAGTTATAGTAAGTTTTTAAATATTTACCAGAAGATCACACGAGAATGACGCTGGTAACGAAATCTAAACCGATTGTGGAAACGAAGATTATGAGTAGGAAAGTGATCCTGTACAATCAGTGATGAAACATTATAAGACCCAAAGTAATAAATGGCTCACGACAAGGAAAGGTAGCTTACTACTTAGCAACACTTCTTCATTACAACGTCCGATTAGACCTTAATGAGGCACGTAACTGCATCATCATGATCGTACGATATATTTAAAGTGGTGTGTGACACGATGTTGCCTTGGTGGGCAGGGTTTTTTGTGGGCATCGTATTTACGCACGATAGCAGCCCCTTATTGTTCTACGAATTTGACCCAAATTTCATATTTTGTGATTGTTGAGGCAGGTTGCATCAGTTTATTGAAGAAAATCGGCGTTAAAAATTCTGCCAGACCAGATCACGTTCCCAACGCTTTTATTAAGCGTTATGGTGAGACGAGTTAAGTGTTTATGCATCGTCTTAATAAGTCAAATAAACGAAGGATTATCGTGAACGGTCATAATTAACGATTTGTAATAGTGGAGGCAGAATATCTAATCTGAATTACCGTTCAGTAATATTATTGCATACGTCATGCAGCTTCAGAACATACCATTCATAAACATGCAGCAGATTTTCATGAGCAAAACGAGCTTCTAGCTAATGCACTGCAAGTCTTTTTACGATGATATTCCACCACTGAGCTACCAAGAATACACAGTTTATGGCCGATAATCAATAGTACAAGGTAGGCTGGCGCTATATCTACGAACCATAAAAAACATTTGATAAAGTTTTGAGGAACAGGTTTATTTAAAAATCAATAAATGCATAAAAATGGCAATTTACTCGCATGGATTGCACCTTACGTAAAAAAATAACGCGGAATTATGGGGTAGCAAACTATTCTCCTCGAGGTCCTGTCGATTCCGGTCTTTGTTAGGGATCTATTCTTGGGCCCCTTCTTTTCTTGACTTTTATTATTGACATGACCGCTAAATTCTCTTTCTAGTATATTGTATGCCGATGATTGTGTGTAGCATAAAGCAATAAGTAGCACTAAGGTTCGAGTCTCGTTGAATAACGATTTCAAAGGCAAGAACATAATAGCGCCGACGATAAACGGGTGATAGTTTGACACAACAGTGCTCATGCTTATAACTTGTAAAAAGCTGCTCCCATTTAACTAGGCTCCCGGTAATAAAATTCTCGCTCACCTACAAGTATCCTGCCCTTCGGATCTGAAAAAACCTCTTTAGGAAATGTATGTTGAGAACGTCGCAGCTAATGCCATTGGTAAACTAGGTCCCCTCTAATCAATATTAATAGCTTCAGTTCAGTCATTCAGTCGTGTCCGACTCTTCGTGACCCTATGGACCATGTCACGCCACGCTTTCCGGTCTCTCACTATCTTCCTAACATCACATAACTTCATCTGCAGTGCCTCGAGGATGCCATCTAACCATGCGTTCGCTGCCTACCCCTTCTCCGGCGACCCTCAACCTTTCCCAACATCAAATCTTTCTCCAGCGA
Source organism: Amblyomma maculatum (assembly GCF_055883805.1). Taxonomy (NCBI): domain Eukaryota; kingdom Metazoa; phylum Arthropoda; class Arachnida; order Ixodida; family Ixodidae; genus Amblyomma; species Amblyomma maculatum. The sequence continues at coordinate 105,735,196 of NC_139352.1, forward strand.
CTCCTCCCTTCTCATCAGATGACCAAAGTAGCTGAGCTTTAACTTTAGAATTTCACCCTCCAATGAGCAGTCAGAATTCATGGTCGACAATATCTACTGATTTGATCTTCTGGTAGTCTAAGGACCTCTCAAGGGTCTCCGCCAGCACCACAATTCAAACGCGTCAATTCTTCGGCGGTGAGCCTTTTTCATAGTCCAACACTCGTATCCATAAAACACAACTGGAAAGACCATAGCACGTGTTATACAGATCTTGGTTGGCAGACTAATGTCTCAGCTCTTTACTAGGCGTTCAAGGCTAAGCATTGCTCTCTTTCCCAGAAGCAGGCGTCTCCTAATTTCATTGCTGCAGTCTCCTTCCGGGGTAATCTTGGAGCCCAAGAAGAGAAAATCTGTCACCGCTTCCACTTCTTGTCCCTTGATGCTCCAGGACTTGATAGGGCAGAACGCCATGATCTTTGTCTTTTTAATATTCAGTTTAAGCCCAAATTTCTCACTCTCTTCTTATACGCGCATTAGAAGGCTCTCGAGTTCCACTTAGCTCTCTGCCATTAAAGTGGTATCATCTGCATATCTAAGGTTGTTGATACGGCATTTATAGGCATAACAGAAACCTGGCCAAAACAAAGACATCAAAGATTTAGAAAGTACTCCCCCAAACTACGTCATTATTCGTAAATGTCGATCAACTCGAGGCGGAGGCGTTGCTTTAGTGGCAAAAAAAGAAATCCCTTTCATTACATTGCCCGAGGTCCAAGGAGTTGAAGCCGTTTTTTGCAAACTTTGCCTTACAAATAGCCCCTTCATTGTGGGATGCATTTACCGTAGTCCTTGTTCTGAGTTGAATGTTCTACAATCATTGCACGTGTATATGCAGCATTATGTAAGGGGAAACGAGGTGTTACTATTAGGCGATTTCAATCTACCCGATATCAAGTGGCACACACTACACCACCGCTCACCTTGCGCAGATATTTTGTTTGACATCACGCCCTCTTTTAATTTCGCCCAGACAGTAACTGAACCCACTCGCGTACAAGGATCCAGCTGTAACATTTTAAATCTAGTATTTCTAAGGAATCATTTTTCCAGTCATAAAGATAAGATAAGGTAAGTGTCATCTGGCCTGTCGGACCACAAACTAGTATTATGGGCGGTACCATATCACGATTTGCTACCTTCACAATCAATAAAAACATACAAAGATTACAGCACAGCTGACGATACAAGCATCATTGATACACTGTCTCATCAACTGTCGTCATTCAATGAACTCTCACATGATGCGAACACAGACATTTATGGCAACGGTTCAAATCAGTTGTGTCGCATTGCATCGCTAAATACGTCCCATTGAAGACTAAAAAAACGCATAAACGCATATACGCAACCCCTGGATAACTCGAACCGTTATCCACGCAAAAAGAAAAGTTCGCCAGCTCAGAAAAAAACAAAACAAAAAAGCTATCCATCGCAACGCACAGTACAAAAATTAACTTCCGCCATTGACGACTTGAAATCAAAGATTATGATAGCCAAATCCATACTAATTTACAAAAACATTTCCCAATTTCTTGAAGAATGCTCCCCGAATATTCTGGCTTTATATAAACCATAAAAAACAAGATGAAAGACAAACATCTACCCAAGATAACAAACATACTGCGATTAGTCTGAACAACTACTTTTTCTCCATTTTTACAAGTGATAATGAAAGACTGCCCACAATGAACTCTAGCATAGGTATGAAGATGGAACCTATAATTATGGCAGAAACTGGAGTATTAAATCTTTTACTAAATTTAGACACTAAGAAAGGACCAGGGCCAGATAACAGTCCTAATATATTTCTGCATTGATATGCTGATTGGGTGGCTAAATTCCTTGTTCTACTATTTAACAAATCATTATCCTCTTGCACTCTTCCCAGGGAATCGATATTAGCAAAAATAACCCCAGTACACAAATCGGGAAATAAATCTGATTCCTCGAATTTCAGACCAATATCATTAACCAGCACAGTATGCAAGCTACTAGGGCATATTATCTTAAAACACATAAATGACTTCCTAGACGTAAATGATATTTTAACTCCCTGTCAACATGGTTTTCGTAAGGGCCTTTCCACCATTACTCCGCTAATTGAATTAACACATAATATATCCTTGAGCATTGATAACCAGAAACAAATAGACCTCATATTTCTAGACTTTTCTAAAGCATTTGACCGCGTATCACACAGAAAATTTATGGTAAAACTTTAGCTAACTTTGGGAACTGGTCCTGTTCTAGATTGGATTAAAAATCATCTTAGTAATCGCACACAATTTGTTGAAATTAACAACGAGAAAGCCGCTTTAACTACTGTTTCATCAGGTGTACACCAAGGAAGTGTCCTAGCTCCAGTATTATTTTTGGTTTTTATAAATGACTTAGCAGCTTACGCTTCACATAATATTAAACCTTTTGCATATGATTGCGTTCTTTATCAGGAAAATAACTCATTTGATGATCATCTAACTTTAAACAACGCCATAACATAAGTATATCAGTGGTGCCAGGACTGGCAAATGAATATAAATTTTAAAAAGTCTGTTCTTTTATCTATAACAAGAAAAAAGCATCCATCAGCATTTCAGTACACCCTTAACAGCATTCCCCTTGGATCTGTTCATGTGTGACACTAACGTCTGACTTCCGGGGGAACACTCACGTTAACAACATCACGTCAATTCCGCCCTAAAACAGCTATTCTTTATTAACAGGCGTCTTAAACTAGCACCACCTGAAACAAAGTTACTTGCATATAAAGACCATACCATTTTGTTCCCCTTTACTAAACAGCTCATTAAAAAACTGGAGACCGTACAAAGAAAGGCACTAAGATTTATATACAATAAACACTCGATTACAGACACACCAACAGAATTACTCAAAAGTGCACAGCTACTAACCTTACAAAACAGAGCCTATCTTGCAAGACTTAAAATAATATACCAGATAATATTCAATCAACTAAAACTGCCTATTACAAAGTACATGCCGACGTCTTCGAACCGATTAACCCAATATAACCTTACGCTTACATTAGGCGAATTCTCGTTTCATACTGATATTTTCAAATACTCTTTTTTTTTCCAAGGGCAACACGAGAATGGAACAATCTACACAGGCGCATTACTAACAGCACGTCCTTAGCTGGGTTTTGTTCCCTTGTTGCAGAATAATTATAACAATTGCAGTAACAATTGTATTCCTTATTTTTATGCTTCCTTGTTCTCTTATTATTTTTACTTGCCTGTTTGTGCCCGATTCAAGTTGTGAATTCATTAGAGTCGATTTTTTCCTTTTTTAGAATTTTAAACCTTGATTGTGCCTTGACTGTCAATTACAACTAATACTGATCCCCTCGCTGTATGATACGTAATCATGTAATTATTATATGTGATATATCCTGTGTTCTTCGATTGTTGTAAGCTGCATGCAACACTCTACACTATGTATTATTGTGTATGCTTTTATGCTTTAGTATAATATGCTCGCAGCCCTTCCTGTTACAATCCCTGCTCGGATTCACAGTATCAAAAAAATATATATATATTTTTTTTTTCTTGTAACGTGCACAGAAGCTCAGCTTCCCCTCTTTGTATAAATTCACTTTTATATGACACCAACACCCAACCCATGCAAAAATAGGCCGTCATAACAAGAGATCCTTTTAATAAATGTAATAATAATAATAATTGATTCCCAGGAAGGGAAAGGCGCAGTATCTGTCACACTTACTCTGTGGACACCTGAACCGCGCCGTAAGGGAAGAGATGAAGGTGGGAGTGAAAGTGGAAAGAGAGAAAGGGGAGTCGTAGTGGAGGGCTACGGAGTAATTTCGACCACCAGGGGATCTTTACCGTGCGCTGACATCGCACAGCACACGGATGCCACTTCGTTTCGCCTCCATCGAAACGCAGCCGCCCAGGTCGGGTTCGAATCCGGAACTCCGGGCAGGTTGGTTGGTTGGTTTGTGAGGTTTAACGTCCCAAAGCGACTCAGGCTATGAGACGCCGTAGTGGAGGACTCCGGAAATTTCGACCACCTGGGTTTTTTAACGTGCACTGACATCGCGCAGTACACGGGCACCTTGTTTTTCGCCTCTACCGAAAAGCGGCCGCCGAGGCCAGGATTCGATCCCGCGTCCTTGGGAACAGTAGTCGAGTGCCGTAACCACTGCGCCACCCCGGCGGGGCGGAACTCCGGACAGTAGTCGGGCGTCTTACCACTGCACCACCCCGGCGGGGCTTCAATAAATGTAATAATGCTGAAATAGAGTTCATAGATATAGTGCGGTCATCACAAGCTTTACTAACGCTTTTCTATCACTGGTCTTCTTAATAAAATCGCTTTCTTACAAACTCTGACACTGCATTTACCATCCAAAATTCTACTTGTAATGAGTAAATGGGTACAAATTATTGACACATTAACCATTACATATTTCTCGAAGTGGTATAACACGGCAATGGCATGGTTGTCTTCGTATTCTCTCTGAGGGAAAGGAGCATTTGTATCTGTTACTTGCTACATATAGTTACGGTGCCATTGTCTTGCCATTGTCTTGTATAACACAAGACAATGGCACCGTAACTATATGTAGCAAGTAACAGATACAAATGATCCTTTCCCTCAGAGAGATTACGGACTTGACGCTGAAGAAAGGAAACGACGACAACCATGGTCAACGACTGACGGTTAGGAAAGACAATGCGACAACGCTCGCTCCGACGCTCGCGCGTGTGCTGACACAAGTTCTACGATTGATCACCGAACGTTCTGATCACCGTTCACGGCGTAGCGTCCTGTGCAAAGTCTTCTAATACAAAATCTACAATTGATCCAGTAACAAAGAGTTGACAAAACATGCCTAAGAACCACGTGCTTTTCATTTTTGTTGCGAAAACATTCATGTGCCTGGTATGTATTTTTGCAATTGCTTTCTTCACAATTATGGTATCTCAATTATTTTTGCCACCATTCGTGCATTTGTATATTGTGTACCGACCCTGCTAAAGTCTTGCAAAAGATGCAGTGTCAATAAAGGCATAAATATATAGATTAAGAAGCGCTTACGCACCCGCTCGTAGCCGCACCAGAATTTCATGTCAGTTTCTATGTCCACTGCCAAGTGCCACGCTTGTTTGTTGGCGCTGTTGAAAGTTATTTTAGAGGTTAACAAAATGCTCCGTATGCATTTGCTTGAGTACTGCAGGCGCCTATTGAGGTGTCGAAAAGCTGGTGAACGTCCTGACGTTGTGTTTCGATGGCATATTGCCGACGTCATCTATCGGCTGCATGCATGGTCAGGCTGCTGTGTGCACTGTCGTGTTGTCGAACATTTTACGCAATCACGTTGTCATTGGCGCGTTTTGCTATTTCATTTTAGAAGTGTTGGTTCTTACCCTCACGATTCGACAATCTTGGTCTGTCATCCCGGACGGTCCAAATGGCGGCAGACAACATTATAAATTACCGCAAGGAACCATCAAGCAAAACAACAAGATGGCGCGGCATCGTATTGATTAAGGTGATAGCGTAGACAAATATACGGGAAGGAATAAGAAATACATGAACTGCCAATGTACGCAAAGGATTAAGACTACGTTGGCATATATGCCTTATGGAAAAAGGGCTACAAGTGGGTAACCTGTGTTTTAATCTGTTCTATAGATTAGGTGGAACAGTCGTACAGAAGCGCTTCTAGTAAAATCGCGTCGTGAAGCGATAGGAAGCCCGAGATCATATGAGCCCGATATGATCGCATGTGAACATGACGGCAAAACGATTAACTCGATTGTGTGCAAAATGTCTTGGATGTGTATTCGAGCAGTATACGCAGCTGATGGCTGAATGAGGTGTGCACTCGCAGTCCGCAACGACAATACAGAAAGGGACGTGTTCACTTTTCTCGAAGAGCGGCAAAGCGCTGCATCCATCACAGAGACCGCCGCACATATGTCGACAAGCGCCATCACAGGAACACCCTCTACGAAAACTTCAGGTAAATTAGCTGCAGATATTCGAGGTCTTTGAAATCTCGACAACTGCGCAGTTGTCGCCTCAGGAACTGCGGCCCCTAGTTTTCCTCTTGGGTTCCCGAGGGACGGCGTCGCATCGGAGAAATGAAACGCCGGCGAAGGCGAACGGCGATCAGATGCGAAGTGCTATTAGGTTTAGGCTTCCGCCTGAGTATCGTACCGCTGCCACCAGTTATTACACGCGGCTCGCGGCCCCACGGTAGCGTTGGCTTGGCGGCTCCGTGGCTCGGCGGACGGCATCAACGGTCCCAGCAAAGACGAGGTGTCTTCTAACGAAACTACCTTTACTGCAACATCATGATTACAAGCGAACAGATTCACCAACCGAACTAGCTGTAATATCCGGGCTCGAAACGCTATCAGCAAGAGCAAAGTTGGCGCGATTAAAATTTTTATATCAACTACTACATAACGCCTTTAACATCGACTTATCACAGTATGTTTCATTATCACATAAGCGAGAGTTGAGAAACCATCACGCGTTCACGCTAACCGAATTTTCATGTCACAGTGATGCATTTAAACATTCTTTCTTCCCGTTGGCAACAAGCGAATGGAATTGCCTACACTCATCTGTTACTAACGCTGACTCATTTTCAAGTTTTTGTTCCAAACTACAGGCCACGGTGTGAGCTGACATTATTCGGTTACAAATTTCGCTTTCTTTTTTCTTTCGCTTGTTTAACGCATTCGACAGCCTGTTATCCCATTGTTTCGTTTTTGAACTTGTATGTGTTCTTTATTTTGTGAGCTGTTTGTGCGCATTTGATAACACATTTTCAGTTTTTTGTGCTTTAAGAATTGCCTAATACTGTATCTTTGTAGAGCTGCTTTATTTCTTGTCATCATCATTTTTTCGATATTATGAATACAATGCCCACCTGCTATGGTCTCAACTAGAGACTGGCAGTATTGTAAATAAATAAATAAATAAAATAAATAAACGGGCAGAGAAGCTGACCCGGAGAGAATACAGACACTCTCACACAGCTGGTGTCTAGCGTCGTCTGTACGGCGCGTCAAAGTAGTCTCTGTCCGGGCGGAGTCTGCCGCTGCTTTTTATAGGCTTGAACATTTACAGGGGAAGGGAGAGCCCTGCATGTCCAGACAAGAGGAGATGACTCAATCGCAGGTGGCGCGATCACATCTCCTTCACCTCCTGCAGACGGGCGAGGGCGACGCACTCTCCCTCGAGCGCCGGGCTTGGCCAGCGTTTGCACACACACGCACGCACACACATTTGGCGCGTGGCAAGATCACGCCGAGGCTTGCCCGCGGGAGGAAGCGTTGGGCGGCCGACGGACGGCGCTGAAATGGCCGATTCGCTCGCTGTTCTCCTTGTTGCTATGCGGTGGCCGCGTCAGCTGTCACACATGTCAGTGGCGAAACGTAACAGTGCTCATAGACAGTGGAAGGCTTTGGGGTAGCTCAAGAGCAGAAGAGTACTGGCGTTGGTTACAGTATCCAGAAACGTCAGAAGGCGGACGATAGACGTGCATGCATCGATAGCAGCTCCAGGAAGCCGCAGAAGTATCTGATCGGACGATTGTCAGCCGTGCGCCAGGGCTTTGCCGGTTGAGCAGCCGGTCGAATATACTGCGCGGATTCTCCAGCAAGACCAGGAGGCGGCTGAGCGTAGGCAGGTTGTCGAGGGGGAGCATATCATAGTGGTGGTCGGGTAGCAACAGCCGCTTATGCCAACGGGGCTGCGACATATATGGATCGAGGGGCTGGAGGAAGAGCTTCAGACACCTGGGCCGGTTTGCACGATAAAGTCCGAGCTAAGTCCAGACTTAAATGGTGTCTTTAGAAATACCAAGCTTATTTAAGACGGCTCGTGTTCCGAACGTCGAACGCTTCGGGTTCATGTTCGCCAGAGTGGCTTCTCAGAACGGCCTCAGCAACCACTTGGGGCATTTTTCCTCGTAACACAATCTTAAGCCGCAAAAAGCAATGGCACGGATTTTACACAACGCAAAATTGACGGAATGTGTACATCTTACAGTAGGGACAGTGCCAGCGTATCCCTGTATTTTCCTAATTTCTCTACTTAGACAGCTGGCGTCCTTGTGTCTTAACCAAGACAGCACTAGAGTCGTAATCATACAGGCGACTTATTCAAGTCAGGACTGAAGCCCAGTCTTGACTCCAGTCTTAAGCGGCCATGCTAGTGGCCTATTCTTTAGACTCCAGTTAAGTCTGGACTTAGCTAAGACAGTCTTGAGATTGTTTTGTGCAAGCGGGCCCTGTTCTTGAATAACATGGCCTACACTTAGAGCAAGGTGTGATGAAGGTTGTTGATAGCGGGGACATAAGGGAGAGCGGTCGAGACACTTCTTCGCTAATAAGCTCTTGATTTGTGGCAGAAGCGCAGGATGTTCACCTGTATCTGTCAGGCCAGCAAGCGACTCAGTGGGCATGGTGTTTGCGCGATTCAGGGCCCTTTTCTTGCGCAGGTTATCAAACCTTTCACATAGTGTGACTTTTGCGCCGGTGCGGAGGTTTCGCGCTAGCAGCATATGAAAGCCATTGATGCCTTGCAGAATATGCTTGATTTTGTCGGCCTCTGAAACCTGTGCGTTCACGCGATATTACTCGTAAAATTCTCGTCAACCTGCTGAGACCGCGCACGCAAGCGCTATTCAGAGCGGAGTTTTCTCAAAGCCCCAAGGCTGAACTCTTCAGAAAAACTGGCTATGAATGTGGACCAGGATGGGATGTCGATTCATTGTTCCGAAACGATAGATTTGCTCCGCTTTTGAGAAAGAAAATTACGTTGCTTAGCTTAGCTTCCTTTCCATTTGTTGTAAGCGCTCACCCGCTCCTAGGATGTAAGCCAGTCCACGACGTCACGCTCTTCAGTGCCGCTGAAGATGGCGGGGCTTGCTGGAGGAGGGAACCGGGAAAATTAATGTCCGAGTCAACTTGTACGCCTTGGTGTTTGGCGCCTTCTGGCATCGCAGGAGGTGGTAACATGCGGCTGCGGATTTCTAGGGCGAGACGATGGATCTACCCAGCGTCTCCACCAAATAGAAGGTGGCTGTTTATTTCTAAAACTCATGATAACTGCAAGAACAGAAGCAGGCGTAGCAGGAGTCACAGATCAACGAGACCAGCCATGCGTGCACACAGGCGAAGGCCAAGCGGCTCGAGCACAAGCTCGTCTGCCTCTTTACAATAAGTACAATTATTGCAAAGACGGGCTTGGTAGTCCAGGTTTATTACAGACCTGAAGCAAAGATCGCACACCGAAGTGAATAACACTACGATGTATCTCTTCTAGAGTGAAGGATGAAGATGAAGCAGCACGTGCACTCGTGTGAAAGATGAAGCGCCATACAGCGCTCACACTATTTCTCCGTGGTAGTTGAAGCGGCCAGCCTGGTAGCGTTCCGGGGAAAGAGATGACGGCGTCGATGGTGGTGGGGTTCTGCATGGCCAGGGCTCTGAAGGCGAGTAATCCAATGCCCTTAATGACGTGCGGGCCCGCTCGGCTTCTATCAAGGATATAAGATGTATACGTTTCACCGCACCGCTGAACTCGAGCATCCAGCTTCTTAGCGGATACCGTTCGGACAGCAGGAGTGCAGGATATCAACTTTTTCCCGAACTGGCCCAGTCTGGAATAGTCGACTCGATGTTGAAAAACCATGTTTTGGCCACATCAGTCAAGTCAAATGACAGGTTTATAAGTTTGAGGGGATCGTCCCACTGGGTGAAGGCACGGACGCGGTCGTAGTTGTCAAACCTGTAATCATCGTCGTCCCCGCGTAGACCGGCAAACGTCTGGGGGTCGCGCTGAAGGCTGCTCACGGTCAGTAAGGGGAGCTGGGGTGGAGTGCGAAGAACCCAAAACATTGGCGTTCCGCTCTTAAGTCATAACGATGGTGGTAGCTATTAAGGGGTGGCCGGAACGGAGCTCCAGGTAGATGCAGGTGACGAGGCAGCAGAAATATCGAGACGCTCCTCCACCACGTGTAAGGACGGTCTTGGTAGTCCATGTTTATTAGAGACCTGAAGCCGGGTCGCACACCGACACGAATCACACCATGAGAAGGCGATGGATCTCTTCTAGAGAGAAGGATGAAGACGAAGCAGCACGTGCACTCATGGAAAACTGAACTGCTTTGGTACAAAAAGTGTACTGCTGACATTCGTTCGAAAATGACGTGCGAGCTTCTGTGCACACCTGTGCTTCTGTGTATTGTGCTTCCGCCATTGGCATTTTTGCGCATTATAAAAAACAGTGTCAAGAAAGTTTTATTCTCAAGTTGTATAGTCGTTTACCGTGCGCAACGCTCATGAAGACACAACTCTGTCAATATTATATTTTCCGTGACGCAGAAAGATTTCCTGCTTACGTCACTTTTGAAATTTATCAACATCATCCAACTTTCAAGAATGCCCTTATTAGGCCTCTGTGTGTCTCACCTTTTATCTATGTAAAGGGGAAATAGGTTATTTTAGAGCTGCATTTACTCAACGTTCCTATTATTTGAAACACCATCGAAGTGGAGCTCCCTGCCTGTTAGACTGGTTTTTGCCGACGATGTCGAGGACTTTAAAATAAAGTTACAGGTACAGAGTAACAACGTTTGATTAGTTTAGCAAACTGTCTAGCAGGTCCAATTTTGTACTTTGACCTATCAGTCGAAATGTTACACGTTGCGTTTCTACCTGCGCATTTATTTATCTTATTGAGGATGCTTCCTGTACATTAAATTCTGAGTGTTCATGCTGTTAGCCTATTTTCCTACTTCCACATTGTCCTGTGCTTCTGGTCTCATATAAGTTCCTACTCCCGGCTGTAATCCGTTTTTTTTTTTTTGCTATGTTAATTATACTATTGTGCCTCTGAGCAATGTTGTTTTTTATTCGGCTTCAGCCCTTACCTTGCAAAGTGCCCCTGCTCCTCTTGCCCTTTGGTTTCCAGTTGCACTCCCTTGTATATTGCTGACTGAGCGAAGAGGGTAACTAAACCAAAAAAAGTTAAGAATTGAAGTTGATATTGCCTCTTTTTTGTTCCTACATACATTCATGCAGCGATGAGTGAAACGCAGTCTACCAATGCCAGCATGTCAGGGTCGTGCGAGGATGACAATCGTGTGGATAAAAAATTGGTCTCAGTGGTTTAATGGTTAATCCTTTACTCATCATTCACTGACTAAACAGTCAATATTTGGCAGTAATATTGTGCTCCCTGGGTTTGTTTTCAAGGGTCAACTGTTAATCTCCTGTGAAGCACGTGCAAAAAAGCAACCATTACTCAAGCTTGACTTTGTCTTTTGGAAAACCGTTTATACTATTCCAGTTGGTCATCAAAAGGATTAATGGTTCTGGCAAATCATTTAGACCCCAGAAATCTGCCTTTTAAAAATAATTTTTCAGAGTTTATGCAAAGTGTTCAATCTCGAGTGTCTCAAGAAAGCAGAGTAGGCATTTAAAGGGCATCACGGAGGCTGTGTGCAATTTTGTGACCATTATTGACACCTTGGATTCCACTACCACCGTAATAAAACTTTTTCTGGACGCTAGCATCTTTCGTGCTTAGCAGTATCCCCCCGTAGTTCAGCCGGCAAGTACCTAATACCATGCGAGTCTAATGGAAATTCCTTTTTTAAAGTCCCGTGTTCCCGTGTTCAATTTTTCTATGGCGAGCTCGACCTCCGACGCGGTTATTGACAGCACCAGCCTATCTTAATTTTTTTTTTTGTTTATTACGACTCTAGTGCTGTCTTGGTTAAGACACAAGGACGCCAGGTGTCTAAGTAGAGAAATTAGGGAAATACAGGGATGCGCTGGCACTGTCTTTGCTGTAAGATGTACACATTCCGTCAATTTTGCGTTGTGTAAAATCCGTGCCATTGCTTTTCGCGGCTTAAGATTGTGTTACGAGGAAAAATGCCCCAAGTGGTTGCTGAGGCCGTTCTGGGAAGCCACTCTGGTGAACATGAACCCGAAGCGTTCGACGTTCGGAACACGAGCCGACTTAAATAAGCTTGGACTTTCTAAAGACACCATTTAAGTCTGGACTTAGCTCGGACTTTATCGTGCAAGCCGGCCCTGTTGTCCTCAGTCAACGAACTGGCCGTTAATATGAATATTGTTACTATACTCCGTCACACATTGATGCCATTCACATACTTCCTTCGAAAAAAGACAAGCCTGCTTCTCTATATTCGCTTTTACACCACCGCCCCAGAGATCAATGGTTCTTTAAAGGAAAAATCTCAGAAGTAAGCTATTCAGACCTTCGCTTCTATAAAAAATTGCCTTGCAACAAGCGCCTGCTTTGTCTTACATGCGGAAAAGCCGACTAGATGGGGTAAAAATTCTTGTGGCAGACAGGCGGCCAAATGTTTGTTGGCAGGAGGCCAGGAGAAGGAGCGATATACATTGAAACGGAAAGTGATTTTGAAAAGATTGTGTAGCACTGTTTTGATGTTGTTAGAAGGATAATTGATTTATGGTTGGATAATCCAATATGACTTATACTGATGTTATTTCTATAAACAAATGCACAAAAGGTTTGATGGAATCCTAGAATACATTTTTCTGTTTTTCACTTAAATGCATGGAGCCTACGTCCACAGAGTGAAGACGTGCGCGAACTTTTTAAGCAGGTAAATTTCAAATTTGATGCTTTGATTTATGAGGAACTTCGTTTTCAGACACTTTAAATGTCTGTGAAATTAATGACTTTGCTTGTGTATCTCTAACCCGCAACGTGCAGTTTGTTTATATGAAGAGAGGAAAAAACCATTATAAGAGTTAAAGTTAAAGTTAAATTGGTTCACAGGAAGGGAAAGGCGCAGTAACTGTCACACTTGCTCTGTGGACACCCGAACCGCACCGTAAGGGAAGGGAGGAAGGTGGGAGTGAAAGTGGAAAGAGAGAAAGAGGAGCCGTAGTGGAGGGCTACGGAGTAATTTCGACCACCTGGGGATCTTTAACGTGCGCTGACATCGCACAGCACACGGACGCCACTTCGTTTCGCCCCCATCGAAACGCAGCCGCCGCGGTCGGGTTCGAACCCGGGAACTCCGGCACAGTAGTCGGGCGTCTTACCACTGCACCACCCCGGCGGGGCCCATTATAAGAGGCCAGAACTTAGTTTAATGTATAGCGATAATGGCCAGAACTTAGTTTAATGTATAGCGATGCAGATATCTTAGCAGTAGGCATAAATATTGGTTTGGTTTGTGGGGTTTAACATCCCAAAGCGACTCAGGCTATGAGAGACGCCGTAGTGGAGGACCCCGAAAATTCCCACCACCTGGGGTTCTTTAACGTGCACTGACATCGCACAGCACACGGGCGCCTTACTTTTCACCTCCACCGAAAAGCTGCCGCCGAGGCCGGGATTCGATCTCGCGTCCTTGGGAACAGTAGTCGAGCGGCGTAACCACTGCGCCACCCCGGCTTTTTTTTTCTTTATTGCCTGACTTCGGCACAATACACAAAACCACTTACAGGGCACAATGAGCATTCATTAATAAAACAATCATCCAGGTGGGTTGTGGCGTCGTCGTGCTAAAATTCTCTTAGGGTCACTAATGGCTCCAATCTTCGGAGCCACTCGGGAGCTTCAGGAGCAAGTTTCTGAATTTCAATATAGCTATTCATGCCTTCCCAAAAATAGATCCGTGCTGGCAGTGCGTCAGGATCGCAATGGTATCCTGCCATTCTCGAGCGCCAAAAAATGTGGAGGGCCATTAGCATAATAAGGTCAAAAGGCACCCCATCCTCATTCTCTACTGGCAAGTACCTAATACCATGCGAGTCTAATGGAAATTCCTTTTTTAAAGTCTTTTGTAATATATCCCAAAAGTATACCCCTTCCCAACAATGTAGGAAAACGTGGTTTCTGGCTTTTTACAAATTAAGCAATGCGAACCCCAAGGTAAAAATAAATTCTTCCCTTCAAGAACTTCTTTACTGGCAGTGTTTCCGTGTGTAACTTAAAGAAAAAAGTTCTTGCATTTGACGGCACCTGCATCGCCTTCATCCGCTTAAGTACGTCGCGTCTTGGTCCTCCACTGTATAAGGCCCTGTACATTGGTATGGGAAGAACTACGTCACACAAATCCTTCTACAGCTTCTTCCTGCTAACACAAGATAAATATTCATAAGAAAATCGAACAGACAGAAATCACACACTAGTGACAACTTCTCTAAAATAACCAAAAATGCGTCCCGATAACTTTCGGTCGAGACAACAAAGTCCGGCAGTGCATTTCGGAGCCTTAATTGGCCCACAGTACGCAAAAATGAATATTTTACATTGCGAACAAAAAGAAATCTGCTGACAATCTGTCGTAGAAATAAAGTTCCCCAAACCCAGTCCACCGTCCTTCACCCGCCTAAACAAACTGGTCAGGCTACATCGTTCCCATTCTGCTGCCCACACAAAAATGGCAAATATCCGGTGCAGTATCTGTACGTTCATCCTTGCACAATGCAACACTTGCATCACGTACCACAGCTTCGACCTAAAAAACATATTGCACACTGTGGCCCTGGCGAAAACTGACAATTGTTGCCCTTTCCACCCCTCCAACTTTTCCCGCATGGCTTGAGTCTGTGCCCTCCAGTACGATTCGCTATCGCGATAACTATCTAATGGGACTCCCAAGTACTTTACTGGTGCTGTCACCCAGGACATGTTTGCGAACCTCTCTGGCGTCGTTGGCCATTCTCCGTGCCAAAGCCCCAGGGACTTTGACCAATTAACTTTACTGCCGGAAACCTTTGTGAATTCTTTTACAGACGACACGGCCTCGATTACCCCTTCGCGATTCACTGCGAATACAACCACATCGTCCGCATATGCCAGCAGCTTAACCTCTGCAGCTTGCAATTGGAAGCCACGAGTTTTGTCGTTTTCTATGATATTTAAACGCAGTGTCTCGATGTAAATGCAGAAGAGCAGAGGGCTGAATGGACAACCCTGGCGCACTGATCGCTGAACGTTTATGGGGGCCCCCAAACTCTTATTTACAATCAATTTTGTTGTGCAGCTTCGGTACGCCATGGCCACTCCCTCGCAAATGACGGACCCTACATTCACATGGTCGAGTATGCGGGATTTCATGTGAGACACAATCAAATGCTTTCTCCAGATCCAACTGAAAGATGGCTACACAACTGTTTGTGTGATCACAGAACTCAAGCACACTCCTCACTTCATGCACATTGGAAACAATGGATCGACCCTTGATCCCACACGTCTGGTGTGGTCCAACTAACTGTTGAATTACTGACTGTAGTCTACGGGCTAGAATTTTCATAAACACTTTGTAGTCTACATTCGTGAGTGCGATAAGGCGATATGCTGTAAGCTGTTGTAACTTATCTGCTTCATTGTATTTAGGAATCAACACTGTGTTGGATTTGCCATAAGACGGGGGCAATACATTTCTTTTGTAGGACTCGTTGTACACGGCTGTCAGTACCGGCACTATTTCATGTTTGTATGCTTTGTAGAACGCCGCGCTTAACCCGTCGGGGCCGGGAGATTTTCCCGTGTTCAATTTTTCTATGGCGAGCTCGACCTCCGACGCGGTTATTGACAGCACCAGCCTATCTTTCTTTTTTTTTCTTTATTGCATAAATTGGTACAAATACATGAGTAAAAGATCGTGGTTGCCATGCCCCTTGGCTGACAACCTTGTCTATGTCCACTGCGCCACCCCGGCGGGGCATAAATATTATTCGAGTTATCGCCGTGTATCCACCCCCACAGGTTCTAGTTGCGTTGCGGCCATTATCTCGAACAAGCCTTAGAGTATGCATCAAGTAACAAATTGAAAGCTTTTGTCATTGGTGATGTCAATATGATGTGCTAGGTGGCCATACTGCTGCTCAACACATGTTAAACGGATTTCATATGAAATCATCAATGTTGCTCAGCGCTTTTGGAAGACCCCTCATCACCACGTTGAAGAGGAATGGGGAGTCAGTGAATCGCCTGGTGACGTCATGACCTTTCGCGACGGTATATCGCGCGCCCCTTGTCGAACGCAACCAGCATTTAATTGATCGCATCAAAGTTCACCGGCGTTCTATATTTAGTTTGCAGGAAATGAGTGTCTGGAGCAGTATCTGTCACTCGTGGAATCCCGCCATAATCCTCGCGTTAGGCAAGGGGAATTATGAAGAGTGTTTCACGAGCCTGGGGGTGGCACAGTTGTACTGCGCTGGGCTTGGGATCCAGAGATCGAGGTTCGATTTCCTGTGGAGACAAGGTTTATTATTGATTTTTAACTCTTGCTCTCGAAAGCGACACACCTCTGCTGACAACCTTCTGTTGACAATGATGAGACATTAAAGACTTTCGCCGTAAAACAACTATTTCAAATGTTCACGTAAATAATAAAAATCATCACGTGAACGTTCTCATAGAGTACCGGAATACTCACAATGGCAGGAAATTTGTGCCATTTGCGTCGAGATATCCCAATCGAAATTGACAGTGCTTGTTCCCCGCTCTTTATCGATTATAAATCTGCTTGCGGGCCACACCAGTGGACAATAAAGTTATCTCTCTCTACCTACTTGATACTTTGTGTGTGTGAAATACTTTATTGCAGATAGGAAGGGGTGGGCTCCACATTGTCGGCCGCCGAGGCTTGGGCTCGGTGGACCAGGGCCTTCTGGCTCGCCAGGTCGGAGCTGCCGAGCAGGGCTGCCCCCCAGTCCTCTCGTGGGTGGGGTTGGGTGTGGAGGCGAAGTTTAGGGTTCATTGGCAGGCCCATATCACGGGGAAGATGTCCGCAGATTCTCCGCACAATGCGGGCATTTTCCTGTATAGGCAGGATCAAAGTGTTTTAAAACGGCAGGGCACAGCAGCGTTTTGGTGTAAACGCATCAATACGTGGTTCACAGGAAACGAAATGAGCAGTATCAGCCACAATTTTTTCTGTGGGCACCTGACCCGCCCTTATGGAAGGAAGGGAGGTAAGAGTAAAAGCAAATAGAAAGATGTGCCGTAGTAGACAGCTGCGGATTAATTGCGGTCACCCTTAAAGTGTACTTGAAAACAGGGAGGGTGGCTGCTCCTGGCCCTACGGGTTTGCGACTGGTAGGTCCCCGCTGTTTGAGGTGGGAGTTAGCCCGCCACCACAAGTTTGATCTTTTCCATGCTGCACCCGCCACTTCTTCGGTGACGGACGACGGCTGTTGCGTCCTTCTCTTTCCTCTTCTTTTTCTTCTTTTCTTCTGTATTTTCTCCTCTGTACTCACGCTGCAGCGGAGGTGGCTTCGCTACAAGCCAATAGCAGGCCCGTGCAATTTTGTTTCTTTTTTCCTACAAGCGGAACAACATCAGGCAGTAGTTGGCCGTCTTTTCGTTTGACAAGGGCGCTGCGAGAAGGAGGAGGAGAAAACATTATTTATGATGATATGATTTGAGAACGGAGGTGCGTTTCATTGTGAAGCTGATTGGCAGACCCTATTCTGGGACGCCATTGGCCGCCGCCACTGCCCGAGCTCTTTGGACCAAGACACGCTGGGCCTCCAGGTCCAAGCTGGACAAGGCCGCCTCCCAGCCCTCCCTAGTTGGCTGTTTTATTGCTTTTAGTTTTGTATTTTGCTGGCAGGCCTACATAATGTGGTATAAGTCAGCATACTGCCCGCAGAATTTTCACCTACCCGTGAATGTCGGGTCCATGTGTTTTAGTATGGCGGGATTTAGAAAACACCCGGTTTGGAGCCGTCTAAGGTGGCACTCTTCAGATCTGTCGAGACCTTTGGCGGGTCCCGGAAGTGCCCTCCAGCGGAGGCGAGCAGTCGGGAAGGACGGCCGTGTGTTACATTGGCTCCGCCGAATTTATGCTCCTTTTTCGAATAATGATTTTCAAAGCGCTTCAAAAGCACCAGGACCTGTTCCCAGTCACTTCTGAGCAACGAGGAGACCACCGTTTTTCTGGTGGGACCATTTCTTCAAATCCAGCGAGGATTTCAAGTACAAGCCAATCGAGCTAGTAGCGAAGCCTAACAGATAAGACTCAGCTGCCCGCCGCGACTCCGCGGGCAAAGTGTGCCGCATATCATGATGACCTTGACGGGGTAGGACCCGGATCGCATGCGTATCGTCTCCTTTCCGCAGGCGAAAACGTCAGTTTTTGACAAGGATACGGAAGCCAATATCCAACGCAAGATAGAAGAGTGGAACGCGCATCAGCCCGAAACAACCGCTCGGCACGGCACAAAGGACGAACACCAGATGACCACTCAGCCGCAGCTGACACGCCGCTGCAGCAGACGCCACGCACGCAAGTCAAGCGTTGGAAGCCTCCTCCGCAGTCGCGTCTCGACAAGCAAGACGCAGTCATCATAATCAAGCCTAAGGAACGCTTGATCTCAGCAAATTCAGCGGAAGCAACACTCTCGGAAGTGGAAGTTCCTTGCACATAGCAGCAGGCATTAACAACACATCAGCAGTGCTCAGCTTTTGGCCCATTAGGTAACAAAACATCGTCGTCGTCGGTGTGCGGGAAGCCGAAATAATCAGAAAGATCCTGGCATTTCAAGAACATAGACTAGTGGACACAGCACGCGCAGTGTACGCCTACCTTCGGCCCTATGACGACGCATGTGAATGAGTAATACAGGCGGATCCTAGATTTTGTAACTTAGACATCACGGAAGCGATTTGGTTCCTGGACGCACTATTGGTGAGTGTGAGAACACTAGGTTCCTCCAACATTACGGCCCTCATCTTGGAAGGAAGAAAGGTCCCTTTTCACGTCTTTTACTACGGTGAGGCGCTTCCCGTGCGCCTGCACAAGAAAACAATAGCAGCCCGGTTACTGTGCGGGAAACGTGGACACCGGGCGGATGTCTGCCCTTGCCCTGCGCAGTCACGATGCCCGGCAGTGCGGTCAGGACGATATTTAAGAAGCCCATGACTGTCAACCCAAGTGCACGGTGCGCGAAGGCCCACATTCTATGGGGTCGAATCGATGCAAGTACAAGTACCGAACATCACAACCAACCAAATCCAAGACTGGTCAAGACAGTCACCAGCCCAGGGCCAAGTTTAGAGACCGGTCCAGCCGCATAGGCACATCGAGCAGCTCGGACCGACTGACCCAGCAGGCCCAGTTCAACATCAGCAGCTCAGCACCACACGGCTCACGGGCTCACGGTCATCAAGCAAAGGACCTGGCACTACCGCCAAGGCGTCGCACCCTACCGGCTGTCGTCCAGCTGAGAAGACAACAAGACCCCATTAAAAGAAGCAGCGCAACGATGTCAAGGTGAGTTGGGCAGATGAAGCTGCCTCCTCCCCCGAAGCGTTGGCTTACAAACAACTTGAAGCAGAGTCAGAAAATAAGAAATTAAAAGAGCAATTAGGCATCGCAGCCAACCCGAAGAACACATTACCTCCATTGACACAACAGGCATGTCCGATGGAGGAGAAGAAGGCATCGCAGCCAACCCGAACAACCCATTACCACCATTGGCGCAACAGGCATGTCCGATAGAGGAAGATAAGGAAAAGGTACACCCTCCGTACCCAGAGCAGCTAAATACTAGCACCCTCGATAGGCAACCTGCGCTAGAGACCCCACAGCAGGCGCCAATACCGCAGGTATCACAACAGCAGGCAGCAGCACCGCAGGCACCCATGCCGCAATATACCGTGAACACCCAAACACAAGACCGCATTACCCGCTTGGAAAACACAGTCCAAGATCTCATAGAGAATAAATTACAAATTATGATCGCGACGACAATCAAAAGCATTTTAGAATCAGTCATCAAGCCCAGGATGTAAAAGTGCGAACCAGCTCTCATCAGGATGCAAGCGCAGGAGATCACAATAGACTAAAATAATCTGGAATATTCGGATGTTTCTCACAAGAAGGACACAAAATTACAGGGCAAAATGGGACATCGTCTCGTAGTCATCCCTCAACTTGACAAGGAACCTGGAGATGCACCACAGGATCAGACACACCTTTCTAATCCTCAACATGGCGTCACAACCAAGACGTAAACTCACCATCCTACTTTGGAACCGCAGGGGACTAAAGCGTAAGAGGGAAACATTACAAGAATACATAGACTCTTATTCTCATGCGGCGCAAATAATAGCCCTGCAAGAAGGGAATATGAAGGTTAAGATTAGAGGATACTCAACACATCAAACAAACCCCTCAGCATGCATTTTGGTCGACACATGATGCACAGTTACCCCTGTAGAACTTGATCTACACAGCGACAATAATTATACCTTCATAAACTTGCTACCACAACACCGAAACAACAAGGGCGCCTTAATACGCAAAATAAACAGTCGCGCCGAACAGCGCCGCGTAGCCTTTTACGCTATCTCTCTCAAAGCACTAAGAGAAGCTCAAACAGCTCCACTAGCTATAGTCGGTGAATTTAACGCTGCTAGCCCCTTATGGGGATATCCAAAGGAAGACGCTAAAGTCAGGAAACTAACTTCCGCCATCGCTGACAAGGCACTTACCTTACTTACTGACCCGCAGCACCCGATTCGAGTCGGTACCAGCATAACGCTGGATACCTCACCAGATCCTCAGCCTCGTCCGCAACGCCCGCAACTCATCATCATCATCAGCCTAATTATACCCACTGCAGGGCGAAGGCCTCTCCCATATTTCTCCACTCAACCCGGTTCAGTGCTAGCTGCACCCACTTGACCCCTGCGAACTTCTTAATCTCATCCGCCCACCTAACTTTCTGCTGCCACCTGCTACGCTTTCACTCCCTTGGAATCCAGTTTTGTTACCCTCAGCGACCATCGGTTATCCTCTCTTCGCACTACATGTCCTGCCCATGTCCATTTCTTCTTCTTAATTTCTACTAGAATGTCGGTAACTTGAGTTATTTGTCTGACCCACTCTGCACGCTTTCTATCTCTTAATGTTACCCCTACCATTTTTCGTTCCATAGCCCTCTGGGTTGTCCTCAACTTAAGTAGAACTGTCTTGGTTTGCCTCCACGTTTCAGCCGCATAGGTGATTACAGGCAAGATGCAACTGTTGTATACTTTCCTCTTGAGCGATACCGGTAAGCTTCTAGTCATAATCTGCGAGTGCTTGCCAACTGCGCTCCATCCCAATCTTATTCTTCTTGTTATTTCCTTTTCATGGTCCGGATCTGCGGTTACTACCTGTCCTAAGTAGACATATTCGTCTACTACTTCGAGTGCTTCGCTACCTAACTTAAACTGTTGTCCCTTCCCGAGGCTGTTGAACATTACCTTAGTCTTCTGCATATTGATTTTCAAGCATACCTTTCTACTTTTCCTGTCTAGGTCATCAATCATTATTTGCAGTTCATCCCCCGAGATGCTTAGCAAGGCAATGTCATCAGCAAATCGCAGATTACTGAGGTATTCTCCATCTACCCTTATCCCTAACTGCTCCCATTACAAGTCTCTGAATACTTCCTCTAAACAAGCTGTGAATAGTACTGGGGAGATTGTGTCTCCTTGCCTAACACCTCTCTTTATGGGAATTTTGTTACTTGCTTTATGCACAACCATGGTTGCTGCGCAGCCACTATATATATCTTCCAGCACTTTCACGTACGGCTTGGCTACCCCCTGATTTCGCAATGCCTGCATCACCGCCGAGGTTTCAAATGAGTCAAATGCTTTTTCGTAATCAATGAATGCTATGTATAAGGGCTGGTTATATTCCGAGCATTTTTCTATCACCTGATTGATGGTATGGATATGATCTATAGTAGAGTACCGTTTCCAAAACCCAGCTGCTTGATCCTTTGCGTGATTGCATTCTAAGGTTGTTCTGATTCTATTAGTGATTACCTTAGTAAATACCTTATACGTAACAGACAGTAAGCTGATTGGTCTGTAATTTTTAAGGTCCTTAGAGTCCCCTTTCTTGTGCATGAGGATAATGTTTGCATTCTTCCATGGTTCCGGTACCGTCGATGACACCAGGCACTGCGTATACAGGGTGGCCAGTTTTTCTAGCATGATATCCCCCCCGTCCTTCAGCAAATCTGTAGTTATCTGATCCTCTCCAGCTGACTTCCCTCTTTTCATAGTTTCTAGTGCTTTCTTGACCTCGTCCTTCGTCTCTGGTGGAACGTCTGACTGTTTTTCCCTACCGCCAATCTCATTACGGTCCTGACTACTTTGGCTGCTGTAGAGATCTGTATAGAACTCCTCGGCTACTTAGACTATTTTTTGCATATTAGTGATGAAGTTGCCCGCCTTGTCGCTTATCACATACATCTGGTTTTTGCCGATGCCCAATTTCTTCTTTACCGCTTTAAGGTTTCCCCCGTTCCTTACAGCATGCTCGATTTTATCCATGTTATACTTCCTTATATCGGCCACCTTGCGCTTATTGATTAACTTTGATATCTCGGCCAATTCGATCTGGTCTGTTGCATTGGAAGCTTTCATACCCTGGCGTTTCTTAATCAAATCTTTCCTCTCCTTAGACAGCTTACCGGTATCCTCTCTAACTATCCTACCGCCTACTTCTACCGCGCACTCAGTAATGATATCTCTGAAATTATTGTACCTTGCCTCTAGGGTAATGTCGCCATCCTCAGTTAGAGCTGAATACCTATTCTGTAGCGAGATCCTGAACTCTTCTGCCCCCCCCCCCCCCCCCCCCCCCTCACCGCTAATTTGTTGATGGGTTTCTTTCCTACTAATCTGTGGCGTTCCTTCTTCAGATATAGGCTAATTCGGGACATCACCATCCTGTGGTCACTGCATCGCACTTTCCCGATTACCTCTACATCTTGCATATTGGCGGGGGTTGAACAATTATGAAGTCCATTTCATTTTTAGTCTCCCCGGCAGGACTTTTCCATGCCCATTTCCGGTTCTTCCGTTTGTTGAAGAAGGTATTCATGATTAGCAAGTTATTGCGCTCTGCAAACTCAACTAGTAACTCCCCCCTGCTATTCCTAGAACCAATGCCATAGTCATCTACTGCCTTGTCTCCTGCCTGTTTTTTCCCTACTTTGACATTGAAGTCGCCCATTAGTGCTGTATACTGCGTCTTTACTTTTCGCATTGTCGATTCTGCATCTTCATAGAAGCTTTCAACTGCCTGGTCATCATAACTACATGTAGGTGCATAGGCCTGTACAACCTTCAGTTTATACCGTTTATTAAGCGTAATTACGATGCCTGCAACCCTCTCATTAATACTATAGAATTCATCTATATTACCCGCTATATACTTATTGACAAGGAAACCTACTCCTAGTTGTCGCCTCTCTGGTAAACCTCGATAACATAGTACATGCCCATCCTTCAGTACAGTATATGCCTCATTCGGCCTCCTAACCTCACAAAGCCCTATGACATCCCATTTTATGCCCTCTAGTTCCTCTAACAGCACTGCTCAACTAGATTCACTAACCAGTGTTCTAGCATTAAACGTTGTCAGGGTCAGTTTCCATGGGGCGACGCCCGCAACTATGAGTGGCTTAATACGGGAGAGACCTTAGGCAGCGATCATTACGTGCTGCAGACCATCGTTGAAAGCAACAAGCACAGAAAACCACGTGGGCAAGCCGGAGCGACATATTGGCAGAAATTCAGGAAGGACACTAAACTAGTTACATCGGAACCAATAACTAGTTACGAAGAGTGGGCGGCATCCGTTCTTGACCTGAAAGAAAACCTCATATAAACCCTTGCCACCACGGAGAACCCATCTCCTACATCTTTGGAAAGCTAGACATAGTCTCATAAAACGGTGGAAGAAACAAAGGCACAATCGAAAACTCAGAATTCGAATATCAAAGCTAACTACTCAAGCAGACCAATGCGCATGGGACCTCGCTCGCACCAATTCGCTAAAAAGGTGCGAATCCCTCAAAGGTCATCTAGACATCAAGACTTCGTGGAACTTTCTCTGATGCTTAATTGATCTACCGAAATCGAAGAGTGAAGTACGTAGAAATTTGCATCAAGCCTTACGCAATTTTCATGGCACGGATGACGAGCCCGTGGATGAACTAACACGTCGCTATATCTGCACTTCTAGAGAAACAGAACGCTGAAATCCAGAATACCGGGGAGAACCCAATGATGACCTAGATAAAAACATCACTTCAGAAGAAATCATAGCAGCACTAGCAGATATGCGACGCGGTACAGCCCCAGGACAAGACAAAATTACGGTCGAACTTCTAAACAACCTCGGCACGGAGGCATTGCAGCAACCTATAGATTACGTTACCGAATGCTGGCGCATCGGCACCATTTCACAGACATGGAAAACAGCCGATATAAACTTTATCCCCAAACCCGGCGTGAAAATCAGCTTTGAAAACCTACGCCCCATATCCCTCACATTATGCGCAGGCAAGCTCATAGAAAATGCAGTCCACGCGCGTCTCTCCAACTATCTAGAGAACAACAAGCTACTGCCACACACGATGTTTGGATTCAGAGCACATCTGTCCACCCATGATGTGCTTCTGCAACTCAACCGCAAAGTCATTGACCTTTCACGCAGAAACAGTGACCGAGCACTTCTGTCCCTCGACATCAAAGGAGCCTTTGACAATGTCAAACACTCCACAATCCTCCAGGACCTCCAGACAACGAACTGTGGCCAGCAAGTTTACTCATACATCTATGATTTTCTTAAAGACAGAAAGGGCAACATCTGCATCGGAACAAAACAAACCACGCAAGTGAAGATGGGCACGAGGGGTACTCCGTAGCGGCAGTATTAGCCCCACTTATGTTCAACATTGCACTCCGAAATCTTCCACCTCTTCTAAATCAGATACAGGGCACGCACAAAACCCTGTACGCTGACGATATAGCCATCTGGACAACTACGCGTAGTATGGGAATGATTGAAGAAATACTACGAACATTGGTAGGAACTGTTCAGAATTATACATGTGCGTGAGGACTAACCTGCTCTCCCTAAAAATGTGAACTAGTATTCCGCCAGCCCAAAACTCAAGCCTCGATCTACATCGACGTTGACAACTCACCCATCAAGGAAGTTGAGACCGTCAAAATACTGGGCCTGTACATCAATAGCAAGTGCAACAACAACCTCGCCGTCCAGAAACTTCGCCTCATGAGCGAGCATGTCGCCACGATGATCGCCACAATAACGACGCGTAAATCAGGGATGCGCGAAGATACTCTCCAACTGGTGCAGCCTTTCGTCGCGAGCCGCATCGTCTATGCAGTACCCTACCTCCGTCTCAAGAAGTTTGACATCAAGATCCTCGACATCATAATGAGAACAGCCTAGAAGAAGGCCCTGAGATTACCTCATACGACTTTGATGGACCGGCTTCCACAACATGGTAGACGAGCTGATAGAGGCACACCTCACCGCACAGGTGGTACTACTATCCACGACTCTATCTGGACGACAAGTCTTGAACGACTTGAACATCAATTGCCCCCGCAGCTAGACCCTAAAAGCGAAATCCGATCCTCATGGAGAGGACAATAGAAAGGAACTTCATTGCCGAGGAATATGCACGCCGATGTTCACCAGCCAAGACGACAAGCAGGAGCGAAAGCTATAAAAAGGCACTACGGCGGGCGCAAGGGCGAGTTCTATGTCGATGCTGTGGGTCCTGAACGGGGATTGGCGGCCATTGCGGAAGTGCACCAAAATCAAACAGTGAATGGACTAATATTGCCCAGCCAAGACACACTGGCTGCGGAGGAAGTGGCGATTGCTTTATCTGCAACACACACTACCTCAGAATACATTCTTACACATTCACGGTCAGCATATCACAATTAACTCAGGGGCAGGATTGCACCGCTAGCAGCTAAAATCCTGCAAGATAAATACACCCGTGGCTACCAACCCACGCATGAACACTTAGTATGGGTACCAGGTCACAAGGGCATCCCAGGGAACGAGAGCGCACGCGACTCAGCCCGAGCTTTTCTCCCTCGAGCACCCAATACAGATCTCACGGAAGCTCCTACCCCATTTCTAACCTGCATTGAAATACTTCAGCACTTATTCAAGATTATCTCGCCGGGTCTACCCTCCACTGGCAATGACACTAGACAAAGGGGAGGAGGTACAGCTTCGAAAGCTACAGACCAACACGTTTAACAACCCACGAAGACTACACGCAATAGATCCAGAGTCATTTGACTCACTATGCAAATTCTGCACGGGAGAAGACGGACTTGTACCATATGGTGTGGTCATACCAGCGAAATCAGACTATCACTATTAATAGCCAGCCCACCCAGGAGGGGTGGGTGGCAGCTCTGACCAGCGCGGACGCACGGAGTCGAAAAGAACTCGTTGAAAGAGCGCGGACAGCAGCCTACAATGGGGTTCCGGACTGAAGACTGTAACCGCCATTACGACCTCCTAAGCATTTTCATTAAAATATTTTAACTCCTATTCTCGTTCGGCATCCACCAAAAACGCCGCCGCTGGCGGCCGGATGAGAACCCAGATACTCCGGTGTAGTACCTGTGTTCAATTCCGACCGCCGGCGGTTTCCTTTATGATGAAAGCTAAACTAAGTGTCCTTAGTATTTGGATCGCTGAAAGGGAAAGACTGAGCATCTCTTCTCTTTCTTCACATGCCTCTGTTACGCCACACTGATGTTCGCATCCAGAATCATAGCTTTACTTTCTGAGTCCACTTTGAGTGTGCTCACTATGACCAGGGTATGGCATCCCATGTTAACAATTGACTGTGCTTTAGCTTCGGTTCAACCTAGTGTGAAGCAAAAAGCAAAAGCTGAAGCATGCTACATAAGGAATACAAAGGAAGCCAGCGAAAACATACGCAGCACACACACACACACACACACACACACACACACACACACACACACACACACACACACACACACACACACACACACACACACACACACACACACACACACACACACACACACACACACACACACACACACACACACACACACACACACGCACGCACGCACGCACACGCACGCACGCACACACACCATATCGTAGGTGTGGGCTTTCTTTGCTCTTTTACTGCGTCTATGTTCGCTGATCTTTCTATTGAATAGGAAGCAAGCTCAGCAGTTCACTCTTCATAATTACGCATGGGTTAGTTCTTTATCCAGCACAATGTTTTTCCATGATTATGGCTAAGAGACTGCGTTAATCCGTAAAGAAGCTCGCCTTGTTTGAACTTAGCATACTCTAAAGGCCTGTTCACACTAGACCAAATTTGCGGCGAACGAAGCCGATTTGGCCGCTTTTGACGCCGACAAGGGCGGAAAGCGGCGCGGCAAGGCCGATCGGTCCGAGACCGATGTTTCCGTTTTCGCCGCGGTAGGAAGGTGTGGTTTTGACGTCACGTCCCGTTGAATGTCAACATGGCAGCTACCATGTCGACGCAGGCGACGTTCTCCGTCGAAATGCTAATAGATCTAATTAAAGAGTACCCAATACTCTATGATAAGAGCCATCTCAACTGCAAGGACGTCGCCTACAAGGAACAGATATGGGATAAAATCGGCAGGCAGATGGGTGTCAGTGGTGAGTAGAGTTTCTATTTAAACTTGCTTGCTCCGATGCATGCCGATGCCAGCCACACACCTTTCTCGGTGCCAGTACTATGCTTTTATGCACATTCTGCGTCACACAAAAGCAATGATTTTGCTTGCATCGCTGCTTGCTCCTATTCCATGCATGCGGAGCTCGTGAGCTCCCGGAATGCGTGCTCGAGCGTGCACGGGCGGCACCGCGAAAGCAGCGCAGTGAATAAACGTTTGTGTGACAACAGCCAGCGTAACATATTTTTATCAATTCATGACCTGCGGCGACAGCCGATTCTTGGTAATGACCGCTATTGACAGTAGTTTTGTTATTGCCGACCAAAGACAGAACAGTGGAGGATTGTTGCGGCAGAGCATCCTCAAAACGTCAAAATGTTTCCCTGTACGGGCGAAAAATAATAATGCATTTTATTTTGCACAGGTTCGCTGTGATAAAAGAAATTCAAGAATTTAAAAGACACGTTTATGAAGATAAGGAACCAGATAAAAATGAGCATGAAGAGCGGTGCCGGCGCCGCAGACATCGCCACCGTCAAGTGGAAACATTTTCCTCACATGCAGGCAATCATGGAACCTGTTTCAAGAGACCCTATGTGAGTAGGGCAATTTCACAAAATATACAAACACGTGTGTAGCCTAGCTTCACTGTTTTATGTTACCCATTGAAAAGCACTGTAGTATATGACCTATATTCAGATAGCAAGCTTTTTATGTGTAAACATATTTTACAGGCTCTACTCAAATCTTGATTTCACCCTTTCCCAAGACTAAGCTGTTGCTATAAGCGGTCTTACTTTCTCACATAGGTTATAACTTCTGCTACTCATGACTGTACCTAAAACATTGTATTGCAATATTTTTGCGCAAATTTAAATAGGCTATCAGAAATTGTAGGTTTATTCATGTAATAACTGGTGTTCACTGGAAACAGAGGATTGCAAGACGAAGCTGAAATGCCAAGAACCTCCTCCTCATCTGCTCAGTCAAGCGGCGCAGAAACACCAGTCACAGCTGCATCTGAAAAGTAAACTTAGAACGTAGGTACACAAGACTACAGTCACTGAAATATAATGCAGTCAGACTAAGTATGTCACTGTCACATTCATTTTTACAGCCATACTGAGACAAGAGAAACAAAAGATGAATGTGACTTATTGAAAGGTAGGTAGAACAATGTGACATTAGCTTTTTTTATGTACATGCTTGCAACGCACTATTTGCTACAGTGTTTCTAAAATGGACATATTTCACTGCTCAGAGGGCTTAAATTTTTTTTTAAAGGGCACCGAGGCCAAAAGAATTATGGTGGTCATCAAAAGGACAACAAAAGTAAATATGAAATGGATGCACATTGCCTGATTACTGAAGCATTTTTAAACTCGCAGCCCCCTAGAAGCCCCTATACATGCGACAATTGCTGCTGCCTTTTTGGAGCAGCTACAGTCAGTGCGGGAAGAGAGGCAGCAGAGGCTTCAACTGCAACGAGAGCCACAAGATAATATCGCACACTTCGTGTGCATGGCACTTGCTTCGAAGCTTCGAATGCTTAACCATAGAGAG
Organism: Amblyomma maculatum; assembly: GCF_055883805.1. Lineage (NCBI taxonomy): Eukaryota > Metazoa > Arthropoda > Arachnida > Ixodida > Ixodidae > Amblyomma > Amblyomma maculatum. The sequence goes on from NC_139352.1 coordinate 105,764,380, forward strand.
CAATAGGATGCAATCGCTGAACTCGAAACAGTAATGCACCGCAGGCTCCAAAGGCCACGTATGAAGATAGTTCAGATTAATCTCCTATAGCTTAGACATCATTTCTTCCTTTTTATGTGTAACCTTGTAGCGGCCCCCCTTCATGTATAACTGCCTTGTCGTGACGGAGGGGCTTGCGAAACTCGATGAAGTCGTGAGCTCTGCTGTGTAGGGCCACCCAAGATAGACAGGTCACGGCAGAGAGTTCTGACAAAATGTGATTCACTGGAGAAGGTAATGGCAACCCACTCCAGTATTTCTTGCCAAGAAAACCCTATGGCCAGTCACAATACCATTAATGATATGGCGCCGGAAGATGAGCCCCCCAGGTTGGAAGGCGTCCCACATGTTACTGGGGATGAACAAAGGGCAATTCCTAGTAGCTCCAGGACGAATGAAGCGGCTGGGATAAAGCCAAAAGGACGCTCAGTTGTGGATGTGTCGGGAAGCGACCGGAAAGACCGATGTTGCAAGGAGATGTATCACATAGCAACATGGAATGTAAGATCTATGACGCAAGGTAAACTGGATATCGTCAAGCGAGAAATGGACAGATTGAACATTGATATCTTGGGTATCAGCGAGCTCAAGTGGACCGGAATGGGAGAATTTAACTCTGGCGACCATTATGTCTTTTATTGTGAGCACGAATCCAAGAGAAGGAATGGTGTCGCTCTCATAGTAAACAGAAGAATGGGCAAAGCAGTGCTAGGGTACAACCCCAAAACGACCGAATGATTTCACTTCGGATCCAAGGTCACCCTTTCAACATAACAGTTATCCAAGTCTATGCACCGACCACTGCAGCTGAAGAAGCTGACGTTGAGAGATTTTATGCGGACCTACAATGCCTTTTAGACCACACCCCATCATCAGACGTCGTTTTTTTCATAGGAGACTGGAATGCTAAGGTAGGGAGTGAAGAAATATCCGGAATTGCAGGCAAGTTCGGCCTTGGTGAGCCAAATGAAGCTGGGCAGAGGCTAGTAGAGTTTTGTCAAGAAAACAACCTGACCATAACGAATACTCATTTTCAACAGCACAAGAGGCGCCTGTACACATGGACTTGACCGGACGGTCTGTACAGGAATCAGATCGATTATATTATTTGCCGACAGAGATGGAGAAGCGCTATACAAGCAGTAAAAACAAGGCCTGGGGCCGATTGTGGCACCGATCATCAGCTTCTTGTTGCCAAGATTAAGCTTCGATTGAGGAAAACGCAGAAAACTAGAAGGCCTTTCAGGTATAATCTGGATCAAGTTCCATTAGAATATGCTGTGGAAGTGAGGAATCGATTTCAAGAATTAGATCTAGAAGACAAAGCGCTCGAAGAGATGTGGACTGATGTTCGTGATATAATACAAGAAGTTGCTACTAAGGTAGTTCCAAAGCAAAAGAAATGCAAGAAAGTAACTGGTTATCTGAAGAGGCTTTGCAAATAGCTGAGGAAAGGAGGATGGTAAAAGATATGGGGGAAAGAGAAAGATACAAGGTTCTCAATGCGGATTTTCAGAAAATAGCAAGGAGAGATAAGAATGCCTTCCTGAACATACAGTGCCAAGCAGTTGAGGACAACAGCCAATTAAGGAACACAAGAGCTCTGTATAAGACAATCAAAGATATCAAAGGAAGCTTCTGTGATAAGATGGGCGTGATAAAGGACAAACGAGGCAAGTACCTCACTGAAGCCGCAGAGATAAAGAAGAGGTGGCAGGAATACACAGAAGAACTGTACAAGAAGGACCCGAATGTGCAAACCCAACATAAGACGGTTGTGGTCACTGATCTCGAGCCGGGCATCCTGAAGAGTGAAGTTGAATGGGCCTTAGCCAGCCTTGCTAAGAACAAAGCCAGCGGAATTGATAGCATTCCAGCTGAGTTGCTTCAAAATCTCAACCATGACGCTGTTAACATTCTGCATACATTATGTCAGAAGATTTGGACAACCCTGCAGTGGCCACAGGATTGGAGGAGGTCAGTTTACATCCCCATTCCAAAGAAAGGCAGTGCCAAAGATTGTTCCAACTACCGCACGATTGCGCTTATTTCGCATGCTAGCAAGGTGATGTTGAAAATCCTCCTAGGTAGGCTGCAGCAGTATGTGGTTCGGGAGCTTCCGGACGTGCATGCTAGGTTTCGCAAGGGCAGAGGAACTAGAGACCGAATTGCCAACCTTCGCTGGATCATGGAAAAAGCAAGAGTTCTATAAACCCACCTACTTCTGCTTTATTGATTATGCGAAAGCGTTTGACTGCGTAGATCACAGCAGATTGTGGCAAGCTCTCCAAGAGATGGGAGTTCCAATTCACCTCATCTGTCTCCTCAGGACCCTGTATGAAGGGCAAGAGGCCACAGTCAGAACTGGGCATGGTCTTACTGATTGGTTTCCGATTGAGAAAGGAGTGAGGCAAGGCTGCATACTGCCGCCCTGCATATTTAACCTATATGCAGAGTGCATCATGAGGAAGGCTGGTCTGGACGAGTCTTCAGCTGGAGTGAAGATTGCTGGAAAACGTATCAACAACCTTAGATATGCGGATGATACCACTTTAAAGGCAGAAAGTGAAGCGGAGCTCAAGAGACTTCTGATGCGCGTACAAGAAGAGAGTGAGAAATTTGGGCTTAAACTGAAGATTAAAAAGACAAAGATCATGGCGTCTTGCCCTAATCAAGTCCTGGAGCATCAAGGGACAAGAAGTGGAAGCTGTGACAGATTTTCTCTTATTGGGCTCCAAGATTACCTCGGAAGGAGACTGCAGCCATGAAATTAGGAGACGCCTGCTTGTGGGAAAGAGAGCAATGGTTAGCCTTGACCGCCTAGTAAAGAGCAGAGACATTAGTCTGCCAACCAAGATCCGTATAACTCGTGCTATGGTCTTTCCAGTTGTGATGTATGGATGCGAAAGTTGGACTGTGAAAAAGGCTGACCGCCGAAGAATTGACGCGTTTGAATTGTGGTGCTGGCGAAGACTCTTGAGAGTTCCTTGGACTGCCAGAAGATCAAATCAGTCAATAGTGTGGACCATAAACCCTGACTGCTCATTGGAGGGTCAAATTTTAAAGTTAAAGCTCAGCTACTTTGGTCATCTGATGAGAAGAGAGGAGTCGCTGGAGAAAGATTTGATGTTGGGAAAGGTTGAGGGTCGCCGGAGAAGGGGTAGGCAGGGAACGCGATGGTTAGATGGCATCCTCGAGGCACTGCAGATGAAGTTATGTGATGTTAGGAGGATAGTGAGAGACCGGAAAGCGTGGCGTGACATGATCAATAGGGTCACGAAGAGTCGGACACGACTGAACGACTGAACTGAACTGAACTTGTAGCGGCCAGCATTTCAGAAACAAACAATTGGTAATTATTGAGAATAAAGGTCTTGACAATTACCACGATCAAATTAATATGAACCAAAGCAATAAAACTACATAGTGAGATGCATGCCATAAAAGAATAAAAAAAAAATAAAAAATTTCACCACAACCCTATCAAGCAGCATGACCACAGAAGTTGGTTGAAGGATTTTAACATCCCGAAGCGACACATAGTGAAGGGTTCTGAATTTACAGGTAGTGTCATCACATAGCGCAAGGAGCGTTTCACTGTTGGCCAGAACTAGTTATTGCAGCTAATGCTTTTGCATGCAGCTTGTGTTCTTTTCCTTAAAGTGCAGATGCCTAGCTGTATAGAACATTTCAATTTCTCAATGTCCTACTCTGGCTGTGAGAGAACAAAGGACTAAAACATGCAGACATGCAGAGCACGCTGAGTCTGCATTTTTAGTTCATTTCTTCTTCCGTGCCCATAACAGCATATGGAGAATGTCGAGCATAAATAATCTACTAGGACCATTTAGAATTTCACTGACGTATTGAATATATTTAGAAATACGGTTTATGCAGTTCTGAAAAAGTGTATTGCTCTCCTGCAACCATTTATAAAAATTATTCACATTTGTACACTTAGTGTTGTTTGAATGCAAGGCGCTAGGGTTAATCACTGCCGCCTTTCCATACTGTGATTGCATGTGCCTTCTTTTGTGCCACTAACGTACTGCGAACTGTACCTGCAACATACGTATGTTAAGCCTGTTGTATATTGTTTTTCTAGAAGATGGAATAACGTGCAGACGTGCAGAGGTACTGTCATCAGTACGACTAAGCAAATCGTGCAATATAAAGCCTGTGAGAAAAACTATTCATAGTTATATACCAAGTGTTGTTTTAGTACAAGGAGCCACAAAGTTGACCATTGTTATCTGTCCGTTACTGTGTTTGCATGTGCCTTCTTTTCTGTCAGAAAAATACTGCGAAGTGTACCTGCAACACATATATATTAAGCCTGTTGTATATTTTTTTCTAGAAGATAGAAAAATGAGCAGAGGTATGGTCATCAGTAGGAAAAACAAATTGTGCAATATAAATCATGCCAGAAAAACTATTCATAATTGTATACCCAATGTTGTTTTAGTACAAGGAGCCACAGAGTTAATCATTGTTATCTTTCCGTTACTGTGCTTGCATGTGCCTTCTTTTCTGTCAGAAAAATACTGCGAAATGTACATGCAGCATATATATGTTAAGCCTGTTGTATATTTTTTCTAGAAGATAGACAAATGTGCAAAGGTACTGTCATGGGTACGACGAAACAAATTGTGCAATATATATCATGTCAGAAAAACTAATCATAGTTGTGTACCCAATGTTGTTTTAGTACAAGGAGCCACAGAGTTAATCATTGTTACCTTACCACTGCTGTGTTAGCATGTGTGTGCTTTTCTGTCAGAAATGTACTGCGAAATGTACCTGCAACATATATAGTTAAGCCTGTTGTATTTTTGTTTCTAGAAGATGGAAAAATTTGCAGAGGTACTGTCATCAGTACGACAAAACAAATCGTGCAATATAAAGCATGTCAGAAAAACTCTTCATAGTTGTATACCCAGTGTTGTTTTAGTACAAGGAGCCACAGAGTTAATCATTGTTAGCTTTCCATTACTGTGTTTGCATGTGCCTCCTTTTCTGTCAGAAAAATACTACGAAATGTACCTGCAACATACATATTGTCACGACTGAAGTCACAGGGAGCCGGGAAGGTACACGTAGCCGAGGACCCGAGAATAAGGTCGGCTTGTAGTTCCGATCACAGAGTCCAGCACCAGCGCGCCACTCGTGCCAACAACCGCTTCGTCGTCGTCGGCACCAAACACGGCTGTCGCGCGCCGCTAGGCACGTGGCAATATGTTAACCCTGTTTTATATTTTGTTTCTAGAAAATGAAAAAGTGTGCAAGGGTGCTGTCACATGTAAGCAAACAAACTGTGCAGCATAAAGCATGGTGTATAAAATTGATTTCGTTCAAAATAAATGTTACCATCACTACACTCTGCTGGTCCTGGTTATTTCCTCTTGCCAAGAAACGTTGCCTCTTCAAATGAAGTATTTGCAGAGCCTCTCTAGTACAGCGTAGGCAAGCCTAAACACAAACACATAAAGATAGGTTTTCCAAAATAAAAAAAACTAAATTAGGTCCAGTATGAAGAGCAAGGCCGGACCTGCCAAACTTCCTGCTGTGAAGTTGAAGCACTTTGAACAAATACAGGCCGTTATGGAGCCTGGGTCGAGAGAACCAATGTAAGTTGCATATTTCCTCAGTATGCACTAGTGTGCACTCTCGGGGCACTCATTCCGTGATTGCAGTATCTAATACAATCTACAAATCATGTGTACTATAAATGCAATATGCTGTTGTGTTTGTTATATGTGACTGAATAGTTTGCAGGCTCTTCAAGCATTCATTTCACCCTGTCTCAGGAGCATGTTTTAAAAAGTGCAACTTTTCATTCTTTACGGGTTGCTACCTAGTTCCCGTGACCCATGCCTAAAAAACCTGTTCAAAGGACAGCTTCGCCACTACACTTGAGACCTGCTAGATCTGAATTTTGCGGCCGCCCTAATTTAAGCGGCCATGCAACGCGCGTGCATAGGAGATGGTGGCTATAAGAACGTAAGTTGAGTGAATTAGAGAAACATAAAGGGGGCAGGTGAGCACAGCGTTGGCCAAAACGAGGTAGAAGCGGTAAGATGGTTTATAGCAGCCACTGCTGCATAGCATATTGTGTGGATGTGTAAGAGGCCGTACCGCAGGATGTCGCATGCATTTCCGAAGTCTCTCCGAAATGAAATATCGGTGCATCCGTTTATCTGTGTGTGCCACACTCCCCATGGCTGTTTTTAATGTTTTATGGCAAGAGTAGTCTTGAACAGGCCGAGTTCATGTTTTAATTTTTTTTATTTTTGTGAGGCCTCAAACTCCCCCCTCACATTATACACATGCAGATACAATATGTTTGTGCAAATGTCAATGCATTATAAAGACAGTACAATTTTTGTGAGTGCGTTATGTGTAAACTATTTTTGCAGGCTCATGTCAAATCTCGATTCACCCTTTCACAAGAGCAAGTTGTCAAATAATGTACCTTATTCTCATGTGTATAGGTTTCTATTAGCTCTTGCTGGTTGTGCCTGGCAGTGACCTGTATACCTAAAAACATTGCATTAAATTATTAATTCATAACCTAAGTCCGGTACTTTAAAAATCTACTGCTTTATGCACAAAAGTCATAATCATTCACTGGAAACAGGACGTCCCGGGCCCAAGATGAAGTAGCAGTGGAAGATCTTTTGGCAGGCTCGTTCAGTGGATTCGAGCAGCCCAAGCACACCTAAGGCTACAGCATCTGAAAGGCAAGCGTCTTGAGAATGTAAGACAATTGTTCGCAGTCACCACAGTGCAGTGTAAGTACTACAACCATGCCACTTGCACACCCACTTTTATAGGCAACTAGAAAGAGGGGCAGAAGATGACTGCGACTCTGACTTGGAAGGGTACCATAAGTCCCCCCGCCCCCACCTTTATGAAGCTCAGTATTTCTAGTGTAACAAACGCTCACATGTACTGAACCATTTGCTGTTGTACTTGTTCAGTTAATGTATTTCAATGCTCAAAGGTATTCAATTTCTTCGAAGGATGGCACGAATGCCGAAAAAAGAACGTCGAGCTGCAAAGCGACAACAAAGGTAAAACAAGAGTCAGTATGCAATACACGGGTAATAAAGATTTTTCTATGCTTTCAGCTCATCAGAAACCCTTCGAAATGCTGCTGTCCCTCTGTCATCATCTGTCATCACGCATGCTTTTCGTAAAAATCTAGATTACTATCGTTAAAGACAATTGATTACCTTGCCTTTGCATTACATGTCCTGCCTATGCCATGTTCTTCGTTTCAATCTATATGCATTAAATCACATTTCTTTCCTGATTCACTCTACTCTCTTATTGTTACATCTATCGTTACCTTTAAAAGCTCATTTTATTTTCCACAATAAGTTGACTATGCTCATTAGCCTCACAGTACATGGGCCTCTGCCATGAAAAGGGGACCGTCGCGTCTTTCAGGTCAACAACCGATTGCCGTAACCACTGAGCCAATGTCATGAGCTTTTAAATGCAATTTGTACAATACTGAGAAGGCCTTGCATTCTTTTGCAACTAAAAAAACCTATATATAGTCTGCATGTATGACAATACAGGTATATTGTCAATCCCTATACAAAACGTCCGGTCACTGCCAAATGTACGTATCTCGTATATATATACACTTCACACTTATTTGTTTCAGTTCCGTTCAGTCGTGTCCGACTGTTCGTGACCCTATGGACCATATCACGCCACGCTTTCCGGTCTTTCACTATCTTCCTAACATCACATAACTTCATCTGCAGCGCCTTGAGGATGCCATCTAACCATCGCGTTCACTGCCTACCCCTTCTCCGGTGACCCTCAACCTTTCCCAACACCAAATCTTTCTCCAGCGACACCTCTCTTCTCATAAGATGACCAATGCAGCTGAGCTCCAACTTTAGAATTTGACCCTCCAATGAGCAGTCAGGGTTTATAGTCGACAATATCGACTGATTTGATCTTCTGGGTGTCCAAGGAACTCTCAAGAGTCTTCAACAGCACCGCAATTCAAACGCGTCAATTCTTCGGTGGTCAGCGTTCTTCACAGTCCAACTCTCGCATACATACATCCCAACTGGAAAGACTATAGCACGAGTTATACGGATCTTGGTTGGCAGACTAATGTCTCTGCTCTTTACTAGGCGGTCAAGGCTAACCATTGCTCTCTTTCCCAGAAGCAGGCGTCTCTTAATTTCATGGCTGCAGTCTCCTTCCGAGGTAATCTTGGCGCCCAAGAACAGAAAATCTGTCACAGCTTCCACTTCTCCATTGATGCTCCAGGGCTTGATTAGGGCAAGACGCCATGATCTTTGTCTTTTTAATCTTCAGTTTAAGCCCAAATTTCTCACTCTCTTCTTGTACGCGCATCAGAAGTCTCTTGAGCTCCGCTTCACTTTCTGCCTTTAAAGTGGTATCATCCGCATATCTAAGGTTGTTGATACGTTTTCCAGCAATCTTCACTCCAGCTGAAGACTCGTCCAGACCGGCCTTCCTCATCATGCACTCTGCATATAGGTTAAATAGGCAGGGCGACAGTATGCAGCCTTGCCTCACTCCTTCCTCAATCGGAAACCAATCAGTAAGGCCATGCCCAGTTCTGACTGTGGCCTCTTGCCCTTCATAGAGGTTCCTGAGAAGGCAGATGAGGTGAAGTGGAACTCCCATCTCTTGGAAAGCTTGCCATAATCTGCTGTCATCTTGCAGTCAAACGCTTTAGCATAATCAATAAAGCAGATGTAGATGGGTTTCTAGAACTCTCTTGCTTTTTCCATGGTCCAGCGAACGTTGGCAATATGGTCCCCAGTTCATCTGCCCTTGCGAAACTCAGCTTGCACGTCCGGAAGGTCCCGATCCACATACTGCTGCAGCCTACCTTGGAGGATTTTCAACATCATCTTGCTAGCATGCGAAATAAGCGCGATCGTGCGGTAGTTGGCACAGTCTTTGGCACTGTCCTTTTTTGGAATGGGGATGTAAACTGACCTCCTCCAATCCTGTGGCCACTGCAGGGTTGTCCAAATTTGCTGACAGAATGTATACAGAACATTAACAGCTTCGTCATGGTTGAGGTTTTCAAGCAACTCAGCTGGAATGCCATCAATTCCCCTAGCTTTGTTCTTAGCAAGGCTGGCTAAGGCCCATTCAACTTCACTCTTCAGGATGCCCGGCTCGAGATCATTAATCACAACCGTCTTATGTTGGTTTTGCACATCCGGGTCCTTGTACTGTTCTTCTTTGTATTCCTGTCACTTCTTCATTATCTCTGAGGCTTCAGTGAGGTTCCTGCCTCGTTTGTCCTTTACCACGCCCAGCTTAGCACAGAAGCTTCCTTTGATATCTTTGATTGTCTTATACAGAGGTCTTGTGTTCCTGAATTGGCTGTTGTCCTCAACTGCTTGGCACTGTATATTCAGGTAGACATTCCTATCTCTTCTTGCTATTTTCTGAAAATCCGCATTGAGAACCTTTTATCTTTCTCTTTCCCCTATAACGTTTGCCATTCTCCTTTCCTCAGCTATTTGCAAAACCTATTCAGATAACCATTTGCTTTCTTGCATTTCTTTTGCTTTGGAGCTACTAGAGTAGCAACTTCTTGCATTATATCGCAAACATCAGTCCACATAGTGGTTGGTGCATAGACTTGGATAACTGTTATGTTGAAAGGGTAACCTTGGATCCGAAGTGAAATCGTTCGGTCATTTTGGAGGATGTACCCTAGCACTGGTTTGCCCATTCTTCTGTTTACTATGAGAACGACCCCATTCTATCTCCTGGATTCGTGCCCACAATAAATGACATAATGGTCAACGGAAATAAATTCTCCAATTCCGGTCTACTTGAGCTCGCTGATAGCCAAGATATCAATTATCAGTCTGTCCATTACACGCTTGATGACATCTAGTTTACCTTGCGTCATAGATCTTACATTTCATGTTTCTATGTGATATATTTCCTTGCAACATTGGATTTCCGGTCGCTTCCCGACACATCCACAACTGAGCTTCCTTTTGGCTTTAGCCCAGCCGCTTCATCCGTCCTGGAGCTGCTAGGAATCGCCCTTTGTTCATCCCCAGTAACATGTGGGACGCCTTCCAACCTGCGGGGCTCATCTTCCGGTGCCATATCCTCAATGCTGTTGTGACTGGTCATAGGGTTTTCTTGGCAGGAAATACCTTATTGGGCTGCCATTACCTTCTCCAGTGAATCACATTTTCTCATAACTCTCTTCCGTGAGCTGTCTATCTTGTGTGGCCCTACACAGCTGAGCTCACGACTTCATCGAGTTTCGCAAGCCTCTCCGCCACGACAAGGGAGTGATCCATGAAGGGGACTTGTTTGTTTTGGAGGGAAACAAAACATGTAAGGGCAACATTTTCAATATAAGCAACAATATGGGCTGTGAAATATGAAGTATGTTGTTGAAAATTAGCACGACAGCAAAATAAAATTTACCAATGCTACACTCTGGTGCCCCTTATCATGTCCTCCTGCCAAGAGACCTTGCCGCTGCCAATGAAGTAGTTGCACAGCTTGTCTCTTGTGGCATATGCAAGCCTGAAAAGAAAACTGCATGACATGAAAGTGAAAAGGTTTTCTGTAGCTGGTCGTGACGTGCTTAACTACTGAACATAACCCCGTCAGTGTGAGTTGTGAAGAGTAAACAGCATTCTAGTTTTCATGCACATATTATTCAACAACATGATTACCTAGTTGAGTGACAACCCATGGCAGTAAGAGGTTCCAACGCTCCGCTGTGTTCAGTCACCTGCCACCAGCTCCATTCTGTTAGCTGCCCCTGCCAGTCCTCGTGTCTCTCTCATTAAACAATTGTGCAGTCCAACACATGCCGATATAATTCGCTTGACATTGTCATCTTTCGCCTTAAATGGACGACGTAGGATGCGCCACCTTTGGGAAAGAATGCCGAAGGCGTTTTCAATAACCCTTCGAGCACTGCTCAACCTATAGCTGAAAATTCCATGGACTGTTGCTGGGCAAACTGGCTTCGTTCCCCATCTTTCTGCTCTGCTTCCATTTCAGAACTTCCAAAGAGAGGAGGCAGATCTCGAGAATAACAATTGCAGCTTCAAAAAGCAAGTTCAATGAAATCTTAACATGTACTGATTTATAATATATATGTAATGTTTCCATAATAATGTACAACAGTATTTTTTTCAGGCATTCAGTGGTAGCCTGTCTTAGTAGCAGTGGCAACATGTATAGTGGTCTGAGCCAGCTAATGTAAACTGTAATTTCAGTCTTCAATGTAATCTGTCATCTTGTCCACCTCAAGTTGGTTGACGAAACAAACACATGAACAGCTGATTGAAGCAGGAATTCTTAATTGGCGCTGTAAATCATTCCCTGAGTTATAGTGCTACAGTATTAGTAGACTGAAACAGGCTAGGAATTGCCATAAATACATTACTTATTCTCCCTTGCATATGGCCTCATTAGGTATGTCTTTAAAGGAAACGCCTCATCTCCAACAAAGTAATAAGGGCTGCATCCAACGTCGGCCAGAGGCGAGTCGTCAGGAATTCCTTGCTGGCGGTCAGCAACCCTCTCGAAGAATTGGCTTCTTCCAAAGTTGCCTCCATCAGACTCACTGCCATTGTGGCCCATTTCCACAAACGAGAACCTGTTTATGTGAGCTTAAAAAATACCATTATTGATAAGTGCCGGCTAAGGGCAAAAATGCAGGACATATGAAACTTACTATAGCTACATCACATGCATGAAAATTCATCACATAAGAAAACATGCACTAAGTAATACAGTTGAAAGCATCCATAGCTTTTGTATTTATACAGCTATGAGAGCAGAAAGGCTCATATAGAATTCAAGTTCAGTCGTTCGAGCCTTGCGTGCTAAGGTAAGAAGTTGCATATGGCACCTTTATGATTTTATTATTATATGCTGAAGATAACATTATTTACTGGCTTGTTTCTGGGAACAAAGAGCGCAAATAACTCCTCAGATATCTCACAGGATGGTTACAGAATACACCACGTGACACAACTAAAATAGTGATGATTGAGAAGAGACCAGCCACTACGTAAAATCAGCTCACATTAAGCAAACAATTAAATTTACGCATATGCAGCATCTACAGACAGCATAAACATCAGTGATTAAAGCAACTACACTTCCATACCTGTAGTGGGCATCGCTGATTGCAAGCATCGATTTGCTGAATGCATTTTCATAGTTTCTGTCGACGCTTCCAGACTTGTTATGTCAGTCTATAGTGACATTTTTGCAATCTAGGGCTCCTATCCAATGTGGCATCTGCCATATCTTTTCAAAGTCATTGGCAATCTAAAAGTTGGACAAAGTAGAAATGTTATTGTTCATTGCAGTGTAGTTGATATGCTTTAAAACAAGCCTCTTGTACAGCCGCATGCTGTGTGCAACACACCTTATGCAGTACAGGAGTTCTGAACCTTTCGTATTCCTTAAAAATGTAGCATTTAATTTTATTTTTACCTGTTACCCATCATGTATAGAATATTTCCAATATTCACTTTTTTTAGCACACAGGTTGGAAAATATTAATTCCTAAACTACATTACATCGGGGCTGTTGATGGTTCAAGCTATATGATTTTTTTTTTATTTCCAATACCTCAAAGATCCCAGGAGTCCGGGGTTACAAAGCAAAGGACTGGGAACTACTTACCCTCAACAACGCGCCTGGTGATGAAGGCCTTATAAGATATGTAGGATCGAGTACCTCCCAATTGGCCTGGCAGACTTAGAGATTAAGTTGCAGATTGCTGAGCGGCCTGCCAAGAAAATAAGTGCTGAAGAGGGAAGGGTTTCCCCACCTGCCACACATTTGAAACAGGGAAAGCAAAATAAGTGAAAAACAAAATATTCTATGCAAGCACGATGCTAAGCAGTTAAATATTTGCACAGTAGAACTTCCAAACCAAATGTTAGACAATATATATGTATGTATATATTGTTTTCAAGTCTCCTTTAAAACAACCTCTAAGTTTTTAAGTTGCTTAGATGAGTAAAGATCTTTACGATACCAGTGTCTTTTCTCTATCAGGTGTTGGTGATGGCATGGCTTTGAGAACAATGTCTAGAAATTAACTGGCTACTTGATAACATGTAGGGTTGATTTTGAAATGAAAGATTTTAAACAAATACCTCCCAGCCAGTTGCTGTCATCCCAGAACGTGCAAATAATTTATTTTATTTCACATTTAGAATAATTCTTGTGAAGCCACCGCATTTCCATAAGTATAGGAGAAAAATGAAAGCAATTTTTATAAAGTTGGCCTCTCCTCAAGGCTCCGAAGGCTACCTAAGAAACGCCGTTTTACGCCATACTCAAAAATGGCGCTTTTGTTTAAATTTTAGATAGCTTGCACATTTTATACACCATAAATGATGGATAACAACGTTTCATCTTATAAGGTCCATATCGATTTGCATCCTCCGCTGCACCTTGCGATGCCTGCGGTCTGCACGCACTCCGCTGTTCATCATTTAGCAGGCGCTACGTAGCCATGAACATACGCACATTGCTGTACCCGTTTTTTCAGAAAATTGTCTGAATTATAAATGAACAAAAAAAGCGCAGTCGTCCAGAGAGGGCAGCATTAGACCGCAATTTCTTTACCACACTCGAGCTCATTATAGCGGTATTCTACTGTAGCACCAAATGTAGTCTGTATGATTTAAAAAATTGACCTGATCAAGCGCCATAACTACGAGAGCAAATTTTTAAGTTGCTCTGGTTGGCAGTTATTCTGCATCTTTGGCGAACTAGTGCACAGATATGGCAAAGTTTTTGTTTAGGAAGCAAAATAAAAGGGAAACCAAACGTACACAAAACATAAGGTCGACCTTGACAGTTCGCTCCAATATTTTTCAACTTACCTAATAACTTGCGCCAGGCGGTGGTCTGCTGGTATTGTCTTGCGGAATCGTGTGTCCTGCTTGGAGATGCGGGGCCCAATGAGCTCCACAAGCGTATCGAAGCTGCTCGGTGACATCCGCTGGAAGCTGCTCAGTACACGACAATGACGACAGCACATGCAGTCGTTAGCACTGTTTAGGTCAGATATATAAAACACCATGTAGTTACCTTGACTTACTATCTGTAGTTACTCCACGTCACGGTCGCGAAGCAGTGGCAAGAAGTTATTTGCTTGGCCCAGCCTGTCGCGCTCCTGCATAGACGGGCGGACTCACTACCGCCTCCGCAGCGATACGGGCTGCTCAGCCCTTCGCAATTCTTCAAGCATAGTCATTACGGAACTGCACTGGAGGATAGAATCAATCTCCTCCTCTTCCGAAATGCTAGCCATCATGCTAGCTAGCTATGCTAGTTGTTTGCTGTTGTTGTGGCTGTAGACAGAAGGAAAAGAGAATGCATGGGCCTCCTACTGACCCTGTAGCTGAGCCACCTCCACTGCCTCGTGCGGACAGAAGAGAAAATGGAGAAGAAAGAAAAAGTAGAGGGAGATAAAGACGCGCGCCATGCTAGTTGTTTGTAGCAGCACTCCAATGAATGAGGAATAGCAGGCGCGGTACAGCCTTGCGGGGAGAAAAGCGCGCGAACTGTCTGCGGGGCTGACGCGTGCTGTCGTTTCATTCGCGAACTCCCGATACCGGAAAAGAAACTGCCGTGCGATCTCGCTGCTTTCGTGAAAAAAAAAACGAAAAGCAGCCGCAGTTCCGCGTCGGTTCAGCCGTCAGAGGGGTAGGTGAGAAAAGGCCCCTTTTTTCAGGCGAAGCGAATCGCCGAAAATTCGGTGTAGTGTGAATGCGGCTTTAGTCCGTGATGCTGTTGCACACTCAATATTGACGTCAACAATCATGTGTCTGGCCATGCAGGTACTCACGCGTTAAGCTACTTCCCATATCAGTTCACCTTTGATCTTGATCATTAGTGGGAGCATGGCTGCTGAAACTGGTTATGGCTTAAGATCCAGCTTTCGAAAATATTGTAAGGTCATCGGAAGAGCACGATGACCTTGCATTTATTTAGCTTAGTGAAGCTATATCGCTTTAAAATCAGGGGGTTTAAGCATGGCTTCAACCTAGTGATAGAGAGAAAGCTTTGCGTGTTGCAGCGATAGCCTCTGTAACACCGCATTTTCAGTCCGCGACCTTTTCATGATTTTTGCTTATAATTGGATCACAAGAAAGGTAAGTTGTGGCTGTAGAAAGAAGGAAAAGAA
Organism: Amblyomma maculatum; assembly: GCF_055883805.1. Lineage (NCBI taxonomy): Eukaryota > Metazoa > Arthropoda > Arachnida > Ixodida > Ixodidae > Amblyomma > Amblyomma maculatum. Next base: position 105,779,639 of record NC_139352.1, read on the forward strand.
AATGCTTGGGCCTGCTATTGGCTTTATAGCTGAGCCACCTCCGCTGCTTCACGCGGGCAGAAAAGAAAATAGAGAACAAAGAAAAAAAAGAGGGAGAGAAAAATGCGCGCCGCAACAGCCGTTGTCCACCGCCTGAGCGGTGGCGGGTGCAATGACGGCCTACATCAGATAAAAAAAATCGTGGCAGGCTCGTCTCAGCCGCAAGCGGCGTTGACCTACCAGTCCCAGCTCCGTAGGGTCAGCAACTGCCACCCCCACCTCCTCCCACCGGACAGGTAAGGAGGAGAGGTGTAGCATCTGTCACACTTAGTCTCTGGTGGTGGTTCAAACATTTATCAACCACTAAATGGTTAGAGAGATGTTGGGTTAGGAACGTACTGGCCTCCTCCCCTCACGATACTAGGTGGAGCCCCTTTTCCGGTGCCCTATTGGCAACCAACGCCACCCTGCGTCCGTTGAACCAAGGCCTTTCTAAACGGGCAATGCATGACAACTGTTGCAGATTTTAACCTTCAATATTCTTCAAGGTGAAATTATAATTGGTTCGTAGGAATGGTAAGGCTCAGTATCAGTCACATGTGTCCTGTGGACACCTGAAAGGCACGCACGGCAAGTATCTGTCACTCTTGGTCTCTGCCAACCTGAACCGACAATGCATGGCAGCTGCTCATGTTTTTGACCTTCAAAGTTTTTCAAGGTAAAATTATAATTGGTCCGTAGGAAAGGTAACGCTCGGTATCTGTCACACTTGTTCTGTGGACACCTGAACGACATGCACGGCAACTGTTCAGTTTTTCACCTCAAATGTTTTTCAAAATCAAAAAACAGCGCCGCCACTTCAGAAAAACAAAGAGAATAACAAAAAGCGTCAAGGTTGAATTCGCTTGGAGGGCGCTGTGATTTCCGAAGTTCACGGATGTGCACAAATCGGCGCCAAGTTCGACACATGATTTCGCAGTGATTTCAATAAAATTTAGCCAAGGTTATTCCACCATCATCTCTGAGAAGTAACGAGTAATCTGAAGCTAGCCGACTTTGAGGTGGGTGAGTAATTCCGACACCTTTAGGAGGACGTTACTGCAATCCCGCCGCCGCTTTGCTAGCCCTACAGCCACTAACGACAGGCGCTGGGCTTAGCAGATACTCAAGTATGCGCGTCCACTGCGCGCACCCGGCACAAAAGAAGACACAGTATGCCCAAATACGCAGAAGAACATTGTGATAATCAGCACGCCAAGTCGAGCCAAAGCGTACAGGTACCTTCATATGGAACAAATTAAAATCCACGACACACTACGACGTGTGTCGTGGATTTTAATTTGCAATTCTTTCAAAACTCTTGCCCATGCCGTGGTAGCAAGATTTCTTCAACGCATTTAATAAGAATGTGTTGATCATCCCATTCTTCACTAATATGGAATGCCCCGAAGTGGAGCTTAGCAAGGGCTTCACCGATCTCGGGTTGTATTCCCAACAAACATGATCTTCAGCGAATTGAATCAACAAATCTAAATACTGTAACCGATCGTCAGCTGGTTCTTCAACAGTAAATTTCAGCCCGGATCCACATTCAGTAAAACATCCATAATGTCCCTCATTCGTTGATTGAATCCTTCATGATGTGTGAATACTAAGAAGTCGTCCACATACCTGAAGGTGGAATGATGTAGGCCCTCCAAGTTATCCTTCAGGTGTCTGTACACGTATACTAAGAAGATGTCACTCAAGACCGGTGGAACACTCGACCCAATGCATAGTCCAGCCTTCTGGGTATGCAGCTTGTCCTTCCAGCCTATGAAGGTGGACTCCAGGTAGAACCTCAAAAGTTCAACGAAACTTCCAACACTTACACCTGAGGTGTCAATGAAGTCACATTCATTATTGTCTTCAGTAATGCACATTTGAACACGCTTTAGGAGGCAGTCATGGGGGAGGCGATTATACAAATACTTGACCTCCATGCTGAAGCCAACACATTTTCTTGGGTTGTGTTCTTTGAGGAATTCAACAAGGGCTCCAGAGTTAGGTAGCCTTAGGGGGTCTGATAAAGTCAACGAGGAAAGGTGTGTCTGCAAATATTTGGAGACCAGGTGCTGTCAAGTGCTCTTCTAAGATACGATGGCTCTGAACGGAACATCTCGTTTGTGGGTTTTTGCCGAGAATACTTTCAAATGTAATTGCTTTCATTGTTTCACCTGTTCACGTGTCCGTTCAAGCCCAAGATCACCTAGTAGAGCCATTGCCCTCTCTTTTACCATGGTCGCTTTCATAGGAAACCTTTTGAAATTCTTCTCAACAGCAGCCTCCGCTTTTTCTTGAAAGTGATTCTCAGAAAAAATAGTAAAACACCTTTCTTTATCTGATAGTATAACTCTGAGGTCTCTCGAGGCCATCCATTTGGCTATATAGTTAATAGGGCACGGTTCCCCTTTAATCCTTCTTTTGTGTGCTTTAACACTTCCAAGCACTCATGGATGCACAGCGACTATCAGAACCTTGAACTCTACTTGCAATACATGCGGGACATGGTCACCTGTTCAGCCTCATCAACTCTAGGCATAAAAGCATGCTTAGGACCCAACTTCAGCATCTTATCAATATATAGAGGTTTATCTTCATCTGCGAAATTCAATACCTTGCTTGCTGATCTTCGTTCATCTTCTTTTTTCGTAGAAGCTGAGGTAGAACCACCTTCCAAATAAATTCCGTCACTCTTTCACTCAAGACTCTCCACTCTGTGTACTTGCGGCACGCACGCTGCTTGGTATAAGTGCACTCACACATGAGTCGTAGACAATCGTTGAAGTGGCGGGCTTGTCTCCACATCTCAGACACCATTATACGGCAGTCTCCTGCAATGACCAGTAGACGGCCTCAGGAACACAAAGGTCTTCAGGAATTCCGGAGGCACTGTGCCCAGCTTGAAGTACCAAGAGGCCTTTCTTGCTTGGCAGGCAAAAACAGCGATGGCAGGCGCTAACACCTCAGGGTCATTAAACGAAAGGTTTTGAAGGACACACGAAGAGCCCGTTGCACAAGAAATATGGCAGACCATCTCTCGTCGATATAGTCCGCCGCTCTGCGCAGCTCCATCCTAAACGACCAACTCTCGTCCATCCAGCAGGCCCTCATGGCGGCGAAGAGACAAGATGTCAACGTTCCCACGTGAGAGACCTAGGCCTTGTCGCCTTAAACACTGCTGGACATAAAAAAAGTATTCCTCCTCGAATTCGCTTCCGTGCTGGCGTCTCGAAGACCTGGCTTAGTGAGGCCTTCGCTTCAAAAGTATTTTAAAGTACGAGGTCCAATCAGAGGGCGCACTAGAGCAAACAGCTCACTGGAATGATTGCTAAAGACTATCTGCCGACTACAACGGCAGCTTACAATGTTCCAGAACAATTTTAAGTCAGAAACATTTATTGGCTCATACTGTCGGTGTTTGTTCTTCCGTCCGACTATAGCTCTCAATCAAATGACATCATCACCAGCAACCTAAACTAACGTCATCAGAAAAAAAAATCCTTCCACAGCGAATCCAACCTCCATCCCTCGGGTCCCCATCCGAGCGGTTTAAACAACTGCGCCAAACCTGGGTTTTTGAAACACACATTATGACTCTTCTTGTCTATAGTGGGGATAATAGTATCGGTGAAAATAACCGTGCAATTAGGGATAGCGACAATGCTGGCATTAGCAATGATAATGACGGTGTATTCATTTGATAATGATAATGAGAGCAAACGTGATGCATTTTGTGCACAAGCAACACTAAGGCTTTCGGATTTCTACAGCGTAGGTTCCAACGTACCCTCAAAATTTTAAAATTGTGTAATTACATACTCGGCAGTAAAGACGGGAATGTAGCATTTAGCTTCAAACAGTGTTTTTTTATTTATAGTTTTATAGTAATCTTCAAAATTGTGGTACTGTTCTTTGGATGAAATGCAATAAATGTGTTTGAGGATTGAAATAGCGATCTCTTTTTTTAGCAATACGTTTTATTGTGTCAGCGTACTACGTCAATTTGGGTTCGATCCAATGCATCTGGTAGGCAAATGCGGTTTTCACATGCATTTTTAATGTGTAGACCCCAGGTACTTTGTTTCTGAACATTTATGCAGTTTATGCAGATAGCTAATTAAGTTTTCATTGATTGCGTGGTTGTCGGCTTTGATTTGGTTGCGAAATATTTTATTATCTTCTGGGTAACGTGGGGGACATACGGGAAGGTATAAGTGGAATGCCACCTGATCGCTTTGGCCAGGCAAGTACAAAATACTTGGCGTTCCAGAGCGCGCAAAGAATAAAATATAACTTTTAAGAACTTTGCTGTTTTTGTAGCAGGGTGCGTTACTAGTTCTGTTTTGTTAAAGCAAGCACATAGGTCTAACATTTTTAGGTTACAATCTTGGTTTACCTAGGCGGAAAGCAGCTGAACACTAAATGTTCAGAATATTAGTTCTTTAAGAAACGTTTTGTATCGGAAGGATAGCGGCAGACAATGCTACAAACTGTCATGTAAGTTTTCCACAATGCCATTGGGTGTGATCGTTCGCTGAAAGTAAATACTGAGTAGAAATTTGATTGTATAAACTAGTGAATGGTCAAATATTTTAGGGGAATCCCCCAAGGTGGAGTAGATTTGTAATAAGGGAGTATTTACTCATTGCATCCACCCAAGCGCAGCCATGCGGCTACAAAGGAAAGCTATACAGCTTTCTCAGAAACGTCGTATTAAAGAAAAATTCGTCCTGATCCGGGAGTCGAACCCAGCACCACCGCCTTTCTGGGGCAGTCGCTCTACCGACTGAGCTAACCAGGACGGTCAGCAGATCAGATGGTAGGGCGAGAGCGAATTGATCTATAACTACGAAGTTTCTGAGAAAGCTGTATAGCTTTCCTTTGTAGCCGTATGGCTGCGCTTGGGTGGATGCAATGAGTAATTACTCCCTTATTACAAATCTACTCCACCTTGGGGGATTCCCCTAAAATATTTGACCAACACCATTCCCAGTTCGAGTTATAGATCAATTCGCTCTCGCCCTACCATCTGATCTGCTGACCGTCCTGGTTAGCTCAGTCGGTAATGCGACTGCCCCGCAAAGGCGGTGGTGCCGGGTTCGATTCCCGGATACGGACGAATTTTTCTTTAACTACGAAGTTTCTGAGAAAGCTGTATAGCTTTCTTTTGTAGCCATATGGCTGCGCTTGGGTGGATGCAATGAGTAATTACTCCCTGATTACAAACAAGTGAATATTCAAGCGACTTCCTAGGCAGCTCTAACCTCAGGTTAGAATCATTTATTGATGTGTTAGAGAGCTAAAATCTCACCACGAAGTCGACCTTCTGCCTGGTCAACACACAACTGGTCCACTTTCAAGCAGCAATCACGGTAATACTTCGCCCACCCGTCTGCCCGAGGTCGCGAAGAAGCTCCGGCATTCTTCCCGCATTCATGGTCCGGATTGGATTTTATGCGTCATACATAAGGAAGTACTTGCGATTTGCCGGCGATATGGCCACACCATGCTGGAAACTGATCATGGTCCCCGCGTCCTGAAAGGAATCAATTCTGTGTCTTTTAACACCGTAGTTGCTCAGAAACATTGAAATGTTGATCCCATCACTACAAGGAGGAGGAAGAAACTTTATTTAAATAAAAAAATGTAAACACTCCCATGAGGACCTCTTAGTCCAGGAGCCCTTTGGCTGTTCCTTCTAGCTTAGCCCGTTCGACCAGCCACAACTGATCTGCAGGTTGCGTGGCTAGAAGGGCAGCCTCCCAGCAGGAGGGGATGGGGTGTTTGACAGGAGGAACGCGGATGTATGTGGGCATTCCCATAAGTAATGGTAGAGGGCGGGTGGGGTGGCGTTGCATGTGGTGCAGTATGGTGGGAAATCCGTGGGATGAAAGATGTGGGCATTTTGAGGAGATGGGAACGAATGTTTCTGGAGTGGTCGCCAGTATGTGCTATCGATGTGAGAAAGAGTGTGATGTGGTGGCGGGTACGTGGCACGGCAACGACGATAATAGTGAACAATTGGAGTGTATAGTCAAGATGTTAAATCGGGGTGTAGGTATAATGAAGGTTTGGGGAGGCCATCCACCGGCGCCCAGAAGCTTCGTTCTAAATACCTGAAGAAGCAATAGAGTTAAGTTTACTTCGTTTATTCATTACACTTCTGGCGTAACCAAAATGTGCAAAAACAAACAGAGCTGGAAAATATCACTCACTGTGCTTGGGGACTGACGAAGAGTAAAATACGGGATGTCACATGTGACACCCCTACCCAGAAGCTCTGGTTTCAAATGGTCAAATATAGTGGAGCTCCGGTGCACTCCTAATTGATCGGTCATAACCACAGAAGATACTACAGCGAAACCTTCGAAACTATTTGTTTTTTTAACACCCCCCCCCCCCGGCATGCGGCCTTATCACTGTGATTATCGCACGCGTATCAATTATGTATCACGTGTTTGTTCATATTCGTCGCGGTACGCGACACTTGCGTATGTTTCTGCAATGTTCCAGGTTGTGCTAGTAGCAGTTTTCGACGTTATCTAGATTGTTCTGAATAGCCTTTAAATTGAGCGTGAAGAAGTGTGACGAACATTCTTTGTTCGACGATTGACGAGCACGTTTGTTGCTATCACCGCCGCCGCCGAGTTGCTTAGTTCTTTTGCGGGCGCAAGTCAGCCCAATGAAGAGTTTCTTCAGTGCAATCACCGAATCTTCATTTGTGTAATCGGCCCTGGTCACCACCACATGACATCTGGTGGAGATGCTGCCCTTGATCCTTCAAGCGAAGAGCTCATCCCGGTTCCTGTCACCCTGGCAGACCAGCCTACAGGTCACCGAGCCAGCCGCCGACTCCAAGGCCTGCAACCTGAACATGGTCTGCTGCCTGACCCCGGTCGACTCCGGAAGGCATAAACTTTGAGAATGGCCCGGTCAACAGCACCAATCGTCTTCGTGCAGCCCAGGGAGCCCCCATTTTCTAAGGAGAGAGAGAGAGAAAACTTTATTTCAAAAAGAACAAGAGAAAACGGGGGGGGGGGGGCAGGGGGCAGTGAGTGGAGTGTTCATTTCAAGACCCCAGTGGCCTGGGCTGCCGCTCTTTCCTGAGTTACCAGCCTACGCTGGGTCTTTAGATCTGAGCATAGCAGAGTGGCCTCCCACTGCGCCTCCGAATGGTGCATGTTTATGTTTGGAGATTTGGGACCTGTGCACCCCCATGTGACGTGGTAGGCGGTGGGCTGGTCAATGCACCAAGGGCATATGTCTGCGTAGTGTTCTGGGAACATTATGTTGTATTGATGTAGGTTTGCGTAAGTGTTGGTTTGGAGCTGTCTCCATCCCCGCGTTTCTTGTGCATTTAGTCCCTTGTGTGGAGGGGGATAAATCCTACGTTGTTCTCGTAGGTACTTAAGTCACGCGCCGTAAGTCGCTGGGACAGGAATGCTGTTTGTGAGATCGGGATTGGTGGCCGCTCGGTTTGTGTGACCTCGAGCTAGCCTATCCGCGACCTCATTACCTTCCAATCCAGAGTGCCCCGGAACCCAAGTGATCTGATGTCTGAGGAGCGAGTTTGTAGCCAATGGGTTAGTTGTGAAGCGAGCTAATTTTGTCGGTATTCTGCCTGCAAGAAGGAGCCGACACACGCCGCTTGTGAGTCGGTGATTACGTGAAGCTCTCGATTGGTCGCGTCTCCATAGGTAATGGCCAGCACGATCGCCGCCACTTCCGCTTCTGTGATAGTAAAGTGCGGGATAGACATGCTGGAGACTTCTGTGTACGAAGAGCCCACCACTACGGCTGCTGCTGCGTTCGATGTGTGCTCGTATAGAGCGGCATCCATATAGACAGTTTTCGGACTGCGTTCCACTGCACGCTTAAGATAATTCATTCGGGCGTGTCTTCTGCCTTCGTTGTGGACTGGAGACATCCTTTGGGAGAGGGGCCACATATACTCTTGTCCGGTACGGAACAGGAATGTTAGTCGTTGACTGTATAGCTTGTACCTCCGAAGGACAGCCAACGCGGTCGAGAATGAGATGGCCTGTCTCAGTTGACAGAAGGCGTTCCCTTTGTGACAGGAAGAGAGCCTCTTGAATTTCTTCAAATGTATTGTGCAGTCCAAGAGCTTCCAATGTGACGTTGGAGGTGTATGGTGGGAGGCCTAACGCGTTTCTGTAAGTTGCACGTATCATTGCATTTACTTTGTTGAGATCTCTTCGGAGCAAAGTGAGGTAAGGTAGTCCATAGGAGAGGCGACTGATGACCAGCACCTGCACCAGACGAATCGTGTCTTCTTCCCGCATGCCTTTTCTGTTTCTGGCCACCCGGTGGATCATTTTAGAGGTCTGCTGTGGGGTATTCTTGAGGAGGTGGAGCACGTGGTCTGTTTTTCTATCGCTTTGGAGCCAGAGACCCAGGATTCGTATGAGTGGCACTTCCCGGATCGGGACTCCATGCAGGAGGATGCTAGGATTGCCTGGTGATGTATAGTGGTACCCACGTATGCGGATGACTTCAGATTTATCTGGGGAGCATTGGAGCCCGCATCGAAAGGCCCCTGTTTCCACGCAGGTTGCTGCTGCTTGAAGTGTTTCTTTTTTCTGACCTAGAGAGCCGGTGGTTGTCCAGATCGTAATGTCACCAGCATAGTGGGCACGGGAACACTGCAGGAATCATGTCGTCTAAGTTCTGCTTTCCTCCGGTGCAGGTTGCTCTCGTGTTTTTGCTGAACCAGCTGCTTATCTCGTCGACACCCCGGGCATGCGCTTTCACGGTGTTGCGACCAATGTCGTCATCAGCCAACGATTACCACAACGAGGAATCTACCTTTGCGATTTTCCTGGATCCTGCTGCATTCGGCCAGCCAGCCCAATCGACTGCAGCATCGTCACCCGCCAAGCATAAAGGCGACGACTTCATGGTCTTCGGTTTAGTGGGCGCGGGAACACTGCGGGAATCATGTCGTCTAAGTTCTGCTTTCCTCCGGTGCAGGTGTGTACATTTTCTTTGTACGCCAGAAAAAGCGATGACATATGTTTATTGCTGTTCCCGTGCCCCGAAGTGCTATATAATACAGTGTGTGAATGCTTTTCTAGTGCCCTTTTATTGTTACGCTCTGGCGACATTGAAACTAATCCTGGCCCTACTACGCGATCCGAATCCCTCTCAGAAATTGAATCCCTCCCCGACAACCCCGCTGAACAAATGCCTGTTCTCTTTCGATTTCTGAAGGGCGTACACACGCGGTCATTACAGAGCTAGAAAACGCAGGCCGAACTGGTGTCTGACGTTAACTCTATTAAAGCTGGACAAAAAACTATCGAAACAAAGATAACTGACGTTCAGCAACGCCTAAATGAGTTAGAGGAAAAGTCGAAGATCCTTGACAATTATAGCCACGAATTTGCAAGCATGCAGGAGTCGATTGAAACCTTAACTTCTCAGAATCACATGTTACAGTCGTGGCTGGACGAGCTTGAGGACAGGTCACGACGGGATAATTTACTTTTCCATGGCTTACCTGATTCTGCAGAAACCTGGGAACAAACAGAAACCACGCTCACAACGCTCCTAAGCAAAGTCGTTGACCCACTTCCCAACAACCCAATCCAGCGTGCTCACCGTATAGGTGCCCTTTCCCCTGACAAAAACAGACCCATAATAGCAAAATTTAGTAATTATAAAATCAGAGAACTAATCCTGTCGCATCGTAGTGACTTCCAGGAGCACCAGGTCACAATAAGCGAAGATTTCTCGCCCTCCACTCGGTTGGCACGTAGAAAACTTATCGAGTTTGGCAACAGTCAACCGTGGTCACCTAAGTTTCGTCTGCGTTACAACAATTAGTTTTAAACAGAAAATCATTCATGTACAACCGAGCTACTGACATGGTCGAAGAAGTCACGCCACGAGGCGATCGAGTTACATCGGCTTATGATTCACCCCGCACACTGTATCCTAGGGGGGCGTGAGGGGCAGTGGTCATCATCATTTGGCGTATCAGTTCTGTACACTAACATCAGAAGTATCTCAAGTAAGCGTACAACTCTTTCCTCGGCAATCGACACATGTTCTGCACAAATCATTGCACTAACTGAAACTTGGTTGTCATCACAGATCACTGATAATGAAATCTTTCCTAACGCTCACCAGTTTGCAATATATCGTTGTGACCGAACGAAAAGGCGTGGTGGGGGCGTACTCCTAGCAATATCGAAAAATATTCCATCATCTTGCGTTCATACTAATAGCGTTTTGGAAACTGTGTGGGTTTCAGTCACTCTCGACTATAAGGAATTTATAATCGGAGTATGTTATCGTCAACCTTCTGCTGAGCGCTCATTCAATAATGACCTACATGATGAAATTAACATAGTAAGCTCCAGATTTCATTCAGCTCCATTGCTTTTACTTGGAGATTTCAACTTTCCAAACATAAAATGGAATTCCCAGCCACCCTCTCTGTTTCCCTTCTCTTCCGATGCCAGTGAATTTCTAGATTTATGCTCAATTTTTTTCTCTTACGCAATTAGTTACTCAAGCTACAAGAACATCTGTTAATACCACTAACACCTTGGATTTGATTTTAACCAATTGTCCCGACGTTGCTTCCGCCATTACTTACTTGCCCAGTTTAAGTGATCACTCTTCGCTAACCTTCGTCATTAAAGCAAATAGTCCCAAGGGTACCAGAAAGAAAAAGATCATACATGACTATAACAGAGCTAACTTCGATGCAATTAATAATGAATTATCGGCATTTATGGAAGTCTTCTTCACTAACTTCAGTGATCGATCTCTTCAAGCCAACTGGGATATGTTCGCAACAAGAATTCACGAACTAACAGACAAATACATTCTTACCCGAACCATAACTTCCAATTCGCAGGCCCCCTGGTACACAGTCCATATCAAACGCTTATCTAACAGAAAAAAGCGCCGCTATCGCATTGCTAAACTATCTAACAGCAACGTGCATTGGGAGGCATATAAGGATGCGGCCAATGCCTACGTAACAGCCCTAAAAGATGCAAAACAAAATTTTCTTTCTTCCACTCTACCTTCCATGCTATCAACAAACATTAAAAAATTCTGGCGCATTATTAACCCACCATCCGATGATTCTATCACTTTGTTAGATGAGTCAGGGGACTCCGTTCCCAGCAACTTATGTGCTTCTATCCTTAACGAAACCTTTGCGGAAAATTTTTCTTATTCTTCAAACTTGAATCTACCTACCACTCACCAATACAGTTATGTAGTTCCAGTACCAGTTATTCCTCCTATACGCATCGACACATCAGGTATTGCCAAACTTATTAACGATTTGAAATTTCACTCATCTCCCGGTTATGACTGTATTAATGTCAAGTTTTTGAAAAACACCTTTCCCTGCTGTTCTGAAATACTAACCAGAATTTTTCAGCATCACTCGATACCTCAACATTGCCCATACAATGGAAAATCGGGAAGGTTGTTCCATTGCACAAGTCAGGCAGTCGAACCTCACCTGCGAATTATCGTCCCATCTCTCTTACCAGCACATGCTGCAAATTACTGGAACACATAATATTCACACACATTGTTAATTTTCTCGAGTCCAATTCCTTCTTCACACCCGCACAACACGGTTTCCGAAAATCATATTCATGTGATACGCAACTTGCCTGCTTCACTAACAAACTTCATGTTATCTTAGACAAAGCATCACAGGATGATTGCATTTTCCTTGATTTCTCTAAAGCATTAGACAAGATATGTCACCGCTTATTACTTTTTAAACTAAATCAGTTGAACATTGATCCTAATATTCTTAAATGGATTGAATGCTTCCTTCTTAACCGATCTCAGTTTGTTTGCGCTAACAATTATAATTCACCTTTCAGTGATGTTTATTCGGGAGTGCCTCAAGGCTCAGTTATTGGACCGCTTTTGTTTCTCATCTACATTAATGATCTTCCTTCCAAAGTGCAATCTAACATCCATCTGTTCGCTGACGATTGCGCTGTTTTTTGTGGAATAAAATCCTCTGACGATGCTAACCTTCTTCAGTGCGATCTTTCTAACATTTCTTCTTGGCGCAACGCTTGACGCATGGACCTTACATTGGCAAATGTAAAGTTATGAGAGTATCCCGACACACTTACACCCCCTTCAAATACTACCTAAATAACGTACCCCTAGAGTCTGTTACTACATACAAATACTTGGGTGTCCACATTTCTGCAGACCTCACGTGGTCACACCATATCGAGTACGTTATTAACAATGCTAACGTCATGTTGGGCTACGTACGCCGAAACTTCATGAAAACTCCATCTCTTAAATTATTGCTTTACAAAACACTAATTCGTTCTAAACTGGAATATGCAGCTGCTATATGGGATCCCCATCACGATAAATTAATTACTTCGCTTGAATTGGTCTAAAATAATGCCGCTCGTTTTATTTTGTCTAACTTTAACCGTGGTGCAAGCGTAACCAGCATGAAATCGTTCCTCTCCTTACAACCTTTAGCATGCCGCCGAAAAATTATTCGTCTCAGTCTTTTTCATAAACTGTACCATCATTCCGCTCTACGAAACGCGCTCATTTCTCCTCCCCACTACCTATCACACCGCACCGATCATCGCTACAAGGTTGGAATCAAAACATTTAACACTGTGTCTGCATTTCAGTCTTTCGTGCCTCGTACTTCACGCGAATGGAACAACCTTCCCGCTGAAATCACCGACATCACTGATAACCAACACTTCCGCAACGCTTTAGCTAACATTGTAAGAATAGCAGAATAATTTTGTAACACTCACTGTTCTTGTTTCTGTATTTTTTCTATGTTATAGTTTGTAACCACTCCCCTCTTTAATGCCTCCGGCCCTGAGGGTTCAATAAATAAAATAAATAAATACAGGGTGTATCCAATGTTCGGAACCTGTTGCAGAGCCCTTGCGATTCTAATCATGACGATGTTGAAGAGGAGCGGGGAAATGACCGATCCCTGTGGCGTGCCCTTGTTTGGCATGTCTTGAAGATCCGATCTCATGTCACCCATTCCTATCGTTGCCGTTCGGTTGGACAAAAAAGTCTTGACGTATCGGAAGGTTCGTTCGCCGCAGTTTAGGTTATTGAGCTAGGAGAGGATTGCCTCGTGAGACACGTTATCAAACGCGCCTTTTAGAACTAGCGCCATACTGAGGTGCTCGCCTCCTCTCAGAATGTTAGAGAGTACCTCCTCCTTGAGGAGAAGAAAAGCATCTTGAGTGGACAGGCCCGATCTGAAGGCGATCATGGAGGGATAGAAGAGGCCGTTATTTTCTGTGTAGTGTTCAAGTCGCGTCTGGATGACTGGCTCGTAGAGCTTGCCCCAGGCACGAGGTGAGTGATATGGGTCGTAGCGTTTCGACCACCGGCTTCTTGCCCGGTTTCGGAATTACGATTATCTCCGAGCGCTTCCACTCAGAGGGAATTTCATTCTTCTCCCACAGCGAGTCGTTCAGGTACTTGGTGAGGTCGCTGATGTGTGCCTTGCTGAAGTTGAGGATCATGGCGTTGCTGACCTTGTCAATCGCCGCCGCCGTGTAGCGTGTGCATGATCGAACTGCAGCATACACCTTGGCCTTAGAAATGGGAGCATCGAGTGCCGAATTTTCCTCGCCCTGGTAGGTCAAAGAGCAAGGGGAAGCTGGGCTGGTGCCGATGTATTTATCCTTAAGAGCCTGAAGCAGTGTGGCGTCGTCCCCTGGAAAAAGGTGAGCAATACGTTTCAAGGTCCGCGTAGATGCGGATTTTGATTTAGAGGAGTGAATGAGGTTCCACAGGATTGCCCAAGTACGGGACGTTCCCAGCGTTCCTCTCAATGACTCGCAAAACTGTTGCCAATTTTGTTGTACTAGGTTGATAACGTATGTCTGGGCTTCCTCCGCAATCCGCAGACGGAGAAGTCTATTTAGACGCTGTCTTTTCCATCGCCTCACAAGGCGGCTGCGCTTCTGCTATAGCTTCAGAAGGTGGCGGTCTACCTTGGGGCTTCCAGTGTGCGTTGTATTATTTCGGTGGCTTTCTTGTGGGCTTCTCTGATGTCTTCGCTCCAGTCCTGTGTGGACTGGATTGGACCTGATGGGACGTATGCGTTGCGGGATTTGGGCCAATCGGTGATGTGGGCAGCACCCAGATCCCTCCGGATTTTGCTAGAAGATATGGATGCGCTTAGTATGCAGTGGTCTCTTCCCAGGGTTTCTTCTAGGTTCGCCCATGTAGCCTCAGCAACATTCTAGATCAGGGTGAGGTACGGGGAGGAGTCACGGGTGACGCTGTTGCCTTCCCTTGTCGGATATAGAGAGTCGGTGAGGAGTTCCAAGCCGAGGGCGTCTATTGCTCGCGCAACTGTCACTCCTCTGGCTGAGTTTGACTGGTACCCCCAGTCCCGGTGGGCGCGTTGAAGTCGCCGACCACGATAAGCTGATTTGCTTGCGCCAGGTGGGTGGATTCGGAAAGGAGGTTGGTGACGTCGGCCTTTGCGGGTCATGGCGGCTTGTACATATCGATGAATAATGTACTCTTTCGGCCGCGTTTGTTAGGCACTATTTCAATCGCTAAGTGCTCAACGTCCGGTTCGGATAAGGAGTGCTCGATTACAGTAATGGCGTTTGCGACGAGGATTGCAACCGACGGCATGTTGGGTTGGCAGACTGGGTAGTAGCTGTCTAGCATCGGTGACCTGTCGGCTCCTACCTCTTGCAAACAGATAATGTCAGGTCTGATGAGGGTGGTGCAGAGATATTGTTTCAGCAAACCCTGTTTTCGTCTGAAACCCCTACAGTTCCATTGCCAGATTTCTATGTGTTCGATGTTTGGGCTGCGGTGTGGGGTGCCAACGGGTAAGGGACGCGAGGCCACCTGAGTGCTAAGGCCCATACTGAGTTCGAGCGCGGATTTTGCCCGAACGTTCATGCAAAACAGAGCACGACTCATGTCCAGCATGATTATTCGCCGGGCGACCGGCGGCAGCACAGGGGGCACACTTAACGTTGGTGTCCGTGACGGAGCTAGGGTAAGCCGCCAAAGCATGTGACCCCGCACAACGGTTACAACACGCATTCGAAGGATCATTCTTGAGCTTGCACTGCTTCAAAGCGTGGCCATACTGCGCACACAAAGTGCACAGGGGAACGTGCAGGTCCTCACGGACCTCGACGGAAGTCCAACCGATGCTTAAACGACGTGCCGCACAGAGACGAGCAAAAGCGGGTGGGTCAGTTTCAATAACATGAACTGTCCGGAGCGCTGAGCAAACGAGAGCCTGACCTTACAGGAAGAAGGGGCCAGATGAAGAGCGTGGTTCCGATGATTGAGTACCGCGATGAGCTCCTCTGGCCTTATATCGGGGTCAACCCCAGTCAGTCGAACGGGCGGATTCCGTTGCTTAGGGACTGAGACGTTCACGGAGTTCCGCGTTGCCTCGATCCGTGAAATGGCGGACTTCAGACGGTCGAGGTCCTCAGGGTCCCTGGAGGTAATCGTCAGGGCGCGATGAGAGGCCCTGAGAGGAACAGCTCCGATTCCCTCAGCTTCTGGATCGATGTTCGTCTTGAGCAGAGCCGCCACCTTGCTGCAAACATTGTCCAATGGTGCAACAGAAGTTAGGAACATCTGGTGCAGCTGAGGATCCTGGCCAGGGTCTCCAGACTGAGGAGGCCTGAACGGATGAGTGGTCGCAGCAGGAGCTGCAATGGCAGCGCCTCCCTGTTGATGAGATTAAGAAACGCCGTTCAACGTGGCAGCATACGTCCGAGGAATTTAGGGTTGCTGCTTCACGTCGCAGAGGTCCGCCGCAGTAGTGGTGTCCTGGGTGGTCCCGCAAGCAAGCCGCATTCGGAGGACACCCAGTTTATGCTCTCGCGCCGCCAAAGAGGTCCGCAGCGCTTCTGAATGATTCAGCTCAGCGACCGCACACGCAAAAAAGTGCACACTGTGTCGGTACAGGGCGCAGACCAGAGGCAAAAGAACTGCCCTAGTTCCGGGACCAATCTTGTTATCTTTGTCCAGAGTTGCCGCAACGATCTGCTTATGAACCCTCATGGCGTCCGTGTCTATACCAAGCTCCAAGCGGCTAGACTGCGGCGACGCCGAGTCCGCAGTTGTCCGCGGTGGAAGGCCCAGGAGCCCCGAAAGCTCAGAGATGTCTAGTTCCAAATGGAGACTGGCGGAAGTGGTTGCAGGGTTCGACTCACGAATCGCACCAGGAGGTGAAAGGACGTCGGGGTGTACGAAGTCTGGTCCGCGGCGGTGTTATGAGCCGCCCGACATGAGGACGCGTCGCACAGAGACAGTGGGCTGCTTGAAGCAGCCCCGTCGGCCATGGCCAAACAGGCAGCCGGTAGGAATAACCAGCCAGCAGCCAGAGACCAGAATGGGGCAAAAAAGCAATCCAAGGGCATGGCCCACTAGGAAGGAGGCCATTCGGAGATTCTCCCAGGTCTTACCGGGCTCCTCCGGGCAACATGGGTACCAAGACACCCGTAAAAAATATAAAAGTGAAGAAGCAAGACAAGCGAAAAGAATCGCCTGTCAGCCAGCCATCTTCGTCTTCTTCGGATTGCCCAGTGAAGATGCGGAAGACTGGATCGACTGTGGGACAGAATTCAGCGGCTGGAATGATGCCGTAAACCGCAGGCAAGTCTACTTTGTTGTTCAAGGACATGCCCGAGTTTGGCTCGAAAATCATGAGGCAGCTATGAAAGATTGGGAGATTTTCAAGCGTTCTTGACTGCCTCTTCAAGCATCGGTTGAAAGGAAGAGCCCAGGCCCTGCTTCAGTCAAGACTTCAACTCCCTAACGAGCCTGTGCTGGCATACGTTGAGGAGATGAAGCGCCTCTTTCGCCGCGCCGACCTTAACATGACCGAAGGTGAAAGATTCAAAGTTTTAATGCGAGGCGTTAAAGAATTGCGCTCTGCAGGTCTTGCCCGGAATTTGAAACAGAGGCGTCCACCATCGACAAGATGTTGGACACCCGGATGCGCCACTACGAGCGACCACTTAAACCGGACTACTCAAGCCACTACCCCAGCGCATCTGTAAGCGGAAAGAATCTTCGGGACCTCATCAGGGAGATCGTGCGAGAGGAGCTCCGCCGATTTCTGCCATCATCACAACAAACTCAGGTGGCGACGCTCGCGGACGTTGTACGTCAAGAAGTCCAGCAGGCACTGGGCGTTCCTTAAGCGACGACTCCGACGGGTTCAGTGCATGAATCAGCAGCGATGAACTATACTGCTGCATTACGTCCTCCTGCACCCCGACGCAACCTCCTAAGCCCTCGTCACTACTAGCCTGCCGCCGAAAGCCGCCCCTTGGCCCCCGCCCGCCAAGTCTACCAAAGATCTCCAAGCCCCAGGAAATGCGATGCATGGAGGACACCTAACAACCGACTGTTCTGCTTCCATTGTTCCATAGTGGTGAGGCAGGACGCATCCTCCGTCACTGCCCGTACAGGTGGATCGGCCTCCGTGGATTTGCTGTCGACGCCCCACGACCCCGTCCTGGCAAGCGACCACAGGAGATCAATGACTTCCTGCGCAGCGAAAAGCACTCGTTGCCAAGGCGTCTGTCACGCTCTCGATCGCCGTAGAATGCCCGATTTGCGTCGCCGAGCCGCGGCTACTCCGCGTGACGATAGAATTGCATAAACAGGTTTGGGGTGCGACCTGATGCCGGTGAACACCTCCGGCAACGCACTCTCTCACCAGAACAGCAGTTGGCCACCCTGGTGCAGAATTGGCCGCAACCTCTCATGATAAGCTCCACAAAACCCCGGCCCTCAGTCACCAGCGGCTGCCGAACAACTGACCACGGCGGCGGTCAGACCTGTGACGCAGCAGGGGGTGCTAAGAATGCCTGGCTCCGCTGGAAAGGCCGCCCTCGGAAATTGACCCTGGCAACGTTTAATGCTAGAACCCTAGCTTGTGAAGCTAGTTTAGCAGTGCTCTTACTGGAACTAGAGGGTATAAAATGGGATGTCGTAGGGCTTAGTGAGGTTTGGAGGCCGAATGAGGCATATACTATACTGAAGGATGGGCATGTACTGTGTTATCGAAGTTTACCAGAGAGGCGACAACTAGCAGTGGGTTTCCTTGTCAATAAGCATATAGTGGGGAATATAGATGAATTCTATAGTGTTAATGAGAGGGTGGCAGGCATAGTAATTAGACTTAATAAGCGGTATAAGCTGAAGGTTGTACAGGCCTATGCACCTACATGTAGTTATGATGACCAGGCAGTTGAAAGCCTCTACGAAGATGTAGAAACGGCAATGCGAAAAGTAAAGACGCAGTATACTGTACTAATGGGCGACTTCAATGCCAAGGTAGGGAAAAAGCAGACAGGAGACAAGGCAGTAGGTGACTATGGCATTGGTTCTAGGAATAGCAGGGGGGAGTTACTAGCTGAGTTTGCAGAGCGCAATAACTTAAGAATCGTGAATACCTTCTTCAGCAAACGGAAAAACCGGAAATGGACATGGAAAAGAAGTAACGGGGAGACTAAAAATGAAATTGACTTCATAATGTGTTGAAACCTTGCCATTATGCAAGATGTAGAGGTAATTGGGAAACTGCGATGCAGTGACCATTGGAGGGTGAGGTCCCGAGTTAGCCTAAATCTGAAGAAGGAACGCACCAGATTAGTAAGAAAGATACCGATCAACGAATTAGCGGTGAGGGGGAGGGCAGAAGAGTTCAAGATCTCGCTACAGAATAGGTATTCAGCTCTAACCGAGGATGGCGACATTACCTTAGAAGCAAGGAAAAATAATTTCAGAGATATCATTACTGAGTGTGCGGTAGAAGTAGGCGGTAGGATAGTTAGAGAGGATACCGGAAAGATGTCTAAGGAGACGAAAGATTTGATTAAGAAACGCCAGAGTATGGAAGCTTCCAATCCAACAGACCAGATCGAATTGGCCGCGATATCAAAGCTAATCAATAAGCGCAAGGTGGCCGAAGTAAGGAAGTATAACATGGAGAAAATTGAGCATACTGTAAAGAACGGGGGAGGCCTTAAAGTGGCAAAGAAGAAATTGGGCATAGGCAAAAAACCAGATGTGTGCGATAAGGGACAAGGCGCGCAACGTCATCACAAATATGGATAAGATAGTCAAAGTAGCCGAGGAGTTCTATACAAATCGCTACAGTAGCCAAAGTAGTCAGGACCGTAATGAGATTAGCGGTAGGGAAAAACAGTCAGACGTTCCACCAATGACGAAGGACGAGGTCAAGAAAGCATTGGAAACTATGAAAAGGGGGAAATCAGCTGAAGAGGATCAGATAACTACAGATTTGCTGAAGAACGGGGGAGATATCGTGCTGGAAAAACTGGCCACCCTGTATACGCAGTGCCTGGTGTAATCGACAGTACCGGAACCATGGAAGAATGAATGAATGAATGAATGAATGAATGAATGAATGAATGAATGAATGAATGAATGTTTATTCCGCTTTTGTCGTACAAAAAGCGCGGGTGACGAAAAAAAAGCAGTTCGCAATGACCGATGACATTATCATTATTCATAAGAAAAAAGACTCTAAGGACCTTCAAAATTACAGACCAACCAGCTTACTGTCTGTTACGTACAAGGTATTTACTAAGGTAATCGCTAATAGAATCAGGACAACCTTAGACTTCAATCAAGCAAAGGATCAAGCAGGGTTTCGGAAACGGTACTCTCCGATCGATCATAACCATACCATCAATCAGGTGATAGAAAAATGCTCGGAATATAACCAGCCCTTATACATAGCATTCATTGATTACGAAAAAGCATTTGACTCAGTTGAAACCTCGGCGGTGATGCAAGCATTGCGAAATCAGGGGGTAGACGAGCCGTACGTGAAAGTACTGGAAAATATATACAGTGGCTGCACAGCAACCATTGTTCTGCATAAAGCAAGTAACAAAATTCCCATAAAGAAAGGTGTTCGGCAAGGAGACACAATCTCCGCAGTACTATTCACAGCTTGCTTAGAGGAGTTATTCAGAGACTTGGAATGGTAGCAGTTAGGGATAAGGGTAGATGGAGAATGCCTCAGTAATCTGCGATTTGCTGATGACATTGCCTTGCTAAGCAACTCGAGGGATGAACTGCAAATAATGATTGATGACCTAGACAGGAAAAGTAGAAAGGTATACGCTTGAAAATCAATATGCAGAAGACTAAGGTAATGTTCAACAGCCTCGGGAAGCAACAGCAGTTTACATTAGTTAGTGAAGTACTGGTAGTAAGTTAATATGTCTACTTAGGACAGGTAATAACCGCAGATCCGGACCATGAAAAGGAAATAACAAGATGAACAAGATTGGGATGGAGCGCATTTGGCAAGCACTCGCAGTATATGACTAGCAGCTTACCGGTATCGCTCAAGAGGAAAGTATACAACAGTTGCATCTTGCCTGTACTCACCTATGGGGCTGAACGTGGTGGCTAACGAAGAGAGTTCTACTTAAGTTGAGGACAACCCAGAGTGCTATGGAACGAAAAATGGTAGGGGTAGCATTAAGAGATAGGAAGCGTACACAGTGGGTCAGAGAAATAACTCAAGTTACCGACATTCTAGTGGAAATTAAGAAGACGAAATGGACATGGGCAGGACTTGCAGAGCGTAAAAAGGATAACCGTTGATCGCTTAGGGTAACAAACTGGATTCCAAGGGAAGGAAAGCGTAGCAGGGGGCGGCAGAAAGTTAGGTTGGCGGATGAGATTAAGAATTTCGCAGGGGTCAAGTGGATGCAGCTAGCACAGAACAGGGTTTAGTGGAGAAATATGGGAGAGGCCTCCACCCTACAGTGGGTATAGTCAGGCTGATGATTATGCCGCGGCTACTTGCATGGACGGTCTCCTAGCCCCCGTAGGGAATATAAAGGCAGCTGCCTTTGGAGGTGAGGTTGCTCAAAGGCGAAAACACAGATCCTTCGCCGCCGACGATCACTAACGACGACGCAGCCATTTCATTGCTGCTCGACACGACGACATCGACGACAACACGACCAGAGTGCAAGCCTACCCCGCCGCAAAGCGAAAAATGAATGATATGCACCGGTCATGATCTTAAGAAATGACGGAGCCGAGATCGGGCACCAAGGCCCACGTGCAATGCGAGGACGCGAATAAGCGACCTTGAATTTGATGTCGACGGTCGCGGAATCACTGCCCTAGTAGACTCCGTAGCTGACTATTCCGCCATCAGTGGACCATTAGCCTCTCAGCTCAGGAAAGTCACTACCGCTTGGGATGGCCCGCTGATTCGCACCGCAGGTGGCAACCTGATTACTCCATCAAAACGATGCACCGCAAGAATAGCCGTAAATGGGCGCACTTGCCCCACCAGATTAGTGGTCTTGCCGCAGTGCTCCCGAGACGTGATTTTAGGCATGGACTTCTTAAATGAGCATAAAGCCTTAATCGACCTCCGATTTAAGCCCATCAAGCTCTTTGCAAACAAAGTCATACCTGCTACGACGACGTCGACGCAACATGTCGCTCTAAACGTCCTCGACGGAGAATTGACCGTGCCTCCCCGATCTAGCGTCGCAGTCAGCGTAGGTAGCGCAGACATCAAAACCGCTGAAGTCATCATCGAAGGAAATATCCAATTGCTCTTGAAACGAGGTGTCGGTATCGCAAGCGGCATCGCGAAATTCCGGAGACGACAAGCTCAGATGCTGGTAACAAACTTCACCGAAGAATACCGGCATCAGGACAAGGGCACGACGATAGTTTTTCTCGGCGAATTAGCGGACCTCCAACACGTATTCGCCCTCTACGACCAGCCACTGTAAGACGCACTGGACCAATTCCGTCAACCCACATCTGACAACCCGGCATTGGCCCACAGCAGGAAAAACCAGATTTGCAGTCATCGTCGAAGCTACAGGGAGTGCTTCTCGTCATCATCGAAGGTACGACAAACACCACTGGCCAAGCACTGCATGATAACTGACGAACACGCCTGACCACTGCGCCAAAGGCCCTATCGTGTATCGCCGCGAGAACGCCAGGGCATACGCGATGAAGTTGAGGAAATGCGGCGTGATGACGTAATCCAGCCATTGAACAGTCCCTGGGCGGTCGCTTCTGCGTTGATTACCGCCGCTTGAATAGCATAACTAAGAAGAATGTCTACCCTCTTAACCGCGTCGACGGCACTCTCGACCGGCTCTGCAATGCAAGGTACTTCTCATCGATGGACCTGAAGAGCAGATATTGGCAATATGTGGTCGACGAAAGCGATCACGAGAAGACCGCATTCCTCACACCAGACGGCTTTTTTGAGTTCAAAGTTATGTAATTTGGCCTCTGCTCCGCACCAGCCACGTTTCAACGAGTAATGGACACTGTCCTGTCAGGCTTGAAGTGGGAAATTTGTTTGGTATATTTAAACGACGTTGTTTTCTTCTCGTCAAAGATTGAAGACCACCTAAAACGACTGCAGACAGTGCTGGAAGCCATCAAGTCTTCGGGGCTAACGCTAAAAGCAGATAAGTGCCACTTCTACTACGAAGAACTGCGGTTTCTAGGTGACATCGTTAGTAAGGATGGTATTCGCCCAGGTCCGGAGAAAACAGCTGCAATCGCACAATTTCTACCGCCTGCTGACAGGAAAGCTGTGCGCCGATTCTTCAGGCTGTACGCTTATTATCGAGGATTTGTCCGAAACTTTTCGCGCATCGCCGAACCGTTGACGCAGCTTACAAAGGCTGACGTACCTTTTAAATGGGAAGCGCCGCAAGGAGAAGCCTTTGACGAACTCAAGCGTACGCATCTGCCATGCGTACGCATCTGCCTCGTACGAGACCCAATACGTCAACAAGGAGAACAAGGCAGAATCCAGCCTTACCTGAGCGATCAAGCAAAATTGGAGCCGAAAACTACAAAGGTGAGGTGGACTACGGGGTGACCATACACTGACGGAGCGTGAAAACGCATAAATCGACTGATGTGTCAGCCTACGAAGGAGCTTGTTTTGTAATTTCCCTTGAAATGTGTATTACTAGCCGAGACGTGACGTGAACATAGCAACTGGCTCGAAGAATGTCACATGTGTCCTTCGCAGGACGGGTCTGGAACCGAGGAGCCTGATCAGCGGTGATAAAAATGGCAATGAATGGCATGAGGACCGCCAGCCAACCATGGCGAGAGTTATCTACACTGATATTAAGGCGAAAGCCTTAAATGGCTGATACTGTCGTGGACAAAGTGTGCCCCTCTATAGTGCTTAGAGCACTATAGCCCCGCTTCTGCGGCGGCTGTCGCGTGGCGTTCCTGGGCGCGCGTTCAAGTCTGGGATCGCTGAAGGCAGGAACGCTAGTCAAGATGAGACTTCTGGATGAAAGTCGCAGTATCTGTCACACTTTCTCCGACAAGTGTGCGTTTGGATGGTACGCCATCGCTCCTGCCGCGTGGAATTCCTTAGCGCACTTTCAAGTGTGGGATAGCCGATAGCAGGAACGCTAGACAAGATGAGACTTCTCAGGCTTTCGCCTTTCACTTCTTTAGCTGCTAAAGTCCCTCGTAATTTTTAGCTTGTAGATGACGAACTAGCATACTGTCGCAAAAGATAAAAATCTGTTATTTTTCGACAGCCGTCTGCATGCGACCTTATCACTGTGATTCTAGCGCAATAGTGGGTTCTGTATTCCTTGCTTGTTATGCTCGTTAATGAGAGATGCTTGCTTTGCTTTGTTGCGCAGGATGGGCTGAGATATATTTTGAAGATTGTGACCACTTACCTCAGTTTGTTATATATTCCAGCTTACGCTAGTTACCATTTACAGTCTGCCGCTGAGTTTAGTTCTTTTGCTCGTGCCAGTCATCCCAATAAAGAGTTGATTTCAGTGTTATTACGCGTTTCTTCTCCTTTGTGCCTGCGGCCTTGTCACTACCAGGCGATATCTGGCGGAGATGCTGCCCCCCTTTGAACTCCGATCTACTCTGCATTGCTCCTGTCGCCCTGGAGATCAGCCTACAGGTCACCGAGCCAGGATCATATTTAAGGCCTCCAACCGGAATACGATATGCTGACTTACCCCGTTCGAACCAGGAAACCCCAACGTCGACAATGGCCCAGTATATAGTACCGGTCGTGATCCAGTAGCTCCGACAGCCTGCCATTTTCAGTGCCACCGCTGGACAAAATCCTGTACTGGCTAAAGCAATAGGCGAGAGTGGTCGCATTTTACAACCGGAATGACGTCTTGAAGCATCAAAACGTATTATGTGCTCTTGATGAAACAGTGAGGGTGTTCCACGAGTCATCGCTAAAGACGTGTCCGCCCATCAAGATGGAACTGTTGAAACAGTTCGCCAGCATGATAAGGAGAACTGCTTCTGTCCAAAGTCTAACTCTCCAACTAGTTTCTCCTCGCTTACGTCCAGAAAATGAATCGCCTCTTCAATCGCGCTTGCCCAACCATTACGGAGTAAGAGAATGTGAAACGGTTAGTGGAAGGTGTGATTGTCGCTGTTTGTAGGCCTTGCCAGAAATCCGCCATTAGTGGCCGAATCTGAAAAGAAGCATCATTCAGGCGTCCATTATACGTCAGTATGGAGCGGGATTTCACCGAATATTGGCTATGTTCCGAAGGGGAATTGGAGTGTTTCTTTATAAAAGAAGGCTGGCGTTGAGTGTTTGCCTTTTGTTGTATTGTGAGCACTTCATTGGGCTATTAATTGCTTGCTTTTTCGAATGCCTTATTAAGGAAGTTCCAGATAGTTCTATTGATTGCTTTTTCTTCAATGAATTTAGTTTGGTTAAGCAGTCAACATTTTTTCTACATATACTTCTAAGCCGCGCTGCCAGTCCTACAAAGTATATCCTTAATTACAATGTCCTGGATAATGACTGCTAAAATCTAGGCATTATTGCTTATCCGTTGACTTTCTGTTCAAAGAAATTTATGTTTCCCATTTTCCGCCGACGGCGTCATGCGAGAAAGACCACTCTCAACTACGACGCCGAAAATTACAATTATTGAAGCTGTGATGACGACTATGATTATAATTGTTTTACGCTAATGTCGGTGAAATCTGAAAAACATTTTTTGCAATGCTAAAAACAGAATAATCAGTGTCTGTTGTTGAGGAATATATACTTGCTAGCCGCGATGCAAATAAAATGTTTGTAGGTTATGAAAAGATATACCAGGATCACTCATGCAGCGCCTTCGTAAAAATTTTACGTTAAAGATATTGTCATGTTAATGATATTGTCATGAAGAGTCGGTGATTGCACTGAAGAAACTCTTTACTGAGCTGACGTGCGCCCGCAAGAGAACTAAGCAACTCGGCGACGGTGATAGCAACAAACATGCTCGTCGATCGTTGAACAAAGAATACCCGTCACACTCGTCAACACTCAATTTAAGGGATGCTCAGAACAATCTAAATAACGTCGCAAACTGATACTAGCACAATCTGGAATATTGTAGAAACACACGCAAGTGTTCGGAATCTTCGAGACAGATCTCGGCGCATCGTTCGCCACAAAGAAAATTATAACGCGTCGTATCGCGACAACGGGTATGAACAAACACGGGATACAGAAGTGATACGCGTACCAGAATGACAATGATAAGGCCGCATGCTGGCGGGTGCTAAAAAACAACAAACACAGTTTTGAAGGTTTCGTGCATTACTTCCCCCTTAAAAAATACATCGCCTCGATATCCCAAAATAAACAAAGCAACTTAAATAGAAACAATACAAAGTTTAAACACCATGTATTCAATAACGCGCGAAATAAGGCTTCAGACGAACAGCATGTCTGGGCGTGCGCGTCGCCGTTGTGATGCTGACGTTCCGTCGGGAACGACTTCATAGTCCAGTGGTCTGACGCGGCGCATGATTTTGTACGGCCCAAAGTATCGACGCAACAACTTTTCACTTAGTCGACGACGACAAATTGGTATCCAAACCCACACATAGTCTCTTTGATTGTACTCTGCGTGGCGTCGTCGTAAGTTGTATCGTCGGCTGTCGGTGCGCTGTTGGTGTTTATTACGCAGCCGTGCGAGTCGTCGGGCTTTATCTGCACGCTGCAGGTAGGCGGTGACGTCAAGGTTGTCCTAGTTGCTTACGTGCGGCAGCATTGCGTCGAGCGTCATCGTGGGCTCCCTGCCGTACACAAGCTTGAACGTGGTCGCTATGGTCGTCTCCTGGACAGCCGTGTTATACGCGAAGATCACGTAGCGCAAGATGGCGTCACAGTTCTTGTGTTCAGCATCGACGTACATGGCGATCAGGTCCGCGATCGTTTTGTTCAGGCGCTCTGTAAAGCCATTGGTCCGGGGATGGTACGCAGTTGTTCGTCGATGGCTTGTATGGCTGTATACCAGGATGGCTTGCGTCAACTCTGCCGTAAACGCCGTTCCCTGTCCGTGATGAGCAATTCTGGGGCGCCGTGTCGCAAGAGAGTTTGTTCGACAAAAAATTTGGCAACTTCTGCCGCGGTACCATTGGGCAGTGCTTTTGCTTTGGCGTAAAGGGTAAGGTAGTCAGTGGCCACCATGATCCACTTGTTACCCAAAGACGAAGCTGGAAAGGAACTATGGAGATAAATCCCAATTTGTTGAAAGGGCAGGTATGCGGGCGCAATCGGGTTTAGTAGTCTTGCTGGTCTCATAGGCGGCATCTTGCGTCGTTGGCACTCACGATATGTCTTAACGTAGTGGAAAACTTCGGCAGGCAGTCGCGGCCAGTAGTACTTCTCCTGGATTCGACGCAACGTGCGTGCAAATCCGAGATGGCCTGCTGTAGGCTCATCATGCAACGCATGCAGAATTTCCTGCCTGAGGTTTTTATGCACTACAAAAAGTTGCGTGGTCCTGTTGGGTGCGAAGTTCTTCAAGAGGAGGCCATTGCTTAACGCAAACGATGATAAATTTTGCCTGAACACACCAGGAGGGGAAGCGGTCTTTGCTTCTAAATAATCGGCTAGCGCTTGCAGCTCAGGGTCTGATCGCTGTTGTTCTGCAAAACTGCTGGTGCTTACCGGTCCCAAAAAGGTGTCGTCGTCATCGTCGTTCGGGGGAGCGTCGAAGGGAGCGCGTGATAAGCAGTCTGCGTCGGAATGGTTCCGGCCCTAGTTATAGACTACAGTAAAGTCAAATTCTTGAAGTCGTAGGCTTCATTTGGCAAGGCGGCCGGAGGGATCTTTCAATTTAGCCAGCCAGCAGAGCACGTGATGGTCGCTTACCACCTTAAATGGTCGGCCGTATAGGTATGGACGCAACTTAGAAGCGGCTCAGATGACCCTGATTCACTCCTTCTCAGTCTTCGAGTAATTGACTTCGGCTTTTGTGAGGGACCTGCTAGCGTAGGCGATTACTTTTTCTTATCCGACCCTCTTCTGGACGAGAATGGCTCCTAGGCCCACACTGCTCGCGTCGGTGTGAATTTCGGTCTCGGCGTTTTCATCAAAGTGGCCAAGTACATGAGGGCACTGCAGGCGGCGCTTGAGTTCGTCAAAGGCTTCTCCTTGCGGCGCTTCCCATTTAAAAGGTACGTCAGCCTTTGTAAGCTGCGTCAACGGTTCGGCGATGCGCGAAAAGTTTCGGACAAATCCTCGATAATAAGCGTACAGCCTGAAGAATCGGCGCACAGCTTTCCTGTCAGCAGGCGGTGGGAATTGTGCGATTGCAGCTGTTTTCTCCGGACCTGGGCGAATACCATCCTTACTAACGATGTCACCTAGAAACCACAGTTCTTCGTAGTCGAAGTGGCACTTGTCTGCTTTTAGCGTTAGCCCCGAAGACTTGATGGCTTCCACCACTGTCTGCAGTCGTTTTAGGTGGTCTTCAATGTTTGACGAGAAGACAACAACGTCATTTAAATATACCAAACAAATTTGCCACTTCAAGCCTGCCAGGAGAGTGTCCATTACTCGTTGAAATGTGGCTGGTGCGGAGCAGAGGCCAAATTACATAACTTTGAACTCAAAAAGGCCGTCTGGTTTGATGAATGCGGTCTTCTCGCGATCGCTTTCGTCGACCACATATTGCCAATATCTGCTCTTCAGGTCCATCGATGAGAAGTACCTTGCATTGCAGAGCCGGTCGAGAGTGCCGTCGATGCGGGTAAGAGGGTAGACATTCTTCTTAGTTATGCTATTCAAGCGGCGGTAATCAACGCAGAAGCGACCGCCCAGGAACTGTTCAACGGCTGGATTACGTCATCACGCCGCATTTCCTCAACTTCATCGCGTATGCCCTGGCGTTCTCGCGGCGATACACGATAGGGCCTTTGGCGCAGTGGTCAGGCGTGTTAGTCAGTTATCATGCGGTGCTTGGCCAGTGGTGTTTGTCGTACCTTCGAACTAAAGCCATGCTAGAATTCAAAACTGATGCAATGCACGGAATTAATTGATGTATTTTTAACTGGTCAGTGTTTTTTGCAGATCATAAGTTTAGGATGGGTAATTACGGCACGAACATTGTTGGCATTGCAAACGCCGTCGCGTACACTATGAGTGGTTTGCAGCCGAAGCATAGTGCGCCATTTTTCTCGTCTGGCCGGTCAGGAGGTGGCTAACCTCTGCGCTAGTTTCAATTGGAGGCGCCTAACCGCTCTCGTTTTCAATCGAACGTAAGTCCGAAGTCAAGGTGGAGACTAGCCGAATCTACTGAATTTCTGCACCGTTGCACTTGCCACTCAGGAAGGTTGTTCTCCAGGCAACCTGCATGTTCGTCTGTTTCAGCAGCGATTCTATACTTTGCTTAAGTTCTAAACACCTGGGCTTCATGGCGAGCTCTGTCAAGAGGATCGTCTGAAATATCAAGACGGCTTCGGCACGCCGTCGACGAGCTTGTTCCAGCAACCAGCTTTATGGTGTCCCGCGGAGAGTCATATGTTTTTCCCTTCATCTGCCACTATCTGGCGATTAGTCACTTGGTAGGATGAGGAGAAACGACGGAGCGAGTTTTCGGCGAGAGGGGGAGGCGAGAGGCGCAGCTGTGACGAGTGACATGGTAGAATATCATTGTCGCTGCTAGGTCCTTCGTTTCATGGCTACAGAATGTCCTGGTTTTCAAATGAGAAGTTGGATCTCTTTGGCCCA
Organism: Amblyomma maculatum; assembly: GCF_055883805.1. Taxonomy (NCBI): domain Eukaryota; kingdom Metazoa; phylum Arthropoda; class Arachnida; order Ixodida; family Ixodidae; genus Amblyomma; species Amblyomma maculatum. Next base: position 105,808,764 of record NC_139352.1, read on the forward strand.
GTAGGCTTTTGAACTAGTATTTTCAGAAGGGAAACGGAGATAAGATCCGGCAGTCCTTTTGTCGAAGTCTCAATGCTGAATGTAATGTTTACAATATTCACGAACTAACAGCAATGTATTCAAAATGTTTTCCGATGATTTTGCGATGCAGCTCGTCTGGGCTTTTGTCTTTTCTCTGCTTGGGGAGTTTGGCGGCTTTATAGGGTTCTGGTATCATTCCGGATATATATATTTTCTTGAAATATCAGTGCAATGTGAGCTCATTCAGAAGAGCAAGCATTTCTTAGAGTATTTCGTCGGTCCCTGGTACAGTGCGTTTGCCGGCCTATACTACTTAATGTGCTCAATACACCCACTGCCATACACAATGCATAGGGGTCTCCACTGCTGCAGCCATGGAGGAAGGAAAGAACTTAGGAGAGGCCCTGACGTCATTTTTTGAAGCGGACGGGCGCGGCGCGACCGGACGCTGCAACGTCTCTCCTCCTCCTTTACCCTCTGCATTCTCTTTCTCCGCGACGCTAACGTACCTAGGGACCTTAGCAACGCTGTTTCTAGTGACCCAAGTTTTCATAGCAACAGCGTCGCTGTTGCTAATGGCCCGACTTGGCTAACCCTACATTTTAACGTCACTTCCGCCACTCTTTCTCCAAAGCATTGGGAATGGCAAGGGCCTCTCCTAGGTTGTTTCCTTCCTCCATGGCTGCAGCCCATGACGTGGGATCGGGAAGTAGTAGTGCCGTCGCTCTTCGGTGTACGCGAAAAGCAAGGTGCCGTATTGCTGTGCTATGTCAGGGAACATTAAAGTATCCAAGGGGTAAAACTTTTCCGCAGCCCTCCGCAGCTGTTTCTCTGATAGACAGGGCACTTCGGACATAACCTCTAAAACCCTTAGCCATTAAATAAATTGCGGTTAAAAATTGTAAAGTTATTTCGTGCGGTCACTTGTTCGTAATTTTTTGTTCACTTATTTTCCTGAACTTGGAAAAGAATGTGTCTGGCGTGCGAAACAAGTTTTCAGCCAAATATCCTCCCCGCATTTCCACGTTTCGCTGAGCTCATTCGTGACGAAGGGGTTATAAAAGTTGCAATTGCGAATGAAGAGTACTTGCCATGTAGCTTTTGAGTCTGTTTCCAAAATGTTTAGATGTGAGTAAGGTGTTCATTCTGTTTATATAACTCTTCCCGACGTTTTTGCAATTGTGGGGAGTGACTTCCCTGTTACTTGGCTCTTGCTTTTTTGACTGATAAGATGCTAGTGCTTACTTTCCAGTAATATATCTGGATTATATCTCATTTCTCTTTTTTCTTTATTTGCCTAAATGTACCACACAACATGTTTTTACAGTAAAACTCCCCTATACTACTGGTTACCTAAACGTGGAGCCGCAATCTCTTAAACGGTGAACATTTGAATCGGCTCATCGAATCTGAGACTGCAAGAACACACCAAAAAAAGTCGGCGACATTGCTACAGGCGGACAGTTAGCCGCACATTGTAAAACGTGTCACCGTGAGAGACAGTTTTATCCTTTGTTCGGCCAAACGATTGCTTTGGATCGAAAACACGCCGGCCTGACTAAGGAGATTGCGGAAGCGTCACTGAGAGCACGGTCAGGGGATTAATGCGTTAGAAAACCGTCGATGGTTCCATCAAAAACAGAGCTGGGTTGCTTAGCTTAACCGGCCCGTGAATATGCCGTACCTTCTTTTCTTTATTATATATATATATATATATATATATATATATATATATATATATATATATAGATATATATATATATATATATATATATATATATTGTAGTGAACTCTGCGAAAATATTATGAAGACGAAGATGAACCAGGCGAGGATATCACGATCACAAGGAGAAGAACGACGAAGTGCCGCTGCGCTGCTCGAGCTCGCTTGTGGAGGCCTAGACTGGCTGTGCTCTTGTGTGGTTCTCTGTGAAACTTGGAGAGGGCTATTACCCCTTTTAAAGGACAGTAAACACCCCCTTTCACTTGGTGGAGGTCAGGATTTCCTGCCGCCCTGGAGCTTCGCAGCCGCACACTACCGACAACAGCCATGACCGATGCTACCACTCCTAGTCCAACCGCCTCCTCGTCCCCCGTCTTCTGCGCTGGAGCTTTGCGCCAACGGGACCCTCCAATCTTCAGTGGAACCGGCGACCACGACGTGGAAGATTGGCTATCATCATATGAGCGGGTCAGTACGCACAACAAATGGGACGACGGTCTCAAATTAAATAACGTGATATTCTACCTAACGGACGTTGCGAACCTGTGGTTCCGCAACCACGAGGCCGATATCTCCTCGTGGTCTGCTTTCAAGACCACTTTTTCCGATATCTTCGGCAGGCCTGCAGTGCGCAAGCTGCGCGCTGAGCAACGCTTGCGCCGCCGTGCACAGCTACCCGGCGAAAATTTTACGAGTTATATTGAAGATGTTGTAGACCTGTGCAAGCGCGTGGACGCTTCAATGACAGAACATGCCAAGATTGGTCATATTTTACAAGGAATCGACGATGACGCGTGCCAGATGCTTCTGGCCAGAAACCCAGCAACCGTGGTCGACGTCATCAGCGCATGCCAAAACTTTGAGGAATTACGCAAGCGCCGTCAAATCACTCGTTCTTCGCTTTCACACCAGGAGCCTCTTGCAGCTTTAACAGCTGACGCAGAACAGTCCCCCTTGTTGCAACAAATCAAGCAGTTCGTTCGAGAAGAAGTTGCCCGTCAACTGTCCCTCGTTCCCCATCGTACTGACGCTTCCTCTCCTTTGGCGCCAAAGTTGCAGCAAGTCATCCGCGACCAAGTCGCAGAAGCACTTCCCACGCTCCCGGAAGCTCCTGCCGTTGCTCCCTTGACATACGTCGGAGCACCACTACAATATAGCCAACCATCTGTCCCAGCCCCTTTGACCTACGCGGCAGTGGCTGCGCGGCCTCCGCCTGAGCCGTTACCACCCGTGCAGCCTGTCCTACGCCATGCACCGCTTCCTCAAACGGCTCCGCTTCATCCTGCGACTCCGCGCTATTACAACCCGTGGCGCACTTCTGACAATCGCCCAATTTGTTACTACTGTGGTTGCCCTGGACACGTGGCCCGTCGGTGCCGTCGCCGCATGGCTGCGCGTCCCGAGCCTGCGTCTTCGGAGTATTCCCCACAGCTGCTTCGTTCTGCACCGTCTTCGCCTGCATACGCCGCCGAACAGCGTTCGTACACGACCCAACGTTCTCCTTCTCCACGTCGCAGGTCACTGTCACCAATGCGCCGGCGACCACCCCCTGCTGATGAGGGAAACTAAGTTCCGCGGTTCATGAGGCGAGAACTGCGTGCTCTGCGAAAAGCTCAAGGCCTCATATTTTGCCCACGAACGTTATAGCAATCTCTATCGATGGTCTGTCTGTACATGCGCTGGTCGATACAGGTGCTGCAGTGTCTGTCATTCATGAGCGACTTTGCCGACGATTACGAAAAGTTACAACGCCATTTAACGGTTTGTCGCTCCGCACTGCCAGCGAAGAGAGGATTGCACCTTTAGCAGCATGTACAGCGCGTGTCGTCATTGAAGGTCTTTTGTACAGTGTAGAGTTCGTAGTTTTGTCGTCTTGTTCTCACGATGTGATCCTTGGATGGGACTTCTTGTCCAAAAATAACGCCGTGATCGATTGCGCCCGAGCTGAAGTGGAATTTTCTGCACTGTGCGACGTACTGCACGACGACAACCGTTCAGTGTTTCCTCAAAAGCTCGCCATCGCTGAAGATGTCGACGTAGCTCCAGAAGCTTGTGCCCTTGTGCCTCTTTCGTGTCCTGCCGTGTCAGCCGTTAGTGTTCTATTTACGCCGTCTGCATCCTTCATCTACCGCAAGCACCTGCCACTGCCGTCTGCTGTTCTCGATGTTCACGGTGGCTTCACGAAGCTACTCATCTACAATCCGTCTCCGCGCCCGAATACTTTACTACGTGGGGAATCTCCCGGTTCTATTGAACCAGCCCACCTTCTCTCTGACCTGGAGGCCTCCGAGACCAACCGTGGTAACTACATCGATGCTCTGCAGTCCGATCCGACGCCTGATTCGTTGCCAGAAGACTTCTTCCGAACTGCCATCGATGACGCCCTTCCTTCCACCTACCGGACGCAGCTTGTGGCCCTTTTACAGACGTTTCGCTCCGCGTTCGACGCCGCCCACACACCTCTCGGCCGCACTTCCACAGTCGCGCATAACATTCAGACCGGCTCTAACACGCCTTTTCGACAGCGCCCCTATCGTGTGTCAGCGGCAGAGCGTCGCGTGATCAATGAGCAAGTTGAGGACATGCTAAAACGTGGTGTGATCCGTCCATCTCAAAGCCCCTGGTCTTCACCAGTGGTACTAGTAAAGAAGAAAGATGGCTCAGTTCGCTTTTGTGTTGACTACCGGCGCCTGAACAAAATTACCCACAAGGACAATTACCCCCTGCCGCGTATAGACGACGCTCTTGATTGCCTCCAAGGTGCCGAGTACTTTTCCTCTCTTGATTTACGTTCCGGGTACTGGCAAGTACCAATGGCCGCCTGTGACAGAGAGAAGACCGCATTTGTGACCCCGGATGGCCTCTATGAATTTAATGTAATGCCCTTCGGTTTGTGCAACGCGCCCGCCACATTCGAGAGGATGATGGATAACATCTTGCGGAAGTTCAAGTGGCACATCTGCCTCTGCTACCTGGACGACATTGTTGTCTTTTCCACCGACTTCGCCACGCACCTAGAGCGCTTGCGGCAAGTTTTGGTTTGTCTTACTGACGCCGGCCTACAACTAAATCTTAAGAAGTGTCACTTCGGTGCCCGGGAGTTGACCATTTTGGGGCACATCGTCTCTAAGGAAGGTGTTCGCCCTGATCCGGCCAAGCTGCGCGCAGTGGCGGAGTTTCCTAAGCCGGTCTCGCTCAAGCAACTTCGAAGCTTCATTGGTCTATGCTCCTATTTTCGGCGCTTCGTGCGGAATTTCGCTTCTATAATTGCACCCCTTACGAAGCTACTCGGGGGAAACAGTGACTTAACTGCGTGGTCGGTCGAGTGCGACGAAGCGTTCACCACATTGCGCCGTCTTTTGACTTCGCCACCAGTCCTTCGCCACTACGACCCCACAGCACCTACCGAGGTCCATACTGATGCGAGTGGCGTTGGCCTCGGTATTGGCTCAACGGAAAAATGGCTTTCAAGAATACGTCGTCGCGTACGCGAGTCGCGTCCTCTCCAAAGCTGAATGCAACTACTCAGTTACGGAGAAGGAGTGTTTGGCCATTGTGTGGGCACTAACCAAATTCCGACCCTACCTGTATGGTCGCCAGTTTGACGTCGTCACGGACCACCACGCGTTATGTTGGCTGTCCTCTCTTAAAGACCCGTCCGGCCGCCTCGCACGATGGGCTCTCCGCCTTCAGGAATTTGACATCCGCGTTATATATCGATCTGGCCGTAAACACATGGACGCCGACGCTCTGTCTCGTTCTCCCCTAACCATCGCACCTATTTGCTCCTCGGCGGCTGATCCCGTCCTCTCGTCTCTAACACTCGCTGATATGCCTGCGGAGCAGCGAAAAGACCCGTGGCTCGCATCTCTTATCGACATCGTGTCCGCTTCTCCAAACGCTGCGCCTTCTCGGACTTTACGCCGTCAAGCACCACACTTTGCCCTACGAGACGGTCTTCTCTACCGCCGCAATTATATGCCTGATGGTCGACGGTGGCTTCTCGTCATTCCCCGCCATTTACGACAAGAAATTTGCGCCTCTTTCCATGCCGACCCTCAGTGTGCCCATCCTGGTGTAGTGAAGACGTTTCAGAGAATTTCTCAACGCTACTATTGGCGCGGCATGTACGGTTATATTCGCAAATACGTCCGCTCCTGCATCGACTGTCAGCGCCGCAAGTCACCAACACCTCGTGCTTCTGGCCCCTTACAACCACTTCCATGCCCGGCCCGCCCTTTTGACCGCATTGGCGTTGACCTTTACGGGCCACTTCCCTGCACGGTCTCTGGGAACCGGTGGATTATCGTCGGCATCGACCACCTCACCCGGTATGCCGAGACCGCCGCTTTACCCGCCGCTACTGCCCGTGAAGTTGCCCTATTCTTACTACATCATTTTATTCTTCGCCACGGCGCTCCGCGAGAGCTGCTGAGTGACCGAGGACGCGTCTTCCTTTCCAACGTCGTTGAAGCTCTACTGGCCGAATGTCGCATCATACATCGGACCACAACAGCCTACCACCCTCAAACTAACGGGCTGACTGAGCGCTTCAATCGTACTCTTGGAGATATGCTCACAATGTACGTTGCCGCTGATCAGACCAACTGGGACGCTGTTCTTCCTTTCGTGACGTACGCATACAATACCGCCACGCAGTCAACCACTGGATTTAGCCCTTTCTTCCTGCTTTATGGGCATGAGGCATCGTCCACGATGGACACTATTTTACCATATCGTCCTGACTCCTCCGAGTGGACACTCCTTTCAGACGTTGCCAAACATGCGGAAGAATGCCGCCAGTTAGCCCGCAGTTTAACATCGGAATCGCAAGACCGCCAAAAATATCGTCACGACAAAGATCAGACGCCACACGTTTTCCCTACAGGATCCCTTGTTTGGCTCTGGGTTCCTGCCACCCATCCGGGATTGTCATCAAAATTTCGAACCGAGTACCATGGCCCCTACCGCATTGTTCGCCAAACCTCCCCTGTGAATTACATCGTGGAGCCACTCACTCCCTCTTCAGACATGCGTCATCGCGGCTGCGAAACTGTGCACGTGAGCCGCCTCAAAACATACTACGATCCGCTCCTCTTGCCCTCACCCTAAGTCGCCAGGATGGCTCCTCTTCGCTCCGGGGGAAATTGTAGTGAACTGTGCGAAAATATTATGAAGACGAAGATGAACCAGGCGAGGATATCACGACCACAAGGAGAAGAACGACGAAGTGCCGCTGCGCTGCTCGAGCTCGCTTGTGGAGGCCTAGACTGGCTGTGCTCTTGTGTGGTTCTCTGTGAAACTTGGAGAGGGCTATTACCCCTTTTAAAGGACAGTAAACACCCCCTTTCAATATATATATATTGAAATGTGGATTTAATAGTTGGTTTGAACGTCTAGCGCTGTCAGTAATGCGGGCACAGCAGGGTCGAACTGCCAGCCGCAGTGCACAGCTTCAGCACGAGAGATGGGCGCTGGAGACCAGCGATGGTGATGGCGATGCCGCAGCGTTTTCTCTTCCTTGTCTTCTTTACATTATATATATACATATACATAGGTTGGAAGAGCACCGGACGCGATATTCGGTTCCCACCATCGGCACGTTGTTTTTCTTTCTACTTTGTGTTTATTTATCTTTCCCCTAAACAGATTACACTACTAATTTATGTGATTAACGAAGTAAAAATAAAAAAAAAAATAAGACATAATGTACAATCCCCAAACTGGCCACCCTGTATAGGCAGGACTCCAAGGACCTTAAAAATTACAGACCAATCAGCTTACTGTCTGTCACGTCTAAGGTATTTACTAAGGTAATCGCTAATAGAATCAGGACACCTTAGACTGCAATCAAGCAAAGGATCAAGCAGAGTTTCGGAAACGGTACTCTACTATTGATCATATCTATACATCAATCAGGTGATAGAAAAATGCTCGGAATATAACCAACCCTTATACATAGCACTCATTGATTACGAAAAAGCATTTGACTCAGTTGAAACCTCGGTGGTGATGCAGGCATTGCGAAATCAGGGGGTAGACGGGCCGTACGTGAAAGTGCTGGAAGATATACCGGGTGTCCCAGCTAACCTGAACCAAGGGTTACAAAATAATATAATTAAGGTAGGGCAGTGAAACCAATTGCATACAACTGCCAGCCTATTTGCGCACTACAGGCAATTTTTTGTTTGGCAATTACTTAATTAGCTAATTATGTTAATTTCCCTAATTTATTAAATATCGGCTTTAGACCGAAAATGTGTATTGGAAAGTTGTAGAGCACCTTCAGAAACCCCCATTCCATTAATTGCTATAAAGAAAGTCTCACGTGTTTCTTTTTTTCCGGGCTCAGAAGAAAGCCCGCGAAATGCAAATAATACCACGTGACTAGCGCATTTGTGCGCCGCGATTGTGGTGCTCTCAGTCGTGGTTTGAGGGAACGAAATCAGCTGCGGCAGTGACCCCATGGTCCCGTTGCAGCGGCAGGCAGAAATGTTGGCAATGGTTCGAGCGAGATCGAGCTCGCCCGTCTCCACCGCGATTTTGGCCAGGCCTGCGCACCGCAGCAGCCTACATCACGACAGGCGGATGGCGATAAAGAACCGGCAAATGAAGATGCAGCGCTAATTTTAGTCAAGTCACATGATGTCATTTCGCCCCTTTACCCAAGCCTGCATGCGCAGATTCAGTGGCTGATAACTTATCGCTCATCCGTTTGTCGTGACGTTCGCTGATGAGAGAGAAGGTGATGCAAAGGCCTTGTTAGAATGTCCGTGGTGTCGGCTCGCCGCTCTCGCTGCTACTGCACCGCCACGTGGGCCGGCTGTCTGACGCAGGCGAAGAAGCCATCGCAGGCATATCGGCCTGCCACTTTAACGGGGCCTAGAAGATACGGCCGCAGCTAGTTTAGTTCGCTCAAACCATGACTGAGAGCACCACAATCGCGTCGCACAAATGCACTAGTCACGTGGTATTATTTGTATTTCGCGGGCTTTCTTCTGAGCCCGGAAAAAAAGATACACGTGAGACTTTCTTTATCGCAAATAATTAAATGGGGGTTTCTGGAGGTGCTCTACAACTTTCCAATTCACATGTCTGTTCTAAGATGAATATTTCATAAATTAGAAAAATTAACATAATTAGCTGATTAAGTAATTGCAAAACAAAAAATTTCCTGTAGTGCGCAAGGCAACTGCCAGTTGTATGCAGCTAGTTTTATTGACCTACCTAAAATATATTATTTTGTAACCCTTGGTTCAAGTTAGCTGGGACACCCGGTATATAGTGGCTGCACAGCAACCATAGTTCTGCATAAAGAAAGTAACAAAATTCCGATAAAGAAAGGTGTTAGGCAAGGAGACACAATCTCCCTAGTGCTATTCACAGCTTGCTAAGAGGAAGTATTCAGAGACTTGGAATGGGAGCAGTTGGGGACAATGGTAGATGGAGAATACCACATGTCGTTACGCTGGGACTAAGCCGACCCGGCCTTCACTTGGTAGCGTGCAGAGACTCCGGGTTGATGAAGAATTGAATCTTCGAAGTTGGTAAAATATATACAAGCAGGTTTAATGGCACTTTGAGAAAAGTTATTTACATGAAAAAAAAAAGAGTATATCAGCAAAATGGCAAGCGTTAAGACTTCATAGCGAGAAGCGTCTGCATGAGCCGTTTACCCGGGGCTCAGAGCTTCATTTCGTGCTCTGCAACGTCCTTAAATCCCCCTATGTAAAGCCCCTCTCTGAAGTGAAGATGCTGACCAGTCAGTTCCAGGGCACACCCCTCAGATATCGGCAACCAATCGATCCCATCACTGCACTGATGGTCTGATGCGCTGACTGGTCCAGTATTGTTTCGTCGGGCGTGGTCACTTGCTGGCGGGTAGAGCTTGGGAACGGCGAGGAGGTAAGTTTCGATTCTTCTGCAAAGATTCGCTATGTTGGCTCCGGCAAGTGGATTTCCTTCTCAGAAACCCACGTGTACGTGCGCGCCACGAATACTGCTCCCAGCATTGTCCCTTTCCGGCAATTGCAACTTTTTCTTGCATTCAGGGGAAATTCTCTAATGGCCGTATTTCTCATGCTCCTTTCTTCTCCTGTACGTCAGCGGACGTGTCACTCCGATCGTCTACTTTGGACCATAGGCATTCCTCACTTGACAATAGCGCCTCTCGACGGGAAGGGTGAACAGTTGAACAAAAGCACTTCCGGTTATTTCTCGCAGGGCGACGTTTCTTTGTATTTTTTCTTGACGTTCCCTTGACAGCGCCAACTTGGCAGTTGCAGGGTCAGGACAAAGCAAAGCATGCTCACACAAAAAGATTCATGGGAACAGGCTCACTTAGAGCCCTTGCACCAAAAGCACATATCAATACCATGTCCACAGACGCACAATAGTGCGCGCAAGTGCGGACCATGCACGGCCACAACACTCAGTAATCTGCGATTTGCTGATGGCATTGCCTTTCTAAGCAACTCAGGGGATGAAATACAAATAATGATTGATGACCTAAACAGGAAAAGTAGGAAGGTAGGCTTGAAAATTAATATGCAGAAGACTAAGGTAATGTTCAACAGCCTCGGGAAGCAACAGCAGCTTACATTAGGTAGCGAAGTACTAACTTGCCTTGTACTATCACTGCCTTGTCGTGGCGGAGGGGCTTGCGAAACTCGATGAAGTCGTGATCTCTGCTGTGTAGGGCCACCCAAGATAGACAGGTCACGGCAGAGAGTTCTGACAAAATGTGATTCACTGGAGAAGGTAATGGCAACCCACTCCAGTATTTCTTGCCAAGAAAACCCTATGGCCAGTCACAATACCATTAATGATATGGCGCCGGAAGATGAGCCCCCCAGGTTGGAAGGCGTCCCACATGTTACTGGGGATGAACAAAGGGCAATTCCTAGTAGCTCCAGGACGAATGAAGCGGCTGGGATAAAGCCAAAAGGACGCTCAGTTGTGGATGTGCCGGGAAGCGACCGGAAAGTCCGATGTTGAAAGGAGATATATCACATAGCAACATTGAATGTAAGATCTATGACTCAAGGTAAACTGGATGCCTTCAAGTGAGAAATGGACAGATTGAACATTGATATCTTGGGTATTAGCGAGCTCACGTGGACCGGAATGGGAGAATTTAACTCCGGCGGCCATTATATATTTTATTGTGGGCCCGGATCCAAAAGAAGGAATAGGGTCGCTCTCATAGTAAACAGAAGAATGGGCAAAGCAGTGCTAGCGTACAACCCCAAAAATGCCGAATGATTTCACTTCGGATCCAAGGTCACCCTTTCAGCATAAACGTTATGCAAGTCTATGCACCAAACACTACTGATGAAGAAGCTGACGTTGAGAGATTTTATGCGGACCTGCAATGCCTTTTAGACCACACTCCATCATCAGACGTCGTGTTTCTCATAGGAGAGTGGAATTCTAAGGTCGGGAGTGAATGTTTAGGAATTACAGGCAAATTCGGTCTTGGTGAGCCAAATGAAGCTAGCCAGAGGCTGGTAGAGTTTTGTCAAGAAAACAACCTGACCATAGCGAATACTTATTTTCAACAGCACAAGAGGAGCCTGTACACATGGACTTCAACGGACGGTCTGTACAGGAATCAGATCGAGTATATCCTTTGCCGGCAGAGATGCAGAAGCGCTGTACAAGCAGTAAAAACAATGCCTGGGGCCGATTGTGGCACCGATCATCAGCGTCTTGTTGCCAAAATTAGGCTTCGACTGAGGAAAACGCAGAAAACTAGAAGGCCTTTCAGGTATGATGTGGATCAAATTCCATCAGAATATACTGTGGAAGTGAGGAATTGATTTCAAGAATTAGATCTGGAAGAGAGAGAGCCTGAAGAGATGTGGACTGATGTTCGTGATATAATACAAGAAGTTGCTACTAAGGTAGTTCCAAAGCAAAAGAAATGCAGGAAAGCAAACTGGTTATCTGAAGAGGCTTTGCAAATAGCTGAGGAAAGGAGGATGGCAAACGTTATGGGGGAAAGAGAAAGATACAAGGTTCTCAATGCAGATTTTCAGAAAATAGCAATTAGAGATAAGAATGCTCTCCTAAACATACTGTGCCAAGCAGTTGAGGACAACAGCTAATTAATGAACACCAGAGCTCTGAATGAGACAATCAAAGATATCAAATGAAGCTTCTGTGCTAAGATGGGCGCGATAAAGGACAAACGAGGCAGGGACCTCACTGAAGCCTCAGAGATAAAGAAGAGGTGGCAGGAATATACGGAAGAACTGTACAAGAAGGACCAGGATGTGCAAACCCAACATAAGGCGGTTGTGATTACTGATCTCGAGGCGGGCATCCTGAAGAGTGAGGTTGAATGGGCCTTAGCCAGCCTTGCTAAGAACAAAGCTAGGGGAAATGATGGCATTCCAGCTGAGTTGCTTAAAAACCTCAACCATGACGACGCTGTTAATGTTCTGTATACATTATGTCAGCAAATTTGGACAACCCTGCAGTGGCCACAGGATTGGAGGAGGTCAGTTTACATCCCTATTCTAAAGAAAGGCAGTGCCATAGATTGTTCCAACTACCGCACGATCGCACTTATTTCGCATGCTAGCAAGGTGATCTTGAAAATTCTCCAAGGTAGGCTGCAGCACTATGTAGATCGGGAGCTTCCGGACGTGCAAGCTGGGTTTCGCAAGGGCCGAGGAACTAGATAACACATTGCCAATCTTCGCTTGATTATGAAAAAGCAAGAGAGTTTCAGAAACCCATCTACTTCTGCTTTATTGATTATGCGAATACGTTTGACTCCGTAGATCACAGCAGATTGTGGCAAGCTCTCCAAGATATGGGAGTTCCAATTCACCTCAGCTGTCTCCTCAGGAACCTGTACGAAGGGCACGAGGCCACAGTCAGAACTGGGCATGGCCTTACTGATTGGTTTCCGATTGAGGAAGGAGTGAGGCAAGGCTGCATACTGCCGCCCTGCCTATTTAACCTATATGCAGAGTGCATGATGAGGAAGGCCGGTCTGGACGAGTCTTCAGCTGGAGTGAAGATTGCTGAAAAACGTATCAACAACCTTAGATATGCGGATGATACCACTTTAATTGCAGAAAGTGAAGTGGAACTCAAGAAACTTCTGATGCGTGTACAAGAAGAGAGTGAGAAATTTGGGCTTAAACTGAACATTAAAAAGACAGTGATCATGTCGTCTTGCCTTATCAAGTCCTGGAGCATCAAGGGACAAGAAGTGGAAGCTGTGACAGATTTTCTCTTCTTGGGCTCCAATATTTCCCCGGATAGAGACTGCAGCCATGAAGTTAGGAGACGCCTGCTTCTGGGAAAGAGAGCCATGGTTAGCATTGACCGCCTAGTAAAGAGTAGAGACATTATTCTGCCAACCAGTGATCCGTATAACTCGTGCTATGGTCTTTCCAGTTGTGATGTATGAATGCGAGAGTTGGACTGTGAAGAAGGCTGACCGGCGAAGAATTGACGCGATTGAATTGTGGTGCTGGCGGAGACTCCTGAGAGTTTCTTGGACTGCCAGAAGATCAAATAAGTCGATATTGTCGACCATAAACCCTGACTGCTCATTGGAGGGTCAAATTCTAAAGTTAAAGCTCAGCTACTTTGGTCATCTGATGAGAAGGGAGGAGTCGCTGGAGAAAGATTTGATGTTGGGAAAGGTTGAGGGTCGCCGGAGAAGGGGTAGGCAGCGAACGCGATGGTTAGATGGCATCGTCGAGACGCTGCAGATGAAGTTTTCTGATGTTAGGATGATAGTGAGAGACCGGAAAGCATGGCGTGACATGGTCCATAGGGTCACGAAGAGTCGGACACGACTGAACGACTGAACTGAACTGAGCAAAGTACTGCAAGTAGTAGGCGATTATGTCTACTTAGGACAGGTAGTATCCGCAGATCCGGACCAGGAAAATGAAATAACAAGAATAAGATTGGGATGGAGCGCATTTGGCAAGCACTCGCAGATTATGACTAGCAGCGTACCGGTATCGCTCAAGACGAAAGTATACAACAGTTGCATCTTGCCTGTACTCACCTATGGGGCTGAAACGTAGAGGCTAACCAAGAGAGTTCTACTTAAGTTGAGGACAACCCTGAGGGCTATGGAACGAAAAATGGTAGGGGTAACATTAAGAGATAGAAAGCGTGCAGAGTGGGTCAGAGAAATAACTGAAGTTACCGACATTCTAGTAGAAATTAAGAAGAAATGGACATGGGCAGGACATGTAGTGCGAAGAGAGGATAACCGATGGTCGCTGAGAATAAACTGGATTCCAAGGGAAGGAAAGCGTAGCAGCGGGCGGCTGAAAGTTAGGTGGGCGGTCGAGATTAAGAAGTTTGCAGGTGTCAAGTGGATGCAGCTAGCACAGGACCGGGTTAAGTGCAGAAATATGGGAGAGGCCTTCGCCCTGCAGTGGGTATAATCAGGCTGATGATGATGATGATGATATATAAGGCTCGACAATTCTCAGTCCCGCTGTGGCTTATCCCAGGTAACTCTTGCGAGGATACTGGCGAGTGGGGGCACTGTGGCGTTATCATCGGTGATTCGCAGTGCGGATAGAAACTCACCGAGTTCAGGCTTCTCTGTCGCCATCTATATGTAGAACGTTATCAAGCTATTCGGCAAGTCAATTTTCGCACCGTGCTCGCGTAGAAAGTCGATTCCCAGGATAACGTCGCGAGAGCATTCGCGCAGAACGAAAAAAGTGGCAACGAACGCGCAGCCACATATTGTGACTCGGGCGGTACACATACCACGGTGTGCGACGTGACCTCCGGCCGTACGTATGTGGGAACCATTCCACGACATTGTCACTTTTTCAGGGCTATTGCCAGTCGTCCACTAAGAATAGAGCAATCCGCCCCGGTGTCGATTAATGCGCTAACTTCCTGTGTGTCGACGAGATGGAGATCCGGTCTTTTGTAGAGCCCGCTATGTCGAAAGTGGTTTACTCGGTGGGGCGGAGGGAGCTGTTTGGTGATGCGGTGATCTGTTTCGAAGGAGTGCAGCCGGTGCGGAGACAGGCGATGTTCTACGATGTGGCGGTCAGTTCCAGTGCCGTTCAGGCAGTGCGACGGCGAGAGATGTTCGGGGTTGAGGCGGTGCACTTCGGAGTAATTTCTTTGCTTGGATGATGAATGCTGATCGGTGATACGCTGGTTGTCGGGGCGATACGATCGAGAATGCGTTGAAAGCTTTTCGGCGAATCGGTGCTCGGCGGCCTCGCCTGCAAAGGCCGCAGGAGCTAGTTTTCCCACGTGGTACAGTGGCATAAAGAGATCCGGAAGGCGATGAGCGACGAGGCGACGGTGACCGCGATTGGAGGCGTGGCGTAGATGGTGGAAGGGCTTGACGGGTGACGTACTCGGCAATTTCATGTGACCCTTTACCAGGTCGTGGACGAGGGCTGTCGGGGAAAACTCGCGGAATCCCAGTTCATGGTAAGGGCACCGCCAGTAGAGGTGACCGTCTTCGCCACAGTGGTAGTAGAGAGGCCGCCGTCGATCTCGAGTGCGCCAAATATTACATTTCCATGGCGGCAGGCGCCGCTCCTCCCAGTAGGGTGCCAGTTGAGCAGCATGCACCGCAACCATCGCAAGAGTGTATGTCGGTGTAGAATAAAGTGGACAGGATGGCGCAGCATGTCCGCATAGGTCACCGGCTGAACGGGTGCCGGTAAGCTGACCGTTGTGCCCTGAGGGCGCTCTGGACTTCGCTCATTATGCTACTCACGGAATCCACAGGAGAGGAAAAATATCTTTGAAGCTTCTGGATGTCCTAGCGGACCACGGAGCGGATTAGTTCACGTGGAGCGCTTGGATTGTTCGGAGGATCACAGTTAATTTGGTTCAAGGTGACACTGGGACCGTTGGACGGGCGTATTGGATGGGTCGCTGCTGCAGCATTTTTCTATAAGGATGGCGTCAGTCAGAAACACTACGACGGTGGTAAATGGGTTCCTGATGTGTCCGCAAAAAAACTGGCTTTTCACACCACGCATCCGGTGCCGCAGTTTCTTGTCTTCAGGCATGAAATGATGTCTGACAGCAGAGATGCGTTACATTCTAGACGTACATTGCGACTCCCTCGTTTGGGAGTTGGATGCGCTATTTCAGAACCCACTCTGCCTTCTCCTGGTGGTCGCTGCTAGCATAAGTGCTCATAAGCTTATTTCGGAAGCCCGGCTAGGTGGAACGTGTGGCCTCGCGATTCTCGAACCATGTCTAGGCCTCGTCCTCAAGGCTGAAATAAACGTTACGGAGTTTCGCCAGGTTGTCCCTGTTGTTAAATGCGGCGACCAATTTGAACTGAGCGAGCCAGTCTTCGGCATCTTGAAATTGGTCACCCGGGAGGCGAGGCGCCTGCAGTGTGACGTAAGCGGGAGCAGCAGGAGTACTCACGGTATGAGTTGAGAGTTACGTTGCCATATCTGCTGGAGTGGTTTGCACGGGCGTTTCCTCAAGAGGAAAGGCCTCGGATGACAAACCACGAAGTCTATGGCTTGTATGATGCACGGGAGTGGTCACGAGAGGTAGGTGGGTCGCGTTGTCTGCCCAAGGAGGAAGCATTGAGGGCAACTCCACTAGTGTCACGACCCGAAGTGCTTCAGACGCGCGGACAGAGAGCGACGAGCAGGCACACCCACGAAATGTTCTCCAAGCTTTCCCGCAGCGTTCTTCGATCAAGGTCCGGCGCGAGTGCTCTCCTTGCGCTAACCAACACTTTGTCGTCGTTGCGTCCCAGCCCAGAAGCCGCGCGGTGCTAAGCACATGACAATAATAATCTGGTGGTATTCTCGATGCTAAGCTAGAATTAAAGTACTTAGGTGCAGTTTCTTTGTTTTTGCACTTAAATGCGATCTTGTATATACTAGAGATATTCATTTCTTTTAGTGCATCTAGAAGATTTTGTTGAGGCGTGTATTATAAGTTGTTTAGAAAAGGACACAGAAACAGTGTTCAAAGATTGATGAGGATTGATTGATTTGGGTGCCTCAAAAAGCTGTGATATCGAAAGTTTGGATACCGATTATGTGAGAGGATTCCTACAAAAAAACATTGTTTGCTAGCATGTGTGCTTTGCATTAGTGACATATGCTGCAATGTCGTTCATTGTTGCATAATGAAGATTGTTCAAGTGGAACATTTTTAGGTTGTTCACCATCGATAACATAAATTTGTAAAAACGTCTCCTGTGTAGCAGCGAGAACAGAATGATAGCGTAACTTTAAAGACACAATTAGAGATAATAGCCTTATTTCCAAAAGTTCACTTGGCTGACAACGCGACGCTTAAGTACGAAACGAACCACCAGAAGGGAAGGCAAAATTTGGAAGGTAAGAAACCCGCCCGAATGGCACATTATAAATAAGACTTAGCTCCTAATCACCAACAATTTAAGAACCTGACCTTTTTTTTGAGTGTAAGTGACATTGCGCTCAGATATCCTATTCCTACACGAGTATTCTTGACCGCCTCGATTATCTTTCGAACATACTGGTATTGCGTCGAACCACAATCTCACTTTGTTAAACAAAGGCACACCTAGCTTGGTCCCACGAGTTGTAGACACAATTCCGCATGTAGAGCCGTGAAGCCAAGAGCGCCTTTGTCAGCATCCTTTACATTCTTGTTGTATTCTCTAAGTCTGGAGTTTATGTATCTGACCTGATATCCAATATATTCAACTCTACACGACAGTGGCTCGCTATATACAGCATTCTCACAGCAGGTGACAAAGTGGTTCTTGTGGCGGATCGTGCACGATATTTCGCTTTGCTATTGTGGGGGCTTAGTTGGTTACAAAACATCAAGCGCTTCAGTGGAGCCGCGAACATGTGGATGCCAACGGGCTTTCTAAGTATTTGCTTAAGCAGTCGGGTGACAGCAATTTTCTTGAGTGTAGTAGCATTTATGATGTGGTAATTTTTGGTTTTTCGTTCCGAAATTTTCATGTTTGTGCTTGCGCTTGTGTTAGTACTTCACCGTGTTATATTCAACAAAATAAGCAGTTTCAATTCAGCGCTCTTGTCTGTGTGCTTTTGTCTACCATAGTCTGTTCATGCTAATAAACAAGGTATCATGAACCAACTAGCCCAGCAAGCAACCATTTGTGATATTTGAATTTTCGTCGAGACATGATTGCCAGTTCTATCTTTGCGCATCTGCTTCGAATGGCGTCAGTCAGCTCACAGAAAAGAAATATCTAAAAAAATGTCATATGTTTCGTCGGCGGCGGCTGCCACAACGCACGGCACCCAACATGAGTTGCCCATATTGCCCACGCCAGCTGTACACGTGGACCATAGCAAAAAGCTGTTTATGATAGAATAATTACCCACACGAAGTTAATCGTCGCCGTCCGAAAAACACAAAAACAAAGCGGCCAGTAGAAGACTTGAACTTTATAAAAAAAGGATATGAAAGCGAAAGAAGGGGGAGGACATGAAATGAATGCCGATGATTTCTACAAAGTGCTGTGAGTGCGGAGGTGCTCTCAATGGGTAGCCGTCGCCAAAGTGGTGTGCTCTATTTGCCGAGGGGCCTTATAGATCCAAAAACCCCCTATTGCCCGAACCGGAGTGCCCGGACAGGGCTCATGACTTCACAAACCACACCAGACATCTGCTTTAGCATATAGATGATCCCTGCGTGGGAAACGTGCTGTATTGCCACGAGTGTCACGTGAGACATTGAAGCTGAAAGCTGGCTCTCAAATTTGAGACCTATAAGGACCCACCTACCTTTTTAGTTGCAATAACGTTGGCGACAAAACCATAAACTGCAAAAAAAATTTACAGCAAATTTTTTTCTGCTGCCTCCAAAACTACAGACCTTAACTAAATGCTATTTTCGACCTGTTCGAGTAAGTTTACCTAAATAAAAGCTGTTGTAGAGAATGCCGACTATTCCACAAGATCTTAATATAAAGAAATTGCAACGGAATGCCCGATCAAGTGCATTTTCAAATTGAATGAAAAATTTTTCTACCTGCGCATTGTCTAATGACTTCATAATTTCAATTTTGATATACGCAAGCTCCATCACTCTGCACAATGAATGCCGGAACCCATACTGACCTTAACAAAAACTGCTTCATTCTACGCACTCAAAAATAAAATTTCCATTGCCTTAGTGGAAGTTCAGTTGTCACTTAGCGCTGTGTTTGTCATTTTATGTTTTCTCTCTTGTGTCGTTTATCGCGCAGTAGACATGAAACATCGTCACTAACTCGCCAAACAACTGAACTTGACTAACAAGAAAGTAATTGACCACTAAGTCTTCACACAAAGATTGTGTACGCATATGTTGAAAGCCATCACTGTGATTCTCCACTCATTTGCAATTTCTCCTGTCTTGAAGCTTTTACAATAAATAGTGAAAAGGCATTTGGCGCACCACTCAGCATATCTGTAGAAGAAGGCGTTACAGATTTCGTACAGTCCAGATGATGTTTCCTCCTGTGATTGTGTACGCATATGTCGGAAGCCATCACTGCGATCCTCCAATCGTTTGCAATTTCTCCTGTCTTCAAGCTTTTACAACAAATAGTGAAATGGCATTTGGCGCACCACTCAGCATATCTGTAGAAGTTGTTATATTTCGTCCAGTCCAGATAATTTTTCCTCCTTGTGATTGTGTGCGCATATGTCGAAAGCCATCACTGTGATCCCTCAATCGTTTGAAATTTCTCGTGTCTTGAAGCTTTTAGAACAAATAGTGAAAATGCATTTGGCGCATCCCTCAGCATATCTGTAGAAGAAGGCGTTTCAGATTTCACTCAGTCCAGATGATCTTTCCTCCTTGTGTTTGCGTTCGCATATGTCGAAAGCCATCATTGTGATTCTCCAATTGTTTGCAATTTCTCCTGTTTTGAAGCTTTTACAACAAATAGTGAAAAGGCATTTGGCGCACCACTCAGCATATCTGTAGAAGAAGGCGTTATAGATTTCGTCAAGTCCAGATGATTTTTACTCCTTGTGATTGTGTACGCATGTCTAGTTTTGTACGTAACAAGTATAACAATGACAGGTGGGCTGGTTGGTGACTGGTATTAATCATAAAACTGCGCAAAAAGACAAGGAAAAGTGCCCTAGGTTCTGTTGCCTTCTTCTCTGTCCCTTGCCTTTTTTGCGGGGTTTCATGATGCATTCCAATTGTGTGTAAGAGAACTTAATTTTCAATTCCACTGAACGTTTCATCTGAAATTATTTGTTTTAAATCTATTAGACTTTATCGTCCCAAAGCCATTCAGCCTATTTTAAACACCATATTGGGAGGCACACGAGCACCTCACTTTACGCCTCCATCGAGCAATGTCCGCCGCCGCTGGAATTTGATCCTGCATCGAACATTCCAACCTGTCAGGCGTCCATACCACTCCGCCATGGAGAAAAGCTCCATTTGACGGAAGGTGCTCTAGTTGAAAGCTCTTAATAAATTGACCATGACGCGTGCTAGTACGAAGTAGCACACCCCCAGGAAGAAATAATGTCCGCACATGGAGGCTGTCAGCTGCCACCTGCCAATGGAACACATTTCATTTCCCGCCGTAATTGTGTTAAAGGCGAAGCAGAAATCAGACAAAGAACGAAACAAAAAAAGTTTTTCGGAAACACGCGGAATTGAACCCTGCTCCTTCACAGCGCAAGACAAGCAGGCTACAACTCCGCCACAGAACTATTTTTTACTGTCTACTCAGACAATAATTCAAACAATACAGACACTGCTAAACCACGCCAGTACAGGCAGGTCTGGCGTAGCTAAATTGTTTTCAATCTAACTAACTCTTCAACAACCGCAATCCATTGCGGCTGCTCTGTTTGGGCGCGATACAACTCTGCCGCACATGTTACAGTCTCAATAAAATTTTCACGGGCACAACGAACAACGATGTCTGCATGTCTCACCGCCATCCTTGTCCTCCACAAACTGGATGCCCAGGAGCGTGAACATATCATATGGTATGTCATTTTAGCTCTTTGCAGTTAGAAACCTAACTCCTTCTGAAGCGTTCGCTGCAAAATGTCTCCCAGAAAATTATCGGGTCCCAGAATTCAATAAAAACATTTTCAATGGTTTCTGTTTTTTTTTAACAAAAGGCAATTAACTGTCCAGTGAACAAACATTTTTTTCTCGGAGCCATGTTTTAACGGAAAAGTGTTAGTGTGCCTCCCTTTTTGTCCGTGTTTAGCTTGCGCTGTTCCCCCTTGCGATGAACCAACTAGCCCTCAACGTTTTGTTCAATGCCAAAATAAGTGTGACACAATTTGCCTAACAAACAAATTTGATAGCCCAAGTCCACTATCGCGAACAGATGTAAACAGATTTGTGCGACTAACCTTCTCCCAGCTTGAGCCCCAAATAAACACCGCAAAGTGTATCTTAATTTTTTATACATTCGCTCGTGACATAAAAAGTATTGCAATTCATACTAAATGTTTGCGATAAGGAATGCATTACAGGCTGTAGCCGCGCGAGAAACCCCGACCCTGCCATAATGCAGTCTTTTTGTTCAAACTAGCAATTTCTGCTTTGAAATATTCGTTATTTTCTTTGTCTATGATGCATCTGTCTGAATAAAGTTGGACCTAACGTATGCATATCTTAGCTATTATCAGCTAATGTTCGGGTAAACCATTAGCAACAAACCAATCACGGAAGTAATATTCAAGCAAATAGCAAAAAACATTTTACGCGTTGCTCAACTGCGATGCGGCGCTCACTTGAAAATTCCTTCGGTCATACGGCGCTCCCATGACAAATGGCGTGAGCTTTCGATCGTCTTCAAAGCATTGGAGTTTAAATGCTTTCGCATTCAAATCTTAAAAACGAAACTTGAGCAACTTCCAAATGTTTATGAGAAAGGCATAAGTTCCACGACGACATTCACATCGCGGAACCCTTTTAACAAGTTGTTCCATGTCTTGAAGGTTCGAGAAGGAGCTCATCATTATTATGTTTATATCTTGTCCATGTTGATTAAGTCGGTACTACACGCCACTTCAGTCTACAATATTGCATTTTTGACAGGACAAGAGAAGCCAATCGACGACATTAGACCGCATGTTATGAAAGCTGGCCATGCCTCTGGCATTTCTGACTTTCTCACTTTAGCCAGTAATGCGATCTCAAGGCTGAGTAAAGTTTCCTATCACAGATAAAACCACAAGAACATTAAACCAGTTCGCAGTTTCAGAGCGGCATCACCATGGCAGAAAGTGATTGCGGATGCTCTGTATACAGAGCTCGCTCCTTATAACTAGCGTTACGTGAATTAACACCAAACACGTCTTCGGCTACATGTTTTCATAGTGTGAAGTGCTCAGCCAGCGCTTTCTTCTTCGTGAGACTACATACACGCAATTTATTTACCAGTTCAAACTTATACGTGTGTGGCACATTCTTTAATGATACTAAAAACGATAACTTCAAAAACCTCAATGTCGTGGATGACTTCACAACGAGCGAACATTAGGAAACCTTTATCTGCAGTTTCGGCATTAGGACTGTGCCACGTCAAGTTCCAGTTCTCTTTCTGCCAAAATGTTTTACTGAACAATCTAAATTACCGAGTTCTCAGAAAGGCACAACTGCCACCTGCTATTTATGGACACTTGGTATATTGTCACGTAGTGGTGACGAGGTCGATGACACAAATGAAGGGTCGATGATTGCACTAAAAAAACTCTTTATTTGGGCTGACTTGCGCCCGCAAAAGAACTAAGCAACTCGGCGGCGGCGATAGAAACAAACGTGCTCGTCGATCGTCGAACAAAGAATACCCGTCACACTCGGCAACGCTCAATTTAAAGGCTGCACAGAACAATCTAGATAATGTCGCAAGCAGCTACCAGCACGGGCTGGAACATTGTGGAAAGACACCCGAGTGGCCGGAACCTTCGAGACAGATCTCGGTGCATCTTGTGCTACAACAACACTGATAAAGGTGTGACTCGCGGCATCAAGCATTAACAAACAAAGATTACGGAACTGATACGCGGTCCAGAATCAGAGTGATAAGCCTGTATGCCGGCGGCTGTTAAAAAACAACAAATACTGTTTTAAAGTTTCGCGGCATTATGGAAGCCATTTCTGGTTGTCTACGTGGCGGTTCCCATATTTAGCAATTAAATTACCGCTCTTACAATTCGACATTCTACAGTGCGTGCTGCATCACTGGATCAGTGGTTAGTGAAATCAACAGCAGTATTCAGGGATGGCGCATTGTGTCCCGACAGCGGTTGTCGCTTTTCAATAAAATGGAAATGCAAGGCGCCTGTGTGCTGTGTACAGTGAATGCACTATGGAGATACCCAGATTATCGTAACTTCTGGTGTCCTCCATTGCGCGTCACTAAGCCTAGAAAGCTGGACTAGTTTGTTATTAGTAGAATTCGAATAAATTTTTCCAGCAACAAAAAACACAGAGAAGAAGGTCGAGGAGATGGAACGAATGCCCGCTTCAACTAATGTCTATATTAAACAACTGTGGCGATGTACAAAGGGGCACAAAGAGAAAAGCGTGTTCAGCAATCAGATCATCATCACTATCAGCCTAAACATACGCACTGCAAGACGAAGGCCTTTACGAAGCTAAGACGAGGAATAACCAGCTCCCACAGCGTTCGGGTTCAAACTATTTTTTTTGTTGCGCTGCTTGCGCTTAGGCGCCTAGTGCTAATCTCTTCCTTGTCCAGCGCCGTGCCGTGGCTTAGAATAAGCGGCGGGGGGAGTTGCAGGGCTCACCCCTTAGAGCGAAAGCCACGAGATCTGTCCATGCAGCGGACGAGTTTGGCGGCAGAGTCTGCAGATTCGAAGCGAGAGTCAGTGGAGGCGTGACGGTTGGAGGAACGATAATTTCAGCCTGTCAGCAGACACATCTTAACCACCGTTGATGTCTAAGGTGAATGTGATCGTCGCACGCTGGAGCACTCGGAACGCTCTGTCGCAGGCAGGTGTTAGCGGAGGACGGACATGATCACGACGAACGAAAACATGGCGGTAGGTGTCCAGATCTTGACTCACAAACACGGATTGAGGGTGACGACTAGAAGGGATGACCGGAGGGATGTGTCGAAATGTGTCCCGGAGATAGAGTTGAGCCTCATCGATGATGCTAAAGTGATGAATAAAAAATTGGACAAAGGCAAAATCAGATGTATGCGCTAAGGGACAAGGCGGGCAATGTCATCACGAATATGGACAGAATAGTCGAAGTAGCCAAGGAGTTCAATATTGATCAATACAGTAGCCAAAGAAGTCGTGACAATAATAAGATTGGCGTTACGGAAATGCAGTGAGACGTCCTGCCAGTGACGCAGGACAAAGTTAGGAAAGCATTTCAAAACTATGAAGGAAAGCAGCTGGAGAGGATCAGGTAGCTATAGATGTTTTGAAGGGCGGCGGATGTCGTGCTAGAAAAGCTGGCCACCCTGTATACACAGTGCCTGATGACATGGACGGGACCGCAACTATGGAAAACAACGCAAATATTATCTTAGCTCATAAGAAAAGGGATGCTGAGGACTTGAAAAATTACAAATTAATCAGCTTACTGTCTGTTACGTATAAGGTATTTACCAAGGTAATCTAAAACAAATCAGCACAACTTTAGACTGCCACCAAGCAAAAGATCAAGCAGGTTTTTGGAAAGGGTACTCTTTTATCGATCATGTCTATACCATCAACCAGGTGATAGAAAATGCTTGGGATATAAGCAGCCCTTATACATAGACCCCATTGTATATGAAAAAGCATTTGACTCATTAGAACTATTTGTGGTCATACAGGCATTACTAAATCAGGGTGTAGGTGAGCTATATGTGAAAGCACTGGAAGATGTCTAGAGTGGCTGGATACGAACCATAGTTCTGCATAAAGAAACTGAGAAAATTCCTATAAAGAAAGGTGTGAGGCAAGGGGACACGATTTCACCAGTACTATTCCCAGATTCACCAGATAAAGAATTCAGATACTTCACCGGCAGCCACGAGGACGAGGACGGCGTTTTGGGTAAGTCGCTGGAGAAACAATCACGCAGTAAACTGTCCGACCCCGATGGGGAGTCTCCAAGCAGCTGTCGCATGTGACGGAGAAAATGCGACGGACGGCTATCACCGAGTTCTGTAGCGGTGAGGAGCTGCAGTAGTCGGCTGCCCTCGGACGCTGATTCGCGGTCAAAGAGAGCCGCCTTCAATGTGTCGAAAGGCCGGGTCACGTCCGATGACGCAAGAATGTCCGCTAATTCCTCAGCGACGTCAGGAGGCGGGGAGGACACGAGATAGAGGAACTCGGTCTCCTGGCTGGTGATACGCAGCAAGTGGAAATGCCGCGTCAGCCTGGAGTAGCCAGGTCTTACGGCTGTTGGGCAAAATTAGTTGCAGGTTGACTGGAATAAACGCGGCCAACGAAGCCGCGTTAATCCGAGCACCCTGGGTCGGGTCACCGGCTGTAGAAGTGATGAAAGAGCCAGCGGAACTCATGTAGGAGGGCAGGGATGCGTGGTAGATGCCGAGTCACCAAATATGTCGGAGCTAAGAGAGGAATAAACAGCTCCGACAGCGTTTGGGTTCTAACTGTTATTTAATTGTGCTGTTCGTGCTGAGGCGCCTTGTGCAGAACTATTATTTGCCAGTGCTGTGCCATGGCTTGCGATAAGCGGCACAAGGGGCGCTACAGCCTCGCCTAAATTCCTCACTTAACCCAGAACTCCATTTGACCCCTACGAAATTCTTACCTCATCCGCCTGCCAAACTTTCTGCCGCCTCCTGCAACGCTTTCCTTCTCTTGGAATACAGTTTGTTACCCTAAGACCATCGGGTATCCTCTCATCGCACTACATGTCCCGCCCATGCCCATTCTTCTTGATTTTCACGCTAGAATATCCGTGAGGTATTAACTTCACCCACTTTCCACGCTTCCTATCTCCTAATGTTTAGTTCAGTTCAGTCGTTCAGTCGTGTCAGACTCTTCGTGACCCTATGGACCATATCATGCCACGCTTTCCGGTCTCTCACAATCTTGCTAAATTCACATAACTTCATCTGCAGCGCCTCGAGGATGCCATCTAACCACCGCGTTCGCTGCCTACCCCTTCTCCGGTGACCCTAAACCTTTCCCAACATCTATTCATTCTCCAGCGACTCCTCTCTTCTCATCAGATGACCAAAGTAGCTGATCTTTAACTTTAGAATTTGTCCCTCCAATGAGCAGTCACGGTTTCTGGTCAACAATATCGACTGCTTTGATCTTCTAGCAATCCAAGGAGCTCTCAAGAGTCTCTGCCAGCACCACAATTCAAACGCGTCAATTCTTCGGCGGTCAGCCTTCTTCACAGTCCAACTCTCGCATCCATACATCACAACTGGAAAGACCATAGCATGAGTTATACGGATCTTGGTTGGCAGACTAATATCTCTGCTCTTTACTAGGTAGTCAAGGCTAGCCATGGCTCTCTTCCCCAGAAGCAGGCGCCTCCTAATAAAGTGCAAGAGGCCACTATCCGAACTGGGCATGGTCTTACCGATTGGTTTTCGATTGAGAAAGGAGTGAGACAAGGCTGTATACTGTCGCCCTGCCTATTTAACCTATATGCTGAGTGCATCACGAGTAAGGCCGGTCTGGATGAGTCTTTAGCAGGAATGAAGATTGCTGGAAAACGTATCAACTACCTTAGATATGCGGATGATACCACTTTAGTGGCAGGAAGTGAAGAGGAACTCGAGACGCCTGATGCGCGTACAAGAAGAGAGTGAGAAGTTTGGGCATAAACTGAACATAAAAAAACAAAGATCTCCTAATATTACCCCTACCATTTTTCGTTCCACAGCCCTCTGCGTTGTCCTCAACTTAAGTAGAACCCTCTTGGTTAGCCTCGACTTTTCAGCCCCATAGGTGAGTACAGGTAAAATTCAACTGTTGTACACTTTCCTCTTGAGCAATACAGTAAATTGCTTCTCAATCTCCAAGCTCTTGTCAAATGCGACCCACCCCAATCTTATTCTCCTGGTTATTTCCCTTTCTTGGTACAAATCTGTGCTAACTATACCTGTCCTAAGTAGACATATTCGCCAACTACTTTCAGATCTTCGCTACATAATGTAAACTCCGGTTCCTTCCCAAATTGGCTCCTTTCCTAGTGTCTAAATTTAACTTAGTCTTCTGCTTATTAATTTTCAATCCTATCTTTCAACTTTTCCTGTTACTTAGCAAGGCAATGTCATCAGCAAGTCACCGATTGTTGAGCCATTCTCAATGTACGATTTTCCTTGAATGGTTCCTTCCAAGTCTATGAATACTGTATCTGAGGAAGCTAGCACTAGGTGAAGTTGCGTCTCCTTGCCTGACACCTTTCTTTACAGGAACTTTTTTTACTTCTTTTACGCGAACTATGGTCGCGGTGCAGTTACTATATATATATCTTCCAGTGCTTTCACGTACGGCTATCTAAACCGTGATTCCGCAATGCCTGCATGGCCGCAATTGCTTTTACTGAATGAAATGATTTTTTTCTGTCACTTGGTTGATGGTATGGATATGATAGATAGTGAAGTACCCTTTCCAAAAATCTGCGTGACCTTTTGCTTGATTGCAGTCTAAGGTTGCCCTGATTCTACCAGCGATTACCTTAATAATACTTTCTACGTAGCCGATAGTAAGCTGATTGGTCTACATTTTCAGGTCTTCAGCATCCCCTTTATTATGAATAAAAAATTGTTTGCGTCTTGCCATGTTTCCCTTACCGTCGATGACACCGGGCACAGCGTATAGAGGGTGGCCAGTTTTCCGAACATGATATCCTCCCGTCCTTGAACAAATCTAATTTACCTGAGCGTCTCCAGCCGCTTTCTTTTCCACCGCTTTCTTGAATCTTTCTTCGTCACTGGCGGAACGTCTCACTGCTTTTCCTACTCCCAGTCTCATCAGTGTAGTACTCCCCGGCTACTTTGAGTACCTTGTCCGTAATCGTGATGTCGTTGCCCACCTTGTCCTTCAGCACATAGATCTAATTTTGCCTATACCCAATTTCTTCTTCACCCCTTTAAGACTTCCCTCATTCCTCAAAGCATACTCAATGTTGCTTATGTTATACTTTCTTAGATCGTGTAATTTGCGCTTATTTATTAGCTTTGATATCTCTGCCAATTCTATCTGGTCGGTTTGACTGGCAGCTTTTATACTTTGGCGTTTGTTAATCAAATCTTTCGACCTCTTAGACAGGTGACCACAATCCTCTCTAACTACACTACCGCCCTGCCTCTACAGCGCACTCAGCAACAATATTTCTGAAATTATTGTGCATTGCTTCTAGGCTAATTTCATTATTCTCGGTTGCAGCTGAATAACTATTCTGTATCGAGATCCTGCACTATTCTGCCCTCCCCATCACCATTTATTTCTTTTCGAAAGTGTCGAACGTGCATTTTCTCCTAGCTGATGCGAATCACTACGTTTTTCTCGTGAATCTGGCTTTTCTCTACACAAGCCAATTCTCTTGGGAAATAGCCTTCTCCAGGTGCCTCGTCTTCATAGCCTGTGTTGCTTTGAACCTTAAGCCCCATAATGCAAACCCTGCTGCAGTGTCTGCTGCTCTCGATATCTTGTGCCTTTCAAGCTATATTTGTATCGACTATTAATCCGACAGGAAGCGTTTGCCTACTCTCTATACAAATACTTCTGTAGGGGTGTGTTTATTTAGTCAACCCAGATGCATCAAGCCGCTCAGGATGCCCTCGCAGCTGAGCGTCAGGCGTAGCGAATCACCAGTACAGTGAACAACTTCTTCGTCCTCGAGTGTGCCAGCACGCTATACATGCCAGTGGTTATGACGAAGAAGATTACCCCGCTACATTTTCTCCCCGGGTAGAGCAGGAGCCATCCTGGAGACTTATGGAGCCAAAAGGACAGACGGTTCGTATTAAGGCTTGATTCAGTTCACATGAACTATTTCGCGTCCACGGCAAGGCAAGTCCGCAGTGGGCGTAACAGGCTCAACTACGTATAGTTGAGAGGAGAGGTTTGTTGGCAGACTAGGTACGGATCGTGATATCGAGCAAGAAGCTTCTTTGAAAGGCCGGCGGTTGTGCAGGGACCCAGAGCCACCCCAGGAAGTTAGGTGCATATGAAGAAGCCTCGCCGGTGTCAGGGTGGTGTTTTTGGTGCCACTGGTTTTTCGTTGTAAGCGAACAAGCGCGCTGACGGCATTCTTCTGCGTACTGGGCGGCGTCCGAGAGTGGCGTTCATTCAGAGACATCAGGGCGGTAGAAAAAAAGCGTGTCCATTGTACAGGTTGGCTCGCGCCCGTAAAGAAGAAAGAAGGGAGAGAATTCAGTTGGTGCTCTGTATTGCATTGTTGTGCGCGTAGGTTACGATGGGAAGAACCTGGTCCGAGTTGGAATGAGCGTCGTTGACGTATAGGGCCAAGCATGTCACTCAGAGTAAGGTTGAAGCGTTCTGTCCGGCCATTCGTCTGAGGGTGGTAAGAAATTGCGGTGCGGTGAATGATGCGGCATTCTTTCAGTAGGGCCTCAGGATCTTCGGACAAGAAAACGCGTCCGCGGTCGCTGAGTAGTTCCTTCGGAGTCCCGTGGCGAAGAATCAAGTTGTTGAGAAGAAACAAAGAAACGTCTGTTGCGGAGGCTGAGGGTAACGGTGATGTTTCAGTGTATCGAGTAAGATGGTCTACTGCCACGAGGATCAACCAATTTCCAGCGGAATTAGTAGGAAGAGGGCCATAGAGATCTATGCCAACGCGGTCAAATGGATGAGCAGGACAAGATAACGGGAGAAACGAGACAGGCGACTTCTGAGGAGATTTTCGGCGAAATGTGGTACAAAGCGGTACATTACTCGTCAGTAAAATCGCAGACGTAGGCGCATGTAGGTGTTCAATACGCCAACATGTGACGTATTGAAAATACTGTGGGTCATCATGGAACGCAGTGCAAATGTCGGCGCGGAAATGACGCGGGACGACTAGAAGCCATTTCCGTCTGTCAAGCAAATAATTGCGGCGTAGAGAAAACCGTCAGGAATGGAGAAGTGGTGGGCTTGCCGGACGACTGCTTCGGATGAATGACCGGGAGTAAGACTTGAAAGAAAATTTAAAAGTGCACTGATCCGCAGGTCTTTCCGCTGCTCGGTGGTCATGTCGACAGTGGCAAGAGCAGAGAAATCGTAAGCACAGACGTGGTCAGACGAGGAATCATTAGGCAATGGCGAGCGGGAAAGAGCGTTCGCGTCCGTATGCTTAAGACCTGATTGATAAATGACATGAATGGCGTACTCCTGGAGACGGAGAGCCTAGCAAGCATGTATACCGGATGGGTATTTCAGAGAGGCCAGCAAGCACATATAGTGGTGATCGGTCACGACATGAAACGGTGGGACATACACATATTGCCGAAATTTTTCGATGGCCAAAATAATGGCCATACTTTTTCTTTCTGTTACTGAATAATGCGACTCTGCTTTCGTTAATGTTCGGCTGGCATATGTCAAAAACATACTCGCTGAAACAAGGCTTTCTTTGGGTAAGGACGGCACCAAACCCAATACCGCTGGCGTCTGTGTGAATCTCCGTAGACGCAGTTGGACCAATGTGGCGTAGAATGGGAGGCGAAACCAAAAGGCGGCGTAAAGTGTCGAGGGCTTTATCGCAGGCCTGAGTCCAGGCGGAAAGGTCGGAGCTGCCGGAAGGAGATGAGTCAGAGGAGCAATGATAGAAGCGAAGTTCAAGATGAAACGTCGAAAGTAGGAGCAGAGGCCGATAAAGCTCCGGAGCTGCTTCAGGGAGGTTGGCTTCGGAAACTCTTCAACTGCGCGAAGTTTAGTGGGGTCGGGAAGAATGCCGTCCTTAAAAACTACATGCCCTAAAAGTTTGAATTTTCGAGCGGCAAATTGGCACTTCTTTAAATTCAACTGAAGCCCAGCGTCGGCGAGACACGTGAGTACATGCTTTATGCGGAGAAAGGGAGAAAAAAAGTCGGCAGGAAAAACTACAATGTCATCCAGATAACAAAGGCAGCTCTGACACTTGAGCCCACGGAGAGCAGCATCCATCAGGCGCTCAAACGTAGCCAGGGCATCGCAAAGGCCAAAGGGCATAACGTTGAACTCGTATAAGCCGTCCGGTATTATAAAGGCAGTTTTGGAGCGGCCATCGTCTGCCATCGGCACTTGCCAGCAGCAATAGCGCAAGTCCAAAGAGGAGAAATATTCAGCGCCATGTAAACAGTCCAAGGCATCGTCGATTTGTGGCAGCGGATAGACGTCTTTACGCGGGATCTTGTTTAGCCTACTTTAATCGACGCAAAACTAGATGGAACCATCTTTTTGGTGACCAAAACAACCGGAGAAGCCATGAACTGTTAGATGGCTGTATGACGCCCCGCCAAAGCATATCGTCCACGTTATCAGCAATGACTTGGCGCTCAGAGGTCGACATGCAATATGGATGCTGTCGAAAAGATGCCTTTGTACCAGTGTCGATTATGTGCGTAACGATAGACGTGCGACCGAGAGCAGTGTGAGGAAGGTCGAAGGCAGAAATGAAGCTCCTCTTTCGTTCAATAAACATTCAGTTGTTAGTCCAGCCTTGTCCTGTTTTCTTCTTCCCAGTATCTCGTCCTTTGGCTGGTTTAAAATGAACCGTTGCCAGCTCACCCAGTCGTCAACCTTGTTGAGTGAAGCTCCGTAGAAGGGCAGAGAGTTGATCGCGTTGCGTGGGTGGAAGATCTGCGTCAACAGCTTGTTGAAGAACATCGGGCAGTGTCAAAGCGGTCGCTATTTCGCAAGAGCTGAGAACATTTACGTCTAATGAAGTAGACGTGGCAGGAAGAGTATTTAAAAGCGCGGGATCAAGTTCTTCAATGCAACTGAGACACTCGCCGCGTAGCAGGGCGGACGGGCACAAAAATGAATTCGAGATGTACATTGCACTTGAGAACAGCAAATGGAAGTAGGAGGCAGGGATGGCGTGAAGCGGCATCGGAAGGTGTGAAGACAGTCGAAGTAGTAACACTTTCACATTAGAGTGGAACGAGGGCAGCAGAAAATAGAGGAATATCTGTGTCATTGGCCACAAAG
The DNA here is from genome assembly GCF_055883805.1 of Amblyomma maculatum. Classification (NCBI taxonomy): domain Eukaryota; kingdom Metazoa; phylum Arthropoda; class Arachnida; order Ixodida; family Ixodidae; genus Amblyomma; species Amblyomma maculatum. Next base: position 105,840,603 of record NC_139352.1, read on the forward strand.
AGTTTTGCAGACCGGTTAGGGACGTCACACAAGACAGTATAACAAACAGGAAAACAGGCAACTTCCGCGCGGGCGCAGGCGATAACGGCATGATGAGTGGAAAGGAAATAGCAGCCCAGGATGATGTCGTGTGAACAGTGAGCCAATGCAATAAGCTCGATGTGTATAAGACGAATTTGATGAGAACACAGGCCATGCACGCCGCTGAGGGATAAATGAGCTGGGGTGGGGCGGTGCGAAGCTCAGCGTCGGACAGTGCGGTGGTCACCTTGCGAAGCTGACGACAAAGAGGTTCACTGATGACGGATACGGCAGCGCCCGTGTCAACAAGAGTGTGTATTGCGACGCGTTGACAAACAATTGTAATATGTTAGCGGGAGAAGACGGAGGACATGAAAACTTTGAACCAAGCGCATTTCTTTCTCCAGAAACTGCGACTGTTAGTTTCCCTCAGCAGAGCCGGTAGAACATCGGAGAAGCGGGGACGGTGAATGGCGACGAGGGGAGGATGCTTGCCGAGTGGTGTATGTTTGATTGTTCCGAGATTCAAAGTCGAAACCGGGTTGAGCTCTCGCCGAGGGCTGGTCGGTGTCGTACGAGTAGTTCCAGGGGTCAGGGCTAGAAGGTGGAAGGCGTTGGTGGCAAAGGCGTGCTACATGGCCCGGCAGGCCGCAAGAGTAGCAGATTGACAGGCTGTCCGTAGTACGCCAAGGGTCCGTAGGGCGTTGGCGTAAATTTGGATTAGGGACATGGAATGCGGACCCAGGCAAAGGCGAAGAGTGGTTGGAAGGAGCGGCCTGGTAGGAAACAGGTGCGGTTGGCATTAGAGGCCTGGCCGACACTTAGGCATACATCAGTGGCGCCATTACTAGCGCCGGCACAGGGCTGGGCGCAAGCATAGGGCTGGGCGGCAGGACATCAGCGATGTGCTCTTTCACGACACTCCGTATGCTAGGGGCCAAAGATGGAGCCCTGTCAGGAACAAGGCGGCCAGTATATTGTAATTGAGGAACCAGGGATAGCTGGCGGGCGACCTCTTCTCGAAGGAAGGATTTGATCTGTTAATCAGAGGGCTGCCCTCTGATGGAGTAGAACAGCCCAGTGCTAGTGAAGAGATGGTATCGTCTTTAACATCGGACCGCCGGGTAGTACCATGCTGCCTACTAAGCTCGTCGTAGTTCTGGCAAAGTTTGATCACGTCACTGCCTGTAGCAGGATTTTTCACCCAGAGCATCTGACACGCGTCCTCATAGGTGCCTTTCAGGATGTTTCCGATCTTGGCCGCTTCGAATATAAGTGGGTCGACACGTTTGCACATTCCAACGATATCTTCTATATAAGTGGTGAACGATTCTTCGTCATGCTGAGTGCGCTCACGCAAGCATTGTTCTGCTCGGAGCTTGCGAACTGCAGGACGGACGAACACTTCCACAAAATTCTTCCTAAATGCAGATCAAGATGGGAGGTCTGCCTCATGGTTGCGAAACCTGAGGTTCGTCACGTCGGTCAGGTAAAAGATAACGGTACTTAGCTTGATAGTGTCATCCCATCTGTTGCAACTGCTGACATGCTCATACGCCGACAAAAAATCATCGATCTCTTGTTCGGCCGTGCCACTGAAGAGGCATGGATCACGCTGCCGTATTACTCCAGATCGCAGGACCGTGGTTGGGACGGGCGGCGATCTCGAGATGATCTCGTCCGGCATGTTGGAAGCAGAGGGAAATGTGCGGCTTTTAGTTCCAGGGTGGATGAGAACGTACCCGGCAGCATCTGTACCAATTGTTGGTGTGCGTTTATTCAGTCAACTCAGATGAATCCAGCCGCTCAGGATGCACTCGCAACGGAGCGTCAGGCGTAGCGGATCACCAGAGCAGCGACCAACTTCTTCGTCCTCAAGTGCGCCAGCACGCGATGCATGCCAGTGGTTATGACGGCGCCGCTTACCCCACTACGCCTCATAGAAAAAGCCTCAGCCTAATTTACAGAATGCCTGTGTGTAAGGACGAAAGACAAGCATGCCTGTCTTTCGTCCTCCCATATTAAACAGTAGGTTGATTGGACACCTGCGTTCATTCACCTCACTGTCTAATATTCTGTCATTTAAGTTTTTTCTAGTAAACTTTCAAATATATGCTCTGTGATTAGCCAGCCATAATTCATGTCCTCTGCTACTTATGAAGTCGATGCATCGCCTTTGTTAACTGATTTGCAGTTGGCATAATGATATACACAGTGGTGGCGACTTTGTTTTCATAAATTGTCCATTGTCAGCTGGGGCAACAGGTAAGGAGCACCAGACGAGGGAAGCATATTTAATATGGTCAAAACAAATATTTTATACAACGGTGGATAGCGGTGTAATATATCTCATTCTCATATGTATGAAACCTATTGCCTTGCGGATGCATATGTTTTTAGAACGATGGAATATGTTTCGTGCAAGCCAAATTCACTTGCCGAGAAGACGCTTTTCGGCAGCAGCTCTAGACTGATCTGGTGGCTCATTGAACAATGGCTATCTTGCTGCTCTGAGTAAATGGTCTCAAACCTTGAGTAGTGGGCCGGAAAATTTGGGTTACAACTCGACAGTGAAAAAAGAATTTTGATGAAAGTGAAACGCAACACTTAACAGAACTATGTAATGTCAGTGAAGCAAAATGGCACCTAGATTATCAAGAATATCCCGAGAACTCTACAATGCATTACATTATAGATTTAGGCCCTATAGAACTCCACTATACTGCAGAAAATATTATAATGTATGCGAATAAGCAGATTGTCGGTACATTTCATGGCCTGTGTGCAATGTGTGAGGTACTCCAAACTTTTGCGAGAATGAAAACGCTTCCTGGTGCTTGAGAATTAAGGGTTATATGACGCATTTACGAGAAGCGTGCAATGGGGGCAGGATTGAGATATATTTACTGGCTCCAAAAATAGTGTTCTCTAGAAGGACGGTAAATCGATTTTACCTTCGCCGCTATTCAAGACATTGTTTTTGTGTTTATTAAACTTTTTGTGGCTTGTTAAGACTGCAACAAGTGGCCAAGCTACTTAGTTTTTCTCAGCAGTTTCGGATTCTTGCTATCCTTGTTGCAAATTGTTTTACTGCAGACAGCGCTAAAATATGATTTACCTTGATTTTTCAATTATACCGCAGTGTGGGGCAGGTGTGAAGAAGGTGATACTCGTTGGCATAGCGGAAGACCACTTCTATGAAGGCTAGACTAAGCTCTAGACACTGCGGTGGAAGAATTTAATGGCAAGGTAGCAAACAGAGATTGGACAGGTGAAGAAGGCCAAGGTGCATTTATAGCGGCCCACATAGACGTGTTTTGGCGGCATATCTTGAGCCTTTCGAACGACCCTGTCGGAAAAGCTCATAATATGAGCCAGCAGTTGACGCTGGTTATCGAGACAGCTGCTTTTTTAACTTATACTTTTTCCATATTGATATGTTTGGTACTCTATGGCTCGAGGACATATATGAAGTTAACGGGTATCTTTATATTCTAAGGGGCAACCCAGCGGGAACGGCTCATAAGCGAATTTTGTTCAATTCAATTTTGCAATTTGTTTATTTCCCATGACTACATAGAGTGGGTCGAAAGAATAAAGCCAGATATTGTGGCCTGACATGCACCTAGGGCACTACATTGCAGCGCAGCAAGCAACATTCAAATGTCTTTAACAAGCAACATCTCGAACCCCAAACAATTCTAAATAAAAAACAACTGGCACAGAATTAAAAATAAAAAGGTGCGAAAATGAAACACAGAGAAAAAATAACAAAAAGCAATAAAAAAAACAATTCATAGACGAGCAGGTCTCTGGTTATTCAAAACAGGTCAACACTTTATGGAACGAAAAAAATAAAGATGCAAATAAAGCCTGGTGAAATCTAAAAAGCTCCACATTCATCCTGTATACCTTTGCGGCATGCTCGAGATATATCTATTTTTGCAGCATGAAATTCAAAAGACGAGGCATCGTGTTTGATAAGCTATATGTACTGTATATTGTGCGGCATTTGGAATATGCCACAGTTCACATGTCTGCTAGAGTGAAATTGTACATTTAGCGAAAGATGTGCCGTGTCACGCAAGTAACTGACATTTTGTTTTATATCCCTCTTATATTTTTCAGCCAGCCTAACATTATACATTTCGGTTAATTTTCTGGTATTGAATTGGCGGAATAAATCACATGTGTTAATATCAAAATCCGCGTTTAGTACTGCACGCAAAACTTTCTTCTGTAGAACGTAAATGTTTCTTATTAGTACCTGTAGTTGTTCCCTAAACTAAGTGCACATAGCTTACTTGGGAAATAAAGAGTGAATTGTACGGAAATTTAGCTTTGCATGGAGGTAAGTGACTAGCAACGCTTCGTGCAGGTGGCAATATTGAATATTTCAGGTGTAAAAATTATTTCGGTAATAACTGCAACTATTTTCCCTGCGTTTTCGTACTTCCCCAATGTATAACCTTTGTTTAAATGGGTGCTAACAACTGAATGTATATTGTTGTAAGTGTTCTCTAAATTTGCCTGCTGAATGGCTTAACAATAATATTCATAGAATAAAATTGATCTCACACATACCGTAAAAGAAAATTCACAAAGCTCCTGCCCAATTATATCAGATATATTCAAACTTGAAAATTCTAGTCGTTCTGAACACCCTGAGCTTCACCCTTAGAGGAGGGTAATGGTCGAGAACCATTTCAAACTTAGGTGAGAAGAAACATAATATACAAAGGATAATAAAGACATAAAAACCTTCACTGCTACTCTTATGGTGGAATACCCTTTTCCTCATTCCGAGGTTGTGAACACGAGCAGCAGCCGCGTATTGTTCTTTATTATAAAATTTATATTCATCTCTTTCCTCCAGACAAATGACTGATCCATATTTCACTCTACAGAACACCACACATGAAATGTTTCTTATCAGGTCTTATCTTTAATTGCTACTGGCTTCATTTTCTTGACATGCGTGTGTTTTATGTTATCAGCAAGCATACTCATTTTACAATGTAAAGCTGCAGCAGGTCTACGTTCAAGATAAAGCGATGTAATCGGGGTGAACTTTGAACTTGGGTTATTTTGCGTTGGAACATGGCTGTGAACTCGATTCCAGTAGTTACATGACGTTCGATAAGTGCGCACCTGACACTAATTTTGTCGTTTCTGGCGCCATATTTGTCTTGCTGGGTGCGCTTGCACTATCCCTTAATTATGTCGGGGTGCACAAAAGAGTGCGAATATAAGTCACTAATTATATTAGCCATCAAGAAAGGCATTACGTTCATAAAAAGGCATTCTAAGATAATATATCTCCCCTGTAAAAGGTACTCACGGACAAATTCTCGTTGTTAGGAAACCACTCAGCACATGTGCCATCTTTGTCTTTCTCTGAATTCCCAAAATACGCAATAGCTGTAGTTGCAGTAATAGATACAGTTTGGGACAGAAGGCTGTTTAGTCGAACTGCAAAGTCCTGCATAAAAAGAAATACAGGAAACAATCACGTTTGAGGCTTCATCAGGCATAAAGAAGATGTTAGGTAAATTGCTTCTTCATTCCCTTATTGCTTATTACAATCTGCCGTTTATTAACCGGCGACGGTTCTATGGAGTTTATTCTGCGACGACAAATTTCCCATAGCTTAGCATAACGACCGGCTTCAGTAAAGAAATTATTACACTAGAACGTTCAGTATTCCCTCTCACTGAAACATTTAGACTGAATTTGCAGTGGTATAAATTGTGGAATTTTAAAGCGGTACAGTCTCTGATGAAAGACTATTTGAAGTGATCGCAATCTGTACAGTCCCATCGCCAGCTCTGAGAGTTATGGGCGCTGACATCATGACGTCTTGTGCCTCGTGCCCCTCGCCGACTGCTTTCTAATATCTTTTGCTTCTCTTGGCGGATAGTATAAGAAGGTATTTTTCAAGCCTTGTCTGCTAGTTGTTTGCTGCAAGAGGCTGTACGTATCGATTTTTAAGGTGATATCCTTTAATGCCTCATCGTTGTCAGCAGGAATTGTCGGCAGAGGCTGTCGGAAGAAGGTGTCACGCTTTCGAGGGAGTTAGTTAAAAATAAATAAATAAACTTTGTCTCCACCGGCAATCGAACTTGCATCCTTTAGACTTGCAGTAGGGCTCTTTACCAACTGCACCAGGCTTAGTTGTTTTCTTTATTTCCTGTTACCACTGAAATTACTGTGAGGCAAAAACAAAGTACAATACGACGAAGAGCTCTAGCAAAATTCATGCTTCACAAAGTTTCAAAAACACTTTAGGTTACCAGCTCGCTCAAAACTGGCATCCATTCAGATATGTCAGTTTGGGCATGCCTCGGATAGTGAAAAGTTCATAATTCCCCTTGTCAACCGTGAGGATACCCGGATCACGCGAGTGACAGATACTGCACCTTTAGATTCCTGTAAACGAATTATAGAACGCCCGTGAAATTTGATGCGTTCGGTGCAATGCATGTTGTTTTCGACAAGGAGTGAATCATGTACCGTGACTAGTTATGATATCACCAGGCGATTCTTGCTTGGACGAAGCTCACTCCGCCGGGCGTCACAGCAAAAAGAAGCAGGCCCAGATGTCTAAGAGGCGTTAGTACAGGAGCCATCAGTGGTATTTCAAATTGATTTATAGCTTAGAAAATGCGCAGTATCTGTCACAACTCTTCGCTAACACAAGTACAATGACCTAAAGGAATGTTGGAAGGCGAGAGTGAAAGAAGAGAGGGAGATAGAGATGCCGTAGTCGAGGGTCACGATCAAATGCTTTATAACGACTTTCGCTTCATCGCATTTTAGTGGCCAAAAGTGCTCTCTAGAATTTTGTGCGGTTTCATGCCGAGATAATATTAATGACGAGTTTCGCTTCTTGCTATCTCAAGTTTAGAATTCATAAATATTCAATAAATTCTGTCTTATTGCACATTTTATCATCATCATGAAAGCGATAACGTTTCATTATATGTGTTCAGTGTTCACTGTTTACAGTTTCTAACTATTTTCAAGTAAAAAGCATGCCATTTTAAACCGTATAAAACAGAGGAAGGCTGATGGAAGCTACCCAATATATCAACCAATTCATACCCAATATATCAACCAATTCTTTCAGAACTGTGCAAGATAAAACCAGGTTCGATATTGTCCTGTCATAGTTTAAAGGCACCTTTTTATTATTTCAGAATCTTCACAGTCATTCCGCTATCATAAACTAAAAAAAAAAAACGTACTTGTCAAAGTATTAGAACGAATGGCCCACAACAGTTCAGTAACCATAAGCCTCTATAGTGGCCATGGGAGCAAAGCTACATCAAGGTTATATAGAGCATAGAGTGGACAACACGGCTGAGATACTTGCTTTGATTCTGCCTGTGCCACATTGTGGCCATCTAGAGCATATGCACAGACGAGGCACCGTATCAGTTTTGCTATGATGGCCGAACAAACGTGTTCACGCCGACGACAGTTACTGCGGCAATTTAGAATGTTGCCCACATCTGCATCGACATAATCGAGCCCACTCTACCTAAACGACCGGCGACGTCGGCAGCAATTTAGTGGGCATGGGAACAAGACTACAAATCGGATGACAGACTTGTTCCGCTTCTGCCTATTCTACATTACAACCGTCTCGAGCATAAGCACCGACGAGGTGCTTTATCTGTTTTCTTATGGTGGCCAATCAAACGTGCTGCAGGAAGACAAGCCACTGCGAAGTGACGTATGCTCCGCCGATATGCTGGATGCCACGCCGACGCCAATTACGGCTGCATGTCATGAATTGTTGACCACATCTGCCTCGACATCATGGAGCCGCTCTACTCAAACTACCGCGAGTCCGCAGCAGCTTAGAGGGCATGAGAACAACGCTACAATGCAGCTGACAGATTTGTTTCGCTTCTGCCTGTTCCATGTTAGTTACACATCTTTTAAAACCTCAAGTAATGCATTTCTCGTAGTGTTGCTGTTCTCACAACCCCATTTAATTATGTACATGAATGTTGCTGCGCGAAGAAACTGATGCTTTGTGGGGATGTAGAGCATAATCCTGGGCTGCGAAAAGTTCCTAGGGCTGCGAAAAGTTCCTACTCGGTTCTGGGCTGTCCCGACAGGGGCAGCAAAACGGGCTTAGGACTCCTTCATGAACTTAGGACCCGTTCTGCGAAAATTGGAAGGCCAGGAGCGTATATTTGTTTCACTGCAAGACCTCACAATCAATGAAAAGGAATTGAGTGGACAGATTGCGGACCTTTCGACACACCTTAATTTCCTTGCAGATAAGGCTGAGCTGCTGGATGCTCTTCGTGACGACTTTGGCGACAGTGAAAGAAAATGTTGAAAGAGAACTGGACAAAAGTGAAAAGCTTAAATACGTTGAAACAACTTAGAGGATAGGTCGCGCAGGATTTTAAATGTTTTTGAAATGTTTTAAATGCTTTTCAATACTTTTCAAATGTTCCAGACGTATCTACTGAATCAGAGGCTGAATCAACGAAAAAGGTGTGGCAAATCGTTCAAGAATAAATGTCTGTTTTTTTAATCTAAGTGGATATTGAGCACGCTCATAGAATCGGTACACCTGGACCTCAAATAACATGACCAATAGGTGTCAATGGTTCAAAACACAAAATTAGCAAACTAGTTCTTGATGCAAAGGCGAAACTAAAACATTCAGACGTCCCTAGCAGTGAAGACTTCTCTCAGGCCACCAGGCATGTGCAGAAACAAATTTGATTCGCAAAGCAAGCGGAGCATGAAAAATCATTCATCCGCCATTACAATAAGTTGATTCAGAAGAAAAAGTGCTATATGTACTGCCCTATAACTAATAACGTTCGGGAAAAAATTCAACGCGTGCTGTAGCCAACTCCCGCTCGTCTCCAAAATAGCTAGAGAAAAATCAGCCCCGTCCTACGCAAGCACTTCGCAACATTTCCGTTCTTTTCATTAATATAGGCAGTGTACTTTGAGCCGACATTATCATGTTAACAGAGACATTGCTAAATGAAATTTTCCACAAGTATAAAATATTTTCATCGCAAAAATGTGATCGCGTGTAAATCATTGTGACCGTCCTTTGGTCCGCGGCGGCGACACGTTTTTTGCTGCATCAGAAATTAAAGAATGCTTTGAAGTTAACCCTGCTACTACTCTGGAGAGCATTTGTGTAAAGATTAAAGTTAACTACAAAGCTATTCTTTTTTGTGCATGTTACCGCCCACCATCTCCAACCACTGGCTTTTGTAATGACCTCCTGGACATTCCTCACGTAATTCAAACAAGGTATCTTGATCGCCCAATATTTCTTTTCGGTGACTTCAATTTCCTACAATGAACTGGATAGATACTTAATTATTCAGTGATGGAGCATCAGATCCAGCAAGTGTGTTGGCTCTTTGCTCCTCCGTTTCATTATCACGAGTATTCACGCAGCAAACAAGGGTCACAGCTACAAGTTTAAACATACTGCCGCGATTGATTCTAATCTTTATTTGTTCTTTTTAGACAGCCGCCGGCATGCGGCCTTGTCATTGTGATTATGGTGCCAGGATCGATTCAGTCTTTTATTTCTGTCCGTGCTCCTTGTCGCGAGATGCTGCTTTATCATTTTGTTCGTCGCACGAGATGCGTCGGGAGCAATTTAGAAGATTCCTGCCACTTGTATGTGTTTCTGCAATGTTCCAGATTACACTAGTCACCGTCTGCGGCTTTATCCTGATGTTTGCTGCCGCCTTTAAATTGAGCATTGGCGCATGCGAAGAGCATTCTTTGTTAGACGACCGCCGAGCACGATTGTTGCTATCACCCCCACCAAAGGCTTAGTTCTTTTAAAGGCTCAAGTAAGCCATAAACAGCTTCCTCAGTACACTCCCAGACTCTTTTGTGTCATCGATCTTTCACCACCACGTGACATCTGGTTGATGTGTTGAGATCTGGTCTACCCCTTCAAACCTGCAGGTCATCGAACAAGTCGGGATGTAGCGACGGGCTACATCCCGAACACGGTGTTATGTCAGACCACGTTCGATTCCACACGATGGCTCCAAATTTGGCAATGGCAATGTCTACAGCACCGTTAGTCTTCGTGCTGCTCCGGGAACCCGTGATTTTTCAAGGACTGCCTACTGAAGAAGCGCAAGACTAGGTGGACGTGGGCTGGAACGACGCTTCGAAATATAGGCAAGTGCACATCGCTTTTTAAGCGCCTGCACGAAGCTGGTTTGAAAATGATGAGACTTCTTTGTAGGTCTGGGAGACTTTGAAAGCGATGTTTTTGACGACTTTCGCAAGTACCGCCAGAAAATAAAGAGCCCAGGCTCTCCTGCAGCCAAGAATTGAGCTCCAATGGGAGCTTATTCTTGATTGGAGGAGAGCCTGGTCTTTTTCTTTTTCGAATTCGGCCACTGTTGTCGGAGGATTCCAAGCAAGGTCTTCAAGAAGCAATTCCTTCTCACCTCTCATTAACAGATTGACTTCCTCCTCCTCCGTAATGTTTGGGTTAGCGCAGTGGAAGAGGCGCTCACACAAACCTTACGGAGGAGGAAGAAGTAAAACTGTTAATGGGAGGTGTAAAGGAATTGCTTTTTGCAGGCCTTGAAATCCGCCGCTAACAACGGCCGAATTCGAAAAGGAAGCGTCGTCCATTAAAAGGACTATTACATCCCGCATGTTCCAATGCAGTTGAATAATTGAAGCGGTCTATATCGAAGCTCCTACGACGGATCATCTACAGGCACAGACAGCCTGCGAGACCATATCCGCGAGGTCGTTCGGGAAGAGCTGCGCCGGCTGCTTCCGTCATTTATTCAACCTCAAGTAGCGACACTTTCGGATCTCGTCCGTGAAGAATTGCAGCAGGCGCTTGGGTACCCTAACTTGACGGATACAATGCAGCAACCTCAAGAAAATGAACAACGCCACGGCCGCACGCCCTGCTGCACCCACACGCGACCCACAAACCCTCCTTCTCGCGCGAAAAAACTGCACCCGAACGCTGCTACTTAGCATCGTCCCGCCAAACCTAAGAACTTCCTTCTAGCCCCAGGAACTGGGTCTCCAAGAGGTCTGCGAACAACCGCCCGCTATGCCTCGACTGCGATGAGGCCGGCCACATCCTACGCCACTGCCCATACAGACGCATCGGCCTCCGCGGCTTTGCCATCGACGCCATACGGCGTCGTCCTGGCGAACGACCACATGAAATCAACGACTACCTGTACAGGGCAGAGTACGGGTCTTCAGGCCACCCACCCCGCTCTTCGTCGCAGTAACGCTCGCCATTTGCACCGCCGGGCTGCAGTTACGTCAAAGGAAGGTCCCCTAGGTCGTGTAGGAGAAACTTAATGCAGCGACATTTGGAAGTAAGATTGCAAAATACAGAAAAATCGAAATTCCTCCGCCGCCTACGACGAGAGATTACGACACCACTTTCAACGACGACCCACCCTGTGAAGCCTACCTCGACGATGACGCGCCCAGCGTCCAAAGTGACACCGCCGCTACGTAAGACGACCACACAACCAGAGTTCAAGAAGACACCGCCGCCCAGCGAAGTAACAACGGTGTGCCCCGGCTGTGACCCCTATAAACGCCGCAGCCGAGGTGGTACACCAATGCGAGGGCGCTAAAAAGCGACCTTGAAGTTGCTGTTGATGGTCTCACAGTCACTTCTCTGTAGACACAGGAGCTGGCTATTCAGTCATGAGTAGCCCATTCGCCTCCCAGCTCAAAAACGTAACGACCAACTGGGTGGCCCGCTGATTCGCATCACTGGGGGTAACCTCATTACTTTGTCGGGGAGGTGCACTGCAACAGTAACCGTAAATGGGCGTACTTACCCCACGAACTTCGTGGTTAAGCATCCCTCTTAGCGAAACTTGATTTTCGGCATATAGTTCCTAAATACATACATGACGATAATCGCCCTCCGATCCAAGCTCATCGAGGTCTCGGCGAACGAAGTTATACTTGTGTCGGCCAGTTTGATCCAACACGTCACTTTAAACGTCCCTGACGGAGAATTGACCATGCCGCCCCGATCAAGCCTGGTAGCTTGCGTGCGTAGCGCAGGCACCGACACCGCTGAAATTGTCATGGAAGAAAAACCCCAGTTGCTCTTGGAACGAGGTCTCGGCAATGCAAGACGCATTGCCAACTTCCGGAGAGGACAACCTCAGGTGCTGGTAACAAGCTTCACAGAAGAATACCGTCATCTCAACAAGGGCACGAAGATCACTTTTCTCGACGAATCAGCAGGTGTACGAGATGTATTCGCCCTCCCCAACCAACATCTGGAAGATGCACCTGCCAAAGTTCGTTAGCTACGTTTGACGTCAACCCAACATTACCACAAAGCAGAAAAAAACAGATTCGCAGTTTTCTTCAAAGCTACAGCGAGTTCTTCTCGTCAAGATCTAATGCGCGACAAGCATCCCTTTTCTAAGTACCGCATTATAACGGACGAAAAAGACCGACCTTTCCGCCACAGCCCTACCGCGTATCGACGCCAGAAGGCCAACCTATCCGCGAGCAAGTTGTTGACATGCTTCGCGATGACGTCGTTCGGCCAACAAAGAGCGTCTGGGTCGCGCCAGTCGTGTTGGTGAAGAACGAAGACGGGACTTTACGTTTCTGCGTCGATTACCGCTGCCTAAACAATATAACGAAGAAGAACGTGTACCCTCTCCCGTGCGTGGACGAAACTCTGAACTGGCTCTGCAATGCGAGGAACTTCTCGTCGATAGACTTAAAAGCGGCTACTGGCAAATCGAGGTCTAGAAAAGAGACAGCAAGAAGACCGCGTTGATCACACCAGAGGGCCTCTTCGATTTCAAGGAAAAACCATTAGGCCCCTGCTTCGTACCTGCGACGTTCAATCGAGTAATGGATACTCTATTGGCTGGCTTCAATTGGCATATTTGTCTGATGTACTTAGGTGATGTCGTTGTTTTCTCTTAGACCTTTGAAGATCACCCACGAAGGCTTCGCACAGTCTCGACGCAATCATGTAGTCAGGGCTAACGCTGAAAGCAGAAACGTGTCCCTTGCTTACGAGGAGCTTTTCTTCCTGGGCCACAACGTAAGCAAGGAAGGTGCCCGTCCATACCCAAACAAAACAGCAGTGTGAATAAAAAACATAATGGCGTGACGGTCGAAGACAAAGAAGTCACACAAACGACTAGACAAGCGCGTTTGTGTGTCGCGCCGTATTATTTTTTATTTAGAATGTACAACTAGCCCAAACAAGAGTTCTACTTGAAAACAGCAGCGATAGGGCAGTTTCAACAGTCCGGTGACAAGAAAACTGTTCGCCGATTCTTTGGGAAATGCGTGTAGTACCGACGATTCGCAAGAACGTTTCACGCCTCGCCGACCCTTTGACGCTGCTTAAAAATGCAGACATGCCATTTGAGTGGAAGGCCTCGCAAGAAGAAGGTTTCGAGGAACTCAATCGCCACTTAAAGTCCCCACCTATCTTCGGTCATTTTGATTAATGCGCTGTGACTAAAATTCATACCGATGCAAGCAACGTGAGTATAGGCGCCTTCCTCGTTGAGGGGAATGCCGGGGTAGAAAAAGTTATCGCTTATGCTAGCGGGTCCCTCTCAAAAGCCGAAACAAATTATTCGATGACCGAGAAGCAATGCCTCGCAATCATATGGACGACGTCAAAGTTCTATCGGTGCTTATACGGTCGACCATTCAAAGCAGTAAGCGATCATCATGCGCTATGCTGATTTGGCAGTTTGAAAGACCCCTCCGGCCTCCTAGCACGATGGAGCTTACACCTGCATGAATTCGACATCATGGGGGTGTACAAGATTGGTCGCAAGCGTTCTGACGCAGATTGCTTGTAACAGGCCCCTGCCAGGGCGCCTCCGAAGGAATACGACGACGACGCCTTCTTCGCATGGGTAAGCACCACCAGTATTGCAGAGCAGCAGCGCTTCGACCCTCTGCTCTCAGACCCGGTGGATTACCTAGAAGGCAAGACGCCTTCTGCTGCTGCGGTCTTCAGGCGGCAACTTTCGTCGTTCGCGTTGCACAAAGGCGCCCGTGTGAAGAATTTCGCACCCAACAGGACCGAATATCTTCTTGTCCTGCCTAAAAAACTCAGAAAAAAAAAGCAGGACATTTCGGTATGGCACGAAACTTGCATCGATTGCAAGAGAGATATTATCGCCCGGGGTTGTCTGCTGACGTTCTCATTACGTGAGGACGTGCCGCCAGTGTCTGAGATGTAAGAGGCCTCCGATGAGAACTGCTGGACTACTAAACCCAATGCCAGACCAGACCAAGCCATTTCAACAGATTGGAATGGATCTCATAGGCCCCTTCGTGACTTCATCAACAGGTAACAAGTGGCACATTGTGGCCAACGATTATCTTACCCGCTACGCCGAAGCAAAAGCACTGGCTACAGCAGGAGACGTCGCCAAGTTTTTCGACGAGCGCATTCTGCTCATGGGCATATTCTATGGTGAGGCAGACAAAAGTAAAGAAAAATAAATTGTCTTTGTGGCGGAGCTCACTCAAGCCATCTTTAAGTACAGTCAGACAAGCCATCGGAGGACGAACGCCTGCCAACCGCAGACGATCGGGCTCACGGATAGGCGGAATAAACTATCGCGGACATACCTGGGACCTGCCGTACGTGTTCGTCGCGCATTGCACGGCTGTCCAGGAGGCAACGAGAGCAACCACTTTCAAACTTGTGTGCGGCAGGGGGCCTGCAAACAAAGCTCGATGCGATGCTTCTGCACGTTACAGAAGACAACCTCAACGTCGCCACCTACGTTCTGCGTGCAGAAGCCCTACGATTGGCCCGACTGCGTATTAAAGACCAACAATGCACCAAAGCCGGACAATGCAACTTGCGACGACGCAACGCAGAGTACAAGCCGGAAGACCACCATCACAGTGAGCACGCCCGACAATGCCCGTGCCGTGTCTTACGCCAAGGTCGGCACCATTACCATAGACAAAACAATTGTCGCGGTTGCCGCCTACGCCCCAGCCCCGGACAATTCCGTACGGGGGATTTTGTACCGAGCCTGCAGTTACGAAAAGGATGCCGAGATCCTGGCTGAGCTGCGCGCTCGTAATCTCGATCTCCTTATCGTTGCTGCGCGCCGCATGGGCAAGACGCAGCACTTCGTCGTGACGTTCGCCAACACAGAGCTGCCCCGCTACGTGTGGTACTTGGGGTTTACCTTCGAAGTCTTCCCTTTGAAGTCACGCCCGGAGGCGTGCTTCAACTGTCGCAAGCTGGGTCACCGAGCGGACGTGTGCCCCCAACCACGAATACCTACTTGCCGCCGCTGCGGCGTCGCCCACGACTCCCCACCAGCCGGCCAACCATCCACCTGTCAAGTCGTGTGCATCGTATGCAAAGGCTCACATCCAACAGGCAGCAGAAGCTGCAAATACCGCTTCGTGCCTATCCACAGGCCCAAATCCTCACAATCCCCCACGGACACTGCCACTGGCCCAGGCAGTTCGCCAAGCAGCCGCCAGTCCCGTCCCTGAGAACGCGGCCACCAACAACCACCCCCAAGGGATGAATCCTTCCCGCCACTGCAAAGCAGCAGTCTCCCAACTGACCCAGCCACAAGCCAACCACTTTAGCCACAGGAAGCAAGAGATGACTCTTTTCCCCCTCTATGTGGACGCAGTGGGAGCAGAGATAGGAGAAGGTCGTCGTCACAGAGACGCATCTCGCGGACCAACTTAAACTCCGAAGAAGGAAGACCTGCCAAACATTTGGCATGGAAGACGCCACTTACAGACGGCAAGCAACGCCGAGCGCCCGACCCACAGATAAGGGAGCTGGCAGAGTTAGTCCGACAACTGCAAAAACAGTTACCTCAGTCTAACGCAAAAATCAAACCACTAGAAACTGCAAATGTGCAATCAAAAAATGAAAAGTCGTCTGTGGCTTGCAATCGCATTGAAGTCACCCGCAATAACGATATGGAAGTAGATCAAAGCCGCCGTAACAAACGAAAGGCACCTTTGGTACCTCGGCCAGATACACATGCCTTAGAGAGTAATTATGAAGAGAGATTTGCAAAAGTAGACCAACTACTCGCCAAGGTGAAGGAAACTATCCAGAAATTAATACCACAGCTTAACTAAGTAACTGACACAATGGCAAAGTTTCTAACTACTTTCGAAACTGTCCTAGCTAAACTCGACATGCTTACAACCAGGGTTGACGCACTAGCATCCCCTAGCAACCTGATGATATCTCCAACACCAAATGCCGGCTCTTTGCCTCCCGCCCACACTGCATTCTCACACCCAGCCGACGGTGCTTCGGCGCGTCCGTCCTCCAGCAGCATTCTCCGACCCAGCGTATTGCAACCCATGCGAGCGGAACCTTATCCGATACGCGATGGCTAGTACACCTGTTATAGTGTGGCAATGAAACTGCAGGGGATTCCGAGCCAAGCGCAAGGCTCTGGAATATGCAGTTTTGGCCCAAACAAACAGACCGGTAGTCATAGCACTTCAAGAGACGAATACAGAAGTAAAGCTTGCAGGGTATACAGTATACAATAAGAAAGTGTCGGCTGAGCGCTGGCCGATCACAGCTACCCTTGTAGACCATAATCTAACGCTAACCAACTAGATTTGAAACACAGGAGGTCTCTTATGCATTTATACAAATCGTACCGAACAAACGAACACAATCTCCCCTTTACATTCTAAACGTATATAGTCCACCTAAAGACAACAGCACGAAAATAGCCGCACTCTTTCGTAAAGCGCATGTAGCCGCTCATAATGAAAGTTGCTGACTGTTGGAGGCTTTAACGCACACCATGCAGAATGGGGCTACTGAGTTAACAGTAGAAAGGGAACTAAATTATTGGAGGCAGCTCCGGCGCTAGGGCATACCTTACTCGTCGACTCTGATAAACCTACGCGCATTGGTAACAGTGTAACCAGGGATACGTGCCCTGACCTTACCTTTGCCAGAAATATCCCCGATGCGAGATGGGAAAACTTAAATACAAACATAGGAAGCGACCACTATGTACTATATACCAATTTCCGAGCCACGCATTGCAAAATGCGTCGCCGGGAAGTGAAGCACATGAACTGGGACGCCTTTAGATATGTCCGCTCGCAAAGACCAGCGGAAGGTATAGTAGATTTAAGACAATGGACGGAGCGTCTGTTGCAAGACGCCGCAAACACTTCAAAAACTGTTACCCTGGAGAACAGCAGTCCCAGCCCGGACGCTAAGCTATTGCACATGATTGAAGCACAAGGAAGTATCCATGCTCGATGGCGTAAAAAAAGCACAACCGACGTTTAAAAAAATTCAGCTAACCCGGCTTGAAAAGGAAATCGAGGCTTACTCGTGGGAACTTAGCCTATACAGTGGCATCAGACTTGCGACCGCCTTAATAAGCGAGTGGGCAACAAGAACACGCGGTTTTTACTTAGACATTTACTGAATCCTACGAGAACTAAGGCCGAATCCCACAAGAACCTACTTAGAATCTCTCAATCTTTCCAAGGCATCGACGAAGAGCCCATGACCACATTAAAAATATAAATACATTAACACCTCTCAGGATATACCCACGCCAGATGGGTACTCAGGATTGGATAATCCTCGCATGAATAGCGCCTTTACCGTAGCAGAGATTAGAGCTGCTCTTAAGCAAATTAACGCCACCACGGCACCGTGGGAAGATTGCATCACCAATAAGATGTTGCGCAATTTAGAGAACCAGTCAGTAGAAGCTCTTCGGACCTCTTCAACAGGTACTGGACAGAGGGCAGCGTCGCTGAGGAATGGAAGCACGCTAAAATTCTTTTCATACCTAAACCGGGCAAACGACTCGAGATGGGGAACCTCTGCCCAATCTCGCTAATGTCATGTATCGGGAAGGTAATGGAACACGTTGTCTTAAACAGGCTCCTTATGCACATCCATGCGGAAGGCAAGTTTCCCCCGTCAATGATTGGGTTTCGAGCAAGTCTTTCGACTCAGGACATTATGTGGCAAATTCAACAAGACATTCTAGATACAAACCGCATAAGAGCCACGCGAACCAACCTGGGACTCGATGGGAGTGAGGCCTTCGACAATGTGTCACACGCTTCCATCCTCACTCACCCAGGTAGCACAGATTGTGGGGCCGCAGTAGGTGTGGCATTATCGCCATTTGTGTGATAGTAGCTATCCTAACAAGTGCACGTGTACGGTTGTAAGGCCGGGTGCATGCGTGAGATACTCAGCGTCTGTATATATACTTGTCATGTTGCAATAAACGGGGGCTTGTTCCCTGTGGCCTGCTCGAGGGGCGGCCAATCAGAAACCCTCTGTAAAGTGTCGTCCATCGAACTCCGCATGGTGACAGAAGTGGAAGTCCGGGTTGTACTGGACCCGCGGAAGTTGTAAGGTATCGCTACCAGCCCAAATAACAGCAACGAGAAATGATGCGAGAAACGAAGGTGTCCTCCCAGCCTTTCCTGGTGCAGCCGCCAGCGAGCTTCAGCTTTGACAAGACATCCGAATGGCCTGAGTGGATGCAAGAATTCTATGACTACCGATTCCCCTCGGAACTTAACGAGCGAACTGAAGTGGCTCAGGTGCGTACGTTGCTGTGCACGATGGGACGACAGGCATGACATAATTTCAAGACTTTCAGCTTGTCTGAAGAAGACTCGAAGAAATACGACGTGGTGAAGAAACGGTTCGATACCCATTTTGTTGCCACACGGAGCCTATTCTACGAAAACGCGTGCTTCCATCGCCGCCACAAAGGACCAGACGAGCCCGTGGATCAGTATGTTACGGAGTTACATATGCTGGCCGATAGATGCGACTACAGGGAGTTGAAAGAGCGTATGATTCTCGACCGCTTTGTAAGTGGAATACGAGACGTGAAGTTATCGGAAACTATTCAAATAAATACGGCGCTGACTCTAGAAAGTGAACTCACCAAGGCACGCCTGAAAGAAGCTGTGCAACGGCAGCAGCAGGATATTCGCAGCAGCGTGGACCGTGATGGTTCCCAGACGAGCGCTGAAGTCGACAATGTTCATAGGCGGACACTAAACCAGAAACATACGGAGCACCTGAAGTGTGCAGCTTGCGGTAGGGGCCCTCATTCCAGGTCGTCGTGCCCTGCCAGGGGAGCGCTGTGCTACGGGTGTCAGCGCCGGGGACACTTCGCGTCTGTCTGGCAACGGACGCACTGGACCACGGAACCCGAAGCACGGCATTTGGAGGTAGGAGTCCACGGTTCTCGGGGGGAGCATCCGAACAGGAACTGTTGGACGTTTTCCGTGGGGAATTTGTCTGCGGCATCAGCAAAAACACGCTTTGTCCAGGTTGTTATTAATGGTGTAGTTGTTTCGGCCAAAGTTGACACGGGAGCCGAGGTAAATGTGGTATCAGGGTCATTTCCAGCGTTGCCTAAGGTACTGCAGTCTACTGATGTTATTTTGATGGGACCTGGCGGTGACCGGTTGGACATGAAGGGTATGTTTACTGCCGACATTCTGTGGAAGCATGCTTCGGTTAGGCAGGATGTTTTCGTTGTCAATTCGGTGAGCAATGTGATTCTTGGTTTACCGGCAATAGAAGTGTTGAGAATAGTGAAGTTTGTGGACGAGGAATCAGTTCACCAGGTGGTGCAGACAAGATTTAGGTCCTTGTTCCGTGGTCTGGGGACCATGAAAGGCGAATACTGTATTCGTCGTAAGCCAGATGTGGTGCCGTATGCCATTCACACAGCTCGTCGCATACCCATCCCACTGCGGGACGGGGTAAAAGAAGACCTGGACGAAACGGAAAAGAATGGGGTCATTCGTAAAGTTCAAGGGCCTACGGAGTGGTGTGCTGCATAGTGCCCTTCTTGAAGCCGTCAGGACAAGTGCGAATATGCATTGACCTGACTCAGTTGAACAAATCGATGCAACCTGAACGGTTTGTGCTTAAAACTGTGGACGAGACACTCGGGTTGCTCAGTGGGGCAGTCAAGTTTTCTAAACTTGACGCAAACTCTGGTTTCCACCAAGTGAGGTTAGCAAAGGAATGTCAACTTCACACAACTTTCATTACTCCATTTGGCCGTTATTGCTTTGAGCGGCTAACATTTGGCATACTTCGGCTCCGGAGTATTTTCAAAAACAAATGTGCGATACCCTCGATGGAATTTCGGGGGTAGTGAACTTAATGGACGATATCCTTGTCTTTGGTTCTAGTTAGAAGGAACACGACGAACGCTTGGTGTGCACTTTAGAATGCTTGGCCGAAAACGGCGTGACCCTAAACAAAGAAAAGTGCCAGTTCAGTGCAAACGAGCTTTGTTTTCTGGGGTGCCGCCTGAGCCAAGATGGCATACGCCCGGATCCAGCGAAGGTTCGCGCAGTTGCAGATATAAAGCCGCCGAAGAACGTTGCAGAAATGCGCCGATTTTTAGGTCTTGGAAATCATTGTTCCCGATTCATTGCAGAATTAGCTGAACAAACGGCGCTTTTGCATCAGCTGCTGCAAAAGAACACAGACTGGATCTGGGCAGAGCCTCAGCAGATAGCTTTTGATGGCGTGAAGAGTGCTATCTGCTCAGATAGGTGTACGGCTAAGTTTGATGCCCAAAGTCCAACGATTATTTCTGCAGATGCTTCGTCGCTTAGAAGCAGTTTTACTGCAAGTGCAACCAAATAAAGAAAAGCGGCCGGTTGCTTTTGTCTCAAGATCATTGACACCAACTGAGAGGCGCTATGCGCAAATCGAAAAGGAGACTTTGGCTATGCCATGGGCCGCAGAACGTCTCGAAAGCTTTGTGCGTGGACTACACATTACGGTAAAAGCAGACCACAAACCGTTGGTTGCTTTGCTAGGAAAGACTCCACTTGATCTGGTTCCGCCTCGCATTCAAAGGTTTAGATTGCAGCTAATGCGGCTCAGTTTGAGGTGCAATATACTTCGGGAAAAAAACCTGAAAATAGCGGATGCACTCTCCAGAGCGTCAGGGCCAGGCCAAAAGACTAACTTTCTTTCGGTCAATGAAATCAACTGTTACGTTGCTGGCACGTTATCGGAGTTAAGAGAGTCGGAGCACTTCCGCTTAGTAGCCGAAGAACAGGCGAAGGACGAGACTTGTCGTACGTTGTGTCGCTATGTGCGGGAGGGCTGGCCTAGTCTACCTTCGTTATCAGCTGTTTTGAGGCCCTTTTGGCAGGATCGTGCCGTTTTGAGTGTATGCAAAGTTGTCCTCTTGCACGGCACCCGCCTGTTGGTGCCACACTGCCTTAGTAGAAGAATGTTAAAGCTGCTTCATGAGGGCCACCAGGGTGTGGTAAGGTGTAGAGCAAGGGCAAGAGAGTCCGTTTGGTAACCTGGTATAAGCACTCAGCTTGCTGCGCTCATTGAAAACTGCCGCACGTGCTCCCAATTTCGCGTCCAGCCGTGCGAGCCGATGATCCCGACTGAGACGCCTTTTCGGCCTTGGCAAAGCGATGCGGCAGATATCTTTTCTTGTGAAAGGCTGTAACTATTTTCTCATAGTTGATTACTTTTCTCGATTTCCAGAGTTGTTTCGGCTGACCTCTCTTAACAGCACTGAAGTTATTTATCATAATCAAGGAGGTGTTTTCGACACACGGCATCCCGGAAAAGCTGGTAACCGATAATGGTGCTCAATTTGTCAGCCAGGAGTTCAACCAGTTCGCGAAAGATGATTTCAAACATGTGACGTGTAGCCCTAGGTACCCGCAGTCAAACGGGGAGGTAGAAAAAATGGTAAAAACTGTGAAAAGTCTGTTGCTAAAATCGGATGACCTACATTTGGCTTTTGTAGCATACAGGGACACACCGGGACCTCTAGGCAAAACGCCAGCAGAGCTACTCATGGGGCGGCGGCTTCGCACTACTTTGCCTCTCCACCCAAAGAAGTTGGCCCCCAAGACGCCCAATCTCAAAGAAGCACGGGACAAAGATGCCGATTTCAGGGAAGGTCAGCGGCAAAATTATGATCGTCGGCATGCTGCCCGTCACCGTTTCCCGTTGCTGCCAGATGATTCAGTTTGGCTCAAGGACTACAGGAGAGAAGGTGTGGTTCATCGTGCAAAGCGACCACGCTCGTATATGGTGGCTTTGGATAGCGGGGTTCAGATCGAGCGTAACAGGCGAGCGCTAATCAAGCAAGCGCCCAAAAGAGGTTCGGACTCTGACGGGGCGTACGAATTTCCGTCTAGCCTAGATGGTCTCGGGCAGAACGGAAACTCTGTTCCTAATACATAAACTGTCCCAGATGGTCTAGAGGTGAACGAAAATGATGTTTCAAATTCACAAACAGTCCCTAGTGACCCGATGCAAACACCGCCGAATACCTCTTCGCCTGCGGTTGGGGATGGATATGTCACACGCTTTGGTCGAAAAGTAAAAAAAGCCACAACGATACGGTATTTTTGAATGCCCTTCAGGCCATTTTCCAAGTAGCACACATTACATGGCCCACCGGGGGCCCGTATGGGCAAGTTGGGCTTGGGCAACCACAATAACACCCACGAGGGCCCGCTTTAGGGATCAAGCTGGCAAGCCCAAATTGGGCTTGCCCCTGTTTTTTCCATTTGGGCATTATATAAGCGTGGAAAGGGCTAACTTAGTACATATTCCCACATCTGGCCCTCAAGGGTCCCGCTTGGGAAATTTTAGGGCCGATGCAAATGAAATTTGGGCTTTGTGTAGGAAACGCATGGGCTGATCTAATTGGCGCTGCCCACTCAAAAGCCGAATAGGTCCCGCATGGGCCGCGGCGGGGTTAAATACGGGTATGCCCGCACATTGCCTACATGGGACCCTTGAGGGGTAGTTGAGAGAAGGCCAGACGAAAATCTGGAATTCATGCAGAAAATTCCTAGGCTGCCCCAAATAGGGTTGCCCACCAAAAACCTAGATAATTTCCGCGTGGGCCGTAGCGGGGCAGGCAATCGCTCCTTCCCACTTCTGCCCCGCATCGGTCTCTTGCGGGGCAATTTAGGGCAGATGCGATGCAAATGTGGGCCTAAAGCAAATAGATGACGGGCAAGTCCGATTGGGGCTGCCCACGCAAAAACCGTATAGGTCCCGCATGGTTTGCGGCTGGGCTGAAAAGCGACCACACCGCTACGCTGCCCACACGGGTATTTCTTGGGGTACTTGCGGGAAATTGCAATATATATTCGTAGTCCATGCGGTAAAATCAAGATCAGCCCAATTGGGGCTGCCCATGAAATGCCGCAGTGGGCCCCAAATTGGCCGTAGGCAGGCTTACTGCTCTGAAACGTCTCCGCCCTATCTTTAAGGCACCATTTTATTTATGTAAATCATGTTATACCGGCTACTAATTGACTCTTCTGGAGGTTTCACATAACTGTCCTAAGCATACCTATGCAATGAATAAAGACTATTTATTTTTACTCTAACAACTACGTTAATTATGCAGTGTCGACAGAAAATATGCAACAGTAACTGTGCCGCTTTACGTGTATGCACCGAACGACCTCCAAATGTTTCCTGCGGCATTACTATTCTACACGCACCACCGAAATAAATATTCAGACCAACATGTTGGGGTTGATGTGGACCAGCCCACATTAGTGTAGTGTTGGGAATAAATTTCTCTCATGTTACTGAGTGTCGCATACAAGAAAAAAATAGCGCATAATGTTTCACAATTGATTATTGGAATTTGGGCAACCCCGAAAATGCCAGATTCAACCCATCAGGGCAGCACGTGGGCCAGCCCAAAACGGACTGGCTTTCGCAAATCCCGCGCCTGTATAATTCAGGTATTGGAGGGATTAATCGACTTAAAAATTAAAACCTTGATCAATGGGATGGCATTGCCTGCACAAATGTGGGACCCATTAATGATTCTGGTGTGCTGCCCACATTCGTCTACCTGGGCTGAATGCGGGCAGCCCTATTTGGGCTGCCCACACGGATACAGATTGGGACCGATAGCGGCAGAATTGGGCAGCCCATGCGGGGCCCCTCTGGGTACGTGTTGCAAATCCCGCATGGGGCCCGTATGGGCTGCCCTCACGGGCCCAACACGGGCCCCCACGTCATAGCCCACTTTGTGCTACTTGGGTTGCTTTGAAGTAGTTGTATTTGTGTATTTTGTGTGAATGCCATCCAGGCCGTTTGCTTGGAAGTTGTTGTATTAGTTGTGTATATTAAAGTGCGTCTTTGTTTTGTAAATTGCTGCTTTTCCAAAAGGGAAGGGGATGATGTGGCATTTTCGCTACTTGTGTGATAGTAGCTATCTTAACAAGTGCACGTGCACGTTTATAATGCCGGGCGCATGCGTGAGATACTCAGCGTCTGTATATATTCTTGTCATGTTGCAATAAACGGGAGGCTTGTTCCCTGTGGCCTGGTCGAGGGGCGGCCACGCAGAAACCCCCTGTGAAGTGTCGTCCATAGAACTCCGCAGTAGGTCCGATGTAGGCAAGTGGGGCTGGGGCAAGCACCATGAAACCTGCATCGGTCCCCGATGGGGCAAATGTGGGCAAGCCCCATTTGGGCTTGCCCATAGCTGTTCCTTCTGCATGGGTGCCATAGCGGCGTTGCTCGGGCTAATGCAGAGCACATTACTACATCCAGACCGCAAGGGTCCTTTGTCAGATGTTTGAGGGCAATCACACCTAAATGTGGATTCTTTATGGGAAAGCCCTCATAGATCCGAAATGAGACCGGCCCTATAAAAGCTGTCGGACCTACATCGGCCGTAGTGGGGCAAAAAAAAACGGACATGCCAACTTGCTGCCCCAATCGGCCTTGTTACGTTTCTGGGTGTTTCGACGAACGACGAGCAAGCGGCCGCACTGAAACTTGTCAGGAATGCCCTTATTCCATCTCGGCAGCTGGGCAAGAAAGAGCGACGCAGCGCTCGGACGAGGCGCCTATTCATAGAGAAAGAGATTGGCAAAGAGCGGACACTCCCATAGGGCCCAGCGGCCCATTTGACTGTAGTGCGCCAAGCGGCCGGCGGCAACTACTTCCGGTCTTGTTGAAAGGCGCGTGATTTGAATGCTAGCATGCGCTGCGCCCTTCCCTGCCCTTTTGGCGCATTATTTTGGTTTTACATGGTCTGCTCGTGTTTCTATTTATGTTCAGCATGCATAACATGAAAAATAGATTCCCAGTTCGCTAAACTAGCCATCAACGCAGCTGCGCCACAGCGTTTGCAAAACAGTATTGCAGAAAAAACTCCAAGTGCTTTGTGAAAGGAGCATTTATTTTGCTGCATATGAAACACACAAGAGACGCAACAGATGTAGACGGATGCATTGACAAAACTTGGCACACATTAGGCGATGTGCAAAAACTAGAAAAATAAAAATTCACAAGGCGAGAAACAGCACTTAGGTAGAGACAAAAGTAGCATAACGCTGATTTCCGAATTATGGCAAATGATATGTAACAAAGCAGGCATTATACATAAACTGCACAGTCCCAGTCGCGGCTACCTTAGCAAGGGTAACTTGTATTGTTCAGAGCAGAGAGAAGTAGTGACGCTTTGCGGAAGGCCACACCGTTCACTTGTCGCACCTGCCGTGCTTCGGCTGTAGTCCGTGGGTCCATTCGGTGCTGTTGGAAAAGGAATGAACATGATGCAGAAGTTTGCAATGAAATATAAGGCCACTGCACCGCGCACACCTCTGTGCACGTGCGCGCGTACTGAAGACTTGGTGAGCAGCAGTTATGGTCCAGAGCAGAAAAACTGTGATTTGTAAAATTGATTCAAAAGCTACTCTTGCAACGTAGAGGTTAGGAAAAGCAGGCTAACCGAACTTATCTGAAAATGCATTTCTACATTCAGTGAAATAACAGCCACTAAACTAACAATATTCCTCAAGAACACTGAACAGCTGAAGCATTGAAGCTTGCTGCATAATAAAACATTTCTCACTTTAAAGTTGTCCCGTTAAATGCAACGCGACACCACGCAAAACTAGCCGCTCGCAAAGCCATGTTGGCGTGCTCTTCCTACGAGACTTTGTGAAGCGCAGACCACCGTGCTGAGCTAAACTGCCCGAAAATCCTCGCAGTTTGACAAAAATGAAACATTTCACACCTTGCGGTTGTCCTGTTAAACGCGACGCCACGCAAAACTAGCCGTTCGCAAAATGGCCATGTCACGTCACCGCGACGGTCAGCACGCCTTGTCATGCCTGTTAGCTTGCCCTTCACGCGCAACTGTGAAGCGCAGTCGCCGCCGTACTGAGCTAAACTGCCTGAAATACTGCGCAGTTCGACAAGAAAGTCAATAATAAACTTTTCTCATTTTACCGTTGCTCTGCTAAATGCGACACTTAGCAAAACTAGCCGTTCGGCAAACTGCGTCAGCATGGCCGCACCGGCCGGCGAACATGACATTTTGGCGCAACGGCGTGCCTTGGTGCCTCCACATGCCACTCTGTCAAGCGTGACGATCTAAACTGTTCGAAATGAAGCTTTCCCGGGAACACAACATATTACACCTTGCCGTGGTTAGGAACCGCCAGAGTTACGGCGTAACGAACTGCGCCTGCATGAACAACCGGCGCGCCTGTTCACGAGCTGCGAAACTTATTGGCACCGGCCGGCATGGTCAGCGTAAACTGCTTGAAATGCAGCGTAGTTAAGCAAAAAACGTTGCTCACCTTGCCGTCGTTCCGCGCAGCAGCCCACGAGAGGTCTGTGCCGCACAATTAAGCGCGGCAAGGCACGAGCACACAACCGCTCCCTCCGACAACTTCTTGTCGTCTGCTCCGGCGGGCTACCGCTGCAGTGTGTGCCGTCGCGCGCGCGTCCGCGCATGCGCACGTTGGTGCTGCCATCCATCAATCGGCGGCAGCGCAAAAAGTAGCGCGTCATTTCCTGGGGCCAGTTTTCGCCGAGTGACCGCTCTTTACCAATCTCTTTCTCTATTCTTATATTGCCCCCGATATCGGGGCTTATCATACGCGTCATCATGAACGAGACGGAACGATACGTTCCGCGTGAAAGAGGGCGTTATCAGCCGAAGAACGTAACAACTCCTCCCCCTTTTAGGATGACATCAGGCACATTGAATAAGTTTTCACTCCGCTGTTGTACACAGCCGTGAACTATCCGACATTCGCAAGTCAACTACAGTTAGATCCTCGAATAACACCGCTGATCCATAAAACAGTCATGATGACCAGTTCAGCGCAGGTGAATTCCCGCTTCGGAGATTCGGTGTGGCGTAGTCCACAGATGAAAGGACAAGCACATCACCGCTGCACATCACCACAGCGCTCTGGCGGGTGGGTGTAGCACAACCATGAAAAGAAGCAAACGTCAGTGCCACGACCTCCGTGCCGTTGAAAATGTGTAGACTGTGCTGCCCAGGATTACAGCGTTGACCTGACGGTGCATGTCCCTTGCAATCTTCGGTCGATACTGCCGGTGACTCATGCATTCTTGAAAGAGGCTGACGGCTGTGTAGACGGGAAAGAAAACAACAACAACCAAGCCCCACAGAAGCCACTTAGGTGCCCGAAACCTCTATCTTGTTCACCGAAAGTGTTGTTTCTTTTCCACATTACACTGCCCACAAGTCTTTCTAAAGGCAACCAGATTTTCACCTTCAAAAAATTACTATCGAAAACTTTGAAAAGAGTAGTGAGCATGAATGATTGCATGATGAGACTATTTACAATGATGCAGATGAGCAAAAGAAACAACAACATAAGATGGCATACTTATTTGTGCGCCCGACTAAAGAAATCTGCGTTTGCGTGAAGTTTACCTCCCTTATGCTTTACGACAAAAGCATATTCCTGGAGAGTTAAACTCCACCGGAGCAATCTGCCGTTCTTTTGAGACAGTTGCTAGAGCCATGTCAACGGTCGATGATCGGTAATGAGAATAAATTCAGTGCCTCAGAGGTAACAGCGAATATTTTCGACAGCCCACACCAAGCAAGCACATTATTTCTCAATAGTATTGTAAGCTTGCTCCCTCGAACTAAGCTTCCTGCTGGCAAACAAAATAGGATGTTCTTCCCCCTTTTGGTTTTCTTGGCTTAGCACCACGCCCATCTCTCTTTCGCTAGCGTGACATTGTACCAAGAAAGGCCTCGTGTAGTCTGGAGTAGCCAGCACAGGCCGAGTTATCAACGACAGCTTCAGGGACTCAAACGCTCCCACACAATGTTATTGTGTTCCTTTTTCTTGAGGGCATCTGTTAGTGGACTCGCCTTTTCCGAGAACCATACTGGTGAGAACTGGTGATAGTAATTCACCAATCCGATGAAAGACATCAACCCCTTCTTCGTTTGCGGCAAAGGAAACTCCTTGATAGCCTGAACTTTAAGTTGTTGTGGTTGTCTTACTCCTAGGCCGACTATATGACCCAGATATTCCACTTCATGACGGGCGAATTTACACTTCGCAGCCTTGACCGTTAAGCCTGCGTCTTGCAAGCGAGCGAAGGCCTCCTGCAAATGTTGGAGGTGGTCCGCCCATGTGTCTGAAAAAATTGCTATATCGTCCAAGTAGGGCAATGAGAAATCCTCTATTCCGGCTATAACCTGATTCATTAGTCTTGAAAATGTATACGGAGCATTTTTTAGACCGAAACTTAGGACAAGTGGCTTGAAGACACCGAATGGAGTCATGAATACGGCCAGGTTGCTTGCGCGTTCAGTAAGTGGTACTTGCCAGTATCCCCTGACAAGATCGATGACCGATATGTACTTTGCCCTGCTTGCTTTCTCGATGCAGACTTCAATGTTCGGGATTCGGTAGACCTTCGTCACCGTAACGGCATTTAACTTCCGGTAGTCCACACATGGACGCGGATCTTTGCCGGGAGTCTCTACTAAAATCATAGGAGACACATAATCACTTTCTCCCTTTTCGATTAGCTGCAGTTCAAGCATTTGATCTACAGCATCTTTCAGAAGTTTTTCTTGACGTGGGGAAAAGTGATATGATTTGCACTGAATTGGCGACTGACTAGTCACTTCAATATCGTGCTAGACTAGGCTGGCCTTTCCAGGAATTGTAGAAAACAAATGCTGGTATTTTTCGATTAGGGCAGTCAGATTCGCCAGCTGATAGCTACCAAGTTTCGTGTCAGTAGTAGAATCCAAAATTTCTTCGACAGTCAACATTCTGCCGGTTTTCTCCAAGTAAGGAATATGAGGCTGCACTTCCTCTGGTTGGTTTAGCGCCATGCTGACGACTTGCACTCTTTTCACGTAGGGCTTCATTAGGTTGCAGTGAATATGCGTACCTCTTTACGACGTCCAGGAAGTTTTACGACATAGTTTGTCTCAGACAGCTTTTGCTGGATAGTCGCTAGTCCTTCCCATTGAACTTGCAATTTATTTGCCCTTGCAGATCGTAAGAGCAGCACTTTGTCTCCTTCCTTGTACACTCGGAGGCGACTGTTTTTGTCATAGTAAACCTTGCCCCGAGTTCGAGCCTTTTCAAGATTTGCTTCAACCAGCTCTCGAGTTTCGTGCAGGCGGTTCAGTAGTGAGAGCACATACTCCGTTACCAAGAGGTTTTCTTCTTGGCCTTCCCAGCCCTCATGCAGTAGTCGCAAAGGTGAACGAAGGTTTTTTCCGTAGACAAATACCGCAGGCGTAAAACCTGTGGACTCGTGAGCGACGGTCCGCAGAGCGAAAAGCATAGCTGGCAAAGCCATGTCCAAATCTTTTTTCTTCTCGTAGCATAAGGCCCTGAGGATACGTTTCATGACCGAATGCGTTCTCTACACGCTATTAATTTGTGGGTGGTTTACCTAACTGTGCAACATTTTGACGCCACACCTTTGAAAAAAAAAACTGCTTGTTAAAGCACTCGTGAAAACGCTACCAAGGTCACAATGAATCTCCGCTGGGAACCCGATCCGAGAGAAAATTGATAGAAGACTGTCTACCACCTCGACAGAAGTCTGATCTTTCATAGGCATGGCCTCGGGAAACTTGCTCGCAGGGCAGACCGCAGTTAATAGATACCTATAACCAGCCTTGGTGGTAGGTAGGGGACCTACGACGTCTATCATAAGCCTCCTGAATGGTTCAGTAATTATCGGCACCAACGTAAGGGGAGCCTTTATTCGCTCGTTCGGCCTTCCCGTCCTTTGACACGTGTCGCACGAACGAACAAACTCCTCCACGTCCTTGAAACAACCAGGCCAATAGTACTCTGCCAAGAGCCTGCACTTCGTTTTCGTGATTCCTAAGTGCCCCGACCATCCTTCCTTATGAGCACGTTCTAAGAGGTCCCGCCTGTACTTGTACGGAACTACCAGCTGGTAAACTTCATTTCCGCCTTTGACCTTAAAGTGACGATAAACGAAGCCATTCTTCACATAGAACGAGATATTTGGGGCTACATTTTTTCCCAGGCTATCTCGACATCTTGCCAGCGTTGGTTCAGTGGCCTGTTCCCTGATGAGCGTGGTTTTATCAAGCTTTACGAGATTACCGAAGTTCGCGCTTTCCGGCGAAACCAGTGTGGTCACGTGCGCTTCTTCGAGCACATCTTCTGGAATGGCTTCTGCAGTTTCGCTATCAGACTTATCAATTTCTGGCTTCATCGCTAGCGTTTGTGGCTCGGACCTGTTCGCTTTCGTCACGGAGCGAGTGACTACTAGAACGGGATTCATATCAAGCGAGATGCCCGCGTCATTTAGCTGCCTTGCCGTTCTGTACGAAAGAATATACGGGCAGCTGGGCAATACCCCGTCGGACACTGCCGCCTCAGTGTCTACTGCACCAAAAGGCCCGTCTAGTGTTACTCTGGCTACTGGCAAGCTGATTGTGCGATCTTCCAGGGCCTGACGAACCCACACGCAATCGCCTGTGAAATCTTCTTGCCTCACTAGTGAGGAATGAACCAGGTCGTGCGTAGCTCCGGTGTCTCTCAGTGCCTTGCAAGACTGGCCCTTTACTTCTATGTCGTACAAATATGGCTTAAGCAGGTCGTCTGCCCTATCCATGCACAAGTTGACCGGGGACACTTTAGGCACACGACAGCCTGAAGCCACATGACCCGGTTGGTGACACTTGTAGCAAACAATGGTTTTTTTTGCTTCAAACAACTTGGATTTTAGCTTTGGCTTTTGTGAATCCAACACTTCCTTTGAAGGTGAAACATCAGTCGAACCCTGAACTCTTTCAGACAAAGGACGACGTTTTCCTTGCTCGTGACATCGGACTAAGCCAGGCTTTTCGTTATCAACTTTCTTTCCGTGTCTGGAGCAATACGTCTGCGTAATCAGCCGCCACTTGTACACTTTTTACATCTGGCCTGTCCTGAATCCAATCCTTTAAGGTTGAAGGAATAGAACAGAAAAACTGCTCGAGCACAATCTGTGCTAGCAGCTTTTCACGGTCCTCATAAGAGTCTACTCCACGGAGCGAGCTCTCTAGAAAGCCTAATACATTGTAAGCAAACTCAGCATAGCTTTCTTCTAGGTTTTTCTTTGCCTCTCGAAACTTAATTCGAAAAACCTCAGGGGACAGCCTAAACTTTTTCAGTAGGCAGGATTTTACGGACGAGTAGTTGTCCGCCTCTTCAGGATCTCACCTTGCCAAAACGTCGGCAACTTCGGCTGGCAGTAAGCTCAGAATCCTTTGTGGCCAGCTTGACTCCACGAAGCTCATCCTTTTGCATACCCGCTCGAAATTCACGAAGACCTATGTCTCCTCCGACGCGGAAGGGCTGCAAGTGGCTTCGCATGTCAACTTTCGTCGAGATATCGACCGCCGTCGCTTCATTCTCCTTCTTAACCTTTTGCTTGAGCATCTCTATTTCAAGTTCTTCCTTTTTCCGTCTCCTCTGCACCTCGGTCCAACGTTCTAAAATTTCGTCGGCCCCCGCGCCACACTTTTCAATAGCCGAGATGATACCGGGCTTTCTCATGGCTTTTGTCGCCCTCACGCCCAACTCTTTTGCTAAGAGAATTAATTCGGGCTTCACAATCGCACCGAAATCCATCTTGCTACGACCGAAATTTTCCGAGGAAAGAATCTGGCTGCTTTCTACAGTTGTGACAATTAGCCCCATTTTAACTTTTAAGCTGCTTGGTGAACAAAATAGACGTTTCAGGCGATCACCGATAACCGCCGCGGAAACACGGCGTCTTCGATCCCACCGCTGCCACCAGCTGTTACGTTTCTGGGTGTTTCGACGAACGACGAGCAAGCGGCCACACTGAAAATTGTCATCAATGTCTTTATTCCATCTCGGCAGCCGGGCCACAGAGAAAAAGATTGGTAAAGAGCGGTCACTCGGCGAAAACTGGCCCCAGGAAATGACGCGCGACTTTTTGCGCTGCCGCCGATTGATGGATGGCGGCACCAACGTGCGCATGCGCGGGCGCGCGCGCGACGGCATTCGCTGCAGCGGTAGCCCGCCGGAGCAGACGACAAGAAGTTGTCGAAGGGAGAGGCTGTGTGCTCGTGCCTCGCCGCGCTTGTGCGGCACAGACCTCTCGTGGGCTGCTGCGCGGAACGACGGCAAGGTGAGCAACGTTTTTTGATTAACTACGCTACATTTCAAGCAGTTTACGCTGACCATGCCGGCCGGTGCCAAGAAGTTTCGCAGCTCGTGAACAGGCGCGCCGGCTGTTCAGGCGCAGTTCGTTACGCCGTAATTCTAGCCTTTCCCAACCACGGTGTGGTGTAATATGTTGTGTTCCCGGAAAACAGCTTCATTTCGAACAGTTTAGCTCGTCACGCTTGACAAAGTGGCATGTGAAGGCACCAAGGCACGCCGTTGCGCCAAAATGGCCTGTTCGCTGGCCGGTGCGGCCATGCTGACGCAGTTTACTGAACGGCTAGTTTTGCTAAGTGTCGCGTTTAGCAGAGCAACGGTAAAATGAGAAACGTTTATTTATGACTTTCTTGTCAAAGTGTGAAGTATTTCAGGGAGTTTAGCTCGGTACGGCGGCGACTGCGTTTACATTTCCTTAAATTTTATTGCAACATTCTGCATCATGTTCATTTCTTTTCCAACAGCACCGAATGGACCCACGGACTGCAGCCGAAGCACGGCAGATGCGACGACTGAACGCTGAGGCCTTCCCCCAAGCATCAGTACTTCTTTCTGCCCTGAACAATACAAGTTACCCTTGCTAAGGTAGCCGCGACTGGGACTGTGTAGTTTAAGTATAATGCCTGTTTTGTTACATATCATTTGCCATAATTCGGAAATCAACGTTATGCTATTTTTGTCTATACCTAAGTGCTGTTTGTCGCCTTGCGTATTTTTATTTTTCTGTATTTTGTACATCGCCTAATGTGTGCCAAATTTTTCCAATGCATCCGTCTACATCTGTTGCGTCTCTTGTGTGTTTTATATGTAGCAAAATAAATGTTCATTTCACAAAGCACTTGGCGTCTTTTCTGCAATACTGTTTTGTAAAGGCTGTGGCGCAGCTGCGTTGATGGCCAGTTTAGAGAACTGGGAATTATTTTTAATGTTATGCATGCTGAACATAAATAGAAACACTTGCAGACCGTGTAAAACCAAAATAATGCGCCAAAAGGGCAGGGAAGGGCGCAGTGCATGCTAGCATTCAAATCACGCGTCTTTCAGCAAGACCGGAAGTAGTTGCCGCCGGCTGCTTGGCGCACTACAGTCAAATGGGCCCTGTGGGATCCGCTCTTTTCCAATCTCTTTCTCTATGGCCGGACAGGAAAAAGCGACGCAGCGCTCGGACGAGGCGCGTATATTGCCCCCGATATCGGGGCTTATCATACGCGTCATCATGAACAAGACGGAACGATACGTTCCGCGTGAAAGAGGGCGTTGTCAGCCGAAGAACGTAACAGCCCCTTGTAGGTTAGTTGAGGGCAGGTGAAATATAAATAAAAGCTTAATTTGGGCAAGCCCTCGTGATGTCCACATGAGGCAGCCTTAACTAAACCGCTGTAGGTCCCGCATAGGCTATAATGGGGTTGGAAGGCGGGCGTGCCCGCATGGTACCAAAATTGTTTCTTTGTGGGAAATCTGAAGGCACGTGCAACCGCAGGTGGGCTCTAGGTTCAAAAACAACTCCCAGCCCAATTGAGGCTGCCCGCACAAAACTGCTTTATATATCAGCTGGGTTGTAATGGGACTGGAAGGCGAGCCGACCCACATGATACCAAAGTCGGTCCCTTGTGGGGAATTTGAAGGCACGTGCAACAGCAAGTGGGCTTTAGGTACAAAAACAACATCCATCCCAATTGGAGCTGCCTACACAAAACCGCTGTAGGTCCTACATCGGCCGCAATGGGGCTAGAAGGCGTGCGTGCAATTGTGTAATGATTCTTTCCAGTCTTTATTTGTATTAGATATCGCCCTAAATTACTATTATAGATGATTTGTATAACAGTTGTTGCCATGTTTAGTCGGTAAGAAATATTACGTGGCTTTAGTTCTCGCGCTCATGCAAATTACGCTAAAATATTAAAACCTACTGATTTCTAACTCTTGCTCCTAATGTGGTTGCTGTGGATAGCTTGCAGCACTCGGCACATTAATACTGTTCAGAGCACACATCTCTATAGCCTCAACAAGATGTACACGAAGTCATTTAGGCTAGATTACCCTACTGGAAAACCAAAAGTTCTACGGGGCAATAACCTCATACAATCTCATTTAATCGCATAGAGTCTCATAAGGTGCACATCATTATCATAAACTATCGTACATAATTTATGATAATGTACAAGAAACTATGAGAACTTATGCAATTGTATGCGACTTGTACGTGATTTCTTATGTGAATTGAGTGAGATTGTGTGAGAAAATGTGAGGTTATTGCCCCTTACAGATTTTTCAGTAGGGTAGTGTTATGAATTATTGTAAAATTTAATATTGTGGCTGTTTAGAAAGGGCAGATATGCATAAAATAATTATGTATATAATTAATGATTGGGAAAACTTGGACAGGGGCTTACCATCAATTTCCTGCGTCGGACCCCTATGAGAATAATGTGGGCAAACCCAAGTGCGGCTTGCGCTATAGAAACCGCATCGGTCCTATGTCATTATCTGAGGGGCTAATTGAAATAAAAAAAAAATAAATGTTTATACAGAGAGGCTGCCCGAATCTGTCCAAAGTAGGACCATCGTAAGGAGTTGGCGGGATGTGCCTTTTTGGCACTGCGGGAAAATGTGGGCAGCCCCCAAAAGGGCTGTCTGCATCGGTCCCTAGTGGGGCCCACCAGGGCTTTGTCGACAGCCCCCTAAAGGCCTACATCGGCACCTCTTGCGGCACCCACATTGAGCCCACCGGGGCTGTCCTGCATTTCCTACATCGGACCCAACTTTGTGCTACTTGGGCACCTATCACAGTTAAACGTAGGAAACGACATACGACTACATCGCTGCCTTTCTGAATACGCGTACGGCTACGCTCCATTTCGTTGACAAAACTAGTGACAAAATTACACTAGGGACGAGAGTACACCGCAAGGCGCCGTACTTTCTCCTTTTTTCTTCAACATCGCTCTGAGTGGCCTCCCGCGTCTGTTAGATGATATCCCACACATGCATCATTCCATATACGCCGACGACATCACCATATGGACCAATCCTGGCTCCGATGGAGATATTACAGAGTCATTACAACGAGTTATCGACACGGTACAGTCTTACGTGCAGGAAAACGGCCTTACCTGTTCACCGGCTAAATCAGAACTATTAGTTATAAGGAACAAACAAGCTTCAGAGGCAGAACCAGATTCTCGAGAACCTATCCAGTTACACATTGACAACCATCCGATACCCCCGGTAGCCACGATCAGAGTTCTCGGAATGTTGATTCAGATTAATACGCAGAAAACAGAAGCTATACGCCCGCTACGCGTCACGGCGCACCAGATAGGTGGGCTGGTGAGACGCATTGCCGTACGTCGCAGGGGTATGAGAGAAGTCGACCTGTGCAGGATCATTCAAGACTTCATGATAAGCAGAATCATGTACGCTTGCCCGTACTATCTGCGTCGTAGATACGAATATGACTTAATAGCATAATTAGAACAGCAGACAAAGCGGCCCTTGGCTTGCCAGTATACGCTAACTCGGATCGACTACTGCAGTTGGGAATTTTTAACACGCTACCTGAATTAATTGAAGCCCATAAAACAGCACAAGTGACCCGCTTGTCACGCAGCCTTGCGGGACGCGAAATACTCGACAAGCTCCACATACACCCCACTGAGGAGGTGTGCGCAACATCCCATTTATTGGCTGACATTACTAGTAGACTAGTTGTTAAACCAATAGCCAAAAACATGCTACCAGGCAGACATGATGCCCGCAGGAAGACAAGAGCACAGACCCTTGAAAAACAGTACGAGGACGATCCACAAGCAGTGTACGTGGATGCAGCTCAACACATCAAAAACGGAGCATACGTGGCATGTATGGCCACTCCAAAGTAAACCTTCATTAACGCCATGACATTTCATGCTAGCTCCATATGCGAGGCAGAAGAAGTAGCTATCGCACTGGCCATCGCGGATCCCCGCACCAAAACTATTTTAACCGACTCAAAGAGCGCCGTTCAAAATTTCGCCAAAAATTCTGTAAGCGCACTCGCGGCGCGGATTCTGCACAACCGATCTCTCAATCACATCAATCTCGTATGGGTTCCGGCTCACGCGGGTAACTCCGGAAACGAAGGGGTCGACCGTCTAGCCCGAGGCTTAACCAACCGAGAGACGGGAGATCTATCGGGAACGGGCGCGCCAGTCGAGGCGCCGCGCACATGCACGTACCCCGCCCCTCACCCCGACCTCGTCAGGACGCAAGCCACGACAATCAGACGCCTACAAAGGCCATTTTTAGCCCCTACCGATTATCGTTAATTACGAACGGAGAATTCAACCCTGCATGCCGGCACTGCGGTGACGGGACGCAGACCACTCAAGACCATATACTCTGGAAATGCGCCAGCAATCCCCTCCAAAGACACTCTTGCCAGCTCCCTCAGCGGAGGAATGGGACAAGCTTTTGGGCATCCCAAGAAAAACTGGCCCTCGTCACGCGAGCTCAAGAGGTCGCTCCCAACGGGAGGCCACCTTAGACTCGCCCCGGCCCGAAATAATTCCTTTCATTTTGTGGCAATAAAAGTTGTTGCCACCACATACACCAAGTCTGGGGTTTGCCTCCGATTCACGTAATGGACTAAGTGAAGTTACTACGTCGATACACTGGGCCACACGAAGTCCTTCGGCGCACAGGAGAACTTTTTTACGAAGTCATCCCCGACGCCACGACCATATCCTAGCATCGCCGAGCGTTTTTAAATCGTCCATGTGGTGCGCCTGAAAACTTATTTCATGCCCTACACGACATTCGTTTTAATTTCTAGTATTTAGTTCACCTTTCTGTGTTTATTTTGTAAGCATCGATGCAATCTTTTTTAAAGGGGGGAGAAATGCCGTGAATGATTCAAGTCTTTATTTGTTCTTTTTCGACAGCCGCCTGCATGCGGCCTTATCATTGTTATTCTAGCGCGAAGGTCAATTCTGTCCTATATTTTTGTTCATGCTCGCAGTCGCGAGATGCTGCCTTATTATTTTGTTTTTCGCGTGAGGCGCGTCGACAGGAATCTAGAAGATTCCTGCCACTCGCATGTGTTTCTGCAATGTTCCAGATTATGTTATACAAGGTCTGCGACTTTACCGTGATGTTTCCTTGCCACCTTTAAATTAAGCGTTGGCGCATGTGACGAGCATTCTTTGTTTGGTAACCGCCCAGCATGATTGTTGCTATCGCAACCGGCGAGTCGCTTATTTCTTTTGTGGGCGCAAGACAGCCCACTAAAGAGTTTCTTCAGTGCACTCCAGAATCTTCATTTGTGTCATCGACCTTGTCATCACCACGTGACAATATTAGACCTTTTCCTAACTAGCATTCCAGACCGTGTTTCCGGCATAGCTACTTTCCAGGTTTAAGCGATAAAAGTCTACTCCTTGTCGCGTTAAGCTCACCTTCTAACAAATCGCCAAGCAAAAGCAAAACCTTTTATTAGAGCGAATTTCACGTCAAGAATGATGGCCTTGAGCTATTCCTGGATGACGTCCTCATAAAGTGCGACC
Source organism: Amblyomma maculatum (assembly GCF_055883805.1). NCBI lineage: Eukaryota > Metazoa > Arthropoda > Arachnida > Ixodida > Ixodidae > Amblyomma > Amblyomma maculatum. The sequence goes on from NC_139352.1 coordinate 105,878,726, forward strand.
AAATTCCCAATAATGAAAACTGGTGCTTGTTCAAGAATTAACTGCATGAGATAACTGAATTGCATGTTCGTCGAAGAATCATCACAAATAATTGTAGGTCACCATGGTTCACCTGGTCGTTAAAACGATTCGCTAACAAAAAAGACGGTTATATACCATGGCACAGTCCTCGGGAAAACATGAATATGGACAGCACTGAGAGCTGCGGTTGAAACGTGCAAAAGTGCTCTAAAAGAAACTAAGGAACAATATTTTAAAGTTACATTGTCGTTACTGCTCTTAACTGATCAGATCAACGAATGAAATCAACCAAATGCACCTCTTCTCAATGCACAACCAATTCCCGTCCCTACTATCAACAGTGCTCACGTACGTAGAGAAGTTTTTGCCAAGACATCTTCTCACCCTTCTACCGTAACACTGCAGATTACGTTATCGTATCACAATTCATATCGTCCCATTCATTTCAATTTTGAAGGCGCCATACTTATTTTAGATCGCTTAAAAGTGTTCTCTTCCGGCGGTCCAGATAACACCAGCAAGAAAAGACTGAAAAACCGTAAATTATGTTCAGCCATATTATTATCAAATTTTTTTTCACCAATCCTTACAGGATGGTGAACTCCCTGATGACTGGAAAATGGTGGTTACATTCTGCAAATCAGGCGACAAGCAAAATTTTCTCGACAATCGACGAATATCATTATCCGGTATTCCTTGCAAGATAACGGCCGGAGCACGTCATCCTGTCTCACCTTGCAAACATTCTTCAGTCATTTTTTTTTCTATTGTGCACAACATGAATTTAGATAATACTTCTCCTGCGAAACACAACTAATAAATATTAAGAGCAATATTAACTCAATAATTGATCGATCGTGGCAATGAGGATGACTTGGTTTATTTAGATTTACACAAAGCATGATACTGTGTCGCATAACCTACTTCTTTACAAATTAAGTAAATTTAATATTGACAATAATGTACTGAAATGGATCGAGAGCTTTTTGTCTAACCGACCGCTATATATACACGCTAACTGCTTTAACTCGTCTTCGGTTCCTGTAACCTCCGGCATACAGCAAGATTCAGTATTTGACTTTTCGTTATTCGTTGCCTAACAACGTAACGTCTTCGGTAGGATTCTTTGCGGGATCACATAAATTTGAGCTAGTTGGCTCATCTTCATCAATTTTACGAGCCCACAACCGGAGACAGGAAACAAAAAGAGACGAAAGGGCAAGCGCTTGTCCTTTCGTCTCTTCTTGTTCCCTGCCTCCTGTCGCTGCGTTGGTAAATGTGATGAAGACTCTTTTGTTTTCCGAGAAATAAAAAAAAATATTAATCACGTTGTATTACTCCAGGGAGAGCTAACCACTATATTTAACTTGTTTTCACAATGGCAGATGAGACTTAACAGACCTAAATGCAAATTAATGAGCTTTTCCCGTCGCGAAAATCTCCATCCCGTTGCCTGCACTATTTCTACTTCCTTGCTGACACCCCGCAAACCTTATGTCTCGGCGTTATTCTAATATCAAATATAACTTTGAAATCACACATCAACTCTATCATAGCTTCCTATAACCGTATGCTTGGATATCTTAAACGACACTTTACTTAACACCAGCCTCTGTCGAGCTTCTTCAGTACAGGTCACTTGTCAGCTCAAAACTAGAAATTTTCAGGGGGCACTTTGGCTCACTAAAGTGCTTCAAGGCGGAAGCCTTCCCCTCTACTCTGCTAAGGCATTGACTGTGAGACCGTTCGTGGTTGATTAGAATTAGCAGATACTGCGCCTTTTCTTTGCTTTCAATCAGTTTTAAACGCAGCAAATGCCTGCTGTACTACGTCTGTTTCTATATATGCTCTGTGGTGCGGCGTTCGAGGCAGCGCCAAATGAAAGGCGCCGCACAGACTTCTGGATCGAACTCCGACAGAGTTAGCTTCGTATATGAGTGAATCTGCTAGTGACGTAATCCCCAGTCATGACGCCATGACCAGATGGGACGTCATCATCACTTCCGGTTGTTAGACATGACCGGATGTGATGTCATAATAATGTGATGTCAAGGCCGATGACGTCACCATGTGACGGCTATCGACGTGTCGAAACGAATAAACATTACTATTGTTAGTGATAGTGAACCACGAGTTGCACGTTGTGAGCACAAGTTTATGTCTGGTTAGTGTTAGTTAAACATCCCTAACTACTAAGCGATGGTTAGTGACAGTTACGATGACCCCCAAATGCCTGGGTTCCTGTGGCATCTCCTTAACTATTTTATTATTATTCCTAAATTATCATGAAATTATCTTGAAAATGCCCTAAACAATATTCCGATATCATCCGACTGCTATTGATTAAGTATCGATTCAATGGTTATTGGCCCATATAAGGCATGCACCCGAAAAGCGAACACACTTGCTAACGAGAGTATGAGACATTAAAGGCTTTCGCTTTAATACGCTCACTCCGTATGGGAGCCTTTCCCTAATAAGCTTATTGACGCCTTAGAAGGTCTGCAGAATAGAGCAGCGCGTTTTATTACACGTGACTATGACCGTTCTTCCAGGTTCATAGAAATGAAAAATAGCTTGTCATTTACCCATCTTCATCATCATCATCACCATCAGCCTGACTATACCCACTGCAGTGCGAAGGCCTCTCCCATATTTCTCCACTTAACCCGAATCTGTGCTAGCTGCATCCACTTGACCCCTGCGAACTTCTTAATCTCATCCGCCCACCTAACTTTCTGCCGCTCCCTGCTACGCTTTCCTTCCCTTGGAATCCAGTTTGTTACCCTAAGCGACCATCGGTTATCCTCTCTTCGCACTAAATGTCCTGCCCATGTCCATTTCTTCTTCTTAATTTCCACTAGAATGTCGGTAACTTGAGTTATTTCTCTGACCCACTCTGCACGCTTTCTATCTCTTAATGTTACCCCTACCATTTTGCGTTCCATAGCCCTCTGGGTTGTCCTCAACTTAAGTAGAACTCTCTTGGTTAGCCTCCACGTTTCAGCGCCATAGGTGAGTGCAGGTAAGATGCAACTGTTATATACTTTCCTCTTTAGCGATACCGGTAAGCTGCTAGACATAATCTGCGAGTGCTTGCCAAATGCGCTCCATCCCAATCTTATTCTTCTTGTTATTTTCTTTTCATGGTCCGGATCTGCGGTTATTACCTGTCCTAAGTAAACATATTCGCCTACTACTTCCAGTACTTCGCTACCTAATGTAAACTGCTGTTCCTTCCCGAGGCTGTTGAGCATTACCTTAGTCTTATGCGTATTGAATTTCAAGCCTACCTTTCTACTTTTCCTGTCTAGGTCATCAATCATTATTTGTAGTTCATCTGCCGAGTTGCTTAGCAAGGCAATGTCATCAGCAAATCGCAGATTACTGAAGTATTCTCCATCTACCCCTATCCCTAACTGCTCCCATTCCAAGTCTCTGAATACTTCCTCTAAGCAAGCTGTGAATAGTACTGGGGAGATTGTCTCTCCTTGCCTAACACCTTTCTTTATTGGAATTTTGTTACTTTCTTTATGCAGAACTATGGTTGCTGTGCAGCCACTGTATATATCTTCCAGCACTTTCACCTACGGCTCGTTTACCCCCTGATTTCGCAATGCCTACATCACCACCGAGGTTTCAACTGAGTCAAATGCTTTTTCTTAATCAATGAAGGCTATATATAGGGCTGGTTATATTCCTGACATTTTTATATCATCTGATTGATGGTATGGATAAGATCGATAGTAGAGTACCGTTTCCGAAACCATGCTTGATCCTTTGCTTGATTGAGGTCTAAGGTTGTTCTAATTCTATTAGCGATTACCTTAGTAAATACCTTATACGTAACAGACAGTAAGCTGATTGGTCTGTAATTTTCAAGGTCCATAGAGTCCCCTTTCTTATGAATAAGGATAATGTTTGCATTCTTCCATGGTTCCGGTACCGTCGATGACACCAGGCACTGCGTATACATGGTGGCCAGTTTTTCTAACACGATATCCCCCCCGTCCTTCAGCAAAACCGCAGCTATCTGATCCTCTCCAGCTGATTTCCCCCTTTTTCTAGTTTCTAATGCTTTTTTGACCTCGTCCTTCGTCACTGGTGGAACGTCTGAATGTTTTTCCCTACCGCCAATCTCATTACGGTCCTGACTTCTTTGGCTACTGTAGAGATTTGTATAGAACTCCTCGGCTACTGTGACTATCTTATCCATATTCGTGATGCCGTTGTCCGCCTTGTTCTTTATCGCACACATCTGGTTTTTGCCTATGCCCAATTTCTTCTTTACCGCTTTAAGGCTTCCCCCGTTCTTTACAGCATGCTCAATTTTCTCCATGTTATGCTTCCTTACATCGGTCACCTTGCGCTTATTGATTGGCTTTGATATCTTGGCCAATTCGATCCGGTCTGTTGAATTGGAAGCTTTCATTCTCTTGCGTTTCTTAATCAAATCTTTCGTCTCCTTAGACAGCTTACCGGTATCCTCTCTAACTGTCCTACCGCCTACTTCTACCGCCCACTCAGTAATCATATCTCTGAAATTATTGTTCCTTGCTTCTAGGGTAATGCCGCCATCCTCGGTTTGAGCTGAATACCTATTCTGTAGCGAGATCCTGAACTGTTCTGCCCTCCCCCTCACCGCTAATTCGTTGATGGGTTTCTTTCTTACTAATCTGTTGCGTTCCTTCTTCAGATTTAGGCTAATTCGGGACCTCACCGTCTTGTGGTCACTGCATCGCACTTTCCCGATTACCTCTACATCTTGCATAATGGCGGGGGTTGAATACATTATGAAGTCGATTTCATTTTTAGTCTCTCCGTTAGGACTTTTCCATGTCCATTTCCGGTTCTTCCGTTTGCTGAAGAAGGTATTCATGATTCGTACGTTATTGCGCTCTGCAAACGTTATTGCGCTCTGCAAACTCAACTAGTAACTCCCCCCTGCTATTCCTAGAACCAATGCCATAGTCACCTACTGCCTTGTCTCCTGCCTGTTTTTTCCCTACCTTCGCATTGAAGTCGCCCATTAGTACAGTATACTGCGTCTTTACTTTTCGCATTGCCGATTCTACATCTTCGTAGAAGCTTTCAACTGCCTGGTCATCATAACTACATATAGGCGCATAGGCCTGTACAACCTTCACTTTATACCGCTTATTAGGCCTAATTACGATGCCTGCCACCCTCTCATTATTACTATAAAATTCATCGATATTACCCGCTATATGCTTATTGACAAGGAAACCTACTCCTAGTTGTCGCCTGTCCGGTAAACCTCGATAACACAGTACATGCCCAACCTTCAGTACAGTATATGCCTCATTCGGCCTCCTAACCTCACTAAGCCCTATGACATCCCATTTCATACCTTCTAGTTCCTGTAAGAGCACTGCTAAACTAGCTAGGGTTCTAGCATTAAACGTTGCCAGGGTCAGTTTCCAATGGCGGCCTGTCAAGCGGAGCCAGGTATTCTTAGCACCCCCTGCTGCGTCACAGGCCTGACCGCCGCCGTGGTCAGTTGTTCCGTAGCCGCTGGTGACTGAGGGACGTGGTTTTGTGGAGCTTATCATGAGAGGTAGCGGCCAATTACTGCAATAGGGTGGCTAACTCCTATTCTGGTGAGGGAGTGCGTTGCCGGAGGTGTTCACCGGCATCAGGTTGCACTCCAAACCCCTTTATGCAATTTCATCGACACGCGTATTTTTTATAGTTTTTTAATCCGGTGGAGAATTGCGCGGAACCGGGATTTGAGCCCCGGTCCTCTTGCATGCGAGGCGGATGTTCTACCGCTACGCCACCGCTGCAGCCTTTGCAGCCCATCTTGCCCTCGCAGAAAAGTGTCACGTCTGTCTGTTCTTGAACATTTACGCGGATTTTACTCCTAAAGAAGCATTGATCACTACGCCAACATATGTATCATGCCGCATAGAGCACTCACAGAAAGTTGGCGTTCATCGTTGCCATAAAACACCCTGCATAAATTGTTTCATTCCAAAAACATGGTGGGAGTGAAGCCAACTACCACCAGATATTGTAGCAGCAAATTAAACTGATCAGTTTAAGATGAAATTATCACTATATTACGGTTTACCATAACTTCATTTGTTTCAATTCGTTTCGAATATTGTGTGCTCTGCTCTTTTTTTTTCAGCATTTGTTTCATTGATAACCTTTGGTTACAGTACGCAGTTTCTTGCTCAATTTCTCTACGAATGATTCAACATGTTTTTGTTTACTTGCTCCTTTTTGGACAGCTTTCATCCAACTTTATTCCTTTTGGCTTGATTGTTTTGTTTTTTCTTAACTACTGTATTGTATCACTTTACTGAAAAATGTATTGACTTGGAGCCAGTGTTTTTCGCATGATTATTAACTTTGGTAAACATGTGTAATTATGCTTTAACTTCCCTCTTGAACCCGCCGGGGTAGCGCAGTGGTTACGGTGCTCGAATACTGATCCTTGATCCTAAGGATGTGGGATTGAACCCCGGTCTCGGCGACCGCTTTGCCGTCGAGTCAAAAGGCAAGGCTCCCGTGTGCTGTGCGTTGCCAGTGCTCATTAAAGAGCCCCACGTGGTTGAAATTTCCGGCGTCCTCCACTGCAGTGTCTCATAGCCTGAGTCGTTTTAAAATGTTAAACCCCACACTTCAAAACTTCTTTTTATTCATTTGAGTTTATATTTTTGTACAACTGCCCTCAATAATGCCCTAGTGGCCATGAGTGCATCGGATATAAATAAATAAACAAATAAATAATAAGATACGGACGAGAAATTACATTAAAATTTCCGATCTCTAGAATGCCGTTTCCTATTTGATTAAAGATAGTGCTCGGTTACATGCATTCAAAAGATTTGGTGATAAGATTTTTTGGTTAATGTGTAGAAATCCGCATTTTATTGATCAGATTACCTTGAGGAATAACACTAGACGACAAATTGTATGGGATGATCCGTGACCTAGATATAGAAAGTAAAACAGCATAACCTTAACATTCATGAATTTAATATACTGCCAAATAGCCTGTGCAGAAAATAGATTGTTAGCAGACGTAATAGAGGTTCTTAATGTTGGCAAAAGTATTGCTCTTTGATCAAGTAGTGATCAAAAATAAGGACCGCAGCAGTGATGAAGCAATAAGTTACTTGCACAATGAAGACTATACCTTTCGGCGACTTGAATTTTCCAGTAGATGCTCTTTAATTCCATCGATGAGAAATACCTTGCATTGTAGGGCTGGTCCATTGTGTCGTCGATGCGAGAGAGAGCGTTAACATTATTCGGTATGCTATTCAAGCGGTAATGACCGACACAGAAACGCAGTATCCCATCTTTCTTCTTCGCTAGACTGACTGGTGCTGCCTAGGGACTCTTCAGTGGATGGATGGCGTCGCCACGAAGTATTTTCGTGCGGCGGCGGCGATATGGGGGGGGGGGGGGGGGCGGTAGGGCATTCGACGCAGAGATAGGGCAGGTTCGTCTGTGAGAATGCGGTGCTTGGCCAACGGAGCTTGTCGTACCTTCGACAATAACGAAAAAACTCGCTGTAGCTTTCAAGAGCGCGAATCGGGTGTTGGCTTCTCTGGAATAGTACAGGATTTACGTCGAACGCGAGTTGATCTCCTCGGGCGGATGAATCCTCTGCGGCATGTCAAGAAGGGAAAGATTTCTGGGATGTCCGCTAAATATTCGAGTAAAGCAATCGTCGTGTCCTTGTTCAGATGCCGGTATTCTTCTGTAAAGTTCGTAACCAGCACCCGAGCTTGTCCTCACCGAAAATTGGCGATAGCTCTTGTGATGCTGAGACCTCGCACCAAGAGCAACTGAATGTTTTCTTCGACAACGCCTTGTGTGGTATCGGTGCCTGTGCTACCCACTCAAACTACTATGCTTGATCGGGGCGGGGTGGTAAATTCTCCATTGAGAACATTTAGAGCGACATGCTGCATCGACTTCGTCGTAGTAGACAAGGCGTTGTCCGTTGAAAGCTTTATAATGTTTGATCGACGGTCAATGATCGCTTTATGTTCTCTGAGAAATTCCATGCCCAAAATCAAGTCTCCCGAGGAATTATGTATTACCATGAAGCAGGCAGGTTGAGTGCGGCTATTTACTGGCACTCCAGTGGTGCATCGCCTGGGTGGAGTAATCAGACTACCACCAGCGGTGCGAATTAGCGGAAAGTGGTCGTCACTTTCCTGAGCTGGGCGGAGCGTGGTTCGCTGATGACATAATAGCCAGCTCCGGTGTCCATTAGGGCAGTAACCGTGCGACCATTGATAGCCACTTTAAGGTCACGTTTTCGTATCCTTGCATTACGCATTTGTCTCGGTGTGTGATACAGGCTCAGTCGTGTCCTGTGGGAGTGGCCTGGGCGCATCGTTGTCAGTTCGTTGGGCGGCGGTGCCATATTCAACTCCGGCCGATTGGTCGTTGATCTCGTCGTGTGCAGCGGCGGTGAAACAGCTGCGTCGTCGTTAGTCATCGTCAGCGTCAAAGGATCTTCGTTATTTCGCCGTTGAGCAGCTTCACCTCAAAAGTTTGCTGCCTTTACTTTCCCTACTGGGAACAGGGGACTTTCCTCGCACTCTGTGATCATAGTTGCGTTCTGGCGGCGCAAATGGTGCGCGGTACGGAGATGAAGAGCGGTACCGACGGCTTGATGACCGTGCCCTCCGCAAGTAGTTCTCTATTTCTTCCAATCGTTAGCCAACACGGGGCCGTGGCCCCGTGCTTCGAAGGTCACGGGGCATGGAAGGTCACATCGGGGTACAGGACGAGGTAATGCAGGAACACAGTTCATGGCTGCTGCTTCTTGCACTGTAGCAGTCGAAGCCATCGCTTGAGGAACATCCAGTTCCTGATGGACGTCTTCACGGACGACGTCGAACGTCGCCAACTGGGGATGTTGGGATGGTGGTAGTAAGTGACGGAGTTCTTGGATGATCTCTCGAATAAGCTCCCGACGGCTCTCTTTGCTCCCAGATGCGCTGCTGTAGTGACATGCGCAGGCCGGTTCGAGTGGTCGGTCGTAGTAGCGCATACGAGTGTCCATCGTCTCCTCGATAGTGGACGCTTCGGTGTCACATTCCACTACAGCTTTTGGCGCTTTCTGACAAACCCTTCCAAAAGAGACTCTTTAACGTCTCATATCAAAAATTTCACTCTCTTATTTTAGTCATGTTAGGGTCGGCGTGGCGAAGGAGGAGGTTCATTTCGAATTTGAAGTCTTGATTGAAGGAGGGCCTGGGCTCTTACTTTCCGGACGACACTTTTAAAGGCAGTAAAAAACATTTCCTCGAAGTCTCGCAATCTTTTAAAGCGACTTCGTGATTTTTGAATTATATACGGACAGATCCTTTAAGGACAACGTAGACTTGCTTAAGCTTCGCTTCGTCATTCCAGGCGTTCAACGTTGCCACGCGTTCGAAAGGTCGAGCCAGTCTTGCACATCCTCGGCTGGTCATCCTTGGAATCAAGGGTGTTCATGGGGTTGGAAGAAAACTAAGGAATTGTTCTGCTCTACGGCTGTGTTCTTTGGGATGCGTCACGTGTAGGGATTCAGCACTTCCACCAGATGTCGCGTAGCTGTGCAGTGATTATAAAAGAAATACCAGGCGAAGAAAAACCTAAAGTAACTCTCTTTTGGGCTGACTCGCACCCTCGAAAGAATTGTGTAACTCAGCGGCGGCGATGGCAGCAAACATGCTCGCTAGTGGTCGAATTACGAATACACGTCGGACCCTTCAAGGCTCAATTTAAAGGCGGCGCAGAAACATCTAGATAAAGCCGCACACATTGACTTGCGTAAGCTAGAACATGACAGAAACAGGAAACATACGCGAGTGGCCGGAGTATTCAAGACACAACTCGGTATGCCCTTCGCGACAAAAAAACAAAACAAAGTAGCGTCTCGCGACAACGAGAATAAAAAAGAAAACAATATTGATCTTTGCGCCACAATCACACTGATAAAACAGCATGCAACTGGCGCTAACAAATACAGATTTGAATGATATGCGGCAATACAGCACGTCAAAAAGCTTAAACAAAAGGGTGTATTTTCATACCGGAGATCTCGTCCAAACTAGCTGTGATTAACTTTGCAGGCTTCGAAAAGGAAGAAACGGTAACGGAGCATCTTGTCTTCTTCCGAAACAACCTCGTGCCCTGGCACAATTTAGTAACGAAAGCAAAGAAGCGCAAATATCAGTCTTAGATGGCATTATTATACGCATTATTGTTCACTAGTATCTTAATTTGAAAAAATTAGGATCAGTGATTCGGCACACTGCATGAAATTTTGTTTTGCTTAGAGGTAAACGAAGACTTATCTGCTTGTGCGCAGCCCGTATTTGCAATATTCATACACCTCAGATACTACACATCAAACGTTAAATCTTGTCTTGAAATGATGAATCCTAAACTTTTAATATATTGCACAGTGACAACCACTATCATTTATTAACAGAATCTTTAGCAGTGTACATGTGTTGTATGAATGCATATCAAGGCTGCTTTACGTACAAGTTTCAGCAGAAAATTTAAATTGAGTGCTGCCGAATGCAACGTGCATTCGTAGTCGACGAACGCCGAGCCCACTTGCTGCTAATTCCGCCGCCGATTCACTTAGTTCTTTAGAAGGCACAAGCCCGCACAATAAAGAGTTCATTTTAGCGAGACCGCAGTCTCATTTGCTGCTTTCGGCCTTGTCATGAACACGCAACAATATTATGAACAGATACTATTGTGTGTACGTTAGCAACCGTTTTATATTCATTTTTCCAAAGATAGGTGAGTTAATGTGAGATGTAAAATTACCACGAAATCTTCACTGCTATTGTGTCGTTAATATTGCCGCGAAACCTTCAAAACAGTATTTGTTGTTTTTTAACGGCCGCCGGCATACAGGCTTATCACTCTGATTCTGGACCGCGTATCAGTTCCGTAATCTTTGTTTGTTAATGCTCGATGTCGCGAGTCACACCTTTATCAGTTTTGTTGTAGCACAAGATGCACCGAGATCTGTCTCGAAGGTTCCGGCCATTCGGGTGTCTTTCCACAATGTTCCAGCCCGTGCTGGTAGCTGTTTGCGACGTTATCTAGATTGTTCTGTGCAGCCTTTAAATTGAGCGTTGCCGAGTGTGACGGGCATTTTTTGTCCGGCGACCGACGAGCATGTTTGTTGCTATCGCCGCCGCCGAGTTGCTTAGTTCTTTTGCGGGCGCAAGTCAGCCCAATAAAGAGTTTCTTCAGTGCAATCATCGACACTTCATTTGTGTCGTCGACCATGTCACCCCTACGTGACATCTGGTGGAGGTGCTGCCTTTGATCCTTCAAGCGAAGACCCAAGCCGTGTTCCTGTCGCCCTGGAAGACCACCCCACAGGTCACCGAGCCAGCCGCCGACTTCAAGGCCTACAACCCGAACACGGTCTGCTGCCTGACCCCATTCGATCTCGGAAGGCATCGACGCTGACAATGGCCCAGCCTACTACAGCACCGGTTGTTTTCGTCCAACCCCGTGAGCCCCCCTGCTTCCACGGACGACCGAATGAAGATGCTGGAGACTGGATGGACCTTTTCGACCGTGTGGCAGAATTCAATGGCTGGAACGACGCTGCGAAAATCAAGCAGGTCTAATTTGCTCTTCAAGGACATGCCCGAGTTTGGTTCGAAAATCATGAGGCAGCTATGAAGGATTGGGAGATTTTCAAGGAAGTGTTTTTGACTGCCTTTTCAAGCATCGTTCGAAAGGAAAGAGCCCAGGCCCTCCTTCAGTCTAGACTTCAACTTACTGACGAGCCTGTCCTGGCATACGTTGAGGAGATGAAGCGCCTCTTTCGCCACGCCGACCCTAACATGACCGAAGGAGAGAGAGTCAAATTTTTTATTCAAGGCATCAAAGAATCGCTTTTTGCCAGTCTTGTCCGAAATCCGCCAAAAAACCGTGGCGGAATTTGAAACGGAGGCGTCTACTATCGAGAAGACGTTGGCCACCCGGATGCACCACTACGAGCGACCACTTCAGCCGGATTGCTCAACCCACTATCCCAACGCATCTGCAAGCAGAGAGAACCTTCGGGACCTCATCCGGGAGATCGTGCGAGAGGAGCTCCGCCGAATGCTACCATCATCGCAACAACCCCAGGTGGCGACGCTCGCGGACGTCGTCCGTGAAGAAGTCCAGCAAGCGCTGGGCGTTCCTAAAGCGATGACTCCGACAGCTCCAGAGCATGAATCAGCAGCGATGGACTATGCAGCTGCATTATGTCGTCCTGCACCCCGACGCGACCTCCCAAGCCCTCGTCGCTACCATCCTGCTTCCGAAACCCGCCCCTTGGTCCCCGCCCGCCAAGCCTATCAACGACTCACAAGCCCCAGAAAGTGCGACGCCTGGAAGACAGCAAACAACCGACCGCTCTGCTTCCATTGTGGTGAGGCAGGACACATCCTCCGTCACTGCCCGTACAGGCGGATAGGCCTCCGTGGTTTCGCTGTCGACGCCCCACGACCCCGTCCTGGCGAGCGACCACAGGAAATCAACGACTTCCTGCGCAGCGGAGAGCACTCGTCGCCAAGGCGTCTATCACGATCCCCATCACCGTACAATGCCCGATTTTCGTCGCCGGGCCGCGGTTACGTGCAGGGACGGTCTCCTAGTCCCCGTAGGGGAAACTAAAGGCAGCAACCTTTGGAGGTGAGGTTGCTCAACGGCGAAAAGACGAACATCCTCCGCCGCCCACGACCACGAACGACGACGCAGCTATTTCATTGCCGCTCCACACGACGACATCGACGACAACACGACCAGAGTGCAAGCCTACACCGCCGCCCAGTGAAATAATAACGGTATGCCCCGGCCTGAAGAAACGACGGAGCCGAGATCGGACACTAAGGCCCACGTGCAATGCGAGGACGCGAATATGTGACCTTGAAGTTGATATCGACGGTCGCAGAGTCACTGCCCTTGTAGACACCGGAGCTGACTATTCAGTCATCAGTGGACCGTTAGCCTCCCATCTCAGGAAAGTTACAACCGCTTGGGATGGCCCGCTGATTCGCACCGCAGGTGGAAACCTGATTACTCCATCGGGACGGTGTACTGCAAGAATAACTGTAAATGGGCGTACTTACCCCACCAGCTTTGCGGTCTTGCAGCAGTCCTTCCGCGACGTGATTTTAGGCATGGACTTCCTAAATGAAAATAGGGCTATCATCGACCTCCGATCCAAGCTCATCAAGCTCTCTGCAGACAAAGCCATACCTGCTACGACGACTTCGACGCAACACGTCGCTCTAAACGTCCTCGACGGAGAATTGACCGTGCCGCCCCGATCAAGCGTGGCCGTCAGTGTAGGTAGCACAGATATCGAAACCGCTGAAGGCATCGTCGAAGGAAATATCCAATTGCTCTTGGAACGAGGTATCGGCATCGCAAGAGGCATTGCGAAATTCCCGAGTGGACAAGTTCAGGTGCTGGTAACAAACTTCACTGAAGAATACCGGCATCTCAACAAGGGCACGACCATCGCTTTTCTCGACGAATTAGCGGACCTCGAAGACATATTCGCCCTCCACGACTAACAACTGGAAGACGCACCGGACCAATTCCGTCAGCCCACATTTGACATCAATCCAGTATTGACCCACAGCAGGGAAAACCAGATTCGCAGTCTTCTTCGAAACTACAGGCAGTGCTTCTCGTCATCATCAAAGGTACGACAAACACCACTGGCCAAGCACCGCATTATAACGGACGAACACGACCGACCTCTGCGCCAAAGCCCTTATCGTGTATCGCCGCGAGAACGGCAGGCCATTCGCAATCAAGTTGAAGAAATGCTGCGTGATGACGTAATCCAGCCATCGAACAGCCCCTGGGCGGCACCAGTCGTTTTGGTCAAGAAGAAAGACAGCACACTTCGCTTCTGCGTTGATTACCGCCGCCTGAATAGCATAACGAAGAAGGATATCTACCCGCTTCCCCGCATCGACGACACTCTCGACCGGCTCTGCAATGCAAGGTACTTCTCATCGAAGGACCTGAAGAGCGGATATCGGCAAATTGAGGTCGACGAAAGAGATCGCGAGAAGACCGCATTCATCACACCGGACGGCCTTTATGAGTTCAAGGTGATGCCATTTCGCCTCTGCTCCGCACCAGCCACGTTTCAACGAGTAATGGACACACTCTTGGCAGGCTTGAAGTGGCAAATTTGTTTGGTATATTTGGACGACGTTGTTGTCTTCTCATCAACCTTTGAAGACCACCTCAAACGACTACAGACAGTGTTGGAAGCCATCAAGTCATCGGGACTAACGCTAAAAGCAGAGAAGTGTCACTTCGCCTACGAAGAACTCCGATTCCTAGGTCACATAGTTAGCAAGGACGGTATTCGCCCAGACCCGGAGAAAACAGCTGCAATCGCACAATTCCCACCGCCTCCCGACAAGAAAGCTGCGCGCCGATTTCTTGGGCGGTGCGCTTATTATCGACGATTTGTCAGAAACTTTTCGCGGATCGCCGAACCGTTGACGCAGCTTACAAAGGCTGACGTACCTTTTAAATGGGAACCGCAGCAAGGAGAAGCCTTAGACGAACTCAAGCGCCGCCTGCAATGCCCTCCTGTACTTAGCCACTTTGATGAAAACGCCGAGACCGAAATTCACACCGACGCGAGCAGTGTGGGCCTAGGAGCCGTTCTCGTCCAGAAGTGTGCCGGACAGGAGAAAGTAATCGCCTACGCTAGCAGGTCGCTCACAAAAGCCGAAGCCAATTACTCGACGAGCGAGAAGGAGTGTCTTGCAATCATCTGGGCCACTCCTAAGTTTCGTCCATACCTATACGGCCGACCATTCAAGGTGGTAAGCGACCATCACGCGCTTTGCTGGCTGATGTCGTGACGCCGGGGCTACGTCGACCCGGCCTTCACTTGGTAGCGTGCAGAGACTCGGGGTTGATGAAAGATTGATTCTTCGAAGTTGGTAAAATATGTACAAGCAGGTTTAATGGCACTTTGAGAAAACTTATTTACAAGATTATTTACAAGAAAAAGAAGGGTACATCAGCAAAATGGCAAGCGTTAAGAGTTCATAGCGAGAAGCGACTGGATGAGCAGTTTACCCAGGGCTCAGATCGACATTTCGTGCTCTGCAGCGTCCTTAAAACCCCCTATGTCCAGCCCCTCTCTGAAGATGCTGACCAACCAAATCCAGGGCACGCCCCTCAGATATCGGCATCCAATCGAACACATCACTGCAATGATGGTCTGAAGCACTGACTGGCCCGGCATTGTTTCGTTTGGCCTGGTCACTTGTTGGCGGGAAAAGCTTGGGAACGGCGAGGAGGTACATTTCTATTCTTAAGCCAAGAATCGATAGGCTGGTTCCGGCAAGTGGATTTACTTCTTAGAAACCCAAGTGCACGTGCGCGCCGCATACGGCTCCCAGCATTGTCCCTTTCCAACAATTGCAAATCTTTCCTGCATTCCCAGCAAATCCTCTAATGGCCGTAATCACCTTGCTCCTTTCTTGTCCTGTACGTCAGCGGACGTGTCACTCTGTCGTCTCCTTTGGACAGTAGGCATTCCTCACTGGACGATAGCACTTCTCGACGGGAAGGGTGAACAATTGAACGAAAGCACTTCCGGCAATTTCCCGCAGGGGGACATTTCTTTGTGTTTTTCTAGACGTTCTCTTGACAGGGTCAATTTGGCATTTGCAGGGTGTCCACAAAGCAAAACAGGCTTACAAAACAGGATTCCTGGAAACAGGCTCACTTAGAGCCATTGTACCGACAGCACATATCCACAGCACTTATCCATGCCCACAGGCGAACAATAGAGCGCGCAAATGCGGATGCACGGTCGTAACAGCCTCCTCCCCCGCCAGAAGAGTCTCGGAGGGCAGCAGTCGCAGCTGCTGCATGAAGAGACGACTTAATGGCCTGCACGTGAACGCTTGAAGCTCGCTGTTGCTTGTCGCGTTGTCTCGATTGTCGTAGGCCAAATTGCTTGAGTTGTCTGAAACTCAACCACATGTCGAAGCAAGCACTCGGCTCCCGTCTGAAGAGACCAGGTTAAAAGAAAACTGCCATTGTTGTTCGAGAAAAGCCCACTCTCAAGACGTTCAGGACCCACGTATTCCTAGAAAACCAAACGTGCTGCTTCACATAGTCACACATATACAAGCGCACGAGAAAAAAAAAAAAAAAAAAACCTGATTATCAATTTGGATACATGGTGAGGAACATCTCGGACCGCTTAGAAAGAGCGGCTAAGCGCGTCCGCATTCCCATTTAACTTCCCCTTTTTGTATCTTATTTCAAAATTTTACTGCTGTAAAATCAAGCTCCACCTAAGAAGCCGACTGTTCTTCGATGTCGCAGTTTGCAGCCAAGCCAGGGGACAATGGTCCGTCTCTACGGTGAATTTGGCCCCTCCAAGATAGCACTGCAATTTTTGAATGGCCCATACAATGCAAGCGCACTCTTTCTCAGACGCGCAATAAGCTCTCTCTCTAGAACTCAGTTTTCTGCTCAGGTAGAGCACGGGGTGCTCATTACCGTCGTCATCTCTCTGGCAGAGAACAGCACCTAGCCCTCGATCACTGGCATCACACTGGGCCGTGAATTCTCGGCCATAGTCTGGAGCTCGCAATACCGGACGGCTAATCAGCACAGCCTTCAGGTTTACGAAGGAGGCTTCCTTTTGTTCGTCCCAGACTACATTTGTCGGTTCTGTCTTGCGGAGAGCGTCGGTCAGAGGGCTGGCCAAAGCTGAATAGTTAGGGATGTAGTGATTGTAGTATCCCGTCAGCCCCAAGAATGCCCGAATTTCCGTCTTCGTGCTCGGCCGCGGGTAGTCTGCTACCGCAGAAATCTTAATCTCGCTGGGTTTCCTGAAACCTTGACCTACATTGTGACCCAAGTAGTCCACGGTCGCCCTTGCCAGGCAACATTTCTCGGCCTTTACGGTTAGTCCAGCTTGAAGCAAAAGGCTCAGTACAGCTCTTAGATGTACCATATGATCCGCCCATGAGTCGGAAAAAACCGCAATGTCGTCTAAATAAGGCACCGCGAATGTTTCACACCCCTTTAAAACCCTATCCATGAGTCGGGAAAAACAAAATGGAGCATTTTTGAGCCCGAAACTCATCATTGTTGGCTGGTAGCTGCCCGTCGGAGTGACGAAAGCCGCGTATCTGCTGGCGCGTTCAGTGAGCGGTACTTGCCAGTATCCTCGAGTAAGGTCCAGCGTAGTCACATATGCCGCTCTACTGACCTGTTCTACTCTCTCCTCAATATTCGGAATAGGATACATTTGATCCCTGGTGAGAAAATTTAGCTTTCGGTAGTCTACCACAGGCCTAGGGTCTTTACCTGGAGCTTCTACTAAGATCATAGGCGAAGCATAATCGCTTTCCGAGGGTTTTATTACTCCTAATTCCAGCATGCGAGTTACTTCCCTATCCAGAATTTCTCTTTGCCTTGGAGAAAATCGGTAGCACCTTGATCGCACTGGTACGTCTGAAGTCAGCTCAATATCGTGCTCAGTCAAATCAGTCCTGCCTGGCCTGTCCACGAAGCAGGCCTCAAACTCTGTTATTATCTCGCCCAGATCGGACAGCTGGGATTTCTTTAGTTCTCCTCTCTGCTCTGTCTTTTTGAGAAGCTCCTGAGCGTTGCTTCCTTTTACGCTGAGGCAAATCAAGTTGTCCCCCATCTCCTCGGGAAGGTTTAACGTTAGATTTACCACGGCTTGCTCCATAGCTAAGTCCTCTCGGGTTCCACTTAGTAGTCTCGTGAGATTACTAGAGACTGGCGGCAAGAGGTTACTCTCAAAAACGTCCTCATTCCGTGTCTTATCGAGCTCACTTTCATGTTGACTTATCTGAGATGCCTCGCTCTCAAAGTTTTCTGACCCGCTATCTTCCGCATCTACCAATGTTTTAACTGCCGTTTCCTCCGCTGTGGATTTTTTTGGAATGAGCAGTGTAGCTAGTTCTCGCGCCTTTGAACGTGTTAGGGCTTGCATAACTCTGTCTCCGAAAAGGATACCCCTTTTTCGCAGTAGCATGTCCGATTTGTTGGAAAACAAATACGGATAACACTTAGGGAGCTTTCCTGAAACGGCAGCCTCGGTTGTTAACTCGCCGAAAGGGCCCTCGATGACCACGTTCGCGATTGGCAAGCACACACTCTGTTCCTCCACTACCTGGCGGATCCATGCACGCTGTCCTGTATAGTCGGAAGGCGACACATACACCGGATGGACAACATCCATCGTTGCGGCCGAATCGCGCAGTACCTTGCAAGGCTTCCCGTTGACTACTAGGTCATGCAGGTAGGGTTCCAAAAGCTGCATATTTTCATCGCAGTCACTGACATACGAGAAAGCAAACTTTTCTTTCCGGCAGTTGACGCCAATGTGACCCTGCTCATTACACCTAAAGCATGTGAGCGGCTTCCTAGCCTCAAGCTTATTCTTTGTGTTCTGCGCGTTGGTCACTTCCCCACTTTTCTCACTGCCGTCCTTTCTAGGGAATTTGCCTGAGGAAACCTTCATTTCTTCGTTTCCAACTCTAGCAAAGTGCCTTTCCTGACGGTTATTCACTCTCAACTTGGGATTGCGGGGCCTATCCACTGCTGGGTTGCTGAATTGTCGGCGCGAAGCATACTCCTCAATAAGTTCGGCAGCTTCAGTTGCAGACTTAATTTCGCTTTGGTCCTGTAACCAATTTCTTTCTTTTTCTGGGAGGCAGTTATAAAACTGCTCCAAAAGAATTCGCTCGACTACAGCGTCCCTATGACTGTAGGAATCAGTGCTCTTTAGCCACTCGCCCAAATTAACTCTTAAATTGTACAGGAATTCAGGGTAACTCTCGTCCCTGGACTTAGTAGCGTTCCGAAAACGTTGTCTGAACGCCTCGGCGCTAAGCCTATACTTTCTCAGAAGGCAAGCTTTGACCTTCTCGTAGTTGTCCGCGTCCTCCTTGCTTAGCCGCGCGACAACCTCCGCTGCCTCGCAGGGCAGAACCGTCAATAATCTCTGATACCAAGTGTCTCGCTGGAAGGACAGTTTTTCGCAGGTTCGCTCAAAGTTAGCCAGATACAGACCAATATCCCCTGATATCACATATGGCTGCATGTACTTTGACATCTTGAAATCTGCCTCCTTGTTGAGAAGAGGTACCGCTGGCTGGGGACAATTGCCCGACCTCTTGCTCAACTCTAGTTCTAATTTCCGGAGCTCAATTTCTTGGTCCAGCTTTTTTGCTTCTCTTTCACGCTTCTTTTCCTCTTTTTCCCACTCACGTTCGCGCTCCTTTTCCTCTTTTTCCCGCTATTTCTGCTGTCTGAGCTGCTCCTTTTTTTGACCGATGAGGTTCCATGCTTCACTGAGCTCCTCATCATCGGTTCCCAGATCAGTGATTGCCTTTATAATCAAGGGTTTTCGTGCCAAACCACTTGTATCAATTCCCAATTCCTCACACAATTGCAACAGTTCCGGTTTCTGCAGCTTTTGTAGGTCCATGATCGCTCCGAGTGTCGGCTACTTCCAAAACAACAGTGCAAACTACCAAACCTAAAGGCGTTTCAACACTTTTTACCAGTTCTAAAATCTAACCCTGTTCTAGAACCTGGTCCACATCAGAAGAAAAGCCAAGCACTCACCCACACATGCGATCGATGTTCCGAGCTGCTTTCTTGTTGGCCGATTGTTGCTCCTGCTTGTTGCTTGAGATGCCACCTCCGATCACCAGATGTTGTGGCTTGTAGATTCTGATCCACCTCGAATCACCAGATGTTGTAGCTTGTAGATCCAGAGCCCAACGCTGGTCACCAGTTGTCGTGACGCTGGGGCTACGTCGACCCGGCCTTCTCTTGGTAGCGTGCAGAGACTCGGGGTTGATGAAGGATTGATTCTTCGAAGTTGGTAAAATATGTACAAGCAGGTTTAATGGCACTTTGAGAAAACTTATTTACAAGATTATTTACAAGAAAAAGAAGGGTACATCAGCAAAATGGCAAGCGTTAAGAGTTCATAGCGAGAAGCGACTGGATGAGCCGTTTACCCAGGGCTCAGAGCGACATTTCGTGCTCTGCAGCGTCCTTAAAACCCCCTATGTCCAGCCCCTCTCTGAAGATGCTGACCAACCAAATCCAGGGCACGCCCCTCAGATATCGGCATCCAATCGAACACATCACTGCACTGATGGTCTGAAGCACTGACTGGCCCGGCATTGTTTCGTTTGGCCTGGTCACTTGTTAAAGGGAAAAGCTTGGGAACGGCGAGGAGGTACATTTCTATTCTTCAGCCAAGAATCGATAGGCTGGTTCCGGCAAGTGGATTTACTTCTCAGAAACCCAAGTGCACGTGCGCGCCGCATACGGCTACCAGCATTGTCCCTTTCCAACAATTGCAAATCTTTCCTGCATTCCCAGGAAATCCTCTAATGGCCGTAATCACCTTGCTCCTTTCTTGTCCTGTACGTCAGCGGACGTGTCACACTGTCGTCTCCTTTGGACAGTAGGCATTCCTCACTGGACGATAGCACTTCTCGACGGGAAGGGTGAACAATTGAACGAAAGCACTTCCGGCAATTTCCCGCAGGGGGACATTTCTTTGTGTTTTTCTAGACGTTCTCTTGACAGGGTCAATTTGGCATTTGCAGGGTGTCCACAAAGCAAAACAGGCTTACAAAACAGGATTCCTGGAAACAGGCTCACTTAGAGCCATTGTACCGACAGCACATATCCACAGCACTTATCCATGCCCACAGGCGAACAATAGAGCGCGCAAATGCGGATGCACGGTCGTAACACTGGCTAATTTGAAAGATCCTTCCGGCCGCCTTGCCAGATGGAGCCTACGACTTCAAGAATTTGACATGACTGTAGTGTATAAGTCGGGCCGGAAGCATTCCGACGCAGGCTGCTTATCCCGCGCTCCGGTCGATGCTCCCCCGAAGGACGATGACGACGACGCCTTTTTGGGACCGGTAACCGCCAGCAGTTTTGCAGAACAGCGATCAGACCCTGAGCTGAAAGCGCTAGCCGATTACTTGGAACGAAATACCGCTTCCCCTCCTGGTGTGTTCAGGCGACATTGATCATCCTTCACGTTAAGCAGTGGCCTCCTCGTGAAGAAGAACTTCGCACCCAACAAGACCGCCCAGCTTCTCGTAGTGCCTAAAACCCTTCGGCAAGAAATTCTGCAGGCGTTGCACGATGAGCCCGCAGCAGGCCACCTCGGATTTGCGCGCACGTTGCGTCGAATCCAGGAGAAGTATCACTGGCCGCGACTGCCTGCCGAAGTTGCCCACTACGTGAAGACGTGTCGTGAGTGCCAACGACGCAAGACGCCGCCGATCAGACCAACAGGACTACTAAACCCGATTCCGCCCCCAATCATGCCCTTTCAACAAATTGGGATGGATCTCCTTGGCCCCTTTCCATCTTCGTCTATGGGTAACAAGTGGATCATCGTGGCCACTGACTACCTTACCCGTTACGCCGAAGCAAAAGCACTGCCCAATGGTACCGCGGCAGAAGTCGCCAAATTTTTTGTCGAACAAATTCTCTTGCGACACGGCGCCCCAGAAGTGCTCAACACGGACCGGGGAACGGCGTTTACGGCAGAGTTGACGCAAGCTATCCTGGAATACAGTCACTCAAGCCATCGACGAACAACTGCGTACCATCCCCAGACCAATGGCCTTACGGAGCGCCTGAACAAAACGATCGCGGACATGATCGCTATGTACGTCGACGCTGAACACAAGACCTGGGACGCCATCTTGCCGCACGCGATCTTCGCGTATAACACGGCAATCCAGGAGACGACCAGAGCGACCCCGTTCAAGCTTGTGTACGGTAGGGAACCCACGATGACGCTCGACGCAATGCTACCGCACGTAACCAACGAGGACAACCTCGACGTCGCCGCCTACCTGCAGCGTGCAGAGGAAGCTCGACGACTCGCACGGCTGCGTATTAAAGACGAACAGCGCACCGACAGCCGATGATACAACTTACGACGACGCCACGCAGAGTACAATCCAGGGGACCAAGTGTGGGTTTGGACACCAATTCGCCGTCGTGGACTTAGTGAAAAGTTGTTGCGTCGATACTTTGGGCCGTACAAAATCATTCGCCGCGTCGGACCACTGGACTATGAAGTCATTCCCGACAGAACGTCAGCATCACAACGGCGACGCGCACGCCCAGAAATTGTACATGTTGTACGACTGAAGCCTTATTACGCACGTTAAACAATCTGTGGTGTTTAAACTTCGCAGTGTTTATATTTAAGTTGCTTTGTTTTGGAACATCGAGGCGATGTTTTTTTTATGGGGGAGTAATGCCACGAAACCTTCAAAACAGTATTTGTTGTTTTTTAACGGCCGCCGGCATACAGGCTTATCACTCTGATTCTGGACCGCGTATCAGTTCCGTAATCTTTGTTTGTTAATGCTCGATGTCGCGAGTCACACCTTTATCAGTTTTGTTGTAGCACAAGATGCACTGAGATCTGTCTCGAAGGTTCCGGCCACTCGGGTGTCTTTCCACAATGTTCCAGCCCGTGCTGGTAGCTGTTTGCGACGTTATCTAGATTGTTCTGTGCAGCCTTTAAATTGAGCGTTGCCGAGTGTGACGGGCATTCTTTGTTCGGCGACCGACGAGCACGTTTGTTTCTATCGCCGCCGCCGAGTTGCTTAGTTCTTTTGCGGGCGCAAGTCAGCCCAATAAAGAGTTTCTTCAGTGCAATCATCGACACTTCATTTGTGTCGTCGACCATGTCACCCCTACGTGACAATATATTGTTCAAAATCACTTCTTTCTCCTTATAAAAACACGGATACAACTATGCTTATCTCGGCCCTATATAATCACAGCATATTCGCTATTTTTCTGCGCAGTACAAGCTGTAAATTAAGAATGTACTGTACGCTTTTGCTATGCTCAAACCATTTACGATGCTTAACTCACCAAATATGTCTTTTCATACCACAGTGAATCCGGAGCGCAGGTCTTAAAAATTTTACGGACAACAAATATGTAGCCGTATCTGAAACCGAAACACGATGATGTATTGTTAACCGAACGTTTCCATTCCAATAAAAATATTAACGGAATATGTTTGAAAAGGTTTCTACTAGGTTTTTAGGGCAACATCAGTAAAGAGCATACAACTTCATCTGACCAGCAAACGCGAAAGGTGATACGCAGTTCATACGTTGCGAAATAACCATATCTGTTCTGTGCCCTTTTCAGATATTATATGAAAAGTATTTTTGCTTGCGGCATTATACTGCGCAGCTAAAACTTCACACTCCGTTTATGCAGCCGGTGGCCTGTAGCATAGGAACTTCGCATAATTAATAAAGCAGAGCTGCGGGATACGCTTTATAGATTTACTTGCGCTTTGCATTGCCAACAGTAAGAGACCCAAAGCATAGAACAGATAAGCCTGTTATCGTCAGGTATTACGCCCTTTCTTGTCTTCTTTATTAGTTTCTGCGAACGCAATAGGCGGTACAGTTTTGCGTTGGTTTTTTATTGCGTGTGGCGAATATAGTATAAAATATTTGCTTTCATCCGGCAGTTGCGTGATTGTTTACAGCGAAAGAGCTGTGCATGCTGATAGTTTTTCGGACGACGCAACGCTTAAACACCGTATTAGCAACCATGGAGTTTTTGCAGTTTTGACTTTAGCACCATTTTTAAAGCTACGAAACAAAAGCCGCATCTGAAAGAAATCGCAAAATAGCAAAAGGATATTTAAAAGAAGTATGCAGTATAAGAGAACCAATAAAGCACACGCCTATCAAAAATATTGATGGCTCTGCTGTTTTGGAACCAAACTGTAATGACGAAATATTCCCAGCATATATGTGGCCATTTCAATATTCAGAAACAGCACCATAGTCGTGGTGTTTTCGAGGGGGAGTGCGCAGACTTATTCTGTGCCATATAGACAGGAAAGTGGTCGCTTTCCAGAAAACTCTTCCCATCTCTTCTCCCACCAGGCTCCTTTGTTCTAAGGAAGGAAAATGCGCATGTGTGATAATTCTGGGCTAGCAGAAAGAAGAACATTCTGTTCGCCATAGGTTGAGTAATGATTTTGTTGAAACATGGACCCGAACTATATTCATATACAGAGCGCCAATGAGGGTCTGCACTTAAATTAGCAGGTAACCCCTGAACTGCCAATCTGAAATTAGGATCGACAACAGTTTTTGCCTATATCAGATGAGCTCAAATTCAGGTTCCCGTAGTGCATTACGGTGGACAACTGTATCTTAAATTACAACTCATTGGGGCATACTAAATCAGGATGGATATTGAATTTTGTCATAAATGGAAGATGTCCATCTTTAATAATTCAGAAGGCAAACATCTGCTGATATAGAAAGGCAATTCTGAGAATGCTGGTTCATAATTACGGCTAAAAGTAAAAAGTTCATCTCATTAAAAGCTAGAACTATTATGATGCCCGGGCAGCATCTTGTAACTGCCAGAATGTTGGCGCTGATTTTTGACCCCAGGTTACCTCAAGTAATCCGGCTTCAGTAGGAAGAAAAACGTTATTCTTAAAAAAGACACAAAGTACCACCCTATGCAACCTGCTGCTGCTGCTGGACAGGACTCGGACTTGACGTTTTATGAGGTCGGCAAAAAGATATGTATGTGGTATTCTAAGCCGCATATTAAAAAATGTGTAATGTACAGACTGACCATTGAAGGACTCCTGCGCAGAAGTAGAACTTCGGCTTAAGTTGGATCGACAGCGGATTTAATGACCTGAAAACAAATTTCACAGGACAGCGTTTTTAAGAAACGGTTGCTAAGAAGAAAATTACTTTTTTATCCGTCAGTTGCCGACTTTCAGATTAAAATGATTTTGTTAGAAAAGAGTTTAGGCTATACCAGAAGTTACACTACAGTGCTATTTACTTCCAAGCAGTTTTAACCTGTGCGTTGTGATAGGAACATCACGGTTGGGATTTCAAATCAGAAATGTCCCCCATCCTCTTTTCTATTGTTTTAGCATCGTCTATGCAAATAACGGAGTTGTTGCTCGAGTAAAGGCAGGAAGCAAGCCCAGAAGGGATTCAATTTTTTCGTAAAATCAATACTTCAATATTTTCTTTGATGTATTTTGTGGTTTTGGGTAAGGTTACTCTTCCATGTTGTAGAATGGTGTACATACGAGATAGGACTGTTTAGTTGGAAGAATTGCGGTGAGCATTTTCACTAGCATATTAGGGGTATATAGTGCACTAAAGTTTTTACCAATGCAATAAATCATATACCGGGTGCCCAAGCTAAATTTACCCAAGGGTTAAAAAAGAAACATATGAGCTAGGCTAGAGAAATCATTGTACAAAGCTGCCAGCCATCTGACGCACCACAGGGAATTGTTCACAATGAGCTAATTGGTAATTAAGATAATATTTCTAAATTATTATGTATTGCCTTGAGACGAAATGCGATTTGCAAAGTGGGAGAGCACCTTCTGAAACCGCATTCTGTTTATTTCCGATAAAGAAAGCCTCACGTGTATCGCTTTTCCAGGATCTAAAGGAAGCCCTCGAAATGCAAAAAAATATACACGTGAATAGCGCGTTGTTCTTAGGTGTGATTTGAGCGAAAGAAATAGCTGCGGCCATGACTCGATAGCCCATTGAGCTGGGCTATCGGTTAGCTGAGGTGAGCAGCGCGGTGAGCTGGCTGCGAGTTGCACCATCACGTGTGCCGGCTGCCTGAAGAGGACGAAGAAACCATCGATCACAGACATATCGTCCTGCCGCTGAAACGGAGTCGTGGAGCCAAGGCCGCAGCTGGGGCCGGATTACGCACTGCTCTCAAACAGATTGCTCTCAGGCCTATGTCCTATTGGTCAGTTCTGACCGGCAGCCATATTGGTTTTCTGCGTCACTGGTGGACGTCATGACCACGAAAGAAACGATGACATTGAGCACCTAAATATGGCCGCCAATTGAGAGCGTTTTTTTTTAGAGCGACAGAAGCAGTCTCAATCGATTGAGAGCATTTTTCAGAGCGAAAATGGCGGCCACGTACGTTGCGATGCGCTGGCTTTGGGGCATTGCGTCGGCGATCCACGGCCAAGGATGGAGCATGAAGACGCGTTTTACCTGCTGGACGAGTTGTTCCGACTCTGTTTAACCCGCGAACAAGCAGAAAGTGAAGTGTCTGTGCGTCAACTGCCGATGAACATCGATGAACGAAGGCTTGCGGCCGAGTGCGTATTCACCACGCGAGCAAGCGCACCGCAATTTTTTACTACCGGAGGCTTTCAACCGCTATTACACCGTGCTTCTAACATACGTAGGTCATGTAAGATCGTTTGCATCACACAGTGCACCGGCAGCGGAAGCCATCGGGCGGAACGCTGATTGCAGTCAAGGCGTCCAGGCGCCGCGAGGCGGCACACGACACATGGAGGCGTGTCGTGTGTGATGACGCAATACGCCGCCGATCAGACCAGCGGGACTAATAAACCCGATCTCCTCGGCCCCTTTCCATTTTCATCTATGGGTAACCAGTGCAGCATCGTGGCCATCGACTCCCTTTCCCTTTACGCCGAAGCAGAAGTCGCGGCAGAAGTCGCCAGATGTTTTGTCGAACCAATTTTCTTGCGACAGAGCGTCCAGTGCTGATCAAGGACAGGGGAACGGCGGTTATGGCAGTATTGACACAGGCCATCGGCGAAGAACTGCGTACCATCCCCAAACCAATATGTGTACGGAGCGACTAAACAAAACTACCGCGGACATGATTGCCATGTACGTCGACACTGTACACAAGACCTGGAACACCGCCTTGCCGTACGTGAATTTCCCATATAACAGCTATCCAGGAGACAACCAGACAGACCCCGTTCGTGCTTATGAACGGCACGAAGCCCATGACGACACTGAACACGACGCTTCAGCACATGACAGAAGACTACCCCGACGTCGCCGCCTACCTGCAGCGTGCAGAAAAAGCCCGGCGACTCACCCGGCTGCACATCAAAGAGCAGCGACAACCGGACGCCCGATAGTAGAACCTTCGACGACGCGACGCACAGTACAGGCCGGGGGTTCAGACGCTGATATGCCGCCGCGCACTGCGTGAAAAGCTCTTGCGGTGGTACTTAGGCCCATACCAATCCCTTCGGCTTATCGGACCGCTTAATTATGAAGTAAACCCCGATGGGACGACCACGTCTGAGCGGCGCAGGACGCGCCGGGAAATCGTCCATGTTGTGCGCCTAAAGCCTTATTACGCGCACTAAAGTCCCTAGCTATTTTAACTTTTCGTATGTTTTTTTTTTTTCGTGCTTGTTTTTTAAGCATGGAGGCGGTGCCTTTTTGAAGGGGGAGCAATGCAGCGCATCATTCGAATCTTTGTTCTTTTTAGACAGCCGCTGGCATGCGGCCTTGTTACTGTGAGTCAAGCACGCGTATTGACAACGCTTTATCATTTTTATTGTCTCGCAAGATGCGTCAGGCATATCTCCGATATTCCAGCCGCTCGCCTGTGTTTTTACAATGTTCCAGGTTGTGCTAGTCACCGTTTGCGGCTTTATCTCGACGTTTTTTCACAGCCTTTAGATTTCGCGTTGAAGGTGCGACCGGCATTCATTGTTCGACGACTGCCGAGCATGATTGCTGCTATCGCCGCCAGCAAATCGCTTAGTTCTTTTGCGGGCACAAGTCAGTCCAATAAACAATTTCTTCAGTGCCCTCAGACTCTTCATTTGTGTCATCGACCTTGTCACCAGCACGTGACAATATCCACCTGCGAGTGCGCACAACTACTGATAATATATTCAAACCTGGGACAGATAAACTTATCGAAGTGAAATGTGAACATGTTACTGAAGAATATGGTTGTCTTACCGTGAATGCACCCTCTGTCCAGCGTGATCATCATCGGTACAGCGCTTCTTCGCTTCTCATGTGGCTCATCTGTTCTGACCGCCCGGAACGCTACTTACGATCCCATTCGCCTACGAAAAGGTTCCGCAGTTCCATCTGTCGCCCGCCCTCATCCGGTAGGTCTTCTACCCCTAACAATCTTGCTCCCGCATTTGCGTCTGCTACTTCTTGGCAGACACTTCTTATTTCAATTAGCCATGGCCTTTCGCCGAACAAGAAACAAGCATTGCTAATTCTTTTACCGAAGCATGCCCCATTATTTGATGCTCACACCCCTATTCTGAACTGCACCTGTGCTGCTACGCATCGCATCACCACTTGCAGATCTAACACAGTTTGCCGCCAACCCTACCGAGTGCCTTGTTCAGAACTTCAGATAATACGGCATGAGGTCGTGTATATGCTGTATCACAATATCATTCGCCCTTCTTCTAGTCCCTCGTCATCGCCTGTAGTGCAGGTGAAGAAAAAAAGGCGCTATAATAGTTTGTGACGATTACCATGCTCTGAAGATCACTCGAAAGGTTGTATATCACTTGCCACGCACTGAAGACGTCCCTGACTATATTCCAAGGCGCTGAACTTTTTTCAAGTTTTGACCTCCGATCGGGCTACTGGCAAATACCCATGCATTAAAAAGACAAACAAAAGACCGCTTTTGCTACTCCTGACGTGCTTTAAATGTTTAATGCGATGCCTTTGGCCCATGCATTGCTCCGACAACATTCGAGCATATGATAGGCACCGTATTGCGAGGCCTTAAATGGAAGACTATCATGTGCTGCCTCCACGACATAGTGATATTTTCTAGAACGTTTTCAGAACACCTAAGGATTCTTGAAGAAGGCAGTGGCCTACAGCTCAATACGAAGAAATGTCGGTTTGCCTCACAATCTATCAAAATCCTTGCCGGCGTGGCGCAGTGGTTATGACACGTGACTACTGTTCCCAAGGACGCGGGATCAAATCCCGGCCTCGGCGGCCTCTTTTCGGTGGAGGCGAAAATCAAGGCGTCCGTGTGCTGTGCAATGTCAGCGCACGTTAAAGAACCCCAGGGGGTCAAATTTTCCAGAGGCCTCTACTACGACGTTTCTCATAGCCTGAGTAGCAAGGATGGCATTAGGCCTGATACAGACTAAATTGCTACTGTTGTGCATTTTCCACGACCTGCATCAAAGATATCGTTAGTTTCATCGAGCTAGCCTATCATTTTCACCGTTTCATCCGTAATTTCACTTCCATTGCATCATCTCTTCATCGGCGGTCGGCGTACCTTTCGATTGGACTCCCGACTTGAGGCGGCCTTTGAGAAGGTGAAGCATGTTCTGACATCAGATCAAGTTCAATGCTATTTTGAAGACTCTTCTCCAACTACATTGCACACATGATGCTAGTGGCCGCGTCAATGGCGCTGTGTCTCTACAAAAACAAGATTCAGCCACCGAAAAGGTTGTCGCTTTCGCTAGCCGCTCCCTTACTCCAGCTGAATAGAACTGCCATATTACAGAACAGGACTGTCTTGTAGTTCTTTGGGCTATTCAAAAATTTTGTCCTTATCTTTACAGACACGATTTCATGGTATTCACTGACCACCAAGTTTTGTGCTGGCTTTCATCCCTGAACTATTCAACAGGCGGCTCTGGCGCTTGATTCTCCGACTTAGGGATTCAGTTAACAATAGCTTACACATCTTCCAAGAAGCACCTCGATGCCGATATCCTCTCTCGTTCCCCCTTGTCTCCCAGTTACCTGGTAAACCCCTCTGCGTAATTCTTTCCCCACACGTAAAATTATTTGTAGGAACAGGATATGCATACCGCGTCGATTGCCGCTTTTTCCGACGTCCAGCATAATCTGGCTTACGCTGAGCAAGCAGAATCGTACTACCGCATGCTAATCGACTGGCTCAACACTACTTCGCTACCCCCGTATTCTCGACGGCGCCGTCAACTTACTGACTTTAAAATGCACGAAGGACTGCTTTACTGACATAATCCTAACCACCTGGGCAAACCGTGGCTGCAGTTGTTCCCAGTTCTCTTTGCCGTCAGATCTTTCATGTGTTCCCCGACGATCCTACCGCTAGTCACCTTGGCTACCCTATGACCTACGACAAGATCAAAAGCCGCTTTTTCTGGCCCGATCTCTCAACGAGTGTTGCCAAGTATGTTGCCTCTTGTGTGCCATGTCAACCCGTAAACGGTTGCCGTCACCCCCAGCCAGCCTACTTCAACACCTTTCCGCCCTTTTAAAACATTCGAAGTTGTATGCATTGACCTATAAGGCCCTCTACCCTTGATAGCGGCGGGAAATCGTTGGATCTTTACAGCTGGGAATCACCTCACTCGGTATGCCGAAACCGCTCCTCTACTGTCGGATTCCTCTACGGAGATAGCAAGCTTCTTTCGGTGAGTCATTCCGCGACACGGAGCCCCTCGTTCTCCTATGTCCGACGGCGACAGGAGGAGGAGGAGGAAACAACTTTATTTAACGCATTCCATTAAGCGTTAAGAATGTCCTGGGCCAGGGTCACCAAGGCCAACTGATCTTGCAGCTGGTCAGATGCTAACCAAGCCCGCCACGTTGGGGGAGGAGGGTGTGGAAAGTGAGGAGATTGGAGGGCGGCAGGGCATGAAAACATGCAATGCTCCAAGTTTGCATAATGTTCTGGGCAATTTGGGCATACAGAGGAATGTATGATTCTGTATAGAAAAGATCGGGCAGGAGTAAGCAGCGTATTTAGTTGTAGGCGTCTAAGAATGCGGATTTGCGTGGTAGTCAGAGATTTATCAGGAAGAGTAAGTGTACGGAGATTTTCTCTAATGTTGTCATAGTGAACGTTGATTTCTTTTTTGTATTGAAGAGTAGTGTCCCACGTTGGTGGATAAGGCCAGGGAATCCCAGGCGCCCGGTGTTGAAGTTCGCGGGCGAGGCGATGCACTACCTCATTGCCTGAGATTCCAGCGTGACCAGGAATCCACCTCAGTGTTAGAGTGTGGGGACGTAGTTTGGTAAGAGCCCTGTGTAGATCACCGTGTAGTTCTTCAGGAATGCGATCCGTGTGAATGGCGCGTATAGCTTTTATTGAATCAGTGTATATGGTATATCCTGAAGGGTTAGGGGGTGCTTGTGCGAGGTCTTGAATACTGGTAACTATTGGTAGGATCTCGAGAGTCGCTGTAGGACCTCCCTATAATTACCCTTCCTTCTTCGCTCCCGGATAACCTCAGAATAATCCCCATTCCAAAAAACGTTGCACCTGACACTAACACAGGCAGACGTTCCGCTCGCGTTTCCAACCATGTTCACCCAACAGATTCCACGATCATCTACACAGATGCATCACGAACTAACGTCGGAGCGGCTGCTTACTCAATTCAGAGCTGTAGCGATGTAGTGAAGCATACCCTCGGTCCTTACATCGATCCTCCTCCTACAGCGACGGCGACATGTCTTCCTTAGTGCAATCATAACCGGATTCCTTCAGGCCGTAAAAATGTTCACAAAACAACATCAACCTACCATTCGCAATTGAATGGTCTCGCTGAACGCTTCCACCTTACAGTGCCCGATATGCTATGCACGTACATCGGCCCTCATCCCATTAACTGGGATCCTTTCGTTCCTTTTGTCGCCTTCGCATACAACACTGCCGTTCAAAGCACGACCCGTTACTATCCGTTTTTACTAGTCTGTGGGCGGTCCCCTACACTTTGCCCAGAAACAACCTCATCTCTGTACCTGTGTTGTGACCTTGCCATACTCAACACAGAAGCAGCCCAGACTACGCGAAAAAGCAGCTACGTCTTCTCACCGTGATGTGTCATTCAATCCCGGTGATAAAGGCTTGTTCTGGATGCTTACACCGCACACCAGGCTTGTCTGACAAGCTTGTAAGTTGCTTCATCGGCCCATGCACGATGGTCGAAAAACCTTCACCAGTGAACTATCGCGTAGTCCCCGCGTCTTCTGTCAACAACCGGCGCTGTCATGAAACAGATTCCTTAAGATCGTCGCTCGCCTCCCTTCCCTTTAATTCCTGCAGCCAGGTTGGCCCCTTTCGTCGGGGGGAGAAGTGTGAGCCCTTATTGTGAACTTCATCCACATCGTGATTACTCATCACCCTTCATTTCATTGAACTTCGTCCTCATTTGTGAATCATCGTCATAAGAGCGTTGGGTGTTCGTTCCTCGACAGAATTAGCTGCGCCATCAAAGCTTGGCCACTCAGATCACAATATCATCAATATTTGCAGCTTCTGAATGATGTTATTGAATTCCTTGCTGAGAACTTGGCAGTGTAAGAACGCGTTTACTGCGGAAACTGAAAGAATAGACCTCCTCACGTCGACTTTGGAGCAAAAGAAAGAGCCTCGGGCGCCGCGAAGACCCGAAGCATGAGGTTGCAAAGTACTGTTTTCTACCAGCGGAGAAAAGAAGCCATAATGACGACTTATGGTGACGGAAGGACAGAGAGGTCCTAATATGTCAGCGATTGGTTGAAAAGGACAGTTCCGCGGCCACGATTGCACAAGTCTGCCTATAGTGTAATAGGCTCAACACGTAATGGATGGGAGATATTTGCTGATGGAAGCGGAAAGGAACTTGATGCCAAAATACAGCTCGTAAGAAAGATCGCGCGTTTTTGTGGGAGGGCCCCAGAGAGACACCACGGAGTTCAAGATATTTTATTGCAACTGGCTTTCCATTCTAAGGGAGCCGGCAGGCTGGAAGCATTGTTCGGCGCAAGTTGCTGTGTAGGAGAGTGAGTGGTATCAAGTCATAAATATAAGGGTGGTAGAAAGAGGTCTATTGATCGTACAGGATGGCTCGCATCAGTAGAGGAGAAACAACATAATTCAGTTGTAGTCAGTGTCGCAATTTCAATATGCGAAATGTAAGAAGCAACAAACTCGATCGGAGCGGCGGCCTCACATTCGGGAGGTAAAATGTTCGAACACCATTGTGCCGCCCGGTGTCCACTGGATTTTCAGTGGGTACAAGACTTTTTACGGCCTGCTAATCCGCTGTTCTTGAAGGAAATTCTATAAAATGGGCCATATATGGACTTCTGCCGAGCGTAACATACTTACCTTTGATGGCGGAACACATCATTGACTACAAGCGCAAATTTTAAGAAGAGTATTATTTCGTCAACCGTATCTCAAGGCTTACATAGCACCGCTCCATCCAGCCGCTGCCCAGGAGCTAAAGCCCGCATGAGGAGAAACGCTTGAACCACATACCACTGCTGTAACCGTTTCGGTTTTGTCATCATCGTTGAGCAGCAATGCCGATGTCCTTCCCAGCGTGCGGGGTGGGATAATTTACTGCTGTCAGGCGCGTTAGTTGTATGTGGGTACAACCCACGCGCTTCAGGCAAGTGGGGTAGCTACTCCCGTGGTTCATCTCCATGACCTCATCCATACCAGATGCTGTAGCATTCGCGAATTCTGTAAATCTCTTCATTGCGTTTTCCAAACGAAAACCCGTTTCTTCCAATTTCTCTTAAGCCTATTGTCTTTGATTGTGCCATCGTGTAGATTCTACCGTAACGTGCCGCCTACCTGCCGGAAGCGCGAGTAGAGGGTTCATCGCCCCCATTTACCTCACAGTGGTACTACTCACCGAAACAAAAATGGTGCATTCACCAGTTCGCCTGCTTTGCCATCAGTATAATTATGCTGAGACGCGCCCAGGCTTCGGCGTTTCAAAGGATTGACTCTGACTTCCTGGA
Source organism: Amblyomma maculatum (assembly GCF_055883805.1). Classification (NCBI taxonomy): domain Eukaryota; kingdom Metazoa; phylum Arthropoda; class Arachnida; order Ixodida; family Ixodidae; genus Amblyomma; species Amblyomma maculatum. Next base: position 105,912,442 of record NC_139352.1, read on the forward strand.
GCGGGCCTGAAGGTAGAACCCAACTTCTTCTCGGGCTGCGTTACATAGAGGTTACCCTACCCCTGATGACATAAAGTAGCTAGAATGCTCACTTAAATTTCACCGATGCGGCCCACCTCTGAACTGCACCAACGAGTGAAATCTGTATTGTGCACTGCAACGTTAGTGTGGTTGCGTAAAGCTGAAATGGTTTCTAGCTTTGACTCCCAGGCAGGCGGACAGCTCCTCTGCATCGTACCATAAGACCATATCTTGGGCTGGGGCGAAGCGGTGCACAATGCGCAATTCCGTTCTCTCAAAAGCAGGGTCCAACAACTTCATTCTCCTTCCTGGTCATGTGTCAGCTAGTTAAAGGATGGTTATCGCTCAATGTATTTTCTGAATGCTGCGTAAAAGCCAAAAGACGTCCATTAAAAGCATTACAAAATTTCGGTACAGTTAAGCGTATTGTTCAATTGTTGCTCCACGGTAGCATACGACGCTGCCTGCTGGTCATGTTCACATCTGCTTTTACGGCTGCTTAGATAAAAAGCGTTTCATAACATAACCTAAGAGGGAACCCTCCAGGGTTGTAAAATGGCAATGCGTGCTGTAAAATGGCATTAAAAAGGTAAGAAATATAACAAATGAGATTCCAACAATTGCATTCGGCGGTAATATTTGTAGCGTCAACTCATTTTCCCCAGTGTAGAAAGAGGTGGAGAGCATTTTATTTGATGTTCTTGTTCGCTTTCATAAGGTTTCTTGCTTTTGCATCTAGGTGATGCTCGTTAGTGGTCCCTACCGTTGAGAAAACGAAATCACGCGTCCACAATTCTCATGGTTCTAATCGTTTCCGCGAGTAAACCTTGCCTGTAAGTGATCAGTCTCTGAGGAATCAGTTAGTCTACCACTCAATGAAAAATCAACATGGCCTCCAACTGACTGGTCTACAGGAGCGCGTAAGTGCTCCCAGCCTTATCTTTTCGATCATCACCTCCAGAGGCTGCGTACTACTGGCTTAAAGGCGGATATCAGCGTAATGTGAAATGACGGGATACATTTCCAAAGCAAACTGGGAAGAAGAAACGTCCATAATAAAAGATTTAGTAAAACAGACTAGGCGCTACTTTAAAATGTACTTCCCTCCATTCCCTGCGTTCATGGCGGATGCGATATCATCGTTCTTGCATTTCAATGCAAATTGCTAAACTCTTACACCAAAAAGCCATATAAAAACACCTGTGCCACACGCGGTCATACAAGAAACCTTGCTTTCTTTGATTATATATATATTGAGGGCATTCGGCCCCTCTGATTTAGAGCGCGGAGACGGAAGACCGCAGCCGGCGGCCCTCGGCCGGCGCCCACGCTACTGTTCATATCGGCCAGCCTAATATCCAACTCATAGGCCGCACATGAGCCGGAGAGCGCTTTGACAAGCCGCGAGAAAGTGCCTGCAGGGGCGCTTTTACATCTGGACGGCCGGCCGGAAGCGTTCGCCGGGAGCTGAGCGTGAGTGTGTGCCCTAGCGAATGACTGTTTTTCGTTCAGCGCCGGCGTTTTCCTGCCTCCCAACGTAAGATTTAACCTTTCCCGTTGTCGTTTCTTCACTGTTACATCTGCAACTTGTTCTTGTCAAGCGTCTTCCCTTCCTGGTACGATTCGGTGCAGAAAATCGCAAGATGGACATTGCACTTTCGTGTTTCTTCCACGCGATCTCATATTGCTGGTTTTTTACCTTTGACAGCAGAAATTAAACCAGTTTTTGTTCACGTTTTAGCCTGTAGTTCCTCCTACGGATTACAGCTGAGTAGCTGAGCGAGGACAATACACAACAAATACACTAATCTCGTTGACCACGTCTATGACTGCAAATGTTGTTGTTTTTCCTTGCACTAGTGTGATATCCTTTTACAATTAAGCTCCCGGCCCACATAACACGTGAGATAATGGAGGCTTGCCACATCAGTAAAATATACAAGGTTGCGCGCTACCAAGCCATCAATGTTTCTACAAGAAGTGAGGTTGCATGCCTTCATCCTACTTAGCGACACGTGTTTTGTGGCTTGCCTACTTGTTCATAGGATGGTACTTTTTCCATAGGTTGTGTTCCTTCATTGAATAAAGCTTCAGTTGTGAGGCAGCGCTCGTCCTGCTTTTCTTTGAGTTGGCTTTTGTCTTTTGGACTGCTTTTAGTGAGTATTTTGTCCCAACTAGCCCATTTGTCTATATAATTAGAAAAGTGCTCCTCTACGTCGCTTAACCAGACATTGCTCAATAAATAGAGACGGCTTGCAGTCTCTGGCCTACCTTCTGCATCACCGGAATTGAGTGTTCTAAAACATGACAACAAAACCTCAGGCTATGCAAGGTAGCAATATGACAAAAAAGTAGCTCGGTGAGGAGCCGCGATATGGTCGTTATCATGCTTACCCTTTAAAAATAGTCGCGTCCAGATCATCCGGAATGGCGATTGTGGTTTGAGAAAAATCAATTGATAATGCCATTCTTTCTGGAGGTACGCCTTTCAAAGTTTCTAGAAATTGCTGGAAATATGTTTCAAAGGTAATTAAGTAGGACATCTAAATGCCATCTGGTAAAACATTGTGCAGTGCGAAAAAGAAGAGTAGAAATATTAGTCTCTACAATTGTAGAAAGAAAAAAAAAATACATAAAAAATGCAACATTATGTATAAGATAGCATATGCGTGCATTTTATGACATTATTTACGCGCCGAAGCGGTTTAGAGTAAAAACTGTTTCAACAACATGAAAAGATTCACTTTTGAAGATTCAGGGCTTGTATAATTGCCTCGCACTGCCTTAGCTATTTGTCGCAGCAAACATCTCTGAGTCAATATCGAGAATAACCGTCCTGGGCGATAGATTTTAAGAGGTTCTCGTAAATTGCTACGCAATTCAAAGATACAACAGAAATTATAGATATGATTGAAAACCGTTCATGCGATATATGTAAAATATGCATTCTCTATACTCGGATGCGCTTCGCATGTCCGAATTATATTAGCAGCTTTAACATAGCGTTAATGCCGTAGTAAACTAAACGGTAATAACGTTAGCATTAAACAAGCATCTTGTCCACATACAGTGCATTATTATGCCATAGCGAAAGCTTAAAACAATTCCTTGATGTTTAGAAACAACTGTCACATAATAAAGATCGAAAAGAAGAAATAAAGAGGCTTGAGGGAGAAAAGACGAGCGATAACGACTAGTAACGTGTACAAACTCATCCATATAGTAGACAAAGTATTCGGCAGCGTCGCAAGATCGCAGTGATAGAGCAGAGAAGATGATGACGAGAAGGATTACATCTCTTGGGTGCTCCCTGCGCAAATCCTTGCAAGTAGCGCAGTGCGTAGGCAGCACGCTAGAGATCTAAAAAAATAAGGAAGGTGCTAACCTTGTCGCGTACTGCGCTACTTGCAAGGATTGTACACCGCTGTTTTGTGGAGTCAGGATTTTAAGCAACAGCAAATTAAAAACCACCCGTGAAGCGATAGAAGCATATTATATTCAGAGGGCTGGGTCAGGTTGTGTTAGCGATACCTCAGTTGTTTTGTTCAACGCAGAAAATATTTTCCTTTCTATGTTCTTGAGATAATGATGCGTTTCGTTTTGTTTATTTTTTCCCTGGCACGGTATGCGCCTGCGCGTCTGATTGTATATAACTCTTGTGTGCGTCGAAAAATAAACAGTTCTGAGTCAGCACTGTGTTCGTCCCTATAGTCTTTCTTCTTCTTCTTTCCTTTGGCCACGTGCCTTTGCGCTGAAAACTATGTCCATGTCACAGATTTAATTCGTGTTCAATATCAGATGCCGTTCCTTGGATGCTTGAGCTCTGGTAACCATGCTAATGCGCACTTTTAGTCTTTGAGTGTGTATAAGGCGCGGATCGGCTGTCTTTGCAAAATAAAGTTGTTAGTGAGTGCATATGTGTGTGTTCTTCTCTGCCTGGTTCGTCGTCAGCTAGTGTTCTTTCTCTGACAGCGAATAACCAACTCGCCCAGCAACATAACCTGTCCTTATTAGAAACGCTTACGCCAGTTCGCTTAACTCTGCTTAAAAGCAAAAAGACGAAGGGCACTTTACAGCACTGTTTTCATTACCTGCACCGTAATTGGGATCTCTAACATCATCATCATTACTGTTCACATCCTCATCTGAACTAAATGCACCCTCATTGTCAACGCTATATGAATATTATCGTTGTCGATGACTGCATCATCGTTTTCATCGCTACTTATATGCGCACCCTAGATAAGGAGAGTTACGATCGGTTTCTCGCGAGCGCGTCGACCTTTTTGAGCGCTCGGCTGAGTATCGAGGGATAGTGGGTCGGTTCTCGAAGGCGGCAGATATTTTTTATAGCAATCAGTTCGTTTGAATTTGGGTGAACAAAACAGCGTGGAGGGACCTAAGACAAAAACAAGGAAACCACACGGACGTCCCTTTGCGCAGTTTTTTTCACCCAAAGTGAACGTATACCAACTCGCCCAGCTTTCCATTCTAATACAGTTCTTTTGAATATTTCCTAGTGTCGTTTCCGCAAGCCATGAGCCTAGAAGGGTTTCCTGATTAAAATAAAACTAAATAAACTTGTAGAGAAGAAGTCCAAAATCAATTACTGGTTACAGGGAAAATGCAAGTATTCATAATTTAGCTGCAAAATAGATATTGATCTCTAACCGTGGAAAACGACCTTAGACTTGTATACAAGTATTCGAAACGACACTTGACCTAGTTATTACAAATAATAAAGGGGCGCAAAGAGACTCTTGATTTATGAAAGGCTTTTGATCGGGTATCTAATTCTTCGAACTATACGTTAGTCAACTATATTGGTAATGGGAAAATTATGAATTGGTTCAAACCTTTACTTTAGTAGTCGATGTCAGTTTGCCTAGTTTGAAAATAGAGAGCCGGATTTAACAGAAGTGTTATCTGGATACCACAGGGCTGATTATTTGCCCTAATTCTTTCCTTTTTTTATATTATTAACTGAGTAAGATTAGCGATGCAACAATACGAGCGTTCGCGGACGACGGCATTATTTACAGAGACAATAATAGCCGAGCCGACCAAACGCCCTGAATACCTTACTGCAGCACTTTTCGAGATGCCGCGAAAACTTGCAGATGGCACTCAATAAGGAAAAACTGTCTGCATAATGGTTACTAGAAAGGAACGTCCTTTAAATACCACTATACAGTCGCACAGAAGACACCTAATAAGGTAAAGCAGTTCATGTACCTTGCCGTGATTATTGATTTAAATTTATGATGAAACAAGCACATGACGCACATTACCACTAAGGTTCATCCTGCTTTTTACTTGATAAAGCATTCCTTCTGATATAATGAGGCACACAAATGCGTGATAGTGTTCGGAGGTGTATAATGACTATCAATTACATAAAATAGTTCCAACAGCACCGCAGAATTACATAAGTTGTTGTGATTGTAGGAAGAAAGAAAATAAAATGAGTGGGCCTGCTACTGGCGTTTTAATTGTGCCAGCTTCGTTGCATCGCGGCAGAAGGGAAGGAAAGAGGAAAGAAATTAAAGGGCCATCGGATAATTTCGACCTCTTGGGGATCCTTAACACGCACTGACATTGGACAGCACACGGTCGCCTTTGCGCTTCACCGCCATCTAAGAGCGGCCGCCGTGGAAACGTTCCAACCCGGGTACCCTGGTTCAGCAGCTCTCCACCACTGAGTCACAACAATTGGTTCCCTTCGACTTGCGTCCCCAGAAACAAAACGTTTTCTTACTCTTGATTTGTTCATTGCGTGAAAGAATACAGTGCTATTAGCTGGCTACCCGACACGAAGCAACGCATTGACAAATCAGAATATTCAGCGAAAAGCTGTCAGACTCGTTTTCAACAAATACGCATCGTCATGAATCACCCACTCTCCTTCCGGAAGGAGCCGGTCACCCTACAAACCCACATGAGCAAAGTTGTTGGGGCTTAAGTTTCCTTTCCTCCCTTTGAATGGTAAATACAAAACTTGATGAGACTAGATATCTATTTCCGCCTATGATATTGTTACGTGAAAGACCTACAGTCCGAAAGCTGTCCGCACAACTAACGTTGATCAGAGCAGCGATTTCATAACATTCAGCGCCGTCGTCTTCTCGGGGTCTGTCCCTTTTTTTCATCCTCACCACAAACAGCGAATACAGCTAAAGCGGGAAAAGTACAGTCCCGGTGTGGTCTACGTTAGCGAAATAGAACGTTGATAATAGGGCTTCAGACGGGACACATGCATTATTATGGAGGTTGGCGCTGTGGACAGGGACTTCGGAAACACAGATTCAACTTTGTAGATGACGTCGGTCACGGGGCGCTAAACACGGTAAGGACCTGTGTGACGGGGCAGAAGTTTTTCACACAAGCCCACTCGGCGACACGGGAGCTACAGCAAGACGAGAGATCCAGGAGTGTAGTGGACACCATGGTGGCGATTGTCGTACCGAATCTTTTGGGAGTCTTGGGATGCACAGAGCCTGGCATGAGCTATCCGGCGGGCACCATGAGCGCGGGCGACGGCATCACTGCCGTAAGTACTGGTGGTGCCTGCTGCGGGTAGGGAGGTGTCGAAGGGCAGTAACGGGGGTCGGCCAAATAATAAATAAAATGGGGAGTATCCAGTGGTAGAACGGACAGATGAATTGTAGACGAACGCGGCAACTGGGAGATGAACTTCCAAATCTCGCTGGTCGTCAGACACATACATCGGCATCAGGTCTGTGAGTGTATGGTTTAGACGTTCCTTGAGGCCGTCGTCTGGTGGTGATAGGCGGTGGTGAATTTGTGTCGGACGGAGCACGAACGGAGAATTTCGTCAACCACTCGCGACAAGAAAAAGCGGCCACGGTCAGTTAGTAGTTCACGAGGAGCATCATGATGAAGAATCAGGTTTTCTAGAAGGAAGTCAGCGACGTCTTTGGCGCAGCTGGTCGGGATGGCTCGGGTAATAGCGTACCGAGTAGCGTAATCGGTGGCGACGGCGATCCATTTGTTCCCCGAGGCGGAAACGGGAAAGGGGCCAAGGAGGGCAACGCCTATACGGGAAAACGGGTCAGTCGGTATGGGTATCGGGTGCATATAACCTGAAGGCAAAATTGTGGGCTTCTTCCGACGCTGACACAGTTCACATGCGGCACTGTACTGTGGGACAGAGCGGTAGAGCCCCAGCCAGTAGAAACGTCAGCGCAGGTTGTCGTATGTGCGAGAGGCACCCATGTGGCCAGCCGTGGGAGCATCATGGAACTGTTCAAGGATGGTGGAACGCAGGTGTTAGGAAACGACGAGCAAAAGGTCTGTGCCATCTGTCGCATGTTACGCCGGTATAGGGTGTCCTCGTGGAGCACAAATAAGGCGAGAGATGGATCAGGGCGGTCGGAGGTAAGACGGAGGATAATGGAATGCAGAGAAGGATCTAAGTGCATTTCGTCGGCAATCTTAGAAAAGGCCGAGACAGACAACACACATGCGTCATCGTCAGAGTCTGTAGGACTAAGGGAGTCGACGGGATGACGTGATAAACAGTCTGCATCTTGGTGAAGCCGGCGGGACGGAAAAGGTATATTCTTGTAATCGTAGCGCACAGCGCCCCAAACGGCCAGTAGGATCTTTGAGCGAGGAAAGCCAGCACAAGGCATGATGGTCTGTTAACACAGTAATAGGGCGGCCAAAAAATAAGGGCGGAATTTTGTAATAGCCCAGACAAACGCCAGGCACTCTCGCTGTGTGATAGAATAATTTTGTTCGGGTGTTGAAAGGAGGCGGCTGGAATACGCAATCACCCTTGTACGGCCGTGTTGTCGCTGAGTTAGTATAGATCCTATGCCATGGCCACTTGCGTCGGTGCGGAGTTCGGTTTGGTGGATGGGTTGAAATGGGCCAAGACGGGTGGAGTAGTGAGGGCAGCAATAAGCTTCGAGAAAGCTGCAACTTGTTCAGAGCCCCAAGAGAATGAAACGTCTTTCTTGAGGAGGTGGGTGAGAGGACAAATAGCCGGAAATATGAACATAGGCCAATAAAACTTAGACCATCGCTGGATGAACGCGGAGTGGGAAAATCTTCGACGGCACAAATGTTGTCAGGGTCAGGCTGAACGCCGGAAGCATTAACCAAGTGACCGAGAGCTTTGATTTCTCGGTGACCGAAGGTACATTTCTTGGAGTTGAGTTGAAGTCCGGCGCGGCGAAAAAGCGAAAGGATTGTAGAAAGGCGAAGGATATGGCTGTCAAATCTAGAGCAGAAAACAATTACATCATCAAGATAACACAAAAAAGTGACCCCCTTGAAGTCTCTGAGCAAAGAGTCCAATCATGCGTTCTAAGGTCGCTGGGGCATTGCAAAGGCCAAAATGCATGACTTTAAATAAATAGAGGCCGTCAGGGGTAATGAACGCTGTTTTTTCACGGTCTCTCTCGTCGACAGAAAAATGCCAGTAGTCGGAACGAAGGTAGATGGACGAAAAGTAGCGGGCTCCGTGCAAACTATCAAGCGCGTCGCTGATGCGCGGAAGAGGATATACATAATTTTTGGTTATCTTATTCAAATGATGGTAGTCAACACAGAATCTCCACCTATTATCCTTCTTGCCCAGCACGACATGGGATGCCCAGGGGCCACTGGAAGGCTCGATTATGCCGTTCGCTAACATCTTTTCGACCTCCGTTGGAATGACGCGTCGCTCGGCATGGATGGATAGACGGATGGAATACAGGAGCGTCCCCTTTGAAACAGGGTGGTAGCAGTAGCTATCATGCTCAGTCTTCTCCCTGTATCTTGATTATTGATTTAGATTGGTTAACTAAACCATCATTCTATTTCTGAAATGCTTTGTTTCTACATTACTAACATTATGTCACTTCTCTGCTTTTAAGCCACCAATCTTCCAGTCGTTTTTTTGCTAGTTTCCACCGCTGGTTTATTCACCCGGCCACTGTTATCTCTAAACCCCAGAGCTTCAGGAACAGTGATTTCGCCTGCATCAACTTCCGGATGGATACCATTACATTCGAGTATAAATGGTCAATTGTTTCACTGGAGTTACCACATACAGCACATCCGTCATCTCCATTGTTAAATTTCTTTTTGTAGCTGCGTGTTCTAAGGCACCCTGATCTAGCTTTAGAAAGTAGGGCACTGCCTCTTGAGTTATGAGCGTCATTGTCCTTCATAGCGACCTCTTGTAGACTCGATCATGTAGACATGCTGATTTCTTCGGAATATCCTGTGCTCATGTTGCAAAAATAATAAGCTTGCCATTGCATCAATTCAAAAGCCCAGTCCGCTTATTAAGCCCTTTGCCCTTATGCTTGTGGAAAAGTTATAAAGTATATGTCTCTATGGGTAACCAATCTGAGCAATTAGCGTTGCTCTTCCTTCCTGATCTGCATTTTCCACTTTCGGTATAATTCCACAGTCTGTATCTTTTCCATCGAATTTATCCAATTTTTACCTTCTGTGTTTTCCACCTGTTGCTTAGTGCTCTTTATTTCTTCGTCCTTGTGACTAGCATACTTACTAGTTAGTTTCCTAGTTCTTTTCCTTCATTGTGAGTCAACGCTTTTTAAGTACAGGTATTTAAATATTTTAGCCGCCCATCTATTGCTGTCCAATTTCCTCAGGCGTTCCTCGTATATTTTACTCTGAGCTTCCCGTACTTCGAAAGATGCCCAACCCATATCTCCCTGTACCGCCTCATTTCTAGTTTTGCCGTGGGCACGTAGTGCTAATCGTCCAACGGATCTCTGATTTATTTCTAATGTCGACTGTACCTCTGATTTTAGGCACAAAACCGCATTTACGAAAGTAAGTCCGGGCACCATAATTTCTTTTGAAATACCTCTCAAAATCTCATATCCATTGTATCCCCACAATGCCTTATGCTGCATTATCCCGGCATTCCTTCGCCCTTTGGCCTTAAGTGATTGCTCATGCTTTCCAATGTATGCCAACCCTTCGTTTACCCATACCCCCAGATATTTATATTCTGCTACTCTAGGTATTTCATGGCCTTGTATTTTAAGACCCTGATCAGTTGAGCCGTTGAAAATCATTAGACCCGACTTAACTGCGCTGAAACTGAAGCCTAGAGCGCCCCCTTTGTCTCCGCAATACTTAACTAGAGTTTGCAATTCTTCCAGACTCTCAGCTAGCAGCACAATATCGCTTGCAGACATCAAACCGGGGAAGCGCTGCCGCCTTTCCACCTAATCTATATGACAGGGTAAAACCTTGGTTACTCTCTTGTATCCTCAGTTCCAGGTTCATCATATAAAGCATGAACAGCAGCGGTGATAGAGGACAGCATTGTCTTAATCCTTTGCATACTTTGACATCTTCCGTACTTCTTATCCCTTCCCACGTAATTTCTACTTTGTTATCCCGGTATATTTCCTGTAGGAACTCTATTTTATCATAACCGATACCTTCTTCTTTTAATATGTTCCACAGGAGTTCCCTGCTTACGTTGTTGTACGCCCCGTTTATGTCCAGGAAGGCCAAATACAAAGGTCTATTTTCCATACTAGACATTTCGATGCATTGGGTAAGCACGAACAGGCTATCATCTAAGCGCCTACCATTTCTAAAGCCGTTCTGATGTTCTCCGAGTATTTTGTTGCTTTCTACCCATGCTTGCACCTTTAATTTCAGCACCTGCATGGCTAACCTGTACATAACAGATGTTATGGTAATCGGCCTGTAGGATTTTATGTGCATCCTGTCTCCTTTCCCTTTATAAATCACATTGATTTTACTCTGCCGCCAGCTGTCCGGAATTTGCTTATGCGTTATGACTGTTTCCGGAGCTTTTAACAACGTTTCCTTACTTTTTGGACCGAGTTCATTAATCAGCTTGATCGAAATTCCATCTATTCCTGTAGATGTGTTTTTAGGAATATTTTTTTTCTGCCTTTTTCCAGTTTAGATTGGTCAGTTCTAAGCTGTTTTGTATTCTGCTACCTTGTGTTGCTTCCTGATTTGCGGAGATTACCCTATCGTCGCTTTTAAATGACTCGGCTATAACTTATGTAATGTAGTTCACTGCGTTGTTTCCCTTTAAACAATTTCCCTCGTTCTCTTGAAACCGATCCTGCTTTCTTTGATTCTTCCTTCCTAGCCAGCTTATATGGTTCCAGAATTTTCTTGCTCCGCCTCTAGAGGCATCGTGTATGTCAGCCATCCAGCGATCGGTGGACTGCCTTATTTTACTTTGGATGAGGGCCTGCACCTCAAGTTTCGTTTGTCGATATGATTCCAATTTTTGGTTGATTTCCTCCTGAGATACCTGTGCTTTCTTTGCCATTCGGTGTTCCATTGAAGCAGCCCGTCGTTGTTCAATAGCTTCCCTGATTACCTTATTCCAACAGCTCCGTGGCTTTCTCTTTCCATTCCAGCATTTTGCTACTTTAACCTCCTGAGTTTTCCTCCTTTTGAGTAGTTCTACCTGTTCATAATCCCAGTCTTCCATGGGGCATTTCTCTATTGCTTCCTCTATTTCTGCGCTGCTATCTGCGCTATTTGATCGTCGTTTAATTTTGCGTTTGCGTTTTGTCTACGTTCCATTTCCCTGTTCATCAAGGGCCCCATCTGCAGACTAATACGTTTATGATCTCTTCCCAGACTACACTCTCCTTCTTCGTCTATATCCATTTTTGTGACCTTGTTATAAAGTTCCTGCGACATTAGACAGTAGTCAATGGTCGTCTGCCTGTTGCGGAATTCCCACGTGATTTGGCCTTCATCATTTTGTTTCTCTATTTACTATAACTAGATCGTGTCACTCACAAAAATCTAGTATTAGCTTCCCGTTACAATCAGTGTATTCATCCAGATTGTCGATGTGGCCGTTCATGTCCCCCAGCAAAATAATATTGGCCCCGTCTCCAAACTGGCTTATATTGTCACTGAGACATTCAACAAGATAATTGTTTTCTTGCCGGTATTGGTGTCCTGTTTCTAAATAAACTACCCCTAGCCATGCCCTTATGCCGGTAATAGTTCCTGATACCCAGATATGTTCTTTACAAGATGATTTAACTTTTTGCCAGTTTTTTTGCCTGGTGTATCAACATACCTACCCCTTCTACCCTTTTTCCCAGACGTAGCCATCTCTAAACGGCGGATCTTCTAGATCCCTGAGCTGAGTCTCACAAAGAGCGTACACACCTATTTTGTCATCCTTGAACTTCTGTTCTATCTCTAGCCATTTCGCTCTTTTTCTACCTCCTTGCATGTTTATGTAGCTGATCCTAGTGTTAAATTTCTTTTTTGTACTTTCCTTTCTTGACCTCCTCTTTGCCATTTTTGGGCGGTCAGCCTCCGTTATTACATTTTCTTCTGCCTCACTTCTAGCTACCTCTGTGCACGGAGTCCTCGCGGACCCCCTAAAAAAGCTACAGCCCTGCCTGCCAGGCGCCAGCCGATCTCTGCTCCCACCCTTCTGTTAAAATTATTGCCATCTCGCTGAAAAGCCCTACCAAAACCTGCTTTATGCACCTTCCTGTTTACCTCAACCACTTCGAAACGCTTCTCCACGCTTAACTTTCCTGAATAACTGTCACCACGTCCTTTTCCAGCTTTCCGTTCAATCCTAGCACCTCCGGTACTGTGCATACAACTATCCGTGCTTGCTGTGTTATCTCCTTGATCTCGTCAATTCCATTAGCTAAACTTTCCACCACTTCTGCAGCGTCACCATTTAGGACATCGTTTAGCCCCGCGGCTACTTTCACCATACTGCGCTCTGCGGGATTTCTCGACAGCCTATTTTTACTCTCTTTTAGCACTGCCCTCATTGTGCTCCTTGTGAAGGCTCCAACTAACACTCTCGTATCACCCTTTACACGTTCCAAGATATCTCGCTTGCACCTGTTCATGTTAGAATCTCCAGCGATAAGCACCTGGGCCTTCTCTCTCCCTCTCCCAACTGTTGGCTCCGGCAAGCGAAACACGATAGCGCCACCTGTGAATAGGACTGGCGTCCCCGGTGTCAGTGCGGTGTTTGACAACTGTAGTTCGACCCAATGGGTGGGTACCGAAGTCCGAAAGTCACTGTAGGTAAGCAAAAGCTTATGTAACTCAGCGGTGAATTCAGGTCAGAGATCAGCTGCAATCATGCTGTTAAGCGGATCAGGGCGCGATGTGGAAGACGAGGGGGTGTGTGCAGAGACGGCAGTTGATCTGGAGACAGAGCTGAAATGGCACAATCGGTAATCGGGGACAGCGCAGCTAATGAAATTTCCTCGGGCAGAACTTGAGTTGAAACGCTGAAGTTAAGGACAGGGAGAGTGGTGCGGTTCTGGGAGATGTGCACAATTATGGCGAATTCCAATCGCAGAACTGGAGCAGCGCGCACGCTCCATCACAGAACGCCTCAATCCGGCGGAGAGCACGCTCCCAGACTGCGTTTCGAATACTCTTGCTCCGGCCGGAGCAAGTAGGTGGCGCTCGCGAGGAAACGGAGACGGAGAAAGTATCCATCGTTCCTTGCACTTGCCCGCGCTTTTCGTGCGCTCGCGTCGTCTGCTTAGCAAGCATGCAGCCTTTCTTCCCTTAGATCCTCCTTGCTCGAAGAGCCGAGCGCGGACACACACTGTAAGACTCCTTCAGCACTTTCTTTAATATGGAAGAAAACTTCGGTTCACGTACCGAATGTTTGGAGTCTTCCAGAGCCGAGCTGTAACGTGCGCGGCTTTGAGTTTACACCGACGATGGACGTATAAATAGTTGATTCTTGATTCTTCGACAGATGGGTCGGAACCGCTGCTCTCAGACTCGCTGTCCTCAAGCAAAGGGAGCGCAAGAGCGCGACGCGAATAACCATCCATGGCGGCGGCAAATACTGATCGTCTGCTATGGAACGGCGCGGTGCAGAGACCCAACGCGGCTAGCCACCGGAAATGGATGCGCTAGCTAGCACATGCGCAGGTGTCGCTCGGAAAGTCACGTCACGCAAACTTCCGGTCGGTTCCCCCGATTTTGGCGGAGCAGTTTTCACTGCTCCGCCGAGCGACCCTTGCTCGCAATTGCTCCCGTTCTGCGTTTGGAAGACGCGATACGTGTTCCGGATCTGCGTTTGGAAGACAATTGCTCCGAAAGGAAAACGTTGCTCTGGAAGTGCTCCTGCTCTGCGTTTGGAATTCACCGTTAGATGAGGAAGGGTGACGTGCCGCTGCAGCATGACATCAGTCATGGAACAAGCGAGATAGTCGCCATCTGGGACGGGTGGGAATGGCGACATAGGGATGTAAACGGAAGCTTCAGGAGGAAGGCGGCAGAACTGTGCTGATCGATGGCGGGGTGAGCAGGAGGGGTCTTCAGAGCAGAGGGGAAGGTCTAAGCGAAGTAGGCCGGTAAAGCAGTCAATAAGGGCAGAGTGGGCTGTTAAAAAGTTAATTCCAAGGATAACGTCATGGGGGCATTCATGTAGGACGGTGAACAACACTGGGACATGAGGGTCAGCAATTGTAACTCGCGCCGTACACATGCCAACCACGGCAGCAGGGCTACCATAGACTACGCGAACTGTGGACGAGACGGCTGGAGTAAGGACTCTTGAGGCGACGGCGAAATGAGGAGCTGAGAGCGGACAATTGGGCGCCTGTATCAATGAGAGCGGAACGGGAACTCCATCTACAAGGACGTCGATCCGAATATTTTGTAGGGCCGGAATCATCAGTTTTTTCGGTTCGGATCATAAATGCAGCGTCACCTCCGGGAGATGCATTGGCTAGTTTTCCTGTAAGTAGCTGGAATAGGACGGTGACGAACTGCGGCGCGGAAGAGGAGAACGTGAACGTCGTGTTTGCCGGGATGGTGAACGGTTGGCAGCACGGACAGAGGAACCGGGGTCAGCACGGGTCTGGTAAGGGCGAGATGAGGGATAGCGAGAGGCATAGTCACCGCGGCGGTCGACGTAGGTGTACTGACGAGATGGCGTTTACCAGCGGCTACGGCAGTGACGGCAAATGTGGTCAACGCGAGAACAAGTAAAACAGATGGGGCGATTGTCATGGGTACGCCATTCATTTGGGTTGCAGTACCGATATCGGGGCGAGAAACCTACGCAGGTTGAGGCAGCAGCAATTACTGGAGCGGCAAGTCCTGAATCCATGGTGTCGGTGGCGCTGGTAGAAGGGAGGCCCATATTCGCAACCTCTTGGCGAACAACAGCCTTAAGGGATATAGTAGCCAGGGTGTTGTCAGGTGTATGCGACAGTGAGGCCGCGGGAGTCATTGCCTCAAGCTCTTGGCGGACAATGCGTGTCAAAGTGCTGTCGTTAGCAGGCGGTCGAGGAGGCGGGAGATCGATACAGGAGGAGCTAGCAGCCCTGTTCGGCAGCCGATCGAAACGGTGAGATATGCGCCTCTGTTTCGCCTGCTCGAAACGTCGACACACCTGCGGCACAGAGTCCACGGTGGAGCAATCACTGCTCAACAGGAGGTTAAAGGCATCGTCGGCAATGCCTTTTACAATATGGCAGACTTTATCCTCCTCAGGCATGCCTTGGTCGACTTTGCGGCATAGAGACAGGACGTCTTGGATGTAAGTGAGATAAGACTCCGTAGACGTTTGGGCGCGAGAGGCGAGGGCTTTCTTGGCGGCAATGTGGCGGCCATTAGGCTTTCCAAACAGGTCGTGGAGAGTCTGTTTGCAAATGTCCCAAGATGTTATATAGTCTTCCTGGGTTTCAAACCACACCCGCGCGGTCCCAGCCAAGTAAAAGATTACATTCGCAAGCATGAGTGTGGGATCCCACCTGTTGTGCTTGCTCACGCGCTCGTATAGGGCTAGCCAGTCGTCTACGTCGACGTCGTCGGTCCCACAGAAGGTTCCGGGGTCACGGTGTGGGCCATGTCAGCAGCAGGTGCGGCGGCTTAGAGGTACAGGCGTCTGTGGTCATCGTAGTGGTTCCGATGTTGCGGCCGCTGCGAAGATCCAGCTTGTGACAGGGTATCGAATAGATTCACCTCCACCAAAGATGTTACGTGAAAGATCTTCAGTGCCAAAGCTGTCCGCGCAACTAACGTTGATCAGAGCACCGATTTCACAACACTCAGCGTCGTCGCCTTTTCGGGGTCTGTCCAATTTCTTCATCCTGATCACGAACAGCGAATACAGCTAAGTAACAATATAATACAAGCATCACAAAAATGAAACATGCAAAACACGTATCCGAATACAGATACAGGAGCGATACAATCAAATTCTCATTTTTTCCGCATCTAATCGTGAGTGGAATAAGTTACCTGGTGAAATAAGCCTGAGGTATCCGGAAAAACATTTCTGTCACAATTGTCAACGTGTATTGAAAAATGCTAAAATGTCACCATGTACCATTAACATGTTCGTTGTCATAGAAACGCAAAAGTAGATTCTATGCTGTGTTTGGTTTCTATTTTTCTGTTTATTTACATGCATGTGAACCCGATCCTGTTACGGTCACTAAATAGTGCGGAAGCAATGAACATTATAAAAAATATCCAGACCTAGTACGCCACACAAGTAGGTAATTATGTAGTTGGCAGGATAGTGGCAAGCTATCTAGAAAGACAAAATATATGATAAAAACGCCATGAAATTAAAACCGTCTAACCAGCTGGCACCATACGCCCCGTGCGCCGCCTGTAAGGGCGGCACTAAAAGCCACCTAGCGGTTGTTTTCAAAATGACTTCTGGGATACGACTTGCGGTTGCTCATGCGTCGCCACGAGAATTGGTTATGTTGGCGGAGGCGTTGTTTTTTCAGCTCCTGCCGATTTTTTCTGCAGCGGCCTGAAGCATAAAGTTCTTTGTTAGAGACGAAAACATTGATGGTGCTGCAGCTATCTGGGAAAAACTAATGATTACACACGCACGATGCCTGCTACAAACAGGTGCTGAATGATCAGCTGCATTTTTTGAGCGCTGCTTTTCTGTTTGTATGCTGCATCGACTGATCGATTACTTTAACAGAGCAATCAGTTTCTTTTTTATTGTACCCTGAGTTTGCTTTGCAAAATCTTTTAATATGTGCTCATAGTGGCGCGCCTAGATGCAATATATGAGAAATTCTGCGCCACCCACCATTACACCATGCCAGCACCGCACTCTTATACGCATATCGCTTCATCGGCCGAATTCAGGAGACTTTACTGCAATGTCGCTAAGGATCGCCTATTGGAGAAAATTTGGCATCGTCACCGTTTGCCGCGAAAGAAAAATCTCGATGGGAAATTTAGAAGTTTAAAATGTTCAGATAAATTACGCTAAATGTCTTAAGGAAGTTCTATAACCTGGAGGCCACCTTGTAGAAGCTTTGTTGTTTCTAGGCCAGCGAATACCATCTTCGACTCTGACTTTCTTTTCTTTTCAATATTAGTATTATTATTATTATCATCATCATCAGTATTATTATTATCATTCTTCTGTGGATTCTGTGTTGTTGGACAGGGTTAATAAAATTAATAACCTTGGTGTACTTTTTGACGCACCCTCCGCTTCTCCTCTCTTACTAAACGCATTGCTCAACGGGCTATGCGGATACTCGGATTCGTCTGCAGACTTTCGAGAGAGTTCTGTAGTCCACTTTCATTCCTAAAGCTGTACCTGTCCATATGCTTACCGCTTTTAGAGTACGCGTCGGTTGTGGGGAATGGCACTTGTAAATCGAACTGGAACAAGGTTTACAGAGTAGAGCAAAAATTCGAGATCGCTTTCCTCGCTCAACTTCCTCCTCTCGCTCCACCAAGGGTACCCAACTGAACCTTCCTTCTTTTAACTGCCGTCGTGTCAGAGTAGATATAACTTTTCTTTACAAGCTCCTTCATGACCACAATATGTGCCCTTAGCTCTTAGAGTACAACCTTCTGAGCATTCCGCGAAAGAGCATGAGGGAATTCAGACCGGTTCAAGTTTCTTCATTCCCATTCTCCTCTTGACAGAATGCAGAAGTTGTTTCACTCTTTTGTCTTCACCTTGACATCTTACAAAACTCGCTCTCTTCATTTATATTGCACTTTCGTAGCTTTGTATTCTAAACTGTATTTATCACATATAACTTCCACTTTCTAGCCTAAGTATCGTATTTATTTACTTCACGTTTTGCTATTTATTTCCGTTAAGTGCTGTTTAAAGTATCTTGTACTGCTTTTTATCCGTTTCTTATTTATATTTTAACTTTAAACTTTATTTTCGAATCTTACTGTCCCGCGTTCAATTCTATTTCTTAATTGTATTTCCCTGTATTTCTAGCCTGTGTTTTAAATACCACGCTCTTGTTGCGCCAGGAATGGTTGTTTATTTTATGTTTATTTATATTACTATAATCAATGTCAGTTATTTGTTTTTTTCTCATTCTATTGTTTTTTTGTGTGTGTTATGTGCTCTACAATTCTCTGACTGTGTATATAAGACATGCTACTCATTGATTTCTTTCTTTCCGTCACACTTTTCGTCTCAGTTTAATTTGGTGCGTTGTTTGAAAACTTGTGTGCGCATTTTCTTTTTTTTTTGTCTGCGGCAGCACAAAGACTACATGGTTGTTCCTGCGCACATTAAATAAAGATTGATTGATTGAATAATATTAATATTATATAATTATTATAAATAAAAAAATAAATAAATATTACTAATATTATTTCTCTTTTAAGAACAGGTCTTTTGAGTCGTCAGTTTTTGCTCCCTTTTTTATACTTATTTGTCTTCAAGCCCGATAAATCTCTTGCTGGTACGGACTCCCACTTCTTTTTTATATTTCTCGTTAAGTTCTTCGAAAGGACAAATAAAAAGGGTAAAATTGACTTAGCCGTAACGATGTATTAGATCGCGCGATATATGACACGTTTTTTAACGTATGCATGAGAAAATGGGTGAAACGGGGCATACCGAGCGCTTGAAATCTTCGCCTTCGCTTATGTAACAGGACAAAATATTTAAAGATGCTTCCCTTAACAAGCACCGCATAAGCCAATAAAAACATATACCAGGCACTTCGAGTACCGCGTTTAATTTAATAAGTTCCGTACCTGATGCTCATAAAACACATCTTTACTTTGTACTCAGGAACTACTAATGGCTTCAAATTTTAAGTGCCATAAATATATGCAGCACTGCATTAAGTAAATGAAATATTCTAGGCTTACTCAGTAAACAACATATTTACATTTCTTTTTCATGTGACTGGACGCTAATTATAGGGATTTTAAGAAATTCACGATGAATGTGCCGATATTCGTTGAAATTCTTTCATATCGAAATGAGACAGGAATGACAACCGATTTGTTAACGCGAAGTGAACTCGGACAGTACGCTCCAGTTCGTATTGTTTTCCGACCAGGGGAGAGTAAATACAATATCCAGCGCATTTGTATAGTTTGCGAATATTTGCCCCAAGGAAACATATTGCTGGATGTGCCCCGTAGTTTTAGTCACAGAGCATTAACAGCGGATGTTTACGCAAAGATACAAGCGCCTCAGTAAAACATATTTATGATTCCGAATAGAAGAAAGAAGGGGGTGTAGCAATTGTATAATGACATGAGGAATTCTACGCGAACGTTACATACGGCAAACGTAATATCCCAGCCGCTATGATCATCCGACAAGCACATTAAAAGGATATCTGTGAGCGTGCGGTTGAGGCTTGTATTGAGTCCGTTCATTTGTGGATCGTAATCTGTGGTGAATGTAAGCTTAATGGAGCAGTACTTGAGAATTTCATCGACTGCTGGAGCAAGAAATTAACACTCACGGTCACTGAGCAGCTTACTTGGCGCACAAGCAGCAAGATGACTTCGTGGAGATAAAACGCCGCCACGTCAGTTGCACAGCTGGTGGGTATCTCTCATGTGACAGCGTACCTTGTAGTATAGTCCTTGGCATCCGAAATCCATTTATTCCTCGAAGCAGACAGCGAGAAAGCCCTAGGAGATCAAGACCAACTCGGGAAAACGTGTCTATTGGGATGTCTCTGGGCTGCAGCGATTCAGCAGGCAAACTCGAGGGCTTCTTCCATCGCTGACACCGGTAAAAGGAAGCCACGTAACGACTAACAGAGCAGTAGAGGCCTGTCCAAAAGATTCGCCAGCGGACGCTGTCGTACGTACGATATACGCCGAGATAGCCCACCCGCGGCACGGACTACAAACAGAAGCTCAGCACCATCTTGCCGCATATTCCGTCGGTATAAGGTACCGTTGCGGGGCACAAACAAAACAAGGATAGCATCATGGTGATCAGTACTAAGGCGGTTGATATGCTGCAGAACTTGAGATCTAAGCGCTGATCATGGCGAATGTTAAAAAGGTAAGAGATGGACAATACACATGTGTCATCGTCACACTCGCTTTCAGGCAGCGGATCTACCGGATTGCGGGACAGCGATTCGACGTCAGTCTGCAGCCGACCGGACTTGTGGACGACAGAAAAAGTATTCCTGAAGACTCAGCGCCAACACCCTATGAGTTTTCACCACAAAAGCCAGCATAAGGCGCGGTGGTCTGTGATGACGGCGAATGGGCGGCCAAAAACTAAGGGCGAAACACTGTAATGCCCCACAAAGTAGCTAGACTCCCACTTTCTGTGATCGAATAATTCCAATCAGCCGAAGAAAGAAAGCGACTGCCATAAGCAATGCCGGGAGTGCAACCCGTTGGGCGAGAATGGCACCAACACCTTAACCACTGGCATCGGCGCTTACCTCCGTTGGTGCAGAGGGGTTGAAGTGTGCCAGGACGGGCAGTTTGTTGGGGGCTGCAATGAGTGCATAAAAGGCTTGAGATTGGTCTTGACCATAAAAATAGAAGGTCGTTTTTTAGGAGCATATTGAGTGGACGATCCGTCTCCGCAAAGCTGTGAACAAACGGCCGAAAATTGAAGCAAAGGCCAAGAACCCTACGCGTGTTACTAGTAAAGCCGGTGTAGGATATGAACGTAGCGAACGAATTTTGTCGGGATCGGCTTGAAAGCCACGGGCGTCCACAAAGTTTCTTAGCACCTTCAGTTCACGTTGGCCGAAACTACACTTCTTCGAGTTAAGCTGAAGGCCAGCTCTTCGGAATAATTCAAGAATGGCATCTGGGCAATAAAGATGGTTCTCGAAGGTCAAAGGAAGTACTATGACATGATTGAGATAGCATAGCACGTCGTTCATTTGAAGTGGCGTAGAAGAGAGTTCATCAATAGATCGAATGTTGCGGGCGCCTTTCAAAGGCCAAAAGGCATCACAGGCCATCGGGAGTGATGAAGGCGGTCTTCTTTCTGTCGCGTGCGTCGAATGCGATCCGCCAATGACCGTACCAAAGATCCACCCAATAGAAAAAGCTGGCACCGCACAAGCAGTTGAGGACACCATCCTAGATGTGGGTAAATACCCTTTGAAATTTTATTGAAGTGTCGGTAATCAACGCCTACCCTCTGAGTACTGCTCTTCCTTTTACCAAGCACGACAGGGAACACACAGGGGCTTCTCGAAAGCTCTATAATGTTTCTTTCCAAAATCTTGTCCATTTCATCTTGTATGACACAATAAGAAATGACAACTCGGTAGGTCCGTCTGTGAATTGGGCTGGCATCCCCGGTATTGATGCGATGAGTAACGAGGGACCTCTAACCCAAGGGTCACTCACCAAAAAAAAGATAGCACTGTACTAAGTCAGAAGTTTCGTAAGTGCTTTAGCCCGGTCAGGACTCAAGTCAAGAGCAACCATTTCTGATATGCGGGCCTACGGAGCCATGGACGGTGCAGGTCGTGTCGGCACTTCAGCAATAGGGTCATCTAAAGAGAGCGGACTCATTAAGTAAAAAATTCGATTAGTTCAGTGAGGAAATGCCCTCGGAAAGAACTTTCACAAATAAGCCGTAGTTCAGGACTGGAATAATAGTGCGGGTAAATCGCTACGTGGAAAATGTGAAGAAGCATGAGTCTACGCTGCATAGTCACGTCGGTTAAGGGCCATCAGGAACAGGGAAAATGCGGCATGAGCACATACACAGTAGGTTCTGGTGGCAGGCGACAAAATTTAGCGGAGCGGAGAAGGAGCATTGATGTTTCTGTAGCCGGTTCGTCAGGACAGAGCAGAAGGTCTAAGTGAAGCATTCCACAAGAACAGCCAATGTGAGGGGAGTGTTCTGGTAAAAAGTCGAGTGCTTATATAACGTGTTGAGTGAAATTGATGAGGACCGTAAATAACCCAGGGATGTGGCGGTCGGCAGTGCTAATTCTCGCAGAACGCATAACAATCGCAGTAGCGGTGTTGTCATCAGGAACATCAACGGTAGGTAATGTAGCGGGTGTAAGTAATTTCTTGAGGCGTCGACGGAGCAAGGAACTGTGAACAGAAATGTGGGCGCCAGTGCCAATAAGGGTAGAAACTGGGGCTCTGTCTCCAAGTATATCAATAAAATTGTGTGCGTGCAGGGGTCAGACCGAGTTTGCAGTCCGGGTGGGTAATGCAGCATCACTCCCGGGTGCTGCACTCGCTAGTTTCCCGTATATGGGCCGACATATGACGGGGAGGCGCTGCAACTAGATACCGGTGAACAGGATCGGCGAGCCTGTGGAGATGGAGATCTGCTGAAGAGAAGGGCAGCTGAGACAGGTTCAGTGCGAGGCTCATCTGGTTGAGGAAGAAAGTGTCGAGGTCCATCACAGGTGTTGAGAGGCCCGTCTTATTTAGCTGAGAAGCATCAAGATTCATAATACTACCAATGATGAACATTCTACAAGGAGCGAGGGCTGGGAGGGTACGGCTAAGGCAATAATGCGAATTGTAGCCGGCTTCACAGCAAATGAAACAAAATGGCCTGTCGCCTGAGCCGCGCCGCTCTGAGGATTGCAACTAAGCTAGCGATGTGGGGAGGCCTGGCTGAAGGTAGGAGCAGCTACGGGAGGAACAGGGTACGGTTATGAGATTGGCGCAGGGGGCTGGAGGAGAGTTCGATGTTGGCAATTTCTTATCGGAGAACAGTCCGTATCATGAGTGTCGGGCAGCCGAGACGCGGGTGGTGCAGGGCGTAAGGCCTCGGGTTCCCGCCGGATGATCCCGGCCATGTTCATTATATCAGAAGGCTGTTGCAAAAGGGCCTGATCAACGCAGGCAACGTTTCCGCCGTGTTCGGAAGGCGCGCAGAGCAATGTACGAGACGGCTCTGTTTAGCCAGCTCAAAATTTTGGCAGACTGAAAGCTCAGAGTTGACCGTAAAACAATCCTTGCGTAAAAGGGTGTTGATGCATAATCCGCTTTTCCCTTGAGAATATGCCCTACCTTGTCACTTCCTGCCATGATGCTGTTCACCTTGCAACACAATGCGAGCACGTATTGAATGTAACAAGGTAGGACTCGGTGGGGATTTGGTGTGAGAAGAAAGCTGTTTTGCTGCGAGTGCTCGCCAAATGGGCTTCCCGAAGAAGTCTTGAAGCTCTTGCTTACAACTTTTCCAGATAAGCAACTCCTGTTCATAATTTTTGAACTAAGTGCGAGCTGTTCCCGCTAAATAGAACATGATGCTAGACCGCATGATGGTCGCGCATCAGTAGTTGCTGTTGGAGCTCTCATACTCATCCAGCCAATCGTCAACGTCTGGCTTGTAATCACTATAAATATATAAAGTTGGCTTATTTTCTTGAATACTAAGATCCGTGTCGATGTTTAAGCGGTTGTAAGGGCTACCTCGGAGGTCATAATGGCCGTTTCTGACGATGTTATTATCCAAGGTAGGTGGCGGCCGCATCACAAATCCAACTTTTGGCTGCGTAAATGGGCGATTCTGTGCGCACAGGGATATTTATTCACCTGCACCTCCACCTAACACGAAGAAAAGTTAGGCAAGGAAACACAATCTCCCCAGTACTATTCACAGCTTGTTTAGAGGAAGTATTCAGAGACTTGGAATGGGAGCAGTTAGGGATAAGGGTAGATGGCGAATATCTCAGTAATCTGCGATTTGCTGATGACATTGCCTTGCTAAGCAACTCGGGGGATGAACTGCAAATAATGATTGATGACCTAGACAGGAAAAGTAGAAAGGTAGGCTTGAAAATCAATATGCAGAAAACTAAGGTAATGTTCAACAGTCTCGGGAAGGAACAGCAGTTTACATTAGGTAGCGAAATACTGGAAGTAGTAGGCGAATATGTCTACTTAGGGCAGGTAGTAACCGCAGATCCGGACCATGAAAAGGAAATAACAAGAAGAATAAGATTGGGATGGAGCGCATTTGGCAAGCACTCGCAGATTATCACTAGCAGCTTACCGATATCGCTCAAGAGGAAAGTATACAACAGTTGCATCTTGCCTGTACTCACCTATGGGGCTGAAACGTGGAGGCTAACCAAGAGAGTTCTACTTAAGTTGTGGACAATCCAGAGGGCTATGGAACGAAACATGGTAGGGGCAACATTAGGAGATAGAAAGCGTGCAGAGTGGGTCAGAGAAATAAGTCAATTACCGACATTCTAGTAGAAATTAAGAAGAAATGGGCAGGACATGCAGTGCGAAGAGAGGATAACCGATGGTCGCTGAGGGTAACAAACTGGATTCCAAGGGAAGGAAAGCGTAGCAGGGGGCGGCAGAAAGTTAGATGGGCGGATGAGATTAAGAAGTTCGCAGGGGTCAAGCGGATGCAGCTAGCACAGCACCGGGTTAAGTGGAGAAATATGGGAGAGGCCTTCGCCCTGCAGTGGATGTAATAAGGCTGATGATGATGATGATGATGATGATGATGATGATGATGATGACGACGATCAAGATGACATGTGGCAAAAAAACGCCCAGTAAACACATGACATGCGTAAATGGTTGCAAGCGCCAAACTTCGTAGCACCAACCTTCGCTACAGCTTCGTCTCTTGTCTCCCTGTTATTGATCATTGTCTTCTTCAATTGATTTTCACTGATGCAGGGCATATACATAACATAATCTAGGGTACCATAAAGTTTATTCAGGAAGATGGTCCTGCAGCCTTTTGGAACGGGTACTCTACCAATAATCTTAACACTATCAACCAGGAAACAGAAAAAAGGCTCGGAATATTCTCAGCTCTTATACATAGCATACTGTGAATTTACGAGAGCATTTATTTCTGTAGAAACTTTACCATCATTCAATCACTGGTAAAGGAATGTGTGCACTAGCAATATATTAAATCTTCAGCCTGAGCTGAAACGCTGCTGTGAATGAGAATAACCCGGCTATCGTCGACAGCTGTACATTATAAGTCCTATTACCCCTGCCAACGAGCGACACCTAGCGTTAGGGTGCTCAAAACCTACCGGGAACTTCACAAGCGCATCTCAATAGTCATGCAAGCTTCTGCCCCAGACAATGTGCGGCCGCCAGGTCTTATACGGGTTGCATATCGCCACAGAAGCTGATAGAACTAAGTAAAGAGGTACACTTGCATCAGCTCACAAGCGTCAGCGAAAGGCACGGCAGGCTATCCAACTAGAGAACGAGCTCCCCGAACGAAGACGACGAACGTCTGTCTACTCGCGAGTTCGACAACATAGCGGCACTTATATGTAATGAAGAGTGCGGTATTGCCGCTCCCAGTGGGAAAGGCATCGTCCCAATGCCTCGTGGCAAGACCACGTTGAACCGTAGGCGACGCGAACATCACGTTATCATAGATAGACAGTTGCAGTCACAGGAAGAGAAAAATAGATGTCACTTGACCTTGCCGTCGCAGAAGGACTTCATCCTGGCCACGAGTAGGACTTTTGATTGCGCTTGCCATCAGGAAGAATGAACTGTTCGTGCCTCGATCACTTCGTAAGTGTCGTCTCTGAGTTTGCTCAGCACACCGTACGGGTCGAAGTAGAGGCGCTGAAGCTTTTCGGAGCGACCCCGGTAGCGAACAGTTCTTATCAAAACTAGATCGCTATGGTTGGAGATTAGCTCCCTGTTACGAAGGTATAAGTGCTGAGCATCCTTAGCTTGTTGTACAGACTCTGAGTCTAGCCAGCTGGCGGGTGGCCCCAGCATGCGAAACAAATTTATCAGCAGCGGCTACTGATGGTTGGTCAACATCTGGCAGTATCAATACGTCTGGCATGGTATCGGCTTCGCGATCGTGCACTATCCGAAATGTTGTGAAGTGGGTTGTTTCCTGGATTGCGGTGTTATACAACAAAGTGACATACGGTAATCTGGTCCCAATTGTTAGGGTCTTCGTCAACGAACATAGAAATTATATCGGGGGTAATCTTACTGAGTTGCTCAATAAAGCCAATCGTTAAAGGATGGCAACCTGTTGTTCTGCAATGGCAAAATGCCACTAAACCGCATAACATCCTACGTCAGAGCGGAAGTGGCACTGTGATGAATGACTGGGTTAAATATGAGAACGTTCGCAATATCAGTAGAGCTGCCGCTTGAAAGAGCTCTTGTTTCGCAATAGCGTGTGAGGTAATCAGCTGCGATTATGAAGTACCGGTTGCCTAATAATGACGTGGGAAAGGGCCAAAGGATGTCCGTATGGACTTGGTGAGTCGGTACTAGAAGAGGATCAGGAGGCTGCAGCATGCCCGCAGGCTTTAAATGTGGCAGCTTTCGACGTTGACAATCACGGCATGTCTTAACATAGTGCTGGACAACAGCAGCAAGCTTGTACTACTGGCCCAAAGTCCGAGAAAAACCGAGATGTCTAACAGAAAGCTCGACATTGCATGCCTGCAGAGGTTTGGTAAAGAGCGGCATTTGGACCAGCAGCAAATACTGAATATCTCTGGAAGCGCAATTTTCTTGTAGGGACACCGTACGTGTCTCAAGCAGAGCGACGACAGTTTATGCCTAAAAAGGCGAGGCGGCGATATGGCGCGTCCAGCGAGGTAATTGATGAAGGGCCGCAGTTCGTTATTGTCTCCTTGCTTTTGAGCGAGTTCAACATCATGAGTGCGCCGAGAAAAACGGAGTCATAAGCTTCAAGTGAAGAACGCGGGATACATTTTCGGAATAGACACTCAGTGTCACTGTGTTTCTTGCCAGACTTGTACACAATAGTGACGTCGATCTCATGTGAGCAGAGAGACTGTCCTGTCCACGTCTGGCAAGAGCTTCTCACACAGCCCAACTCTACGAGTGGGATTCCAGATAAAGACGAGAGAGCGCGAAGAGTAGTGGACGTCCCGGTGACGAGAATCATGGCAGCTTTTCTCGGAATTTTGGGAGGAAGCTAGCCGGCGGCGAACAATACCACGGGTGGCGTCAACTCGAGACATGGCGTCACGAACATAGGAACTGGCAATAACGGTGGGAGTCAGTGCGCTGTCAAACGGAAAGGGAAGGTCGCGGCCGTATAGAAGATAGAAGGGTAACTATCCCATTGTGTCTTGAAGGGAGGAATTATATGCGAACGTTAAAAACTGCAAAGTAACATCCCAGTCACAGTAATCACCCCATACGCACATTGCCAGCATTTCCATGAGTGCACCGTTGAAGCGTTCGGTGAGGCCGCTCGTTTGTGAATGGTAAGTGGTGGTGAAATTAAGCTTCATGGAGCAGTACCGGAAAATTTCGTCGACTACTCGAGCAAGAAATCAACGGCCACGATCAGTGAGCAGCTGGCGTGGAGCACCATGGAGCAGGCTGATGTCGTGGAGAAGAAACGCTGCCACGTCAGTTGCACAGCTGGTGGTTATCGCCCGGGTGACAGCGTAGCGCGTAGTATAATCCGTGGCCACCGCAATTCATTTATTCCCCGACGCAGAGAGTGGGAAAGAGGCCCAAAGAGATCAAGGCCAACTCGGGAAAATGGGTTTACTGGAATGTCGATCGGCTGCAGGTATCCAGCAGGCACCACCGAGGGCTTCTTCCGTCGCTGACACCGGTCACAAGAAGCCACGTAACAACGAAATGAGCGGTGGAGGCCTGGCCAAAAGAAGCGGTTGCAGACGCTGTCGTACGTACGAGATACGCCAAGATGACCCGCTGTGGGTGCGTTGTGCAGCTGTTGAAGAACGGTGGTACGCAGGTTTTCGGGGATCACGAGCAGAAGCTCGGCGCCCTCTGGTCGCATAATCCGCCGGTATAAGGTGCCGTTGTGGAACACAAACAAAGTAAGGGTAGCATCAAGGTGATTAGTGCTGAGGCGATTGATAATGCTGCAAAGCTTGGGATCTAAGCGCTGTTTGTGGCGTGGCGAATGTCTAAAAGGTCAGAAATGGCCAACACACGTGTGTCATCGTCACACTCGCTTGAAGGTTGAGAATTTACCGCATTGCGTGACAGGCAGTCGGCGTCAGCGTGCCGCCGGCCAGATTTGGGAACGACATAAAAACTATAATCCTGAAGAAGGAGGGCCCAACACCCAATGCGACAAGTAGGGTCCTTAAGTGTAGAAAGCTAACATAAGTAATTGTGGTCGGCGATGACGGAGAACGGGCGGCCAAGCAAGTAGGGGCGAAATATTGTAATGGCCCACAGGAGGAACAAGCACTCACGTTCTGTGATCAGGTAATTCCGCTCAGCCGCAGAAAGAAGGCGACTGGCATAAGCAATGACGTGAGTGCGACCCATCTGCAGCTAGGCGAAAATGGCACTAATACTGTGACCACTGGCGTTGGTGCGTACCTCCGTTTGTGCCGAGGGATTGAAGTGTGCCATGATGGGTGGGTTAGTGAGGGCCACAATGAGCGTAGAAAAGGCGTGAGATTGTCCTTGGCCCCAGCAAAATGAAGCGTCGTTGTTCAGATTTGTGAGTGGACGAGCCGTCTCCGCAAAGTTGGGGACAAACCGCCGAAAATAGAAGCATAGGCCAAGACAACTACGCATGTCACTGGTGCAGCAAGGTGTCGAAAATGCACTTACAGCATTTATTTTGTATGGGTCAGGTTGAACGCCACGAGCGTCGAACACGTGACCGAGT
The DNA here is from genome assembly GCF_055883805.1 of Amblyomma maculatum. Classification (NCBI taxonomy): domain Eukaryota; kingdom Metazoa; phylum Arthropoda; class Arachnida; order Ixodida; family Ixodidae; genus Amblyomma; species Amblyomma maculatum. Next base: position 105,941,321 of record NC_139352.1, read on the forward strand.
ACCTTGACTTCACGTCGGCTGAAGCTACACTTCGAGTTGAGCTGAAGGCCAGCTCCTCGAAAGGCTCCAAGAATGGCATTAAGGCGATGGAGATGACTCTCGAAGGTCGAGGAAAGACAAAAACGTCATCGAGGTAACATAAACCCGTCGTCCATTTGAAACCACGTAAAAGAAAGCCGAGCATGCGTTCGAATGTTGCAGGAGCATTGCACAGACCAAAAGGCATCAACGTGTATTGGTTTTGGCCATCGGGCGTGACGAAGGTGGTCGTTTCTCTGTCTCATTCGTCGACAGCGATCTGCCAATAACCGGAACGAAGATCAATTGAAGGAATATAGCTGGCACCGTGCAAGCAGCCAGTGGCATTCTCTATCCTGGGGAGCGGGTTAACGTCCTTCTAAGTAATTTTGCTGAGGTGTCGGTAATAAAAGCAGAACCTCCAGGTATTGTCCTTTTTACGAAGCACGACAGGTGATGCCCAGGGACTGCTAGAAGGCTCTATAATGTTCCTTGCCAACATCTTGTCGACTTCATCTTGTATGAGGCGACGTTCAGAAATGGCGACTAGGTAAGGTCATCTGTGAATTAGGCTGGCATCTCCAGTATCGAGGCGATGTGTTACTATGGACGTTTGACCCAAGTGTCGGTCACCAAAATCAAAAATATCACTGTACCATGTCAGATGGGCATAAGTGCTTTAGCAAAATCAGGGCGCAATTCAGGAGCAACCATGCCAGATATGCGGACCTCCTGAGGTGGGAACGGTATGGGTCGTGTCGGCACTCCAGCAACAGGGTCACGTAAAAGAGCAGCCACATTAAACTTCGACAATGGCGTCAGATCGGCGAGATAAACGCCCTCAGGAAGAACCTGCACAAGAGAGCTGAAGTTCAGGACTGGGATAGAAGTGCTGTTATTGCTACATGCACTATATTGTGAGGGAGAGCGATGCTACGCTGAAGAGTCACGTCGGTTATGGGGCAAACAACGTAGTCGCCCTCCGGAACGGAGGGAAAAGGCAACATGAGCACATACACTACGGCTTCTGGCGGTAGGCGACTAAATGTAGCGGAGCGAGGACGGACCGTCGAAGTTTCACGAGCTTCGGTGTCAGGGCAGAGGGGTAGGTCTGGATGAATCAGTCAATGACAGCGGAGTGTTCTGTTAAAAAATCGAGTCCTAATATTACGTCTTGAGGGCAATTGGCGAGGACTATAAATAGCCCAGGAATGTGGCGGTTGGCAACGGTAACTCTCGCAGTACACATACCAATGACAGTAGCTGTGTTGCCATCAGCAACACAAACGGCAGACGAGGAAGCGCATGTGAGGACTTTCTTGAGGCGTCGATGGAGCGAGGAACTGAGAAACGAAATGTGGGCGCCATTGTAAATAAGGGCAGAAACTGAGACTCCGTCCACAAGAATATCAATGATGTTACGTCTGGGTGCGGCGGTCAGTTCCGAGTTGATGTCCGGGTAGGTAATGCAGCGTCACTCCAGGGCGCTGCACTCGCTAGTTTCCCGAGTAGGTGCCGGCGTATGATGGGGAGGAGCTGCGGCGAGGTACCGATGAACGGGACCGACGAGCCAGTGGGGATGGAGATCGGCTGGTGCGACGGGCAGTGAAGCCGGTTTCGTTGCGAGGCTCACCTTGTTGAGGATGATAATGGCCAGGTCCATCGTTGGGCAGGGAAGCGTCGAGGGCCTTGTTATTATAGGCGGTCGGCGCTTTAATATGAGCGAGGAGCGAAGAAAGCGCGGTTACGACAATAACGCGATGTATAACCGGCGCGACAACGAATGAAGCAAATTGGCCGGTCGTCTGAGGACCGCCACTCTGCAGGATCGCGACTAAGGTAGCTACGTGGGGAAGGTGGCCAGGCAGTAACAGCAGCCACTACTTGAACAGGGTGGGATGGTGGCGTGGGCGGCACGGTATTGGAGGAGAGGCCGACGTTTGCAAGTTCTTGGCGAACTACGGCCTGAATCATGGCCATGGTGCCGGGCAGCGGAGACAGTGCTGTAGGAGCTGAGGCCTCGAGTTCTCCGGAAAATCCGAGTCATGTTCGTGGGATAAGAAGGCTGTTGCAAAGGGGCCAGATAATCGCAGGATGATGTAGCTGCCGTGTTTGGCAGGCACTCAAAGCAATGTACGAGGCGTCGTTGTTTAGCCTGCTGGAATTTTCGAGACTTGAAACACCGGGTCGACGGTGAAGCAATCCGTGCAGAACAGGATGTTGAACGCATCATTCGCAATACCCTTCAGGATATGGCCTACCTTGTCATTTTCGATCATTGAGCAGTTCTTGAATGTAGGCAAGGTAGATTGGATGTGAGACTCCATGGTAGATTGGATGTGAGACAAAAGTTCTGTTTTTGCTGCGAGAGCTCGACCAATGGGCTTCACGAACGAATCCTGAACCTTTCGCTTACAGATTGCCCACGTCACCAACTCTTGCTCGTGGTTTTGGAACCACGTGCGAGCTGTTCCCGCCAAACAAAAAATGATATTGGCCAGCATAAGGCTCGCGTCCCAGTGATTGTTCTTGCTGCAGCGCTCGTACTCATCCAGCCAATCTTCCACGTCTGTCTTGTCTTTGCCATTAAAGATGAGAGGGTGGCGAATTTTCGTCAGCACAGCTGGCTGAGCCGACGTTGCCGTGGTGGTAGGGGTTGCGTCGGAGGTCACAGTGGTAGTTGTCGACTTCGCTGAGAGCCCAGGTAGCTGACGGCCACTGCGCAAATCCAGCTTTTGTCAGCGCAAGGGGTAATCTGTGCGCAAGGGGATATTTGGTCACCTCCACCAAGATGATACAAGGCAAGAAGGTTAGCTCGAGAATGCAACGGCTGATGACTAGAGTGAATGTTCGAGTAGGCGCCAACCTTCTCGTAGCATCAGCTACCCTCGCTACAGCTTCATCTTCCTTCTGTGTCACTAGTATTGATCGTCTTCTTCAACGACCAGCGACGCAGGGCAAATATGCAATAATATCACGTTTTTCTGCACAATAAATCAGTTGTGAGTTCCTGCTCTATTCCGTTATTTATTTGATGCGTGTGTGCCCTTGTAGTATTCCTTGAGCATGCACCGGCAGGTATACATATCTGCGTATTACTGCACGATTGATCAGTTGTGAGTGGCGCTCTGTTCCGTTCTTTATTTCGTGTGTGCGCCCTTGTAGCTTTGGCGCCTTTAAAGTTAGAATGAACAGGCACTAACTAGCCAGTTAGCCCAGGAAGTTCTCTTAAGTCACCAAGATCACGGCTGTCGATGCATGCGCTGTTTCTCAGACGGCGGATCAGACTTCTGGAGGACTCCGCCAGCACCGCAGAGCAACAAGGTGAAGTTATGTGGGGAATCTAGAATAAAGCTGCGCACACACGGAGCGGCTTCACCACATGCCCTCCGGCTGTCCAAATGTCCTTAACGGTGCCTTGCGCACAGTGGCAAGAGCTTTTTGTATGATGGTCCCGAGAATTTTAGTGCCGCATAACGCAAAAATTAGTGCCGGTATCTACAAGAGCAGTTGTGTGATGGTTGTCAACGACGATTGGTATCGCAGCGGAAAGAAACTCCGCCGGCAGTGTGTGTCGTATCACGGGTTGTCGCATTGGCAAGTCGTTCACTGCGTCAACTTCGGCGTAGAAGAGAAGCATCTGTGATTGGCGGGAGGTAATCGGACTAGTTGGCCATTCGGTGTGTCGATTGGTGGCGTAATAAAAAAGCTCTGGTGATCTTCAAAATGTGGTCTGACTGCTGACCGGAGCAGAAGGTTGAAGGTCGGACTAATGGAGTCTGCGAGTGGAGTATGTTGGGCGTAGTGCGCGAGCCGCCGTCCTCAATTTTCCCGGCCCGGCCTTAGGGACTGCCTGAAGGAAGAACGGCGGTGGGAGCAAAACTATCGCGAAGGTGGATATCTGGGCTGACGTCACAGGAGGAACGTGGCTGGGACGTTGTCAGTGAGATGATATTTAATATCTTGGTGTCGTTCACCTAGTGCGGCCGACGGGCATCCGCTGAGAATCCGCGCAAGCCTATCGACGGCACAAGCAAGCTCAGTACGTGACCCGCATCGCCGCAGTGAAAGCACAGATGTTCGGCATGCGTCTCGCGTGCGCTTCCCTAGCGGGTGGTCAAACTTCAGGCGCACCACTCGAAGCTGGATATCAGGGTGCAGGAAGATAGGGAGGAGCGGAACTGCAAGGTGCTGGTGGTGCGGGGGCAAGGGTCCGTAAACGTCGTTGTAGTTCATGACATACGGCGCAGGCGGCTGGGGGATGTCGATTATGGCACTTCTTGGCGGAGGTCTTCACGCGCAACGTCTGAGGTGCCTCCAACACGCGGGTGTGTCTCGAGAGAGAGAGGACACTTTGCAGCTCTTCGCGCACTATGCTTCCGATACGTTCGCGAAGGTCTTCAATCTCGTTCCCATACCGCGGCAAGTGAGACTCCACAGCAGTGATGTTCGCAAGCCGATCAAAGTACACAAATGCTGCTCAAGACATGCTTCATGCTTTTCGCTTCCCTCGTAAAATTAGCCTCAGTATATTGAGGTTCACGTACAAGGCCGACTAACAGCTCCTCCTTGAGGTCTCACATATGATGGCGCACCTACATTGCCCCCGACATGAAAGCATCTCTGGTCGGTGAAAAACGCTGCGAAGTTTCGCGTAAGCCAAGACGGCTTAAAACTGCGTTTTGAACAAAAAACTAAAATTCATATATCTCTCATGTCATATACCATATTCCAAGAAGTTTAAAATCCGCTACATTTATAGCCAAGGTTCTCTTGTTGTTTGCTTCTTTTTGCCTTCGCATCTCCTCTTTTTTTCTTGCATTTCTTACAGTATCAAGAAAGTGACGGAAGCATTTCTTGAGGCATCGCTGGCCATCTATCAAACATACTTTCAAACAAGTTTTCATGTTTCACATCTGGTTAAAAGTGTAAACAATGAGAAGGCACGAGGATCCGAACGGATAATCTGCAGGATCACTTGGCGGGAGAGCACTCCAGTGTACACCACCGACGTGATCTAAACATTATACCTATAAAAGGAAAGATTCACAGCGCTAACAAGTAGAAACTCACAAATACACACTGAGGACAGGCGCTGACTCCAACTTGTTATTCGAAACAACAGAATATAGAAACGTCTTCAACAGAAGAAATGATCCCACACTGTCGGCAAGGTATTGTTACGGACTCGGTCTCAAGCAGAGCACGGAGGAGGGAAGAACGAAGAGGAAATAGTGTGCGCGAGCAGTTTCTGACTTAAGCCACGCTTCCTTAGTGGACGCCAAAGCCAGACCATTTTGCTAGGGAGGTAGGTGACGTGGCGATTGTGGTCATCGTAGCAGGATTTCGAGAGCTTTTGTGAGGCGAGAGTTCTCAGGCGGGCTATCCGGCGGGTTACCCGGCGGGTTTCTTCATCCCCGCAGAGGATCTCAGCAATCCCAGGATCGTCGTCTGTGGAGAGCGGGAGGATGGTGTTGAGGTTGTGTCGAGGCGACCGGGAATATATATATTCATTTTTTTTTTCATTTATTTCAGTACCCTCAAGGCCCGAGGGCATTACAGATGGGAGTAAGGCACAATAAAAGAAAAAAAAGGAAAAGAAAAACAGCAATCAGTATTAAAATAAATGTGAACAGTAGTATGGCTGGCACACATAAGCAAGTTACAACAATATACGAATAAAAATTATTAGCTACTGACACAGACGCATGAGCAAAATATATTGTAACGTAACGTTACAAAGAAGGCGCTCTGGAACCAAAGAACACCAACAACCAATCAGCTCAGCACGAAAGCGGAGCACCGTTTTCCTTCGTCGTCTTCTCTGCATCGCCCGTTCAAATCTTCGTCGTCTATGAATGGCATGTGTCATTGCCTCCTTCTTAGCAGCATCGCCTCGATGCTGCAAATTCTGCTTGATGCGATGAGCTGACAGATTGTATGCTAGCTTGGTAAGGTATACCACAACACAAATCGAGGCACCATCAGTCTCAAGAATAATCAGCGGTGCGATCGTGGTAGGGTTTCATCCTGACGACATATAAAACATCAGTGAACTTGCGTCGTCTGCGGCTTGAGGGATCTTGGGTCACGGATTCAACTTCGTAAGTAATGTCGCTGAGGCGGCGGAGGACACGATATGGGCCGAAGTACCGGCGCAGCTATTTTCAGAGAGCCCACGATGACGAACGGGCGTCCAAATCCAGACATAGTCTCCAGGCTCGTAGGCAGCGAAGCGCCGTCTCTTGTTGTAACGGTCAGCGCCTAGTTGCTGTTGTAGGTATATGCGCTGCCTTGTCAGCTGCCGCGCTTCTTCCGCACGCTGGGTAAAACTAGTGATGTCCAGGTCAAGCTCATCTTCGTAGTCGGTGTATATGGGCAGCATTGTATCCAGTGGAGTGGTCACTCGACGGTCGAAGACAAGCTCGAAGGGTGTGAGCCGCGTTGTCTCCTGAAGGGCCGTATTATATGCGAACGTTGCATATGGGAGGATTTGATCCCAGGTCTTATGCTCTATATCCACGTACATAGACAGCATGTCGGCCAGAGTTCTGTTTAGCCGTTCGACCAAGCCATTAGTTTGCGGGTGGTATGCCGTGGCCCGTCTATGGCTAGTGTGTGTAAGGTTCAGTGCAGCCTTAGTCAGGCGGGCCGTAAAAGCTGCCCCGCGATCAGTAATGATAACAGCCCAAGCGCCATGACGCAATACAGTGTCGTGGACAAAAAACTCTGCGACTTCGGTGGCAGTTCCATTTGTGAGCGACGCGGTCTCAGCATATCGGGTCAAGTAGTCTGTCGCGACAACAATTCAACGCTTTCCATTAGGTGACTTCGGGAAAGGACCAAGAAGATCCATCCCCACTTGTTGGAATGGAGTTTTCGGTGGAGCGATCGGCTGAAGAAATCCAGCTGGTTTCGCGGGTGGAGTCTTTCGGCGTTGACAATCACGGCAGGTTTTAACGTAAGATCGCACTGAAGGTAATAATTTCGGCCAATAGTATTTTTCCCGAGTTCTTGCAAGCGTACGACTAACTCCCAAGTGGCCGGAGGACGGTTCGTCGTGACAAGCGCTTAAGATGTCAGGCCGTAGGTGCGTAGGTACTACGATTAGAAATGTCTCTTTTGGTCTTTCAAAATTGCGCTTGTAGAGAACTCCACTTCGTAAAGCGTATGACTGCAAGCCACGACGAAAAAAAAGAGGTACTCTATCACCGCGTCCTTCAGATAATCGATGAGCGGCGCCAGCTCCGGGTCCTTGCGTTGAAGGTCAGCCATATGGGATTAGGTAATGGCCCCAATAAAGGTAAAATCGTCGGCGTTTTCCACTGCAGTGGAGTCCAATGGCGCGCGTGACAAGCAATCCGCATCTTGGTGTTTATGTCCCGACTTATAGACAACAGTGACGTCATACTCTTGAAGACGGAGGCTCCAACGAGCTAAGCGTCCAGACGGGTCTTAAGGGCTTGCTAGCCAGCACAAGGAATGATGGTGGCTGACAATATGGAAGGGATCGTCCATACAAATATGGTCGAAACTTGCTGATGGCCCAGATTACCGCAAGGCACTCCTTCTCCGTTGTCGAATAGTTTGCCTCCGATCGTGAGATCGTTCGGCTCGCGTAGGCGATAACCCGTTCTACTCCGCCTTGCCACTGAATGAGTACTGCGCCGAGGCCAACGTTGCTGGCATCAGTATGTACGTCGGTTGCGGCGCCTTCATCGAAATGGGCGAGTATTGGGGGTCTGTGTAGTAGGCTTCTAAGTTCCTGGAAGGCTTGTTCTCGATCGTCGCCCCACAAGAACGGTATGTCTACTCTGGTTAGTGCTGTCAGTGGTTCAGCTATCTTAGAAAAATCTTGGACGAAGCGCCGGTAGTATGAACAAAGACCTAGAAATCGTCGAAGTGCCTTTTTGTCGGTGGGGCGTGGAAAATGTGACACTGCGGTAGTCGTCTCGGCATCAGGGAGAACGCCCTGTGCACTGACAACATGGCCGAGAAAGCGTAGTTCCTTGAAAGCAAAGTGGCATTTCCCAGGCTTGATCGTTAGTTGCGCGCCTTTGAGTGCTTGAAACACGATGCGCAACCGATCCAAGTGTTTCTCGAAAGTAGGTGAGAAAATAACATCATCTAAGTACACCAAGCACGACTGCCACTTCAGACCTGATAAACTGTGTCCATCATACGTTGGAACGTGGCCGGTGCAGAACAAAGACGAAACGGAAGCACCTTAAACTCGTATAGGCCGTCGGGCGTCCCAAATGCAGTATTCTCTCGGCCTCTCTGATCCATCTCGATTTGCCAGTATCCGCTTTTGAGGTCTAATGAGGAGAAGTACCTGGCGTCGCGTAGTCGGTCGAGGGCATCATCAATCCTGGGCAGCGGATAGAGGTTATTTTTAGTCACGTTATTTAACTTTCGGTAATCTACACAGAATCTCAAGGTGCCATTTTTCTTCTCGACAAGGACTATACTGGCGACGCCCATGGTCTCGTCGAAGGCTAGATCACGTCGTCCGCAAGCATTTCATCCAATTGCGTTTTAATGGCGTCACGTTTCTTAGGAGAAACCCGGTACGGGCGCTGGCATACCGGTAACGTGGTCTCATCGGTGATGATGAGGTGCTTGGCGACAGGAGTACGACCGACCTTAGAGCCTGTGGCGAAGCAATCTGCGAAATCGCTCAGAAGAGCCGAGAGAAGATTCTTCTGATCGGGCCTCAAGTCGGGGTTAATTTTCATGCTTTGCAGAACATGACGAGGTGCGGCCTCTTCTTTAGGGTTCGCTCCGGCGGTGCATAAATGAGCCAAGGCAGTTAACATCGTGAAGGACGGCAACAGCCGTGTCCTTGGCGAGATGCCGCATCTCCTTAGCAAAATTTGTCAGGAGGACAGTAGCACAACTGTTCTGGAGTTGTACGAGTCCTCGAGCAACGGGTAATTCCTTCTCGAGTAGTAGCGGAAGGTGCCCATCCGCGATGCCCTCGTAATCGTGGAATAAGTCATGCTTTACAAGAACCAAAACACTAGAACGTGCCGGAACCCTCACGTCATCGTCGACTATACGCAAAACATTCAGACCCGGATCTTCGTTTTCAATGCGCGCCACGGCTCGTTTTGTCGAAAAGGAAACACGCTCTTCTTTCAGGTCAATGACAGCGTCGTTGGTCTGCAGGAAGTCTAGACCAAGGATCAAGTCTTTCGAACACTCAGGAAGCACGATAAATTCTCCGACATACACAAAACCACGGATGCCGACCCGCGCTGTGCACTTGCCTGCAGGTTCGATCAAGTGACTTCCCGCCGTGCGAATTTTCGGGCCGGACCAATGTGTCAAAACTTTCAATTCTCGGGCGCGACCACGGCTTATTACTGAATAATCGGCACCAGTGTCGAGTAAAGCCGAAACCGCATGGCGCGATTTAGGGCGCGATTGCCGCGCGGATGGTGGGACACGCGCGTCATTCTGGCGCGTTCCCACCAGTTCCCACTACGAAATCGCGCCGTCACGTGGTTCTGCGCTTCGTAGAAAAAAACGCCTCGCGCGGCGCGTCCACTGACGCCACGGCCGGCGTCCACCAATCAGCGTGCAGTCACGTGTCATTTTGTTTTTTTTTTTTTTGGTTTGCCAACAGATTGCTCTGCTCTCCGCGCATCTCGGCGGAACCTTTTTGGCGGAACTTCGTTGTTTCCTCGGGAAAGCTGGTAGGAGCCACGTTGGCCACGTGCTTCACGTATCGTGTTCGTTCGCGCGTAGTGTTTCGCACGCAATGTTGCTGTTCGAAATTAGGTTCGAAATTAATGCACTTTGGAGGGAATGTCGCTGTTAGTTACATGATGATTGTTTTTATTCTAGTGTCCTGTAATTTAAAGGGCATATTATACATGCGGTAAAAGAGATAACTCATCTCGTAGGGAGTTATGTGGTCTGGCAACCCGGAAAACGCGGCGCGACACCGCCGCTATATATACCGCCGCTCAATTTTTTTTCGTGCGGGTGCTTGCGCGTCGGCGGCAACGCGGCCGTTTTCCGCGCGTCGCTTTTTTCGCTCGCGAAAAACGCTCCATGCGGTTCCGGCTTAACGCGGTGACATCCACTCCATCAATCGTTACACATAAATCGGAGGTAGTATGCCGGATGCTGTCGCTACCTGACACAAGCGAAATCTCGTCGGGTCGGCCTGACGATGACGGAGGATCTCCACATTTCCCGACATCAGCGACCCTGCCTCCGAAGGCCGCTGGTATTAGTATTCCCGGCTAGGGCTGGGAGAGGAGCGGCGTCGGGAAGAGTGGCGACTTGTCGAACGGTAGCTCGTCGGGGACGTAGACCGACGCTCTTGGTAACCGGACGTTACGGGATACTGTCGCGCTGCAAGGTCGCTTGCAATCTCAGTCGGTCGTTCGTCATTCCGAGGGTAGAGGTCCTCCGAGGCGAAACCCCACATGTTGACGCGGCGGTACGGGCACGCCCGGTAAAGGTGACGGGCTTCCCCGCAATGATAGCACAGGGGCCGACGGTCCCGGGGCCGCCATACTTGACTTTTATGAGGTGGCTGGAAAGTTGGCGGAGGGGAGTAATGAGGCTCCATGCGGCTCCATGCGAGGCCCTCCATGCGAGGACCCTGCGGCTCCATTGCTGGAGCTGCGGCGTTGATACTATGGTCTGGCGGGGGAGCCTTACGTAAGATGGACGCGTAGGTTGGCCTCGCGTCGAACGTCTGGTGGGGAACGCGCTGCTGGGGAACGTCAGCAACTTGCTGAGCTGCCATACGCACCTCGCCCGGACGACTTCAACCAGTGAAGGAAAAGGTGTTGTGTTGCAAGGCATCCGGAGCGCTTGCAGTTCCTCCCGCACGACAGAACGGATGAGGTTGCTTAGTGCGTTCATGTCGCTGCCGACATGCACAGGGGGTGCGTCAGACCCAATGATTTTCACGTCACGGTTGTACTGACGGGCTCGGTGTTGCAGCGTTGTCTACATAGTCGCTGCCTCGCTGAGAAACTCCGCCACAGTGCGCGGTGGACTGCGCACCAGTCCCGCGAAAAGTTCTTGTTTAACGCCCCGCATCAGGTGACGCAGCTTCTGATCTTCTGGCATTTGTGGTCTGCACGCTTGAAAAGGCGTGTCATGTCCTCAAAGAACATACGCACGCTCTCGTTCTGGCGCTGATTGCGCGAGTGTAGCGCAGCTTCTGCTCGCTCCCGGCGGTCGGCGCTAGGAAAGGTGGCTTTCAAATCACGACAGAATGCTGCCCAGGATGGGAAGGAAACCTCATGGTTTTCAAACTATGTCCGTGCAGACTTTTCAAGAGCGAAGTACACGTTGTGGAGCTTGCGCTCATCAGACCACCCGTTGTAACGAGCGACTCGCTCGTAGGTCTCAAGCCAGTCCTCGGCGTCCTTGAACATGTCTCCATGAAAAGAGAGGGGTGTTTGCGGCTGATGACACAGGATGTGGGTGGGAAGCCTGCTCTCAGATGTCATTGCAGCAGGTTCTGCGGCCGTCTGAGGGTGCGTCGTCCTGGTAGCGGTCGGAAGGGGTCCGAATTCAGGGGGCTCTCCACATAGGCGGCGGCCGAGGCGTTGATGTACGGGGGTAAGCTCCATAGTGACAGGTTGATTATGCAGGACCGGATCAAGACCCAGCACTTCCACCATATTTGTAACGTAACGTTACAAAGAAGGCGCTCTGGAACCAAAGAACACCAACAACCAGTCAGGTCAGCACGAAAGCGGAGCACCATTTTTTCTTCGTCGTCTTCTCCGAATCGCCCATTCAAATCTTCGTCGTCTATGAATGGAATGTGTCTATGAATGGAATAAGCACGCAAATATACCACGTAAGCCAAACAAACAATTTTACGAGCCGGCAGGAAACAAAGTTGTTGAAAGATACCATCATACACGTAATCAGCAGCACAATTTGGGGGGAAAAAGAGACAAAAAGTTTATTAGAAACAGCAGATGAACCGAAAACAATAAACAAATGGCAGTGTGGAAGAATTCAATGTACTACGTTTTAACATCAGATTAGCTAAAGCAGATTTAAACGCATAATAGTCATTTACTTCAACAACCGATGGGGGAAGGCGATTCCATTGTGCCGATGTGCTGGGGATGAATGAGTTGTAGAAGTGATTTGTTTGGCACGAAGGAATACCAACTTTATGGCGGTGATCTATCCGAGGAGACATGTAGCAAGGTGGCGTAATGGTTTTCTCTTAAGGATAGGGTTATTATAGTAGATGTTATGAAATAGACGAAGACGGAATATATTTCTACGTTGAGACAGTAGTGGCAGTGATAAGCTTGATTTCACAGCATTGACACTAGAATTACGATGATAGAGAGAATGAAACGGGCCGCACGCGGTTCTCAATAGATTTCAGTTCATAGATTAGTGTCTCTTGATAAGGGTCCCAGATGGATGAAGCATACTCCAGTTTACTACGAACCAACGATTTGTAAAGGAGCAATTTTACTGACTGGAGGAAAGACTAAAGTTGTGACTTATGTAGCCTAGCATGCGATTAGCGTTGTTGGTTATGTGATCTATATGAGCCTTCCAGTTAAGATTATGGGAAATAAATACACCTAAATATTTATAGTAAGGCACAGACTCAAGGCTATTATTATTAAGAAGGTATGAGGGTAATAAAGTGTTACGACAAGAGACACGCATATACTTGCATTTGTTAATGTTCAGTTCCATGTTCCACCTGTTAGTCCATTCAAGGGCATGATTAATATCGGATTGAAGGAGAGCAACGTCAGCATAACTGTTAATTTCACGGTATATGTCGCAGTCATCTGGGAAAAGATTTATTGTTGAACATAGTTATCAGGTAAGTCATTGATATATATAAGAAAAAGAAGAGGCCCTAGCACAAAGCCTTCTGGCACGCCTGATCCAACTGGAGAAGTGAAGGATGATGTGTTATTAGCAGTGACAAACTATGAACTGCAACATTTTATATATCCAACCACTATCCAGTCTGCAAAGTCTTTATTGATAATCAGTCACCCGGACAGTTCTTCGTTTCTGACTTCTCATCAAAGCGTCTAGAACGTGACCTGGCCTGCAGTATATGATGCAGACTCTGAGGCTAAACACAGTGATTTTAATGTACTGTGGTATTTCTCAGGACATTTATTTGGTCGCATCAAATCTTCAATAAAAAATCAACTAACAATGATTCGAACTACGGCACTAAAATGACAGCCTTGAATTTAAAGTCGCCCAAAATATACAACATTCCGCAAAAGCGGGCCTCGATGGAAAGCTCTCGCATATCTGCTAGCGTAAGTGATGCAAGTATTAGGCGTGACATGTAAATTTGCGAAATATGGATACACTATAAGGAAGGTGAGAGAGGTATACTACATGACATACTTTTGCAAAACTTCTTCTGCTCCTTTTTGCTGCCATAGTGTGATAGATATGTTTTAAAACTCTTTATACGTGAATAGTAAATCATATACTCCTGAAGCGATCCAAATTTTCTCTCTGAGGTTGGAAAAATTTAAAAGCCCAGAAACTCATTCTCCTCTTAATTTATGTACAAACAATATATCCAACATGTTTGCTGCGTACCCCCAACAGGACGGAAACGAGGACGAGAATTGTGACAAGCGGCGGGTAGCTATGCTTACGTTTTTTAGTAATAACCTATAAAATATCCTGTGTGTACGCTACAACACTTTGGTGAATCTGTCACGGTCGGTACGTGTACGTTTCAAGAGGCCAATAACAAAAGCTAGGCTGTTTATAGAGTTCACTTCGACTGTCTATTCCCTAGAGAATAAAGATAAAACAGATAATAAGTGGAGACAGCACGTTAAGTGCAGATATATTGCTTGCGCGACTGTACGTGCAGAGCATGCCGTCAATAAGCCTCCAGCGTGTGGAAGCCCCCGCATTTCTCAGCCTTATACCCATATACCCTGTTTACCAGCTTCCTGCGTTTGCTTGCTCGCGGTAGATGCTGCAGGCTAAGAACGTCTGCTCTGTGCTCTGAGTGTTTGCGGTTTATGCCAAGAAGCACATGCAGGTCACGTTGATGCTTCAGTATTCTGTTGGGAATTCCGCCGACAAAATTTGCTCCTACCAAAATTGCAGCTCGGCAGCAAAAGAGTGAACAGGAGAGAGTTAAGGGACAATATATGTTTTGTCCCAACTCCACTGCTTTGCGCTTGCTTGTGGTTTTGTTGAATACGATATCTTTCCCACTCTCCGAAAGATTTCCCGACAAAATTGCCTTTACATTTCTTGACAAGTTAGGTTACTTATATATATTTCGCCTGGCAATTTGGACAGAGTAGTGCAATCCTGTCTCAGCACATTACACTTTTACGCGGCATGCCATTGAAGAAACATGGCGTAGTTCCCTCTTGCAGAGTTGCGCAAAGAGGCAGTTCACACGATTCTGACTTCTACCATGGGCACTTTGATGAACTATGAAGAACGCGAAGCGCGAGCCGTGAAAGGGAAGTTCCGGAGGAGTATTGTCGTCGCCGTCGTCGGTGTAATACGAGAGAACAGTGTCACCTTCCCATCAAGAGCCGTCGGTTTAAGGAGAGCTGAAATAGCGACGCTTGTTACGGTCGTATATAGCATTTCGCTCCGACCTGGTCAACTTTCGCTTCCCTCTCCGAGAGTGCCATCCGCCACGTTCGTATGACTGATCCTAAAGGGCTGTACATTGCTCATCACAGAATTCAATTTCGCTGTCGAGAAGACACCCATTTTTATCCTTCTCCTGATTTCTGCCAACTGCATCTTCCGAGGTGTCCTCTTGTTTCAGCACTACCTAAGCTGTCTCTGCTTCTGATCTGCTATGTGGCTCCCCTAATATGCACGCAAAAGGTGCAGGTGACGTCAATGTGGTCGTCGCGTTAGTAGCATATTCTGGAGTAGGCTTTCGCAGCAAAGCAGAGCCCGAAACATCTATGCAGGCTTCGCCGAAGTCGGTAAATGTGTTATGGATTATCCTGCCAGCTAAATTCGTCGACGACCAGGCCTCGCTGTGTGGAGCGTCACCAAGTGGTTCCGCGCCACTTTCCTCTGTGGCAGAATCCGCTCCGACGTGTCAGCAAAAAAGCTACCTTAAGCTGTCAGCTCTTCTTCCCCCTCGATTCTCTCATCGTTGGAATCGGAGACTCCGTGCTTGGTCTCCAGCTGCTCATAGGAAGCTGGACAAGAAACTGTGTCTCTGTGGCCGGACTGGCGCTGCGGTGTGGTGCTGATCCTTACCACAACAGCTTGACTGAGCCAAATGCAGCGCATCGGACCCATTCGAAAAATTTGACTGTCTATTGCATCCACAGCGCGAGCGGCGATGGCGTCTCCCCTTCGCGGAATTACTGTAGGTGCGAGCGGCTCTCCACATCCGTTTCGCCTGCGTTGCACCTATATATACGCAAGATGATATCTGTAAGTGGAACATTGGTATTCTACTGATCCAGACCTAGGTTTCTGCAAAAAATGCATTTCTGAAGTGAAAATGGCCGCGATGGTATTTCAACTAACTAAAGAAAGCATGCCGCAGGCAGTAGCGGCGCCTGTGGTTTCTTCGTCCTCTTCATTTTATTTATTTATTTTCTTTCGAAAAGTTTGCCACAAGGCATAAGTTGAGAAAGGGGGAATGGGATGCAGGAGATAGAAAGTTAAAAGAAGGAGTGAAGTTCAGTTGCGCTTATGTATTCGAGAAGGTTGGCAGTGTAGCGATTGTCCATTGTCCATTTCTCATAATCACAATCGCGATTCCACCGCAGGCCCACTTTCATGATTATCCGTTGCCTAATGTGAATCGTTGATGGACACGTCCACAACAAGTTACGCACATCGCAGACGTCAGGTGGAGTGTCACAGTGAGGGCACTTGTCAGTCACTGGTAGATCTTTTTCCCGCAATCGATGTGGAACAGATGGGGTCAGAGCCGCCCCTGCCCGGATCCGGCGCACTGTTACCTCCTCCTGTCGAGTAAGACTACGGGGGAGAAGGTGCGATCACGAAGGAATGAGAGCGCGTGTTCGCTGGCGCAGAACTTGAGAATCGAAAACGTGGGACAGGAACGGATCTGGGGGAAGAGGGGAAGGTGGTGGATCGCCTGATGTGTTTATGTGCGTCATAGCATCCGCTTGAATATTATGTGGATCACGAGCATGGCCGCGAGTCCAGTGTATGCGCACAGGACATGTGTACTTTGAACAGAGCAAATGTATGGACTGTGTTATTTGGAATGTGCGTCGAACGGCCTTAAGCTGTTTAAGTGCAGTGAGAGAGTCTGTGTAAAGATGAACTGCATTGAATGTAGGAACTGGCGGAAGGGAATGTATGGCATTGTAAATGGCTTGAAGTTTCAGTGCCAGAGGGGTGCACGTATCCGCGGTATATGTCACGTGAGTGTTGAGATGCGGATGAGAGGGACTATACACAGAAGTAACTCCTCGCTCTGCAGTATGTGATGCATCGGTATATAATATGCACCCTTCAGGCAGATGTGTTGGGTGATACCGACGGGGAAGCAATGGGGCAATTGTCCGTGAGCTGCCAGTAAGACCATAGAGGTAGTGTCTTTAAATGATGTAGTTGTAAAGACTGTTTGCGAGCTCTGTTTGCCATCCGCTGATCAACGACTTCAGTGAGCATATTTAGCTGGGCGTACATCTGATTGATTATGCGAAAGTGTTTGACTGCTTAGATCACAGCAGATTGTGGCAAGCTCTCCAAGAGATGGGAGTTGCAATTCACCTCATCTGTCTCCTTAGGAACCTGTATGAAAGGCAGGAGGCCACAGTAAGAACTGGGCGTGGTCTCACTGATTGGTTTCCGATTGCGAAAGGAGTGAGGCAAGGCTGCATACTGTCGCCCTGCTTATTTAACCTATATGCAGAGTGCATCATGAGGAAGGCCGGTCTGGACGAGTCTTTAGCTGGAAAACGTATACAACAACCTTAGATATGCGGATGATACCACTTTAATGGCAGAAAGTGAAGTGGAACTCAAGAGACTTCTGATGCGCGTACAGGAAGAGAGTGAGAATTTTGGGCTTAAACTGAACATTAAAAAGACAAAGATCATGGCGTCTTGCCCTATCAAGTCCTGGAGCATCAATGGACAAGAAGTGAGGCTGTGACAGATTTTCTCTTCTTGGGCTCCAAGATTACCACGGAAGGAGACTGCAGCCATGAAATTAGGAGACGCCTACTTCTGGGAAAGAGAGCAATGGTTAGCCTTGACCGCCTAGTAAAGAGCCGAGACATTAGTCTGCCAACCAAGATCCGTATGACTCGTGCTATGGTCTTTTCAGTTGTTATGTATGGATGCGAGATTTGGACTGTGAAAAAGGCTGACCGCCGAAGAATTGACGCGTTTGAATTGTGGTGCTGGCGAAGACTCTTGAGAGTTCCTTGGACTGCCAGAAGATCAAATCAGTCAATATTGTCGACCAAGAGCGAGTATTGCGACGCCGTCGACAAACCCTTGTATTACGTTAGCGGGAGAACACGCAGGACTTGAAGAGTTCGAACCAAGCTCAGTTCTTGCCCCGGTAACTTCGACTTCTAGTTTCCTTCAACAGTGCCGGTAGAACGTCGTAGCGGAGATGGCGAACGGCGACGAGGGGAAGATGATCGGCGAAGGGTTTGATTGTCGCGAGATACAAAGTCGAAACCGGGCGGAGTTCTCGGCGAGAGCTGGTCGGTATCGTAAGTGTGGTTCCAAAGATTAGGACGAGAAGGTGGAAGGCGTTGGCGGCAAAGGTGTGCGACATGACCTGGCAGCCCACAAGAGTAGCAGATTGGCCGGTCGTCCGCGGTAAGCCAAGGCTTCGTAGGGCGTTGGCGTACCCTTGGAATAGGGACGATAAAAGCAGATTCAGCCAAAGGCGAAGGAAGGTTAGAAGGAGCGCGCTGGTGGGAAAGAGGTCCTGATGGCGTTAGCGGCCTGGCCGCAACTTGGGCGTACGTTAGTGGTGCCGTTACTTGCACTGGCACTGGGCTGGTCGGCAGCACTGGGCTGGGCGGGAGCACGGAACTTGGCGGAAGGACATCAGCGATGTTGTCTTGCACGGCACGCCGTAGGGTAGGGGCCAAAGACGGAGCCATGTCAGGAACAAGGCGGCCAGTATCTTGTAACTGAGGGACCAGTGATAGCTGGCGGGCGACCTCTTCGCGAACGAAGGCTTTGATTTGTTGAATCAAAGGGCTGTCCTCTGATGGAGTAGAACCGCCCAGAGCTACTGCAGAGATGGTGTCGTCTCTAACACCGGACCGCCGGGTAGGAGCGTGCTTCTTACGAAGCACGTCGTAGCTCTGGCAAAGTTTGATAACGTCACTGACCGTGGCAGGATTTTTCACTCATAGCATCTGGCACGCGTCGTCAGAGATGCCTTTCATGATGTTTTCTATCTTATCCGCTTCGGACATTAAGGGTTCGACACGTTTGCACAGGTCAATGATGTCTTCTGTGTAACTGGTGAACGACTCTTCGGCCTGCTGAGCGCGCTCGAGCAAGCGTTGCTCTGCACGGAGCTTGCGAACTGTAGGGCGGCCGAACACTTCCGCAAAATTCTTCTTAAATGCAGACCAAGATGGCAGATCTGCCTCTTGGTTGCGAAACCAGAGGTTCGCCACGTCAGTCAGGTAGAATATTACGTTACCTCATTTGGTAGTGTCGTCCCATCGGTTGTAAGTACCGACACACTCGTACACCGACAACCAATCGTCGACGTCTTGATCAGCCGCGCCACTGAAGAGGCATGGGTCACGCTGCCGTAGAGCTCCAGAACACAGGATCGTGGTTGGGAGGGGCGGCGATGTTGAGGCAGTATCGTCCGGCATGGTGGAAGCAGATGGCAATGTGCGGCTTCTTAGTTTCAGGGTGGACGGGAACGTATCCAGCAGCACTTGCACTAATTGTAGGGGTGTGTTTATTCGGTAAACCCAGATGTATCCAGCCGCTCAGGAGGAACTCGCTGCGGAGAGTCAGGCGTGGCGAATCAGCAAGGCAGCGGCCAACGCCTTCGTCCTCGAGCGCGCCAGCACGCGATGCATGGCAGTGGCTATGAAGACGAAGATTACCACACTTCAATCGACAGAATCTAGTCGTTTCAGATAGGATGGTCTTGATGAACCGTATGCTATGCCCCCATGGTCTAACCTTGAGCGAACGACAGAACGATAGATATGCAGGAGGGATGCCCTGTATGATCCGCAATGCTTTCGAGACAATATTTTCAGGACGTTGAGGGCCTGCGCAGCTTCTTTCTTTAGGTTGTTAATGTCAGGTAAAAATGTCAGATATGTTGTCAGAAGTGATGCCTACAAAATTTTGTTCCTGTCGTAGTGGCAGTGCTGTTTGGTTTAGATATAGTGTTTGATCGGCCTGCAGGTCTCGTCCTAAAGAAAACAGGACTGCTTCAGTTTTTAGGAGAAAATCTAAACATAGTTTGATCTGCCCAGATAGCCAGTATATTTATTAATATTTGCATATATCGTTTCCAAGTAGATGTGCTGGATAAGGCGCACGCTATTTGCAGGTAGTCTGCGTATACTGAGTACATTATGGATCTACGTATGACTTTTGCTATGGATTCATTTTGATTATAAAGAGGATTGTACTCAGAGTGCACCCCTGGAGTACACCATTCTTTTGAGTAAACGTATTGGAGAAAGTTGCACCTAGCCGGACACTGAATGTGCGGTTGGTTAGGAAGTCGTTCAAGCATCTCAGCATCCTGCCGCGGATACCCAGGTCCGCTAGGTTGCGGAGGATACCGAATCTCCACGTGGTATCGTAGGCCCTCACCAAGTCGAAGACCCCGATATATTGGTTGTGGATGAATGCTTCCCGGACTGTGTTTTCTAAGCGGACAAGGTGATTGATTGTAGAATATGTTTTTTTTTAAATCCGCATTGGTGTATGTCTAAACGTCGCCGGGGCTGAAGTATGAAAGATAGTCTTATGTTTAAAATGCTTTCAAATGATTTTGCTACGCAGATAGTGAGTGCTATTGGCTTAAACTGATGGGAGTTGGTGGTTTGCCTGGTGTTAAGAAAGGTATTATAAATGCGCCTTTCTCTGCTTAAGGAATTTTTCCGGTGATTTATATTTTATTGAAAACATTTAGCAGAACCTCTATGGCAGTTTCAGAACGGTGAGAAATTATGGTATAATGCATATTGTCTAGCCTGGTGCTGTCTTTTCACCAGATATTATTACTGTCTTTAGTTTCCTTCAGCGAAATAAGCTGATTGTAGTCTTCATGTATGCCTTCCCTAAAGGGACGTTTTTGTTTTTTTGACTATTGTTTGCGCTTTCGAATGTATGTGTGTAGTTGGCTGAGCTTGACACTGTAGGCAAATGCTCACCCACTATGTTGGCCTGCTCTTCCAGGGTTGGTGTTGTTAGGATTTGTTAAGTGTTCTTAGTACTGGGTGGTGTTAGGATTGGAAATGTGAAACAAACTCCCTGTAATGTTCCGCACCTGTTCCCACATTTTCTTTGACGATATTGTACAGTTTATCGTGGATATGTATTGATGCCATGCGGCCCTCTCTGCATTACATCTAATGTATCGTGCTTTGGCTGTGCGCCTTTTGAAGTTTAAGTTTCCTGCAGTGGGGTATCTGTGAAAGATGCGTCAAGCTTTGTTTTGTTGTTTTCTAGCCAGTTTGCATTCTTTGGTCCACTAAATGCTATGTGTTTTCTGCGCAATTTCTGATGTTTGTGGGATGGCTATTATGGTTGCGGAGTTTAGGCATGTTACAATTTTTCATGTAATTCTTCTATTGTGAGGATTTCAGAATAATCGTTTTCTATTGTGGCCTTCGTTATAAAAATAGCCCAATCGGCGAGGTGAATTTTCCACCACCGTGGTTTCATGGGGATGATGTATGCAGATGTTAGCTTTAATCCATAGTTAGCTGGTCACTTCCTTGAAGGTCGTCTAAAACACCCCAAAAAGAATAATTAAAAAATGATTGAGATGCAAATGCTAAACCAAGACAGGTCATTTTCCCACATCTGGGGCATCAATACGTTGCCTATACCGCGTGCATTG
Organism: Amblyomma maculatum; assembly: GCF_055883805.1. Classification (NCBI taxonomy): domain Eukaryota; kingdom Metazoa; phylum Arthropoda; class Arachnida; order Ixodida; family Ixodidae; genus Amblyomma; species Amblyomma maculatum. Next base: position 105,962,403 of record NC_139352.1, read on the forward strand.
AACTATTTTATATGAAAGCATAAAATCCTCTATGAGCTGTCCCCTTAAATCAGTACATTCACATTCCCAGAATAAGGATTATGCGTTCAAATTCCACTCATCACATATGGCTTAAGCAATTCATTAAAAAGTTCTCTTAATTCATTGATGGTAATTCTGTAGTATGGGAGTGTGTACACAGAGCATATTGTTATTGTTTTTATGGCTAATGATGTTTACTGTGACAGCTTTTAGGGGCGCTTTTAATAGTACCTCCCTTGCAAGGACGCCACCTTGGGGTATGATAGCGGCATCTTCTGATAGTCGGCTATCCTGACTCTATATTTCCGGAAAATATATCCTTTTGAAATGTTTGTGTGCTGTGATCCATTGTGCGTTTTTTGTAGACACAGCTGTAGGTGTCATTGTATTAGCATATCAGTTATGTCTTTCTAGTTTCCAGTAAACCTCTACAGTTCCACTGTATTATGTACGCCATTGAGATAATCTGGGGATTGAGAACAGTTACGTACTCTCCGGCGCAGTGACTCGTGGCTTCGCCCTTCTCTACAGGGAGTCTCGCCGCTACTGCAGCTTTGGCCAACAGGTTGTGTGATCCATTGCCATCTCATGGCGCCGGAATTCCGGAGAGATGCCGCGGATGTTTGAGTTTTAGATGCCACAGGCTCTCGCCGACATCCATATCCTCCCCGGTGGACGTGGAGGGTGTTTCTCGAATGCGATGGCCGGTGACCGCGTGATTCATTTTTGTTTGAACCGCTGAATCAGTCCCTGCTGGAACAGCAGAGTCTCTTGGAACTGGGGTTGCCTTCTTAATTGAATGGGGTGGCAGGTCCAGTTTAGCAGAGCTGTTCTGGGTATCAGCCGCCGAGTAGGCCGCTGCTGAATGTGATGTCTGAGGGCTTCCGGCGATCCATCAGATCGACCTGTGTGCCGACTGAAACAGAAGGGGGTGGCGGTCTCCGCATTACCATTTCAGAGTATGTCCCTTTCTGTTAGAGAGACGTTTTTTACCTCAAGTTAGGAAATATTTTCTGTGGTCTTAAAAGTTAAAATTTATTTTTCAATTTTCCAGAATGAATATGACCTGGATTATGCACCATGTGTGCCGCTGCAGTTAATGACGGTGTGCATTCACATCTTTTTTTGGTGTATGTATCTTCGCCATAGTGCGCATGTGGGTTTACCCCAGCATGCCATCAAGCTCTGTCCAAGCGCTGGCATTTAAAGCACCGTCGTCGATTTGGAATGTAGTGGCGGACCTTGCAGTGTATGTAGGCGGCGTGAATATACTCAGGCAGAAGTGTGCTATTGAAGGTTAGTACAATGTGTTTCGTCTTGATTTCCGTTTTGTTTCTGCGGATAGTTATTTGATGGGCTGCAATGACTCCTTGTTCGGCTAGTCGCTCTTTGATTTCACCGCTGCTACTCTGTAACAGTTCATACTCAGATATTACTCCCTTTTTTGGGTTGTGGGTGCGGTGAGGAGTGACTTGTACATTCAGCTCGACAGTGTTTTCCAAATGTTGCAGATTATGACTGATATTTGGTTTTTATTTCGATGAGGAGGTCTCCCTTTCTCTGTTCTTTGCATTGTAGTTCTTCCCTATGCTGGGTTTGAGTGTTTTTGCGATGACAAAAGCAGATAGATTGGCTACTTGTTCGTCAGAAGTTCAGTCGATCATGAAGAACTTCGATAATGCTTCTGGTTTCTGTGGGATCGGTTTCTTTTCAATTACGTGCGACCCTTTCTCAGGGTCCGAACAAGTGTTCTAGAACATTTACCCGTGTGGCATCAATTAGCTAGGAATTCCTACTAATATGCCACCTCGATTTCATCCGTATATACAGAGGAAGGTCCCGGAGCTTCTCGCCTGGTAAACACACGAGCAGCCCGTCCACCGAGGCTTGGCCAAGGCCTCGAACTGGCGCAGTTCACGGTATCTACCCTCCACCTTACAACCTTTCGCCACGGTGCGGATGACAGCTTCGGTAGGGGAGCTCAGGGTCCGCGGTGGCGCCAGGAGCAAACACCTAGTTTACACAAGGTGCCCAGCGGGCTGCGTGCAGTTTGGTAGTCTTTGACTCTTGGTGGTAAAGAAAAGTGCGACATCTTGCCCTAATTCTAGAAAAAACTGGAGATATATCTAAGGGGGCTCTTCAACTGGGCAACTGTTCGAAAAATTTAGAATGATCTTGCATATTTACAGCTCCACGAGGGCAGTAGCTATCACTTCGTTGCAAATGCTTTGCCCCCATAGAGAAATCATCAATCAGCGCTGTCGTTGTCAGGGGCAGCAGTGATGGCCTTCTACTCAAGCGGTTGATCTGTGCAAGACGAGGCGCTTCAGAGAGCACTGCGATGCTTTCAAATTATCTGTTAAGATGGTTCGAGTGCGGTAGCTTGAGGAGTAATATGTTGCAGTAGCTGTGCAATGAACTCCGTGGTGAGAGGCAGCGAGAGATCACCAAGGGTTGCCTTAAACGTCAGCCCTAAACACTGGCTGATTTTTCTAGTGTTATGCATCCATTACAATGATAGTGAAATGAAGAGCCTTCCAAAAATGTAAAAAGCAAGTAAGTTACCGGGAGATTCTTTACAAATACAGTAATCTACGTGCTGATTATATCTCCGCAGTTGTGAAGAATGGAACATTTATTTAGGAGGTGGCATGCAGCTGTGCTTTCTTTTACCACTTAATAGCCAGAACCCCTTTCATGGATCACTGCTTTGTCGTGGCGGAGGGGCTTGCGAAACTCGATGAAGTCGTGAGCTCTGCTGTGCAGGGCCGCACAAGATAGATAGGTCACGGCAGAGAGTTCTGACAAACTGTGATTCACTGGAGAAGGTAATAACAACACACTCCAGTACTTCCTGCCACGAAAACCCTGTGACCAGTCACAATAGCATTAATGATATGGCGCCGGAAGATGAGCCCTCCAGGTTAGAAGGCGTCCCACATGTTACCGGGGATAAACAAAGGGCGATTCCTAGTAGCTCCAGGACGAATGAAGCGGCTGGGCTAAAGCCAAAAGGACACTCAGTTGTGGATTTGTCGGGAAGCGACCGGAAAGTCCGATGTTGCAAGGAGATATATCACATAGCAACATGTAATGTAAGATCTACGACGCAAGGTAAACTGGATGTCGTCAAGCAAGAAATGGACAGATTGAACATTGATATCCTGGGTATCAGCGAGCTCAAGGGACCAGAATGGGAGAATTTAAGTCCGGCGACCATTATGTCGTTTATTGTGGGAACGAATCCAAGAGAAACAATGGGGTCGCTCTCATAGTAAACAGAAGAATGAGCAAAGCAGTGCTAGGGTACAACCCCAAAAACGACCGAATGATCTCACTTCGCATCCAAGGTCACCATTTCAACATAACAGCTACCCAAGTCTATGCACCAACCACTACTGCTGAAGAAGCTGACGTTGAGAGATTTTATGCGGACCTACAATGCCTTTTCGACCGCACTCCATCATTAGATGTCGTTTTTCTCATCGGAGACCGGAATGCTAAGGTCGGGAGTGAAGAAATATCCGGAATTACAGGCATGTTCGGTCTTGGTGTGCCAAATAAAGCTTGGCAAAGGCTAGTAGAGCTTTGTCAAGAAAACAACCTGACCATAGCGAATACTCATTTTCAACAGCACAAGAGGCGCCTGCACACATGGACTTCACCGGATGGTCAGTACAGGAATCAGATAGATTATATTATTTGCCGGCAGTGATAGAGAAGCGCTATACCAGCAGTAAACACAAGGCCTGGGGCCGATTGTGGCACCGATCATCAGCTCCTTGTTGCCAAAATTAAGCTTCGATTGAGGAAAACGCACAAAACAAGAAGGCCGTTCAGGTATGATCTGGATCAAATTCCACCAGAATATGCTGTGGAAGTGAGGAATCGATTTCAAGAATTAGATCTAGAAGACAGACAGCCTGAAGAGATGTGGAGATATGTTCGTGATATAATAAAAACAAGTTGCTACTACGATAGTTCAAAAGCAAAAGAAATGCAAGAAAGCAAACTGGTTATCTTAAGAGGCTTTGAAGATAGCTGAGGAAAGGAGGATGGCAAAAGTTATCGGGGAAGGAGAAAGATACAAGGTTCTCAATGCGGATTTTTAAGGAATAACAGCGCGGAGACGAAGCACAAGGAAGAAGACAACACCACGCTGTTATTCCTTAAAAATCTGTACCAACTAGCTCAACTTTCCGTGTTAATGCGGATTTTCAGAAAATAGCAAGGAGAGAAAAGAATGCCTTCCTGAACGTACAGTGCCAAGCAGTTGAGGACAACAGCCAATTAAGGAACACAAGAGCACTGTATAAGACATTCAAAGATATCAAAGGAAGCTTCTGTGTCAAGCTGTGCGTGATAAAGGACAAACTAGGCAAGGACCTCACTGAAGCCTCAGAGATAAAGAAGAGGTGGCAGGAATACACAGAACTCTACAAGAAGGACCCGGATGTGCAAACCCAACATACGACGGTTGTGATTACTGATCTCTAGGCGGGCATCCTGATTGAGTGTAGTTGAATGGGCCTTAGCCAGCCCTGCTAAGAACAAAGCTAGCGGAATTGATGGCATTCAAGCTGAGTTGCTTCGAAACCTCAACCATGACGCTGTTAACATTCTGCATACATTATGTCAGAAGATTTGGACAACCCTGCGGGGGCCACAGGATTGGAGGAAGTCAGTTTACATCCCCATTCCAAAGAAAGGCAGTGCCAAAGATTGTTCCAACTACCTCACGATCGCGCTTACTTCGCATGCTAGCAAGGTGATGTTGAAAATCATCCAAGGTAGGCAGCAGCAGTATGTGGATCGGGAGATTCCGGACGTGCAAGCTGGGTTTCGCAAGGGCAGAGGAACTGGAGACCGGATTGCCAACCTTCGCTGGATCATGGAAAAAGCAAGAGAGTTCCAGAAACTCATGTACTTCTGCTTTATTGATTATGTGAAAGCTTTTGACAGCGTAGATCACAGCAGATTGTGGCAAGCTCTCCAAGAGATGGGAGTTCCAATTCACTTCATCTGTCTCCTCAGGAAACTGTATGAAGGGCAAGAGGCCACAGTCAGATCTGGGCATGGTCTTACTGATTGGTTTCCGATTGAGAAACGAGTGAGACAAGGCTGCATACTGTCGCCCTGCGTAATTAACATATATGCAGGGGGCATCTTGAAAAAAGCCGGTCTGGACGAGTCTTCAGCTGGAGTAAGGATTGCTGGGAAACGTATGAACGACCTTAGATAGGCGGATGATACCACTTTAATGGCAGAAAGTGAAGTGGAACTCAAGAGACTTCTGATGCGCGTACAAGAAGAGAGTGAGAAGTTTGGGCTTAATCTTAACATTAAAAGACAAAGATCATAGCATCTTGCCCTATGAAGTCCTGGAGCATCAAAGGACAAGAAGTGGAAGCTGTGACAGATTTTCTCTTCTTGGACTCCAAGATTACTCCAAAAGGAGACTGCAGCCATGAAATTAGGAGACGCCTGCTTCCGGAAAAGAGAGCCATGGTTAGCCTTGTCCGCCTAGTAAAGAGAATCTAGTAAAGAGCAGATACAATATTCTGCCAACCAAGATCCGTATAACTCGTGCTATGGTCTTTCCAGTTGTGATGTATGGATGCTAGAGTTGGACTGGGAAGAAGGCTGACCGCCGAAGAATGACATGTTTATATTGCGGTGCTGGCGGAGACTCTTGAGAGTTCCTTGGACTGCCAGAAGATCAAATCAGTCGATATTGTCGACCGTAAACCCTGACTGCTCATTGGAGGGTCAAATTCTAAAGTTAAAGCTCAGCTACTTTGGTCATCCGATGAGAAGAGAGGAGTCGCTGGAGAAAGATTTGGTGTTGGGAAACGTTGAGGGGGGTCGCCGGCGAAGGGGTAGGCAGTGAACGCGATGGTTAGAAGGCATCCTCGGGGCGCTGCAGATGAAGTTTTGTGATGTTAGGAAGATAGTAAGAGACCGGAAACCGTGGCGTGACATGATCCATAGGGTCACGAAGAGTCGGACACGACTGAACTGAACTGAAGCCAGAATCAGTGTCGGATCGAGATTTCCGAAAAGTTTTTATGGCACTTAAACCCCAAAATCACTATCAGCCGTAGCCACTTCCTTGTTATAGGCAAACTTTCTCCCCATTCTTATTGCTGCTCCCCCAAGTTACTTCTACTCTTCCGAACACATCTGGCGGCTCTGCTGATTTACACTGCCATTACCGCCTCACCAAAGCCGCCTACTACCCTTCAAAGGAGCTTTAACAAGCACCGCAGTTTTTCGCTTAACAATTTCATCAGCAAGGATTCTATGGTGCGCAATTTCTAGCAACCCCATTTGCTATGCTTACAGAGGTCTTGGACATGTGGCTAGCGATTGCCGGCATGATCTCCTCCTCTCAGCACTAGTTGCACGAGTCTCCTACTACCGCACTCCAAAGAGTAAGTATTCTGCAGGTCAGCCATCGTACAGTGGTACATTTCCTCAAAAACACCGAGTATTCTCTGACTGCTGATCCGCTTCGCCACGACGCCACAAGGCCGCTCCGTCTAACCTTATGCGAGGTTGCCCTAATGCTTCTCGAGATGTATGCGAGCTGCTGAATTTCTTGAGACAAAAACTGCGCCACAGTCGAAATGTCAATGGAATGCTTTTAATATCATTCATTATATTGTAAGCCCTCCTCGGATCTTCTTTCATTTGGAACTACCATTATCTTTCTTTTAGACATACCATCGTCATCGCCCCGCGGCGCTGGCTCCGGCACGCGCCTGGGTTCTCCATCGGAATAAACGCTTACATGGCATACCTTGCCTTGTCGTCATGACTATGCTGTCTCGGCCTGGCCTTCTTTTGCAAGTTGTGGAGGCGAAATTCGATCCCCTTGCTGCCTTGTGCCCTGCCTCTCGCTGGAGCGGCGTTCCAGTCGCCGTTTGCCAACAGCTACCATCGTCATGCCAAGCGAGAGCAGTTCCCACCCGGTCGGACCCTCTACCTCGGCTACACTCCCGCCACCGACGGTGCGCACGCGACAACGCGACCCGCCGCTGTTCTCTGGTCGTCGCGGCGAAGACGTGGATGGCTCGCTAAACACTTTTAAACGCTGCAGTGCCTACAACCGGTGGGATGATGCTTTAAAATTCCTCAACGTTTCTTTCTACCTTATTGAGGTCGCCAGGAAAGGTATCTAACATTTCACATATCTCGCCACATTTCTGAATATTAGGTCGCCAGGAAAAGATTTATAAAACGCGAGCTCCACACCACGAACTGGCCCACCTTCAAGCAGCAGTTCCGGCAGTACTTCGCCCACCCGGCTGTTCAGACTGAGATCGCCAGGAACAAGGTCGCTTCTCGCCTGCAAGTTCCCGATGAGTCATATGCGTCATACATAGAGGCCGTGTTCGCACTCCGTTATCCTATCATTCCCATCATGCCGGAACCTGAACGCGTACACAATGTCTTGAAAGGAATAAGTTCTATGGCTTATAACGCCCTCGTAGCCCAGATTACATCACGTGTTGATTACATTATTACAACCTGCCAACACCTCGACTACCTGCAGTCCTCTCGATTGCAGCCCGGCCTAACTACTGCCCCGACCTCTACTGACATCGATCTACGAGCACTTATTCGAGCTATAATCCGCGAGGAGCTCCAAGCCCTCAGTCCTTCCTGCTGACACGGGTGCGATCATTCTTCTCCTCCTAATGGCGCCGGCCTCGCCACATCATTAAAGTAGAGTTGGCCACTATCACCCACCCTGTCACACCTGACGCTTCTGCACCTCGCCCAGCATCGACTACTGCTCACGTCGCTGCATCCCCTCCTCCTTTTGTTCCCCCACCCCAAGCACCGCCCTGCAACCACATCAACGCTATGACGACGGCTCAACCTACGCCACCCTATTACGCACCTTGGCGTCCCCTAGCCCAGTGTGCTACTACTGTGGAATTCGATATATATATCCCGCTTCTGTCGTCGACGCATTTAGAACGAGCGGCTTGTTTACGGCGCCTTTGAAAGTGACATACCTGCATATTATCAGCGAAGATATATTCCCAGCCCACCTCGTCGATCCTCTCAACCGCCGGTATCCTCGTCTGAACCAACTGGGGCTCATATATCCCGACGCCGGTCCCCTTCCCCATATCGTCGCTCTGTTTCTCCACTTCGACCAGCAACAACTCTCCCTGTCCATCATTCGGCAAACTAAGCGATGCAGTTTCCGGAGGTGAAACTGCACTTTGCGAACTTACAAAAAGTGCTCCTCATCGTCCATATAATATGATTTTCATTTTAGCTGAAGGATTACCGGGCGAAGCTTTGATTGACACAGGGGCTGCACTTTCTGTTATTCACGCTGGTTTGTGCCGTTTGCGGAAATTAATGACATCATATGATGGACCTGAACTTCCTGGAGCAAATGACGTCACCCTGCACCCTTCGCGTCGCTATAGACAGCGTCTGCCACCACGTGAAGTTTGCTGTGTGTTTACCGTGTGCGCATCTGATAATTTTTGAATGGAATTTTTGTTAACCACTCCAGCTTTAATTTCTTATGACGACCGTGTCATTCATATGACAGACAGAAAATTTTCGTCTGATATTTCTGAGCGACATCATTCCTTCATTGCCGAAGCTGATACTGTATTGCCTCCACAGTGCGAAACACTTCTTACCGATGTTTCTAAACACATCACTGACGGGGAGATACTCAGCGCACCATCTCATCGTCATCTTGCACGTGGAATCGCCTTCCCATCAAGTCTTGTACGATTCCGCAGCAGCTCAGCAATAGTAGCGGCCACGAACACTTACCGTGAATCCCTCGTGCTGTCTAAAAGAACTTCCCTGCCATGCATATTGCCACCTGGTGTCCCCATGTTCTTGCTGCGCCTGAAACAAGAGGACACTGAAGTTGACTCTCGCGTGCTGTGGGCCGAACTTCGCCTGCAGGTACAGCTTCGTCCCGGCGTTTTAGTCAAGTCTAGCCCTGTTGTCCGTGACATATATTGGTGTCGGCGCAGGGTATCGATCCCAGTATATGTCCCGCACTCCTCCGCATACCCAGGATTCAGGTCCTGTGCCAATCGACACTCCTGTTCACCGCGCTAGCAGGAGGAACCTAGGCCTACCACCTGAGCACGGGCCGTTGGAATTCACCACCGCAGCCGCCCCTCGACCTGTCATCCGAACTCCAACGTACTACACTCTACAGAGCCCACGACTGCCTAAGGCTTTCCACGGCTGTCAGACGGAAGACGTCGAAGACTGGCTCACCCAGTTTGAACGGGTCGCCGCATTTAATCAGTGGGATGACGCCGCAAAGCTCAGGAACGTCTTCTTTAGCCTGGAAGATGGCGCTCGTACTTGGTACGAGAATCGTGAAGGCGTGCTAACATCGTGGCGCGAGTTCTGCTGCTGCATCCTGGACACCTACACCAGCCCGGATCGCCGAGAACGAGCAGAAAGGGCCTTACGCTCTCGAATACAGATGCCGAACGAGACCATAACCATGTACGTGGAGGACATGACTAGGTTGTTCCGACGATCTGACCCGGCCATGCCCGAAGAGAAAAAGGTGCGCCATCTCATGCACGGCGTTAAGGAACAACTGTTCGCTGGGCTCGTGCGCAACCCGCCGAGCACAGTTGCCGAGTTTGTTTCGGAAGCAATCACGATGGAAAGGATGCTCCAGCAGCGGTCTGCGACCTACGACAGGCCGGTACTCTCCGCTTCGCTCACTGAGCCGCCTTCGGCCTTCGGGGCTAGTCCGGATCTTCTTCGCGACATCATCCGCTCCATTTTGCGCGAAGAGCTCCAGAAGCTTTTCGGTGCCCCCAGCCGACGGTCAGCTCTGTCGCTAGTATTGTCCGAGAAGAACTCCAGCAAGCACTTCGGCCTTCGGCACCAGCTGCTAACCCGCCATCCTTTTCCACCGAGGCCTGTCGGCCAACGTATGTGGAAATCTTGCGACGTCCCCCGACTGATTCCACGCAATTACTGCCACCTGACCAAGGCTCACTTTATTCAGCCCACCCCGAGCCGTACATCGACAACCGCCGACCACCCCAGCGAAAGGCAGACCTGTGGCGTGCCCCAAATCGGCAGCGCCTGTGCTTCCACTGCGGAGAAGCTGGTCACCTGTATCGACAGTGCCCATATCGACAACTGGGACTGAAGGGTTTCCCCATCGACATGCGTAACCCTCCTTTAGGCCAACGACCCCGGGATATTGAGGACTACGTAGCCCAGCAGCGCATGGCGCCAACTTTTAGACGACAGTCACGATCTCCGTCTCCACACCGACTATCCTCGCAGCCCAGCTCATCCGGGATGGCGCAGCGACGGTCGCCTAGTCCGAGCCGGGAAAACTAAAGACAGCGACCTCAGGGGGCGAGGCCGCTTCAAATCGACGCGACGAAGACCCCCCGACAACGCGACCTGTGAGTGACCGCGACTTGACGGCCCCGACGACAGTTCGTACACGTGAAGACAGACTCTCGCTGGATATACCCGTGCTCCTCGACGGCTATAAGGTTAGCGCATTGGTGGACACTGGTGCTGATTTTTCGATTTTAAGCGGGAAGCTAGCGGCGCTTCTAAAGAAAGTGATGACGCCATGGTCTGGCATGCAGATTCGAACCGCTGGCGGACATGTCGTAACTCCGAGCGGTCAGTGCACGGCGAGAGTCCAAATTCGCAACTCCACGTTTGTTGTCAGCTGCCTTGTGATACCTGACTGCTCCCGCGACTGTATCCTTGGTGTCGATTTTCTCCGGGAGTATGGGGCCATTATCGATCTCCGGAAGCGGACCGTGACCTTTTCGACCGAGAAAGCTGATGATACTGGCACCGCAGACCGCCAAAGCCGTGCCCCTCTTCGAATTTCTGCCGAGAGCGTTTCTATTCCGCCACGTTCTAGTGTTTTTGTGACTGTTAACTGCAATGAACTACGTGACGGAACGGCGGTCGCTGAGGGCAACCAGTCCCTTTTGCTCACCCACGGCGTCACCTCGGCGCGGAGTCTCATCCATCTGCGTAACGGCCGATCTAGACTCCTGGTGACTAACTTTACGAACGAACCCCGCCATCTTTTCCGCGCTACTGCAATCGCATTCGCCGACGCCTTAGCGGACGTTTCTGAATGTTTTACGTTCGGAGAAGTTGAAAATGAGCGCCCATCCCTTGATCGTCTGGATATTAGTACAGATCTCTCGGAAACACAGCAGCACGATCTGCGTTTTCTCCTTCTAAAATACAGTGCTTGTTTCGCGACATCATCGAAAATTCGGCAAACGCCTCTTGTGAAGCACCGCATAATTACTCCCGACGATGCCCGCCCTATACGCCAGCAGCCGTACCGCATCTCAACGACGGAACGTGAAGCGATTCAGACGCAGGTTCAGGAGATGCTTCGTGATGGTGTCATCCAACCCTCCAACAGTCCGTGGTCGTCCCCTGTCGTGCTGGTGAAAAAAATGGATGGTACCCTTCGCTTCTGTGTTGATTACCGAAAGTTGAACGACATCACTAAAAAAGACGTCTACCCGCTGCCCCGCATCGACGATTCGCTCGACAAGCTTCGCCGTGCCCAGTACTTCTCCTCCATTGATTTGAAGAGCGGGTACTGGCAGATTGAGGTCGATGAGCGGGACCGCGAAAAAACAGCTTTTGTCACCCCAGATGGACTGTACGAGTTTAAAGTGCTGCCATTCGGCCTATGTTCAGCGCCGGCTACATTTCAGCGCATGATGGACACCGTTCTCGCCGGCCTCAAATGGCAAATCTGTTTAGTTTATCTCGACGACGTTGTCGTGTTCTCTGAAACCTTTGGAGAGCACCTCAAACGCCTTCGCGCAGTATTAGACGCCATCCGGTCAGCTGACTTGACGCTCAAGCCCGAGAAGTGCCACTTTGGCTACAAGGAGTTGAAGTTTCTCGGTCATCTTGTGAGTGCCGCAGGCGTTAGGCCAGACCCCGACAAAACTGCCGCTGTCGCTAAATTTCCCGTTCCTGCCCCGAAGAGGAGTTTAAAACGTTTCCTGGGTTTGTGTGCGTACTACCGCCGCTTCATCGCCGACTTTTCCAAGATAGCCGCACCCCTTACCCGCCTCACGCGGGATGATACACAGTTCGTGTGGGCTGCCGAGCAGCAGGAGGCTTTTGCGGAGCTGCGCAGACGACTGCAAACTACCCCTGTTCTTGCGCACTTTGATGAAGACGCTGCCACCGAAGTCCACACCGACGCCAGCAACATCGGCCTTGGCGCTGTACTCGTACAACACCAAGCTGGCGTGGAAAGGGTCATTGCGTATGCCAGCCGCACGCTCTCCCGCGCTGAAACAAATTATTCCACTACGGAAAAGGAATGCCTCGCGGTTGTGTGGGCAACTATGAAATTTAGGCCTTACCTCTATGGCCGTGCGTTTAAAGTCGTTACTGACCACCATTCTTTGTGTTGGCTGGCCAATCTCCGTGACCCATCGGGGCGCCTAGCACGATGGAGCCTTCGCCTCCAAGAATTTGATTACTCCATTGTGTACAAATCTGGTCAGAAGCACGAAGATGCTGACGCGCTCTCCCGGGCACCCATCGGATTTGTCGATAACGTCACGGATGACAGAGGGTTTCTTGGACTAGTGAATGCCTCAGACATAATGACCCGACAGCGAGCTGACCCAGAACTTCGACTTGTCATTGACCACCTGGAGGGTCGCGCTGCTGACGTCCCCCGTCAGTTTGGAAGGCACCTGTCTGCATTCTGTCTTCGGAATGGCGTTTTATTCAAGAAAAACTCCAGCACTGTTGATCGAGCGCACCTCCTTGTCGTGCCGGCCGACCTTCGCGACGATATCCTTTTTGCTTGCCACGATGAGCCCCCATCCGGCCACTTGGGCTTTGCACGCACACTCGCTCGAGTTCGTCAAGCCTATTATTGGCCTAAACTTTCTGACGCTGTCCATCGCTACGTCAGAGGCTGCCGCGAGTGTCAGCGTCGAAAGGTGCCTCCTCTCAAGCCCGCGGGTTTGCTCCAACCTATTATTCCACCTCGGTCGCCGTTTGACCAAGTCGGCATCGACCTACTGGGCCCATTTCCGCTGTCATCGATGGGTAACAAATGGATTATAGTCGCGACTGACTATCTCACACGTTATGCGGAAACCAAGGCAGTGCAGCGGGGCACATCACTTGAGATCGCCCAATTCTTTATGCAGCAAATTGTGTTGCGTCATGGTGCACCGTCCCTAGTCGTAACCGATCGAGGCACCGCGTTTACGACACAGCTCATGCATGACGTGCTCGAGCTTAGTCATACCAGCCACCGAAAAACTACTGCATATCACCCGCAGACGAATGGCCTCACGGAGAGACTCAACAAAACCATCGCCGACATGATTGCAATGTACATAGACTCGCAGCACAAAAACTGGGATGAAATTCTCCCCTACATCACATATGCCTACAACACGGCCACCCAAGAGACGACGCGTTTTACACCACTTCGCCTAGTCTACGGACGTGACGTTGAGACGATGTTGGATGCCATGCTTCCGAGCTGCACAGATGATCATCCACTCACGCCAGACGCCGAGCAGTTTGCTCAGCGCGCTGAGGAAGCACGTCAACTTGCCCGCATTCACATTCAACAACAGCAGGGCACGGATGCACGCCGCTACAACCTCCATCATCGACACGTCGCATACCATCCTGGAGAGAAAGTTTGGGTGTGGACCCCGGTGCGTCGGCCCGGCTTGTGTGATAAACTGATTTCCCGTTACTTCGGACCTTACGAAGTTCTGCGCCGAGTCACGGAAGTGACTTACGAAGTTCGTCCAGTGGGTACTGTGCAGCCCTCGCGTCGGCAACCACGCTCCGAGGTCGTGCACGTTGTCCGCATGAAGCCCTATTTCACGCGGTAGTGCGCTATGCGCTTGTTTCGTTGTCGCGTAGGGCACCTTACCCCGCCTCCGTTATCTGTGCTGTCAATGTGCTGGTCTTTCGTTTCACTTACATTGGCCATTGCTCGCGCTCCGTCCCTTATTTCGTTTTTAAGAGGGGGAGTAATGCCACCTGGTGTCCCCATGTTCTTGCTGCGCCTGAAAGAAGAGGACACTGAAGTTGACTCTCGCGTGCTGTGTGCCGAACTTCGCCTGCAGGTACAGCTTCGTCCCGGCGTTTTAGTCAAGTCTAGCCCTGTTGTCCGTGACAATATGCTCACCCTATGTCCATAATGGTGCTCACTTCCCCGCTACCTCAACGGCGTGATTCATCGCAAGAATTTCTTTTCATGCTGTCGAAGACAGTCCAAACCTCATGCCGTACCACCGCCAATAATTACTGCAATTGCTTCAAGCCCACCAAGCCATTTTTGATGCCACTTCCCCACCACTGGGACGAACTAGTGTTGCACGCCACCGCATCCTTACTCAAGGTAACTCAATCGTACGCCTACGACGTTATCGAGTTTCTCTCTCGGAACGATAAGTAACTGAAGAAAATGTCGCGGGTATGTGTCACGATATTATTCGTCCATCAACAAGCCCTTGGTCCTCTCCAGTAGTATTAGCTAAAAAAAAATGAAGGTTCGGTACGATTTTGTGTTGCCTATCGCGCACACAAAAAAATTACCCGCAAAGATGTCTACCCGATGCCGTGTATTGATCATGCCCTATACTCTCTTCAAGGCGCCGAATATTTCTCGACCTCGGACCTCCGCTCAGGTTATTGGCAAATACCTATCTATGCATGAGGACGACAGAAAGAAAACCGCTTTCGCAACTCCCGATGGACTTTACGATTTTAATGTTATGCCCTTCGGCCTTTGTAATGCACCGGCAACATTTGAAAGAATAATCGATACAGTACTTCGTGGCCTAAAATGGAGAACCTGTTTATGTTACTTGGATGACATTGTTATCTTTTCGTCAACTTTTACCGACCATCTCAAGTGCTTGAATGAAGTTCTCATGTGTCTTGCTTCAGTGGGCCTTCAGCTGAACACCAAAAAGCGCCACTTTGCAGAGAAGGAAATTAAAATATTGGGAAATCTGATAGCCATGACGGCATTCGTCCAGACCCTGAAAAATTGATCCTGGTCTTGAACTCTCCTCGTCCGCAATGGACTGAAGATTTGTGCTGTTTCCTCGGCCTGGCGTCCTATTTCCGGCCATTTATAAGGCATTTGGAACTATTGCCGCTCCACTTCATGGAACTACTTAAAGCGCGCAGCCCTTTAGTGTGAACTGAACAGTGCAACACTGCTTTTAATGACCTAAAGCACGCCCTCACTTCAGATCCCGTTCTTGGCCACTTAGCGACAGCGCTGCTACCATCCTGCACCTTGATGCCAGTGTTCACGGTCTTGGCGTTGTCCTTCTGCAACGCGATGCAACTTCGCGTGAGAAAGTGATTGTTTCTCCAGTTGGATCATAACTCCAGCTGAGAAAAACGGCACCATTACCGAGCAGGATTGTCGTGCCGTCATCTGGGCAGTTCAAATGTTTCGCCCTTACCTATATGTTTGGCACTTCACAGTTGTGGCCGATCACCATGCTCTTTGCTGGTTGTCTTCACTGAAACATTTGACAGGCCGACTCAGCCGTTGGATTCTACGCCTGCAAGAATACCATTTCGACGTTGTTTATAGATCGGGTCGCCAGCACCAAGACGCCGACGCTCTTTCTCGCTGCCCACTTTCAGAATCAGCCTGCTGTTTTTCTTCGCAATGCATTTCCACCTGTGACCACCGCCCACCATCGCTTCCCCCGACGCATATCACAACAGTTTATTTTGATGACTCTGAGAACAAACACGCTCTCCGCTCTCAGCAATTAGCTGATGCTTACTGCCGGCCCATCATCGACCGCCTGACGCTTCGAACCCACCCAATGATAGGCTTCGCCGACCGCTTCGCAATTTCAAGCTTGAAGCTGGCATACTACGCCGCTGAGGGAGGTCCTGATGGACCTCCCTGGCTCCCAGTCGTACCTGTGTGCTTTGTCCACATATACTAACGGCTTTCCACGATGACGCTACTGATAGTCACCTTGGTTTTAACAAAACATACGACCGCGTGAAAAGACGATCTTTGGCCTGGCCTATCTAACACCGTAGCTTAATACGTTGCTTCTTGCCATCTGTGCCAATGTCGCAAGCGACCACTTCTTCCTCCGCTGGCCCCCTACAGCCCCTTTACTTCCCCGCCTCGCCATTCCACGTAGTTGGCATCACCTATATGGTCCCCTACCTCTCTCCGATGGGGGTAACCATTAGATTATAACCGCTGTCGACCACCTTAAATGCTATGATTAGACAGCCCCTGTACGGACTGGTTCCGCTGAAGAGGTAGCTAATTTTTTTTTGTGTCATGGCGCTCTTCTGATGCTCTTAACTGACCGCGGGACGGCCTTAGTATCGACAGTGGTTGCCGAAGTTTTCATGTATCATCTGCCCTCCATATGACAACCTCGAAGTACCATCCCCAGATTAAAGGTCTGACTGAGCGATTTCATCGCACCTTATCGGATATGATATCCATGTAAATCACATCGAATCATCGAAATTAGGAGACTATTCTACCATTCGCCACATTCGACTATAATACTGCAGTACAGCGGACTACCAGTTACTCTCCATTTTCACTCGTTTTGGGCCGTCCTCCCACTACGATTCTCGACACTTCCTTCTTCTCTACGCCCGACTACTCCTCATCAGTGCCAGCCCAGTTCTTATCCCGTGTGGCCAGATGCCGTCATCTTGCCCGCCTCAACACAGAAGCGTGCCAGAAAGACGGCAAGAGTCGCTAGGATTCGATGCATCGTGTTGTCTCGTTTCGTCCTGGTGACGAAGTACTGCTTTATACACCACTGCGCACCACTGCCCTTAGTGATAAATTTCAGCGCCGCTATCTTCGTCCCTACAAGATCATTAACCAAACTTCCCAAGTGAACTACCAAATCACTCCTGTTGATCCCCCAGCCGACCGACGCCACCGTGGAACTGAAATGTTCATGTCTCTCGATGAAGCAGTTTGCGCCCCGCAGTGCATGGATTGGTTAGGAGCGGCCAGGCTGGCCGCTTCCGACCCCCTCCCCCCCGGGCAAATTGTGTGAGCCCCCCACGGATCTTTTTTCATTTGTACATACCATGATCTTCTTTCTTTTGGACATACCAACGTCATCGTTCCGCGGTGCCGCCTCCGGCACGCGCCTGCGTTCTCCATCGGATTAAATGCTGACACGGCATGCCTTGCCTTGTCGTCACGACTTAGCCGTCTCGACCTGAACTGGCCTTGTTTCACAATATAATCTACGTCGTTTCTCACCGCGCTTCTCTGCGGTACTACTGGGGAATTTACGGTAAAGTAACCAAAGCTGCTCCTTAAAAAAGTCATCGCAAACGGAGTACACTTGGTGCTCATGACCAGCGCGCAGAACATTAAGCCGTGAGCAGCGTGCAGGACTAGAGTTGTGACCTATGCTATTTTATTCATCACTTTCTTCCGGTGAAATTTCTGGTCTTTGCCTGTATGATGCAGTTGGCTCATATGTTTTGCAACGGACTTTATCGCGTTGAATTAATTTTGATGCTATTTTCCTTGATATTCT
Organism: Amblyomma maculatum; assembly: GCF_055883805.1. NCBI lineage: Eukaryota > Metazoa > Arthropoda > Arachnida > Ixodida > Ixodidae > Amblyomma > Amblyomma maculatum. Next base: position 105,980,030 of record NC_139352.1, read on the forward strand.
CTCTCGTGTCGAGTTACTAATAATGGGCGTTAAGATGAATTTGTGTTTTTATTTCTTTGCCCAATCTACAGTCTGACGTTTCTCGTATTCACTTTGCTGAAGCCAACATTGCCTAAACTATCAACCGTCACCAAGTTCCTTGCATGATTTGTTTTGTCCCTTGTGACTCTCATAAGGACAACACTGTTCTTTCACGCCAGCTGATAGTTTTTGGTTTCAACAAGTGGCTACATCTGGTTTACAAAGCTCCGTACTATTTCTGCTAGCTTTCCAGTGCGCGCGGCCTTCGTATCGACAATCGTTGCCGAAGTTTTTCATGTATCATCTGCCCTCCATAAGACAACCTCAAAGTACCATCCCCATGCTAACGGTCTTACTGCACTACTCATTTGCTCCAAGGCTAAAGGCTCGGCAGCTTTCAACACATCTCTTCAGCTTTCAATCCAAAATTCTAGCATCTTCGCCATGATGTTTCTGAGGCGCCACACGTCCCTACGACTTTGCTGCACCGCCGTCATAACTGCCGCTTTTCCTACATCGAAGACGATATTTCTTCGTCGCAGCCCAGAAACCTCAAAAGTTTCATTAGTTCCACACCCTGATCGACTGCCTTCAATGTTCATTTGGGAAATATTTTACTTATTTCACGATGTGCGAGTTCTTGCAATATTGCCTGCATTCCAATCGAATTCCTCTAGCTATTTTCATTTACAGTTCTGGATCTGCAGCATCATGTTTCGAAATATTATACTTAGTGCATGGCACCCAAAAACTGCATCGAGACTTGTGTAATATTTCTTTACTTCAATTTATTGCCCCTTAAAACCCCCTTGTGGGGTAGTACAGTGTGGGTTATTATATATAAGGTTGGGTTAATATGATCAACAGTAATAAGATGTTTCATTGCCTTCAGAAACGTTGTTACCGTAGATAAGAATGAAGATGGGCACGAGATAGCAGTGACGATGGTGGGAGTAAATTCCAATGCACATTAATGCGGTCAATAGGAACCTCTGAAAGATGCAGTATGAGACAGGGGCCGGTCAATCTGAAACGGATGTGCAGTGCTGTGAGATATACGGGTAGGGTGAGTATTGTAAGTCGGTTGAGTCAGAGTGCTGAGGAAAACCGTGAGAAGCAAGCAATGGCTTGCGATGTGGAGACGAGTTTCGAGGTTTTTGATACAGCTAATCTTCTACGGGAAAGAAACGCGGACGCTCTAGGAAGACACAGAATGGATGAAGCGATTGACACGGTTTTGAACTCATTCGAGTTCATTTATTATGTACATTTGGTGAGGGTTGCAGATGTCACTAGCGTGCACTTGTTAGGTCTGATTTGTTTTATAAGAGATGAGTTTAACGTATTGCGGTGCATGACGATGATCACGTTTTAGGAAACCTAGATATCTCGTGGCAGGTGATTTGATTGTGGTAATGAATGCACACCAAGAAAGACCGCTGCACAGGATTATACCGAGGTACTTAAACAATTGCACGCTATCTGTGGATGAGGTAGCAACTGCATAACAAACTATAAAGGGGTCATGAACCCCAGACAGTCTGATGATGCAATAAGATAGTCACCGACGGATCTGGGAACACCAATGCCACTGCGGCGTTTAATGATGCCAAAAGATTAATTCGCTCTGTTCGTTGACTTCTGTCCTCAGACTGCGTCAGCAAAATCGTGTCAGCAGCAGTTGTAATTCAGAAGTGATATAGGTTCATAAGTGGTGTCGACCAATAGAGAGTGACAATGTTCTGTCCAAATATATTTAGGCCAATGGGATGATTAGGTAATTATTTAGAGACAAAACACGCAAAATCATGACTTCAGCTGTTGTGAGTAATTGAGAAGTGGCAGAGGTTAATGAGTGGTGTATATCTATCGAGGCTGATGCAATTTTACGTCCGAAAAAATAATTACGTCAATAAATAGACAATTAATTAGAGGCAAAACTGTAAATGTAAAAGCGAAAACGGTCTCGTTAGGAAATGGCTTGGCGCCCCATTTGAATGTATCAAATACTAAAATAGGTAAATAAAGCCGTTGTAAAGATTAAGAAGTGCACGAGGAACGTTCCAGTCAGTGGCATTGTGATCACTGCGCGTGTTGGACCTGACTGTGTTCGCGGTCGCTGTGTTAGCATCTGATTTTCTCAGTCCTGCAGATCGAGTCATGCTGATCTGCTCAATAAATTCCCATCTTACATTTGGTGGAGCTGCCGGTTAAGATCTATCCTCTCGACCTGGAACTCCACAGCCGCACATTACAACCTCCTGCGATGCCTGAAGGCGTTAACCCCCAAGCCCTACAAATTGGCTCGGCCATCATCTGTCCCGGCTCCCACTGCCATCGAGACCCCCCATCTACAGCGGGACTAACGACCATGACGTCGAGGACTGGCTCACATCCTATGAGCGAGTGAGCAAATGGGACGCAGAAACGAAGTTAAGCAACGTGATTTTCTATCTCACCGGCATAGCAAATCTATGGTTTCAAAGCGTGTTCAAAGCCGGCTTCTCTGAAGTTTTCGGCCGTCCGGTTGTGAGGAAACTTCCCGCTGAACAGCGCTTGCGTGCGCGGTCTCAGCAAGTTGGTGAAATTTTCATGAAGTATATCGAGGACGTCGTCGAATTGTGCAAGCGTGTGAACACACAGATGTCAGAGGCCGACAAGATCAAGCACATTCAGCAAGGCATCAATGACGACGCCTTTCAGATGCTGACGGCTCGAGATATCCGCACCGTCGCGGAAGTGGTCACACTGTGTCAAAGTTATGATGAACTGCGCAAACAAAGGGCAATAACTCGCGCGAATACCGAGCACTCTGAGTCGCTTGCTGGCCTGTGTCACCCGTTAATAATTAGAAGGTATTAGTGACGATGCGCCCTTAACGGTGCGCACACTCCCAGACACTCTTAGAATGAGTGGGTCATCTGTTCCGGTCGCAAAGGAGATGCCCTCGACCTGCGTGGCAAGCTCAGCCGGAATTCGACTACTTTGTAGTCTATCATGAACGTAACCAACTTGCCCACCTTTCGGCATTACCTTGTAGTGACAGAAGGGGATGGCCGTTTGGTGCCCAGCTGTCGCCGGTTCAAGTCAGAGTAAGGGTCGGAGACAGAAGTAACAATCAAAACACACTTTATACACAGCAAGAGACGATACAGAGGAACATACTAACACTAAAAATGTACAGACGAGAGGTTCACAGGAAAACAAACTCAAAGCATGGAACACCAGAGGTATCCAATAACACAAATGCTCTACAACACAGACCAAACACGAGAGAGACACGTAAACACCAAATTGTTCACCAGGCACTGTTGCAGTCCGACGCCTCGAGAGTCACGATGTGGCCGCCATACAAGACGAGCGCCGCTCCCTCGCAGGGCCGTGGGCTTGCCAGCAGCGGGTGATCCCCGGGAGTCCAGTCGAAGCACTGGCGAACACGCCGCAACCACTGGCTTACTGACTGACTGCACAAGTGGCGCGGCCTCAATAATTAGGGCGTGCCGCGTCTGTCTGTTAAGGCGCGCTAAGGCTAGCGCGCACACATACTTAGCTTCGCTGGTTAAAGCGCTCCCTTTTCCTCCCGTCGAGCAGCACGTCATCATTGGCCACGACCCGTAGAACATTCTGGAAGGCTCTGGAGTGTTCCAGACTGATGATTCACCGTCATCCCCGTTCGACGGGAAAGAGGGACGGCGACGCGTACAAAGCTACACGCTCTTTGGCGCGGGGAAGGAGGCTTTTCTCGAACTCTGTGGCACCATGCGGCGCCGCACGGGCCTCGCGCCGCGCCGGCTTGACTAAAATGTGAGCCGATTTCGTGGCAACCTGACAGATGCAGGCGAACATTCTGCGATCCTGCCACAAATCCAGAGCTTCATTCGGGAAGAAGTTGCTCGACAGCTCTCCCTTATGTCCTGCCATCAAGAATCTTCCTCAAAAAATCCTCCCAGTTTGCCCCAAATTATTTAAGAACTGGTAGCTGAATCTCTTCCTCCAGCCCCTCAATCCATGCCTGTCGCAGCCTCGTTGACTTATGCGGCTGTTGCTGCCCGACCACCACCTACATATGCTCCGCCGCAACCTGCCTACGTTCAGCTGCCTCCTGGTCCTGCTCGAGAACCTGCGCAGTTTATGCGACCGGCTCCAAGAGCACGAAATCTCTGGCTTACGACAGATAACCGGCCAATTTGTTACACTTGCGGGCTTGCAGGACATACTTCTCGTTATTGCCGAAACCGTCTCCCAGTGTTGGCACCACCTACTCATAGTTCTGGGTACTGGTCTCCAATGCCTCAGTATTCCGTGCCTACTGAGCCTCCAGCCAGCCGTCACTTCTCCCCAGACCGCTCAGCCATGTCCGACCGCCGTTAACCGCCGCCACGACGCCGCTCTATCTCTCCGATGCGACGTCGACAGAACGCTTCACGTGAGGAAAACTAGAGGCCGCAGTTTCTGAGACGAGAACTACGACCCCGTCGAACTTCCGAAGGCCACATCTGTCGCCGGCAAACCTTACTGATGTTTTCGTCGAGGGTGTTGCTGTTATGGCTCTAATTGACACTGCTGCTGCGAGTTCTTATAGCTCTTTAAAAGAAGTGAAAACGCCAATTGCGGGACTTTCGTTGCAAACGGCCAGCGCTCAGCATATCAAGCCTTTAGCAGCATGCACCGCTCGAGTAGTTATCCAGATTTGCCTTTGCACGATTGAGTTTGCCGTGCTGCCAAGTTGCTCACACGCTGTAATTTTAGGCAGTGATTTCCTGTCGCGTCACGCTGCTATTATCAATTGTGCTCGAGCTGAAGTGGGGTTCTCGACTTTGCCCAATGCCTTACTAGACGCTGCTCCATCAAATTCCTGTGCTAAATCCCTCGTCGCCTAAGTTATCGGCCTTCCTCCCTGCTCTTCTGTGCTTGATCGTGGCGCTTGTGCCTCCGTTAGCGATGACACCGTTCTCTTCACACTACCCCATACTTTCCTGCGCCGCAAGTGCCTTTCATTTCCCTACGCTGTGCTCGCTATTTCAGCCGGTCTTTCGATGTTATGGGTCTGCTACTTCTCTGCGCCATGGTGAATGCCTCAGAAGTATCCAACCAATCGCTTCTATTGTGATCTCTGAGGAACCTGACGACGCGCCGCACTCTGCCGTGACTGCGCTCAGCCCCCTTTCACCTGCGCCCGCTCCCCCCTCTACAAACTTGTTCCTCCGTTCTATCGACGCCGATCTTCCTCCAGCGCAGCGCTCTCAGCTTTTGAACCTACTACATCACTTTCGCTCCTCTAACTCTCACCAAAGTTCTTTGGGTCAAACTTCTACAGTCACTCATCACATTGCCACCGGCACCAACGCACCACCGCGACAGCGCTCCCATCGTGTGTCTGCAACCGAACGCCAGGCAATTGAAGAGCAAGTCGACATAATGATGCAGGATGGCGTGATTCAGCCCTCAAGCAGCCCTTGGGTGTCACCTGTTCTCCTCGTAAAAACGAAAGGTGGTTCTATCAGCTTCTGTGTCAATTATCGCCGCCTTAATAAGATTACGCGAAATGACGTCTACCCTCTCCGACGCATCGACGACGCTCTCAATTGTTTGCAAGGCGTCGAGCTCTTTCCTTCCCTAGATTTACGTTCCGGGCACTGGCAAGTTCCCCTGGAAGCGGCTGATAGCCCCAAAACTGCTTTTGTAACTCCGGACGGCTTGTAAGAATTTACAGTTTATGCCCTTTGGCCTTTGTAATGCTCCGGCAACATTTGAGCGGATGATGCACACCATTTTGCGTGACCTCAAGCGGAAGACGTGCCTCTGCTACCTCGACGACATTGTCGTCTTTTTTCCTGACTGACACACACCTCTACCGTCTAAAGCACGCTTTGACCTGCCTATCTGATGCCGGACTGCAGCTGAATTTGAAAAAAAATGTCGTTTTGCCGCCCGCCAGCTCACCATTCTCGGCCACGTTGTTTCCAAAGAAGGTGTATCTCCAGACACTGCCACACTTTGCGACGTAGCAGCCTTTCCCAAACCGACTTCCATTAAAGATATGCGTATCTTCCTCGGGCTGTGCTCTTACTTTCGCCGTTTATTAGAAATTTTGCTTCCATTGAAGCTCCCTTGACAGAACTCCAGTCCGGAAGTTCCGACCTTTCGTCGTGGTCGCCAACTGCGATGATGCCTTCAACGCTTTGCGCCGCATCCTCACGGCACCGCCTGTCCTACGTCACTTCGGCTCCAAAGAGCCTACTGAAGTCCACACGGACGCCAGTGGTATTGATCGCGGCGCTGTGCTCGCGCAGCGCAAATCAGGTTATACTGAATACCTAATCGCCTATGCTAGCCGCACACTCACGAAGGTTGAATACAATTACTCTGTCACTGAAAAAGAGTGCTCAGCGATTATTTGGGCTCTTACTAAATTCAGCCCTTACCTCTAAGGCTGTCCTTTCCACGTAGTGACGGACCACCGTGCGCTTTGCTGGCTTTCCTCACTCGATGACCCGTTCGGCAGACTGGCAAGATGGGCTCTCCCCCTTCAGAAATATGATGTCCGCGTTGTTTACCGCTCCGGCCGCAAGCATCACGACGCCGATGCACTTTCTCGCTGCCCCCTTACAGCTGAGGTCGCGAGCCTTTCCTCTTCCGACGATTCCCCGCCATCGCTTCACATCAATCACAAGCCTTCAGCGCAGCGGCAAGATCCTTGGATAAATTCTCTCCCCGACTTTATTTCCAATCCTACAGCTGCTGCTCCATCGCGTGCTCTCCGCCGCCTTGCTTCCCACTTCGCCATTCGTGATAACCTCCTCTACCACCTCAACTACTGCGCAGGTGGCCGCAAGTGGTTGCTAGTATTCTCCAGGAGATACGTTCGCAAATTTGTGACTATTTCCACGCTGACCCACAATCCGGTCACGCGGGCGTCTTCAAGACATACACTTGTCTCCGGCTGCGTGACTACTGGCAGGGCATGTACACCTTCGTACTCAAGTATGCTCCCTCATGCCTAACCTGTCAACGTCGCAAGACTTCTCCTCAACGTTCAGCTTGTGAGTTGGTGCCGTTACCCAGCCCGCCACGCCCTTTCGACCGCGTCGGCATTGATTTGTACGGGCCGCTTCCCTACACTGCTGCCGGCAACCACTGGGCTATCGTAGCCGTTAATCAAGATATGCAGAAAGTACCGCACTTCCATCTGCCACTCCGTCAGAAGTAGCTTCCTTCGTTTTGCAGCGATTTGTTCTTTGCCAAGCGCTTGTGTTGTCTCTTTTTCTTTTGTCCTGTGTTTCGCGCTGCTTTAAGATGCACCTCGAGAGCTGCTCAGCGACAGACGACGCGCTTTCTTGAGTGGCGTTGGGAAAGCCTTGCTCACCGAGTGCCACATTATTCATAGAAGCAGCTCCGCCTATCATCCCCAGACTAATGGCCTCACTGAGCGTTGCAGCCGTACCCTTGGCGATGCTCTCTATGTACGTCTCCACCGACCACTTAAACTGGGACTTCGTCCTTCCGTATGTCACGTACGCTTACAATACCGCAACGCACTCTGCTACGGGCTTCTCTAATTTTTTCTCTTCTACGGGCGTCACCCCTCTGCAACAATCGACACCATACTCCCGTATCAGCCAGACCTGTCAGAGTATACTCCTGCGTCTCAAGCAGCCCAGCATGCGGAATACTGTCGACAAATTGCCCGCGCATTTACGGCTAACATCCAGTACCGCCATAAATAACCATGACTGCCAACACTTGGCACCGGACTTCTCGTATGGCGCTCTTGTGTGGCTGCGGATACCTTCCAATGCTCCTGAACTGTCTTCAAAATTTCTTGCTAAATACCTTGGCCCATACTGAGTTCTGGAGCCCACTTCTCCGGTTAATTATGTGGTGGAACTTCTTACGCCGTCTCATGATCTACGCCGGCGCCGAGGCGAGATGGTTTACGTTTTAGGAAAACGTAGCGCAAAGAAGACAAGGACAAAAAAAAGAAGGAAACACACACGAGCGCTTTCTCACTTCTTTTTTTTGTCCTTGTCTTCTTTGCGCTACGTTTTCCTAAAATGCGAATGCACCAACTCGCCCAATTTAGCATTCTTATGGTTTACGTCCAGCGCCTCAAACCCTATTACGACCCTGCTTTCTCGCTCACGCCGTAAGTCGCCAGGATGACTCCTCTTCGTCCTGAGGGTAATTGTGAAGAACTGCACGAGGAACATTCCAGTCAGTGGCATCGTGATCGCTGCGCGTGTTGGACCTGATTGTGTTCGCTGTCGCTGTGTTCGCCGATGATCTTCCCAGTCTTGCTGATCGAGTCCTACTGATCTGCTCAATAAACCCCCATCTTACACAGTCAGTTAAGGGGAAGTCAAGTATGTGATGCACGCAACCTGAAGTCGAGCCAAAAAAGGGCATAGGAAGGGATTGGCGCGCAAGTTGAAAGTATCAAAGATTAAAGTAGTTTTTTAAGGGAGTTAATTAGGGTGGCGTCAAGGATGTGACGTCACGCAACCGGAAGTAGAGACGAAAAAGGGCATAGGAAGGGATTGGCGCGCAATTTGAAATTACCAAAAACTAAAATTGGCGAGCAAGAAGTGAGTTAATGTGACGTAAAGGATGTGACGTTATGTAACCGGAAGTAGAGCCGAAAAAGGGCATAGTAAGGAATTGGCGCGCAATTGGACAGTACCAAAATGATATTATAGGTACACAAGAAGTGATTTAAGCAACTATAAGCAACCAGAAGCAACCAAAACCAGCATCCGCGATTTTGCATTACTCCAATTCAGATTCTGCAGTGCTCTTTAATTTTGCAGGCGCTTATACAGGCAATCATCACAGCATGGTACGTGCACACTGTGCTACGCAATGCCATTGTCGGCACAACCAAGCACGATGCATCTTGCCATTTTTTTACCGTGCCATCAAATAAAGAAAACGTCACGCAATACAGCATCAATGCAATTAACAATATGAACACAAGAGATGCTGAATTATTTGCTCAAAATTCGTTCCGTATGCCAGACGTCGTGGTTCAGCCGTAGCCCGTGTCGATCTTCCAGGTGCCAAAGTAATCGCACAAGGAGAGCTCTGATGCCGAGTGTTTCCTGTGTCACTATCTCCGACTTTACTGTCGTCGATTTTGCTGGAGTGGTCAAATGCCTCTGCGTTGCCAACAGTTGTTGGTGATTAAGCCTCAGCGTTGTGCCTTCTTTGTTGCTACATTGTAGGACCTAGCCGCTAATTTTTCCAGCATCTTCGGCTTTCGCTGCCAGGCCTGGCCTTTTACACGAATCAATTGACCGGGCTGCAGTGAGTGCAGCTGTTGCCTTGGCGAATGTTGCTGGCGCTTTGTTACAGGCTGCTTCAGTTGGTGGGTAAAGTCGGGTAGCCTCGTGGGCAGATGCCTTCCCTGCAGAAGTTCCGCTGGTGACCGACCATTCTGTAGAGGAGCAGAGCGTAACCGATTAAACCTAGCTACAAATCTTCATGGGCATTCCCAGTCTTCTTCAGAAGCCACTTGAGGATCTGAGCGCCCTATTCCGCCAGCCCAGTGGAACGTGGAAACGCGGGGTTTGAAGTTACATGTTTTAAATCGTATCGTTTGGCAAAAGTGGTGAATTGGTGGCTTGAAAACTGGGAACCGTTGTGAGTGCATACTTCCGCTGGAATTCCGTATCTTGCGAAGATGGCAGCAACTTGTCGATGTCTGCTGTTGCAGATGTGTGCCCGAGGTTTTCGACCTCTGAAAATTATGAGTACGCTTCAAAAAAGCAAGATACGTACATCCAGCATAATGGAAAATATCTACGCCGACTCGGTACCAGCGGTGGTGCGTTGGGGACCGCATCAAGAGAGGCTCGCACGGCTGTTGGTATGCATAGGTCAGACAGACCGTACATTTCCGTACCACGTCTGCAATATTAGAATTCAAACCAGGCTATGAGACAAAAGCCTTGCTCTCGCGTTGCACTTATTTATTCACAGATGGTCCTCGTTGATGCGCCTGAGCCTTTCTGCACGCGGATTCTTTGAGATAACTACCCAAGCAGCACACCAGCATTGGTCCAACAATGGTTCATCACTGGAAAAGAATGGCATCAATATTGGACTGATATTGGCATTTGGGCATTTTACTACATTCTCCATTCTTGGCCCATCTTTCGTTCCAAGATTGGTCCAGTGTTCAACCAAGCTGGAGCCACCAATGTAGGCCCAATATTAGACTTTCCATTCATGCACCATGATTCTTGCCAATACTGTCCAGCATTATACCATCATTGTATTACCAATATTTGTTTAATACCAGCTATTCCATTGATGGCCCATTGTCAATGCCAATATCATACCAATGGTTAGCCATTGCAGGTGCACTGGCTACTCCATTCATGCCGCATATTGTCGATACCAATATTAATCGAATGGTTTATAGGTACACCGGCTACTCCATTCATGTACCATTGATGATGTCAAGATTACACATTTCGTGGCACTGCCTGTGCAGGCCATAAAATGCAGCCTTTTTCATTCTAGCCATATTCGTGACAGCACATCGAACTTGCTGGGACAATAATGGCCTTTCAAATAGGAATGGCCATAATAATTCAAATTGTCGCTCATGAGCAACCAGTAGATATTCACAAAACAAGGGCATGGTTCACAAAGAGATAATATTTATTACAATTGTTACTATAGACGGCAGTTGTTACTAGCCAGCGCTGAGGGCACACACAGCCGCAGTTAGCAGGGCAGTGGCAGGGTTGGTCAGGGCAGGGCGGGCTCTCGGGAAGTGGAAGGGGCCACGGAGCTGGAGGGCACACTCATAGGCGTAGTGAGGGGGCTGACCCTGCAATGGCATTCACAGGTGGCATGCCTGGTTCGCCAGGGGAGGTTTCAGCAAAACGCCTTTTTCTTCCACCCCCCCTGTCACAGGAACCAGGCAGCCACCTGCGAATATATGCGTGTGCCTCCAAATCGTCCACCCCAACTTTTTCGCAAAAGGCACCTGCACAAAAACAATGAGGAAACAAAATTTACAACACTATTACGAGGCATATAAAATCGCGTGCATTATTTTAGGAAGATGTAGAAAATTCCAGAATTCATGTACCGAAATTCATGGTCAATGAGAAACACTATACTGATGAGTTCCAGATTAGTTTCAGCTGCCTTGGGTTTATTAGGATGAAAGACGCACATACATTGCATAGCATGTGCCCTGTTGCTTTTTGATTGTCTCCACAGCAATACGGCTGAGACAGCCAGTGTTTCATCCCACATTAGGAATTAGTGCTTGATTGTCGGCTGTCTCCGCATATGACTGGCGCGCTAGTTTTTGCCGCTCCTACGCTTTCGGCGATGTGCAAACAGTTTATACTAAATATCGTTACCAAGAGAATGTTCGGCGACCATTTGAATTTTTTTTAAATGGCTAGATATAATATACACAAGCGATCTAAGCCCACGACTGCTGCACTGGCCGCTGGTTAGCTGACATACGCTTTTGACTGGTTTTGTGGGTAGTTCACTTAAACGGGAGCTCACTTAAACGGGTAGCTCACAGGTGCATCATTTTTACACATATACTGCTTGTCCAAGCAAATTTGATCCAAGGGATAAAAAAAAAAAACATTTCGGAGGCAGGCAAAGGAAACCAGATACATATTGCTGGAAGCTACCTTGAGCGCCACAGAAAAGGTTTTGTTTGGAATCCTTAATTGACATTATTTACCTAAATTACTGATTATTGACTTACACAATAAATGGTGTTGCTACTTTGAAGAGTACCGGCACAAACCACGTTTGATTATTTGCGATAAAGAGCCCTCACGTCTGCATTTTGAACGCCAGATACAGTAGGAAACCACGAAAATACAAAAATCAGATTCCTGGACAATACAATTGAGGACTTGGCTTGGCTCGACAGCCCTGTGTAGCGTTAGATCTACAAGTTGCCTATGGTTTCTTCGTCCGCGCCAGCACATTCGTCCAGCAAGACTGTATTTGTATTTTACAGCTAAAAAATACTGTTCCACTCATTTGTATCCTTACCGCTTTGTAGTCATTATCCGCATTGCAAAGTTCGGCGCGCTCATTGTAACTCGAGCCTTCATGTGCGCCAAAGGGTCGACGCGAAGCAACCATCGCCAGCATATCACCCTTACTCATGCATGGGGCTAGCCATCATAGCGGCAGGTTATTTTGTCCGCTCAAAATCATGTTGTGAGCAGCACAATCGAGGTGTGCAAATGGGCTGGTAACGGTACCTACATAACCCGGAATTTATCTGCAGCTGGAAAAAAAGGTACACATGAGGTTTCTAACCGCAAATATTGAAACAGGGGTTTCCGAACGTGCTCACCGACTCTAAGTCCTACTTATTGTCTAAAGTGAATATTTAGTACTTGAAGCGAATAACCTCACTTCGCTACGTACACAATAAAAATTTTCTGCGCTGTCCTAAGTGGCTGCCAGCAATGCGCCACCGGTTTCCATCGTGTTTCTAATGGTTTATTTATAACCCTTGGCTCAAGATATGGGGCGCAGCAGGTGTGATGTAGCTTGAATAAAACCTGCAAGAGATTATATATATGGGTAGATTTGTAAGGTTTACAGATTTCACTTACAAATTCTACGGGAATCGCGTCACTGCGGCCTTTCTTTGACACGTAATAGCGCTATATTCGTGGCTAAAATAAAGTACTCAACGTATTAAGCTTAGCAATTGCAGCTGTAACAGAAAGCGAGGGCCGGCGACAGCTAAGGTGTGCCTAGATTTCAAATTTTCTTAGATGACACAACCGTTCGAAATATGGAATATTAAAAAAAGCCCTTGATATTGGCTTTCTCACAGCGTATTATGGGTGCCTTAGTTTAGAAACATAATCCAGGTCCCATGGCCATCTTTCGTTTCCAATGAAATTCTTAAATGTGGTGGGCGAATATCTAGACACAAAAGAATTAACTTAAGTTTTTCAAGATACGCGTAGTTCCTTTGAAAAAAAAATTGTGTGGTATATCTCTAGAGGTAGAAAACGCTGTTTTTTTCCATTTCAAAATGTTGCAAGTTTGGATACCATGATTTTGTCATCTACTATGTTTTACTCACTAAATATATGCAGGTTTTACATTTACAAACACTATTAGAAACCTGTTTTGTTTTTGCAGTTGAGTTATTAAAAAATCGCAAACTTTGCTTCAGGAGCGTTATGCTGCAAAAATATTATTCATTTTTAACCTTATGTACTGGCATATGATGCATTAGGTTGGTTGCACTAAATATGTTTTCACTTCCTGACGCATGCTCTTAATTCCAGGCAGTATCTGGAGCTCCAGACCACTAGGTGTGTTCTCCACAACGGATCAAAATTGCTCAGAATTCGAAAACAGCAGTAAAGGGCAAATTTGCTGCAATTAAAGAAAAGATCATCTTCGATTTTCATTCAAATCCCTCTCAAAAATCTTCAATACCTCAAAAATATCGCGGACTGAAAAGTGTTGCGTTATACTGTTTAAAAATATAACACTAAATATTAAACCGAGTGCTTGTGCTGATAATGGCCAAATTCAGCCTTCATTCTTGCAAGATCCAATAATATCTTGGCACGGAAACTATTTCTCTACATTATCTACGTTCCATTCTTTATTTATGAAAAAATTTGAAGCTCTAGATTTGTGTGTGTTTCTGCATATTATTTTGAAATTGGACAAAGGTAAGAAAATGTTAAAATAAGGAAAACTGATTAGAATTGAAGAAACGGCCGCAACATCAATTTTTATCAAAATCTGTGGAAACAATGCAAAGTATATTATTAATATGAGTCAGTAAATATATTGAATTCTGCAAAATGTAATATTAGAAATATAAAAATGCCTGTTTTTGTTCTATACATGTGCTTATATGGCTCCCCCTTATGGAGTAGGCATCAAAACTTCAAGTTAGTATTTGCTGAATTTAGTTACATTTTACCTTAAGTAAAATTGAAAACCTTGTCAGCGCTTATACATCCTTTTTCTGCTTCTGGGCAAATAGCTTAAAATGGTATTGATTCACTATTTCTGTCAATTTCATGGCAGAACGCAAGTGAAGGCTGAACTTTTTCTCTGTCCTGCATTCTTTTTTATTGCTAGGTGCAATAGTATTCAATCTAGTTTATTAATATATTATTCCATTTCTCAGCTTCGACCACCACTAACAATACCATATTTTTGAAGATGATTTTTCAATGTGTAAGTTTTATAATTACAATCATAAGCAAATCGCTTTCCAGCGTAATAATTTTGGTGGCGTTACAGAGAACACACATAGAAGGTTAGAGTCTCCAAATTCTGCCTTAAATTAACAATATGACCTGCGTAATGAACAGAATGTTTTAGTGCAAACGACGTAACGCATCAGGTCAGTATGTAAGGTTGAACATTAACATTTTTGTAGCGCGTTGTTCTTGAAGCAAAGTTTGCGATTTTTTACTAAATCAACTGCATCAATGAAACACACTTTTAATACTTCTTATACAAGTAAATGTTACGCAAATGCGGTGAGTAAAAAGCAATGAATGACAAAATTTTACGCAACTAGCCGGCCTCCAAACTTGCAACTTTTTGAAACGACAAAAACGGCGTTTTCCAGCTTTAGTGATAGGCATTTTTTTTTTTCGAGAACACTACGCCGCATCTGGCAAACCTAAGGGTCATTCCTTTGTGTCGAGAGATTAGCCCACTACATATGAAAATTTAATAAAAAAAAATGGTCATGGCACCACGATTACTGTTCCTGTCCGAAGACATCCATATTTTTTTTCATTTCGTCTCTTCAAACAGGCTGGTTTAGCCAATGCGGTGAATAAAAATATCATCGCATATATTAAAGATTTTCGCGCTATATGTTATAGCTAAAGCTACCTATATTGTCACAACTGTCATACATTATTTGTAGCTGAAACAACATCACAAAAGGGATTCGATTGCAAATTGTTCGCTAGTTAAATAGACGTACGAGATGACACACGTATACTTTGTAGAATAAAATTTAGGAAAGAGGAGATACAAACTACAGGCGAATAATGCTCTGATATGGAGCATATGTATTACTCCGATTAACAGTAAAAAAATCAACTTTTAACATATTAATATATTCGACAAACTATTGGATGCTCACATAGGAACACAGTTAATGAGCTCATCCACGCATATAATGTCTATGGGCATTAGATGTGTGGATGACTTCGTTTTATTCCAATTCGTGCGTCACTCAAAATAATTGAGCGAGAAAAAAGTTAATGTCTACACAATTTTCAGTGAGTATACCACAAATTATACTAAGGTGCCTCATATATGTCACATCACCTAGCAAGTGAAATGGGACAACAGAAGTAATCAGACTCTAACCCTGATCAGCATTTCGCTTTTGCGCCATCTTTGTAAGTTTTTAAGCGGGCTTTTCCACTGATTATCCTCTTCTTTATACCCCTGCCACCCACAGGACACAAATCTTCTGGGGGCACCGAACTGTTGGTTTTCGCACCAGTGATACAACTTAATGGATCCATTTATACGTAGAAAACACTCTCGATGCGCACCTAAAAAAAAAGGAAAGCATGTATGTGTAGGCGAAATCATTCACCGGCGATTTAATAATATGATTTGAACAATAAAATCACACTCGAAGTAACAAAAAAGTGGTGGAGAGATAGGAATTGAAGCAATGAAAGGCGGTTGCTTTCTGCAAAAAGAAAAATAAAAAGAGGTCCACCGTCTATAAGAATAGGCAATAAAAATAAGGCATATTTAAAGGTGCATGCAGCAGTTACAGTGATGCAGTGCTACCTTTTTTTAGGCAGGCTTTTCCGCTGATTTTCTTCTTCTTTATTGCCCTTCCAACCACAGGACACACATCTTCTGGGGGTTGTCGGTTTTCGCACCAGTGATACAACTCAATCGATCCATTTCTACGTAGAAAACGCTCCCGATGCGCATTTAAAAAAAATGAAAGCATGTATGTGCAGGCTAAATCATTCACACATGATAAAACAATATGATTTGAACAATGAAATCAAATGATCACACTCAGAGCAACAAGAAAGTGGTGGAGAGACAGAAATTGAAGCAATGAAAGACGGTTGCTTACTGAACAAAGCCTATAGCAAGAGGTCCTGCGTCTATAAGAATAGGCAATAAATTAAGGCACGTTTATAGGTGCATGCAGCAGTTAAAGCGATGCAGTGTTACCTTTCTTTTTCACTGCAGTGATTGGTATAAATATTACAGCAATTGCTAGGCATCTCAGGTAACCCCATTGAAAACTTCATCCAAGATACCGAGGAGCAGTGGCGTGTTATTTGCAGCTGTTAACGGAAAGACAGGCTATCCTATGAGTGCATGCGCATTTCCTCCTTTTTGTACCTTGAATAAAAGCGACTGAACAGTGAGCGTTGCAAGAGGTGCAGCGTCCCTAGGAATGGGGAACAAAATTAAGTTTTAGTAAACAGAGGTACAAAAAGAAGCAAATATGCCTGCAATAATAGCATGATGGCCTACCTTTTGATCAACAGCTGTAAACAACCTGTCACTGCCAGTCGGTTCTTTAGATAGGCTTATCAACGCCAGAGCTTAAACCTAAGAGCAATTTGAGTAATATTTATTGCGGTCACGGCCGTAAACAATCCTAGCGCAACACTCCATTACTGTAACTATTCAACAGTCCATTTATACATATCGTTCATTAAAGAACCATGCACATCATATTAAGTTGCTCTTTTCTACTCCCAAATGATTTCCTATAGAATTAGAATACGTGGATCACTGCTTCGGTTTCAACATTCTTGCACGATGGCTATGGCGTGCACTTCATGCATACGGTACGGTACGTGAGGTACAAAGAGCTGTAATTGCCGAACAGGCGGACCTGAACGGCCTGTCCCATTTCGCCTGAAAGTGCGCGCCGTGATCGAGCGCTTCGCGAGCAACATATTTCGGGCGATATGGTTGCCTCATACCGGCCGTCAATGTTTTGTACAATGTGTCCCGCGTGCACGTTGTTTACTTTGCAGTGACAGGGACGCAGTGCACACAGGCTTATGTGTCTTTTTGTTTGTATTGTTATTTTCCCCCGCCTTCGAAGCGCGTCTGCGAAATCGCTCTCCTATTGTCGCCGCTTTCTGATAACGCCCTCACCTGAAGGCGCGTGCTCAGAAGGGGGGCGTCGATTAAAAAAATTTTGAAAAGGGGCTCACTTGCGCTGTTCACGGCTTTCAATTCCTCAATATGATATTAACCCTTATAAAAGTGGAGGTTCATTATGACTTGATTATAGCCTAATCATCAAGCGGCATCACGCACACAATGTCCGCCCCACTGTAAAATTCGCTTGCACAGACGGCACGGACAGTTTTCAAAACTTCGTCTGTACATCTGAAAACAAAAAAATGCCCTTAACTCTTCACAAAATCCAAAAACTGTGTGAACATGGCTTCCTGCGCGCATAAGAGAGGCTGTCTAAAATATATGCACAAAGCTGGGCGCATAGTATCTGGTTACTAATTGATTGCGGCGCGCTGCACAGTCAAAAAACTTCGCAAATGGCTGCATGCAGTGTTCTGTCACGTGTTGGTGGCATACACACCTGTTACGCACGGCTCCTCTATTTTCGGCGCAAATGCTATTCATATCGCAGCCAGCAAATAAGTCCACGCACTTGGTTGCATGTAACCCGGACGAAAATTCGCTTAGTTCTTGAAGTCATGCTTCGCGCAGTTGTTTCGAAAAGAATACGGAAAGAGAACATTTGGGACTGGCGGGAGATTATATAGAACCAATTATGAAGCAATGGCATGCTGCAAAGATATATACTCACGGTCTAAGATGACGGCGTTCACTGAGTCCGATAATGCCGATGGTATTCCGCCATTGCTGTAATCCGTACTCCGGCGACATATCACAGCTCAGCTATTCACTGATATGTAGCAAGCACAAACCGGAGCACATGGACATGTATAGGCGCAAGAGAAAATTATGCACAGCGCAATGAAAAAGAAAATTAATGAGGGAAGAAATTAAAGAAAGGTTTAAGAAGCTGTCACAAGTCTTGTAGCGTCTTCAACAAGCTCTGAAATGAACGCTTCGGGAGGAGGCCGCACAGCAGCGCAGCTGGGGATGCTTTCTGTTGTGTCTTGCACGTAGACGCGTAGGCGAGGGGCAACGGCGAACCGCTCAACCAGTGCGCGATTCCCGCCGCGGTGTTGTGTTCGCATGGGCTGCGCGTGGGAACGAAGGACCAACGACCCTCTCAACATTCCGTTCCTCCCAGCCCTCTTCTGCTTGCACCGGCCAGCCGTGACTTCGGACCGTGCCGATGAGCGGCCGCCAGCGCGCACCGCTCGAGTCGAGTTCTAAAAAATAGTTTTGTTTTGTGTGTTCGCAATCGCATTGTTTCTTCAAGCCAACCACGTACATAACATTTTCTAAAAAAAAAATAGAAAGCCTCCCCATCTACCATCCGCATTCTTGCGTAAATCCATACAGTTGGTGCATCGACAAATGCGCGCGTCATCTTTCCCCTCCCGTTCGCCACCTATGATCGAACAAAGGATGGTCGTTCGACCTTTTATATTTACTTCAAAATATTATATATTGTTGCGTGATGACTGATTAATAATGTCGAAGAGGCGGAGTTCCGAGCTTCTCTTCTATTCTGGCCAACTTTGGTTATAGATTAATCAAATTATGTTCAAGTTATCTAGCTGAAAATTATCTGACTAAATATATAGTTTTTATTTGTATTCAGTTGTTCGCTTTTAAGGTACGAGTAGATGTTTTTATAAAAATTCTCAACATCGGCCCAGGAAATGAAAATTTCCTAATTTGCAGGCCTTTATTTCAGAAAAGGTTCATGGTAGAGCAGCAATAATTCCACAATATGTTCTCAGCATAATTATCCGCAAACAGCTAAAACTCATATTTTTATGACATTTGAATACAAAGATACGATCGCGCTAATTTACAGAAAACATTGAAAATTTTTAGGAAAAAAAAACAGTTTTAAGATTGTTCAAGCTTTTTCCACCCATTCTACACTACCTCAGCTTTCAAAACCATTAAAAAACACCTTGCATAATTTTGTAGCGCAAGTAATTATGGCCACTTCGATAAAGCCTTTGTCCAATTATAGCGCACCGCGCAGTTCTGAAGATTCTACGGAATTTGTGAATTGTTCAAGGTTTTTAAATTTTGGCATATAATTTTGTAACAGGGAGAAATATATTTACAAAAGAGGATTAAATATATATACATTGAGGAACAGCCAAGGAGCCAGGCTACGAGGGCCCCCGTTCGACGCACTTCTTTTTCTTAATCTTCCACAAACGAGCGCGCCACTTCGTCCTCATCATTCTCCAGCTATAACAATATTTCTTCGGTCATGTTTTGTCTCGACTTCGCGAATCGACGATGACAGACACAGCAATGAATGATTCAGAATCAATTTTGTGCGCGTCGAGGTTCTGATGCGCTGTGGCATCAGGCAACACACAGACGTTTTTCGCAATCACCTTCACCTTAACGCGGATTGCACAAAAAGACGATAACGTTCAATGAGCAAGCAACGTATTCCAAATCATTTTAGTAGAATGAAAGAATTGGAAAGGGCATGGAAAACTGCCTCATTAAAACAATGTTTCTGGGCTGCATTCGTTTTTTCGAATGACTCGACAGCGCACATTATTTTCATTCCTGTACAGTTTTTTTATTCCTTTGCCACCGCCTAGCGCAGCTGGAATGGTCAAACTCTAAACTAATAGGCGGAACAAACTATTTTTGTTGTTTATTGTCGATATATATGTTGTGCGCCATATAAATGTACCGGGGCCTTCATGCTCGCAGTCTGCGCGAAAAACTGTCATTTTTTTACCACCGTGTGAATGCCCAAAACTAAAATGGTAACCTCGCGAGTCTTTCGGCTTTTCATTTTCATGAAAGTGATTGCCAGTGATTGCGTCCAGAAAGTACACACATCATATTCGGTCCTTTCTCCAGGTAAACAGACGATGCTGCGCGTAGTTCCTTATGGATAATACAAAAGCACTAGAACAAAAACATCGCTGAGAAATTGGTCATTTGTTCCTTCAACTTGAGGCAGCGTTTCCCTTCTCGGCAATGAAAACGCTACCTTCTAATCACTAATTTAATGTCACATGATCATGCTATGGCGACACGGTTTCGTTTTGTATGCGCGTTCTCACTGACAACTGGATTTGTACTAGAGGTTAAGTAGATGCAGGGATGTAATCGGCGTCCAATACAGGCATATTGGTCGTGAGTGCTAGCCAGCCTGAGGTATACATATGTGGTCGCACGGTCGTGCTATCATCAGATATAATTGTGCGACAAACGTATGCGCCTGCGACAAAATCTGCATGCATGCCAATAGCCTAAAACCGTAAACACATTTAGCTGACCCCCAAAGATGCGCAGCATATGAGCGCACCGAACAGACGAATCCAGACAGCTGCAGCGGTACATGCTTGAATGCGTTATAGTAATTGTCCCGTACGTGGTACTCTGTGAGGTCCGAACGATCGATCCGCTGAAATGTTGTCGGAATTAAATGCCGCGGTTCGGCGTCCAGCGCACGTGTATTCAACCATAAAAATGTAGAATTTGTTTTGATTGAATGGTCAACGGAAAATATTCACTTCGGTAGCCCATTAAAGCTGCGTTTTTAGGATGGCAATGACAATCGGGAGATCAGGGTGCAAAGTGGTCCATCGTGGGCAGTTTTCATACAGGGATAGCTAATATTGGAAAAACACAAGACAAATTGGTCCATTATAGCCAGTTTAAAAAAAAAACGGGACGGTCAACGTCGGAAGAACACAGGACACCTTGTTCCATTGTAGCCAGTTTTAAAAACTGAACGGGCAACGCCGGAAAAACACAGGACAGCATGGTCCATTGTAGCCAGTTTTAAAAAAGGAATGGCCATCGACGGCGGAACATAGGACAACTTGGTCCATTGTAGCCAGCTTTAAAAAACTGAACATCCAATACTGGAAGAACAGGGGATAACATTGTCCATTGTAGCCATGTTTTAAAACCGGAACCTCCAATGCTGGAACAACACAGGACAACATGGTCCATTGTAGCCAGTTATAAAAAACGGAAAACCCAACGACGGAGGAACGCAGGACAACTTGGCCCATTATAGCCAGTTTTAAAACCCGGTGCGACCATATTGGAGAAACAATGGCAATCTTGGTCCAATATAGACATTCTATATGTACGGCAGCGCCAATATCGGGAACTCACTGTACATCTTGGCCCAAGCTAGCCAGTGCTGGCTATTGGCAGCGCCAACACTGGGAGATCATTGGCTAGCCTGGGCCATTGTTGGACATGGTGTTGACTGGAATGTCCTATGTTGGGAGCATGCTGGTTAGGCTGGCCCACTGTGGGGCCACTGTTTGCCATCGTACTTACAACATTGGCCCAATGCTTTGTGCTGCCTGGGTACTGTAGTACCTTTCAGCAGAATACGTCAACCACTGAGAGTTGCGAGGCAAATAGCTTAATTTATCCTGCGATGTCTTTATTTAGTGATATTTTTTCTGTCACCGAACACAGCTCAGGGTTATTATTGACCTCCAGATCAAGCACAGTCGCCACCTAGAGTCATATTGGTGCACCCTACCCAGAGTGGATAGCCGCGCCGCGTGCCAGCCCGCATGGATTTACGTGCGCGCGTGCGGTGTGTACAAGAGTGCGTTTTCTTTGTTTCGCGGTAGCTGTTAGCTTTTGCTTACTTTTCTGCCTCTTGCAGAAAAAATATGAACAGGCTATTACCCCTCGCTCCTTTCAAAAAATACATACCGATCAAGCAAAGAAAAAACAGCATCTTCATTTTGAACATCTACAGTAACCCATCGCGTAGTCTGCAGAGGTTCAAAGCCATTCTTAACAAGGCAAGCACGACGGCCGGCCAGAACACGCTGATCGCATGCGGCGACTTTAATGCGATGGATCCGGCGTGGGGCTACGTCAAGAGCAATGAGAAAGGCAGAAACTTATCCCAAGACGCGGCGGAGCTCGACTATACCCTCATAACCGACCCGGCTTACCCAACTAGAATTGGCAACTCCGTGTCCCGAGATACCAGCCCCGACCTCACGTTCGTCAAGAACGAACCGATCACGATCACGTGGAGGAACACGGGGGTGGACCTCGGCAGCGACCACATGATCGTGGAAATCTTCATACCGGAGAAGAGCAGTGCCAACGTCAGGAAACATACTTGGATCGATTGGCCGCTTTCAGAGATAACAGAAATCAGGAGGGAGAGATAACCGAAATCGACAACATCGACGCGTGGACCAACAAGATCCTCCAAGATGTTCAAAACTCAACCAAGAACATAGTAACAGACCTCGAAACGAACAGAATCGATAGCCGACTGGCCCACCTTATCGAGGCCAAGCAGTGCATTCTGAACAGATGGAAAAAACAACGCCTTAATCGTAGGCTGCGAAAGAAAGTCGCAGAACTCAACAGAACAATCGAGGACCACTGTCGCACGCTATGTGCGCAACACTGGAACGAGATATGCAACGCTGCCGACGGCCAGATGCACAACGGGAAAACATGGAACTTGCAGAAGCATCTGCTCGATGAAACCAAGACTAAGTCACACCGAAGCGACCGACTGGTGAAACTAATCCACTGAGAAGTCACTAAACACGGTGCCGATAAGTTGACGAAACCCATCAGCGACAGACACCTGCCGACTACGCCCACGGAGTGCCACGGGCCGCACGGGGGGCTGCCCAACGCCCGTATCGTCAGAGATATATATGAAGAAGTTCGCACGGCACTGCAGGACCTCAACAGCAGGTCGGCGGCCGGGCTGGACCGCATCATCAACAAGGCGCTTAAGAACCTCGACCACAAATCCATAGAAAGCCTTACGAGATATTACAACAAATGCTGGAAAATGGGAACGCTGCCGACGCAGTGCAAGAATGCCAAGATCATGCTGATCCCCAAGCCGGGCAAGCCATCCGACACGGATAGCCTCCAACCCATATCGCTCACATCTTGCGTGGGCAAGGTGTTGGGGCACGTCCTGCTCAACAGGTGGCAAGAATACCTCGAGAAAGAAGATCTCTACCCGGAAACCATCATTGGCTTCATGCAGCGTCTAATTACCCAAGACGCCTAGATACAACTCAAGCACCAGATCATCGACGGGAACACCGGCGACAACAAAGCAGTACTGGGCCTCGACTGCAGAGCGCCTTCGACAAGGTGAAGCACTCGGCTACCCTATCCCAATTCTCGAAACTCAACATGGGAGAGAGATCATACAATTACATCAAAGACTTCCTCACGGGCAGAAAGGCCAAGCTCAGAGCAGGGGACCTCCAAGCACAGGAGAAGAAGCTGAGAAGCACAGGTACACCTCAGGGATCGGTCATCTCGCCGGTGCTTTTCAATCTCGTGATGATAGGAGTGGCCGAAATGCTCAGGAACATCAAGGAAGTCCGACATACGACATACACGGACGACATAACGCTGTGGGTGGAAGGGGGCAGCGATGCCCACATTGAATCCACCCTACAGGCGGCCGTTAATGCGATCGAAGACCAGCTCGACGGAACGGGGCTCAGATGCTTGCCGAGCAAGTCGGAGCTCCTCGTCTACCCGCCCGTCAAGCACCGCAAACCCAAGAGCAGCCCGAGAGAGTACGAGGCAATCAAAGTCAAGACCAGAGATGGAAATGCGATCCCAGGAGTAAACAAGATCAGAGTGTTGGGAATGACAATTGAGACGCACGGCAGAAACAGCGAGACCATCACCCGACTCATTGCGAAAACGGCGAACGCCACGAGACTACTCAAACGAGTCACGAACAAGAAAAGTGTAATGAGGGAAGAGAGCCTGATCAGACTGATCCATTTGTTCGTCATATGTCACGTAGCGTACGTGGCGGCCTACCACAAGGGGAAGAAGAGCGAGAGAAACAAGATAGATATACTCATCCGCAGAGCCTACAAGACGGCACTGGGACAGTTCGAAACATCGAGCACCAAACGCCTCCTGAAGCTGGGGGTGCACAGCACGCTGGAGGAGATTGCGGAGGCCCAACGCTCCGCACAACTCGAAAGACTGTCTACGACCAAGGCCGGCCGGAAATTCTGGAAAACCTGAGAATTGAATATCAAGGCAGGGAGCAGACGCAGCTCCTCGTTCCCGATGAGATCTTGCGCAACATCAAGTGGACTCGGTACCGAAGAACATGCGCCTGGAATATAACAATAAGAGGAAAGCAGCGAGAGCCAAGGCGCTGATAGACCAGCACGCGGCCGACACTAACGCACGCTACGTTGACGCGGCTGAGTACGCCAAGATACGCGGCTTCACGCGACCGGCACCGTTCGCACGACCGCCAGCACGAGATGCCCCAAGGCAGAGCAAGCGGAGGAGGTGGGCATCGCCGACCGCGACTGCCACACAGTGTATTGCGACTCGAGGCAGGCGGTGAGAAATTACCCCAAAGGCAGGATAGCGAAGGAAGCGGTGCGCATACTGCAGGAAACCAAGAACGACGATAGCAGCAGACAAGTGAGAATCAAGTGGTTCCCGACGCACATGGGCGAGACGTCAGACCGCAACAACCACAACGAGACTGCACACGCCAAGGCGCGCGCGCAACGGACCGAGCCTCGGTCGACTGGCCGCTGTGGTTCAGCACCGGGAACGAATGACCGACTACAGCAAAGTAACCAAGGTGTTCCGCCTAGCTCGCAGAACTCTTCCACCCCCTTGCTCGTGGCTCAGTCGAGAGCAAGCCGTTTTATTCAGACAGCTACAGACGGGCTCACTCCCCAGCCCGCCGCTGATGCACAGAATGTATCCCAAGACGCACCCGGCAGACAAATGCAGTCTGCCGAACGGAGACGGCTGGCTTCGCACACATTCTGTGGAATTGCAACAAGTACCAGGGGCGGTCCAGCAGGTTATCAAGGCGCTGGCCCGGCAGGGAACCAGCGCGCCGGCCACGGCGAGCGGGGACTCAGGCCGCGCGGCCGGTGCCCAGAGGGCGACGTAGGCCCCGTCCGGAGCGCGCGTTCTACTGCAGGCCACAAATAAACGTTTTACCAATCCAATTGTCGATATCGAGTATGTCGCGCTGGAAAGGACATATCAGTCGCGGTCATCGGCGAGTGAGATTCTTTGACAAGCTGTGTCTCAAACGAAGCGGTGCTGTCGTTAGGCTCTGTGTCAAAGCAAAACAGGTTGCTGCCATCAGTACAACTTAAGGAAAAACACTCAAAAATCGCATATTCCCGTTTCTGTTTGGAATAGCAGAACTGCTGAAACATGCCACCCCAGACGGCTGTATAGCCAAATCCAGTTTGAGCAAGCCACTCTGTGCCTTCGGTATCCATGATAGATTTGTCTGTGTACTTTATTTTTCTCTTTTTTTTCTGGTAAGCCTCTGCCTCGTTGTCTCAGTAGGTAGGGCGGTCAACTGCTTATTTCGTTAACGGGGATTCGATTCGGCCGTTTCGAGAGGCGCTCCTCGGCTGTGGAATTTGACTGCACGTTAAACAATCCCATGTGACCAATTACACCGAGGACCGCCCCTACATCATCCGTCATATCGCCGATATGTCACACGGTAAACCCAGATATGCATTTCGTTTGTCCTTTTTTTTCTGTTGAAGGATTTTCTGCATTCATAACAGTGATAAGAAGCACATGTCGCTTTAGAGAAATGCTCGAACGTTTGAGAAACACATCTTCGCAGCACCTGTTACACTAAATATTATATAATACCCATAGATCAATGTACACTGGTAGTCCATTAGAATCCCTTTTGTCTGTGCTATCTTTGGAGCAAGCTGGTTATTTCTGACAAGGGGAGTAAAACAGCTTCATACGGGCTTAACCAACGGTATTAGTTATGGAATAAATACATATTTATAGTCACAAGATAAGATGAACTTCATTTCTTTCAGAATGGTTCCATATCTGGCACTTGTTTAGAAGTAAACAACAGAACCACCCTGAGTCACTTGTCAACAATAATTACAAAAATAAAGAAATATTACTTCAAAATTTCTTGCAAGA
This sequence comes from Amblyomma maculatum, assembly GCF_055883805.1. Classification (NCBI taxonomy): domain Eukaryota; kingdom Metazoa; phylum Arthropoda; class Arachnida; order Ixodida; family Ixodidae; genus Amblyomma; species Amblyomma maculatum. The sequence continues at coordinate 106,006,163 of NC_139352.1, forward strand.
ACATGACCGCAACTGCAGTTTTTACTATGTCTTCACAGCTACTGATTCGTAGCTTCAACGTTACGTTAATGAAAATTAATCGCTGATTGTCCTGAATTTTGTCAAGCGTGTAAAAGTTCTGTCACATGAGGAAATTCATTTTTAAGCTAATTACTCTACTAATTTACCATTGCTAAACATCACAAACGTCAGAAATTCCTTATACTTCACTCGGTTTCAAGAAATCATTTAGAGTAATTTCACAGTTGAACACTACCAGGTCATCTGCCACAAGAAGCATACGCCTTTTTGTTAGCTCGGCAAGCGCAATCCACTCACAGCTCTACACGTGAGCAGTCAGCTTTCCTGTGCGGCGAGGTTTCCTGTACAGTGTCGGCGTAATCTCATTTTTTGGGGAAATACTTGCACACAGTTTTCTAGCCAGAGTTGATGTGCACTCAATCTACGGCAACCCGCAGGGCAATACGCTGTCAGTGCTGCATTTAACCTCCCTAATCCTCGAGTCAAGTACGTTATAATAAACCAGGCTGCACCGATTCGATCTAAGGTACTGCAGGTTAGAGCACGAACCTTGATCTCTGTGGGCTTATATTAAATTTGCATGTCTCACTCGTATAAGAGATGCATCGTCTGTTGAAAAGGCGATAATATATGTCATGGTCAGGCCCAAGTATCAGGCCTGTGAGCGCAGTACAACGCAATAAGCGCGCAAAGCAATGCCAGTAAATCTAAAAGACGTGGTTGCGTGCCTTGTTTTCTTGAAATCCGCGCGTCTTTTTTTTTTTTGCTGCATTGGGAAAACCCACGGGCTTTTTTCTGCTGTCTGCATTATTGGAAGACTATAATCAGCAAATCCCAAATGCATTGCATAAGACCCGTTTTCATCGCCAACAAACCCAGCTAAAAGTAGGAAACAGGCTTTCGCCGCGCGCGTTTCTGTCAGCACCGCCGGCTGCCAATCTCCACTATCGGAAAGACGGTGGCGCCACCTTTAGGTCGATCTCGCGGCGAATATGTCGCTTACGCCAAAAGCTGTTTCGTTACCTCGCTTACTAAAGATGACAAAATAGCAGAGGCGTGGACTTGAATGTCACCAGATTCAGTGGTTTCTGCACATTTTGCAGCTGTGGCCCTCGACAGCATGTCAGCCAGCACAAATGTTTTGCCTGTAACAAACTGTAGAACGTAGTCGTAAATTATTAGACAAAAAAGATCACAGCAGCCTTGCAAGCATGTTCCCAATGTCTTGGGATGCAATTACTATTAGTGGTTAGTGGTCGGTATCTATCACAATTTTCCTACCATACACAAACTGGTGAAACTTCTTACAGCCATATACAATTCCCATCAACTCTTTCTCAATCTGAGAGTAGCATTTTTCAACTTCGGTCATTGTTGGTGAAGCGTAAGCGAGAGACCGCCAGCCTGCGGTATGTCGCTGAAGTAGTGCTGCCTCTAAGCCACCTTTGGATGCGTCCGAGGCAGTATTAGTTTATTTAGCAGGGGCGAACATAGGGAGAAATCGGGCCGTGTGCAGTGCTGTGCAGCTTATATTCCATTCCTGTGATTGTTTATCCGTCCAATCAAACACGGTGTATTTTGTTATCAGGTTTCGAAGAAGCATTGTTTTATCTGCCACATTTGGCAGGTACTTGCCAAATAGTTTATTACTCCGAGCATGCGCTGAACAGCAAGTTTATCGGTTGGTACGGGCATTAGGCTTAAGCAATTTACTAATGCCTGATTTTTACGACTGCCTGTTTGGATAATCACATAGCCCGAGAAAGCTATTTCCTGTACTCCGAACTTGCACTTGGCCAAGTTGAATGTTCGGCCTGCTCGTTGTGCTTCGTATAGAGTGGCTTTAAGGCGTTCGTTATGCTCCTGATTAGAGGCTCCGCACACCAGTGTGCAATCGATGTCCACCCTTACTCCTGGTAAATGGTCAAAAATCTCGCTGAGTGTTTCTTTCATGGAATCCAGCGTTCTCGTTGAGGCGACTGAAAAATTGTGCGCCTGACAACTCAGCCTCCATATCTTCGTGCTTTGCATCTGGTAGTGCTCGCGCCTCAATCAGGCGTTTATGTTTCCTGGATCAATGCATACCCAGAGGTTGCCGTCTTTTTTCTTTAAAATAAGAAGAGAACTTACCCAGCCTGTGGGCTCGTCCACTTTGCTGACGATGACCGCCTTTTTCATGCGCAGGAGTTCTTTCCTCAGGGGTTCCCGCAACGCTACGGGTATTCGACATGGTGCCTGGGTCACTGGTAGTGCATCGTCACGGAGCACCATCTGATATTCCCACTTCACGCAACCCGTGCCTTCGAAGAGATGGCAAAATTCCTACACGACCCGGGCGATCTTATCTCTTGTGGCGTATTGACAGCACGGGACAGTAGTGCTATGGATTCTGCTAGTTGTGGGCGTAAGATGGGTATTCTCCACTTCACAATGAAGAAACAGCGAGGCGACGACGATCGCTGATCGTGACTACTTCTGTTGCCGCCCTGCAGAGCTTGATGACTTTTCCACTGCAGGACCGTAAAACGGAATTACTTCGCATTAGGCGAGATTTCGTGCTTAATCTGTTGTACACAGAGGCAGTAAATTTGCCTGGGAGCCGGTGTCCACTTTAAACGATACCTCTTGTTCGCCAACTAGGGACTTGATAATCCTGCCTTTTTTCCGGATTCTGCATATTGTGACGTCCAATATGTCAAACTCCTCGTCATATTGTACTTCATCAACCCCATGTTTCTGCAGAAACCGCAAAATAATTTCGGCCTGCACAAGGGCGGCATGTTTTTCCAAAGTCGGGGCACTTCCTTGGCTAGTGCCTGTTGTTGAAGTTGGAGCACTGGACGCTGTTTCGGGCCTTGGTTGCGACACGGTTAGCTTAGTTTGGTAGCGTCCACTTTTAGTTCGTTGTTTGCCATGCCTCGTTTTTTTTTCTTGCAAACTCTGCGACCTTGCAGATTTGTTCTGCCTTTTGGGGCGTCCAATTCTTCTCTCTCAGCAGTTTTCCCTTAGTTTGCTTTTCCAGGTACAAAGCACGATTTGGTCACGAATCGATTCGGTATGTAGACCTAAGTTAAAGTACCTTGCTTGTTTCCGCAGGTCTCGTATAAAGTGCTGCACTGGTTCGGCTTCTTGCATCCTTGTTTTGAAGACTTGTCTTTCACAGGCTTCGTTTTGCAGCTCTGCACAGTAATCTTCAAAAGTTTTACCACGGTCTTGTAGACCTGCTTGTCTTCGCCGTCCGCGAATGTAAAATTGTTGAAGACTTCCAGTGTGCCATTCACAGCAGCAGTCAGTAGCCTGGCGGTTTCAGGTGCTTCCCTCAGCGGTTTGGCTGTTTCTGTTGCTTGTAAGTAAAGCTGGAATGTTTGCTTGAAAAGCTCCCAGTTCATCTGAACATTTCTGGCGAAGATGCTTCGGTGGATTCAGTAGCTCCATTAATGTAGGCACAGACGAAACGTCGTTGCTGCTTCCGCCACTTCTGACACCATATCAGCCCCAGACAAATTGATAACGGAGCAAGGCAGTCACCGACGGATCTGGGAATGGAACTGCCACTGCGGCGTTTATTGCAGACGAGCTCTCAGGAATGAAGGCGAAGCTGCGAATTCCGATCAGTCGCTTACCCAGACACGTGAGACGGCTGTGTAGCTGCTGTGTCGCACGTTGTACGAGCAAGGGACGCACAATGATGAACTGTGGAAGAGTTCATGTTTGGTTTGGTTTGATTTGTGGGGTTTAACGTCCAAAGGCGACTCAGGCTATGAGAGACGCCGCAGTAAAGGACTCCGGAAATTTCGACCACCTGGGGTTCTTTACGGTGCACTGACATCGCACAGCACACAGGCGCCTTGCTTTTCGCCTCCATCGAAAAGCGGCCGCCGCGGTCGGGATTCGATCCCGCATCCTTGGGAACAGTAGTCGAGCGCCGTAACCACTGCGCCACCCCGGCGGGTGGAAGAGGACATGTGGACATACGAATGTTAAGCCGAAGCCCAAACTAAGAAATTGTGCTCGGAACTGGAGACACTGAAAGACATGCGAAGGCATTCCAGAGCATGGAAGAGATGTTGTTGGCCGAATGTGAGCAGACGGGGCGGCAGCTGCTGGATCGTTTGTTACCTGCAGTCAAGGTGTAGGGTGGTCCGGCCCACTTGGAGTGGCTGGTGTGCTTTGAGAGGGCGTTGAGAGGATGATTAAACAAGCAACAGCTGCAGCATGGCATTGGCGACTACCTCGCTCAGGAGGGCAGTTCTCCTGCGGACGTGAAGTGCCTGCATCAACTCACTGAGACAAACACTTCGCTGGGGAAAGCGGCGTCTCCAGAGTGAAGCGTAGGAAAAATATAGATGCTCAATTTTAAGGCTGGTATGGCGCTTTTGGTTTTCGCCATCGCGATCGCAGGGGGAGGAGGTTCATTCGAGGACATAGACCAGTCACTGGATGGGGATACCGGGCAGCAAAAACCAACTCTGCGAGCATTTTTTACTCAGCGTCGTGCGCCACCTATTCTACGCCTTTGGCGCACATCTGACAATCGGCCAATTTGTTTGCATGTAGTCTCTCTAGCCACGTTGCACGCCTGTAGACCACTACAATATTGCGACTGAGCTGGAGCAACCCAGGAAACCGAAGGAGTCGATGGAGATAAAAGAATGAAACCAAGGCCGCGGAGGGCAGCAGCGGCATTGGTGAGCAGGGAGTTGAGCCAGTAAAGGTAGATAACAAGGTTGATTATTCCCCTGAGCAAGAAGGGGGAAAAGGAGGATAAGGATAAGCACAAGCAGGCAAAGTGCGGGCGAAATTCGACGTCTACGTTCACGGAAGAGGAAAGCGAGGCCATCATAGTTGAAGCAATCGTCTTCAAGCCCGACCCGTCGAATTTCGACTGGGTGGTCAACAACGTTAACTACCTGTTCATCAACTTCTACATGCCATGATGTGCACACAGCATAACACCGGAATCTGAGTACACTCACACGGCCACCGGACACTGGGGTGGGCAGCCGTTGCTATCGGACGGTATAAGTTGAGAACTTCGTGAGCATTAAAAGTCCTCTCCGAACTTGAACTGGGATTTTAAGCGGACATTTTCGATTGGTGTGTTGGTGTGGTCTCATTCTCTGTGCAGTGTGCGCTTTTTTATGTATGTGTATGTATGGTCGGATATATTCAGTACGTTTGCTGTCTCCCCCCCCCTCCCCCCCCCCCACCGGGATAAAATATTTTCCGGTGGGGAATAAGAGGAAGCGTATGGCAAGCGCGTGAATAGGAAATGGGAAAGAGAAGAAGACTGGTTGGACTGTGCTTGTCGGCGCTTGTGCATGCGTCTGCCCTTAGGGTCCATCCTGCACCATAACAATATATTTTAAAAGATATGTCACTTTAATTTGTGCATTTACAATTTTAAAATTTTACAAGGAAAGCCAACTGATGTGCAGGCAGCAAACATCACATTGCACTTAATCTCTCCACTTCATCAAACCCGGATGCAGCTTTCGCTCATTACTGTCTTCTGGCCACATCGTGTTGTCATCATCCTTTTGTGCTAAGCCCAAAAACCCGCCTGTCGCTAGAAAATATTCTGCCAACTTTAGCAACGGCCTGCAAGTGCAAAACGCTATTTTACTGTCTTTAATTAGAAACGTTTCATCTCAGTTTGTGGCAACCATGAGCCTAAAACAACCTGATAACTCTCAACGAACACTCGAGGGCAAAATAATCCTCTCAATCGGTTCATCGCACCAATTTTTCGCAGTCCAAATGAAATTTTTTATTCACGCCGTCGCTTCCGTATCGCACCCTTTCAACGAGCGTAGCAAAACACAAAGGTGCGCCGCCATTGATGAAAAGGGAGCATACAAATGTGAAGAGCGGGGACGTGATGGTGAGATAAGTACTAGAGATAGGATTAGTATGGATATTGTATGAGCCAGTAATCACGTACTTTGACGGATAAGAAAGAATCCGTCAACCTGGGGAGCCGGGAAGATGCCTAAGATTGGCAGCAAAGATTGACAAAAGTGTGGAAATGAAGCAAGATATCCATGACAAAATGCATAATTTGAATGTGTTTATAAAACGTTCAGATATGTGTATTAGCAATTACGGGTGTCTGCTGGAATGTTCGGGAAGGAAACAGAAAATTACCCAAGTAGCACAAAGTGGGCTATGACGTGGGGGCCCGCGTTGGGCCCGTGAGGGCAGCCCACCCGGGCTCCATGCGGGATTTGCAACACGTACCCAGAGGGGCTCCGCGTGGGCTGCCCAATTTCGCCACGATCGGTCCCAAACTGTACCCGCGTGGGCAGCCCAAATGGGGCTGCCTGCATTCAGCCCAGGTAGACGAATGTGGGCAGGACACCAGAACCATTAATGGGTCCCACGTTTGTGCAGGCAGTGACATCCATTGATCAAGGTTTTAATTTTTAGGTCGATCAATGCCTCCAATACCTGAATTGTACAGGCGCGGGATTTGCGAAAGCCAGTTGGCCCGTGTCCTGCCCTCATGGGTTGAATTGGGCATTTTCAGGGCTGCCCAATTCCAATAATCAAGTGTGAAACATTAAGCACTATTTTTTTGCTTGTATGCTACACTCAGTAACATGAGAGAAATTTATTCCCAACACTACAATGATATGGGCTGGCCCACATCATTCCAACATGTCGGTCTGAATATTTATTTCGGTGCTGCGTGCAGAATAGTAATGCTGTAGGAATCATTTGTAGGTCGTTCAGTACATCCTCGTAAAGCGGAACAGTTACTGTTGCACATTTTCTGTCGATACTGCATAACTAAAGTAGTTTGTAAAGTAAACATAGATAGTCTTTGTTCATTGCATAGATATGCTTAGGACAGTTATGTGAAACCTCCAGAAGAGGCAATTAGTGGCCGGTATAACATGATTTACATTAATAAAATGGTGCCTTAAAGATAGGGTGGAGACGTTTCAGAGCGGTATGCCCGCCTACGGCCAATTTGGGGCCCACTGCGGCCATTCATCGGCCGCCCCAATTGGGCTCACCTTATTTTTACCGCGTGGACTACGAATATATGTGGCATTTTCCCGCAAGTACCCCAAGAAATACCCGTGTGGGCAGCGTGGTGGTGTGCTCGCTTTTCAGCCCGGTCGCAAACCATGTGGGACCTATTCGGTTTTTGCGTGGGCAGCCCCAATCGGACTAGCCCATCATCAATTTGCTTTAGGCCCACATTTGCATCGCATCTGCCCTAAATTGCCTCGCAAGAGACCGATGCGGGCACAAGCGGGAAAGAGCACTTGCCTGCCCCGCTAACGGCCATGCGGAAATTATCTAGGTTTTTGGTGGGTAGCCCTATTTGGGGCAGCCTAGAAATTTTCTGCATGAAATCCACATTTTCGTCTGACCTTCCCTCAAGTACCCCTCGAGGGTCCCATGTAGGGAATGTGCGGGCATACCCGTATTTAGCCCCGCCGCGGCCTATGCGGGACCTATTCGGCTTTTGAGTGGGCAGCCCCAATTAGATTAGCCCAGGCTTTTCCTACAAAGAGCCCAAATTTTATTTGTATCGGCCCTAAAATTTCCCAAGCGGGACCCTTGAGGGCCAGATGTGGGAATATGTAATCAGTTAGCCGTTTCCGCGCCTATATGATGCCCAGATGGAAAAAACAGGGGCAAGCCCAACTTGGGCTTGCCCGCTTGATCCCTAAAGGGGGCCTTCATGGGTGTTCTTGTGGTTACCCAAGCCCAACTTGCCCATACGGGCCCCAGGTGGGCCACGTAATGTGTGCTACTTGGATACAGAGTAGATGTGAATTTCTGGGGAAAGAGCATAAGCCTTATTGTGCCGGGTGTGCCTTAAGCTACAGTCTGAAGACAGAGACAATGAGTGGCAGGTGTCGACAGGGCAGTGGAAAGTTTGCACAATCTTGTATGTATGTAATACGAAGACAGGAACTGTGCATTCGGTAACGACGACAATAGTAGTATCAGAGACATGGAGCAAGATTAGTTGCCTACAAGTGGTTGTTCAGGAAAAACTGGCATTTTCCACAGGCGAAAGAGACTAGGCGTGGTGACTAAGGCTCCGATGAGACCTAGCCGAATTTGCAGGTATTCCTGTCCATGAACTGGAAATTCAGAACACTGGAGAGTGACTGTCACCGATAAAGTTGTGGCGAAATTGGACAACTTGTGATAGGTGGGTGACAGGAGGTACTATAGTGATTTAGAATTGTAGACTAGAGAAGAGCATATATAGCAGCACCCCCGGATGAGTTGATGGCGATAGTACAAATAAGTGTTCACATTAAAGTAAGCCACTGGGATAGACTGCGTGCAGAAGCAAAAAAGGAATGGAGGAGGATTTGTTCCAGCATGAACCATCGAATGCCTCGCGGGCTTTTGATGGTTCATGTTGCAACGCATCCAATGTTGCCAGAGCGTTGCGAAAGCTATATGAAATTTTCCTGGAATCAGGCACAGCTTCTGGTTTGTCCTTGATATTGAAGTAATCTGAATCTGCCGCCGAGGTAGGCAGAGTTGTAGATGGCTGCTGAACTCGGTCGAAAGCGGCGAATGCAGGCTTTGTTCTCTATCCCCACATTTTGCGCAGCACCCATGAATAACACTGCAAAAAGCGTTTAGCCCCTGTAGTGCGGCATGGCTAGCCAAGCATAGGCTCCCATTAACGAGTATTTTGGTTCCCAGGTAGCACAAAGTGGGCTGTGAATGTGGGCCCCGGTGGGTACGATGTAGGCAATGCAGGACACCTCCGGTTGGCTCAATATGGGTGCTGCAAGAGGGGCTGACGTAGGTCTGATGAGGGCTGTCGACAAAACCCCGATGGGCCCCACTATAGGGACCGATGCAGGCAGCCCTTACAGGGCTGCCCACATTTTCCCCGCATTGCCAAAACGGCACACCTCGCCAACTACCCCGATGGTCCTACTTTGGACAGATTCGGGCAGCCCCTCTGGATGAACACTTATTGCTGATTTCGGTTAGCCCCTCAGATAAAGACATAGGACCGATGCGGGTTCTATAACGTAAGCCGCACTTGAGCTTGCCCACATTATTCTCATAGGGGTCCGACGCAGGTAATTGATGGGAAGCCCTAGTCCAAGTTCTCCCAATCAAATATATGCACATTATTAAGTAATTGTTTTATACATGTTTGCCCTTTCTAAACAGGCACAACATTAAACTTTACAATAATTCATAACATTATTCTAGCCTAAATGACTTCATGTACATCTTGCTCAGGCTATGGAGATGTCTGTTCTCAACCGTAATTCTGTGCTGAGAGTTGCAGGCTGTCCATAGCAACCACATAAGGAGGAACAGTTAGCAACAGGTATGTTTTAGTATTTTTAGCACAATTTTCATGAGCGCGAGAACTAAAGCCATGTAATATTTGTAACCAACTAAACACGGCAACAACTACTCAAGTAGCACACATTACGTGGCCCACCTGGGGCCCGTATGGGCAAGTTGGGCTTGGGCAACCACAATAACACCTATGAGGGTTGCCCCTGCTTTTTCAATCTGGGCATCATATAGGCGTGGAAAAGGCTAACTGAGTACATATTCCAACATCTGGCCCTCAAGGGTCCCGCTTGGGGAAATTTAGGGCCGATGCAAAGAAAATTTGGGCTTAGTGGAGAAAAAGCCTGGACTAATCTAATTGTGGCTGTCCACTCAAAAGCCGAATAGGTCCCGCATGGGCCGCGGCGGGGCTAAATACGGGTATGCCCGCACATTGCCTACACGGGACCCTAGAGGGATACTTGAGATTAGGTCAGAGGAAAATGTGGGATTCATGCAGAAAATTCCTGGGCTGCCCTAAGTAGGGCTGCCCAACAAAACCTAGATAATTTCCGCATGGCCGTTAGCGGGGCAGGAAAGTGCTCCTTCCCGCTTCTGCCCGCATCGGTCTCTTGCGGGGCAATTTAGGGCAGATCCGATGCAAATGCGGGCGTAAAGCAAATAGATGACGGGCTAGTTCAATTGGGGCTGCCCACGCAAAAGCCGTATAGGTCCCGCATGGTTTGCGGCCGGGCTGAAAAGCGAGCACGCCCCCACGCGGCGTACACAGGTATTTCTTGGGGTACTTGCGGGAAAATGCAACATATATTCGTTGTCCGTGCGGTAAAAATAAGATCAGCTCAATTGAGGCGGCCCATGAAAGGCCGCAGTTGGCCCCAAATTCGCCGTAGGCAGGCTTACCGCTCTGAAACGTCTCCACCCTATCTTTAAGGCACCATTTTAGTTATGTAAATGATGTTATCAGTTCAGTTCAGTCGTTCAGTCGTGTCCGACTCTTCGTGACCCTATTGACCATGTCACGCCACGCTTTCCGGTCTCTCACTATCTTCCTAACATCACATAACTTCATCTGCAATGCCTCGAGGATGCCATCTAACCATCGCGTTCACTGCCTACCCCTTCTCCGGCGACCCTCAACCTTTCCCAACATCAAATCTTTCTCCAGCGACTCCTCTCTTCTCATCAGATGACCAAAATAGCTGAGCTTTAACTTTAGAATTTGACCCTCCAATGAGCAGTCAGGGTTTATGGATGACAATATTGACTGATTTGATCTTCTGGCAGGCCAAGGAACTCTCAAGAGTCTTCGCCAGCACCACAATTCAAACGCGTCAATTCTTCGGCGGTCAGCCTTTTTCACAGTCCAACTCTCGCATCCATACATCACAACTGAAAAGACCATAGCACGAGTTATACGGATCTTGGTTGGCAGACCAATGTCTGTGCTCTTTACTAGGCGGTCAAGGCTAACCATTGCTCTCTTTCCAAGAAGCAGGCGTCTCCTAATTTCATGGCTGCAGTCTCCTTCCGAGGTAATCTTGGAGCCCAAGAAGAGAAAATCTGTCACAGCTTCCACTTCTTGTCCCTTGATGCTCCAGGACTTGATGGGGCAAGACGCCATGATCTTTGTCTTTTTAATGTTCAGTTTAAGCCCAAACTTCTCACTCTCTTCTTGTACGCGCATCAGAAGTCTTTTCAGTTCCGCTTCACGTTCTGCCATTAAAGTGGTATCATCCGCATATCTAAGGTTGTTGATACGTTTTCGAGCAATCTTCACTCCAGCTAAAGACTCGTCCAGACCAGCCTTCCTCATGATGCACTCTGCATATAGGTTAAATAGGCAGGGCGACAGTATGCAGCCTTGCCTCACTCCTTTCTCAATCGGAAACCAATCAGTAAGACCATGCCCAGTTCTGACTGTGGCCTCTTGCCCTTCATACAGGTTCCTGAGGAGACAGATGAGGTGAATTGGAACTCCCATCTCTTGGAGAACTTGCCACAATCTGCTGTGATCTACGCAGTCAAACGCTTTCGCATAATCAATAAAGCAGAAGAATATGGGCTTCTGGAACTATCTTGCTTTTTCCATGATCCAGCGAAGGTTGGCAACTTGGTCTCTAGTTCCCCTGCCCTTGCGAAACCCAGCTTGCACGTCCGGAAGCTCCCGATCCACATACTGCTGCAGCCTACCTTGGAGGATCTTCAACATCACCTGGGTAGCATGCGAAATAAGTGCGATCGTGCGGTGCGGTAGTTGGAACAATCTTTGGCACTGCCTTTCTTTGGAATGGGGATGTAAACTGACCTCCTCCAATCCTGTGGCCGTATGTTATACGGTATGATGTTATACCAGCCACTAATTGCCTCTTCTGGAGGTTTCACATAACTGCCCTAAACATATTCATGCCATGAATAAAGACTATCTATTTTTACTCTGAAAACTACATTAGTTATGCAGTATTGCCAGAAAATATGTAACAGTAACTGTTCCGCTTTATGAGTATGTACTGAACGACCTCCAAATGCTTCCTTCGGCATTACTATTCTACACACAGCACCGAAATAAATATTCAGACCAAAATGTTGGGGGTGATGTGGGCCAACCCACATTAATGCAGTGTTGGGAATAAAGTTCTCTCATGTTACTGAGGGCCGCATACAAGGCAAAAAAATGGTGCTTAATGTTTCACACTTGATGACTATTGGAACTTGGGCAGCCCCGAAAATGACAGATTAAACCCATGAGGGCAGCACGTGGGTCAGCGCGAAACGGACTGGCCTCCGCAAATCCCGCGCCTGTACAATTCAGGTATTGGAGGGATTAATCGAATTAAAAAGTAAAACCTTGATCAATGGGATGGCACTGCCTGCACAAACGTTGGACCCATTAAAAATTCTGGTGTGCTGCCCATATTCGTCTATCTGGGCTGATTGCGGGCAGCTCTATTTGGGATGCCCACACGGATACAGATTGGGACCGATCGCGGCAAAATTGGGCAGCCCACGCGGGGCCCCTCTGGGTACGTGTTGCAAATCCCGCATGGGGCCCGTAAGGGCTGCCGCCACGGGCCCAACGCGGGCCCCCACGTCATAACCCGCTTTGTGCTACTTGGGCTGTTATACAAATCATCTATAATAGTAATTTAGGGCAACATCTAATAAAAATAAAGGTCTGAAAAAGTGATTGCAAAATTGCACGCACACCGTCTAGCCTTATTACGGCCGATGTGGGACCTACAGCGGTTTTGTGTGGGCAGCCCCAATCGGGGTGGGTGTTGTTTTTGAACCTATACCCCACTTCCTTTTGGACGTGCCTTCAAATTCCCCACAAGGGACCAATTTTGGTATCGTGCGGACATGCCCGCCTTCCAGCCCCATTACAGCCCACGTGGACGTAAAGCGGTTTAGCTAAGGCTGCATCATTTGGGCTTTATGAGGGCTTGCCCAAATTGAGCTGATTCATATTTCACTTGCCCTCAAGTAACTTACAAGAGGCCGATTAAGGCAGCATGTGGGCATGCCCGTTTATTTTTTTGTCCCACTACGGGCCAAAGCAGGTCCCACAAAGTTTTAATGGGGGCCGCCACATTTCGAATCTGAGGGCTTTCCCATAAACAGCCCACCTTTAGGTTGGATTGCCCTCAAATATCCCACAAGGGATCCTCGTGGTCTGGATGCAGGAATGTGCTCTGCATTAGCCCGAGCAACGCCGCTATGGGACCCATGCAGGAGGAACAGGGGTAAGCCCAAATGGGGCTCGCCCACTTTTTCCCCATCGGCGACCGATGCAGGGTTTATAATGGTAGCCCTAGCCCCACTTGCCTACATCGGACCTACTGGGGTCACACATTCTGTGTTACCTGGGCTTGCACATGCAAGCGCCCGTGTCGCTTTCTTCTCAGAGTACTTTCTGCATTATTGGAGTACTATGATTTGTGGCCACAGGGTTATAGAGTTTGGCAGAGTGGCTCAAAAATAAAGATTTTGAGACTGCAACGGTGGCTAAACTGTGTGTTCGATTAATATTTTCAGGCGTCTGCTGTTTGTTATGCGCCATAACGAATACGGATTCATCGCATGGTACGTGATGTGCTAATCGAATAGACTGAAATCCAATGTAATACTTCTCCCGCACCCTCATGAGGAGAGAAAGATTAGCCCAATCGCAAAATTCAATGAAATGGTCGATCAGGAGAAAATAATTAGTAATAAAAAAATTAAGATAAAATAAAACAAGTTCTGCATTGCGGCCCACATCTCGGAGTGCGGGTCTGCCCAGAGACCTGCAATCGCCAATATGATGTAAGGGAATGCTTTGAATCGAAAAATGAGTTACGTTGCAATTAGGAGAAAATGGAAACAACGTGCCAATAGTTCAAATCATGCAATCAAGCAGAGCTCCAGTTACGACCTTCGTAGAGAACAAACCCTCGCGTTAGACAAATGTGCAACCGTAAGTTACATGGCCATGACTACAAGAACTTGCCGGGCTTTTTACTTCTTGGACAGCTTTCAGTGCGAGGAGGGCGAAGTCACTTCATTGCATGATGCACTTATACTAAACGTTAGCTGGAGCTCGTTTAGTTGTTGGCATAAGAGAACAGAACAGAGCACAATGAAACGTAATAATAAATTGCTTTGTTCAATGTTTCAATCTACGATTATAGAGCCAGAAATGTAGACTAGTGTGGAAGCGAAAACCAGAAGTCATACTACACTGTCACAAAACAAAAAAAGGTATTTCTCTGGAAAATTTTGTGGAGAATACGTGACCTCAGCTCTTTTGTGGGTGTCCAGATGCCGTCAGATGTGAAACGTAAAGCTCGCGCTGCAACAGGCGACTTTGAGTACTCACATGCAAATGTTTGGTTTCGAGCACTTTATCCAAAGGATAATAACCCAGGCCATAGCAACGAAGGTAAAGATCTGTATAAGTAAGTAGTGGGTATCTTTCGAAGTAGTTCTTGTCGTAAGATGCTACCGTTTCATATTCCCAGTACCAGTAGATGTAGTCCGCGTATAACTCAACTGTTTCTTCTTTGAGAGGGTAAAATCCTGAAAAACAAAATCAGACTTCAAGCTTATCACGTCTCTCATTCAAGATTTTCAAAAATATCTTAGGCTCACTGTACATTTCAGGCACAAGTGTTCCAGTTCGTACAGGCAGTCAGGGTTATTACAGCTGTCTTATACGAGCCCACGTAGTCTACACACCATTACCATTGTTGCAAACGGCCTCCCAACTGATGGCTAGACAGAACAGCCAACATTGACCTATACGTAAATTAATCACGGTAGCATCGTTTCAAGCTGTTTTCAAAAATTGGCGATGTAGAAGCAGCTGCCAACGAACGATAATACGGATAGCATTCTTGAGAACACAATCACTCCTCAAAATGCGCATAGGAGTCTTTCTGAGCTTCCAGTGGAGAGGTTCAACCCTGATGATATTTTCTACCGCTAATCAGTATGCCCGCGCGGAAAAAATGCAATCTCTAAATTGAGTACAACAAAAAAGACAAAGGTGGCATCACCTAAGACACACGCTTATTGTATAGGTGAAATTACGATCAAAATGTATCTTGTTAAAGGTGCCGTATCTAGACCTTTCGTAAAGATTTACCAGGTAGAGATTCACATGTTAGCACCCCAACAGAACCACAGGTGAGGTAAATGGTTGTTTCTGATGAGAATTGCGACTTGGAATTCAGCTGCCATTTGAAGTATGCTCTATCTTCGCCAAGATCATGTGATGTCGTCCCGCACGTACAGACTAAACGTCGTTTTTTGGTTTTCCTATACTGTTGTGTTCCGAAAACGGAACGGTCAAAGACTCTAGCAGTACTCTCGGTAGTCCGGAACATGTCAATTCCTGAAATGCTGCTTACTTCCTACCACTCTCCGCTAAGCGCCAAATCAGTGTCCCAAAATTTGATCTCAGTCTACCATATTTTCAAGGAGAACATGAACAGCTACCACGCCAACGATGGTAAGCGTCTGCTCTGGCGATGAGCACAATAATTATTGCAGCATCCTTCTCTCCGACGATCGAATATTTTTCCGCCGGAAACAACCACCACTGGAATCCTCCTCTCCACGTCTAGGACAGCAACATAGAATCATGCCTGCCAAAGCCTCCGATCAATGTTATCTTCAGTGCGTTTGTCGAGCCTTGCCATGTACTCCAGCAAATTATCGAAAAGAAAACTCACTTCGATAACATTCTGTACGTCCGTCCCACCTGACAAAGAATTCCTTTATACCAGCAGCGCATTCGTGACGTTCAGTTCACGTTTTCATTAATACACCAGCCGACTCAGACTTAGATAGACTGTAAGGAAACAATTAGTGCACCTCCGTTCCCACTTTTTGCATGTAGCAAAAGTGGCTTGTATATTATTCCTTCCAGATGCATACATAGCAAACACGTCACATCACCGGACACAGCAGTTGCCAACTGTGCGGCGTCTTCTTCCTAACATAAAAGAAACCTGGCGACATTACCTAATAGAGCCAAGAAATGGCCCCTCTTGTTCTGGCTCAGGTACATCCGGAATACTGCTGTAGTGTTCTGGTGTAGTGTAGTGTTCCCATATGTCCTTCAGCAGCGCCAGCAGTTGTTTCACTGTCTCTTCTCGCTGTTCATAAAATGTCCTAACTCAATGCAGCGCAGCCAGCTTCGCAGATGTAGTTACTTCAGCGCACGAGCAGAACGCTTTCAGGCCGCGCCACATTTTACTAAACACGGGCATTCAGTGTAATCAGCCCATGTGCCGTAGAATTGATGCTGGTAGTGCCCCAGCTGGTGCTAAGCTATTGCAGCAGCACAACACACAACGCAATCGTTAGAGTTAGCATTACATGCAGTGGGATGCCGTCTTCAGAACTCAGGAAAAACGAGTGTATGTGTGTTATATTCGCATAAGGCAAAGAAGGTACCTAGAGCACAGAAAAAGGACCGGCCTTTCACTTCGGCAAGAGTAGAAATCGGCAGGCTACTAGCAGTAAACCTTTCGCGTTGTATTAAGTGTGAACTGCTTTTAGCTCCCATTGTCGGAGGTTACGAGGGGAAGTCAAGCACACCACCCCCAGGTAGCTCAGTTAACAAGCCCGATATTGGAAATATGCTGGCAAAACTCTGCCCAAGGGAGGTACATTGTTTCCAGTGTGTTTGTGATATTGGTCATGCCATTCTATAAGCTGGTTACAACAGGCCAGGTATGCCGTTGCTTGCTGACGTTGATACTATGTTTGGAAACCAGTGATAAACATTGTCCTGCTGTATATGTGGCTCGGCAATATTTCGCGTATGCTGGTGTGAGCTTCGCAACATCATCCATCAGATCGATAGGTCTTCCAACATTTCATATATGTTCGTGTGCGTTGGCAAATATATTGCTCGCTCATTTAGGTGTCACCGCCAACATCTGATATAGGTTTATGTATTCTGGCAAATATACTGTTCGCTCATTAAGATCACGCTTCCAACATGAGGTATATCTTGCCACATACTAATCAACATTACCTGGTTATTTAGCCAAACTGATAGCGAGCGTTGGTCAACATTTTTCACTTAGACGTCTCTCAACATCTCACGTATTTTGTTTGGCATGCATTTTTTGACAAGACGATTCTGTTGGGTTAAAATATTGTGAAAGAAGGCTAGGTTGAGACGGCAAGGTCGTGACGGCAAGACCAGCGATGCCTTGTCTAGTGTTTTAATCCGATGACAAAACCGAGGCGCGTGCCGTAGCTGGCGCCGCGGGACGATGATGATGGTATGTACAAATGAAATAGGGAGATCATGGCATGTACAATTTAAAGAACATCCACGGAAAACTCACACAATCTGCCCGGGGGGTCGGAAGCGGCCAGTCTGGCCGCTCCTAGCTAACCGATGCATCGCGGCGCACAAACGGTTTCAAGCGAGACACATGAACAATATCAGTTCCACGGTGGCGTCGATCGGCTGGGCGATCAACAGGCGTCACTTTGTAGTTCACTGGGGAAGTTTGGCTGATGACCTCATAGGGACCTACGTAGCGGTGGTGGAATTTGTCACTAAGGCCAGGGGTGCGCACTGGTGTATAAAGCAGTACTTCGTCACCAGGACGAAAAGAGACCACGCGATGTGTAGAATCATAGCGAGTCTTGCGGTCTTCCTAGCACGCTGCCCTGTTGAGGCGGGCAAAATGAAGGCATCTGGCCACACGAGATAAAAAATGGGTAGGTACTGATTTGGAGTAGTCGGGCGTAGAGAAGAAGGAAGTGTCGAGAATTGTAGTGGGAGGACGGCCATAAACAAGGAAAAATGGAGAGTAACCGGTATTTCGCTGTACTGCTGTATTATAGGCGAATAGAATAGTGTCTCAATTTCAATCATCTGGTGTGATGTACACGGATATCATATCCGACAAGGTGCGATGAAATCGCTCAGGCAGACCGTTAGTTAGGGACTGAGCGATGAAATCGCTCGCTCAGTCAGTTAGACCGTTAGTTAGTAGACCGTTAGTTAGGGATGATAGCTTGAGGTTGTCTTATGAAGGGTGGATGATGCGTGAAGAACTTCGCCAACTACTTTCGATAAGAAGGCCGTACTGCGGTCCCTTAGGAGCACCAGAGGAGAGCCATGACGCAATACAATTGATCGCAAAAAGAAATTTGCTACTTCTTCAGCGGAGCCAGTCCGGTACAGATGCTGTCTCAGCGTAGCGTGTGACGTGGTCGACAGCTGTTATAACCCAATGGTTACCCCCATCGGAGAGAGGTAGGGGACCATATAAGTCGATGCCGACTACATCGAATGGCGTGGCGGGCAAGGAAGAGGTTGTAGAAGGCCAGCGGGCGAAGACGTCAGCCGTTTGTCTTTCGTCGACCTCAATTTGCCAATATCCGCTCTTCAGGTCCATCGATGAAAAGTACCTTGCATTGCAAAGCCGATCGAGAGTGTCCTCAATGCGGGAAAGCGGGTAGACATCCTTCTTCGTTATGCTATTCAAGCGGCGGTAGTCAACGCAGAAGCGAAGTGTGCAGTCTTTCTTCTTCGCCAAAAAGACTGGTACCGCCCAGGGGCTGTTCGCTGGCTGGATTACTTCATCACGCAGCATTTCCTCAACTTGATCGCGAATGGCCTGGCGTTGACACAAAAAGTAGAAAGGCAGGCTTGAAAATCAGTACGCTTAAGACTAAGTTAATGGTCTACAGCGTCGGGAAGGAACAGCAGTTTACGTTAGGTAGCGAGGCACTGGAAGTAGTAGGCGAATATGTCTACTTAGGACAGGTAGTAACCGCAGACCTGGACCATCAAAGGGAAATAACACAAAGGATAAGATTGGGACGGAGCGTATTTGGTAAGCACTTGGAGATTGTGACTAGCAGCTTACCGGTATCGCTCAAGATGAAAGTATACAACAGTTGCATCTTGCCTGTACTGACCTATGGGGCTCGACTGTGGAGGTTTACAAAAATGGTTCTACTTGAGTCGAGGACAACGCAGAGGGCTATGAAAAGAAATATGGTAGTGGTAATATTAAACGATACGAAGCGTACAGAGTGGGTCAGAGAAATAACTCAAATTACTGACATTCTAGTGCAAGTCAAGTAGAATAATTGGACAGTTTGCAGTACATATATTGCAAAGAGAGGATAACTAATGGTCGCTTATGGTAAAAAACTGGATTCTAAGGAAAGAGTATCAGGAGGTTGCAGAACGTTAGGTCAGTGGATGAGGGTGAGAGGTTCGCAGGGGTCAAGTGAATGCAGATAGCACAGGACCGGGCTAATTGGACGAGTATAGGAGAGGCCTTCAACCTTCCGTGGGTATAGCCAGAGTGATGATGCTGCTGCTGCTGATGATGTAGGTGATGGATCCAAACACATAACAAGGGCAATATCACTTGTACACCGTATACATTCACAGTAGTATGACCGGTTATGTCACAACGAAGTGAGTTGTAAAGAAGAATCTTCAAAATTAAAGTACAAAAATTACTTCAGTCTTACATTTCTATGAAAATTAGGTTGTGTTTTAAGAATGCCGAGAAGTTATTTATTCTGACGGTCGAAACCAGCGAAAAGGGGACGTTTTAACAAGGAAGGAGTCCGCAAGGACGACGCTGGTTTTCACCTTCAACTATGCACCGACTGGCTCAGCAAGCTACGCTTTTGGAGTTATTTTTTCTTTCGTTTTTTGGGGGGCTTCATTATACAGATGGTATATTCTTAATCTCAGGCCGAACGTAGCTTAACAAAGTGGTGAGTTGAACAGATTTTAGTTGCAGCTCTTGACTGTTTCATTTCTGATTTAAATAAACTAACGGGAAAAAGGTTGTTAGATCTTATTATAGTGTCTACTGTTACAGCTATCTTCCGTTTATACGCCGTTGATAGCGCTAGGAAGCGAATATGATGAAAAGGTAGTCTACTAAGATATATACTGTTTGAGTAAGGTATACGAATAGCTGGTTTTTGAGGGCGAGAAACAGGTTCTTGGTATGTTTTATGTGTACTGCCCCATGTTTCCAGGAAACGGATGATTGGCTGTGCACAAAGGGAAATTACAGAATCCTACAATTAGAAGACCAAAACAGTCCCTGGAACATAGTAATGCATGAGAACCACATGCAAATGGGGAGCAAATATTATTAATTTATTCTTTCCAGTGCATATCAGAAGCAAAAAGGTCACCAAGACACTTGCATTGGGGAACGCTCAGAGCATTCGTGTTGTCGAAAGTCAGTGATATGTGATCGTATTTCAAGTTCTTTCTGCGCGTGTGAAACACGGTGTACTTCAATTTCTCAGTATTAAGGGTTAGCCGATTACTTTTAAAATACTGTGAAACGTCACTCAGTTCTTCATAATTATACATTTAAGTACCTCTAAATCATCCCCTTTAAAACTTTATGTAGTGTCATCGGCATATATTAGCTTTTGAATATTTCAGAATTGATGGTAGGTCATCAATATACAATAAAAAGAATAGCGACCCAAGCAGGCAACCCTGCTGCACACCTAGATTAATGCTTTGCGGTAGTGAGGTTAAATTGTTTGCAACAACATATTGTTTCCATCCGGAAAAATAAGCATCATTTGATCACCAAGTTTCCTCTTAACTATTGGCTTCCAGTTTCTGTTGTAGTATTGTCTGATCAGCCGTATCGAATTGGTAATTGCCATTGATGATGTGAATTCTGCTGGGATAATTTCTTTAGCACATACCCAATATTCAGTTAGGTGTCACATACATTGCGGATGCTATTTCCCAAATTGTATTTGACCCAACTAGAAAGCTCATTTTACCCAGATGACGAGTTCTGTGGACTGGTTTATAAAACCGATTAAGCACTCACAATAAAAGATCTGAGCCCTCCCCCAGAACTGCCATCTTCCTATTTGAATATTTCTAAACCTATTCCTATGAAATTGGCATGCCTCATGATGAGCAATTAGTCGCACAGCAAGGAGGTGCGAAACCCCACAGAATAAAATGTGAGCTCGACTCAGCAGAGTGAAGGCGCACGTCTCGAAGTTCGAGTCAACTTGAGCGGGAAAACAGGTTGCGTCAATGGCACGTAAGAGCACGGCGCTGAATAGTGGTAAATATAATAAAAAGAAATCTGCTATAATATCATGAATACTTTCAGTGCATTACTTTGATGAAAAACATACCAACTTTTTTCTGTACAAAACCTTATTGCCTATAAAAACAGAATTTCAGGCCCTGTTGTGTTTCGAGACAATGCTGGAGGATTAACTCATGTCAGAAATTTTAATCTACGTCTTCTTCCAGCTGTATTTTGCTCACCGTACGTTTCGGCAGTAATATTTCATTATCTGAATGAAGGGAAGCGCAGGTTCCCGTTATTTTCCCTGAGGTGCACTGCCGCTTACCAAAGACGCTGACGCCAGCCGCTCAAGTTGACACCGACATAGCACCGTTTAGTTGACAAGTGTGGAGCATTTCCCTCCCGATGTAAATCTATGTCTTCATTTTCATTACGGCTATTCAGCCGTATGCCTGCTTCTGGCCACATTTGAAGCGGTCACTTCTGACTTCCATATGAATCATGTTTCAAGGATTCAAGACTAGGCCAAATGATCACTTCAAATATTTCTCGCACACAAGCACACCTCGTTTATAATCTTCTTGTCTCTATGGGACATTTATGTATTGTGATGAAAGGTATTTACTTTACAGAGCTCTTGCCGATAATTGCATAAACTCAGGTGATACAGCCGCTATGCTCTACCTCCACCATGAATTTTCCAGTGCTGAGAGCAAAATCATAGAAAAGGAGGTGTTGGCAAAACACTCATCCAGGAGACCAGCGAATGCTCGTCAAGTGTATTGGTTTAACTGGTCTTCGGGATAGAAAGAAACTTCTTCGCAGAGTGTGCCACATAAAGTTTACGCGTTGAAAAACGTGATCTAAACCGTATTAGAAAAACAAAAATCCATTAACTCTATTTTGAATATATGAAGCCGCGGATTGCATCTCCGGAGCTAGTTTTTTTTTGGTTTCAATCGATTTGCGCTCAGGTGATTCACTGGTAACTGTTTTCGAACAATACAAAGGAGCCCTTTTTATCAGTCATGAAATTGTTTTGCCAGTTAAAAATCATGCTGATCGTTCTCTGCCACAGAAAGGGAAGGTTAAGGCAGGATTTCATTCTTCCCGGATGAATTTAAAATGTTCATGCAACCTTGAGGATATTGTAGATTGTGAGCTATTCCTGTCACTTTACACGTCTAATAAGTATCCACATTTGTGCGTAGAGGTGGCGCAAGCTCATTTATACAAAAGTCAGCTCATCACCACAAGCTTTCAAATCTTGAATTCATCGTTTACGGCTTCGCCGTTCGACGCGACCGCGGTAAAATTCCACCCATCAACGACATTCTACACGGCCATTCATCTAAAGACATGTGTGTATCTTTTTCCCTCTTTATACACTCCAGCAACTTCATCAAGATATCGCCAGTATCCATCTTCCATCTTTCTCTCACTGACCTTCATACAAACCACACCCTACCCAACTGGATACATTTTATGAAATTGTAGGCTTGCTGATGTCCGCACCTCTTTTGGAACAAATTAGTTATTGTTTACTATATGTTTTGAACAGACGACCATGGATGCGGGATCAACACAATCCCGCCCCTGAGCAACCGGGTGAAAACCGGGTTGTTTCATAAGATACCCAAATCTTCTTGAACTAGGCCGCACTTATTTAATTACTAAGCGCGAGCGTCTTGCTCCTGTGGCTCTAGAAAGCTTCTTGCACTACCTCTTCCGGTGACCTCTCTCGGTTTTAGGCTACCACATAGCTCTTTCATAAGCATCTTTGTTGAAGGATCCCTCCGTCCATTTTTTGCAGTGGATTATGTCTTCATGGATACTCCTACATAGATCTGTAGATATCGGAAGTATTCCCTAGGATGGAGACTGTTTTCCTGACTATCTCGAAACTTGCTTGACCAAACCGACATGGAGGCAGATCTCTGCCTCTTCGCATTTTGCAATCAGCTGAACAAAGCCGATGAACACTGCAAAACCCTATTATAGAAAGGCTGACCTGGGGAATTTCGAAATCTTTCCTGCAGACATTCGTTCTTAAGTATGATCTCTACTACGCCAGCATTCCTATGAAAATCTACATCTTCATTAGACATTACCATGTAGCTACACTTCGTTTTTATTGAGTCCCTGCTCATTCTGCGGCTAGCTGGTCATGTGACTGTCTCGCAGCTATGACTGAGTACTCCTTGTGGCATTTGTTATGACCTGGAGTAAGCCCAACTTAAGCACGCCGCTAATTGCGAAAATTAACATCGAGGCTGAAAGCTATATTTCTTAACCTTATCGGGGCACCCTCTGAACTATTTTATGTGGTGTACTCGATTCGTACCCGACTTTAGGGTCTGGAAACAAATTTACTGTAGAAATCAATTATGCTACACGTTGCGTCATTTCACAGTATTTGCCCGCTAGTTGTACAAAATACGTAACTTAGTTACTGTAGAGAGTGGATGGATGGGATGGATGGAATATAGGAGCGTCCCCTTTGAAACGGGGTGGTAGCAGTAGCTATCATGCTCATTTTTCTCCATATATCTTAATTATTAATTTAGAAAGGTTAACTAAACCATCATTCTATTTATTAAATTTTGCTCCTACATTACTAACACTATGTCACTTCTCTGCATTTAAGCCACCAATCTTCCAGCCGTTTTTTGCTAGTTTCCACCGCCGGTTCATTCACCCGGCCACTGCTATCTCTAAACCCCAGAGCTTCAGGAACAGTGACTGCGCCTGCATCAACTTCCGGATGGATACCATTGCATTCGAGTATAATATGGTCAATTGTTGTACTGGAGTTTCCACATACAGCACATGCGTCATCTCCATTGTTAAACTTCTTTTTGTAGCTGCGTGTTCTAAGGCACCCTGATCTAGCTTCAAAAAGTAGGGCACTGCCTCTTGAGTTATGAGCGTCATTGTCCTTCATAGCAACCTCATGTAGACTCGATCATGTAGACATGCTGATTTCTTCGGAATATCCTGTGCTCATGTTGCAAAAATAATAAGCTTGCCATTGCATCAATTCAAAAGCCCAGTCCGCTTATTAAGCCCTTTGCCCTTATGCTTGCGGAAAAGTTATAAAGTATATGTCTCTATGGGTAACCAATCTGAGCAATTAGCGTTGCTTATCGACCTGTGCCCATAATTCGTCAATACATTGAATACAGAGTATTTTTGTTCCTCTTGTTTTGAGACACTCTGCTTTCCGAAATATTTGTCCGGTTTTTGCCCGCTCCACAACAGGGTACGTGCTTGGAAGGCCACTAAAGCAAACCAAATACGCCGCATTCGACTGCACACCTCTCTGGCCCCAAGAAGTCCTCCTATCATCGCAGTAAATTCCGCGCATCCTGGAAATCTGATTTAATAGTTCCAATGTGGGCCCCTTCTTGCCGCGTTGGTCTTCCTGAAAAGCTTGCTGTCCCCCTATGCTGGCCCTAACAAGGCAGGCCAATTTCGCAATGCCACGTATGAACTTTTTCTTGTTCCCGCGGCCACGTCGCGCCCCCCGCCACTGACATTGTTAACTCCCAGTATTAAACTCCACAAAATTTGTTTCTTCGACGATTGGACTCCAGTGCGAAGCTTTCGCCACCAGGTGTCATGTTACGAGGATAGAAAAGACGTATTCTCTCCCTAGCGTCGGGCAAGGGGCAGGTGTAGATCATAATACAGAAATACGTGAAATATGTTTTCCCATGGTGCGTCTCGCTGCCATGTTGGTTACGAGCATCCTGTGACTATCTGTGAATACACGAACTTTAAGTTGTCAGCAGAGCTGAAAATGCTAAGTAAGACCGACTGTCTTGGATCTGTCGCGGTTTCCATAAAATTCATTCATTCATTTATTATTACTGTCAGCCTATGCAGGCTATTACAGGAATGGAAATAAACAAAATGCATAAAGAAGGAGTACATTTCAACAACTACAAACGTCTGACACAAGAATACAAGCAAATACAGTGAACATGAAGCAGAAAGCCAAACAATACAAAAAAAAGAAACTGATTATGCAGAGGGACAACTTTTATATAGGCGGGTTTTGTTCAAAGTATGTTTTCAGGCTTTCGAGAAAGGCACCTAGATTAATAATTTTTACAATGCAGTCAGGCAGCATGTTCCACTCTTTAATCACACGAGGAAAAAGGCTGTAATTAAAACAATCATTACGAGAAAGCGGCTTAGGAATATACATACTATGGCAATGTCTTGATGGTTCATTGGGGTGTATTGCAAAATAGTGATGTGTTAGTCTTAAAGTGACCATGGATTCGAAGAAAGATACTTCAGCCTTTCTATCGCAGTGCGGCATTCTAGTTTTTTGAGGTTGGCTGATCTGCACAATTCGGTCGGTGAATTGGTTGTGCGGTAATTATTTTAGATGAGGCAGGAAGCAAGTCTTTGAACTTCTTCAATTTTTGTTTTGTTAGATGCGGTGTAGGAGTCCCACACAATTTTACCATATTCAAGTACCGGTCTTACCATGGTCTTATATGTGAATATTTTTATATCGCAGTTGCGCTGCGGATATTAAAACCTAGCCCCGATATTACCCTATATGCTTTAGAGTATACATTATTTATCTGAGTATTCCTGCGTAGATCAGAACTGAAGGCCAAACCAAGATACTTGTGCTGTTGACCCTATTAACTGGTTTACCTGCAATGTAGTAAAGAAATATTATAATATTTTTCTCCCTGGTAACAGACATGACTATCGATTTATCAGGGTTGAGTACTATTTGCCATTTAGCACACCAATTTTAAATTTCTTGTAGATTAGTGTTCAGTTCTTCTTGGTCACTTGCGGATTTGGTCGTTTTGTACACCACACAATCATCAGCGAACAGTCTGTTTGGAATAGTGAGTGATTTTGGAAGATCATTTATAAAAACCAAGAATAAAAGGGGGCCCAAGACACTTCCCTACGGCACACCTCAAAGCACTGGGGAAAACGTCCTTTTATAATCTCCTAGATATACGAACTGTTTTCGCGAGGTAAGGTAGGAGGAAAACCGGCTTGATATTTTGGGGTTTCTGAATATGGCGTTAACTTTAAGCAGCAACTTTGGATGGCATACCTTATCGAATGCTTTTGCAAAATCCAGAAATATTACATCAGTTTGGCCACGGCAATTTATTTCTACGGAAAGATCATGAACGGTCTCTGTAAGCTGAGTAATTGTAGAAAGGCCTTTTTGGAACCCATGTTAAGAAGGGTGAAGTATGTTGTTATTTTCAGGGTACGCCATAAGCTGTTTAAATACAATGTCTTCAAGCAACTTAGAGCATGTACACAGAAGAGAGATTGGTCAGAAAGTATTGACACCAGATGTAGAACCACTCTTATGGATCGCAAACTATTTGGCATGCTTCCAAGCGGACGGGAAAGACCCTGTGTTAATAGATATTTCAAAAACTTTCGTGAGATATTTGGCAACCCATTCTGCATATTTGAATAGAAATTCGTTTGGGATTTCATCGGCGCCTGGGTGTTTCTTTACTGGTAGTTGAAGAAGCAAATTTAGAGCTCCTTGCTTTGTGATATAGATGTCTTAAACTGGTGGGCAGACAGGTGAGTCTATTAAATTTGGTGACAAACCGTCGTCAGAAGTGAAAACTGAAGAGAAAAAAGAAATAAGCCTTTCGGTACGTTCTTTACTATAGTTATCTCCCACATTTTGAGTCTTCGCTGGATTAACATATCACCAAAATTTTCTAGGTACCTCAGTTAAAAATTTTTTGAGTGTTACATTATAAAAATTATCCTTAGCCACTTTGACAAGACGTTTAAGTTCCTTACTAATTTGGCTAATGACACTACTTCGATTAGGATCAGACCTATTCCGGTTTACCCTCTGTTTACGTTTTAATTTTTATTTGGCGTGTATGATTTTTCTCGTGATCCTGGGATTCCTCTTTCTTCTACATTTTAGGCGCTTGGTACTAAACTGCTTAAGACAGTGTTCTACCACGTTTAAGAAGTAAAGCCATAGTTTGTCAACTGTAGTTCCGCTTTCGACAAGACACATAAAATCATCAAATGAATGCACGAGGTAGTCCAAGACAGCAACATTATCAGCGGCCGCAAAGTTTAGAACCGTCCTACGAATGTTGTGCGATTAATCTAGTATCATGTCTAAATCCATTATTACCATTTTATAATCCGATATACCCCCCCGGAGTTGACACGTACGTAGATATGGTACCGAAAATAACGGGTGTCTGCGAAATATCTGCTGTCATACCTAAGATAATGTTAAGAAAGCTACTCCCACAATTCAAAGGGCGCATTCAGCTCTATTTTACGAGATGGCATACGGATCCCGTGTCTAAGAAGATCCAGCATTGACGCTGTGGTTGTAGCGCGATACTCAGCGTTGTATCGGTTTCCTAGGCCTCTGTCAAGCTGTTTGTACAGCTTTTAGCCCAGGCGACCATCCACTTGTTGCAAAATAAATCTGACTTGATTTGATTTGATTTGTTACGTGCACGTGAGTTTGAAAAAAATTGTTACACAACCATTCTTTGGCGCAACGTGGAGAGCGGTTTCATACCTTTTAATTTCAGACAGCATCTATTGCCTAGACAAGTTGGCGGCTAGTTTTAGATAGGATTTAGAACCGATGACCTATGTACATCAGGTCGAATACCGTTATGAGCGTAGTCCGCCAAGAATTGAGGCAGTCATTGAGTCTCCATTTCCATAAATATTAGTCTATAAAAAATTTGAGATCGCTGGGGCCAACCACATCGGAGGAATGTGTAAGCATGTCACGCGTTGCTAGGCATCGCCATGACAACAGGGTGGCTGCTACTATAGCAACTGCGTCATATACTCGTTACATATTTATTGGACCTCTTTTTTTTTCTTTATGTGTCTTTTACATATAGAGTTAAAACTCGATTTACCGAAGTTGAGAGGAGCCGAGAAATATTTCGTTGAATCGGGAACTTCAAAAAATCGAGGAAGGTTTCTCAATCGCTCAATCTGATGAATTCAATTATTATATGGCGTCGCGGTGCCAAGTAAGTACCGCGACATCACATTTAAGAAGGCAAACGCGCAGAAAATGAAATCAGGTTTTGAAAGGACGTAACAGCCAGCTTAAAGGAAGCTCTAGGGAAGCTGTATTGCTACGTCAGTTTTAAGTGCAATACCAAATCATCCGCTATGCTATGTTGCTACAATGAAATTGCGGCCCGCGCAACCACCGACACCGACAGCGCGTATGAAAAGCACCAAAGAAAATTTTACCTCGGCGTGAAGGGTCCTACGGGACTGAATTTCTTTGCCAGCAAGGACGTCGCTGATATTTGTTTGCTTGCGGTTTGTAAGCAACATCTGCCGGAATTTTTGTGCGTTCTTTCCTTATGGTTTCTGGCGAACTATCGCAGCAAATTAAGGTCACCCATGTTTGCCCAAGTGCTGACATGCGCCACCGCTGCCGGTACCGGTTCAACGGGCCGGTTTTCAACCGCAGGCGAAATCTCGTCAAATAAAATTAATAAAACTCACGTTTCGCATAACGCAGTTTGCCAAAGGTGGGATGTTGTTGCCGCACGGTGTTAGCGCAGGCTCGCAGTCAACACATTCTTGATCGATTTGTGCAAAATATATCAAAAATAGACATTTTGACTTTGATATGTCAGCAAAAAGTTTATTAAAAGAGGACGACAGCGAAATTAGTTTCATTATTTCGAGTTACTAAAAGCATTGGAACATATGAATGTCTGAGGGTGAGTCGGGATATCTTATTTAAATTGGGACTTTCGTTAAATCGGGTTTGGTAAATCGAGTTCTGATTGCAATACGTTTGATTATTTAACATCCTTTACACATTTTGTGATCTTTTTCATTCGTTTCTTTGACTCTATCATGTCCAAAAATAAATATTTCCGATTTTTTGACGTCACAGACTAGAGGCCACATCTGACGTCGATATATTCATTTCGACGTCCTTAATCACGTGACCGGAAGTGACGTACCACGTGATAACTTTTACACCATGACCACGTTAGGCAATTTTGGCGTCTAATAGACTTAGTTGTCTCTAATGATATAACTAATGATTTCAAATGAACCAAACTTTTCCCTGACGGCATTTTTTTTCCTTTATCCACTGCAAGCATTTCTGTTTTTCTTATTTCTCCTCAAATTGACGGAACCCTACCGACAAAGTTCAGGTGACAAACTCCTCATACATTGCCACCTAATGTTTATGCATTAATAAATAAAAGTATTCGCAGAATGACATGGCAGTGTTAAAGGCGCTGTCACGTTTACTATAAAGAAAAGGTTAAGACCACGCCTAATTTTTCTTTCTAAACATTGTAAACATAGCTGTTTGGAAGAGAGCAGATTATTTTTACACCGATTAATTTTATACTTCGCGCACCTCTCTGCACTTAAAGAAAATAAGCGGCATGCATGGAAGCTGTCAATGTCATAAAAATCTCGCAACACAAGAAAAATCTAGCAGGCACTTCTGACCCCTTAAGAGAGATAAGGCGAAACCTTTGGGTGTTGTTCATTATAGCGCTTATTCGATAGAACTGTTCTGAAGCGAAAAGCTTCACTGGGCTAGTCAATTCCAAGTCTCGCGTGGGCTCCGTCGTTAGAAAAAGCCACAACTGCGCATGCGCAAACCACGTGACGTCACAGGAGAGGTGCAGGTGGTCGGAGCCGCCCCAACCGCCGCCGCGACTCCGCCGGTTTTATTTACTAATACTGCAAGCCAATACTTTCTCCCAAGCAGGAGGGGCTATCCACAAACAAAAAGGAGGCGCAGAAAAGCTTATAAAATGTAACAAGAAATCAACATAATGCACAAAAAGAACCACAAATAAAACGTCAACATCGCTAACTTGCACAAAAATGATTTTGCAATGCAACCATGAAACCATGAAACCGTTGTACTGAAATACCAGATGGGAAGTGAATTCCACTCGTTCACCGTTCGAGGAAAAAAACTGTACTCGTAAGCATTTGTTTTCGCGAAGATCGGTGCAAGCATATACTCATGACTGTGTCGTGTTCTACTCGTAGAAGGCCGCGCATACGGACGCTGGTAGCGTCATATTAATTTTTCAGACCTTTAGACGGTGCCGCGCGCTTTCACCGGGCTGTGTTTATGTCTATACAGAAGTGTAACAGTGATGAGGATGGGAAATCAAAAAAGAGTTTATCTTATGTCATGTACGGCTGTAATCAATGTTTCACCGTCATGATAAGCCATGGAATATCTATAAGGTCCAACCGTGAACAACAAGGTAAGCCACAACTACGCCAAGGAACCACAGGCTAAGCCATGGCATCGCCGAAGCTTTTCGCTTCAGATATTCAGGCTTAACCAAGCTAAGCCACTACCAATTTTTTTTTACGCCAACTTAGTCGTTCATCGCTGCTGAATCTAATGTAGAGCGATAGCTTACTTGATATGAGAATGATCATTTTTATTTCTTTCTGACATCTGAAAGAATTAAAGGATCACCAGAAATGGCATTGAGAATCCACAAAAAGGTTGATACACTCTACGCAACACCACAATTACACTCGCACTCAAGTTTTCCTGGCTATGGAGACAAGGCTACGGGGGCTGAGTTTTCGTCATAGTGTTACTCCATGTAGTTCTGGCATATATGGCCACAGGTACGGTTTTGGTTTCAGTTCCACCTTTACTTGTTATATAGGCCTCTAAGCCTCAAACTACGCAGAAATGCCTTTTTTACACCACTTAAAGGGGCTCAAAACAGCTATAGCGATATAGTTTCCCTATGCCTAATATGTGAAAGAATGTCGATGTAAGATAACCTTCCCGCAAGACTTTTTTAAATGCGGCATTTGGAAGCAAAGTTATTTGCAATCAAATTTTGAATATCTGCGCCTTCGCGGCTTTTCTCCTCCTTTCAACTTTTTAGCGCGCGCAAAGGCTGTCCCTCCTCCCCGGCCTTGCCCACTGACACGTCACAACTGACGCATTTGCGCTTTTACTTTTTTTTCTTAGCGCCGCACGTCGCAGCTTACGTTTTGGCGCGCTTGCTTGCCGACGCGCCGCCAGGGTCCTCTCGTCGTCTGCTTCATCGCCATCGCCCTTCGTTACAACTCGGAAGTTTTATTGCCACGCTATACATTCCTGGCGTTGACCTCACATTCGATTTTGTGTTACGTCATGTGCGCGACGGGTGCAGGACAGTTCTGGGCTAGACTGGCCACGCTCTTGAGTTCGCGAAGGCAGTTATCGAAGCGCGGAATTGTTGTTTTGACGGGACATGAGCGGGAGGTTGTTACAGTGTGCACTCCCTGGCTACGAAAGTATTGCTAGTGACGACAGGAAAAACATTCTGCATAAAGTACCTCAAAACGCCAACCTCCGGAAACAGTGGCTACAGCTCATCGGATAGCCAGCATCGGTGAAGAAAGCGTTTATCTAAGTTTGTTTTACCCGGGTGTGGTTCGCGATTTGGGGGATCCCAACAAGACTGCGTCTGCGTGAAGGAGCGGTACGAACGCTGTTTCTTCCAACAGTGACGGTAAGTGTAAAATGAAAAGATTGTGATAATATTAGCTTTAGACGCGTTATCATAGTACAGTGTGGATTGTTTTTTTTAACTCAGGCGATCTTGCTCGGCGTTGTGGCATGCATAAGCAAGATTTGTCATGATCACCGTGAATTACACTGCTCAAAATAAAACAGTGCCGAGCTTACGATGGCATTTTGATATTTTTTACTGTTACGCTAGTCGACCCCACGCACCAATGCACCGATATAAGCCGTATACTATCGTCGTCGGGGTTCAGCAGCGGATTCTTCAACGGCGTTTACTTGTGGGGGTCGTGTCCCATCTCGGTACTCATTCGCCGAAGTCGCTTTTCGAGGTCGGTCCATAATATCCGTTCCGCACCAAGGGCATGAGATGTTAGCGAAAGACTACGAATTCAGAATCGAAATCACAGAGAGCGGTCTTCCGGGCGTTGCGGAGGGAAACCATCTCGTGCACCTTGCTCGAACCTTGAAACCTTCGTGTTTAGGCTCCTATTGCTTTTGACTATACGATGCCCCTTCGTGAAATATAACGATCGATTGTAAAGAAAAAAAAAAGGAAGGGGATGAGGAGAAGGGGACTGCGTAGTTGTGCTCTGTGGTGTAGTTTGCTAGCCGCGGTTTGGCGTCAGCTGACTGCGGGAAAACGGCGAACGCGCTCGTCGACAGGAAGTAAACAAACTGTTCGGTGCCCGGTTATTATCGTAGCATGACTCCCGCCCTGTAGCCTTTTTTTTTTTCTTTGCGCCGTGTGGTGTTTGTACAGAGCGCACCCTGTAATGTCGCGCGGATGAAGCCGCGTCCAAGTTCACGAACCGAGGCGGCCAGGAAAGAAACACGTGAAAACCGAAATGGGCGGTTGATAAAAGAACGAAGAAAGATAAGAAAGGAGGGACACTGTCAGGAATGAAGAGATGGAAACAGAAAAAAAAAGTGCCAAGAGGCTTTACCCTTCAGCAGGAGGGGGGGGGGGGGGGGGGTCGCGAATGAAACGTTATCACTCGCGTGAACTGGCTTAGTCGGTCAAAGTTGTGCCTCTTTATCCCTAAGCGATCAGCTGCCGATCGGAAGTGTAAGTGTCGGTTTTGACAGGAGCATAGACAGGAGTTACACACAACTAGATTTTTCCTGCGGAAAGGGGGCGGGGAGATAAACCGCAACAGGGGAAGAGGACTTCTCCAAATGGTTCACCGACAACAATAAGAGCGGGAGCCTTCTCCGGTTCCTAACGGAAATAATTTGCACGGGTTCTTATAATATGCGTTATGGCAAGCTTGTGTAATATTAATAAAAAAACCAGCGCGCGCATGCAGTGGTGCAACGATCGAGTGACACAGTTCGGCGCAATGTTACAAGTGGCTCACAAATGCACATTTATTTTTGTCCCAACTTTTCCAGGAACAGCGGGTGCAGATCATCAGCCAGCTGGATGGAATGGAAGTGGACCTCGCAGGAGATGGGCATAGCGACGCCCCGGGCTACAGCGCCAAGTACTGCACAGACAACGTTGTTGTCATTCAGACTGACCATATTCTACAATGCGAACAGGTAAGAATAAGAGAGGTAAGGCAATGCTGCGATACGAAAATTGGCAAGCTGCAATGCATACTAACTATGTGAAGTCAGCTGAAGTGCCCAAGAGAGTGGCCTGGCCTCAACTTAAAGAGTCTCAGTGCAGTATTTAACAAAAGGCGACGATTTCTGCATATTAATAGGAGAAATTATTTTCAACCTCATCAAGAGCGCCCTTGGCAAGTGCTGCTTGCATGTCTATACATAAAAATAATCAAATTAATCTTTATATAATACCAACAAATGAATAACAAATTGTTTCTGTGTTGCAAACCATTGGGGAAGAGGTACATTTGCTGACATATGTTATTATGTAATGAGTTTTTAATTTCATCTATCTGCAGACCGCCACCCAGTTATCCGGACATATTGCAAGAGCAGCAAATCGCCCATACAGCACTATTTTGATGCCTGGCGCATTACTAAAGATGCGTGCAGTAGCTTGCTTTAATAATTAGGGTGAACACATTACTCTATACTGCATTTAAGAAGTTGAAAGCTGTGAGCAGTTCGAAGGGCTGTGAAGCAATAGAACCATAGATCCAGATAATCACAAGTCATGTTTACTATGTTGCTGCCCTGGGCCAGGGTGATGGTGACCTGATCATCAGCATGTGGTGAAACCTGTTGAACCACATATGCGATAAGCATGATGGCCATGATAGCCCATACAGCAAATGCCTGCATGAGCTTCTTGCAAACAGGCAATGGATGAGCAGAGATAATCTGTTTTGTATAGGTTTTTTTTGTAAAGTTTTCTTTTTGATGTTGATTGAAAGGTGCATGGCTCACATTTGTGGCATTTGTCAACCATTGATAAATTTAACAGACAGGTAATGCAAATAGAACTTCACGGAAAAAACTTTCTACACATCCGCACATTACAGCAAGTTCACATATGACATAGCCGAGAAAGAAACCCATAATTAAGTGAAAAAACAAAATAATGTAAATGTGAGTGCTGAGACCGCAAGATATTGTGAGCCTTCCACAGATCTTCTTTCATTTGTATATACCATAATCTTCTTCTTTCTTTTGTACATACCATCGTCATCGTCCCGCGGCGCCGGCTCCAGCACGCGCCTGGGTTCTCCATCAGATTAAAACGCTGACACGGTGTACCTTGCCTTGCCGTCACGACTTTGGCGTCTCGACCTGGCCTTCTTTCACACGTGGTGGAGGTGAAATTTGATCCCCTTACTGCCTTGTGCACTGCCTTTCGCTGGAGCTACGTTCCGGGCGCCGTTTGGCAACAACCACCATCGTTATGTCAACCGAGAGCAGTCCCGACCCGGCCGGACCCTCTACCTCGGCTACACCGCCGCCTCCCACTGTGCCCACTGTGCCCACACGACAACGCGACCCGCCGCTGTTCGCCGGTCGTCGCGACGAGGACGTGGATGACTGGCTTGACACTTATGAACGCTGCAGTGACTACAACCGGTGGGATGACGCTTTAAAATTCCTCAACGTTTCCTTCTACCTGATTGAGGTCGCCAGGAATTGGTTTATCAACCGCGAGCCCCACACCACTAACTGGCCCACCTTCAAACAGCAGTTCCGCCAATATTTCGCCGACCCCGCAGTTCGGACTGAGATCGCGAGGAACAAGCTCGCTTCCCGTCGTCAAGGTCCCGATGAGTCGTATGCCTCTTACATAGAGGCCATACTTGCACTCTGCCGGCGTATTAGCCCCACCATGCCTGAACCTGAACGCGTGCACCATGTCATGAAAGGAATCAATTCTGTGGCTTATAACACTCTACTCGCCCAGAATCCATCAAGTGTTGATTCTATTATTACGACCTGTCAACGACTCGAACAGCTGCAGTCCTCCCGATTGCAGCCAGACTTCTCTACTGCCCCCCCCCCCCTCTACTGACTTCGATCTACGAACCCTAATTCGAGCGATAATCCGCGAAGAGCTCCAAGCCTTGAGCCCTTTCTGCCGGCACGGGTGTGATCACTATCCTTCTAATGACGCCAGCCTCCGCACCATCATTAAAGAAGAATTGGCAACTATTACCCACCCTGTCGCACCTGACCCTCCTGCACCTCGTACAGCGCCGACTTATGCTCACGTTGCTGCATCCCCTCCTCCTTTTGGTTCCCCCCACGACAAGCACCACCCTACAACCACATCAATGCCGTGACGACGGCGCAGCCTACGCCGCCCTATTACGCTCCTTGGCGCCCTTCTCGCCCAGTGTGCTACTACTGTGGGATCAGAGGACATATTTCCCGCTTCTGTCGTCGACGCATTCAGAACGAGCGGCGTGGTTACGACGCCTTCGAAAATGACGTACCCGCATATTATCAGCGACGATCTATTCACAGCTCACCTCGTCGATCCTCTCCACCACCGGTATCCTCGTCTGAACCAAGTGGCGCCCATGTTTCCCGACGCCTGTCCGTTTCCCCATACCGCCGCTCTGTTTCTCCACTTCGACCAGCAACAACTGTTCCTGTCCGTCATTCGGAAAACTAAGGGATGCAGTTTCCGGAGGTGAAACTGCACTCTGCGAACTTACCAAAAGTCCTCCTCATCTCCCGTACAATATGATTTCCGTTTTAGCTGAAGGATTTCCGGTCGAAGCTTTGATTGACACAGGGACTGCAATTTCTGTTATTCGCGCTGATTTATGCCACCGTTTGCGGAAAGTAACGACACCATATGATGGACCTGAACTTCGTGGAGCAAATGACGTCCCTCTACATCCTTCAGCAAAGTGTACAGTTCGAATTGTTATAGACGGCGTCCGCCACCATGTGCAGTTTGCTGTGCTTTCACCGTGTGCGCATCAGATGATTTTTGGTTGGGACTTTTTGTCGACCGCGTCAGCGTTAATTTCTTGTGGCGACCGTGTCATTCATATGACAGTGATTTTCATCTGACATGTCTGAAGGACGTCATTCCCTCATTGCCGCAGTTGACACTGTATTGCCTCCACAGTGCGAAAAACTTGTTACCGTTGTTTCGGAACACATCACTGGCGGGGATGTACTTATCGCACCATCTCATCGTCATCTTGCACGTGGAATCGCCTTCCCATCAAGTCTTGTACGGTTCCGCAGCGGCTCAGTGATAGTAGCTGCCACGAACACATCCCGTGAATCTATCGTCAAGGAACTTCCCTGCCATGCATAGTGGATGCTCACCCTAAGTCCATTATGGTGCTCACCGCCCCGCTACCTCAGCAACGTGATTCATCGCACGTATCTCTTCCGATGCTGTCGAAGACAATCAGTCCGGACCTCACGCCGCACCAACGCAAAGAATTGCTGAAATTGCTTCAAGCCCATCAAGCCATTTTCGATGCCACTTCCCCTCCACTGGGACGGACTAGTGTTGCACATCACCGCATCATTACTGAAGGTAACTCGATCGTACGCCGACGACCTTATCGGGTTTCTCTCTCGGAACGAAAAGTAATCGAAGAAAATGTGAATGACATGCTCCGTCGCGATATTATTCGTCCATCAACAAGCCCATGGTCTTCCCCAGTAGTTTTAGTTAAAAAAAAGGACGGATCGGTACGATTTTGTGTTGATTATCGCCCACTAAACAAAATTACCCGTAAAGATGTCTACCTGATGCCGCCAATAGATGACGCCCTTGACTCTCTCCAAGGCGCCGAATATTTCTCGACCTTGGATCTCCGCTCAGGTTATTGGCAAATACCAATGCATGAAGGCGACAAAGAGAAAACCGCTTTCGCAATCCCCGATGGACTTTACGAGTTTAATGTTATGCCCTTTGGCCTGTGTAACGCACCAGCGACATTTGAAAGAATGATTGATACGGTACTTCGTGGCCTAAAATGGAGAACCTGTTTATGTTACTTGGACGACATTGTTATCTTTTCGGCAACTTTTAACGACCATCTCAAGCGCCTGAATGAAGTCCTGACGTGCCTTTCGTCAGCGGGCCTTCAGCTCAACACCAAGAAGTGCCACTTTGCACAAAAGGAAATTAAAATATTGGGACATCTGGTTAGCAGTGAAGGCATTCGTCTAGACTCAGATAAAATCAGCGCGGTCTTGAACTTTCCACGTCCGCAACGGACTGCAGATTTGCGCAGTTTCCTCGGCCTGGCGTCATATTTCCGGCGTTTCATAAGGCATTTTGCAACTATTGCTGCGCCACTTCATGAACTACTGAAAGCGTGCAGCTCTTTCGTGTGGACTGAACAGTGCAACACTGCTTTTACGGACCTAAAGCACGCCCTCACATCAGATCCCGTCCTTGGCCACTTCAGCGACAGCGCTCCTACCATCCTGCACACTGATGCCAGTGGTCACGGTCTTGGCGCTGTCCTTCTGCAGCGTGATGCAACATCGCGTGAGAAAGTGATTGCCTTTGCCAGTCGGACCTTGACTCCAGCTGAGAAAAACTACACCATTACCGAGCAGGAATGTCTTGCCGTCGTCTGGGCTGTTCAAAAGTTTCGCCCCTACCTCTATGGTCGGCACTTCACAGTTGTGACCGATCACCATGCTCTTTGCTGGTTGTCTTCACTGAAAAATTTAACAGGCCGACTTGGCCGCTGGATTCTACGCATGCAAGAATATAATTTCGACGTCGTTTATAAATCGGGTCGCCAACACCAAGACGCCGACGCTCTTTCTCGCTGCCCACTTACGGAATCAGCCTGCTGTTTTTCTTCGCAACGAATTTCAACCTCTGACCACAGCCGACCATCTCTTCCCCCGACGCATATCACAACACTTTCTTTTGACGATTCTGAGCACAAACACGCACTCCGCTCGCAGCAATTAGCTGATGCCTACTGTCGGCCCATAATCGACCGCCTTAACGGCGCTTCGAACCCGCCCAACGCTAGGCTTCGCCGACAGCTTCGCAATTTCAAACTCGAAGATGGCATACTACGCCGCTACGTGTATTGCCCTGATGGAACTCGTTTGCTCCCTGTCGTGCCGCGTGCGCTGCGCCCCCGTATACTGGCGGCTTTCCACGATGACGCTACTGCAGGTCACCTTGGTTTTGACAAAACGTATGACCGCATGAAAAGACGATTCTTTTGGCCTGGCCTATCTTCTACCGTAGCTAAATACGTCGCTTCCTGCCATCTGTGCCAACGCCGCAAGCGCCCTACTTCTTCGCCCGCTGGCCTCTTAAAGCCTTTTCCATGTCCCGCCACGCCATTCGACGTAGTCGGCATCGACTTATATGGTCCCCTACCTCTCTCCGATGGGGGTAACCATTGGATTATAACAGCCGTTGACCACCTTACACGCTACGCTGAAACCGCCCCTGTACCGACTGGTTCTGCCGAAGAGGTAGCTAATTTTTTTTGGCGATCAATTGTCCTGCGTCATGGCGCTCCTCGGGTGCTTCTAAGTGACCG
Source organism: Amblyomma maculatum (assembly GCF_055883805.1). NCBI lineage: Eukaryota > Metazoa > Arthropoda > Arachnida > Ixodida > Ixodidae > Amblyomma > Amblyomma maculatum. The sequence goes on from NC_139352.1 coordinate 106,044,559, forward strand.
CGGGACGGCCTTCTTATCGACAGTCGTTGCCGAAGTTCTTCATGCGTCATCCACTCTTCATAAGACAACCTCAAGCTACCATCCCCAGACTAACGGTCTTACTGAGCGATTTCATCGCACTCTATCCGATATGATATCCATGTACATCACACCGGATCACCGAAATTGGGACACTATTCTACCATTCGTCACATTCGCCTACAATACAGCAGTACAGCGGACTACCGGTTACTCTCCGTTTTTCCTCGTTTTTGGCCGTCCTCCCACTACAATGCTCGACACTTTCTTCTTCTCTACGCCCGACTACTCCTCATCAGTACCAGCCCAGTTCTTATCCTGTGTGGCCAGATGCCGTCATATTGCCCGCCTCAACACAGAAGCGCGCCAGGAAGACCGCAAGAGTCGCTACGATTCTACGCATCGTGCGGTCTCTTTTCGTCCCGGTGACGAAGTCTTGCTTTACACACCACTGCGCGCCCCGGGCCTTAGTGATAAATTTCAGCGTCGCTATCTTGGTCCCTACAAGATCATAAACCAAACTTCCCCCGTGAACTACCAAGTCACACCTGTTGATCCCCCAGCCGATCGACGCCACCGTGGAACTGAAATTGTTCATGTCTCCCGCTTGAAGCCGTTTGTGCGCCGCGGTGCATTGGTTGGTTAGGAGCGGCCAGGCTGGCCGCTTCCGACCCTCCGGGATGATTGTGTGAGCCTTCCACGGATCTTCTTTCATTTGTACATACCATAATCTTCTTTTTTCTTTTGTACATACCATCGTCATCGTCCCGCGGCGCCGGCTCCAGCACGCGCCTGGGTTCTCCATCAGATTAAAACGCTGACACGGCGTACCTTGCCTTGCCGTCACGGCTTTGGCGTCTCGACCTGGCCTTCTTTCACAATATTTTAATACTGAGGCAGCTTGGTTATGCATGCCAGTGTGGAACACAAATATAATGGGATTTTTCATACTGTTCTATACTGACAATTTTAAAGAAGACAAAGTGCAGCATGTTTACTCGACAACATCTCTTAGATTTCTTTTCACAGCAGTATAGTAGTACAAGACCTGGGGTCTTTTTATGAATATGATGATAAAACTGTTTTCAGCTGCAATGCAGCAGCTGTAAGAATGTTCAGCATCTGCGATTGACTAGAACACACACCAACACTGCAACTCATCAGCCAAATATTTGTACATATGTTTTTATGCATATATTTTTAACAGATTCATGGGCTTTCAAGAAGCTGAATTCCATTCTGAAGAACTCCCGGTTTTTGATGGACACTCGACAACTGTCTCCCAAAGCCCAAACATCTTCCCTTGAATCTTTTCACAACTTTGTCATCAGGTTCCCTCCCTAATCAATTGCATACTCGGATGGTGAGATGCAAGCAAGGTAAGTTGAATGAAAGAAAAGACTAAGACATTATTTTTCACTCCAGTGTGACTATGTTGTCTTGGCCAGGTAGGTACAGTTGTCTTAGCTAATTTACTATAAGACAAAAGTTCATACGCTACAAACATACTACGTGACAAAACGAGTTTGATGCAATCAAGTCAACAGTTGAGACATTAGGATTTTAATAGCCGCCATAGTATTGATACATCACAACAATGACTAACTCATTGCACTTGTGAAACCGTCGTGTATCTGTGCGCTATATTCAGGCTAGTAAACACATTACATACCAGCGTATGTTGTCGCCTCGACTCGATCCGAGGTGCGTATTTTGGTTTGGTGGAGAGTGGTTGCCTCCGAAATTTTGCTGCACTACGTACGGCGCGGTGCACTGGGACTTGGCATTTAAGGCACCGGCCTAATGCTGGAGACCAGTAAGCCGGTTTCGAAGTCCATTTCGCATGGGAGACGCAAGCAACGAGAACATACACTGGTGGAAAGCGCCCCGCAGAGAAATGAAACGAGGTCGTCGCGCAAACGCGTCGTGGTTACCGTGGGGACCGCGGTGCCCGCGTGACACCGGTAGTGCAAGGAAAAAAGGTTTAAAAAAATGTTTCTGTCTACAAAGCATCCTAATTTTGTTTCCTGATAACTAAATGTTAAGCGTATTACAATTATTTTGGCATAAGTGGTAGTTTTATGGATGCGTGACATATCAAAGAAGCAGACCAATAGTCATTCGAAAACGCATGTACCTAGACGCGTTGCACAGAGAAGTGGGACCGCAAAAGTGGAAGGAAAGAGCGCCAACTTTCGAATAGGATTGCGGAACCTGTGCTGCGCGTAGAAGTGTTTTATTACGTTCAGATGTGCATCGCAGCATAACCTAGCGACTGAGATAGTTTGCGAGCAATGCTCGGGAGGTGTTTGTGGGCCCCTTTAAGGTCTAAGTGAATGTATATTCGTGGTTAAGGGATATCACGAGCTACATAGATTGCCTAAACCGCTTTGAGCAAGTGCACAGAAACCGATGAGCAGATGCAGCAGCAACAGCCGTGTACGCTTCGGGAGATGCCCGGCAGATGGCGCAGAGATGCCATCCTGTTTGCACGGTGTCCTGTACTAACTTTAAAATGCACTTCACACAGGTTTTATTGTCCTATGTGAGGAGGCTCTTTGAAACCAACCAATCAAGGGGCTCTTTTATGGGATCAATCGGACACGACGAGACCGGTCAAATAGAAACATTCAGTTTTATGCAAACACATTAAACTAGACAAAAGCAACCAATGACAAATAATGAGCTTAACAGTCACCGGCCGCTAGAAGGAAGTCTATGTCGACGGTCCCGGTAGCGTGGGCTTGGAGTGCTAGGAACGCCCGGTGTGCACAGGCGCTTGGGTGAGGCCAGCAGGGGGCTAGGCAGCGGGCAAAGGTAAATATCGAAAGTTTAGTGGTTTGATTCTGAGTGGAAATGGTAGGTTCCCTTTTGAAGTCGCGGTGTGGTTCACATCTTCTGATCACAAATTCTGATCATACTTTCAGTATACTAAGCGCATGAGCACGGCTTTCACGTAAAACTCTGGCTAGGAACGAGTGTCGTTGTTTTTGTTCTTGTTTAATGTCTTCACTCGCGTAGGCACGTTAGCGTGAGTAACATGTGCCACCTGCTGCACTGTCTCGTCTCTTCCGTACCGCGTGAAGTTTTTGGAGCACTGTTCTCAAAGTGAGTTCTCACCTAAGCCTTTTCCGTAAAAAAAAATGATTTTAGTGCTATATCGAGAAGGTGCCTCGGTCAGAACAGCAGTTTGGGCCACAGTGCACGGACGTAGAGCGCTGTGTAATGCTATCATGTCACGATCTCCTTTGCCTGGTGTTAAAAGGCACGTGGCCGCCACCTAAGCTTTTCTCACTCCTTATTATAGCCAGGATTTTAACTTGTACATTTAAAAATAATTTTTATTCAATTTTACCATAGCTATCACTTCTGGCCAATTTGCAATGATCAAAAATCCCATCTTATTTCTAATATGAGGCTTTTTGCTCTTCATAATCTTCTAGTGAAAATAGCCACTAAGCGATGTTTGATTTGCAGCAATTGAGCACTGAAGAGCCTATCCTTAACCTTTCAATGTTGACAGTAACTTGCTTCGTTTAAGCGGACGTTGCGTCCGTTCATGATAAAGAAATGTGAGACATATACCTTTGTCTCTTACGTAACAATTATGCCTGAATTGTCTTCCTGGTTCAATGTGCTACTTATTCGTAAGGTTTTCCACTGTTGTGCTTATGTCTAGCACTGGTCATTACAGTTGCAGTGTTCTTTTTATTTCAGCTTTATTTCAAAGATAATCTTCACTAATTACTCCTTTCGCGCAAAAGGTTCCACAATAACCAACTGCTGAGACAATTCTTTCTGCAATACGTACTAAGATACGCTGCATTTTTATTGGCACACCGTAATAAATCTAAAAATGTCAAATGAAGTTCCATCTCTAGTCAAGTTATCCGCATTTTGTAATAGGCATAATGATGGCCACTACATCTACTGCTACGAAATTGTAATTAAGGCTTGTAATAAATCCTGCTTTACAGAACCGCGAAACCTGCCAAGCATCTGTGCGACAGCATGGCTTTCTTCTTTCGGTCGTAAACAATTGGTTGAACGTTTAAGCATTATCCGTATTACAAATTTGAAATACTCTTTCTGCCGGCCTCCTGTGGTGATATGCAATTGTCGTTTGCAGCGAACTGAATTGATCCAAAACACTAGTAAATATTGTCACGGGTTCTATCGCTACCCGGACGGCAGTCGAGAAGGACAGGGTCAAAGGACGGGGTTGAGGCACAGGAGGCAGAGAGCAGGCGCTTGACCAGGCAAAAGCAGCGGCGTCCCAGAACCACGCGCATTCCGCAGAACTTCGTCTTCTTCTCCCTCCAGAACTGACACGGTTAGCGCGGGTTTCAATAATGAGGAGCTTGCTGCTCTCAGCAGTTTTAGTCATTGCTGATTCATAACAAGTCAAAAAGAAAGAAAAAATAGATAATAGCCACAGATTCTTAGCAAGTACAGAGAGTATTCTAAACATCGTTTGAATAAGGTTTCATGGTTGTTCAGGGCACGGTATTTTCAAAAGTAGCAATGGTAACGACACTCTATATGTGATAGCTTAATGATAGAAAAATACTTTCGACCCTTGTCTAATTCTTTAACATGCTTCCAGGCGCGAAAAGACGGTATCTCAAATAAAGTTGGCCACCACTCTGCGTATTCAATAACAGAGTGAGCAACGGAACCAGTATAGTAATAACTTAACCTTGATTGGCTCCTTAAATTTAGTAGCGCTTATAGCAAACAGGATACCGCTTAACCATTCGCTTGATATTAAAAAAATACACGCACACAGAACAGAAATCTATTGGATCGAAAACGTAGTATTGCGTATGCATATGGTAAAATATATTTATTTCAGGCTATAATTTCTCCCTGGATAGTGCGCAAAACACCAGAGACGCTAAGACGTTATGCCACTCGCATAAACAAAATCATTTTATCAAGTACACAATTTGGTTCTTACCATGATAGACGTTTACCTGTCCAGCGAAATCGCTGCCAACAAGTGGTGCGAAAAGTCTTTGGCAGAACGAGAAAATGAATGTTAAATTGAAATTCATCTCCAGGTTTTCGCCGTACATGCAGGTGAGTCCAACTAGCCGAAAGGAAAAAGAGACACAATTTAGATCACATAAACTCCGCATGTTTTGCTGTAACAAAGAAAGTCATAGGCGCGGCAGGATAAATATTTACACGCTGATGACAACTCAAAGAAACAGCGCTGAAAGTATCGCTGAAATGTATTTTAAAAGAACAAACTAACATGCAACAACTCGACGGGATATCTAATTTTGTGCGGTTTTTCAGATATATAGTGACATGAACAAGCTAATATAGTTTCCGCTCTCGCTTCTCACGCATACTTGGTTTGGCTTTTGCTACTTACTACTACAACACTAATTGAACGCAGCACTCCCACAGCCGTATAATAAAGAGCTCCATCATCGGTAGCATATAATGGCAGCATGGAAACGACTGAAGTGGGGTCTGTGCTGTTTTCTGCTGTTCTGTTTAGAGCGTTTGGAGGCATTTCACACCAGCTGCGCTGAATCTGTGTAAACTCAGCTGTCCATAATTTCGTATCTCCTAAATACCATATAATTCGAGTCGAGCAAAATGCCAGAAACCCACAGAAACCACAGGCGACAAGATGGGCCAATCGCTGGCTTATCTACGGCGCTTTCCTTCTAAAAAAATATGGGCGCCGGGCTCAAATGTAAGGCGTACCCTGTGCCGAGCCGCTAAAGGGGCGATCATCGTAGACTCCGTGGATCACGCACGAGAATACGATGCGGCCAAAATGAAAACGTAGCGATTCCCCCTGTGAGCACATCATAATTCGGCCGAGCTACGGAAAATGTCATCCAGCGCGAACAGGCGGCATTGCGCCGCGAGAGTGACCCGAACGGCCCCGAAGCGCTGAGAAAGCAGCACCAGCCGATTAGCTAGCAGCTCAAGGTTTACCTAAATTGAGCACCGAAGACCCAGTCGTCGTGATGAACCCCAAAATCACGCTTTCAAACTGCAAGGGAAGCCATTACATCAGGGAAGTTCTTTATGCCGCTGCTACCATTTCATGCTCGTCGCAGGTACTTCGTTTGGCCGGTGTGAGAACAAAACATCATTCTCATGGGAGTCCGATATGCTCAAGTCACCAAGCATGTACATTTAATAAAAAACCTACACATCACCAGGTCATAACACACAGTTGAAGTTTACCTCAATATGACTGGACACATGTCCCGGGGTAATTCCAGTTGACCCTACAACTTCACAAGCCGATTTTATTAAGGCTCTGTATTCAGCCGACGCTCCCGTCGTGTCTGTACGGAAACCTGGCGAGTAGAACACGACGGCAATTACCATTGAAGGCAGGAGAATATCATTTAGAGTTTTCTATTGGTGTGAAGCAATTAAAGCTCACCTCTAGCGCAAGACTACACCAGCCTGCACACGATGCGGAACCCTGGGCCACCGCGCAAATATATGAGCCTAATCCACAGGCCAACTGCTGACAAGCGTGTGGTTCAGCTACAATAGAAGTACACGAGTGCAAAACGCAAACCCCAGTACCTGGTATGTAGAGGAGACCAAAATACGGGTCCACAGACTGGGAATACCGTAAAGACCGAAAAACAAGCGCAACTCTCGTGGTCCGCGAGTCTTCAGCCAACAGTAACTTGGAGGAGGACGGAGACCCGGACCCCAGATCCAAACCAAGCTGGCGGTCAGCCACCTCGCACACTGCGCCATCCGCTAGAATGCATGGAACCCCACAGCACCATGTTGTCAACCCAGGAGCCACCGGAGTTGACGTAAACGAAGGAAACTGAGTAGGTAGTTAGCTTCTCTACCTTCCACGTTGGATGAATAGACACTCAGAGAGGATAATGCGCGACTTAAAGCAGAACAAGCGAAATATACATATCTCTCTGGGACGCATGCTAAGATGCCGATAATGGATACACCTAATACAACCATGCCTCGAGCCTCACAGCAGGGTCTCGCCTACTCATGGAAGCCCCTACACCCAGGTGAAGAAAAACTGTATTCTAGATATAATGCAAACCCCCACATCCCCGAAACGATGCCTTGCACGCTGCCGTCTCATGGATTAGAAACAATACTGCCAACAACGCCAGCAGGTCGCCGAGGCCCTCAGAGGCATCCTTCAATTCAGTACAAAACCTTTCAAATCTAGACCGTCAAAAACAGGTAGAAGTGATCGTTCACAAAACACTAAGCAACTGCCTCGGTCCCCTCGTGGAGAAGGTAGCACAAAAACTTCTAAAGCCCGTGGTCGCTAGACTTAGCGCATTAGAAATAAAAATAAACAAAAACTGCTTCTTATTTGAAAGATGAAAGCCGTTGAGCAAACTTCCAGTTACGCGGTCGCACAACACTGCCCAAACCAATGTCATGCCCACCGCAGACCGGTTGGCTGGACGGTACTGTATGTACTCTGTATAAATAAATAAACAAGATACCACTGCTTAATGTGGCGTCACCTACCTACATCCCCAATTGCGCCCGAACACAGTCAAGGTTTTGCGATCAAACTGCAGGCAATATAAGGAGAGCAGCATTACAGCAATTAATTGATACCCTTAACCCTCAAACCGAAATTATAGCCTTTCAGGACAGTGACACCGATGAAAAACTCATTTCCTGTAGCACACATGAAACTACACCTTCTACATCTATGTAGAATGTAGTGCCCTTATTTAACATTTACCAAGTAAAATGACGAGTAAAAGCACGCATACGCTAAATATCTATATCTACCACAGCACCGAATGGCGACCTTTGACGGCATCTTTCAAAATGCCGCAATGATGGTGAAAGCAGATCCTTTCGCGAAAGCCGGGGATATCAACGCACATGGCTGGACGTAGGGTTACAGTAAGGAGACAGTGAAATGGCATAAGTTAGCACCGAAGATCTCTGACGTGGTCCTGAAGTTATTCACGGATCCGCAAAATCCCGTGCGAATAGAAAACTGCGTCACCAGAGATACCTCTCTGAATTTTCGTTAGTAATGACTGCCAAGAACAACGAATATTATAATCTGCAGGAATCCTTTGGTAGCGATCACTGCATACACCATATTAGCTTTGCATCAAACACCGAGCGCGCGAGGGATAAGCTCGTATAACATATTGGGCGCAGGTCGGTGCAGCGCAGGCGCACACACTCAACACTAAAATCGAAATCTACGGAACGTGGGCGCGAACCTTGTTTTGCTGTTTTGTGGGGTCTAACGTCCGAAAGCGACTCAAGTTATGAGAGACGCCGTAGTGGAGCACTCCGGAAATTTCGGCCACCAGGGGTTCTTTAACGTGCACTGACATCGCGCAGCACACGAGTACCTTGCTTTTCGCCTCCATCGAAAAGCGGCCATTGAGGCCGGAATTTGATCCCGTTTCCCTGGGGACAATAGTCGAGCGCCGTTAGCACTGCGCCACCCCGGTAAGGTGAAACCTCTCACAATACCAAGGAAGAGTTCGCACAATACTCTGAGCACTCTAGAGACACCTGTGACTGAGGAAATCCCACACGGCGATAGAAAAAGCAACGCCACAACTATTGCTTCAACTAAAAATAGGAAATTTCACGCCACAACCCGAGAATATGTTTGGCCTCTCGCTTAAGCAACTGGCGCATTGCTCACCAAATGCGCCTTGCTCAATAGTTAACTCTGCACTAAATCGGCAACCTAGAACCCCCTCATATGCCTGATTGATCCTCCTAAATCTGGAAGATAGCATCCCCATAACCTCAAGAAGGTCTTTCACGGGTTCAAAATGAAAGCAAAGCAGTTAACCGACACTCGTGCCGATATCTACCTGTGCACCACAGAGGAATCCCCCCCCCCCAACAGAATACGGAGCACACGACACTCTAGATCTCGGCCGTAACGTCACCCAAACAAACGCTGCACTTATAATAATGCGTGGCGGCGCCGTCCAGGCGCTACACGATCACAATAAGCCTCCTTGCTAACCTCAAAAGCGAGTCACACGAGAAACACACATAATATCGATATGTGGCTCTCAGAAGTAGTGGGATGAAGATTAAGCGCTGGAAAAGCGGAGGCAGTGGATTGAGATGACTCTTCGCTGACTGTTCCGTGACATCACAACACTCTCGAGATAAATTAACTTTGTCAATCACGACTTCGTAACATTTGGTGAAGGTGCTCGTTATCGATTCTGGACACTTCCGCCATCCGAACGAGACGAAGCCTGGCCCGGGCTGCCGCAAAAGTTTCCCACTATGAACATCTCGGGAGGAAACAACCAGCTTGCGGGAACGTCCAGGAATAGTCAACCACATACACGGGACTGCCTAGAACATATAAGTACTGGCTGTACCAACGCGAGCCGCGCACGTTTTATGGAACATCTGATGGAGATGTGCAAGAGTGGCTTACACATCCCCACGGAGTGAGCAAGTATAACCGCTGGGATGCGACCATGCAGCTGCAGAATATAGTTTTCTCTCTTGTTTACACTGTATGTTAGTGGCGGTCAAAATTTTCGACCATATCTATCTGGACGTCATTTAAATATCGTCACTGATCGCACTTCCTTGTTTTGGCATGCTTGCCTGTGCAATCCATCTGGTCTACTCGCCGTTGGACCTTGCGCGTCCAGGAATATGACATTACTGGCTCATAAAAAAGTGAACGCCGCCACGATGACGCAGACTGTGGGCCACGCTTCCCTTTGCAGGATACAGCAAGTCGTGAGAACGACCTCCATGTCTTTTTCTGCCGTCTTCATGGGGTTTCCTAGTATTGAGAAAATTCAGCAAGAGCAGCGGAAAGACCCTGCTCTTCAACAATTCTTCCTCTAGACTACACGACTGCTCCTGGAAATCCATTCTTCATTCAAGAAGGCTTCATTCAATAAGAACTATTCATTTGAGGGTGCCAGCTTGCTTCTGGTTGTCGAAAGCCTAACTAGCACTGTCCTTACTGCGATGTACGACGATAACGCATCGGGTCATCTGGCCTTTGGCCGTACGTACGACCGAGCACAGACTATACAAGGCATCGCGGTTGTACGTTACAAGCTTCGTGCAGTGCCAACAGTTCAAGCATCACAATAATCTACCTTTAGGACTGCTGTAACCGATAAGCCTGCCGTATACCCCATTTGAGAAAATTGGCATCAACTTGCTTGGTCCGCTCCCAAAGTCAGCAACCGGCCACCACTGCATTATTGTATGCATCGACTACTGCATACGATGCGTAGAGACCATTGCTCTCATTTATACTAAAACAGGAGACATTTCCACCTTTTTTGTTTATTATGCATGCAATGTAAAACACATACTCAAGAGTTGTTTGGACCCATAGCCGGAGGACTAGTGCTGGCGCTAATAAAGATTATAATGCAACATAAGCAGACAGAACCGCAACAATGATAAACAACTATAGATCAGAAAAATACAACTGCAACAATTCAGGTGGGATTTTTACTGTTCGAAAAAGAATGCATTAAGTGTGGGCAAAAAATTACTTTTAACTTCAAATCATTAAACATTTCATTCCAGATTCAGGCATATGTAAATTCGAGTATTGTTCGGCCATAATTGTTGCGGCATAGGCGTACGTTAAAATTGCGAACGGTTGTAGCTCTTGTGGTTCTGCTGGGATGTAAGGGTCGTTAGATATTAGAATGCTATGCACTATTGTTGCAGTTTTTAGTAGATATATACAGTTGAAAAGTAGCCATTTCAGCGATTTGAGTAAAACCTGGGTTGAGTCAGTGCACTTTAACAAATGCATGCAGAAAATTTGGTTTAGGTATTTCTTATAAGTGCTGCCCCAAGATTCTGTACAGTAAACCGGTTGGCTGTGAACACCAAAGTACTCATGACTCTTTCAATATATGTAACAGGCATAAGCAATTTCAAACGCGCACTGCGTGTCTGATTTTTACATTGCATGTCTGTTTCAAATATAACAACCAAATAAACCATGAGACTTGTTGCAGCCTCACGCTTTCTATATAATGTCAAACCGATCATAATGAAATTCTTTTCCGAATGGAATGGAATACGCTATACTCAGTTTTTTAATGTCTAGGTTTGGTTTGGTTTATGAGATTTAATGTCCCAAAGCGATTCAGGCTATGAGACGCCGTAGTGAAGGGCTCCAAAAATTAACCTGGGGCTTGTTAACCTGCACTGACATCTCACGCCACACGGGCGCCTAGCTGTTCATCTCCATGTAAAAGCTGTCCCCAAGCCGGAATTCGATCCCGCATACTGGAGCACAGTAGTCGTGCGCTTCACCACCGCTTTATATTTAGGGTAAGGTGATTCATTGCAAACCACGTGGACACCCTTGCAAGTTCCTCCTTTATTTGTTTTTCATAACCTATGTAAAGTATCACTAAGAAATACAAGTTTACATCGTCCACGTACATAAGGGGCTAGGACTGACAGAAAAGTTTAGGAAAATCGTTCACTACAAGAAAACAAATCGACCAAAGACCGACCCCTGGGGCAGACCAATAAATACCTGTTTACTAGCAAACAGACTCACCAATTGTTACTCATTGTTTTCGACCGCTTAGGTAGGTCTTGGAAACCTGCAGCATACTCCCTCTCAAACCATAACCCTATTTGGTATCGAGCGCCCTGCGCACATTCAGATAGACAACAGCGGCAATATTGTTTACGTAGTGCTGTGTTAAGTAGCTGAGTAAGGGTGGGAGTTGCAGTTCATGTAGACCGTTTTGGTCGAAAACCTTGCTGGTGAGAAGATATGTTGTATTTTGAGAGGAAGCTTTTATTTTTATTATTTATGATTTTCTCGTATATGGTAATAATTACACTAATATGGGTCGACAGCCGGACGGGTCTGACAGATATCCGTCCTTTCAATCGGAATCACTCTTGCAATATTAATTTCTTTAGGATAAACCGCTCTATGGAAAGAATTATAAAATATGTGCTGGTAATGGTTACCTAATATATCTATATTATGTTTTATCAATTTCAAAGTTGTAAGATCAAGGTCACTTGCTTTCTTTACTTCCAGTGTTTGCACAAATGAAAGGATTTTACACTAATCTATGCTATCCATCACAAAACTGTTCGGGACCGTGTTCAGGGATTGTAAGCTACCCGGAGAGTTTGGAATTTCCGCGGCAAGGTGGGGAGCAATGGTAATAAATTAAACTTTGAAATCATGCACTAATTCTTGATCGACCACTTCACGAAATACCTGCTCGTTGGAATAAGTCTTGATAGTGTCATGCACAATGTTCCAGATTTTCTTGGGTTACCATCAGCTCGTACAAGTAGCGAGGTATAGTATTCTCGTTTTGTGTGCCTCAGAAGTCCTACTGACAAGCTCCGCAATCGCTTAAAGTCTTATAGATAATATTAATTACCTTTCTTATGTAGCCATTTACGATACCATTTATCTTCTTCTTTAGGATCTTCTAAAGTTAGACTTGTCATCGAGGGGCAAACTGGCTTTTTATAAATATTTCTTAACTAGTTGTTACTGAACTCCCCTTCACTGCGGATTGCAGCTTGCTGAAGAATATTTCGTATTGTATAATGATATCACGGTCATAGGTAGCAAAAATTCTCTGTTGCCGAATTTTTTTTCGTAACAGGGCGTAATCTACCTGCGTATGCGAAGTTGAAGAAAGGGGCTTTGCATTATCGTGCTCCGCATTATTGAAAACCAAGAAAATTCCCATATGGCCGCCAATAGGATCCCTATATACACGGGCACACAAACAGGTTTGAACATTTGGTATAGCATAGTAAATTAATAATTATTGAACTGGTTGTGCCTGTGTGTCTGATAGGCAGTGTTATACAGTGGCGAAGATTGAATTACTGCAGAAGCAAACTGTATTCGTGGTTCGTATTGTTTGATAAATCAGTACTGAAATCTCTTACGACTACATCTGAGCCGTGATTTCCTTGGGATACTGTTGCCAGGATTGATTCGAACTGCGCTAAAATGACGTCATTGCCCAGTTTGGGGAGCGATAAACAACATCAATATTAAGACCGACACCAAGCTTCCTTCAGTTTCTTCATTGCTAACAGACGCAGTGAACAGAAACTTGAAATCAATTTTTTCCTTAGAAATAGTACGCCTCCTCTACATGTGCGTGAAATTCTTTAGAGTGAAGAGAACTTATATCCGGGTATAGACAGCGATTCACTATATTTAAGGCAAGTTTCGCAGTTATATCGAAGACAAATGTATCTCGGGCAGATGAGCTAAAAGGGTATTTATATTTTTGCGGGCAATACGGATGTTTCAGTGAAATATAGGAAACCTTTTTATATCTTTGTGTCTAAACAAGTACTACATGAGAAGAAGAAGTCTATGCAAATATGCGATTGACACGCAATTTTACTCAGGTACCCCTCACACACGTCAGGTGAAGGACGGTTGAGGTTTCAGTCCTTCTCGTCAAAATGTTTTCCTGAGAACTCCGAATAAACTTCTAGTTATTCTCTTTCTCCAACTTGTGAGCTTTACTCTTAGCAATACCATGTTCTCGGTACAATGAGGGGGTGATCTCCTTAAAACCCGAGAAAACTGAGATTCAGGCGTGTTTTTCTTGCGGCAGAAAGCACCATGCCACAAAAAGAGAAATATTAGAACTTGACGACCACATTTGATTTTTCTTTGTCCTTGAACGGCACCCTATAAGATATATCAATGTCGCCTTCACAAACAGCCGTTCTGAGGCACGTAGACACCTTCTGCAGTTTTTCATAGGTCTTCCCTAGGAACAACCGGGATGCCTTTGATTTCAGTGTTCATTTCCGACTTTACTTTTCGAGTTCTATGATTTCTCTCTTTGCCTTTGCAAGGTCCGCTTTTAGCTGTTTGCTTTCTGAAGCAACTTATTGGGCTTGCGTCTTTATCTCAGCTAGCTCTCAGCGAAAGTTCTGTTCATTTCTTGAACTCTTCAAACGCCTCGTTTACGAAGGCAATTGATACTTTTAGGCATGCGACCTCTGAGTAAATTTCTAGAATTGAACTCCTCACTTTATTTCGTGTCGCTCTTCACGTCCTCAGCGAAAGTGTCAAGTATTAGAACACCATCGTCGGATGCTTTACCGACCTCCGTAATGGAATAAGGATGCTTATAGCTAATGGCTTTAGCCACATCACAAAAGTCTGCCGATTTTGTTTTTGGCGCATCGGTGTATAACGTGGGTCGGCGAAGTTTCAAGTCACAGACACAAGTTAAATACAACTGGCTTAAATATATATGACAAAAAGCACAGCTCTCGAGGAAAGAAAAGTCAATTATGGCAGCGCCAATAATAGAATTGAGGTAAAAAAAAAGGGGACTATTGACATTTAGCCACAAACCTAGTAAGTGCAGAGAAGCCTGATTAGTGAACGTCCCCGCACCGCCGCTGCCAAAGTGACCAGAAGATAATGGCGTGTCCGCCAACTTCCATTCGGTGATAAGTAAATTATAGCGAGCTCAGACAGATTCGATGCTCGTAAAGAGGCACGAAGACCATAGAAAGTTGTGTGCGCGTTGTCCGGCACTGAGTATTCGGGGGATGCGCTACTGTGTCGGCACCGATGCTAACGTCCGAGGAAGTCTGTTCAAAACCATTGGCCAGGAACAACCTGGGAAATGCAAAGAAGCCTGATTAGCGAACGTCCACGCACCGCCGCTGCTGCTGCCAAATTTATCAGGAAACGGCATATCCGCCAACTTCAATTTGGTGTTAAATCCGGAGATTACAGCGAACTCAGACTGATGGCGACGCTTGTAAAGTGGCACAAAAACCGTAGAATGTCGCGTTCGAGTTGTGCGGCGCTGAGTATTCCGAGGATGGACTACTGTGTCGGTACCGCTACTAACGGCTTATAAAGACTTCGAAACCATTGGGCAGGAACAGCCTGGAGATTGCAAAAATCTGGTTAGCGAACGACCACGTACCGCCGCTGCTTCGCCACAGCACCACTCATCCATGGTCGTCAATCCATTGCCGATGTCATCGAAAAGTTAGACTATGTCCCTGTGGTTATCAGTACTCTACACCATATCATTTACAGACAATAGGCCTCAGAGGGTATCTAAATTGCAGCTTGACGAACATAGCGATATACGCCCACGCTGACCATAAGAACCGGGACACCATACTACTGTTTACCAATTAGGCGTACAATACAGCCCAGCACAAAATCACAGGGTACTCAACATCCTTTATTCTGTACGCCAGTCCGCGATGCATCTTTCTCGACACAATTTTGCAATTTTACATCCATCCTGATACATCCCTTTCGGCGACTTTGTGCTGTGCAGAGGAAGCGCCCCAACTTTCTCGCCCGAGATCTCGACACAAAAGGTCGCGCTAAGGCACACTATGATAACGGCCGCACAGCAGTCACGTACCCAAGTAGCACAAAGTGGGCTATGAAGGGTGGGCCCCAGTGGGACCGCTGTAGGCAATGCAGGACAGCCCCGGTGGGCTCAATGTGGGTGCTGCAAGAGGGCCGACGTAGACCTGAAGGGGGCTGTCGACAAAGCTCCGATGGGCCCCACTAGGGACCGACGCAGGCAGCCCTTGCGGGGCTGTCCACATTTCCCCGGCATTGCCAAAAGGGCACATCCCGCCAACTCCCCCCGATGGCCCTACTTTGGACAGAGTTGGGCAGCCGCTCTGGATGAACATTTTTTTTTAAATTTCGGTTAGCCCCTCAGATAATGACATAGGACCGATGCGGATTCTATAGCGTAAGCCGCACTTGGGCTCGCCCATACAAATTATTCTCATAGGGGTACGACGCAGGAAATTCATGGAAAGCCCTAGTCCAAGTTTCCCCAATAAAAATTTATGCACATAATAAGTAATTATTTTATACATGTCTGCACTTTCTAAATAGCCACAATATTACATTTTACAATATTTCGTAACACTCATCTAGCCTAAATGACTTTATATACATCTTGTTCAGGCTACGAACAGTATTATCGTGCTAAGAGTTGCAGGCTGTCCACAGCAACCACATAAGGGGCAACAGTTAAGAATCAGTTTGTTTTAGTATTTTTAGCGCAATTTGATGAGCGCGCGAACTAAAGCCATGTAAATTTCTAATCGACTAAACATGGCAACAACTGTTACACAAATCATCTATAATAGTAATTTAGGGCGACATCTAATACAAATAAAGGTTGGAAACAAGGATTACGCAATTGCATTCACGCCTTCTAGCCCCATTACGGCCGATAAGTGACCTACAGCGGTGTTGGGCGGCAGCCCCAATTGTGCTGGGTGTTGTTTTTGAACCTAGAGCCCTCCTGCTGTTGCACGTGCCTTCAAAGTTCCCACAAGGGGCCGATTTTGGTACCATGCGGGCACGCCCGCCTTCCAGCCCCATTACAGCCTATGTGAGACATAAAGCAGTTTAGCTGCCTCATTTGGCTTCACGAGGGCTTGCCCAAATTAAGCTCTTATTCAATTTCACCTGCCCTCAAGTAACCTACAAGGGGCCGAATGGGGCAGCATGTGGGTATGCCCCCGTTTCCTTGCCCCACTACGACCGATGTTGGTCCCACAAATATTTAATGGGGGGGCCTCATTTCGGATCTATGAGGGCTTTCCCAAAAAAGCCAACATTTTGGTTGGATGCCCTCAAATATCCGGCAAGGAATCCTTGTAGTCTGGATGCAGGAATGTGCTGTGCATTAGCCAGAGCAATGCCGCTATGGGACCCATGCAGCATGAACAGGGGCAAGCCCAAATGGGGCTTGCCCACTTTTGCCCCATCGGGGACCGATGCAGGTTTTATGATGGTTGCGCCAGCCCCACTTGCCTACATCGAACCTACTGGGGCCCCGCATCCTGTGCTACCTTGGTATTTTCCCCTGTGACTACGTTTGGCTCTGGATCTGTCATCTATGGCGAAGCCACCATCTGTAATTTTCTCTGCATTTACTCCGATACATTCGTAAGACTCGAGCGACTCAAAACGTGGGGCATGCTCCGGCATCTGCCTGACCCAACAAATTCAAAAACTCAATCGGGAATAAGATTGGCAAAAGTCAAGCACGCCTTTGAAGGTGACGATGCGGCGTTTATGAATACGTTAGTAAAAACGTATGTTGCAGACAACCAGCGTTCCCCACTCCCGAGCTACGGTGGCACGCCAGGCGCTTGACGCCCCCATCACGGAGGCAGAGGTAAGGGCGGAAATTGTAAGACTAAAAACTAAATCAGCCCCTGGCCCAGATGGGATCACCAATAAAATGCTAAGGAATCTAGACGATGACTCTATTAGTCTACTAACGGAATTCATTGGAAAAGTTTGGGAAACGAGCCAGTTGCCAGATCAGTGGAAAACGGCAAACATAATACTAATACTCAAACCGGGAAAACCCCCGCAGTTGGAAAATTTGAGACCCATTTTCATAACCTCATGGGTAGGGAAGTTGCTGGAGCACGTAATACAGACGAGATTAACGTGTTTCATGGAACAAAACAACCTGTGGCCGCACGAAATGGTCGGTTTCCGACCACACTTGTGCACGCAGGACGTAATGCTCCGACTAAAGCATGATATCATGGACTCGCGATCGAGAGACGCCAAAGTGATCCTGGGCCTAGACCTCACCAAGGCCTTCGACAACGTCAGGCACGAGGCTATTCTCGAAGGGCTCGAAGTCCTCGGAGTAGGGGAGAGAACGTACAACTACATAAAAGACTTCTTATCGGGAAGATAAGCCTGCATGATATTGCAAAATTTAGAATCTCCTACGATAGAGTTAGGAAGCAAAGGCACACCGCAGGGCTCAGTGCTATCGCCTTTTCTATTCAACGTGGCAATGAAAGCCCTCCCGGGTAAACTTAACCAAATCAAGGGGCTAAATTTTAGCATGTATGCGGACGATATTAACCTCTGGATTAACCATGGCAGCAATGCGAGTACGGAGCAACGCCTGCAAGCAGCGACCGACATCATTGTCGATTACGCGGCTAAAATGGGACTTTCGTGCTCCCCGCATAAATCAGAGTTGTTCGTTTATAACCCAAAGTACCTCCGCTGCAAGAATAGCGGGGAGTTTCATATTCAGGTGGAGGGCAAACCGGTGCCAAAAGTAGATCAGATCAGGATTTTGGGGATGGTCATTCAATCCCACGGTCACAACGGAGAGGTCCTGAAAAAATTAGAAAGTTACGCGATGCAAACCCTCGGGCTCTTGAGGGGGGTCGCCACTAAAGGAAGAGGCCTCAAGGAGAGAAATTTACTAAAACTAATCCAGGCATACGTAATAAGCAGAATCAGTTACGCCACGCCCTACCTGGACATCAAGGCCGGCGAAAAAGAGAAGTTAGACTGCCTGATTCGAAGGTGCGTTAAGAAGGCGCTAGGACTGCCCATGGGTAACTCGAGCGAACGACTGCTCGAACTCGGGGTGCATAACACGTGGCCCGAATTGGCGGAGGCAGTGCGAGTCTCCCAATTAGAGAGACTAAGCACGACCGAGACGGGCAGGGTAATCCTTGCAAAAGTAGGCCTCAATCCAGACAGGAGAGTTCAAAAAAAAGTCACAATTAATAATGAAATCAGGAACGCCTTGGTGGTCCCCCCCCCCATTCCCTAGGAATATGCATCCAGAATTAAATGACGAAAGAAGGGCCAAACGAGCTGAAGCCCTAGAGCGACGGTTCAAGAACATGGGAGCAAAGGAAGTAGTCTATGTTGATGCGGCAAGTGGCAGAACAGGTGCGGCGGTAGCTTCGGTAGTCGATGGCCGAGGGGCACCGGTATCCGCGGCAGCCATCAGAGGCCGCAACATAGACACTGCGGAGGAAACTGCGATAGCGCTAGCTTGCGTAGGAGCAGAAGCCAAGTTCATAATTAGCGACAGCAAAACTGGCATTCAAAATTTTGGGAACGGGAGGATATCGCCGGAAGCGGCCAAAATCCTCCCCCAAAGAACAATAAATAAGACAATTCAGTTAATTTGGACACCCGCTCACGCTGCCGTCCCTGGTAACGAGGCGGCTCACGAGCTAGCCCGAGCTCTCTACTTCCGGGTAGCCGTCGAGCCCCCCGAACACTGGGCATACGACGAGCGTCTGCAACATTACGGGGAAATCATTGACCATTATAAATTGGGACGTAGACTGTTACCCCCGCCAGATGTTAGACTAAATAATAAAGAAGCTGTCGCGTGGAGGCGGCTACAAACTAATACGTTCATGAACCCGGTCTGGGCGTTTCACGCGCTACCAGACTTTAGGGACAATGATCTCTGCAAACACTGTGGGGCGAGAGGGACCCTCGACCACATAATTTGGGAGTGCCCACAATCTCCAGGGATAGGGCAAAATATTACAAGTAGAGAAGCCTGGGATACCCTGCTGCGAAGCGCGGACCCTGCGATCCAGCACCGCACCGTCCATCTGGCGGAAGAGGCCGCAAGAAGCCAAGGGCTACCTGCCAGCCTCTAATCCGCGGGCGCACGACTCCCCGTTTCCGTTGGAATTAAAAGTTGTACAACCAACTAACCAACTGAGGGACGTCAGTTGCGTTATTCATTAAATTACTTCGAGTTATCGCCTGTGCCGTAAGACCAAAGTCGCACATGTCGCCCGTCTAAAACTTCGTCGGCCGGCAGATTAAAGTAATTGTTCGAGGATGAGATTTCGCTAAACCGGTGGAGTGATACAAGGCGCTCACAAGTAGTCAGCTGCAGATGAAGAGATGGAAGACGAGGGAAGACGGTTTCAAACAAGTTCGGAGCCCTAATTAAAAATGTGCTTGAAAAGCCATGCTCTTCGTCGGCCGCGAATATCCCTCCGTAGGACGAGCACACCAATACACACCAACGAGTGTCCCAAGACGTACTACGTAGCCTCGGCTGACGGGCAAGCCATTGAGGCGCGGGGTGTAGCACAAATGTCAGCACATATTATATATGGCCATATATTATGTTGATGTATGACAGTGACGTTTGGGCAGAAGCAAAGAAGAACTCACCCCCAGGCCCAACGAAACACAGCACCAAAATCTGGGCAATGCCAAATAGCACTACTTTATCAGGTTCCCAACCCTGAAAAACCAGCCCAACGCCCTCTGAGGCCTCACCTTTCACACCACCAGAGCGGGTTACCCTTGATGGACCCCGCAAGTGGCACAGAGGTTTCCTACTCCTTACCTACTGTGCTGCGCACTCACTTAGCGCATGGCATCAGCCCGAGTGGCAGGGCCTAAACTAGTTAGGTTATACCTGCTGCGCAGTACTGCTATCCGCCGGCCCCTCTACCACAACTAGGCTCGGCAAGGGCAATGACCAATTCATTGTACCACGTACACTGGTTACCCCACTACATCATAGCAGACGGGTGAGGTCGCAAAATCAACGACCGGTAAGCCGAGGGTGGTCAATCGCTCAATGAAGCGGCTCCCGGGCGGAGGCCGTAACCACGCCCGGGACCTACCAGAACTTCAATTTCGAACGTCAAGGCTGGGGGTCCCACCACTCAACCCAAACATAGCTCAAAAGAATAAGGCACTGTCTAAGGTGAGAGGATGAAGGATAAAAGAGAAAATAAGTAACACACTCTGTCAATCAATTCCTGAAGATATCTACAAATCCGAATTAAAATCCTCCCACTGCTTTCCTACATACTCATCATATAACCCAAGTACATAGATATAAATTATACTACATAGTCAACTTCTATTTACCTTCCTCACTTCTTTCACGCCTCATCCTTCTATAACCTTTCTAAAAAAAAACTAGAGGGGAATATGGGGGGAGGGGGGCCTGGGGATGGGAGGGGAAGCTGAAAATAATACTAATTCTCACTAATTCATTTAACACCAAGCACACCTCGCCGAAGAGTCGGACACGTCTGA
The DNA here is from genome assembly GCF_055883805.1 of Amblyomma maculatum. Taxonomy (NCBI): domain Eukaryota; kingdom Metazoa; phylum Arthropoda; class Arachnida; order Ixodida; family Ixodidae; genus Amblyomma; species Amblyomma maculatum. The sequence goes on from NC_139352.1 coordinate 106,065,464, forward strand.
ACGACTGAACTGAACTGAACTGAACACCTCGCCTCCAGGACATCCCCTTTCAACAACCAGTGCTTCTCATTATACCCAATGATCTTTCCCTAAAATCAGCCATCTTAAACAGGGAACAAAACCTCAGGGGACATCCGGGGAGGGGACGTATCCAGGGAGACGTTTGTTGGGCAGAATATAAACGCGCGGGGGGGGGGGGGGGGGGGACTCTAATTCTCACTAAATCATTCCAGAACCCAACTGAGCGGCAAAGATCCTAGGAAGACCCATCTCCAACTCAAGCGCCATCAAACAACATACAAGCAAGACTCATATCCAAAACAAGTCCGGATACCGAAAACCACGAACAAGCCTTGATTCATCTAACTAAATCAAAATGTTATCATCAAGAATCATGTAAATATCTCAATCAAAATGTTAACATCAATAATCATGTAAATAGTAACCAAACAAATCCAATCACAAAAAGAAATCAAATAAATCCGCTATTTGCTGGTCCGTTCCCGTGGCGGCGGTTGGGCTGGATAGTAGATTTTTTCCCTTTTTTTCCTTTTTTTCTCTCTTCAATACAAAATTGTTTATTGGAATATTCCCTATTCATTTTATTCTAATTGGATTAAGCCCGTTATACTAAGTGGCACGGGCAGAGGCTCTTTATTTTCCTTTCCTTTTCATGCCTCAACATAATAGTGATGTTGAGTTCGTCGTGAGTTCGTCGTTCGGCAGGTACAGAAGCAGACGACGATGATCTGATGATGGTCAGGAGGAGATATATATTTACAGATGAAAAATATTATTTACATTGGCAAACTGTAAGTTACAGTAACAAGAGTCACACAGACAACTGCAACTTAAGACAAAATAGACTCTCACACAGAGAAGTCCCTCTACAAGCCTTTACTTTTCTACCGAGCATTTCGGTTAAAGCCTAGGGACTGTAAATACGTGCCTTTACTTTTCTACCGAGCATTTCGGTTAAAGCCTAGGGACTGTAAATACGTGCTAAGCACGGAGCCTCAAACTTGACTGACAAACATGGTCCGAGGACCGCTTTTTGATGACAAACATCAACAAAGGCCCGAGGGCGGTCACCTTCGGTGATCCGCCCCGAAAATAAAGCAGCCAATCAAATTATTGAAAAACATGCCACAACCCCCCTGGGTTGGGAATAATCTCGGACCCAGGTCCTTAATTACTTCAAATAAAAATACAACATTCAAAACACACACTCTTTCCGCTCGCCGGTCCCCAAACCCTCTCACACGGCGCCTGTCTTTGCCTCCCCTCCTCAGCGTGTTTGCGACGCGACCTTGCAGCTGTGCCTTTGTGAAAGAAACGCCGCGGGGGATCTCGAGGCGAGGTCACTCAGCCGTCCCGTTCGAGGAAAAGGGGGTGGGGGGCACTGTCCCAGCGCAGTGTACAGTCGCCATCGCGTGGAATGTCTCGCGGCACAGCGGGAGAACGCTGGGCTGACTGCCTACTTGGGGGGGGGGGGGGGGGGGGGCAGGGGTCGCGTCTATTGTCGCCCTCTGCTGGCCGTAAGGTGGTTCGCAGAAGCGTGCCATTGTTGTTCCCGGCTGCGTTCGCGTCTTGGCGACGCTTCGGGGCGACAGGACGAAACAAACCAGGCCTCCCGTGCGCCGCGCGAGCTCGCGCCCAAGAAAAGGGGAGAAAAAGAAAAAGTAAAAAAACAACAGCGCTCGCTCCTTGGCCTCGGCGCGTGGGGGGATCGACCGCCAGCGCGACTCCACGTGCGAGTCGCGTTTCACTGCGGCCTTACAATAATATATGTCCATATATATGTGCTGACATTTGTGCTACACCCCGCGCCTCAATGGCTTGCCCGTCGGCCGAGGCTACGTAGTACGTCCTGGGACACTCGTTGGTGTGTATTGGTGTGCTCGTCCTACGGAGGGATATTCGCGGCCGACGAAGGGCATGGCTTTTCAAGCACATTTTTAATTAGGGCTCCGAACTTGTTTGAAACCGGACGCGGCATTTGCTTCTGGAGAGCCTAATTCAGTGTGCATGAGCCGCAATGCGCTGCGTAGCAACACGCAAGTTTTAACCACTCGCCCCCAAGCCCTATGAAGGCCAGAGGCATGCTCGTAGAAGTTGGCGGCTTTTACTTTTTTCCTGCAATATATTTTGATGTCTGTCAAAGCATGGCAGAAAAAAAAAGTTTGTCAATGCCTGGCAATAAAACAAAAAAATCAGCCAAAGTATGACACTACCAAAAAGGCAAAGCTGCAAAAGCCCAACGTAGACCTCATACCAAAAAATAAACCGAAGTGTTCACATCATCTCTCGATGCCTACGTCATGTTCTGCATAAACTCTGCGTCACCAGCAGCGACTGTTGCCAGATGCGAAAGCATGTTTGCATTTTTCGCAGCCGCCGTTTTCATCCAGCCAACAAAACAAGTTCCATTACGCTGTTAACTTCGAGGTCGCTTGTGAAAGTTGTTTAGAAGACTTGACATGATAAGATAAGCAGCATGTTACACACTTCAGGACACAGATTTCGGAACAAAACTACACCTTAATCTCGGCCCCATACGAGTGGGGGAGGTACACTCGAGAAGAACGTGTCGGAGGAAACACCGAGGGGTGCTTATGTATCCGAATCGGAACTGGAGTGGAGGAGCGGCTGATGTCTCCACTCTACGGAGTGGAGGTGGAGTGTCGGGTCGAGGCGCGTTTGTGAATACGGACGCAAGGCTACTCCACACCGTGTGTAACGATCAGTTCCTTAAACTTGGCGTCCACAATGACATCGACCAATTCATAGATGCTCACTTTCCGCCTCTGTGGTGCCGCCACAGGACAGAATATATATTGTAAGATGGGGTTTATTGAGCAGATCCGCAGGACTCGATCAGCAGGACTGGGCAGATCAGCGGCGAGCGCAGCGACAGCGAGCACAGTCAGGGCCAACACGCGCAGCGATCACCTGGAATGTTCCTCGTGCACTTCCGCTTCACAATTACCCGCTGGACAAAGAGGAGATATTCTGGCGACTTATGGCGTGAGCAAGCCGGCAGAGTCGTAATAGGGTTTAATGCGCTGGGCGTGAACAATCTCGACTGCGCCGGCTTAGATCATGAGAAGGCGTAAGAGGTTCCACCACATAATTAACGGGAGAGGTGCGCTCCAGAATTCGGTATGGGTAATGGTATTTAGCAAGATATTTTGAAGACAGTCCAGGAGCATCGGAAAGTATCCACAGCCACACAAGAGCACAAGACGATGAGTCCGGTGTCGAGTGTTTGTTGTCAGGGTTGGATTTATGGCGGTACTGGGTGTAAGCCGTGAATGCGCGAGCAATTTGACGACAGTCTTCCGCATGCTGGGCTGCTTGAGACGCAGAAGTATGCTCTGATATGTCTGGCTGATACGGGAGTATGGTGTCAATTGTAGCAGAGGGGTGACAGCCGTAGAGGAGAAAAAAAGGAGAGAAGCCAGTAGTAGACTGCGTTGCGGTATTGTAAGCGTGACATACGGAAGGACGAGGTCCCAATGTGAGTGGTTGGAGGAGACGTACATAGAGAGCATGTCACCAAGGGTACAATTGAAACGCTCAGTGAGGTCATTAGTCTGGGGATTATAGGTGGAGGTGATTTAATGAATAATGTTGCACTTGGTGAGCGAGGCTTTCACAACGTCACTCAAGAAAACGCGTCCTCTGTCGGTCAGCAGCTCTCGAGGTGCGCCGTTGCGAAGAACAAATCGCTGCAAAATGAAGGAACCTACTTCTGATGCTGTGGCAGATGGAATTGCGGCGGTTTCTGCATACCTCGTCAGATTATCAACGTCTACGATGGCTGTTCATTATAAGTTAAAGGCGGCAAAAGAACATGCACACACACAAGAAAAGAAGAACGGGACAGAGCGCTCTGTCCCGTTCTTCTTTTCTTGTGTGTGTGCATGTTGTTTTGCCGCCTTTAACTTACTAAGAAAGACACCAACTAGACCAACAAGAAGTTTTCTTAGTCAACGATAGCCCAAGCGGCTCGTACAAATCAATGCCGACGCGGTCAAAAGGGCGTGGTTGGCTGGGTAATGGCAGCAACTCTCCAGCAGAATGTCGAGGAGATGGCTTGCGACGTTGACAGGCGAGGCATGAGCGAACGTGTTTGACTACGAAGGTGTATATGCCCCGCCAGCAGCAACGCAGCCGGAGATGAGGGTGTCTTAAGACGCCCGCGTGACCAGATTTTAGGGCAGCGTGGAAATAGCCACAGATTTGCGAACGTAGCTACCGGGGAATAACTAGAAACCACTTGCGGCCATATGCGCAGTATTTGCGGCGGTAGAGAAGGTTATCACGAATGGCGAAGTGGGAAGCATGGCGGCGGAGTGCACGCGAAGGAGAAACAACTGTAGGATTGGATATAAAACCGAGGAGAGAATTCATCCAAGGATCTTGCCGCTGCGCTGACAGCATGTCATTGATGTGAAGCGATGGCGGGGGATCATCGGAAGAGGAAAGGCTCGTGACCTCAACTGTAAGGGGGCAGCGAAAAAGTGCATCGGCGTCGTGATGCTTGCGTCCGGAGCGGTAAACAACGCGAACATCATATTCCTGAAGGCGAAGAGCCCATCTTGCAGTCTGCCGGACGAGTCTTTCAGTGAGGAAAGCCAGCAAAGCTCATGGTGGTCTCACTATGTCAAAAGGGCGGCCATAGAGGTAAGGGCGGAATTTAGTAAGAGCCCAAATAATCGCTAAGCACACTTTTTCAGTGACAGTGTAATTGGATTCAGCCTTCGTGAGTGTACGGCTAGCATAGGCGACAACGTATTCGGTATAACCTGATTTGCGCTAAGCGAGCACAGCGCCGAGACCAATACCACTGGCATCCGTGCATGTGGAACTCAATAGGCGCTGTGGGGTCGAAGTGACATAGGATAGGCGGTGCCGTGGGGATGCGGCGTAAAGTATTGAAGGCACCGTCGCACCTTGGCGACCACGACGAAAGGTCGGAACTGCCGGCTTGTTGAGCAGATTAGCAGGGCTCGATCAGCAGGACTGGGCAGATCAGCAGCCAGCACAGCGACAGCAAGCAGTGAGGTCCAAAACGCACAGCGATCACGATGTCACTCCCTGGAATGTTCCACGTGCACTTTTTCCTCTTCACAATGTAATGCATATATATATATTGCCACGACCCTTGGGGCGTCATGAGAAGGGAGAAAAAGCGGGAGTGTGAAGAAGCGGAAGCTGAATCTGGTGTGCTTTGGGGACTATTAGTGCCTGGGCTGAGCAAAAACGCCCCCGTTACGTACTGAGTACGTAACAGTTGTGGTGGAGGCGCTGGGCAGATCATGACAGATCCCCGTTCACTTCGACAAAGCCGCCGACTTGCTGGTTTACTTCCGCTACCATCCAATCTGAATCAAGACGGTAATGCCGGCTGAGCAGCACCTACCGTGGGAGATAGCATTATAGTGAGAAGCGCACATTTGGTGCGAATTCTGCCGAGGCTGTCAACTAATGGTTGAACAACAATGCCGGGATACAATTTTACAATTGCCGGGATTCAACTTTGATAATTGCGAATGTAGTCTTCTGCTTGAAAGGCGTGACGCTAATTTGGTTTGGCAATGAGGACTTAGCAGTTGGGATCGTTTTGCAGATGAAATCAAGGAAGCCGTTGGCGACGGATCCATGAAAAACAAACGCGCAGAGGAAACGTTGCTTCAGCGAGCCCAGGTACCGGGCGAGACGTCCGCCACATATATTGGAGATTGTGGAGTTGTGCAAGATTGCCAACCAACCGATGTCCTAAGAAGATAAAGTGGGACACTTGCTCAAAGGGATCGCTAAAGTGTCTATACGTTTCTTATTCACAAAGACAATTTTACTTCATAGCTGACGTCATCAGGCACTGCCACACTTTCCATACCTTGAAGTTGCGCCTAATTATACCTAAATTTGGACGACTAGCCACGTTACATCCGTCGGGCGTTGATAAACGTTCACGCGCAACGACGGCTTCCTCTGCCACGAATCGACTACGCCCTTGGCTGTTTACAGGAAGCAGAGTATTTTTCCTCTTTGAATTTGCGCTCTGGCTACTAGCAGGTGCCGATGACTGATGGTGAGCGCTCAAAAACTGCTTTTTTAGCACCGGACGGCTTATACGAGTTCAACGTTATGCCCACTGGCATGTGAAATACCCCGACTACTTTCCAGTGCCAGATGTACACTGTGCTTCTTGGACTAGAGGCAGACCTGTCTTTGTTACCTGGATGACATCGTAGTTTTTTCTACCAATTTTTGTCCTCGCCTTCTCCGCCTGAAGCAGGTCTTCACGTTTCTCGGCGACGCTGGTATTCAGTTTAATGTGAAGAGTGCCACTTTGCCGCCCGTAAACTCACAATTTTACGTCACGTAGTTTCTAAGGACAACATTCTTTCCGACCCCACCAAGCTTCAGGTAGTTGCACAGTTTCCGAAGCCAACTTCGCCGAAGCAGCTCCGGAGCTTTATCGGCCTCTGCTCCTACTTCGACGTTTTATCTTGAACTTCGCCTCTATCCTCACTCCTCTGACTCAGCTCTTTGCCGGCAGCTCCAACCATTCCGTCTGTATTCCAGCCTGTGAAAAGCCTTCAATACTTTACTTCGCCTTTTCGTTTCGCCTCTAATTCTCCGCCACTTTGATCCCAACGTGCCTACGGAGATTCACACTGACGCCAGCGGTATTGGCCTTTCAACCGTCCTCATCCAATGTAAGCTTGGATTCAGCAAGTATGTGGTGGCATGCGCCAGCCGAACATTGACGAAAGCAGAATCTAAATATTCTGTATCAGAAAGAGAATGTTTATCTATAATATGAGCCATCGAAAAATTTCGTCCCTATGTGTATTGCCCACCCTGTTATGTCGTGACCGATCACCACGCTTTTTGCTAGCTGGCCTCTCTGAAAGACCCAGGCAGCCGCCTTGCTAGCTTGGCTCTCCGTCTTCAGGAGTATGAAATTCATGTCATATACCGATCAGACCTCTACATACGGACGCAGACGCTATTTCCCGCACGCCATTGTCTAGTGGTTCCTCGTCTGACCACGTCTGTACTTACGATTTGTCGACCCTTGCCACTGTCAACAATTTGCACCAAGCAGCGGAATGACCCGTAGATCAGTGCACGTTTGGACTTTCTTTCAAGTTCTACTCCCGGTAATTCATCCAGAGCCCTCGTCTTACAAGCCCACCACTTCTCCATTTGTGACGGTCTGATCTGTCACCGCAATTATTTGCTTGACGGACCGAAATGACTTCCAGTTGTCCCACGTCGTCTCCGCGACGACATTTGCGCTGCGTTCCATGGTGACCCACAGTGTGCCCACGGTGCGCGTATTGAAAACCTACACGTCCACTGTCTGCGATTTCACTGGCATGGACTGTACCACATTGTACATTTTGTGCGCGCTTGCAAATCTTATCAACGCCGAAAAACTCCCCAGAAGTTACCCTGTCCTGCTCGTCCGTTGGCATACATCTCTATGGCCCCCTTTCTACTACTCTCGCGGGAAACCGGTGGATTATCGTTGCAGCAGACCATCTTACTCGCTACACTGAAACATCGCCGTTACTCTCTACCTCCGCAAGAGACGTCGCTTTCTTTATTCTCAACAACCTAATTCTTCGCCACGGGACGCCCAAGAAACTACTGAGCGGCCGCGGACGCGTTTTCTTGTTCGACGCTATTGAGGCACTACTGAAAGAATGCAGCATCATTCAACGCACCGCTACTTCTTAGCACCCTCAGACGGATGGCCTGACAGAAAGCTTCAACCGTACTCTGAGTGACATACTGGCCATGTACGTGAAAGACAATCAATCCGAATGGGACGAGGTTCTTCCCTTCTTAACATACGCGTGCAACGCTGTGACACAGACCACCACTAGATTTTCTCCCTTCTTTCTTCATTATGGGCGCGAGCTAACCTGCACAATGCGCACGCTTTTTCCCTACCGCTGTGATGTTTCGAAATCGACGCACTCTCGGACGCCGCCAAGTACGCAAGACGAATGCCATCAGCTCGCTCGTCCGCTTACAAAGGAAAACCAGTGGCAACAAAAACACCATCGTGGCATCGGCGAGGCTTCTTCATATGCACCTAACTCCTTGTGTGGCTCTGGGTCCCTGCCACACTCGCCGGCCTTTCAAAGAAACTTCTTGCTCGGTATCAAGGTCCATACCAAGCCCTTCAAAAACACCCCCTGTCTACTACGTAGTTGAGCCCATTACGCCCTCTACAGATTTTCGCCTCCGTGTCCGCGAAATAGCCCATGTGAACAGACTCAAACCGTACAACGATCCGTCTGTGCTTTCGGCCCAATAAGTCGCAAAAATGGCTCTTTCTCTACCTGGGGGGAAACTGTAGTGCGCTGATCTTCTTTGTCTTCGTCGTTATAGCCACTGGCATTCATCGCGTGCCGGCGCGCCCGAGGACGAAAACGTTGGTCGCTGTTTTTCGTGGTTAGCTACGCCTGATGCTGTACTGCAAGTTAATTCTTACTGAATAGCTGGATTCATCTGGTTCACCTGAATAAACACACACCTACAATATATATATATATATATATATATATATATATATATATATATATATATATATATATATATATATATATATATATATATATATACATACACATAATACACATATAAGGTGCAGAAAAGACATCTATATGGGCGCTAGAAACTGCCTAGAAACTGCACAGCGATCACAATTTTTTTTGTAGCTAAGGTGATGAAATACAAATCTGACGAGGATTTTGAATAGGGAGATACTGTTGCCACAATGTTTACCATGTGCTTGCAGGAAGTATTCAGAGATCTGTGGATGAGTTGGAGATAACAGTAATTGCCACTTACCTGATAGCCGATATGTAATATGTAAGCACTGAAGGTTAAATACAATTTTAATAAGTAAAAATATGGAATGAACAAGACTTCAAACTCCTTACCACATAACAATAAGCAACAGAACAGAAGTTGCGTGGAAAAACATTGTCATTTTCAGTTTCAGAAAATACCAAAAACAGCAAGTGTAAGACGAATTGAAGACCCCATGCTTTAAAATTACTTATGCTATCTATTCGTAGTGAAAGCAAAGGGAGGCGAATGCAACACCAAGAAAAGCAGACTTTTGTGTTTTTTGTCAATTTCAAATAATAATGTAATTAAGGAAAGAAGCACGGCTTCCACTCTGCATTTTCGTGCAATGCGCTGCTGTATGAATGTACAGCGGGTGTACACCTAAACGGGCATTTTTGTTTCGAATCTGACGTGATTTATCGAAATTTCTCTAAAGCCTTCTACCCAGTCCCACATTATTTGCATATCTGTACCCCTGAGGACTCGAAAGCAACGCCTTCGAGATACCGATTGACATGCCTTTTGCTGTCTCACCTCCTCTACCTCCTTCATGTCTTATGAGGAGTGGACTAGTTACCATTCCCCAAGCGACTTAGTCCTCTACTCGCACGCGGACTGCTGCATATCCCCCTACTGACCCCGATCGCCAACTCGACAGCCTATGGAAGCGTGACAAAAAGTTTCTGCGATCTGCAAGACTGCAACCTAGAAAACTCCAATTGCAGCCCTCCCATTAAAACTTGCGAGGCGATATCGTGGCATATTGTGCTACGCTTGATGATTATCAATGCAATACCCTGGAATACATGGCGGTCCATAAAAAATCAAAATGGAGTTTTTTTTTTACCACCCTTTGTACCTCCCCTGCCCCTAACCCGAATCTTGCTTAAGCCCTAGCCACAAAGTTCCCTGTGAGGTTTTCGCAACGCTTGCAGATCCTTATCTCCAGCCGCTTAGTAAAAAGGGTGTTTACCCTGAATATACAGGCAGTGCAAGCAATGACCTTGATGTCCATTTTACATTGTGCGAGCTTGAAGCTGTACTTCTTGCTAAGTCGACTTGGTCGGCTCCCGGTGAATGTGAAATCACTCACACCGCTCTTAACAATCTTCCCGACAACGCAAAAGAGCATCTTCTCCACCTCTATAACACCGCCTGAGAAGAAGGCTCTTTGCTATCGTCCTGGACTTTCTCACTTATTTCTCTCATTCCTGAACCTGATAAGCATTCAGCCCTTTCCACACTCCAGCCCATTTTCTCATCTCTTGTGGTCGAGCGAAGATGGAGAGAATGGCGCTCACTAGGCTTAGACATTTGAAGGCTTCGAACTCGCTCCCTCATGCCCTCATTGGTTTTGTCCCAGCGTATCAGCACAGGACCTTTTTTCTTAACTTCAACATATTTTCTTCACCTGAGGTAGCTTCAGCTTCACGCCCTGATCACAGTCGATGTCCGCAAGACATTTGATTGCGTCTCTCATTACCATATTATTACCTCCTTTCCAGCACAAACTGCGGCTGCCGCATGTATAACTCCAGTCGAGCTTTTCTTTCTAATCACGAAGGCCGTTTCCGAGCATTGAACTTCACTTCTACACACCACCGTCTCACCCGCGGTACCCCGCATGGTGCCATTCTTTCACCCACCCGTTTTAATATCGCCATGGCCCCTCTCGCGGTTCAGTTATCGTCTCTTCCCGACATTAGCACTTTTTTTACGCCGACGACATCGCAGTGCGGTGCTCGTGCTGATCTCCTTGTCACCTTCAAGACACCATCCAGCAGGAATTGAATATTATTTATTGTTTTCTTGAGCGTAGAGGCCTCTTTTCCGCGCCCGAGAAGTCAGAACTCTTACTTTTGACTCAATCTGCCTATCAACGAGCTCACAACTCACCGATCCTCCTTATTTCGGCGGTTTCCCAATTCTCAGCATTTCTCAGCGTGGCGTTCCTTGCATGCCTCTGCATGCCGCTAAAATGTCCGAGTTCTCCATGCGGCTGTTGCTATCCGCATTGCCGGCGATACATTAATGGTGTGGGCGGAGTGTCTTTGGACTCCATCTCACAATCTGTTGCTACCTGTACCCGCGATATACTAGTGGTGCGGGCGGAGTCTGTCTTTGGACTCCACTTTACCTTACATGTTGTTACCTGTCAGTCTGTCACACATTTACTTCGCCAAGTTGTGAGATGATCCTCTGGCCTGAGGGAAGCTCACGACAGTCGACTGGCTCACACGCTGGCTCCTAACAAATTCCTTTACTTTATAGTATATCTTTCATTCACCCAGAGCCACCTAGACACACTTGTAAAGGCTCTTCACTACTTGTTTAAAGCTGCTCTTCGTCTTCCCATAACTAATTCCACCAAGAAGCTAAAGCCACCGAGCGTTTTTATCCTTTTCGCAGTCTCCTTTCCCTTCACCCCTGCACCGCGACCAACTGGTAGCGCGCCTCTCCGGCACAGTTCATTGTCGCTGGCTTCTCAACCAGGCTAATATATCCCCCATCTAGTCAGTGCCTCTGCCTGCTCCTTTTCAGCTGGAGGATACTAACCTAACCTCCGTGTCTTACTTCTGCTAGCCAATATGCGGTCGGTCCTGCATGCTGGCCGCCAACATGCTGCTGCCTCGTATCATAGAACGCCCTTCAATACCCATAGAGTAACTTACACAGATGCCTCTTATGTGGCTCCTCGCAGGTCCGGAAGCTAGCTCCTCTTTCATACTCGTCTATCGACCCCCGTCCCTCACACTAGCGGCCTCTTTCTCCACCCTTTGGACATTATTTGGGCTCGACTGCACCACAGCTATGGCCACTGCAACTCACCTATGACGCTTGTTCGTCTTGCAGGTAAACGTAAAATATACTTTATTCGCGCGACGCACGCGCTATGCTGGCTTACTGGTGCTGCCGAGCCCACTGTGCTGCATCCAGATTGCCTTTGATTACTACTATGTTATCAAGCAGTTACTAATCCTCGCTGGTGACGTTGAGCTAAACTCTGGTCCCAACACTCGTTCCGGTGATACCAAATCTTCCACCGAAATACTTGAAGCACTAAACGAAATCCGTTCCGGACAAGCTGACTGCCCATCAATGATAGCAGTTAACGAACAGATGAACCACTTACAAGAACTCTCCGAAGAGAATGCTGTGCAAATTGCCAGCATTGAAACTAGACTGGATGATTCGGACGACAGATCACGCAGATCAAACCTTTTATCTTTCGGCCTTAAAGATGTCGAACGCGAAACACTGGCGCAATCGGAACACCTCGTAATCAAGCATTGAAGTACGCTATTAGATACTACCCTCGTTCCTCTTGATATTGAAAGAGCTCACAGGCTTGGAAAGTTCAGGGCGGACGGTGACCGACCAATCATCGTTAAATTCATCCACTTTAAGGCAAAAGAAAAGCTACTTTCATGTTCCAAGAAACCAAAAGATAGAGGTTACAGTATTTCTGAAGATTACTGTCCGCACACGCTTACCGCTAGAAAGCACCTCCTGGAATTCGGTAAAGCACAGAAAGGAAAATGTAAACTTAGACACAACGAACTAATAATCGGAAACAAAACCTCCATATTTGATTACAGCATTTAGCAGGTTATCATCCACCCTTTTATCTCGTAGAAGGAAATCATTCGCGTCCTAATCTTTCATACACCTCTTTCTTTATATACTATATGCTCTTTATATATTTATATATACTTATATACTTATATACTTATACTTATACCTATACTTATACTTATATATACTTATATACTTATATACTTATATATACTTTGATATTTATATGCTCTCCGTAAAATAATTCACACAAAAGAATCTAACCTAGTCATTCTAACCGAAACGTGGCTCAATTCATCAATCGCAGACATCGAAGTACTCTCACTTTCTTCAGATTTAAATGTTTTCCGGCGTGATTGAAATAATAAACGTGGTGTGGTGTACTGATAGCCGCCCACCGCAGCCTTCAGTGCACTGAATTTAGGACATCCTCCCCCTTAGAAATTACATTTGTTATTAGCAACGCCTCTTATCCACCTATAGTTATTGACGTCTGTTATCGTCCTCCTGATGCTGATATTTCTTTCGTTGCCGAGTCCCACGATGTCATTTTATCAGTAACCAGCGCATACCCTCTATCGCCTATCCTGATTTTCGGAGACTTCAATTTCCCTGCGATAACTTGGCCAAATATTGCCTCAGTTCTATCACAAAACAACAGCGAAAGTGACTTCGTAAACACTTGCCTAACGTTTGGACTAACGCAAACAGTCACAGAGCCGACGCGTCGCGGTAGCAACTCATCAAACACACTCGATCTGGTTTTAGCTTCCGAGCCCGATATGCTCTCTCCACTCACATATATGCCGGGGCTTAGTGACCATTCAATTTTGCACGGTTCCTTTCATTGTCATCTGCCGCATACGCCTAAAATAATGAAAACAATAACACTGTACGACAGAGGGAATTATTCCAAAATTATTGCAGCGCTCGAAGAATTTTGCATCTGGCTTCCTCACGATTTTTCAAAACGCTCCGTAGAAACTAACTGGTTACTTTTTAAGAACAAAATACATGAGTTGATACTAGCGCACATACCAACTACTACTATAAGAGAAAAACAGTAATCACCATGGTTTAACATCACGTTGAAACGTCTTAACAATAAAAAGAAAAGGCTATTCCGCACAGCTAAAAAAACCAACAACCAATGTTCATGGCAAAAATATTACGCAGCGGAAAAGGAGTTTCAATCACTTGCTAGCAAAACTAAACGCTCTATTTATTCATCAGTCTTGCCAGCAATGATAAAAAATAACCCTAAAAAGCTTTGGAGTACGATTTTCCCAAACACTCGCAATCGTTACAACTATGCGATCAGCAGAACCGTCCAATCCCTGACAATAAAATAGCTGAAGAGCTTAACCACACATTCAGATCTGTATTTACGCAAGAACCCGCCAACACTTTACCACATTTCCCTAGCTACGATCACGCAGTCATGCCTGATATCATTTTCAATCCTTCAGGTATCGCGAAAATTATAGACTCGTTAAAACTTGCATGTTCATCAGGTGTCGATGGTATCAACTGCAAAGTACTAAAACCCACCAAAAATGTTGTCAGCATCATTTTATGTCATATTTTTCAGCAATCGTTGTCATCAGGAGTGGTGCCGGAAGACTGGAAAATAGGCAAGGTTGTTCCAGTTCCGAAAAAAGGTCCTTCATCTTCATGTTCTAGTTATCGTCCTATTTCACTAACAAGCGTCTCTTCAAAACTAATGGAGCACGTGCTTTACTCTCACATTGTTGGTAAAATTTCTAATTTCTATACTCTTTTATCATCCTAATCAACATGGTTTTCGTAAAGGACTGTCATGTGACACTCAACTAGCTTTATTCATCAATGACATAAGTTCTAACCGGGACTTAAATGTGCCTGTAGATGCTCTTTTTTTTACATTTCGAAGAAGCACTCGACAAAGTTCCCCATCAGCGACTTTTACTTAAACTTTCACGATTACGCATTAACCCTCTTGTATTGGAAAGGATACGTAATTTTCTGACTAACCGGAAGAAATTTGTGTACGCTAACAAACTCTCATCGACTTGCTCCCCAGTCCTCTCCGGCGTTCCCCAAGGCACTGTACTTGGATGCTTACTCTTTCTAATCTACATTAATGATCTGCCTAGTAACATTGTTTCTAACATCCGCCTATTTGCAGACGATTGCGTCATCTACCATCCCACCCATAACCGTTCCGATTCTCGCATTCTTCAAGATGGCCCTAAATGCGTTGAAGCCTGGTGCGACAAATGGTTAATGTCTCTAAACACTAATAAAACGTCATTACTCTCTTTTCATCGACGACAGCACTATCACCCCTCCAGGTATGTCATCTGTGGATCCGAAATTTCATCTGTCTAATAATACAAATACCTTGGCATCACAATTTCTAACACACTTCATTGGTCTGCACACAAAGCCAATCGCACTCTTGGTTACCTCCATCGAAACATGCGCCTCGCCCCTGTCTTGATTGACGCACTAACGTACCTCACGTTCGTTCGACCTAAGCTAGAATATGCATTCTCAATCTGCGACTCTCATCAAACTAACATTTGTACCGTCCTCGTATTAGTTCAAAATCGCGCAGCAATTTTTTTTTTCAGACTATTCTTATCACTCCAGCGTAACTGCTCTTAAATCTAAGGCTCACTTTACTAATCTCAGTTTGAGACGTTGCATCTTTAGGCTTTGCCTTTTTCATAAATTTTGTCACACACCACTTGATGTTTCAGTGATATTACAAGCTCATCGCTTCTCAAACCGCATCAGCCATCCCAAAGTTGTCTACCCTCCCCCAGCGCAGACTACAGCTCATCTTCGCTCGTTCTTCGTAAAAACTGCTCGGGACTGGAACAATCTGCCAGTCCACTTCGTGCACCACTCCAATCCATCTTAATTCAAGGCAGCCATCGAATCTATTTTCAAATGAAATAGCAGCCCATCCCTCATGTAATACCCCATTCCTGGGGAATTTGAGGCATTGATAATAAATAAATAAATTATCTCGCTTGAGGTCCTCTCCATCATACATGCCAATCAAAATTTCCATTCTGTCCTACCTGTGCCTCAATACATTACATACACTGACTCCCAGGCGGCTATTCATGCCATTCAACCTAAAACTCTCACTCCTCATCGTTCTCAGGAGCTCGGGGCCACATTTGTTGCGCTGCAGCCATGGTCTTTCTTCGATAGATTCCTGGACACTCGGTGATTGACGGCAATGAGCTGGCGAATCAGCTCGCACGTGAAACTCGTAACATGGTACCATTATTCCCCTGACCAAGGTCATTGCAGGGCGGGTCGAGACTCTTTCACGCCACCATCAGCGAATATTACAATGCTGCTTGCTTAGAACGCAAGTTCTACCCCGACCATCATCCTAATCTCTCTGTTCGGGAGGCTCATGTCCTTCGGCAAATACAGCTGAATGCTCAAACCCCTGTATGGCTATAGCTGTATCCATTGTAATCAGTCATGCCCCAACTGCCCTTCCTCTTATGCCAACCATTCCCACTGCTTACTTTAATGCCCGGTTGCATTTCAATAGGGTTTATTTCCCACCCCCTCCCATACTATGTGGACCTAGGTGGACTAGCTTGGTGCTGATGGTGAGGAAGAACAGAGCTTGCTAGTCCAGCAGGCCATCAATGCACTAGACGCCCAAGTGCTGCGCTTCAATAGTAGTCCACTACTGCTACTAATGCACCCTTTGTTTGGTTAAGGGTGCGGTGAGGGGTTACTTGCACACTCGGCTCACCACAGACGTTCGAAGGAGAGCAGGTTTTCGCTTTACTCTTTTGTGTCTATTTGAATAACCAGGTCTTCGTTTCTCTGCTCTTTGCTTTAGAATGCTTGCCAACGCAGATATTCATAGGTTTTGCAATACAAAAGCGGATAATTCGCCTTCTGGCTCGTCGGTCATAGAGTGAACTATGAAAAACCTGGGAAATGCTTCCGGTGTCTGGGGAAGGAGTTTTTCAGTTCCGTGCGATCCCTTTTCAGGGGTCGATCATGTTGTTTAGAAGTTTTATCCATAGATCATGTCAGGGCTTTGGGTTCTTAGAATTCAATTGCATCTCTTTTACCCTGATATGTAGAGGAAGGTCCCGGAGCCCCTCGCCTATAGAAAGCAGACGAGGGCGTATCAGCCGAGGCTTAACATGGGTCTCAAGTATAATAAGGGAGCACATGAGCTAGCTCGAGGGCTCAGTTTCTGAGCGGCTTATCATTCCGCCCCCAATAAGCACGCCTTGGTCAGCAACGACACCATACTTACTTCACGCGACCTGCTCCAACACTATCGTCTTTCTCGCCAACTCTATTCAGGTCCGCACCAAGAACTTACAAAGATAGCGGCCATAATATGGCGCCAACTACAAACGGAGACTTTTCCCAATGCCGAAAGATTTCATAATATATTTCCTATGCCGAGGTGTCAACACTGCAGTATCCCAGCAGACCTCCTTCATATGGTCTGGACTTGTCTACGAAAACACATGCCAACGCACACACAACATACCTGGGATGCTCGTCTACGCAGCTCTACTCTGGACGCCCAACGAGCGCTCATCGGTCTCGCCCTAGAGGCTGCCAGATTCGAAGAACTCTTAGCCGACCCATAGATCTGGGCGTTCGATCCCTTGAATGTTTTAATAAATGTTTACCAAGCAACCATCCACGACTTCGACCGCCACCGTTCATAGCTTCTTCCTTCCACCTTCCACCCTATCGCCACTGTACGGATGACAGCTTCCGCAGGGGGTTCAGGGTCCGGCTCCAAGCACCAACACACCTTGCAGAAGAAGCCCCTGCGGGATTCTTTAAGATGTCCCGTATTGGAGGACTGCGTAGTAATTTCGACACCTGGGGATCTTAAACCTGCACTGACATCGCACAGCGCAGGGACGACTTTTCGTTTTGGCTCCACCGAAATGCAGCCGCCGGCGGTCAGAACAGAGCCAGAATAATTATTTGGTTCACAGTAGTTAATAATAATTGTCGTAATAATATTTCTGTTTCACAGGAAAGAAAATGCGCAGTATCTGCAACACTTGTTCTGTGGACACCTAAACGGTGCCCTAGAGGAAGAGAGAAAGGTGAGAATGAAAGTAGAAAGAGAAAGCGAGGAGTCGTAGTCGTGGGCTAAAGAGTACGTTTGACCACCTGGGATCTTTAACGTGCACTCACATCGCACAGCACACACACAGTAGGTTTGTCTACATTGAAACGCAGCCGCCAGCGGTCGGGATTAATAACTGGTTTGCAGGAAGGGAAAGGCAAAGTATGGGTCACACTTGTTTCTGTGAACATTTGAACCGCACCGTAAGGGTATAGAGGAAGGTAGGAGAGAAAGTGGATTGAGAGGAAGGTGCGGGAGTGAAGGGCTGCGGCGTAGTTTTGACCACCTGGGGTGGTGGTGGTGGTGAAAACGTTTATTTCATATTGGGAGGTTTGACGCGGAGCCTTAAGGGCTTCGGCCTTATAATACTGAGTGGAGACCCTCGCGGAGCCTTAAGGGCTTCGGCCTTATAATACTGAGTGGAGACCCTAGTCAGAGACCCCATTGGCGGTTGCCGCCACCCGCGCATGCCGCGTTAAGGCCCTTTGAGCCTGTAAGTCGCAGCAGCCGAGCAGGGTCGCCTCCCAGTCCTCCCGGGAAGGGTTAGGGATGGGGGGAAGGGATGGATTTTGTTGGCAGGCCCATACCATGTGGTAAGTGTCAGCCACCTCCCCACAGTACTGCCACTGTCCAGGGAATTGTGAGTCAAAATGTTTAAGTACTGCCGGGCACAGCATTGTGTTAGTGAAGAGGCGCAGGAGCAGCCTCTCGTTCGTTTTTCCTAACCCTTTGCAGGGGTTAGGGTATTTGCGATGCGAGTTTTTATAAAAAATTACAATATCTTTGAATGTGTAGGCCGGATTGGAATCGATGTCCTCAGCCGATTCGAGTCTCGAGGAAACTGCCCGGAGAGAAAGCGCGCGGGCGGCTGCGTCAGCTGCCTCGTTCCCTGCAAGACCCTGATGGCTAGGAGCCCAGATGAGATATCGGCACGCGGGGTCCGTGTCCCGACAGCAATTTTGAAATATTCTATAGGCTAATGGAGTGGTCCACCCTTGGGCGACGTTCCGGCAAGCCCCTCGTGAGTCGGTGATGATATATTTAGAAGTGTGGTCTGAGGCGGCGAGTGCAATGGCTACCTCTTCAGCGTGTGTTATAGATTTGGCCTTGAATGTAAGGCCATCGACTGTGTTCCCGTTGTGAACGACAGCGGCCGTGTACCAGCCCCCCGGATGGGGGCCCGAGGCATCCACGTAGAACGCACCTGATTTGTTGCCATAATGGCGGGCCAAGGCTTCCGCCCGCGCCAGGCGCCGTCCATTATGGTCTTCTCGTGACATGTTGGCAGGGAGAGGCCGCACTCTGAGGGCGCGTCTCCAGAGTTCTGGGATGCGGAGCCTCTCCTCTGTGAACTGTTTATGTTGAATGTTCAGCCGGGCAAGAAGGCGGCGACCCGACACTGTCTGTGTGAGGCGGGTATATTGGTTCATCAAATGTGCTTCCCGAAGCTCCCTGAGGTCGAGGGCACGTTTTATGATTTTTCAGAGAATCACCTCAAGGGTATCCTCCTCGTGCTTCCGCAAGTGGAGGTAAGGAGTCGAATACAGGATTCGACTGGTTACGAAGGCGTTTGCCAGCCGCAAGGCATCCTTACTTCGCAACCCCCCGCGTTTGTTAGACACCCGGCGGACCATGCGGCCCACCTGGTCCCCCACCTGGCGGAGCTTGGCTAGTGTTGTGTCAGGGCGTCTTTGGTGATGGATGAAGAGACCGAGTACTCTGATCTCTTTTGATTCATGAATTGGACCGCTCCCAAGCGACAGCGAGATTTGTGTACTGCATCTCCGAGAGGGGCGGAGATGCACAAACTGTGATTTCTGGGGGGAACATTGAAGACCACAGCGCCGGGCATAGCGGTCCACTATGCTCGCCGCTGTTTGCAGGCAGGTTTCTATGTCGCCCACACTGCCCTGCGTTGCCCATAGGGTGATGTCGTCGGCGTAGAGCGCGTGCTGCACGCCTTCGACCTCAGCCAGCTGGGCCGGCAGACGCATCATGGCAATGTTAAAAAGCAGCGGAGAGAGAACTGCGCCCTGAGGTGTGCCCCGCGTGCCGAGCATGAATGGTCCGGGCTCCTTGTCTTGTATTTTGATGTATGATTGTCGGTCTGTAAGGAATTGTCTTATATAATTGAACGTATTACTGCCACAGTGTGTTTCACTTAGATGAGTCAGTATGACTTCATGTGTGACGTTATCAAAAGCACCTTTTAAGTCTAGGGCGAGTACAACCCGGTCATTGTGGGGGCGTTCGAATGGGTTGAGAATTTCTCTGTTAAGTTGGAGAAGGACATCCTGTGCGGATCTGTGTGGGCGAAATCCGAACATGGTGTCCGCGAAAGTGTGCCTGTGTTCAAGATACTCGGATAGCCGATCGCGCACCATAGTCTCCATTAGTTTGCCCACACAGGAGGTGAGAGAGATGGGGCGGAGGTTATCCGTGTCTATTGGTTTGCCAGCTTTCGGGATGAAAGTCACAAGTGCTGTTTTCCAATCGATGGGTAAGGGGGTTTCGCCTGTCCAGATTGCGTTAATGTATTCGAGTAGGCACTGGTACGTCGAGTCAGGCAGGTTCGCCAAATGCTTGACGGTGACCTTGTCCCGACCAGGCGCGGTGCCTCTCTTCATTTTGACTAGACTGGCCCGAAGATCGTGAAGCTGGAAAGGTTTGTCCAGCTCCGAGTTCTGCTTGCCTGCGTAGGAGTAGACCGATCCTCGGGGGTCTTGAGCTGTGCACAAGTAGCGGTCCCGGAGCGATTGTGCCAGCTGCGTAGCGTTGCCTTTAAAGGAGTGGATTGCTCGGTGTAAATGTTTTTGGGTTTCGGTGCGGGTCTGCGTAGGATTGATGAGAGCTCGAAAGAGCCTCCATGTATTATGGCTAGACATTTGTCGGGCCGCTGTATTGCAACGATCCACCCAGTTCGAGTCAGCGAGCTGGGCCGCGTACTCGGCGGCTCGGTGGGTGATATCGGCAATACGTTCTTTAAGTTTGCGGTTGCGTTTCTGGCGACGCCAGCGGCGTGTAAGGCTGCGGCGAGCTTCCCAGAGGTGAATGATGTGATTATCCACGTCCGTTATTGCCTCTGTGAGCTGTATGTGCGTTTCATGTGTGCGAAGGTGTGACATCAGTGACCGGGACCAGTTGGTGTACCCTTGCTCTGCTATGGCAATGTTGGTAGTGGCGGGAAAATTTTTCGGAAGGTAGTCCAATTAGGGATGTGGGCTTGTGTGGTAGGACGCTTGAGGGGGCGTGTGTAGATCGTAGTGTTAAGAAGGCAGTGGTCGCTGCCGAGGGTTTCCTCGGTGTTAACCCAGTCTGCGTGTCGTATGTTGCGAGTGAAGGTAAGATCCGGACACGTGTCCCGCGTCACGGAGTTACCTACGCGTGTTGGGTAAACAGGGTCGGTGTGAAGGGTGAGGCCCAGTGTGGACACAAGCTCCGCCAGTTTTCGTCCTCTCACCTCCTCTTTACGGTACCCCCACAGCTGACTGGGGGCATTAAAGTCACCCAATATCAGGAGGGGGTCTCGACCCGCTGTCTTCAGCGCACGGCTAAAGATGTCTGCGAACGTCACTCGCTTTAGTTTGGGGGAGCAGTATATATTCAGTATGTGCATAGGAGGATCTGAGCGTCGGAGGGGTAAGATCGTTACCATGACATACGAATAGGGAAGTGTTAGGTCTAGATCCACTTCTGTGGCCGTGTATGATTTGTGTACGAACAGACAGGACGAGGGGTCTCGCTGGAACGTCGTGTAGTTTGTTAATTTGGCCGCCGCTCCTGGCTCCTGGAGGGCGACTACGCCGGGTAGTTTCGAGTGTTTTTAGGTAGAGGCATAGACTCGCGCGTTTTTGGCGGTTCCTGAAGCCCCTACAGTTCCATTGTGTTACCAGTAATGATTGACATGATTTGAGGGGGAGGGGCTGCTTGTTAGGCTGTCCCGCCATGAGTGATATTTACTGAGACTGGTACAGACGCCACCCCGCAGCCGGCACCTGAAGTAGGTGCGGGGTTGGAGTCCTCGTTATCCGAATCCGCAATAATTCGGGAGTATTTTGAGAGACGGGACATATGTTTAAGGTTCCGTGCTCGACGGCCTGTTTTTGTAAGACGGGACGTGTTTTTAAGGTTCCCAGCCCGACGGCTCGTTCCGGGATGATCCTGCATATATTTGGAGACAGTTTCAGGAACCATTGACGAGCATTTGGCTGCGACGCGGTCCATGGCGGCCTCCACCATGTTTTGCAGTTGGGAGGCGAGACGCGCCTCCATAGCGACCATAGCTGACGCGAACGCGGCCGGCAGCTCCGGCTCACTCTCCATGGCGTCTGAGCTCTGGGGACTCGACGCGGCTGTGAGCTTGGCTTCCAAATTTTGAATTTTAGCGAGCAATTGCTCGTTCTGTGCCCTGAGCAGCTCGATTCGTTTGCGACCCTCGGCGTCTACGCCGGTGACCGCGGGAAGGAAGGAAGGTGAGGAAAGGATAGGAGAGGAGGCAACCCCTGCCCAGCTGCTCACCTGCTTATGTTGCGGCGCGGAGGCATGGGTGCCGGCAGCGCCGCTTGTCTGAAGCAAGGAGGTTGTCTGAAGGGCCGGAAAGTGTCTGTCATTCTTGCCGCTTGGAGGCGGTGGGGGCGCCTTCTTCTTGTCTTTCGATGACGTCAGGTTACGGGAGGAAGAATCGTTGACGTCACTGTCACGTGAGCCGGCGGCGCGGTTGCCGCGTTCCGCGCTGTCATTGGCTCTGCGAGTGGCGTGACCTTGCTTTTTGCCAGGTGTGTCCGTTTTCAAGACGCCACGTTGCCGAGGCTTGTTTCTGGGCGTCCGAAGTCTTCGGAATTTTGCCGTGCAATCCTGTGAGCCCGTGGGGTGGGCCAAGCCGCAGATTACACAGGACGGTTTACATTCATGTGGAGCTGGACCTTCTGGAGTAAGCTCCACACATTGACCACACAGGCCGCACTTTGAGGGGTTCGGGGCAGGACACGTGTCTGCCCTATGCCCGATAGTACCGCACCTCACACACGCCGGCACAGTACGCTTGTATTCACGCACGACAGCTAGTTCCGAATTATAATGCACAAAACGCGGCACCACCTTCCCCACAAAAGTGAGAACCGCGACGTTCGTTTTTCCCAGCTTGCGTACTTCTGCGAGCTCGCCAGCTCGCCACTGCACTTTCTCTTTCAGGGTGTTGCTTGTCTCCTGGTTGGCCAGAGAGATCACACCTCGGCAGATTTCACCGGTCTGTTTCAAATGTCCACGCATAGGGAGGGGTCCCTTGTCGGTATCCAAGTTGAAGTCGCCAATTAGGCGGTCCGCTGTGGGTGGGTCCTGGGTTCCCACTACTACAAGATTTTGGTCCCATGCCGGGATGATATTGAGAGTGGCTCCCGCCTGCTTGCCAAGGTAGGCGGTGAGCGCCGCTCCCAGTTCGCCATGTTGGAACACACTCCGCAAGTTCGCCGTGACGCGGGGCTTGAGGATTACAACAATGTCTTGGGGGTGCGGGTGTGGCATGGGTCGTGGACGCCATTGCATGCCTGCTGCAATTTTCGGTTGGTCAGCAGTTTGGACAGGACGGGCGTAGGGCTGCGCGCCACTGTCCTTGTTGGCTTGAGGTTGGGAGGCCGTGGACGTGTCGACCGCCATCTTGCGTCCGCTTCTGGACTGGAAGCGGCGTTGTACAAGTTTGAAAAGGTTCTCGTTCTCAAGGGGCTGTGAGACTGAAGAACCAGTATCTTGGACCGTCGAAATGGTGGACCATGACATTTCGGACGGATCATAGCCGCGTTGCAAGGTAGAAGTCATATTGGAGAAAAAGGGGTGAGCAACCCAGCGGCGGGGAGTGGCGCAGCCGTTAGGCTTAGCGCCGCTGCCGCGATGCACGGATGAAACTCAGCCCCTAATCGGTGAAATTGGGGTCCACCTGGATAAAACTGGTGGCTCCAGATGTCGGGTCACTTGCGTGATGCAGTCGCCCTGATTTCTTCAAGGGTCGAGTTGCTGTGCCACGATCACAAGCGCAAAAACACGGAGCCGATGCACCATGCATCCGCTTGCGGCGGGCGGCAAAGGGGGGTCCTGGGGATCTTTAACGCGCACTGGCATTCTTCAGCACACGGACGCCTTTTCATTTTGCCTTCATCGAAATGCAGCCACGGGAAGTCAACGCACCTTAAAGATCCCCGGGTGGTCGACATTACTCCGTAGCCTTCCACTACGGCTCCTCTTTCTCTATGATTGATTGATTGAATGTCCTTTATTGAATGGGAAGGCTCATGGCCGTGGATAGGGGTAAAAGGGAGTGGACAGAATCTTCATTTTTTAGGTCGTCACTCTAATAATGCTCTAACCACGCCACAAGAGAGCCATACTTGGCAAATATCATCTTTGTGTTAGCATCAGTTTCTAGACGGGAACGGTAGTTCAGGCGGTAGGGTTTGATCTCGGAGCGTCCAGTAGAAAAAGCAGGGTAATCCCAGAATAGATGAGATATGCCGCCGCGCGTTAGAGTCGAACAGTGGGGGCATGTAATCATTTCCTCTATATACAGACGCCAGCGGGCCATAATGCGTGGCGTGTATGCCGCATGGGCGATGAGCTTATTCTAAAAGACTTCTTGACTTCGGGTGAGGTGGGTTTTTCGCGTAAATGGTGGATCTGGTGTGGCCATCTGCATGCGGTGCTGACTGAGGCTACGAAGACTGGTCCGAGTATAGTGCATAAGGGCAAGAGAAGGGATTTGTTGCCCGCCCAATGTCTAGTACGGATGAAGGAAGGGGGGTGAGGAAGTAAATGTGGACATCCCACCTCACAAGGCAGCCGCGGCGTGTGCCGCCGCATTGCCCCCTGATTCGTCCGAGTGACCTGGGGTCCACTGAATAACAATTCTGATCGTGAGTTGATGGCATTGAAGGAGGTGCTGTATGGCCGTAGCAGTTCCATCTTGTGAACCCGGAGTAGCGATTTCCTTGTAAGCTTCATAGGAATCAGTAAGAATACGTACTGAACCAGTTCCGGTGCAAGGCACTCCTGACAAGGCTGCCCAAATCGCGAGGGGTTCAGCATGAAGAGGGGTACCTTGAGGTAGGTGGCAGGCATAAGCGCCTGAAAGGGAAGGGTTGTCATCGCATACCCAGCCCAGAGACACAAATTCGCTTGTAATCGAAGCATCGGTGTATATGTCAGTCGTATCAGGTATTCGCTCTTGTCGGTGATAGGCAGCGACAAGCTCCCTGGGAATGACAAACTCGCGGTTTATAGGTCGGCGATGGAGGCGTGGGACTACTGGCATCTCCCAAGGAGGAAAAGGGTATTGCCACGACGGAACCGGAAGAGGTTGCAACATCATGTTTCGGCGTTTCCACCAATCAGATGACTCGAGGTCGGAGCGATAGCGACACTTTCGATAACGAGGCAAACTCGGAATACGCATTGTCCTTGTGTTTGTGTGCTTCTTATGCTTTGTATTGTTACCTGCTCTGCTGCCTTCTTCCAAGAGATGTGTGACCGATTAGCTCAGCGTTCGACTCGGAATACGGGCCCCGCAAAAGCTTGGCTTACATCATGAGGTTTAAAACAGATACCATCGCGCATCTTCATCACTGCAGCCCGAACCTTATCAATGCTTTACTTGCGCACAAAATCCTCAAAAGAGTTTGGTTCCGTTTTAGAATTCTGCTCAATTAGTTTGTAGTACGCGACTTTATGACGTGCAGTTCTTTCGAAATTTTTCTGCACAGTGAATATCTTTGGTACCAATATTGACCTTCTGATTTGATATAGAGTTTGGGATACTGCAGTTCATTGTTCTCAAAGCGCGCGAGAACCAGCTAGGAAACTTATATTTCTTCGACTGACGACGGGGGATACATTTGTTCATTACCGCCTGTAGGTCAACGCCTGTGTTTACATCATCCATCTCAAGCAACCGCATGTGACCACTTGTAGGCCTGAATATCATTGCACAGCCTAAGGTCTTTTCCATAAGCATATGTAAATTTTTCTGCCACATTCTTACGCACTTGACGAAAAGAAAAAAAGAACGACAGAGTAAACTAACAATGGTATTTGTCTACTGGAAGAAGAAAATTGCGCTCCTCTTGCACGCCAAAAAGACGCACAATACATAGAATTAAATGTAACACGTTTCTAGCACAGGTAGTTGCATTACATTCATGTAAACCACAGAAAATACTAAAATCAATTAAACATTCGGCTTATTCTTGAATTGCTGTGCAATCACTACTGACCGAACCGGTTGAGCAATCGAGCTTAGGACATTGAAGTTGGCGTAAATGTGAACCTTCTACTTCGAATAATCGATTTGCTCCCCAGTATCCAAAGCCGATCGGCAAAAATTATGGGAGCAGAACTGGGCGGAAAGTAGTAACAGGCGAAGAAATTGTGCATTTTTTCAAGCGTTAGAATTTTCAACCACATACATTCTCGTACGACCCCAGATCCGGTCTCATAAATGCCCTTAGCGTAGAACGGGGGGCTATCAGAACTCCGCCCCCGTATTTAATCTTGTCAGAAACGAATCTATCGGCTCTGAAAACAGCATATTCATCTGAAAAATAACACGCACTTGAATATGATGAGTTTATCCACGTTTCCGTCAGGCATATAATGTCATACTCACATTGATATACATTCGCGAGCAGCGCTCCCCTTTCAGTACGAAGCCCTCTCTGATTTTGGTGATACAGCTCAATTTTCTGTGCCCTTTTCGGATGTAGACATAGAACCATTAGGATCATCAAAGCGCCCTGAGGACCACACTTCCCACAGAAAGGCCTAAATACGCAACCGTCAGGCCACACTTCAGGTTTGCTCACAAGTTAAAATAAATGCTCATCCAGAGAAACTTGAAAGGAGCAATATGTATCGTACCTCGTTTTCTGTGTTGTACATGTAAAAACCTTGTCACCTACTATGTCCGCCGAAAGTTGCTGCATGTCCGACGCTGTTGTCGTCAGGTTCAGGCGAGAAACAAATAAGGTTTTCTTCGATCATAGTTTGGGCGCTACATTAGGCATGAACTGCTTAGCTGTGCCATGCTTTGCTCGAGGCCGAGGTAGTTTTCTCACCACATTTGGCGGGCGTGGCAGAAAAGCACTCCGAATTTGAGCAGGAGTCTTCGATGGAGGGGAGACGTTGCAGCAGCCAGGTTTGCTGCCATGGCTGAAGCGTAGTTGCGATATTCTGAGCAGTGTTATTGCGATCACTCACTCTGGCTGGTGGTTCGATCGACAACAGATGCACGCCAGTCACTCAAAACTTCATGCAGAAGTGTATTCTCCGCACAAAGCTGGCGCACCTTATCCGCTATCGCATCCATTCGACTAGTATTTATTGTAGCAATAAAATAACACTCGGTGAGGAATTGACGGAATCTGAGCATTCAAGAGCTAGGGAAGAGCGCTGAACTTCGTGGGCGGGGGGGGGGGGGGGGGGGGGGGGGCTGCAGCGCTCGGGTTATGCAGATAAGCTCTATATCTGAAGGATCACGCCTCTTCACACAGTGAACACATTTGTACTTGCTGGCCCCGGATTCCATGAGTATGATGCAGTTATCGGCCTGTAGGCTGATGCATTTCCAGTAGCAGCGTTGCTTGCAAGACACACAAGGCAAACATTGTCTAAGACGACTGCGGTCGGAGCAGCGAGCACATACGTCTGCATCTGGCGCCATCTTCTCTTCTGAGAGGTAATCTTTTAACTGCGGTGCAATGACCACAGGATAGTAAGGACTCGAATTAGACTAGATCTCAAGAGTGAACGAAAGAGGTTACCACGAAAGAAGTCCTTCAAAGAATTAGCGGTGAGGGGGAGGACAGAAGACTTCAGCATCTCGCTACAGAATAGATATTCAGATTTAACGAAGGATGACGACTTTATCCTTGCGCCAATGAACAATAATTCCAGACATATTACTGAGTGAGCGGTAGCAGTAAGTAGATGGTAGTACAGTGAGAGGATACCTACAAACTGCTTATGCGAACGAAATATTTCATTACGAAACGTCAGAGTATAAAAGCTTCAAACATCACAGGCAGGATAGAACTGGGAGAGATATCAAAGCCAATCAATAAGCCTAAAGTGGCCGATATACATGGGGAATATTGAGCATGCTCCATGGAACGGGGCTCGCCTTCAAGTGTTGAAGACGGCATAGAACACAGGGAAAACTCAGATGTATGCGCTAAGGGACAAGGCGGGCAGTGTCATTACGAATATGGACAAGATAGTCAAAATAAGCGAGGAGTCCAATTCCGATCTATACAGTAGCCGAAGTAGCCAGGACTATAATGAGATTGGCAGTAGAGAAAGGCTGTTAGACGTTCGCGCTAGTCATGAAGGACGAGGCTAAAAAAACTTTAGGAACTATGTAAAGGGGGAACGTAGCTGCGGAGGTTCAGGTAACTGCAGATTTGTTGAAGGGCTTGAGAGATATCGTACAGGGCAAACTGCCCACTCTGTATGCGCATAGCCTGGTGTCAACGGCGGCCCCAAAATTTCGAAAGAATGGTAACATTATCTTAATTCTTAAGTAAGGGCCCGCTAAGGACTTTGAAATGTACAGAGCTATTAGCCTTCTATCTATTACATATAAGGCATTTACTAAAGTTATCACTAACAGAATCAAGACAAACTTAGACTGCAATCAAGCAGGCTTTCGGAAAGGGTACTCTACCATCGATCAAATTCATACCATCAACCAGGTGATAGAAAAATGCTATGATATTCACAATCTCTCATACATAGGATTCGTTGATTACAAAAAAAAAACAATTTTTGACTCAGTGAAAACCTCAACGGTTGGTAGGAACTGCGAACTCGAAGTGACTAGCCGTGTGTGCAAGTACTGGAACGTATCTATAGTGCCGGCACAACAACCATAATTCGTCGTAAAAAAATGAAAGTCCAATAAATAAAGGCATTAGACAAGCCGACACGACCTCCCCAGTACTATTCACAGCTTGCTTGGAGGAAGTATTCATACTTGAAATGGATTCCATAGGGATAACGGTCGAGGGAGAAGATCTCAGTAATCTGCACTGCGCTGATGAGATCGCCTTGCTAAGTAATTAAGGGAGTGAACTCCAAAGAATGATTGATGACCTAGAGAAATAGCAGAACGTTAGGCTTGAAAATCGATATGCAGATGCTTAAGATATT
Organism: Amblyomma maculatum; assembly: GCF_055883805.1. Taxonomy (NCBI): domain Eukaryota; kingdom Metazoa; phylum Arthropoda; class Arachnida; order Ixodida; family Ixodidae; genus Amblyomma; species Amblyomma maculatum. Next base: position 106,094,247 of record NC_139352.1, read on the forward strand.
GTTCAACAGCGTCGGGAATACAAAGCAGATTACGACAGGTAGTGAGGCACAGGAAATGGTAGGTGAATATGGCTACTTAAGACAGGTAGTACCCGCAGATCCGAACCATGAAGGGGAAATAAATAAGCAGTGGAATATAATTGGGATGAGCAAATTTGGCAAGCTTTCGCAGATTATGACTAGAAGCTTACCGGTACCGCTCAAGAGGACAGTATATAACAGTTGCATCTTACCTGTACGCATCTATGAGGCTGAAACGTGAAGGCTAACGAAAAGGGATCTACTTATGTTCGAGGTCAACGCAGAGGGTTGTGGAACGAAAAGAGGTAGGCGTAACAACAAGAGAAAGGATAGCGTGCAGTGTGGGGGGCCCGAGAAATAATTCTAGTAATGAATTATTTCTCGGGATATGTAGTGGGATATGTAGCGCCCATAGAGTATTACCGATGGTCGCTTAGGGCAACAAAATGGATTCCAAGGCAAGGAAAGCGTAGCAAGAAGCGGCGGAGACTTAGGCAGAAGTTACTCAGCTCGCAGGGGTGAAGTGGATGCCACTAGCAAAATACCCGATTAGTTGGAGTATTATGGGAGAGGCATTCACCCTGCAGTGGGTACAGTCCGGCTGATAATGACCCCATTATGACAACTCTTTCATTGCGCTTTCCCTGCCATATTCCCCCTTTCCTTACAGCGCGGTAAAGTTTCTACGAAACACGTTTGCAGATATTGCGCCTTATATCCTTTGTAGCGATTGTCCTTTTTATTCAGTTCAGTTCAGTTCAGTCGTTCAGTCGTGTCCAACTCTTCGTGACCCTATGGACCATATTGTAGCGTGTGCAACAGCAGCCGCTAGGCGGCTGCTCATCGAGAGTCTCGTGCGCGGACTCGAAGAAGGGGCCTCGTGGCGTTCGAGAAGAAGCTGAAGTCGGCTGCTGTCACTCGGTGCTCTGGACCTGCTCTCCTGTGCCTGCTAGGTCAACCCCCCCCCCCCCCCCCCCCTAATAAAAACCAACCTTCTGGTTACGGGTCTGAACGGCTACGTGACAGTGGTGAAGGTGAGGCCCTGAACTACGTTTCCCGGGCCTCTCGCAGCCGCTCATCGAGTCCCAACCGGCTTCCGCTTGTGTCTACACCCGTTCATTGCTGCAGCCGTCGCCTCCTGGGTCTGGCGCCGAAATTCGCTCCTATACCTTAACCGACGACAGCTGACCAGCAGTTTGAGACTTCTGCAATGGCCCAGGCAAGTCAGCATCAGTTGCTGCTTCAGCAGCCTCGTACGCCCCCCCCCCCCCCCCCCCCCCCCCAGTTTCCTAGGCGGTACAGCGGAAGATGTTGACGACTGGATCGACCAGTTCGAGCGCGTGGCGCAATCTAATCAGTCGAGCCCGGCTCAGAAGCTGCGCAATGTATATTTCGCGCTTGAGGATTGTGCTAACACGTGGCATGATAATAGGGAAGGCAGTCTTTAAAACTGGGATTTTTTTCGCCAGCAGCTGCAGGAAACCTTTGCCAGCCACGACCGCCGTGATCGCACATGCCGCCTCCTAGAAGCTCGTGTTCAACTACCTAACGAAAGCGTAGCCATGTTCGCCGAGGACGTGACCCGTCTTTGCCGACTGGCTGATCCCGACATGACGGAATCAGCGAAGTTGCGCCACCTGATGCAGGGCGTAAAAGAACCCCTCTTCGCTGGTCTGGTTCGCAGTCCACCTCAAACCGTCGCGGACTTCATCAATGAAGCTACCCTCATTGAGCTAGCCCTGCAGCAACGATACCGGCGCAAGGAGGCTGCCTGTGGTCAGCCCTTCAGCAGTGTGGCCACATTGAACCGGTCCACTGAAGATCCCTCTCTGCGTGAGCTGATCCGCGAGGTAGTTCGCGAGGAGCTCCTCAAGTACAACCTTGGATCGCCTAACCTGACAGCCGCGGCTGTCACCGAAGCCCTGCGTGAAGAAATCCGTCAAACATATTCACCGCCTGAGTGACTGTCCGAGCCACGTTCTATGAACTACGCAGCGGCTCTTCGTCGGCCTGCAGTGCCTCCTGCGCAAACAGCTTCGTTTCGAAGCACAGCCGCCGCCCACTCTGCTGCCACCGTTCTACCAGCCTTCTTACCAGCCGCCATCCCAGCAGAGCCCCGTCATGCAGCAACCGGTTCGGAAGGCAGACGTCTGGAGCACTCCTTGCCGACGGCCGCTGTGCTACCACTGCGGAGAACCCGTCCACTTCTACCGTCGTTGTCCATACCCTGAACTCTGTCTTCGGGGTTTTGCTCGTGATTCCCCGCGTCCCCGGGTAGGCGAACGCCCTCCAGAATTCGAAGAATATCAGCAACCCGTGCAACCTCTTCGAGCGACAGTACAGTCTTCTCCCGTGCGCTACTCGTCACCCGGCCACCGTGAGTTTAATGATGTGCCGAGGCGCCGGTCGCCAAGTCCACACGGGGGAAACTGAAGGCGGCGACCTCAGGGGGGTATGTTGCTGACGAACGGAATCGATGTCCCGAAGACCCTCCCGTGGCGACTCAGCCCGATGCTGTGACTACGATGCCCCCGCCGCCGCATTGCACCCAAGCTCCCAATCAACCTCAAGCCGATCACTTTGTTAGCGCTGACCTTTCCGTTCTCGTCGACGGACACCCAGTAACCGCTGTGTTAGACACCGGAGCAGACTTCTCAATAATAAGCAAGAATTTCGCAGATCGGCTCTCCAAGGTGAAAACTGAATGACTGGGGCCGCAAATTCGTACTGCTGGCGGTCTCCTTATGACGCCGATCGAACGATGCGCTGCCCGAGTGACCATCGACGATTCAGCCTTTGTAGCCGTTTTTGTTATTCTGCCGCACTGCTGCAAGGACCTCATGCTCGGCATGGGCTTTACGTGAGCATGGGGCCATTATTAATGTTCCTCGCCGTACTGTAACGTTTTCGACGCCTGCAACGATTACCGCTGACTCCAAAAGACGCCACGCACCTTCACGCATCGTTGACGCGGATGTATTCATGCCGCTACGTTCGTCTGCTCTCGTCACAGTCCCGTGCGATGACCAGTCCTGTGCTGCTGGCATTGCCGAACAGAACAAAGAGCTTCTCTTGCATCATGGAGTCTGTGTTGCACGCGTATAGTTCATCTGACTAATGATCTAGCTCGCGTGCTGACTACGAACTTCGAGAACGAACGGCAACGCGTCGCTAAAGGCACCACGGTAGCCTACTTTGAAGGTTTCGCAGAAGCAGCACACGACTGCTTTGTTCTTGAGACCAACACGTCTGCCAGCAAAACGCCCAACATCGACAATGATGTGAATCCCCCTCTATCACCTACGGAGGACAGACTCGTCAGGCTACTCTTTCAGTTTCAAGACTGCTTCTGATCCGCCTCCGCGGTTAAACAGACGCGCTTGATCAAGCTCCGCATAATAACCGACGACCGCACCCGACCAGTCCGACAGAACCCCTACCGAGTGTCACCGCGGGAACGCGGTCATTGCTCAACAGGTAGACGACATGTTAAATGACGGTGTCATACAGCCATCGAGGAGGCCCTGGGCTTCGCCTGGTGTCCTCGTTAAGAAGAAAGGCGGAAGTTTAAGGTTCTGTGTGGACTACCGTAAGCTCAATCAGATCACAAAAAAGATGCTTCCCCGCTGCCACGCATTGGCGACGCCGCGCTTTCCGGTCTCTCACTATCTTCCTAGCATCACATAACTTCATCTGGAGGGCCTCGAGGATGCCATCTAACCATCGCGTTCGCTGCCTACCCCTTCTTCGATAACCCTCAACCTTTTGCAACATGAAATTTTTCTTCAGCGACTCCTCTCTTCTAATCAGATGACCAAAGTAGCTGAGCTTTTTCTATAAAATTTGACCCTCCAATGAGCAGTGAGGGTTTATGGTCAACAATATCGACTGATTTGATCTTCTGGCAGTCCAAGGAACTCTCAAGAGTCTCCGCCAGCACCACACTTCAAACGCGTCAGTTCTTCGGCGGTCAGCTTTCTTTGCAGGCCATCTCTCGCATCCATACATCACAACTGGAAAGACCATAGCACGAGTTATACGGATCTTGGCTGGCAGAATAATATCTCTGCTCTTTATTAGGCGTTGAAGGCTAGCCATGGCTCTCTTTTCCAGAAGCAGGCGTCTCCTAATTTTATGGCTGCAGTCTCCTTCCGGGGTAATCTTGGAGCCCAAGAAGAGAAAATCTGTCACAGAGTCCACTTCTTGTCCCTTGATGCTCCAGGACTTGATAGGGCAAGACGCAATGATCTTTGTCTTTTTAATGTTCAGTTTAAGCCCAAACTTCTTACTCTCTTCTTGTACGCGCATCAGAAGTCTCTTGAGTTCCTCTTCACTTTCTGCCATCAAAGTGGTATCATCCGCATATATAAGGTTGTTGATACATATTCCAGCAATCTTCACACCAGCTGAAGACTCGTCCAGACCGGCCTTCCTCATGATGCCCTCAAAATATAGGTTAAATAGGCAGGGCGACAGTACGCCGCCTTGTCTCTCTCCTTTCTCAATCGGAAACCAATCAGTAAGACCATGCCCAGTTCTGACTGTGGCCTCCTGCCTTTCATACAGGTTCCTGAGGAGACAGATGAGGTGAATTGGAACTTCCATTTTTTGGAGAGCTTGCCACAATCTGCTGTGACCTACGCAGTCAAACGCTTTCGCATATTCAATAAAGCAGACGTAGACGGGCTTCTGGAACTTTCTTTCTTTTTCTATGATCCAGCGAAGATTGGCAATCTGGTCCCTGTTTCCTCTGCCCTTGCAAAACCCAGCTTGCACGTCTGAAAGCTCCCGATCCACATACTGCTGCAGCCTACCTTGGAGGATTTTCAACATAACCTTGCTAGCATGCGAAATAAGTACGATCATGTGGTAGTTGGAAGAATCTTTGGCACTGCCTTTCTTTGGAATGGGGATGTAAACTGACCTCCTCCAATTCTGTGGCCACTGCACGGTTGTCTAAATTTGCTGACATAATGTATGCAGAACATTAACAGCGTCATGGTTGAGGTTTTGAAGCAACTCAGCTGGAATTCCGTCAATTCCGCTAGCTTGGTTCTTACCATGGCTGGCTAAGGCCCCCTCAACTTCCTCTTCCGGATGCCCGGCCGTCTTATGTTGGAATCACAACCGTCTTATGTTGGGTTTGCACATCCGGTTCCTTCTTGTACAGTTATTCTGTGAATTCCTGCCACCTCTTCTTTATCCCTGCTGTGCTGTGTAGGGCCACCCAAGATAGACAGGTTACGGCAGAGAGTTCTGACAAAATGGGATTCACTGGAGAAGGTAATGGCAACCCACTCCAGTATTTCCTGCCAAGAAAACCCTATGGCCAGTCACAATAGCATTAATGATATGGTGCCGGAAGAAGAGCCCACCAAGTTGGAAAGCGTCCCATATGTTACTGGGGATGAACAAAGGGCGATTCCTAGTAGCGCCAGGACGAATGAAGCAACTAAGCTAAAGCCAAAAGGACGCTCAGTTGTGAATGTGTCGGGAAGCCACCGGAAAGTCCGACGTTCCTCATCATCATCAGCTTGACTATACCCACTGCAGGGCGAAGGCCTCTCCCATATTTATCCACTTAACCCGGTTCTGTGCTAGCTGCATCCACTTGACCTCTGCGAACTTCTTAATCTCATCCACCCACCTAACTTTCTGCCGCCCCCTGCTACGCTTTCCTTCCCTTGGAATCCAGTTTGTTACCCTAAGCGACCATCGGTTATCCTCTCTTCGCACTACATGCCCTGCCCATGTCCATTTCTTCTTAATTTCGACTAGAATGTCGATAACTTGAGTTATTTCTCTGACCCACCCTGCACGCTTCCTATCTTTTAATGTTACCCCCCCCCCATTTTTCGTACTATAGCCCTCTGGGTTGTCCTCAACTTAAGTAGAACTCTCTTGGTTAGCCTCCACGTTTCAGCCCCATAGCTGAGTACAGGTAAGATGCAACTGTTGTAGACTTTCCTCTTGAGCGATACCGGTAAGCTGCTAGTCATTATCTGCGAGGTGCTTGCCAAATGCGCTCCATCCCAATCTTATTCTTGTTATTTCCTTTTCATGGTCCGGATCAGCGGTTAGTACCTGTCCTAAGTAGACACATTTGCCTACTACTTCCATTATATCGCTACCTTATGTAAACTGCTGTTCCTTCCCGAAGCTGTTGAACATTACCTTAGTCTTCTGCTATTGATTTTCAAGCCTACCTTTCTACTTTTCCTGTCTAGGTCATCAATCATTATTTGCAGTTCATCCCCCGAGTTGCTTAGCAAGTCAATGTCATCAGCAAATCGCAGATTATTGAGGTATTGTCCATCTACCCTTATCTCTAACTGCTCCTATTCCAAGTCTCTGAATACTTTCTTTAAGCAAGCTGGGAATAGTACTGGGGAGATTGTGTCTCCCAGCCTAACACCTTTCTTTATGGAAATTTTGTTACTTTCTTTATCCAGAAAAATGGTTGCTGTGCAGCCACTATATATATTGATACGTGGCAAGGCTAGTCCACGAAGGTTAGTTCAGGCTGGCACCGCACACAGAACACAAACACAGCAGCGTCGACCTTATTCTAGCATCAATCGTTGCTACCACTTTGTCTTCTTCTGTGTCACTGTTGCTGATCGTTGTCATCTTCAACTTCCAGCGATGCAGGGAATATATGTCACATTACCCCCCCCCCCACCCCGAAAAGCGCAGTTCCAGTGCGCACTAGGACGAACTACTACATGGGTAATACGGCTTCATCCGGGCGACATGAAGAATCTCGGTGCGTGGCATAGAGGACTGTCGCGGCGGAGTTAAAGGGGCAATCTCGTATGTCACAGGAGTGACTGGCCGTAAAACACGGTAGTCCTGCGTATCGTGGCAAGAGCTTCTCACACAGCCCTACTTTACGAGCGGGAGTCCAGGGCAAGACGAGAGAGCCCGAAGAGTAGTGGACATCCCGGTGGCGAGAATCATGGCGCCGTTTTTGAGAACTTTGTGAGGAAGCTAGTCGGCGGCGAGCGATAACACGGGCGGCGTCAGCTCGGGAGATGGCATCACGAACGTAGGTACTGGCGTTAGCGGTGGGAGGCAGTACGCTGTCAAACGGAAAGGGAGGGTCACGGCCGTGTAGAAGATAAAAGGGTGAGTAGCCCATCGTGTCGTGACGAGAGGAATTGTACGCAAACGTTACAAACGGCAAAGTAATATCCCAGTCACGGTGATCATCCGAGACATACATTGACAGCATGTCCGTGAGCGTGCGGTTGAGGCGTTCGGTGAGGCCGTTCGTTGGTGGATGGTAAGCGGTGGTAAAAGAGTGCTTGATGGAGCAATACCGAAGAATTTCGTCGACTACTCGAGCAAGAAAGCAACGGCCACGGTCAGTGAGCAGCTGGCGTGGAGCACAATGCAGCAGGATGACGTCGTGCAGAAGAAACGCAGCCACGTCAGTTGCACAGCTGGTGGGTATTGCTCGGGTGACAGAGTAGCGCGTAGTATAATCCGTGGCCACCGCAATCCATTTATCCCCGACGCAGAAAGTGGGAAAGGCCCGAGAAGATCAAGACCAACTCAGGAAAACGGGTCCACTTGGATGTCGATCGGCTGCAGGGATCCAGCTGGCATAACCGAGGGCTTCTTCCGTCGCTGACACCGGTCACAACAAGCCGCGTAACGAAGAACAGAGCGATAGAGGCCTGGCCAAAAGAAGCGGCGGTGGACGTTGTCGTACGTACGAGATACGCCAAGATGACCTGCTATAGGTGCGTCGTGCAGCTGTTGAAGAACGGTGGTACGCAGGTGTTTTGGGACTACGAGCAGAAGCTCGGTGCAATCTGGTCGCATGTTCCGTCGGTATAAGGCGCCGTTGTGGAGCACAAACAGAGCTAGGGTGGCGTCAAAGTTGTCAGTGCTGAGGCTATTGATAATGCTGCTAAGCTTCGGATCAAAGCGCTGCTCATGGCGAATGTTTGAAAAGTCTGAGATGGCCAACACATATGTGTCATCGTCACACTCGCTCGCAGGCGGGGGATCTACCGGGTTGCGGGACAGGCAATCGGCGTCAGCGTGCAGCCGGCCAGACTTGTGGATGACAGAAAAAGTGTATTTCTGAAGGCGGAGGGCCCAACGGCCCAGGCGACCAGTAGGGTCCTTCAGCGTAGAAAGCCAGCATAAGGCATGGTGGTCTGTGATGACGGAGAACGGGAGGCCAAACAAGTAAGGGCGAAACTTTGTAATGTCTCAAACGAGGGCTAAGCACTCACGTTCTGTGATCGAGTAATTCCGTTAAGCTGCAGAAAGGAGGCGACTAGCATAAGCAATGACGCGAGTGCGACCCATCTGCTGTTGGGCGAGTATGGCACCAATGCCGTGACCACTGGCGTCGGCGCGTACCTCCGTTGGTGCCGAGGGATTGAAGTGCGCCAGGACGGGCGAGTTGGTGAGGGCTGCAATGAGCGCAGAAAAGGCTTGGGATTGTTCTTGGTCCCAGCAAAATGGAGTGTCGTTCTTCAAAAGATTGGTGAGTGGTCGAGCCGTCTCCGCGAAGTTGGGTACAAACCGCAAAAAAATAGGAGCAAATTCCAATAAACCTACGTACGTCACTGGTACAACGGGGTGTAGGAAATGCACTTACAGCACGTATTTTGTCTGGATCGGGTTTAACGCCCCGGGCGTCGACCACGTGACCGAGCACCTTGAGTTCACGTCGGCCGAAACTACATTTCTTCGAGTTCAGCTGAAGACCAGCTCTCCGGAAGACGCCAAGAATGGCATCAAGGCGATGGAGGTGGCTCTCGAATGTAGAGGAAAATACAATCACGTCATCGAGATAGCACAAGCACGTCGTCCATTTCAAGCCGCGCAGGAGAGAGTCCATCATGCGCTCGAAGATTGCGGGCGCATTACACAAGCCGAAAGGCATCACCTTGAATTGATACAGGCCATCAGGAGTGACGAAGGCGGTCTTCTCTCGGTCTCGTTCGTCGACTGCGATCTGCCAATAACCGGAACGAAGATCAATGGAAGAGAAATAGCTGGCACCGTGCAAGCAGTCGAGGGCATCATTTATCCTGGGGAGCGGGTAAACGTCCTTCTTTGTAATTTTGTTCAGGTGTCGGTAATCAACGCAGAACCTCCAGGTGTTGTCCTTTTTAACAAACACGACAGGCGACGCCCAGGGACTGCTCGAAGGCTCTATAATGTTTTTTGCTAACATCTTGTCCACTTTATCTTGTATGACGCGACGTTCAGAAATGGCGACTCGATAAGGTCTGTGAATAGGGCTAGCGTCACCGGTATCGATGCGATGTGTAACGAGGGACGTTTGTCCTAAGGAGCGGTCACCAAAATCGAAAATATCGCTGTATGAAGTCAGAGGGCTCGTAAGTGCTGTAGCACGGTCAGGGCGCAAATTAGGTGCGACCATGCCTGATATGCGGGCCTCTGGAGGTGGGGATGGTGCAGGTCGTGTCGATACTTTAGCAGCAGGGTCAGGTAAAAAAGCGGCCACAGTGACGTCAGACAGTGGGGTCAGTTCGGCGAGAGTAATGCCCTCAGGAAGAACGCGCACAAAAAGGCCGAAGTTCAAGACTGGAATATAAGCGTTGTTATTTTCTACGTGCACGATGGTATGAGGGAGAGCGATTCTACGCTGCAGTGTCACATCGGTTATGGGGCAAACAATGTAGTCGCCATCAGGAACGGAGGGGAAAGGCGACATGAGCACATACACTGCAGCTCCTGGTGGCAGACGAGTAAATGTAGAGGCGCGGAGACGGAGCGTTGAAGTATCAGAGGCCTGTTCGTCAGGACAGAGTAGAAGGTCAAGATGAAGCAGTCCAGAAGAACAGTCAATGAGCGCAGAATGTGCAGTTAAAAAGTCGAGTCCTAATATAACGTCGTGAGGGCAACTGGTGAGGACTGTAAATAGCAAGGGATATGGCGGTCGGCAATGTTGATTCTCGCAGTACACATACCAATCACAGTAGCTGTGTTGCCATCAGCAACACGAACGGTAGATGAGGGAGCGGGTGTGAGGACTCTGTTGAGGCGTTGACGGAGCGAGGAACTGAGGACAGAAATGTGGGCGCCATTGTCGATAAGGGCACAAACTGAGACTCCGTCCACAAGAATGTCAATGAGATTACGTCTGGGTGCGAGGGTCAGTCCCGAGTTGACGGTCCGGGTCGGTAATGCAGCGTCACTGCCGGGCGCTGCATTCGCTAGTTTCCCGAGTAGGTGCCGGCGTATGATCGAGAGGAGCCGCGACGAGGTACCGGTGAACGGGATCGATGAGCCCGGGGAGATGGAGATCGGCTGTAACGACGAGCAGTTGGGACGGTTTCGGTGCGAGGTTCACCTGGTTGAGGAGGAGAGTGTGCAGGTCGATCATAGGCGGAGCGTTGCTCCTCTGGTGGGGCGACAAAGCGTCGAGGTCCATAGTGATACCGACGGTCAGCATTGTAATAAAAGCGAGGGGTGAAGAAAGTACGGCTACGGCAATACCGCGAAGTGTGCCCGGTTCGACAGCAAATGAAGCAGGTTGGCCTGTCGTCTGAGGTGCGCCACTCTGCAGGGTTGTGACCAAGATAGCGACGTGGGGAGGCTGTGCTGGTGGTTGTAGCAGCCACTAAAGAAACAGGGTGTTATGGTGGCGGGGGCGGCACGGAGCTAGAGGAGAGGGCGACGTTTGCAAGTTCCTGGCGGACAACGGCCTGTATCATGGCAACGGAGTCGGGCAGCGGAGACGAGAGTGGTGCAGGAGTTAGGGCCTCAAGTTCTCTGTGGACGATCCGAGTCACTGTCGTGGGATGGGAGGGTTTGTGCAAAGGGGCCAGGTCATCGCAGTATGAGGTAGCCGCCGTGTTCGGAAGACGCTCAAAGCGATGTACGAGACGCCTTTGTTTAGCCTGCTCGAATTTTCGGCAGACTTGGAGCACCGAGTCGACGGTAGAGCAATCCATGCAGAATAGGATATGGAATGCATCATCCGCGATACCCTTGAGGATATGCCCTACCTTGTCACTTTCCGGCATGGAGGTGTTAATCTTGCGACACAACGCAAGCACATCCTGAATATAGGCGAGGTAGGACTCCGTGGGGGATTGAACACGAGAAGAAAGTTCGGTTTTTGCAGCCAGAGCGCATCCAATTGGTTTCTCGAACAAGTCCTTAAGCTTGCGCTTGCAGGTATCCCAGGTAACGAGCTCTTGTTCGTGGTTTTGAAACCATGTTCGAGCTGTTCCCGCCAAATAAAATATGATGTTAGCGAGCATGATTATGGCGTCCCAGTGGTTGTTGCGGCTGCAGCGCTCATACTCATCAAGCCAATCGTCAACGTCTGGATTGTTGTCGCCATTGAAGATGGGAGGGTGGCGTATTTTCGTTAGAACAACTGGCTGAGCCGATGTTCCCGCAGGTGGTAGGGGCTGTTTCGGAGGTCATCGTGGCTGTTTGAGACGTGGTTGTGATCTCATGTAGATGGCGGCCGCTTCGTAAATCGAGCTTTTGGCAGCGTAAATGGACTTATCAGCACGTACGGGGATCTTGATTCACCTCCACCAAGATGATACGTGGCAAGGCTAGTCCACGAAGGTTAGTCCAGGCTGGCACTGCACACAGAACACAGAAACACAGCAGCGTCGACCTTATTCTAGCCTCAATAGTTGCTACCATTTTGTCTTCTGCTGTGTCACTGTTGCTGATCGTTGTCATCTTCAACTTCCAGCGATGCAGGGCATATATGTCACAATATCTTCCAGCACTTTCACGTACGGCTCGTCTACCCCCTGATATCACACAGCAACTTGGAATATAAGATCTATGACGCAATGTAAATTGGATGTCATCAAGCGAGAAATGGACAAATTGAACATTGATATCTTGGGTATCAGCGAGCTCAAGTGGACCGGAGTGTGGGAATTTAATTCCGGCGACCGTTATGTCTTTTATTGTGGGCACGAATCCAGGAGAAGGAATGGGGTTGCTCTCATAGTAAACAGAAGAATGGGCAAAGCAGTGCTAGGGTACAACCCCCAAAACGACCGAATGATTTCACTTCGGATCCAAGGTCACCCTTTCAACATAACAGTTATCCAAGTCTATGCACCAACCACTACTGCTGAAGAAGCTGACATTTAGATATTTTATGCTGACCTGCAATGCCTTTTAAACCGCAATCCATCATCAGACGTCCTTTTTCTCATAGGAGACTGCAATGCTAAGGTGGGGAGTGAAGAAATATCCGGAAAAATAGGCAAGTTCGGTCTTGGTGAGCCAAATGAAGCTGGGCAGAGGCTAGTAGAGTTTTGCCAAGAAAAACACCTGACCATTGCGAATACTCATTTTCAACAGCACAAGAGGCGCCTGTACACATGGACTTCACCGGACGGTCTGTACAGGAATCAGATTGATTATATTCTTTGCCGGCAGAGATGGAGAAGCCCTATACAAGCAGTAAAACAAGGCCTGGGGCCGATTGTGGCACCGATCATCAGCTTCTTGTTGCCAAATTTAAGCTTCGATTGAAGAAAACGCAGAAAACTAGAAGGCCTTTCAGGTATGATCTGGATCAAATTTCATCAGAATATGCTGTGGAAGTGAGGAATCGATTTCAAAATTATATCTGGACTGATGTTCGTGATATAATACAAGAATTTGCTACTAAAGTAGTTCCAAAGCAAAAGAAATGCAAGAAAGCAAATTGCTTATCTGAAGAGGCTTTGCAAATAGCTGAGGAAAAGAGGATGGCTAAAGTTATGGGGGAAAGAGAAAGATACAAGGCTCTCAATGCGGATTTTCAGAAAATAGCAAGGAGAGGTAAGAATGCCTTCCTGAACATACAGTGCCAAGCAGTTGAAGACAACAGCCAATTGAGGAACACAAGAGCTCTGTATAAGACAATCAAAGATGTCAAAGGAAGCTTCTGTCCTAAGCTGGGCGTGATAAAGGACGAACGAGGCAGGGACCTCACTGAAGCCTCAGAGATAAATATCCTTTTTATTAGGAGCACACCAAGCAGGAACCATGTTGGCTTGTATGGGCAAGCTGTATACTCTAAAAACAAATTTTACCCACCTTCTTACATGCTATTTGCAATTCCTAAAGCCTTAAAAGCGAACAGTTTCAACATAGTGGCCGTCATTGTTCTCCAATTTATAATAAAATCTCTGTTTCGTGAATAGCTTTATTCTTCCAGCATTAAAATCCGCTTTCATGGTTGTTAGCGCATTTTGCACATTTCTCTTAAAAAGTAAAAAAAGCGCAGCTTGTTTCTTGGCAGATAATATTCATTTTCAGCATTATACGCCCCGTGAAAAGCGACGGCCACGCCGCTGGTAGCGGAGGTGAAAGTAAATCCGGGAGTGAAGCCGGCCGAGTCGTCTGCTAGCTGTGTGTTCCTATGCAGTCCTCGCATCATGAATTCGTTTTCTCAAGGCGTTTTCATCGTTGCATAAACAGCTTCCGCTGCCAATGGACTGTGGCACAAACTATGGGGCATGTTATGCAATATATGTTTCTTGTGAAAATGTTTGCAGCCATAAAATCCGTTGGACATTGTATTTACTCCTCCCAGCTCGGCAAGCAATACGACTGACAGCAAACTGTTCGAGCTCACTTCGCGTAAACAAGGCGCTTGTCATTCCTGTCTTATATTTCGTATGAAAGCTCTTCAAACAATACCAGCGCATCATCGTGAATTTTCTGACGATCGCTACCATTTGCGTTTACGTCGACAAAAAAATATGTTGTTTATTGCGTAAACCTGCAATAGTTCAGTTACTTATGCAGTGTTGCATATTTTTGTGACGAATAATTTCCGAAGCCATTAATATGTCCTGAGGGTAAAATAAAGACCGATATGATGAGCGTCGGGTACTATGTTATTATTTAAACACGGTGCTCCAAACGCTTGGTACATGTATTTAATGGCCTATAATCGGTCCTTGTTAAGAGCCGCATTTTTAACATTTGCCCTTTCAAGTGCATAAGCTTACAAAGCGAAGGTTGTAAGCCTTCTCTTTATCATGTTTAACCAATTTCCGACTGTATAAGGTACGTGTCATCCACCATCCAATCCATCGTAAAGGCTAAGCACATGGGGTAAGCTGTAAATGTCGGGGCGCTTATTTAAGCACTGCCTATTAAGATCAGAATACGATTGCGTTGTCGGACCGCGTTCGCATAGCGAATTCCTTGCGTCTACCTTTATTAAGCTTGAACCAGCAAGCCTTTGAAATCTTCCTTTAGTTACGAACCTTCCATGAGAAATATCGCTTTTATCTGAACATTTCTAACTGCTCCTGAATTTTCCAAGGAGACTTCCTTCATGGCCAACAACGACGACGTCGAATTTCCTGCTACACGGGAGACAGCGAAATCACATTAAAGCCTTGTGAATTCGACCGATGAAGCATTATGATATGTGTATATCTTGTGAAAATTTGTGAAAAGTGTAACATTCGATGTTTATCTACCCCACCCCTTATGTAATACCCCGAAAGGGGCCTTTAAGGTTAATAAATGAAATGAAATGCCTATAAGAGAGCGAAGCTGGCCCGATGTAATGGCGGGTGGAGCAGGTTATCTTATATATTGGATCGAGGCGCGTTACCAAAAGCACATAATGATAGATATTGCAAACCAAAGGCAGGGTAAATGGAAAAAAAAACAGTGCTGTTGAAGTGATCCGTCGATGTAGCATACCCAAAGTGAAGCAGGGCTCAAAAATGCAGCTGGTGATCTAGCGCTAGTTTGTAGGAGCCACCTGACACGTGTATGAATAAGTTTCTACCAGATGACTGCAGTATCATGAATCTTTTCGCATCTACACAAAGGCCAACATTATGCTTCAGGCTGCGGTAAAAAAATAGGCAGGAGCTTAAAAAAGCAAATCGCCGCAGCCAATACTCGCAACGACGCATGAGCCGCCACAACTCGTGTACCGGAAGTACCTTTGAAACTGACCGCTAGGCGGCTTTCAGTGGTGCCCTTACAGGTGGTACACGGGGCGTATAGATTTTATACAACAGTGCTGCCATCTACCGGAAGAAAACAGAAATATATAATCGGTGCTATGTTAGGGATTGCGGCAGCGGATTACCTGTTGTGGAACGTATGAGTGGTTTTTCGCTTACAAATATACTTTGTTGGGGGAGTTGGTCGGCGCTTGTCCTGTAGCTTCCTTTTATCTTGTCCTATGTCTTCCTGTTTGCGCTGTTTTTACTAGCAATCAATGAGCAGTTTTTCGTTTTGGCGATGGTTTTATTTTAAGCTATATGATAGAAATAATGACCGAGAAGTGATTCGTACATGGACCTTTCTGCGTTGTCCATGTTACATAGCTTCTGTGCGGGTGTATATAATGCATCGAAAGCGCAATCGGAGAGGTAGAGCGGCAGAGAAAGAATTCACAGCGGTGCTGTACGTTAACGACGAGGCAGTGCATTTGGCGCAAAAATATCTTTTTGTTTTGAAATGGTTAGATACACTGTTCATTTGTTGGCCTCAGCTTGATTTCTTTTTGCATGGATGATTATATTGCTGCGGTTAAGGTGAGCTCCGCGACCGCACTGCACAGAGGACGCCATATCACAATCGCACACGGGATTAGGTTACACCTTGTTGAAACTTGCTGATTGTGAGAGCGTATAAGGCTGACCAAAGATCTTGTGCTGCTGAGCATAAGGCTGGAAGTTGATCTCGGCAGAAGGGGCCGAGATTTTACGAAGTGAAAGCCTAAAACAAACGTGTGTCGAGATTTCGCTGCCTATTACAGATGCATAAGTGCTTAATTATTCTGCAGCTTTCTAATACAGTGCGTGCTTCACAGTCCTTGTGTAGCTTGGACGCTCTACAAATTCCACGAGCGTTCAACCGCGAACGGTGAACGGCAGGTTTACGCGGCCTACCGCGCGCACGGTCTAGCTGAAGGTTTGTTACGGATCCCTTCACTTGTGACACTTCGCAAACAGAGAAATGTGTAACACAATTACATAAAAAGGAACAGCGCTAAGGGCCAAAACGGGCTCACAAATACGAATCACGAGATGAAAAACTAGTCCCGCTTGAAAAAATAATAGCTGATTTACGCAGTTCGCTGCAACTGCTAGCAGGCAACAATCTTGTGCAAATTACAGGACAAGAAAACAGCTCCATTCTTGGCCGTTCTCTACCATCTACTTTTTGCATTTCAATTTTTACCTGTCTAAAAAACACACTTCCTAGTAGCGGCTTCCCGCTAACCTAATGCGTATGAATAAGTTCACCTGTTTAGCTTTCGATGCGTGTTTATTTTCTAAATCCGAGAAACCGTTAGCTCGAGAAACGCGCGACATTATCTGGCATGATATTTGCGTGGTGTAGCGTTTACTTTTGGGTTCTGCTCGTCGAAGCGTTTCAGCGATGTTTAACTTCACGTTGTAGAGGAAAGTTAATCGCAAAATTTTTAATCTCATTTAACTATTAGAGACTATTAACTAATAACTACAATTAGGGCAGTACAGCGTACTTGATATATGCTAACAGCGATACATTACGAAGTACTATTTAGCGAAAATTACCTAATTAAAGACTGTGAATAAAGAATACAAATAAATCACTGCAATTGTGGCGGCAAGCTAGAGAACGATATTTCGCTTAATGATTTAGCATAAAATGTAACGTATACGCAATAAACTAATTAACGACAATTGATTGGTACCTACGATTAGTAAAAGGCAATTGTGCTTGTCATCAGCTATCCAACGATATTTGTGGCTATTATACTGCTACACAGCCGCCCCGACGTTGTGGTTCAGTGGTTGTGCTGCAGGAAAGCTGGTTCAAATCCCGGCCGCGGCTCCTGCTTTTTAACTGAGGCGAAAAGCAAGGCTCCCGTGGGCTGTGCGGTGTCAGTGTACGTTAAAGATCCGAAGGTGTTCAAATTTCCGGAGCCCTCCACTACGGCGTCTCTCATAGCCTAAGCAACTTTGGGATGTTAAGCCCTAGATACCAAACCTTAACATATAGAGCCGCTGCTGACACGTTCTGTACACATTATGAGCCAAGTAAATAGTGTACATAAATATAAAACTATAAAGCTGGCCCCATCATTTATTTTGCCTGGTTATACTTATTTAGGTGTACATCAAGGTTCGCGGCTATATATGTGTACCTTAGATGAAAATTAAAGGCACTTTACGCGTCGCTAATCCTGTGCTGCCATATAGTGCTGCGGTATCCGGAAACCCCGAACATGACGGAAACGCGCGGCGTCAGTTTTTGCATAAGGTCTATGTTTAATGCTTAGTTCGAGAGCCAATTTTCTGTGATTCTAAATTTTCAGCCTTCTACGGAAGATATGGATGGCAGTTTGTTTTACGTGTTACAGAAAATAACTGAATACCGTCCTCATGGTCTAGTCCTTCCAAAAGTTTTCCTAATAGCTGAAATTGCAATATTAGACAGAATACAAAAATTACCCAACCTTAGGTGCGTTTGACCACCTGGCGCTTGTAATTTTCGGAGCATTTTGTTACGGCCTCCTTTAAACTGAGTCACATTAGCAAGCTAAAGAGTAAAATTCATGCTGTTTAAAGTAAGGATTGGTGATATTGGGCTTTCGCGAAAAGGAAACATTTTGTTAGTTTTGTTTTAAAGCAGAATATTCCCACAACTTTTTCACTGGTGCTTTTATTATTGCGACTTTTGTTAGCTCCATGTAAACGGTATCTTTTACTACAAACACAAGTGGTCAAATATTTGAACGGTTTAAACGACAGTGAACATAAGCAGTGAATAGACAGTATTCTTACCGAAAGGTTTAGTAGTGGATATCTTCGTCGTTTGTTTCGTTGTGGTTGCTGGAGGAGCTTTCGAGCTCTCTTCTGGAAGGTATAAAATCAACCATTAGTAATTGCTTTCGTTACAGACGTTTACAACAAAATCAGCAGGCACAAGTCTCTACTGGGCATCCATGGATCGCCCTCCGCTTCTCAATTAAACTTACTCTTCTCATTAAAATTAGTATGCTTGAATACATAGAATTACCTTCGGAACCATAACAACGGTAATTAGTTTATTTATTTATTTATTTCAAATACTTTCCAGGCCCGAAGGCATTACAGAAAGGGGTGATACAGACAAAAACAAAATATACAGTGCATAGCTATACAATAATGAAGTTATATGATGGCGGAAAATACAGTTTTCTTGAAATTTGCAACATCAGTAATGGCAGCGATGGAGGGAGGACGGTCGTTCCAGTCAACGCTAGTTTTAGGAATAAAAGAATAATGACACATTTTTGTTCTCGAATATGGAAATATGGAACGCCAACTTTAAATACATGATCGGAACAGGATGAAACGTATGAAGAGCTCGTAAAGAGATAATGTTTTAGCAGAGGGTTATGTTGATACATTCTCTGGAAAATACACAGTCGAAAACACTTTCGGCGCAAAGAAAGGTCTGGTAAGGCAAGTGTGCTTTTCATGGAAGTAATGCTAGCGTGACTGGAAAAGTTAGATAAGATGAAACGTGTCGCACGATTTTTAATGGATTCTAGTGTGTTTATCAGTGTGATTATATTAGGATCCCAAACTGCAGATGCGTATTCTAACTTTGGTCGTACTAATGTTTTATGAAGGGTTAGTTATATCGGCAGAAGCGCGGTAGAGAAATTTCGACGCAAGTATCCAAGAGTCCTGTTGGCGTTATTGGTGACATGTTCGACGTGTCTATGCCATGATAAGTTACGTGAGATATGAACACCTAGGTATTTGTAAGAGTTAAGAGATTCAAGGCGAATGTCATGAAGAACATAAGTACGCTTGTTGTCAGTGATGCTAGCGCGACGCGATACATGCATTGTTTTACATTTATTAATGTTTTGTCGCATGAGCCATTTATCACACCAGTTAGATATGCTTGTGAGATCATCCTGAAGATAAATAGAATCAGTCTGGTTGGATATTTTGCGATAGATGACGCAGTCGTCTGCGAAAAGCCTAATAGAAGAAAGAGAAATGCATTCAGGAAGGTCGTTAATGTATATTAGAAAGAGAAGAGGACCCAGTACCGATCCTTGTGGTACACCCGATGTTACGGAAGTGCGAGAGGAGGAGCAGCCGTTAGCAGAGACATACTGGGTACGATTTGATAAGAAACTTTTAATCCAGTTGAGTACGTTAGGGTCAATGTTAAGCATGCTAAGTTTAAGAATTAGGAGATCATGGGAAACAGTATTGAAAGCTTTCGCAAAAAAAAAAACACAGTCTACGCCAATGTTCAAGTCAGTGTGGGCAAATAGGTCATTGGTAAAACATATGAGTTGTGTTTCACATGAAAATGTCTTCCTGAAACCGTGTTGTTGTGCTGAAAAGAAGGAATTCGACTCAAGGAAATCAATCAGATGAGAATATATAATATGCTCCAAAATTTTACATGGTATACTTGTGAGTGATATAGGACGATAGTTATCGGGGGAATGAGCGCTACTTGGTTTAGGTACTGGAACAACCTTGCCAACCCTCCAATCGCTTGGAAGTACCGAGGAATCTAGAGACTGGGAAAAGAGCATCGAAAGCAAAATGGAAGAATATGGGTCAGTGATTTTCAGCATTTTAGTTGTTGATTGCATCTTCACCTGACGAAGAAGATATTTTCAAATTTCCAACCAGCTTTTGTATGCCAACCCAGTTTATATTGATAGAGTTCATTGGTAAAAAAGAAAAATTAGTTACAGATGGCACAATGTTAGGAACACTTTTGTGGAAAATGGAAGCAAATACATCATTTAAAACGGAACAACACTGGTTCGGAGGAATCGCGACATTATCAGAATGGGCTAGTAGAATTACCTTGTCTTCTTATCCTCCAACAACATTCCAGAATTTACGCGGATTAGATTGCACAAGTGACGGGAGGATGTTATCAAAAAAATTCTTTTTTGCATCTTTAACAGCCATTAGATATTCTGCATGAATGCGATGATATGCTGCCCAGCGTTCAGGAAGGTTGGATGCTTTGGCGCGACGAAAAATACGCTTCTTTTTGTTGCATAAGCGGCGTAGGGTTTTAGTAAACCATGGTGAGGTAGGATATGAGACGATCCTAATTTTAGGTACGTAACGATCTATTAGTTCAAGCAGTTTATTTTTGTACAATGAGCAGCTTGCTTCAACGGTACGTTCGGAAAAGTTTAGAGTATAGTCGGATGTGAATGATGCTATTTCAGCTGCGATGGACACGGTGTCGGCGGCATTATAATCACATATGGTCTTAACAACTTTCTTGGTACGGACATTCTTCTTAATTGTCAAGTGAAGCAGTGAGTGGTCATTCAGTCCTTCTAGGTATGTTGGCGGAGAGACCAAATCGGGAGCTGTTGTAACAAAGAGGTCTAAAATATTAGACGAAGCGCTGGTGGTGCGTGGGGGTTTATTAATTAGCTGGGTTAGATTAAAATCGGCGCAGGTGTCTAAAAAATTACTGCACTCCGAGGATGGTTGCTTAAGGGAGGGAATATCATTTTGCCACACTATATTTGGGAAATTGAAATCACCCGGTAAGAATAAATGTGATTTTGGGTATCGAACAACCAATTTATTAAGTGCATCATGAAGGTCAGTGCAGAAAGTAGTAGGTGAGGATGGGGACCTATAACACGCGCAAAAGATAAAGTCACCAGTTGGAAATGTAACGTGAGTGCAAACTATTTCTAATGGGGAATCGATAGAGATAGCAAAGGAATTGATAGCGGAGTTCACGGCAATCAGTACACCTCCGCCTGATCGGAAATCACGGTCGTATCTGTAAACGTTGCATATTTTTTCGCAATCTAGTATTTCATTATTCTTGATTTTTGCCGAGAGTCAAGTTTCAGTGAGCACAACTATATCAGCCGAGCATGCATCGATATGGGACGATAGTGATGTACGTTTGTTGATGACACTTCGAACATTAGTGAAAAGAATTGATATGCAGTTTGTTTGCTTTCGATCTTGAGATAGTTAACCACCATTCCATTTCACAGCGCGTTCTTCTCCGCGCCTTGAGCTAGGCACAAGAATTACAGCGCGAATTATAACAAAGATACGAAGTTTAGTGCAGCCGCACTCTCTTACGCCGACTCTATTCGCTGCTGGCGGCGATCATGACGCTGCAGCCAGGTAGGGCCACCAAAATGTTTACTGACGTTTCCATCAGGAAGCGTTTTTAATAAGCACTTAACGTTTGTTCATACGCACTCATTATTATCATCACAAGGGTGGAACTATGGGCTAGTTGACCGTTCATGCTTGGAAAAAGCAGCGCACCCTTAAAGAGACACTGCAGCGGTTTTCAAATGCACCACTACTATAGGCTTTTGAAGTAGATTATTTGTTGATCATGCCTGTGAAGTTATTTTTTCGATTATGCATAAAACACCTGCGCAATCTTGGACTGAAAGCGCGCAATTCAAATTTCCCGCGCCCCGCACGGCTGCTACAAAGGAGGAAAGCGGAGAGAGAAAGCTCGCTTCTCCGTCCGTCGCGACGTCCCCGTGAGCAACCGGAGGCATTCAGAGCCAACGGAGGGGGTTTTCGGCGTGCGCTGTTCCTCGTTTTGCGTGCGTTGCGCACGTACAAAACACGTCAACTTAGTGCTGTGCACCTGATACAACAAAGCTCTGCATGTGTTCGTATGCACGAACAGCTGTGGACGCGACGATGTAATCTTCCATTGTATTAAAAGCTCGCGACGCAATGCGGCGTTGCTGCGAAGAGAAATAAATTCAAGCCGACCAAAGAAAGCATTCTACTCAAAGCATTTTCGTAACTGTGGCTACATGCAGTTTGTTCCTAATGCGATTTCTACAGGGCTTTGACAAAAAGGCATAGCTGAACCATGACGCGGTTCCTTCTCTTTCCCTGTACAAAACAGTCGGGACAGTCATCTGCGATCCGTTCATGGACTGCGATTTCATGATGGGATGGTCAGACAGCATCGGCGCATGGTTGTATTTTCGTGTCACAGCTTTTTTTTTTTTTTTTTTTTTGAGCAAAACCTTCACTCAACGGCTTCTGTGCTAAACATGGACAACTCATCAGTAGCACGCGGCGATGCTTTTTGCAAACTAGTAGATGATTAAGAAGAGCCCACTGCTGTGTCGAAGCTAGGTTGTGAAGACTGCGAGATCTTTTCCAGCACGGCACGTGCCTGATATGTTCGTGGAGCCCTTACGGGAGCATTATTAGAAGCTAAGGAGTGTACCGCTCAGCTGGGTATAGGCGCATTCAAGTAAGGAGCGCAAAGAGCGAGGTTTCCTTCGGTACGCCCAAGCAATCAATCATCGAAGTTGTTCATACATGGCCTTGCGATTTTGCACCCGTTGCTGCCTCGTCAGTCATTTTATATAATCCTGTCTTGTTTGGGGATGCACTTAATATTAAGTTGGAAATCGAAACCACGAAGCTCTAGTAAGAAAACACATTTCAGAACACGGTTTTTTCGTGAAGGTGTGAGTGGGGAGGAGCTGCAGCTTGGCTTTCAACATACGTCAGCCGTCAATTCACTAAACGTGTATTGTGACAGTACGATAAAAAGGAAAGGCTTTCAACGTCTGCTAAGTGTCGTATGATTCAAGCAGCATTCTGCGCGCATTTCACTTGGTGGCACTATGGCCCCGTCAATGCCTCGTATGCATTGCAGAGCTCCGCAACCGCGCTTCGCTTATTATTCATTTGTCTGGTGGTAGCTGTGTACTGCTTCACCCTTTCTATGACATTCTTCTTTTCCCAAGGTACCACGACTGGCATTCAAAGCAGGATTTGGTACACCAAGCTTTGGGTTCACTTATCACAACAATGACCTTTCGGGCGGGGCGAGAGGCCTGAGACGGAGGTAGTCGGCTACGGCATTGTTCGCTGCCCTTCCTTCCCAGGAAAATGCGGGCCGAGGTTTCGCTGAGGGTCATGTAGTTTCTGCTAATAATGACACACACTACTTTTCAAAATGCCTCACCGTAATCAAAGTAAGTTTTAATGCCAAATCTACGCTCCCCACAACGGAAGTGCTGCATCGTTTGAGGGCGTATCTGGTACGGATACATGCGGTAAAAATTCCGATGGTCATTCGTGTGGAAATGGCATGCCATAATCGCATTCTCAAAGCCGCAGGGAGCTGCGATCAACACAGCGTAGTGAAGGAGCCGCATCGGCAGCTTCCCCGGACCTCAGGACGTCGTTACGCGACGTCTTGGCCAATGACGGGCGGAGGCGCGACTGAGCCCCGTCGCGCGGGCTGCGTATTTCTGCTGAAAAAAGGCTATTTCCGCTTTCTTCTGCCTAATTTTATTCTAACATTCGCGTTTGCACCATAAAAAACTATGACTTTCTGCTGAAAGCCTTTTGCAAAAAGTGCTACAGTGTCCCTCTAGGATGTGCACAGTGAAAGATAGGACGACACAACTCTGTGTCACCCATCTTTCTATCTTTCACTGTGGACGTCTTTAGTTGCGCAATTGCAAAAAAATATACGTATCCCTCGCTGCTGGTAAGCGTAACTTGATATCATTTTTTAGGCAAACTAACATCCATGTAAAAAAATAAAGGGTGCTGAAATCGAGCGTGCAAAACTGGGAAGGCGCATTAGAAAAACAATATATTTAAAAATTTTCAGCGATCATGTGCAGTTGACAATAGTCTATGGTTTAGACAAATGCATTAGTCATCCAAGAAAGCAACCTGGGATGAGTGAAGATAAAAAATTTATAAACGCGAAATGTCGTAATAAGTAAAAGTCAAAGCGTCCCAAAAATATTATTTACCGTAAATTAAAATGCAAGAAATGCATAAAAGTGGTCTTCGTGAGTATTCAAGTCAAATTTGAAAACTACGTGGAGCCGACAATTTGAAAATAAATGTTAAAAATTGCTTCTGGAGACCATGCGCAGCCGATTGGGGCGACAGACCCCATGCTCAAACCTCCCCAATTACATCAGTAGGGCTGCTGGGCACGGCCGCTCATTGGAGGGTCTTAAGTTCGTGGGTGCCTTATAGTTCGGCGCCCACCAAAGTGTGCCCCGGCACCTTCGAGACTTGTGTAGGAAGCTAGCAAGAAACGATTGGTAGATTGGTGGCTTAAACGCTGAAAAGTAACCTAGTGATAGTTATGCAGAAAAAAAATTCAATAAATAGAATGATGGTATAGTTAACCGATCTAAAACAATAATTACAGTATAGAGGAAAAAAATGAGCATGATAGCCTCTGCTACCACTCCGTTTCAAAGGGGACACTACTATACTTCATCCATCTATACATCCCATTGTTTTCTTTTTTCCGCGTGCCGACGTGCGTTGAGTTGAGAGGGAGAGGAGGCCACCATTTCCAATCACTCCTATGCTCGACGCAAACCAAGCTAGCTTAAATATTGTTTTCTCTACAGAGAGCAGTGATTCGACACTTACTGCTGGTCAGTGTTTTATAATTATATTAAATAGATTTTCATTGCCTCTTTAAGGAGAGGTCTCAAAAAGATACGAAAGCGCTGAAATTTTTTCTTTCACGGCGTTCAAAAATAAACTACACATCTTGGGAAACAGCAACCCGCTCATGGTGCCTATAAAATAAACGATGTTATAACACTTGCGCGTTTTACAATTCGGAGGTTTCGAATTTAAAAGCATTGGAGAGGTACACGTTATTCGCTACAGGGACACAAATCTCACTTCCCTTTCACATAAATTGTTCACTTGTTCAGTCAGAGGCAATTAAAAAAGAATAAATTACATTGCTGTGGCACGAGGCTATGCCTTAACGTTCAAGGTTCAAGGACCCCGTTATCGTCGCTTACCACATAACTGCCGCAATAGATGCATTGCGACCATAGCTTCATATATGCTGTTTATTGAGTAGATTTATCAGAGACAGACAGACAGACAGACAGACAGACAGACAGACGGACGGACGGACGGACGGACGGACGGACGGACGGACGGACAGACAGACAGACAGACAGACAGACAGACAGACAGACAGACAGACAGACAGACAGACAGACAGACAGACAGACAGACAGACAGACAGACAGACAGACAGACAGACAGACAGACAGACAGACAGACAGACAGACAGACAGACAGACAGACAGACAGACAGACGGACAGACAGACGGACAGACGGACGGACGGACGGACGGACGGACGGACGGACGGACGGACGGACGGACGGACGGATGGACGGATGGACGGATGGACGGATAGATAGATAGATAGATAGATAGATAGATAGATAGATAGATAGATAGATAGATAGATAGATAGATAGATAGATAGATAGATAGATAGATAGATAGATAGACAGACAGACAGACAGACAGACAGACAGACAGACAGACAGACAGACAGACAGACAGACAGACAGACAGACAGACAGACAGACAGACAGACAGATAGATAGATAGATAGATAGATAGATAGATAGATAGATAGATAGATAGATAGATAGATAGATAGATAGATAGATAGATAGATAGATAGATAGATAGATAGATAGATAGGTAGATAGGTAGATAGATAGATAGATAGATAGATAGATAGATAGATAGATAGATAGATAGATAGATAGATAGATAGATAGATAGATAGATAGATAGATAGATAGGAAAGGCGGAGAGGTTGGCAGGAATAATTCAAATCTGGTCTGCTACTCTGCACTGGAGAAGGGGAAGGAGAGAAGATCATGATGGGTGACGATGTGGGCGAAGGTATATGAAATATATACACAGGCACAATAGCTTGCTTTAAAAGCGCGAATCAAGTTCGCTGGCACACAAAAAAACGGCAAAGAGCCCGCACTGCCTGTACAACCTTCGAGCATTCCGACGGAGCGCGTGATCGCGGAAAAACGTCTTTCCTGTCACATAGGTACCGCCAGAACCTTGGAATATGTCTGCCGTTTACATGCTTCGGAAGCTTTCATCTGCTACTCCCTTGTAAAGTGCCCACGATACATGCGAGCGCCCATGGCTACACCAACCACGCTGAAGGTGCGTCATCAAGGAGAGAGCGCGAGATATTTTTATGTTAGCAGGAGATGTCTGCCTGGTACTGATTATAGCATGCTACTCCTGAGGAGGGCGTCAAAGGGAATGAGAAATTGAATGAAAAATTTAAGACACACACTGTCACACACACATAATCACACACCGATGAGTTTCAAAAAGTAATTATCAACCCCTCTTCGAAAAGGCGTCCAATCTATGCAGCCGTCATCAGGCTGCCTAGCTTAAAGCAGCACTCCAGTTGGTCAATGGTTACAGTCTGGCGGAGTACATGAGCGCAGAATCCCGCTCTTTACTATTGCTAGTGCTAGGGGCCTTTTGTATCTATCATTGTGACCGAACGGTAAACCAGTCCGCAAAACAGCATAAACTTGTCTTTATAATATCCGACAGTGACTGTCTAGCTGCAGCAAAGGCTGTGGCTATCAATCCTAATAGCATTCAGGCACAAAAGCCATAGCAGATATTAGACGACGTCAAGTGCAATATGATATGGTGAAAAGCACGGCTTCAGCAGTGCAGGCTGGGACAGATAGCGGGAAGCGGATTGGAAAAACCTGCAGATTTTCATAACAATTTGTGCAAACAAAATGACCATCATTGTGACATAGCTTCGCAATCGCCATTGTGCCTGACGGCAAGAACTATGGCTGCAGGTAGTGACGGTGTCAGTATGACCTTTATCACACTGGAAAGCTTTCCGGCATCGGAAAGGCTTACTGAAAAAAACCATGTTGGTACAAGCCATACATTCACGGTTAAATGACTTTGCCCAACGTTTTCCAACTACAAAACACGATCGCTGTGTGCTGCAAGCGACCTCAATTTTTTGCGTAAGTACTCGGCGGCACACCGTAATAAACCTTGTTTGGCTGACATGTCAAAGCCAGACACTGTACCGCCCCGTTCACAAGACATAAAAAGAAAACTGGAGGAACAGCTGGCTGATAATATTACTACCAAAGAAAAGATTACAAATCAATGTTCGACGATACAAAGCACGGAAGAATCAATTGAGATAATTTCTTCCAAATAAGATGAAATGATCAAAATTTGTGAAGCTCAGACTCAAGAGACGGAAGAGCTAACAAAAAATCCGCGGATATTGAGGATGGACTGCTTGCGAACGACGCACCGGCTTCTCAGGCAGAAATTGTCATGAACAGTTCAGAATCCTATACTACATGTAATAATTTGGAGATGCATGGTGTTAGTCGGGATGAGAGTAGAGACTTAGACTTAATAAGCAGTCACACATTCAATTGCCGTTAAACTCTTACCTCCTATTTCAAGCAATTAGGTAATCCAAGCAGTGCACAAATCAAAGTCAAATGAGAGGATGAGCCTTCCATATTAGTACTTTACACCAAAAGGAAAACAACCAATAAAACTGGTTGCGAAGCGAACGCTTGTGAAGGGCGCGGACATTTACATAAATGCAATGTTAAGACCACTATCTAAAAACCTTCTATGGTGCAAAACGCCTAGAAACTGAACAAAGCCCTTATTGTGTTTGAAAACGAAACGGACGGACATATTGTTACGGGGATGTATTAGATATGACTTGCACTTCGAGAGGCAGAGCTCGGCGCATAGACTTCAAGGGTCGTTGAGCATGACACTGCCTGCGTCGTCGTCATGTTAAACAGCCTTTCACATTTCACGCGCTCCTCTATCGTCGCCGTCGTCTTCGACCACACCACTTTGTCGTCCATACGTTCCTCGATAACATTATCCTCCTCAGCAAAAGGCACCGTCCCGGTGCGTGTTAGGTGTGCAGTGTAGAGGGGGAATAATATGGCTTGAGGCGGGCCACATGCACTATTTCTGAAGTGGATGTAGCGGACGGTGACTTTGGGTGGGGCGGCGTAATCTCATATGATACGTCAGTCACTGGGCCTAATACACGACACGGACCTGTGTAGTGGGGCAGAAGTTTTTCGCATATCCCCTCACGGCGGGACGCAAGCTAGAGCAATACCAGAGATCCGGGAGGATAATTAAGCTCACGATGGTAAGCGTCGTAGCAGCGTTTTTGTGCTTCTTGGGAGGCAGAAAGCTTGTGACGAGGAAGCTGCCGAGCGGCATTGGCTCAGGTGATGGTATCGCGGGCATAAGTAGTGACGGGTTCAGTTGCGGGAAGCAATGTGTCAAAGGGCAGTAAAGGGTCTCTTCTAATGAGAAGACAGAATGGAGAGTACCCAGCAGTATCCTGTCGTGAAGAGTTGTATGCGAGGATGATAATCGACAAGCTAATGGCCCAGTCGCGGTGAACCTCGGAGACATACATGGCGAGCATGTCGGTGAGTGTGCGGTTAAGAGGTTCGTCTGAGGGTGATATGCGGTCGTGAATTTGTGTCGAACAGAGCACGAACGAAGTATTTCGTCAACAACGCGACAAATGAAGCAGCGGCCTCGGTCGGTAAGTAGTTGACGGGGAGTGCCATGGTGAATTATGACTTCGTGCAGAAGGAAGTCAGCAACGTCAGTGGCGCAGCTGGTTGGAATATCGCGAGTGATCACGTACCGCGAAGCATAATCGGTGACCACAGCGATCCATTTGTTTCCTGACGAGGACTCCGGAAAGGGCCATAGGAGGTCAAGGTCAACACGAGAAAACGGCTCAGTCGAGCTAGCAATCGGCTGCAGGTGTCCAGGAGGCAGAACAGGGGGTTTCTTCCGGCGTTGACAGAGATCGCAAGCGGCTACATAACGTTGGACGGATAGGTAGAGGCCAGGCCAGACGAAACGCCGGCGCACGCGGTCGTATGTGCGCGAGAGGCCAAGATGAAGAGCTTTGAAACATCATGCAGTTGTTGGAAAACAGCGTAAGTGTTGGGGAATGACCAGCAAGCGCAGATTGCCACAAGGTCGCATGTTGCGGCGGTACAGCGTGTTCTCATCACAGCAAGAACATGGCGAGGGAAGAGCCACGGCTGTCTGTGCGGAGGCGGTCGATGACAGAGCGGAGGGTGGGATCCGAGCGCTGTTCGTCGGCAATGTGGGAGAAGTCGGATATAGAGAAGACGCAGGTGTCCGACTCATGGTCTGTAGGGAAAGGGGGATCGACGGGATAATGTGACAGGCAGTCTGCATTAATACGGAAAGTTGAGCTAGTTGGTACATGATTGCAAATTACTCATTGCAATTACTTGTCATTACTCTCTCGTTGTTGTTCTCCGTCGCAGCGCTCGTAATTTGCAGTCTGCATCCTGGTGGAGCCCACAGGATTTGTACACAACGGGAAAGGTATACTCCTGCAAGCGTAGTATCCAGTGGCAGAGGCTGCCAGCAGGATCCTTGAGAGAAGATAGCCAACACAAGGCGTGGTGGTCGATAATAACAGTGAGGGTCGGCCAAACAAGCATCGGCGGAATTTTGCAATGACCCAAACGCGACACAGGCACTCCCGTTCCGTAATAGAATAGTTCTGCTCCACTGAAGAAAGGAGGCGGCTGGCGTACGTAATCACGCAGTGTTGGACGTGTTGTCACTTTGCAAGAATGGCACCAATCCCATGGCTGCTGGCTTCGGTGCATAGTTCCTTCGGGACAGACGGGTTGAAATGGGCCAACACAGGAGGATTAGTGAGAACAGCGATGAGTCTGGAGAATGCGTTAGTCTGCTCTGGTCCCCGAGAAAAAGAAAGACCTTTCTTCAGCAGGTTCGTGAGAGGGCGAGCGACAGCTCCAAAGTTCAGGACGAACTGTCGAAAATAGGAAGGTAGTCCTAAAAAACTGCGGACATCGCGGGGTGAACGGGGAGATGGAAAAGCATGAACAGCGCGAACTCATCTTTTTTTTTCTCAATTCGAGAGGACGAATAAAATGGTAAATGGGATCGGGTTGCACGCCGGTGGCATTCACCAAATGACTAAGCCCTTTAAGTTCGCGGCGACCAAAACTACACTTTTTGGACGAAAGGCCACGGAGTTGGCTTTCGAACGAGGGCGAGAAAAAAATCACGATATCCAAATAACATAAACAAGTCTACTTGAAGCCGCGGAAAGGCGTTCATCATCCATTCAAACGTTGCAGGGGCGTTAGAAAGTCCAAGTGGCATGCCCCTAAATAGGTAAAGTTGATTGGGTGTGACGAACACTGCCATCTCATGGAGGAAAAGTAGCGGATTCCATGTAAACAATCCAAGGTGTTGTCTATACGCGGAAGCGAGTAGAAATCTTTCATTGTGATCTTATTCAGATGTCGGTAGTCAAACCAAAAGCGCCAACTGCCGTCTTTCTTTTTAACGAGCATGACAGGAGATACCCAGGGGCTGTTCGAAGGTTCGATGATATCGTTGGCCAACATCTTCAAAATCTTCAAAGTCATACATATCGGTGAAGGACAACAAAAAGTTGTGAAGGTTCTGAACGCTCTCGGGGTTGAGGTCGAGGGCAATAATCGAAGAAATAGGGTCTGTAATGCTGGTGGACAATGCGGGTGTTTGGAGGATGCTTGAAGGTGGATCAGGCGTGAGAGCAGAGATGGTGTAATGTGTGAGAGGGGAAAGGCAGCAACGGATATTCCTTCGGGGAGAACATGGGGTGACAGACTTAGGTTGAGTACAGGAAGGTAGGCGCTATTCTGTGTAACGTGGATGATGAGGTGGGCAAGAACAACATTGCGGTGAAGAAAGACCTCTGTGATGGGACGAGCAACATAGTCACCTTCCGGCACAGGCGAGAAACGTGACAGAAATAGGTAAACAGCAGAGTCGAGGGCAGGCGAGCGAACTCGGTAGAGCGAAGGCAAGGTGTAGATTGAGGATCTTCTCAGCAGACAGGGAGGTTCAAACGAAGAAGGCCACTGAAGCAGTGTATAAGGGCAGAGTGGGCCGTTAAAAAGTCAAGACGGAGGATCACATTGTGAGGACACTGATTGAGTACGGCGAACAAAACAGGGATATGATGACCGGCAAATGTGACTAGGGCAGTGCACAGCCAGAGACGGCAGCAGTACTGCAATCGGCAACATGAATGGCGGGCGAAGCGGCAGGGGTCTGTACTTTCTTGAGGCGGCGGCAAAACGATGAGTTCATAATTGATACTTGAACGGCAGTTTCAATGAGGGCAGATACAGGAACACCATCCACGAACAGGGAGAGGAGGTTACAGGGTGAAGAAATGGGCTGTAGAGGATTTTCAGGTCAGGGTACCAATGCAACGTCACCTCCGGGAGCTGCATTAACTAGTTTTTCATAAAGCGTTCGGCGGAAGACAGTGAGGAACTGCGGCGCGGAAGAAGTGAACGGGATCGGCGGACTGGCGGGCAAGGAGAACGACTGGACACGGGAGGAGGCGGAGTAGTCTCGGTGCGGGGCGGCTCATACCGAGGCGAGAAACGGCGGTGGCCGTAGTCGGTGTAGCGGTCAGCGTATGTCAAACATAAAGGTGGAAAAGACCAGCGGCTGCGATAGTGGCGAGAGATGTGGCCTATACGCGAGCACGTGAATCAGATCGGTCTATCGTCAGGAGTGCGCCACTCATCAGGATTGCGCTATCGGTAGCGTGGCATGTAAGTATTGCGGAGCATAGCTTAGGCGACCATGGGAGGGACAGGGCTCGAACTGTGGTGTTCCATAGTGCAGCAACAGGGGATGTCAAAGTTGGCAACCTCTTGACGGACAACGGCTTGAATGAGGGATATCGTCGCTAGGCTGCATTCCGAGAAGGTCGAGTTAGATACAGCAGGAGCGTGCGCTTCGAGTTCACGACGCACGACGCGAGTGACGTTTTCAGTGTTGGAAGGCTGCCTTAGGGTTGGCAGATTCTCGCACGGGAAGCTATGGGCGGTGTTGGCGAGCCGGTCGAAGCGATGTGCAATTGTTCGCTTTTTGGCCTGTTCTAAACGTCAATTTATTTATCACTGCCTTGTCGTGGCGGAGGGGCTTGCGAAACTCGATGAAGACGTGAGCTCTGCTGTGTAGGGCCACCCAAGATAGACAAGTCGTGGCAGAGAGTTCTGACAAAATGTGATTCACTGGAGAAGGTAATGGCAACCCACTACAGTATTTCCTGCCAAGTCACAATAGCAGTAATGATATTGTGACATATATGCCCTGCATCGCTGGACGTTAAAGTGGACAACCATCAGAAACAGTGACACAGAAGACGACAACGTGGTAGCAACGTTTAGTGCTAGAAGAAGGTTAACGCTGCTGTGATTCTGTGTTTTGTGTGCTGCGTCATCCTGGACTAACCTTCGTGCACTAACCTTGCCACGTATCATATTGGTGGAGGTGACTAAAGATCCCCGTGTGCACACATAAATCTATTTAAGCAGCCGAAAGCTGGATTTGCGCAGTGGTCGCCACCTACCTGGGATCACAACGTCAACAACGGCCACTATAACCTCTGAGGCAGCTGCTACCACCGCAACAACATCGGCGCAACCACTCGTCCTCACAAAATTACGCTACCCTCCCTTCTTTAATGGCGAAGACAAGACAGATGTTAACGACTGGCTGGATGAATACGAGCGATGCAGCCGGAACAATCACTGGGACGCGACCATTATGATGGCCAATCTGATATTCTATTTGGCGGGAACCGCTCGCACATGGTTAAAAAATCACGAGCACGAGCTGGTGACCTGGGAAATTTGCAAGCAAAAGCTTCACGACTTGTTGGGAAGCCCATTGGAGGGGCTCTCGCAGCCAAAACCGAACTTTTGTCTCGCGCCCAATCCACAACGGTGTCCTACCTGGCCTACATTCAAGACGTGCTCGCGTTGTGTCGCAAGGCCAACAGCTCCATGATGGAAAGTGAAAAGGTAGGGCACATCCTCAAGGGCATCGCAGATGATGCGTTCAACATCCTCTTCTGCATGGATTGCCCTACCGTCGAGTCGGTGCTTCAATATGACGCCGGAAGATGAGCCCCCCAGTTTGAAGGCGTCCCACATGTTACTGGGGATGAACAAATGGTTATTCCTAGTAGCTCCAGGACGAATGAAGCGGCTGGGCTAAAGCCAAAAGGACGCTCAGTTGTGGATCTGTCGGGAAGCGACCGGAAAATCTGATGTTTCAAGGAGATATATCACATAGCAACATGGAATGTAAGATCTATGACGCAAGGTAAACTGGATGTCGTCAAGCGAGAATGGACAGATTGAACATTGATAACTTGGGTATCAGCGAGCTCAAGAGGACCGGAATGGTCGATTTTAATTCCGGCGACCATAATGTATTTTATTGTGGGCACGAATCCAGGAGAAGGAATGGGGTCACTCTAATAGTAAACAGAAGAATGGGCAAAGCAGTGCTAGGGTACAACCCCAAAAACGACCCAATGATTTCACTTCGGATCCAAGGTCACCCTTTCAACATAACAGTTATCCATGTCTATGCACCAACCACTACTGCTGAAGAAGCTGATGTTGAGAGATTTTATACTGACCTGCAATGCCTTTTAGACCGCAATCCATCATCAGACGTCCTTTTTCTCATAGGAGACTGCAATGCTAAGGTGGGGAGTGAAGAAATATCCGGAAAAATAGGCAAGTTCGGTCTTGGTGAGCCAAATGAAGCTGGGCAGAGGCTAGTAGAGTTTTGCCAAGAAAAACACCTGACCATTGCGAATACTCATTTTCAACAGCACAAGAGGCGCCTGTACACATGGACTTCACCGGACGGTCTGTACAGGAATCAGATTGATTATATTCTTTGCCGGCAGAGATGGAGAAGCCCTATACAAGCAGTAAAACAAGGCCTGGGGCCGATTGTGGCACCGATCATCAGCTTCTTGTTGCCAAATTTAAGCTTCGATTGAAGAAAACGCAAACTAGAAGGCCTTTCAGGTATGATCTGAAAATTCCATCAGAATATGCTGTGAAAGTGAGGAATGGATTTCAAGAATTATATCTAGAAGACAGAGAGCCTGAAGAGATGTGGGCTCATGTTCGTGACTTAATACAAGAAGTTGCTACTAAGGTAGATCCAAAGCAAAAGAAATGCAAGAAAGCAAACTGGTTATCTGAAGAGGCATTGGAAATAGCTGAGGAAAAAAGGATCGCAAAAGTTATGGGGGAAAGAGAAAGATACAAGCTTCTCAATGCGGAATTTCAGAAAATAGCAAGGAGAGATAAGAATGCCTTCCTGAACATACAGTGGCAAGCAGTTGAGGACAACAGCCAAGTGAGGAACGCAAGAGCTCTGTATAAGACAAGATATCAAAGGAAGCTTCTGTGCTAAGCTGGGCGTGATAAAAGACAAACGAGGCAGGGACCTCACTTGTGATTACTAATGTCGAGCCGGGCATCCTGAAGAGGGAAGTTGAATGGGACTTAGCCAGCCTTGCTAAGAACAAAGCTAGTGGAAATGATGGCATTCCAGGTGAGTTGCTTCAAAACCTCAACCATAAAGACGCTGTTAACGTTCTGTATACATTATGTCAGCAAATCTGGACAACCTGCAGTGGCCACATAATTGGAAGAGGTCAGTTTACATCCCCATTCCAAAGAAAGGCAGTGCTAAAGATTGTTCCAACTACCGCACGATCGCGCTTATTTCGCATGCTAGTGACGTGATGTTGAAAATCCTCCAAGGTAGGCTGCAGCAGTATGTGGATCGGGAGCTTCCAGACGGGCAAACTGGGTTTCGCAAGTGCTGAGGAACTAGAGACCAGATTGCAAACCTTCACTGGAATAATTCTTTATTAATTATGCGAAAGCGTGTGACTGCGTAGATCACAGCAGATTGTGGCAAGCTCTTCAAGAGATGGGCGTTCTAATTCACCTCATCTGTCTCCTCAGGAACTTGTATGAAGGGAAAGCGGCCATGGGCATGGCCTAACTGATTGGTTTCCGATGGAGAAAGGAGTGCGACAAGGCTGTATACTGTCGCCCTGCCTATTTAACCTATATGCTGAGTGCATCATGAGGAAGGCCGGTCTGGACGAGCTTCAGCTGGAGTGAAGATTGCTGGAAAACGTATCAACAACCATAGATATGCGGATGATACCACTTTAATGGCAGAAAGTGAAGTGGAACTCAAAAGACTTCTGTTGCGCGTACAAGACGAGAGTGAGAAGTTTGAGCTTAAACTGAACAATAAAGAGACAATGACTATGGCGTCTTGCCCTATCAAGTCCTGGAGCATCAAGGGTCCAGAAGTGGAAGCTGTGACAGATGTTCTCTTCTTGGGCTCCAAGATTACCGCGGAAAGAGACTGCAGCCATAAAATTAGCAGACGCCCGCTTCTGGGAAAGAGAGCCATGGCTAGCATTGATCGCCTAGTGAAGAGCAGAGACATTAGTCTGTCAACCAAGATCCGTATAACTCGTGTTATGGTCTTTCCAGTTGTGATGTACGGATGCGAGAGTTGGACTGAGAAGGATGCTGACCGCCGAAGAATTGACGTGTTTCGATTGTGGTGCTGCCGGAGACTCTTGAGAGTTCCTTAGACTGCCACAAGAACAAATTAGTCGATATTGTCGACCATAAATCCTGACTGCTCATTGGGGGGTCAAATTCTAAAGGTAAAGCTCAGCTACGTTGGTCATCTGATGAGAAGATAGGAGAAATATTTGATGTTGGGAAAGGTTGAGGGTCACCGGAGAAGGGGTAGGCAGCGAACGCGATGGTTAGATGGCATCCTCGAGACTCTGCAGATGAAGTTATGTGATGTTAGGAAGACAGTGAGAGGCTGGAAAGCGCTGCGTGATATGGTCCATAGGGTCACGAAAAGTCGGACACCACTGAACGACTGAACTGAACTGAAGTAAAACGTTGACACACCGTAGAACAGTCCCGGCAGAGTAGAGATTGAAGGAATCGTCTGCTATGCCTTTGAAGAAGTGCCCCACCTTATCCTCATCCGAGCCTTAAGCGTCGCCACTACATGCTACTGGGAGCTCCTGTGGGCGAAGCCGCACAGACATCCAGCACCCTTCGCCA
The DNA here is from genome assembly GCF_055883805.1 of Amblyomma maculatum. Lineage (NCBI taxonomy): Eukaryota > Metazoa > Arthropoda > Arachnida > Ixodida > Ixodidae > Amblyomma > Amblyomma maculatum. Next base: position 106,130,175 of record NC_139352.1, read on the forward strand.
GCCAGACCCTGTTCTCATCAGCGGGACTGTGGCTACTGATTGTTATGGCTGGCTGGCCTCCTGTGAGGGATTGATTAAATAGAATTATCTTCGATATAATTTCCTGCGTTCTGCATAGCGCCTCGGCACCATCCAACGAATTGAGTTCATTATATCCTTTGATGCAACAACCATTTTGCTGTCTCTTGGGCAATATTTACTCATTCCACCTTCTATCGCTCTTGACAAGTCAACAGACGTCTCTTTTTTATTGATGCCATTCTTTCCTGGCCCTGAAATCACTAAACTTCGGCCATCTTCGTCAGTCCCATTTCTGATTCGAGTATCACCACCCGCTTTCAGCAGGGCATTATGTGTCGGCATCTTATCCCCACTGTTTCCATGAAGTGTCTCCCTTGTCTTCTTCTACCTTTCGACCACTTTCGAATTTTATATAGCCCTCTTCCTACTCAGCTTGTGGCAACCATTGGGTCGTCACAGGTCACGACATGCCGGAACAGCCGCATCCTCTACACTTCCAAATAAAGCCAGCATTATTTTGAAACATTTTCAACACGCCGCTCTTCGCGAAATGCTCAGCAGCCGAGGCGGTGGCTTGTGTGATGTCGTTAAAGCCCTGCATGCTCCTTGTATTATCATTATTCAGAATTTCATCCGCTGTATCACGTAAAACAGCGGCTTACTGGATGATTTCATCACATTTTGGGTGTCATGCTTGCGATGTACAACAGCAGCACCAACCACACAAACTTGAACTTGTCCTTCAATATATCCCGTACGTTTACAACACTGCTACGCAATCACTACAAGTTTTCACAGTTCTTTTTGCTCTTCGGCCGGAATTCATTGTCTGTTAGAGCCTATCACCCGACGCATTTTAATGTGCAATTGTGACTGAAGCTGCCCAGCACACGGATCAGTTAGCCTTATCGTTCGGTATCACGGCACTCAGAGTGACCTCAAACGATCTGTTCACGTCGTTTTTCGTACTCTACCTATTGGTGTGAATGTGGGTTCCATCCGGCCCCTCTGAACCAACGATGCGTTCAAATGACATGCGCCCAACGAGCCGTCGAGCACAATTTTTTAGAGTGACGTACATTATTTAGCCACTTACGCCATCTCCCGATCGCCGCCGCCGCGCCTACACGACAGTATATGTGCAGCTCTTTAAGCAATTTTAGAGAGCAGTTAGGTTTTTGTCAACTTGGCTCTCCAAGATGGCTAATTCTTCCTCCAGGGTCATTGTGAAGATGAGAAGCTTTCTCCAGACACCGAAAAAGGCAGTCATTATTGAAAGCTACGCTGCCATCGCGTACGATCACAGCCTATCGACCAGGTTAACAACGTGCTGCTTCACTCCCCTGCTTCCATCGATTCGATGTCACAGGAAAAGCCTTATCCAACACCAAAATATTTTGATCGAAGCATAACAGTATTGTGACAAAATGAATGGCATGCTTTAATTCGGTCACGTTGTTTTTACTGCAACCGCTGAATTGGGGTTTCTGTAACCCTAATATGTTCAACCAGCCTGTATACGTGACCGTCGGTCGGGCGGACAAGAATGCTTACGTGCACGCTGCCCCAGAACGATATAGCTTTGCGGTCTGCCAAACGTTATGTGCATTCCTCGTTCTAAGCCTATAAACATCATCCTGTTGTTTTGCCAAGCCATCTCGTCTTCGTCTCATTCTCCATGTTTGTTTACCGGCTACGCCGGGCATCGAACAACCCCACCCCCTTTTTTGATGTCTCGGTTATGACCTCCGGTGATTATCAAGCTCTTGACCCACTTGAATAATTATTGTGACTAAAGAAAGAATATAGCTCCTGTGCACTGCGTAGTAAGATTAAAGCAGGTCAGGTGCACGCAAAACTCTATTCCCATTTTGACGTAATTGAATTTCAATGTCATTGTCCTCATCCTGTGCATGTAAGCAAGGTTTTGAGTCTGCAGATGGCGATTTGGCTAATTCAAGTTGTACTTGACATGAACTCAAGTGCCCAAAGCAAATGTCTCTCAATTTACAAGCAATAAAGAAATATTGCAGCTGCAATGATGTCATCCATTAAAATCGTGTTTGCTTGGGATTCACGTGAAAAGCAAATCTTACACGACCAACCAAGTCGCACTGATGTCACAGCAAAGTGCTGGACTCCTTTCCTGCAGGCGATGATTTGATGTACATCGTTTAGTATGCTATATGTAAGGACATAAGTAAACGGAACACGTCTTTCGTTCAAAGTACAATCTCGGCTCCTGCATTGGTAACAAGAAAACTATTTGTCCGAGTTAAAGGGTACTGGCATCCACTACAGGTTCGCACATATCAAGAATGCCACTTTAAATTATGCGACGCGTGAATATTTTGAGATGCAATTAGCGTGCTTCGTTTACTTTTGTCCGCACCGTATATGACAACGTACTTTAGTAAAGTCATCCAAGCGGTTTTAGCCTTAGCCACCTCTATATAAAGCGCTAATTGAAATTGTCGCCATGCGGTACTTTTATTGACCAATATTGTTTACTTTAAAATTTGCCAAACAACCTACTGTTTTTTGTTCGCATTACAGGGAGTCGTTAATAAAGATAAAATCACTCTTCTGATGACTGTATTTTGGAAGCATCTGTAAACAATTCATTGTTATAAGCCTGAAGTTGATCATAGGTTTATTATTGCAAGCTCAGAAACAAACATATGACGAAAACCTAGGAAATGTGGCATTCGTTCATAGATACTGTCTGCTAACTTACAACCAGCACTTTTTATCCCAAGTATTTTCAAATTAAGTATAAACAGGTATTTTCATGGAGCGCACGACCCTGCTACTTAATTTATTCCAAACTATTTTTATAACCTTTCTACGTAATTCTTGACATTAGCCACGTCTATATTCAACACAGGTTGAAATAATGGCATCTTTGAAGTCGCATGGTAAAATATTGTATAATTTTCTCACCTTTCGCTGAAGTAGCCTTCTCTCCTGTGTTACCATTTCCAGGAGTCGCTAAAATGATGAAACCATTACTTTATTGACAATATTTTGACACCACTTCTAAACAATTCATTGTTTACAAGACTGAAGTTGCCGATCGTTTCGTTGTTTAAATATGAACGCAAAAAAATTTAAGTAGCCAGAAACATGTTGCGTTCGTTCATAAAATTGGCTGATATGAGGTCTTACAATTTACGCTTCCTATCTCAGGGATCTTTATATATTCTGCGCTAGCAGGCTATTTGCTTTTGAAGGCACAATCCTGCTTCTTTATTTATGCAAATTATTCAGTATAACCTTTAAACGCGCTTTTTAACATTAAGCACTCTATATCGAATACAGTTTGTAAACGTGGCAAAGCGGTTCTTTCACAGGAAAATATTGTGTACTTTTCTCACCTTTTGCCGAAGTGACGTCGTCATCTGTGTTAATTTTTTCAGGAAGCGCTAGAAGAGATAAAACTCGCATTTAATTTAGTATGAAGGAGCACGGAACAAAGGTAAATGAGGTAGGCCTTAGTTCGCAAGTGGAGCCAACGTTTCGACAAGTGGGCTTGTCCTCGTCTTTAGATTAGACGGTAGTTCTAGAGAACAAAGCGGATGCCCACCAAATACTAAAAACACTTCACCAGATTTCTTGAGTATTGCTGCCGCGTTCTTATATAAAAGCGCGCTGAATTAGGATACATTTAAGAGAATACAGTTCAGGATCTGCTTCGAAATAGTTCATCCACTATGCAGTATTGAAAGCTAAGCATTTCGAGAGATTTGCCTATCTGGTTGGGTTGGTAACTAAGTGAAACTTGAAATTTCTCCAACCATCACTTTCTTTATTTCAGGAAACCCGATGTTTCGGAGCAGGCTCGGCTCCTACTTCAAAGGTGCATGGGGTAGGGCTTGATGCAAGTATGAGTAAAGGAACGCTGCCGGGGGAGGAGAGGGGGGAGGAGGTGAAGTAGGTGTAAAAGAAATGAGAAGGATCGAGGAAGAAAGGAAGGTCTTAACCATCCTTTTTCCTTCTCATTTCTTACAAACACGTCTAACCTCCTCCCCCTCTTCTTCTCCCCCTCGACCGTTCCTTTAATTATAGCAGCACTAAGCCCCGCGTAATGCATCCTTGAAGAAGGAGCCGAGCCGGCTCCGAGACGTCGGGTTTTGTAAAAATAAAACTTAAATGATGGTTGGAGAAATATTTTACTTAACTATGCCGCACTTCATTGTCATAGCGCCTACATGATTTAAGGGGCCGTGATATGCTAGTTGGGTAACATTTTAATGCAAGAGGCAGTCTTTTTGAGTATTTGTGTCATATTTTAAACCTTTACGTGGAGCCAATAATTTCCAAATATTCAAACATGGGCCTGGCGACCGCTCGCTGCCGATTTGGACGACACATCGCCTTGCTCAAGCCTCCTCCCCACTGACGCCAATGGGGCTGTTGGGTGCGCCCGTTCATTGAATGCTCCAGTTAGGTGAGCGGGATGGAGCCTGTCGGGGCCTGTCGTCACTTTTTTCTTCTTTTTGTTTCTTGTGTGCCGATGTGGGTTGAGTTAAGGAGAAGCATTATAAATGGGGAGAGAAGGAGCATTATGGTAATGAAGCTATCTTAAAGATTTTGGCATTGCAGAGTGTATTGAGGGGCTACAGATAACTACAGACAGTTTTATAAATATAGTCAATTTCTTTTCATGGGACATTTAAGAATGCGTTCTTGACCGCTGATAGTTCTGCAAAGAGATCGGCTGCAGTAATATCGAGTCAAATTTTTCAACCTCTTAGTCAACAATCTAAACATGACTCATGTTGCTGTGAGCTGCTCAGCTAGGCCATCTAGGCCCTAATTCTTCCACAACTCCGATCAAAATGACTGTACACGTTGGGATAGGCTGTTCCTTTCAGCGGCCATAAAAACGAATACATAGCCTGGAACACAACTAAGCTGCTGTGACGATATCAAAAGAATGGTTAGTGTGAGAGCTTTGTATTTCAATGCGGTTGCAACTTTTTCCTGTGCATGAATCCTGACTACTTATTAAGTTGAATTTTCCACATGCTACCATGAACGATCTATAACTGAATACATGCGCGCATATTTCGCTACAGATTACACATCCACTATTCGAAGCAAAGCAGCAAAGTTTTCAGCCCTGAAGCTAACGTGCCGGCATCTGTTTAAATTTGTTTCGCAACGCAACCCAAATATATTATCAAATGGAATCTTCATATCGGATATTCAGAACAAATACGTGGAGAGAGGGTGCACAGTTAAGAAAAAAATAAGGATTTGTAGACTATCTAAAACAACACCTTTAAGCTCACAAATGCTGCTGCTGAACTGTAAACAGTGTTTCATCGATGCAAATATGTTCCGCAGCATGTCTCACAGAGGTGAGCGGTATAAACCTTTAAACAAATTTTGTCATACTAATATTATTCACGTTTAAGAATAACATTAACAAATGTTAGCGGTTACATTCTTTAATGTTTGACACAAAGAAATTAATGCCGTATATTGACTACAAAAATGAGGGACGCCATAGTAGAGTGCTCTAGAAATTTGGGTCATTTTGAGTAATTCAACGTTTGCGGACGTCGAACAGAAGGCAAATGCAATTGGTTCGCCGCCCATCGAGAAGCTGTCCCAATCATTAGAACCGATTACACTACCTAGATTTTGGAATCCGGGAACCATAGTCACTGATCAGCCGTGATCTCGAAATTCCAACTGAATATGAAACCATCACGAAATCATTACTCCTGAGGCCCTGAATATATGCATGTCACTGTGCCAATCATGTCATATTTTACCCCTTATCCTTACTTCTCAGTAATTGGGAAGGTATATTGCATGCGAACCTACCCTATATATGCAAAGGCAAACTTTATTCTAATGCGGCTGCCGAAGTCTGTCCGAAGCAGACCCATCAGGGGAAGTTGGTGAGACGTGCACATTTCGCAGTGTCGGAGGAATGTGAGCAGCCCTTTATTGGCAGTCTGTTCGGTCCCAAGTGGGGCATATTGAGGCGTTCGTCAGCAGCCCACTTCACGCCTACGTGGCATCCGAAGCAGCACCCGCATCGAGCCCCCTGGGAGTGGCCTTCATTGCCCACTTCATACCAAGCGGTTCTCCCACTTCATAGCCCGCTTTGTGCTAGGCAGGTTTACATGTGACGTTGTAATAACGCCCATCTGATTCATATCTGGTCCTCAACCATTTTTATGTTTTAGTGTTTTAGTTTGCTGTAATGCAATAATTATTCTGCAGTTTTCGAAAAAGTTTGGTTAGGTTGAGGCAGACTAAAGCAGGCAATGTCATAAAATCATCAACTCAGAGCGTTTAGATATCCTCGGGATATTTCTTCTGTACCTCTTCCATTCCGAAGAATTCCTCCCCAGGGTCGCCAAAAGCAGGTAGCCGAGAGGACAAGGAACAATAATTCGAAAGTGATAATTCTTTTTCATTGAGCATGAGCAGTAGTCATCCAGTGGCTGAGAACAATTTCTATTTCATTCAACACAAGTTAAGGTGGTCTCTCTAATACATTTGGCTCTTAAATAGCACCAGCCAGAGTGACCTAGCAGTTCGCACTTTCGTTAGCGTAATCTGAAGCCATGGGTCCATTTAACCTCTGCGTCCTGAATTTGGCCGAGGCGAAAAGCGGTACTTTGATGTACCATTCAAACGTGGTCATCCCTACTCGGCTTAGACAAAGGATTGATATGGTTCTCTGCGCCCGATTAGAACCATATGATTATATGAAAGTTTACGCGTTATTCTCTTGGTCTAGTATTCTGTTTTTCAGTGCGAACTTGAAATAAAATCCTGCGCTTTCTCGTAGCTTCAATACAATTGGCTACAACAGAACTCTACCGCCAGAGCGCTTGAAATTATTGCCAGGATCCGAGACTCTCCAAAAGAAAGGGTTTACTCTTCAAGAGCCTGTCACTTAGAGCCGCCTCTGAAATTAACAAACATTCTTCGAAATAAGAGCGTTTCATGCCAAGAGGTAACACGGCTGGTTCGTCTTAATAGTTAAAAAGCACTGCAAGGTGCTGCCTCTTCTCACTGAACTATGCAACGGGACACCAAGACACCCTTCTTGTCATAAGGTCTGCCACTCAGCTCGACAACCGAACGCGCCTCCTTTCCCAAATCATATCATTGTAAATAAACGTTTTCTCCTCCTCCTCGCACAACAGTTGTAGGGTCCACTACGGCATCGAAATCCTCGTACAAATTTGTAGATGAAACAATTTGGATGAATTCTTCAAAAATGACACGAACAGCTGTATCTTAAGACACAAACAACGCTCCCAGTGGAGTGATGAGGCTTCTACAAGACTGATTTCATAGTAGTGAAGTCTTTCCACTCAGGCAGTCTCACGTTGCCTCACACTGTTGCAAAACGGTATACTTAGAATGACTTCATGTGTGGAACGTTACAACACTTTGAATTCCGTTAGAAACGCTTCACCACCAATCACATTATTCGTACAGCACACACCCATAGACATCAAAAATTCACCGCCAAAGCCGCTGAATACTACAGATCCATTCGCCTAACATTACTTGGTGTCCGAAACGATTCTTGAATCCTGAACTCAAAACAGTCTGCTGCTTCAATGTCAATTAACGCCATAGTGCGGATGCTGTCAGGGATCAATTCTAGTTTTTTCTTTAACATAAATACCAGGAGATGTATTGGTAACATTGATTCTCCGGCGACCTCAACTCCATCGGCCAGACTTTCTAGTTTCCCAGAGGGGATCAACAGCGCCGAGGAGATGGCGAGTGTCGCGCTTTCTGGGTAAGTAGCGTCATGCTGCGGTCGGAGGAATGCGAGGCATTTCACATCTGTACACCTGTACACTGCGGTAGGTGTCCAAAGTTAGTGTAGGCGTCAGCGGATGAAACTCAATGTTAAGGCGATGAAAAACGTAGAGCAACAGGCGATGTGTTTGTGGCAGCAGGCCCCGTTTATGACAGTACCGGGATATGTGTCCAGTCTTGCCACAGCTGTCACACGCAGGCTGCAGGAACCACCAGTCATAGCAAAAGTGGATGCAAACTAGTTATGAATGGCAATTGTAGTCGGACCTGCGTTGCCGACGAACCACACCGCCTGTGTAGGCGGTTTTCGTCCCATGCGCTCCTTGGAAGAAATTAATTCACATTATTTGCGGTCATCAAAGCATGCCGCATTTCGAGCCTGAGTCCAGGAAGTTGATGGGGTCACGGGTGCTGCCTGTACAGCGGAACCGTCATATTTGTGGGGTTCGTGGCAGAATTTGTGTTACGCAGCAGTTCTCAAACAATCCTGCGCGTCAGGTCAGCAATCAACTCCTTATACCAACGTTCTCGACGAAGGTGATGCTGACCACGGCCAAATGTAGGTGTGATGCAACGCACCGTAAAGGTTTCAAGCGTGCAGCTGCGCCTAATAAAGTCAGCAGTGGAGTTAAATTTATCTTTGGACTCAAATTACCTTTGAGTTCAAATTATGTTTGAAGGTGAATACGTCTTCAGCGACCTGTTTGAGCAAGTGTCCCACTCTAATTCCTTGGACATGCGTGGGTTTACAATCTTGCAGAACTTCACAATAGAATCGATATGTGGTGCACGTTAAGCCAGGTACTATGACTCACTGCAGCACCGCTAGCTCTGCGTGTTTCTTTTTCAGGAATTCACCGACAAATCACTTCTTATTTCTTCTCTGAAACGATCCCAGCTGGAGACTCCCACTGATTTTCAAACCAAATTAGTAATATGCCCTGCGAGAAAAAAACTACGTTCTCCAGGTTCATGGTTTAATCCAAACGGTTGTTCCGGATCCCCCATTTTTAGTTGCTCAACCGCTCGTCGAAGTCCTCATCAGATTTCACACCAAAGGTACACGGCTGCCAGTTGCCAACCGCAGGTTTTGCTCAGCCTGCGCCACCGTCTTAAGCCAATTGAATGATATTGGCGGTAAACCTGCTAGTCGGTGGCTACATCGAAGTCAATGGGGATAAGTGTTCAACCACCCAGCACGTTCACCAACACTTTTACGTACCCAATATATAAGGGAACGTTGCTTTTAGTCTAGGCACTGAGAGTTCCCAAGTGACGCAAACCTCTGCTTCCCCTCTCTGACTCTTCAGCTCATCTTTTTTCTTTTCATGAAACCCCAATGCACGTGACAATATTGAGCAGTGAATACTCCTAGAAATTCACTTTGGAAAATAATATTTGGACATTTATATCTGTTTCCTGGTCAGGTCCACAACTTCCGATTCATGTCATAAATCGTCTCTTTGTAAAGCAGAAGGGGCTTTGTGTAGTTCTCCGCTTTCCCCACTCTGCCTCGCGAGCAAGTGTTCCTTTGTTCTGCGCAGACATTCTCTCGGACTATCCATGTCATAGAACAAAGAAGCATACTGGTTTTTTCAACATAAGTAAACCGCTCAGGAAGTCAATGTCCTGTGAGAATGCACACTGAATGAATCATGACTGACTACAAGGGCAAGACAAGTGCCAGTTCAGGTTTCCAAAATTACATTCCTACGAATTTGGATTACAGGTTCTCTCACCTAAAAACGTTCCTACATAAGTTATTCGGTACAGCGAGCACTGCCCGCATGTTTTTAAGGCTCTTAACGCTAGCTGCCGCATCCAGAAGTTGCTTGATTGGTCTCCAGCAAGTAAGAACACCACCGACGGCTAAAAAAATGCATATTCTTGGGAACCGCAAGACCAGTTTAAAAAAGAACAGTCCGAAAGACGTGCAGGCAATGTCATATTCTCGCCATAGCTTGCTGAGGTCTTCTTTAACTGTTAAAAAGAAAGGAGTAGAAGACTTTGCCACTGCATAGGGACAGAGCTTGTCCCAGGTGTTTCCGTAACGTTTTTGCTTCCTCCAACCTGGCATTTGAAGCCTGGCCGAAATATTTGACAGCCAGCGAGCATACAAAGTAAAGACAAAAAAGGACACAGAAATGTGTCTTAGATAGAGTGGAACACGGTCAAGCATTTCAAAGCGGCTGTATTCATGGTAATTGGGAGAAAAATGTGAATGTAGAATTCTTCGCGCGAATGTGTAATTTTTGTTTTATAATGAATGCTCATAAATGAGCCGTAACGGCATAAAACACCACACGAGTGACTATTTTTGTTGTTCATTGCTATATTGCCACAAAACCTTCAAAACTGTATTTGTTGTTTTTTTTAACAGCCGCCGGCATGCGGCCTTATCACTGTGATTCTGGCACGCGTATCAATTCTGTATCCCGTGATTGTTCATGCTCGTTGTCGCGATACGACGCGTTATCATTTTCTTGGTCGCGTAAGATGCGCCGAGATCTGCCTCGAAGATTCCGATCACTTGCGTAGGTTTCCACAATGTTCCAGGGTGTACTGGTAGCAATTTGCGACGTTATCTAGATTGTTCTGAGCAGCCTTTAAATTGAGCGTTGACGAGTGTGACGGGCATTCTTTGTTCGACGACCGACGAGCCCGTTTGTTGCTATTGCCGCCGCCGAGTTGCTTAGTTCTTTTGCGGGCGCAAGTCAGCCCAATAAAGAGTTAATTTCAGTACCATCAAGCCTGTGTATTCTTTTAGTGTCAACGGCCTTGTCACCACTACGTGACATCCGGTGGAGGTGCTGCCTTTGATGCTTCAAGCGAAGACCCCAACCTTGTTCCTGTTACCCTGGAGGAACAGCCAACAGGCCACCGAACCAGTCGCCGGCTTCAAGGGCTCCAACCTGAACACGATCTGCTGCCGGACCCCATACGATCTCGGAATGCATCGACGCTGACAATGGCCCAGCCTACAGTACCGGTTGTTTTCGTTCAACCCCGTCTACTTTTTTCTTCAAGGACATGCCCGAGTTTGTTCGAACATCATGAGGCAGCTATAAAGGATTGGGAGATATTCAAGGAAGCGTTTTTGACCCGAAGCGTCATCCGAAAGAAAAAGCCCAGGCCCTCCTTCAGTAAACTTCCTAACGAGCCTGTCCTGGCGTACGTTGTGGAGATGAAGCGCCTCTTTCGCTTTGTCGTACCTTCGAAGATGACGAGAAGCACTCCCCGTAGCTTCGAAGAAGACCAAGTATCTGGTCTTTCCTGCTGTGGATCATTGCCAGGTTGATGTCAAATGGGGGCTGACGGAATTGGTCCGGTACGTCTTCCAGCGTCTGGTGGTGGAGGGTGAGTACATCTTTGAGGTCCGCTAATTCGTCGAGAAAAGTGATCTTCGTGCCTTATAGAACGAGATTGGTAAAGAGCGGACGCTCCCATAGGGCCCAGCGGTCCATTTGACTGTCGTGCACCAAGCGGCCGGCGGCAAATACTTCCGGTCTTGCTGAAAGGCGCGTGACTTGATTGCTAGCATGCGCTGCGCCCTTCCCTGCCCTTTTGGCGCATTGTTTTGGTTTTACACGGTCTGCTAGTGTTTCTATTTATGTTCAGCATGCATAATAAGATTAAAAATAGATTCCCAGTTCTTTAAACTGGCCATCAACGCAGCTGCGCCACAGCCTTTGCAAAACAGTATTGCAGAAAAGACGCCAAGTGCTGTGTGAAATGAACATTTATTTTGCTGCATATAAAACGCCCAAGAGACGCAACAGATGTAGACGGATGCATTGACAAAACTTGGCACACATTAGGCGATGTGCAAAATACAGAAAAATAAAAATACACAAGGCGAGAAACAGCACTTAGGTAGAGACAAAAAATAGCATAACGTTGATTTCCGAATTATGGCAAATTTTTCCGCCGAGTTGCTTAGCTCTTTTGCGGGCGCAAGTCAGCCCAATAAAGAGCTAATTTCAGTACCATCAAGCCTGTGTCTTCTTTTGGTGTCAACGGCCTTGTCACCACTACGTAACATCTGAACAACAAATACAGTTTTGAAGATTTCGCAGCAATATGTCGAAGAGACGGAATCGTCATTTTAGGTGGCTTTCAAAACCAGAAAGCTCTAATAGGACACCCTCACGCAGCAGACTACAGCAAGCAACTACGCTTCTGCAGTTTGGCAACAAGTGGTGGTTCAAATATATAACAATGGGCAATAGACATTGCCCATTGTCATATGCCTCATGACGCCCCATAAATCACTCTCATCACTCACCATAATCATCATGAATCACTAATGCCTCACGCGAGACATCAATGCACTCTCATTAAAAGCACTTTAGCTCTCCAAATGCGTCCTGTAATTTTCACATAGTAGCGTTAAAGCCCAGTTCACCACAAAATCCTACATCGACGTGTTAGGCGTGGGAGCTGTGAACGAAAAATTACGAATATGCAGCTAGCCGTAAAAGCTGGCCATGGAATGGCCGTGCATTGAGTGAACGTAGGGTTGGTGGACGATATGTTTGCTAGAAACTGCCAATCAAGATTCTGCTTTCGTATAAGGGAGGAATATCTGAATCTGATTGCCAAGGTCCTCGCATTCTTTTACTCAGAAACGTTACTCCCAATGAGGCGAGTTGCTATGGCTGAGCTTATATGTCGGCTGGTGGCCTACGCTACCAGCCTCCGCCTACGGCTGCCCTGGCAGACCCATATTCTTATTTATTCCGTCCGACGCCACGTCCTCTCCATATGATCACGTTTGCTTTTCGAGCTGCTCGCGAAGACTACGCACGCATTTGCTGGATAAGAGCTACTTTTGTGCTGCATCGTCTTAAGCGAACACGGCCAGCATTAGGAGGCAAGTGCTTTTTACTTTTCATGCCACCGTTGTACACTATTCCGCTCTGTTGCATAAGCAGGTTTCTTTTCTTTCAACTTCTCTGTATCCTGCCTGATTCTGCCTGTTATCTTTGCTGGGTCTCCACGGCGTGAATTAGAGAACCATAAGCAGCGAGAAGATGTGACCCTAAGCTTGTCGAAAGGCAAAGCGTGGTTTCTTGTTTATACAAGGAGAACAAGGAATGGCATTTCCCTGGCGCAACGTAACCAACGTAGAACCGCCAGCTTTCCATCTCTGTCGTCGCCTCATATATCCACCGCTGAAAATCAGCTGTTAAGTTTGTTTACTCCTACCATCAGAGGCCAACATTTCTCACGGTAATAAGAGCAGAAGTCGCCCTCTGTGCACATCTCCTGTGCCGGAGTAGGTGTACTTTTCTTTTCAGCATCACGCTGCTGTATTTCTCGACAATCACTTCTGAGAGCGCACCTACATCAGTGATTCGGTGGTCTTCCCTATCGCCTGCAGATGCGCATACTAGGGGATGCTTAAACGACCATATAAGCCAGGTTAGCACCTAAAGCGCAGACGCCCTTATACTGTGCAACATAAGCACGCATTAAAATTTTGTAGTTGATATACATGCGGAAGCATACTAAAATACCTCTCCCATATAGCCCATAAGTCGGTTAAGAACATTTACACATCGCCTAGGGAAGGGAAGGCGGTGTACACCTGCACAATTGTAAAACATTTCAAAGCAGAAATTTTCTTACGTGCTGTAATGGCCGGCGACGAGGCTCGCGTCTTCGGGTCCATGGCTTTGATTCCGCTGCCACCGCCACCTCCTCCACCTCCTCCACCTCCGCCACCTCCTTTTGTGGATGAAACAGAACAGTAATTCGCACTGTTTCCTACGGTCATAAAATTACGAATAGAGAATAGTTTTTCGTATAATTAGTAAGAATAAAAGTACTTTTGCTACGACACTCCTGCGGACCGCCATGAACATCATTTACAACAAGATGGAGACCATTTTTTCTTCGCATTTGTTTCCCGCCTGTAGGCTGCTCATGATTTCAGCAGATCCTACGCTTGACCGTTATTGTGTGTAGCAACGTTTGGCATGGGTTACCCTTACCTCCTATTTGAACAACAACGTCCTGTTGCCTCGTTCTACGTGAGCTCTTACGGCATTGTAAGAGCTGAAGAGCCACGCATTCTATCGAACCATCTAAAGCACCCGCCGTAAAAGATCAATCGCTTTGATAAAGAAAACGCTTTTTTTGTCATACTCACTGGGTAGAGATAAACACAGCTCATGTTATATGAGACAGAGTTAGACTTCATAACAAAATATATTTCTCCCCAAATTATTTCCTAGTAAGAAAAAAATGTCCCCATCAGACTGGATAATTCCAATTTACCAAGAGGAAAGAGACGTCGTCATATGTGAAATAGTGCCAACTGATAGCAGTTCATGCTATGACTCTCGGTGTCTCTCCGTTGTGATGGTGCCACCGGAGAGTTCAGGGAGCACAGATATGGTTGTAAAGTATCCCTAGTTGTTCCCAGACAATTATGTAGATGCGTGCAACCAAACAATGAAAACAATGGTATAAAGTTTCGCATAAAGGCATACACCGACTAATATGCTAACAGTTTGCGTTGTGACTGCACGACAGTGGGTCAGCTGACCAGCTTAAGTTCAAATGAAGGCGCCGTGTCATGCTGCTCAGATATGGCTTGGAGCAGCATGACACGCTCAGATATGGCTTGCCGCGCTTAGTTCAACGGATTGAACTTCGCGCAAATGAGTAGCCATCCAGAGTGACAGACGGTCGGATTAAGCGCAGCCCTTAATGAGAAAATGAATCCGAAGCTAAAATTAATTAAATGGGCTCTGTGGGGGCCGAATATGACAGTGGAAAATGTGCCGTTAATATAAATCATGCCCGGGGCACAGCGTGTGACTGAGGTGTTTCCTAGTAATGCGCCTACACGCCGTGGCTGCTCTGCAGATGATCTGTAACTCGTGGTCGCCTCGCCGCTCTCAAGGCTGGAAACGAAGCAACTCATGACCCCGCCCATTGTAACAGTACTGTTCCAGCCCGTGAGTCATGTCATATGAGCCGTGATGTCTCTCACGTCGATATAGAAGGGTTCAGTGAAGCTGTTCAGTCTGAAAAGACTTTGTGCCCCATGGGCAGAAGTTTCATTGCTACGCTTCTGTATTCACCTCAGCACTAAAAGAAAAATGCTCCTCCAGAAGCTCATCGCAGTCTATTCTTGGACTGATATTCAAACTGCCTCTCATATAGGCCTGTGTTCTTACACGTGCCATTGGGGCCGCCTTGTTTTTCCACCAATTACAAAGCTTCAGTTTTTCATCAACACTAAAACTCAGCATGATTCCAAGTGGAGCCAATGCATGTCCTTACAGTATAGGGTTCAGGACTGGCCTCCACAAAAAATTAATTCTTACTGCTGTCAACTCCATAGTTGGTAGGGAGACGTAATTTTGTTTTGTCCACTGACAAGATGGGTACGTAGAAGAGAGACCAGAAGGAGGAAGCCTCCACACATTTAAGACGGGATATGGGGGAACGTGCTGCAAGTACAGAGAAAATGGTGGACTATGTCAGATGGCCGGGTGGATTGTGACCTTTTAGCGGAGGGAACGAAATGCGCCAAAAAGTGGCTGCCGCGAGAAAACCATGTAGATAACATGGATCAATGTGGCTATTAAGATGATGACGAGTTGAGCCCCTTCATGTGGGAATAATGTTTTAATTCGAGGTTATAGGCTGGAACAAAGCTACCAAGGGGCATCACATAACCAAGCGCTGAGGTGATGCATATAGCTGTCCTGTATTGTTTTTTTTATGGCAGTTTTTTATCACCACAATAAAATGCTTCAAGCAGTTGCTCGCCGCAAGCGTTTCCTTGATCAGTTGTTGTGAACCCACGACAAGAACCTAACACGAATACGAAAGCCATATGTGACGGGCAAATGCATACAAGATAGAACCTGGAGAAGAATTGTGATCAAATTTTAACAGCAAAGAGAAACGTATTTCCACTGTCGAAATCTAGAAGACGATATATACTTAGCTGCCAGGGATTTGTATGGCTGCAATGTTTCCGATTTTCTGCTCACGCGTCAAATGTCTTCCTTACGTTGTGTTTTTCTCGGTAGAGCATTCAATCCCGATAATAAATATCTAAGAGGTAAGAAGTCTAGGCAACCGCAATAACTTGGCGATAGACATCAACGAAGGAAGCGTCTCTGAACACCTTGTTCGCAAAACGTAAAATCTGTCTCCTTGTGGAAAGGCGTGGATCGGGCACAATTGGGCACCAAATCGTTTTCTGTCACAAATTAGTCGGAATGTTCCGCCTGCTTTGAGTGTAATTGGAGTAAAACGGGAAAAGCGTGGCATTAATAAGTGTTGTTTACATTTCCAAACACATTCCACACATTTACTGCACGGAACGTAATATTTTTGTTGAAATGTTATTGTGTTGCTGTAACATGTACATGCAAATCCTGCTAGCAGCTCGTACATAGTTTTATGACAATATCAGACTATATGCTACTTATATATGTAATAAAAGTGAATTAAAATTTATATGGCAAGAAAAAGAGTACGCGGGCTGGTATGTGTACGTCTGTTAATGCTGCTGTAGTATAAAGAGCAGTTTTCAGACAAAAATACCGGGCTTTTAGGACGCTGATAAGAACAAAGGCTAGTATGCCATTTGCAGGTTTAGTTGATACTCATGCGGAAGAAATTAATGGTATATTGCCGCGCTTTATATTCGAATATTACATGAAGTATTAGCATGTAGTAATAAGTAGCTTACGGTAATGACCTGTATAGGACAGTGGCTTTGGCAAGAGGTAAAAACTGACACATTCTCTATAAATGGCTGTAGAAATGTAATATAGTTGATGTGCCTCCATTGTGCAATAAAATCTAATGATATAAAGAAGTACAAGACACGCCCAATCATATGGATGCAGTGTTACAATGAACAGCGAATATTTTTTTTAATTAAAAACTACCATACCAACTGTTGTGGAGCCTATGAAAGGAATTGTACGCCTGTTCTTCCGCCAACATTTCAACATCCATCAGAGTCCGAAAAATAATGTCCAAAAACAGAACCACTCTCTAAAAACCTTGTAACCTAGAGTTCATGCTATATTTCGCCACTGCATATTCAACCGTTAGGGCAGGATCTGAATGAATCAATTAGTTAATTGTTGCCCGAAACTTAGAAAGCGCTGAAGTCTAACTAACCGCAGAAGCACTGAGTCTGTTTTATTATGCTGCAAATTATTTTTCCCGACATAAAGTATTTGTTATCAGAAACGCTCTTTCTAAGCTTCAAATCTCTCACAGAGAAAACTGTCAAATCGTTTCCTTACATTTGGCAAACATGATGACGTTAAAGTATGTTCATGTTGAGAAAAGTATTCTGATTCAACGAGACGTCATTCAGCTATTGCATTCCTATTCAAGGCAGAATGCTACTTAGGTAGGCATAGAAGTCCAACAACATTTGTTTCGTTTAGAAACCTCGGCTTCCAAACACGTTAAACCGGTGACGCACAGTTCTCGACAAAATAAATTAGAACTTCACTTTAATAACGTTAATCTGCTGGTTATTCTGGAGGTTGCCAAGAAGGTGCATGACACTTCTAGATTTGCGTGTTTCCAGTCGCATGCTCCAAACTTTGAAATATTGCTTCTTTCTAACAGTATACCTCTGGGACTCTACGAACCGCGTTTTATTTTTTCAAGGAAGTCACTATCGCTTGTGGTCACATCAAACGCAGCGTATCGGAGACTGTGTCGCACAATAAAAATATGCTGTGGTTGCTGATATTACTGGTGTACTTACCGAGCCCATATCTGCCGTCGTCGTTTGTCTGCTCTTTGTCTCCTCCTTCAGAAAGCAAAAAGTCGAATAATTAGTCACCAAAGCAGAGTCCTGCTCGAAAGGTCAATTCACCATTTCCTGAAAATCATAAATTTTTATATCATATTGATAAGCAATAGACACGCAACGATAAACTTTCTGTGTTCTGCAAACCGCTTATGGAAGTAGCAATGCATAGTTCAATGTGATTGAATATTGCATGCCCAAATCTAGTTTGTTTTCCCAATATACTAGAATAAAGAAAAAATCTTTTAACGTATTTTGCCAGCAATGAAAGCTAAGCAACACGTACCAGATAGCATTTAAACAAGAATGAATGACACAAACCTACTGATGCACCAATTCAGTATTCAGTACTCTTAAATTATCACTACAGAAATAAAACACCTTCGTTTGCCTTTGATATGTTCCGCGTTGGTCCCCCCGTAATTATATAGCACACACTTATATAAGCATAGGCAGGCTGGCGATGTAGATTCCGAGACCACTGGTTTGGTGGAGCAGAGATGCTCTGAACGAAGTAGAACCCAGGTAAGTGCATAAAGATAAACCCTAAGACCGTTTCTATATTTCGAAGCCGAAATCGCGCCATCCTTTGTATCAAGCCAAAATGTATCTAAATTTCACAAACTCAAAACGTACAGGCACACTACTTGGTGAAACATCTTGTGAAGAAAAGCGCAAACACAAACACACTAGACAGGCAGAGCGAAAGGCAGCTACGAAGACAGGCCAAGTGACTAATCGTTTTCGTCTCCGTAATTTAGAATAAGAATATTGAACACAAAAGAAATCACAGTAAGAGAGGAATGCACAAAGACAGAATGCAAGCAAAAAACGCAGAACATATTCACAGAAATAATCAGCAAACGCCGTAAACTCAGCAGAGATTTAAAACAACATGATGCACCACGCAGCAGAGTAGGTGACGACACAAAGGGAGGCACGCATTACACACATACATATAAATGAGGACAATGCTGCACTGACAACTGTCGGTTGTGACAATCGATGTCAGTTGGCAGTGCAGCATTGTCCTTGTTTATGTGTATGTGGGTAATGTGTGTCTCTCCTGTGTGTCGTCGCCTACTCTGCTGCGTGGTGCGTCATGTCACCTGACCAACTAGCTCGTCTTTTAAATGTAGGATTTAAAACAATTTTCGTGCCATTATAATACTTTTTGTACGCGCGGGCAGACGCAAGGAAAATAATCGAGGCTCAAAATATTCAAACATGAAAACGGGTGTGTCAGTCAGCAATCCTATGTTGACAGTACTACAAAAAGAGTTGCCACTTTTTGGAGCAGTTAATTCTTCTGATTTTAACATGTCTGTCTCTATTTATCGAAATTTTCGTTTTCTGTTTTTTCTTTCTACCCTTTCTCCTAATGTTACTTCCCTTTTCCTTTCTTTTTCTTGATTTTGCTCTTACTTTTCTTTGTTGTGTGCATGTGTTTTTACCTTCTGCTTCTGATTGAGGAAGAAGAAACATGTTTGTAGGTTCCCAGTCAGGACTGTGCTTTTCGCTCTTCTAGTCCTGTGTTCGTATGTGTTCGGGCTGTTCTTCACAAGATGTTTCAAGCGGTCTACGCAAACGACTGCCTTTTGTAACATATAGAAGTGCTACAAAAAAGAAAGAGGTAAGTATGAAACGAGCAGTGAGGAAAACGAAGACCAATAGAAAAGTTAACAAAACTGAATCCATTTTAGAAATTAAGTACCTAATGGGAAGAATTATACTTTCCGTGTTCAGTTTTCGAAACAAGTGAGGTTTGAAAATTCGACAGAATAGCTGGATAAATTTATTTAATAAAGCGAA
This sequence comes from Amblyomma maculatum, assembly GCF_055883805.1. NCBI lineage: Eukaryota > Metazoa > Arthropoda > Arachnida > Ixodida > Ixodidae > Amblyomma > Amblyomma maculatum. Next base: position 106,149,628 of record NC_139352.1, read on the forward strand.
TCATGGAGTGTGAATGGAAGAACTGATACCAGCAAATATTTCTTCATTTACTTTTAAAGAAAGTGAATGGAGTGTTCAAACCAAGAACCAGTTAATGAAGCTTTAAAATGTCCATTGTGATATTATGTCTTAGACATTGGGCGCAATTAAATATTTTCACTGGAGCAGGTTTAGCTAATGGTCCAGGTTTAGATGCTGAGTAATGTATATTATAAAAGATTGGTGATTTTTTATTCGGAACCTATAAAATTTCTTATTTACAAACCAACGTAGAGCCTTTTTTGGTTTATCAAAATATCTTGTACACGTAGTTCGAGTGGTCGAAGCAAATGTGTCACAATTCAACATAAATTAGAAAAAAGAACATTACAGCATCTGTTTTAAAGCGGTATTTTCGAGATTCGGGGTTTAAAGAATTTGGCAGGTATTTTCTGCGAATCAGCTTTTAATTTAATGCAAACTTCGTGCGTGTACACTCTACTGAACCGTAAGCCCAAACATTTCGACTATAAACAACGTTTCAGATTTTTAGTCTCAGCTACAATGGGTGCCCTCTTCGTCTCATTTCAGTATTTGCTGCTGTGGAAATGTTTGTGTTCTGAGCTATTCCAACTGAGCTTTCTTGGCCACTGACTAAAGCTGTGTAAAGCAGAAAGTACTGTCTGTGCAGTTCGCGTAGCAAAAACACTCAGCAGCAAGCTTGGCTTCAGCTACCATAGCCTTGTTGCATGCAGTATGGAAAAAAAACTTCGTGAAAGATTTTACCACGATTGCTTCAGCCTTACCTTCTTCACCACCTATAACGCCCATCGCTGCGGCACCCAGCAAGAGTGCGAGGGCAATCCCACAGCAGACCGCAATTAATATAACCTTCTTTTGTCTACTGTCTTCCCTGCATGAAAGAAAGTACGGAATGTAACACGTTATGAAGAGACCAGGCTCAACGGGCTATCACTGATGAGGGTAAATGCCCACTTTACACTTTGTGCTCAAGGTAGGAAACTAAAGAGGCAGTTTTGCATGTCACCGGCACTCCGTTGATTTTTTATAGCATGTATTCCTTCCCCCTAAGTGGCTCCTTGTAATTACCAAATGCTGCAATAATGTTTTGCTCTAATTCTTGTCAAGTGACAGGCGTCAACTCCATGCCCTTTAGCAGCATATACCAGGCAAAATCATATTATGAAACCTCCACATTATTCACAGGTGCAAATAACATCTTCATGTAGTAATTTATTCGCAGCCAATTTCATGCCATTTTCATGACACCTCAATGTGGTGTCTACGTCCAATGTGCAGATGCCTTCTACATGTGCAGTTGCTTTGTTTAAATATAATTTGTCATTGCCTAATACATAACACTAATAAGGGAATGTCTCACAGTAGAGGTCATGATTGACTCTGGGATTCTACTGGACACGCCCTCATGAGGAATAAATATAGCAATATGATTACTAATAGAAATAAGTTTCCACTTAAGCTTCCCACAAACTTGGCCACAAGGCAAATTATCTTATTCCACTGATTAAAGCAGGCGATTTACTTGCAGTACAGGGTGATTCAGCAAACTCGCCTTAAGGACAAGAGAAGTACAGATGCGAGGCTTTGGAGGTTTTTGTGCTAAGTGTGCTGGACTCGTTCCAGAGTTTGAGTGGGCGATTTAAAGGACAAGTGAATATCATGCCGGGAAAATATTTATTTGGGCCTACTGCGGGTCTCAGCGTAACTGCGATTAGCTACCCAATTGACAAAAAGGCGCACCAGCTTGCACTGCGAACAGAGCCCTTTATTTCAAGGACGAGTCAAACATCGGGCCGATAGATTGATGGGATCCTTTCATATATGTAAAGCTGGTTGATTGATTTAGGGTGGATGATATTGCCGCGTGTCAGCGTAACTCCGATCAGTTACCCATTTGACAAAAAAACGCGGCAGCTTGCACTGCGAACAGAGCCTTTATTTCAAGTACGAGTCAAACATCGGGCCGATAGAATGATGGGATCCTTTCATATATGTAAAGCTGGTTGATTGATTTAGAGTGGATGATATTGCCGCGTGTCAGCGTAACTCCGATCAGTTACCCATTTGACAAAAAAACGCGGCAGCTTGCACTGCGAACAGAGCCTTTATTTCAAGTACGAGTCAAACATCGGGCCGATAGAATGATGGGATCCTTTCATATATGTAAAGCTGGTTGATTGATTTAGGGTGGATGATATTGCCGCGTGTCAGCGTAACTCCGATCAGTTACCCATTTGACAAAAAAACGCGGCAGCTTGCACTGCGAACAGAGCCTTTATTTCAAGTACGAGTCAAACATCGGGCCGATAGAATGATGGGATCCTTTCATATATGTAAAGCTGGTTGATTGATTTAGGGTGGATGATATTGCCGCGTGTCAGCGTAACTCCGATCAGTTACCCATTTGACAAAAAAACGCGGCAGCTTGCACTGCGAACAGAGCCTTTATTTCAAGTACGAGTCAAACATTGGGCCGATAGAATGATGGGATCCTTTCATATATGTAAAGCTGGTTGATTGATTTAGAGTGGATGATATTGCCGCGTGTCAGCGTAACTCCGATCAGTTACCCATTTGACAAAAAAACGCGGCAGCTTGCACTGCGAACAGAGCCTTTATTTCAAGTACGAGTCAAACATCGGGCCGATAGAATGATGGGATCCTTTCATATATGTAAAGCTGGTTGATTGATTTAGAGTGGATGATATTGCCGCGTGTCAGCGTAACTCCGATCAGTTACCCATTTGACAAAAAAACGCGGCAGCTTGCACTGCGAACAGAGCCTTTATTTCAAGTACGAGTCAAACATCGGGCCGATAGAATGATGGGATCCTTTCATATATGTAAAGCTGGTTGATTGATTTAGGGTGGATGATATTGCCGCGTGTCAGCGTAACTCCGATCAGTTACCCATTTGACAAAAAAACGCGGCAGCTTGCACTGCGAACAGAGCCTTTATTTCAAGTACGAGTCAAACATCGGGCCGATAGAATGATGGGATCCTTTCATATATGTAAAGCTGGTTGATTGATTTAGGGTGGATGATATTGCCGCGTGTCAGCGTAACTCCGATCAGTTACCCATTTGACAAAAAAACGCGGCAGCTTGCACTGCGAACAGAGCCTTTATTTCAAGTACGAGTCAAACATCGGGCCGATAGAATGATGGGATCCTTTCATATATGTAAAGCTGGTTGATTGATTTAGGGTGGATGATATTGCCGCGTGTCAGCGTAACTCCGATCAGTTACCCATTTGACAAAAAAACGCGGCAGCTTGCACTGCGAACAGAGCCTTTATTTCAAGTACGAGTCAAACATCGGGCCGATAGAATGATGGGATCCTTTCATATATGTAAAGCTGGTTGATTGATTTAGAGTGGATGATATTGCCGCGTGTCAGCGTAACTCCGATCAGTTACCCATTTGACAAAAAAACGCGGCAGCTTGCACTGCGAACAGAGCCTTTATTTCAAGTACGAGTCAAACATCGGGCCGATAGAATGATGGGATCCTTTCATATATGTAAAGCTGGTTGATTGATTTAGGGTGGATGATATTGCCGCGTGTCAGCGTAACTCCGATCAGTTACCCATTTGACAAAAAAACGCGGCAGCTTGCACTGCGAACAGAGCCTTTATTTCAAGTACGAGTCAAACATCGGGCCGATAGAATGATGGGATCCTTTCATATATGTAAAGCTGGTTGATTGATTTAGAGTGGATGATATTGCCGCGTGTCAGCGTAACTCCGATCAGTTACCCATTTGACAAAAAAACGCGGCAGCTTGCACTGCGAACAGAGCCTTTATTTCAAGTACGAGTCAAACATCGGGCCGATAGAATGATGGGATCCTTTCATATATGTAAAGCTGGTTGATTGATTTAGAGTGGATGATATTGCCGCGTGTCAGCGTAACTCCGATCAGTTACCCATTTGACAAAAAAACGCGGCAGCTTGCACTGCGAACAGAGCCTTTATTTCAAGTACGAGTCAAACATCGGGCCGATAGAATGATGGGATCCTTTCATATATGTAAAGCTGGTTGATTGATTTAGGGTGGATGATATTGCCGCGTGTCAGCGTAACTCCGATCAGTTACCCATTTGACAAAAAAACGCGGCAGCTTGCACTGCGAACAGAGCCTTTATTTCAAGTACGAGTCAAACATCGGGCCGATAGAATGATGGGATCCTTTCATATATGTAAAGCTGGTTGATTGATTTAGGGTGGATGATATTGCCGCGTGTCAGCGTAACTCCGATCAGTTACCCATTTGACAAAAAAACGCGGCAGCTTGCACTGCGAACAGAGCCTTTATTTCAAGTACGAGTCAAACATCGGGCCGATAGAATGATGGGATCCTTTCATATATGTAAAGCTGGTTGATTGATTTAGGGTGGATGATATTGCCGCGTGTCAGCGTAACTCCGATCAGTTACCCATTTGACAAAAAAACGCGGCAGCTTGCACTGCGAACAGAGCCTTTATTTCAAGTACGAGTCAAACATCGGGCCGATAGAATGATGGGATCCTTTCATATATGTAAAGCTGGTTGATTGATTTAGGGTGGATGATATTGCCGCGTGTCAGCGTAACTCCGATCAGTTACCCATTTGACAAAAAAACGCGGCAGCTTGCACTGCGAACAGAGCCTTTATTTCAAGTACGAGTCAAACATCGGGCCGATAGAATGATGGGATCCTTTCATATATGTAAAGCTGGTTGATTGATTTAGGGTGGATGATATTGCCGCGTGTCAGCGTAACTCCGATCAGTTACCCATTTGACAAAAAAACGCGGCAGCTTGCACTGCGAACAGAGCCTTTATTTCAAGTACGAGTCAAACATCGGGCCGATAGAATGATGGGATCCTTTCATATATGTAAAGCTGGTTGATTGATTTAGGGTGGATGATATTGCCGCGTGTCAGCGTAACTCCGATCAGTTACCCATTTGACAAAAAAACGCGGCAGCTTGCACTGCGAACAGAGCCTTTATTTCAAGTACGAGTCAAACATCGGGCCGATAGAATGATGGGATCCTTTCATATATGTAAAGCTGGTTGATTGATTTAGAGTGGATGATATTGCCGCGTGTCAGCGTAACTCCGATCAGTTACCCATTTGACAAAAAAACGCGGCAGCTTGCACTGCGAACAGAGCCTTTATTTCAAGTACGAGTCAAACATCGGGCCGATAGAATGATGGGATCCTTTCATATATGTAAAGCTGGTTGATTGATTTAGGGTGGATGATATTGCCGCGTGTCAGCGTAACTCCGATCAGTTACCCATTTGACAAAAAAACGCGGCAGCTTGCACTGCGAACAGAGCCTTTATTTCAAGTACGAGTCAAACATCGGGCCGATAGAATGATGGGATCCTTTCATATATGTGAAGATGGTTGATTGATTTAGGGTGGATGATATTGCCGCGTGTCAGCGTAACTCCGATCAGTTACCCATTTGACAAAAAAACGCGGCAGCTTGCACTGCGAACAGAGCCCTTTATTTCAAGGACGAGTCAAACATCGGGCCGATAGATTGATGGGATCCTTTCATATATGTAAAGCTGGTTGATTGATTTAGGGTGGATGATATTGCCGCGTGTCAGCGTAACTCCGATCAGTTACCCATTTGACAAAAAAACGCGGCAGCTTGCACTGCGAACAGAGCCTTTATTTCAAGTACGAGTCAAACATCGGGCCGATAGAATGATGGGATCCTTTCATATATGTAAAGCTGGTTGATTGATTTAGAGTGGATGATATTGCCGCGTGTCAGCGTAACTCCGATCAGTTACCCATTTGATAAAAAAACGCGCCAGCTTGCACTGCGAACAGAGCCTTTATTTCAAGTACGAGTCAAACATCGGGCCGATAGAATGATGGGATCCTTTCATATATGTGAAGATGGTTGATTGATTTAGGGTGGATGATACTGCCGCGTGTCAGCGTAACTCCGATCAGCTACCCATTTGACAAAAACGATGTCAGCGCACGTTAAAGATCCCCAGGTGGTCGAAATTATTCCGTAGCCCTCCACTACGGCTCCTCTTTCTCTCTTTCCACTTTCATTCCCACCTCCCTCCCTTCCCTTACGGCGCGGTTCGGGTGTCCACAGAGCAAGTGTGACAGTTACTGCGCCTTTCCCTTCCTGTGAACCAATTTTAACTTTAACCAGCTCGCACTGCGAACAGAGCCTTTATTTCAAGGACGAGTCAAACATCGTGCCGATAGAATGATGGGATCCTTTCATATATGTAAAGTTGGTTGATTGATTTAGGGTGGATGATATTGCCGTGTGTCTTTTTGGGTCGAGAAAAACGAGGAAAAAGTGTAGTGTGTTGTACCAGACTGATCGCTTTAGTGTCCTTGGCCTTGTAATTGTTATATTTTCTTGGAGATGTCGGATGCGATTTTCTTTTTGCTGTGTTCTGCTTCTGTCTTGGGCAGCCGAGAGTCAACACGGATTTGCCCCCGGTGCAGCGCAGTTCGACTCGACGCCTCCATGGTCAGCTTCCCAAGTTCGGGCCCTTGTCCTGGACGCCTGTGGACACCATGCTCAGAACCAACACGAACACTGTGGCTATCGGAGAGAGCTCACCCTAAAAGTTTGCCGTCTTCCAGTCCCGAACGCCACTCTCCTTCTATGGCAAGCTTTATGAGGACGCTGAAGACTGGCTGGATCCCCTCGAACTTGTCGCCAAATACAATGGCTAGGAGGAACAAAGGAAGCTGCATAAAATTACTTTTCTCTCACGCACGCTACGTTGACGCGGTTGAGTACGTCAAGATACACGGCTTCACGACGGTCGTCGCTAACGCGACCAGCACCGTTCGCACGACCGCCAGCACGATATGCACCAAGGCAGAACAAGCGGAGGAGGCGGCCATCGCCCTGGCCATCGCCGACCGCGTCTGCCACACAGTGCTATGTGACTCGAGGCAGGCGGTGAGAAATTACGCCAAAGGCAGGATAGCGAAGGAAGCGGTGCGTACACTGCAGGCAACCAAGAACGACGACGGCAGCAGACAAGTGAGAATCAAGTGGTCGTCGACGAACGCGGGCGAGGCGTCAGACCGCAACGCCAACCACAACGAGACGGCACACGCCGAGGCGCGCGCGCTAACGGACCGCGCCTCGGTCGACTGGCCGCTGTGGTTCAGCACCAAGGACCGAATAACCGACTACAACGAAATAACCAAGGCGTTCTACCTAGCTCGCAGACCTCTTCCACCCCCTTGCTCGGGGCTCAGTCGAGAGCAAGCCGTTTTATTCAGACAGCTACAGACGGGCTCACTCCCCAGCCCGTCGCTGATGCACAGAATGTATCCCTAGACACACCCGAGAGACAAATGCAGAGTCTGTGAACGGAGACGGCCGGCTTCGCACACATTCTGTGGAATTGCAACAAGTACCAGAAAGAAGCTAAGTCTGGGAGGATCCCACCGCGACTGGAAGCAGCCGCAGGGAGCGACAATCAAGAGGAACAACTCTGGGCTGTCCAGCAGGTCATCAAGGCGCTGGCCCGGCAGGGAACCAGCCATCCGGCCACGGCGAGCGGGGACCCAGGCCGCGCGGCCGGTGCCCAGAGGACGACGTAGACCCCGTCCGGAGCCCGCGTTCTACTGCAGGCCCAAATAAACGTTTTACCAATCCAATCTCGAAGATTGGGTGCGAACGTGAATCGTGAACCACGAAACGGCGCTAACATTATGGGAACTCTTCCGTCATCAGCTATTCGCGACCTACGCCACCGGCGACCGAAGGGAGCGTGCGGAGTCGGCACTACGATCTAGCTGCCAAGCCCCGAGAAAGTGTTGCAATGTACTACGAAGACATGATCCGCCTTTTAGGTGAGCTGATTTATATGTGGCCAAGGAGAAGAAAGTGTGCCACCTAATGCGTGGGGTGAAACAGGAACTCTTCGCTGGGCTTGTGTGCAACCCACCTGGCACCACATCAGATTTACTAGTGGAGGCCACCACGATGAAACAGCGCTTCAACACAGGGCTCAGTACTATAACCGTGACGTGTCAGCCATATCCCCGGCTGTCTTTGCCTCCAGCTTTAACGGCTCTACTGAAGCCTTAAGGGAGCTGGTTCGATCTGTGCTCAGTGAATAGCTGAGACACATTCACCTTCATGATCTGACTTCGTCGTCGAGGCTTTCGTCGCTCGCGGACGTCATTCAGGAGGGGGACAGAAAAGTCGCCCAAGTACCGGTTAAGCCTGGTGTATAACTACACCTACCGTGTGTTCTGACGTACGCATCCGTGCTTAAGCAGCATAACGAGTACGATTCTCAAAGAGCGAACACTACTGTGCCTTATTCACGGCAGCAGCATAATGTATACGACTCTCCAAGAGCTAGAGTGGACACCCCTACATGTGATCTAGGCCCGTGCCGTCCTCCTCTTCTTCTAAAGGAGGCATGATTTGTAAAGCCCGATGTCTGGCGGGCCCCTGACCACCAGCCCTTTTGCTACTACTGTGGTAAGGTCCGTCACGTGTTGAGAGAATTTTTTGTTGTGTTACTTGCTAGCTGATCATTTTAAATTTAAAGGTGCGAAACCCACACACGAGACACCACTGAAGCAGGCGCTGTGTCCAGTGTTTCTTCGGTTATGTGTTGTGGGTGTCTGGCTTTGGCGACTTTCAATTAAATATGATCACATGTTTTGTTTTCACCATAACGCCGAGCTGAAATTTGCCATTTCCTCGCAAGTTGTAACCGACCGCACGAAATCGAGTAGTACCTGCCTTCGAAAGCGAATCTCACAGGCGTCCCACACTACGTGTGCTGCGGGATTACCTCTTCCCGCTGTCGTTGACTGAGTCCATGTCCCTTAACAACAATCTTCCACGAGTCCATGAACAACAACCTTGCGGAGGTGAGGCCGCTGACGAGCGAACTGCCGAACATGTTTCATCACGCTTCATACAAGATAACGTCCATCAGGGATAGCCACGTAAAGACGAACCTGGGTAAGCAGCTACGGACATACTGGCTGCTAATGACAATTTTATGAATACTGCGCTAGTTGTTAAAGCTATTCAGTAATGAACAGTGGCCTACTGAAGAAACAGAAGGAATTTTTGCTTACTGGCCTCAGCTTCAGATTCGCACGGCTGGAGGATGTATTATTACACCTGTTGGCAGATGAGCTGCTATAGCTGTAATTGGCGGATTTGTTTAACTTGGCGCCTTTGTGGTCCTTCCCCACTTTTCGCGAGACGTCATACTCGGATTGGGCTTCTTACAAGCTAGGGGTACGAAAATTAATTTGCAAGGATTATATGCGACTTTTTCGCCGAGCCGAGCCATTGCGTGATCAGACGTGGCCGGTTAATTAATGCCACCTTTCGTATTATAGCTGTCGATTTTACACGGTTCCACAACGGTGCAGCGTCATGGTCTTGGCAGAAAGCTACTCACCATGCGACCGCGACGTAATAGCAGAGATGATCATGAGCCTGCTTCTTGACAAATCAATCTTCGCTGAGAGACGTCTTGTTTGCTTGCAGGACAGTTGTGCGACAATCTTGAATACAAATATTCGGACCTAGTTTCAGCACACTGCGACAGGAACGGCCGTCGCGTGTGTCACCAACTTTATTGAAGTAGCAAACGTTTGTACTCTGGCATAGCTTTCGCCAGCAGGATACGATACACCCGACATTCCATCTACTGTAGAAATTAACCTCAATTTGTCGCTGGTTGAGCGGCGTCCATTCGTAGTGCTCCTCAAGGTTTTTCTGGGTGCTTTGAATGTCTTCAAACGTTGGACGCACTCCAGTGGCCAGACAAAGCATTATGGTAGATGCAGAGGCCGAGCCTATACCTTACTACACCACGTGTCATCAACAGCACAAGAGGCTATTTGCAGCCAGGTGCAAGAAATGCTTTCACACGACTTTGTGCAGCCATCTACCAGTGCCTTGCTTCACATGTAGTGTTGGTGAAGAAAACGGCACCTTGCATTTCTGCATCGATTACCGGAAGTTACATCAGGGGTGACCAAACGCGACATATCCCCGCTTCCGCACATAGACGATACATTGGGCAGACTACACAATGCCAAATATTTCTCGCTGCTTGAGCTCAAGAATTGCTACTGGTAGATAAAAGTGAACGAAATGGACAAAGAGAAAGCAGCATTCGTCACCACCGCAGTCTTTAATGAATTTAAAGTGCTTTCCTTCGGACTGTGTCCGGCGCCAGCAGCCTTCCAGAGTAATGGACACCGTTTTTTCTGAACTGAAATTGCAAGAGCACGTAGACATCTCGACAATATTGCCATTTTGGCGGCAAGTTTTGAGGAACACTTTGACCGCCTGCGAAAGATACTGTCCAGCCAAAGTGATAATAAAATCATGCCATTTCGGATTCCAGTAGCTTCGCTTTCTTGGCCAGTTATTAGGGGTGAGGGAGCGAAATCAGAGAAACGTTCCCGCGCCCAACCACAAAAAGTCCGTTAGGAAGTGTTTGGGGCTATGTGGCTATTACAGGCGTTTCGTCGAGACTTTTTCAGCAATTGGCAAGCCACTTACGCTTCTTACTTCCGACAATGTTCATTTTGCGTGGCTCTATAATCAAGAGGATACCTTCATAAAGATACGCTGAAGGCCGCATAGCACCTCGATAATTGCCAATTTGATGAGCACGCTGCCACCGATATTCATACCGATGACAGTAATTTTTGACTCGGTGCCGTTCTAATTCATTGGCAAGATGGAACTGAGAAAGTTATAGCATACGCGAGTCGGCTCTGTCAAAATCGGAAGCGAACTACTCCACTACGGAAAAGGAATGTCTCGTGGTAGTTTTGGCGATAAGCAAGTCCCGACCCAATCTCTACGGCCGCCCTTTTAGAGCTGTGGGTCACGATTGTTCGTTACGCTGGCTAGCCAAGCTCAAAGACCCCACTGGAAAGCTTGCAAAGTGGAGCCCCCGTCTCCAAGAATACGACATTAGGTTTGTGTACAAGTGCGCCCATGAGCACAACGATGCCAATTGCTTGTCACGTGAGCCCGTTGATGCTGCCCTGCCCGAAACCGAAGACGACTTCCCGTTTCTTGCTATAGTTACGACCCCAATATGATCCAGCATCTACGGGCTACTTCCGATTTACGTTCACTTATTTAGCATCTCAAATGTCTTAATGCCACTGTTCCATGTGTTATCGTCCGGAGCTTCTGCTCCAACAGCTTTACCAATAGAGTCCTGCACAAGAGAAACTTTCAGCATAACAAGGAAACCTTTCTTCTTGTTGTGCCATCCAGTCTCCGACCGAAAACTTACACGCATGCCACGACCTTCTTTCTACTGCTCATTTAGGAGTCACGCGGGACACTAGAACGCATTCGAGAGAAGCACAGTTATCCTAAGCTGCTGCTGCCTTCAGTGCAGCACTATGTGAGAACATGCGAGATTGCCAGCGGCGAGAAACTCCTCTGAAACCTGCTTGGCTTCTTCAGCCGATACCTCGGCTCACAGCCCTTTTTCCAGTAAGTTGGTATGAATTTTCTGGGCCCCTTCCCAACATCCGCATTAGGGAACGAATATACCGCACTGGCGACGGAGTACTTAACACGAGATGCCGAGACAGATCCACTTGCCCGCTTCCCTGCTGCTGGTGTAGCCCATTGTTTTCTCAAGACCATCGTACAACGCACGGTGCACCATCGGGTATTATTAGGCACCGCAATATTGCCTTTACGGACGAACTAATGCAGGCTCTCTTCACTCTTAACCGCACAAGTCATCGTAGGACGACTGCTTACCTGCAAACGAGCAGTTTGACTGCACGGCTCAACAGAACACTTCCCGACATGATTTATATGGTTTTTGATGTTGAACATAGCACGTGGGATGTAATTCTTCCGTATGCAACTGTTGCATACAAAACGGCTGAGCGCGGGAGACGACGCGTCTTGAGCCATTGAAGAGACTACGGCCGTCCCATCACCACAATGATGGATGCTAGCCTATGCATATGTCACGACGACGATTGCATCAATGCCTATGCACACGGCGATTTCTTTAGAGCCGTAGAAACGCGCCAGCTCTCACGGTGTCGTATTGAAGGCCTAAACACCGAGATGCCAATTTGTACAACCGCCGACACCCAGACGGTCACTATGAGCCTGGCGATATTTTATCTGTTTGGGTACCATTGCGCCGTACAGGACTCTCCGAAAAGAAACTTCGCCGTCACTTTGGACCATACGAGGCCATTCGGCGTAGAAGTAACGTAAACTACGTAGTTCTTCCTGGCTCCACAAGAGAGTGGAAGCCTGTACACAACACCTGTCTTGCATCCAACATATGGGTTTCTATGTTTCACCCCACATTCTTGCTTCTTCGCTTCTCTTTCCCTTTGAATAGCCGGGCAGGCTTCCACTCTCTTGTGGAGACAGTTATATAGGACAAACAGGACGATGTATAAATAAGAGACTATAGGAACTGCGGAACAACTTGGAAAGTGGAAAGGACAAAACGTTTTTGGTATCACATTGCCATTCATGTGAAATAATGAAGAAGGAGAAGTGCACTCGTAAGTTTGACAAGGTTAGGATTTTGTATCGCCACAAAGAGAAGATGACGAGAGAGATAGTGGAATCATATTTTATTTCAACGGACAATAAATGTGTCAGCAAGACTTCTCTTGCTCTTTCAAGCAAAGAGGTGTCTTAAGTGAATTTTTGCGCAGCAGGTGAACCCAGGGGTTGTTTCATGTGGCTGTTTCGTTTTCGTCGAGTTTGTTTTTTCTGGGCGTTGAAGTAAAGGGCTTAGGCATAGTAGTGAGTCAGCGCTTGTACTGTGGCTTTCTTTTATCTTGTCCTTTTCTTCGTGTTTGCGGTGTTTATATTAATTATGAATAAGTACCAACTCGCCCAACAAAGTATCTTGGTTCGAAGAGTAAGTGCAGTGGAAAAGTAATTTGCTTCTCGCTTACCTACGTGTTCTGTAATTCTGTAATTTAAATGCTCATAATTATTATTATACGCCACAATACATTTCTCTAAGGGACATTTATAAGACAGCACCGCAATCAATAGACGCGCCTTTATCCATTTGAAACCATCTAGATGGCGTGGCGTGTACAACGAGTTCTACAAAGTAAATGTATTGCCGTCATCTTATGGCAAATCCCCCACAGTGTTGATTCCTAAATACAATGAAGCTACAACAGGTTACAGCATATCACCCTATCGCACTCACGAATGTAGACTACAAAGTGTTTATGAATATTCTAGCCCCTAAACTACAGTCAGTAATTCAAAAGTTAGTTGGACCACACCAGACGTGTGGGATCAAGGGTCGATCCATTGTTTCCAATGTGCATAAAGTGAGGAGTGTGCTTGAGTGCTGTGATCACACAAACAATTGTGTAGCCATCCTTCAGTTGGATCCGGAGAAAGCATGTGATTGCGTCTTACTCAAATCCTGTTCTGCATACTCGACCATGTGAATGTAGGGTCCGTCATTCGCAAGAGAGTGGCCATGGCGTACCGAAGATGCACAACAAGATTGATTGTAAATAAGAGTTTGGGGGCTCCCATAAACATGCAGCGTTCGGTGCGCCAGGGTTGTCCCCTCAGCCCTCTGCTATTCTGCATTTACATCGAGACACTGTGTTTATATATCATAGAAAACGACAAAATTCGTGGCTTTCAATTGCAGAGGTTAAGCTGCTGGCATATGCGGACGATGTGGCTGTATTCGCAGTGAATCGCGAAGGGGTAATCGAGGCCGTGTCATCTGTAAAAGAATGCACAAAGGTTTCCGGCAGTAAAGTTAATTGTTCAAAGTCCCTGGTGCTTTGGCACGGAGAATGGCCAACGACGCCCGAGAAGTTCGCTAACATGTCCTAGGTGACAACACCAGTAAAGTACTTGGGAGTCCGAGTAGATAGTTATCGCGATAGCGAATCGTACTGGAGGGCACAGACTCAAGCCATGCGGGAAAAGGTGGAGGGGTGGAAAGGGCAACAATTGTCAGTTTTCGCCAGGGCCACAGTGTGCATTATGTTTTTTATGTCGAAGCTGTGGTACGTGATGCAAGTGTTGCATTGTGCAAGGATGAACATACAGAGACTGCACCATTTTTGTTTGGGCAGCAGAATGGGAACGATGTAGACGGACCAGTTTGTTTGGGAGGGTGAAGGACTGTGGGCTGGGTTTGGGGCATTTATTTCTACGACAGATTGTCAGCAGATTTCTTTTTGTTCTCGATGTAAAAGATCCATTTTTGCGTACTGTGTGCCAATTAAGGCTCAGAAATGCACTGCCGGACTTTGTTGTCTCGACCGAAAGTGTATCGGGAAGCATTTTTGGCTATTTTAGAGAAGTTGTCGCTAGTGTGCGATTCCTGTCTGTTCGATTTTCTTTATCTTGTGTTAGCAGGAAGAAGCTGTACAAGGATTTGTGCGACGTAGTTCTTCCCATACCAATGTACAGGGCCTATACAATGGAGGACCAGGATGCGACGTACTTAAGCGGGTGAAGGCGATGCAGGTCCTACCAATGCAAAAACTTTTTTCTTTAAGTTACACACGGAAACACTGCCAGTAAAGAAGTTCTTGGAAAGGAAGAATTTATTTTTACCTTGGGGTTCGCATCGCTTAATTTGTAAACAGCCAGAAACTATAGACCACGTTTTCCTACATTGTTGGGAAGGGGTATACTTTTGGGATATTTTAAAAAGGCCTTTAAAAAGAGAATTTCCATTAGACTCACATGGTATTAAGTACTTGGCAGTAGAGAATGAGGATGGGGTGCCATTTGACCTTATTATGCCAATGGCCCTCCACTGTAGTTGGCGCTCGAGAATGGCAAGATACCATTGCGATCCTGACGCACGGCCAGCACGGATCTATTTTCGTGAAGGCATGAATAGATATATTGAAATTCAGAAACTTGCTCCTGAAGCTCCCGAGTGGCTCGGAAGATTGGAGCCATTAGTGACCCTTAGAGAATTTTAGCATGACGACGCCACAACCCACCTGGCTGTTTGTTTTATTAATGAATGCTCATTGTGCCCTGTAAGCAGTTTTGTGTATTGTGCCGAAGTCAGGTGGGTTGTGGCGTCGTCGTGCTATAATTCTGTTAGGGTCACTAATGGCTCCAATCTTCCGAGCCACTCGGGAGCTTCAGGAGCAAGTTTCAGAATTTCTGAAAAAAAAAAAATAAAAAAAGCTGGCGTGGCGGAGCGTGCTCGTCTCGCATCCCGGAGGCTCACGTTCGATTCTCCAGGTCGGCGATTTTTCCTACTCGTTTTTATTTAATAATGCTTCTGGGATTTTCGTCGACGGCTATTTACACAATGTTTTTGAATTAAAATATCCCTAACGTGTTGTCTTCAGTGAAGCTTCTATGTAACTAAAAAAAAACGATCATTTAAACAATTATGCCCTTATAACGTGGTTCAATAGAATTGTCGAGCGAGCTCTCTGTTTATTAAACTTCATAATGCTTTGTTCAGATTCATTGCTTTGGGGCGTTAAACCCCACAAACCTATATTCCGTCCATTCATCCATAGGCGGTGCACGCGTCGCATATTCTCGGTCACGCCAACCAAGGACCATAGCGCCAAATACAGGGCTCACTCGGCGGTCCAAACAACAAGGACATGTCGGTAGCGGCGCCTAGAGGCTGCTCTAGCGGCGCCGAGCTTTTGAAAATTTTTATCCTACTTTTTCAGGCATCGCTGACGTGGACAAACTGTAGGGTGTTGCAGTTTTATCTTTCACTCCCGCAAATGGCTCTGGATAAAAACACAAAGTGAAAGGAACGCGAGAGGAGAGCGCGGAAGTGGGGACCCAGATAGGGAGGAGGACAGCGTCTATGGCGCTCATTAATGCCGGCGTCTTCGAGACCTTCAAATGGGCGGCGAAGATCTCGTGGCTTGTCTTCTTACTCTCGGCTACTCCGGCAACGGTGACGCATGTGGCTCTACCGACGAACGGGAACTTAAGAGCTGAGCTCTAAAATTCAAAATTGCTTTCGCGTTTGCTTCACTTACATTCACTATGTTAGGCCTGCCCATATTCCCATGATTATTTTGGGGTGTTTGAAAGGAGCTGCAGTGTTTTACTATGATGAATCACGTCTAATATGCCATTAACGAGGCTTATAAATACTTGTGTAATGGCTATACTAAAACAGCCAGTATGGCCTTTTTCCTCGATGTAGATTTAAAATTTACTGACTTTTATGACGCTTTCGGTGAAGTGTGCAACTTGTGCACAACAACTTGGTTAAAAAAATAATTCTTTTGTCATGTTTTGAGTACGCCCGCTGCCGCTGTACATTTTCATTTTATCAAAGCTTTCTTTTTTGAACTGTTTAGGGTTCTTTACATGGATATCGTCTATAGATTACAATATAACGAATCTCAGAGATCATGGCATCAATGATGGCTTCAAGGTATGATTTCTTGACTCCTTGCGAACTGAGCAACCGCTATCAGACAAAAAGCAGTAATGTTTCTTTTCTGCATCTAAATGTTCCATCAGCGCGAAAAAAAGCGATGATATATGAGTCTTCCTTTCCAGCTTTAGCTTTACTGTTGAAGTTATCTTAATCTCTGAGACGTGGTACGAACGCCACTCTGCTTTCCTTAATCAACCTGGATACTCCATATTTTTCCTTCACCGAAGCTCTAAAATATAGAAGGGGGGGTAAGGGGTGATACTGTCGAAAGCGTCTTTGAAATGCGAATTACTTGACAATTTCTGTTCTGTAGCCAATGGCTACGAAGCGCGTACCCTAAAATCTAATTACTTGTTTTTTTTTTCATCGCATCCCCACCACCCGGCGGAAGCAGCAACAAATTTCTCCATTTAATAGACGAGTACTTCAGCTGGGTACATGATAATAAATGCACACTCAAATTTGTCTGGGAATTTAACATCAACTTTCTTGAAAAGTCAACACTTCAACAAGAGTTCTACACTATACTTGAGACAAACGCATTAGTCAATATCATAAATCAACCAACATGCTACGCTCGAAATATCAACGTTACTAGACACCTTCATCACTACTGTATGTGATGAATTGTCAATATCTGGTGTACTGGCAGCTGACTTTAGTGATCACATGCCAATTTATTTAATTAAAGATCTCTGCGTACCCCGTACCAAACCCGAAAAAGGTTTCCTATGCCTTTTCAAGACATAAACCAGACTACTTCACAAACATTTTATGATAAACTTGCACAAGTAAACTGGAGCAGCGTCTATGAGGAAACCAAAGCTAGTAAAGCTTGCGGTATATTTATTTCCACCTATAAGTAGGAGTATTTTGAGTCTTTTTTATGCAAGGCAAGAATACGTGCTTCTAAAGCGCGTAAGCCATAGATAACTAAGAAATATGCCTAAAAGAATGCGAATTAAAAGCATACTTTTTACGCGCTTTCTAAAAACAAACTATATTGACTATCTGAAGAAGTTTGAGGCTTTGCGAAATAAAGGTACCAGTATCTATCGGCAAGCAAAATGAAACTACATGAGTAAGAAATTTAACGACGAAGTAATAAGCACTGTGATATTGTCTGGTGGCTGCTCAAAAACTTGCTGAACTCAAAACATGAGACTTATAGTAGATGAAATAATCACTGATGCCACTCTCTCCACCTGTTCTCAATTAGCAGATGGTTTCAATAATTTATTCGTGTCCATTGCAGACGGCACGCAACTCAACCAATATCGGTTAGCGAAGCCGCATTTTTAACCCGTGTTATGGGTTAAAACGAAGTTCTGTCATTTATACAGTCGCTGAAAAATAGTACAAGTAAGGACTTTGATGACCTGAAATATTGCCGGTAAAGCACACATTCAAAATACTTGCACCAATATGAAAATACATAATAGTCTTGGCATTTATCTCGCAAATCTTCCCAAAAAAGCTACAGACTGCCAAGATTACTGTAACTTTTAAAGGGGGCGACAAAAATTATTTTTCCAACTGCCGACCTACATCTATCTTACCATTTCTTTGGAATGTTTTGACAAGCCTTTACAAGTGCGCATTACAAGCTTATTAAGAAACAGAAAGTCATATCAGGCTTGGTCGCAGGACAATCCACAGGAGCAGCGTTATTAATCATTGAGGAAATTATATTACAGTTATTTGAAGAAAAAGAACTAACTCTCCGAGTTTCGGTCAATTTTTCGACAGCTTTTGATTCCATGAATTACAAACTATTATTCCTTAAACTTGAGCACTATGGATTTCGCGGCACATTCCTAAAGCTTATAATAACATATTTAGAGCATCGGCAGCAAATGGTTGTAATTAACAATTCTTCCTCGCACTTTATATCCATTCATTCTGGTGGGCCCCAAGGCAGTATTCTTGGGTCTACACTGTATAACATATATATTAATGACATTGTAAACATTGACAACAGCGCTAAATGCATCATGTATGCAGAAGACGTCAGCATTTGTTAAGGTTAAAACATTACGTGACTTGACATTAAATGCTAATGAACCTCTGCGCAAATTGGCCGAATGGAATACTAAATCTTTAGGGAAAATTAACACATACAAAACCGACGCAGTACTTTTAGATCTATGAACAAAACACAAGAACATTTACCTACACTAACGATGGGTTCTCAATGTATTGAAATAGCAGAGTTAGTAAAGTGGCTAAGAATAACATTGCACTGCATCGTTCATGTAACATACACATCGACTACCTACTTAAAAACTTGCAAGATTCAGAGACATATTGTACAAAGTCCATTCTTTACTACCTCTCAGTGTCCGACCTTTAGTTTATAATAAACTATTTCTATCTAACCTTTCTTATTGCATCTGCTTTGGAGTACAACAACATGGACCAATATATATAAATTACAGAAAATACAGAGAGAGGTCCTTCGTATAATGGCAAGTGCCCCGTTTACTGCTCACAAAAACCTCTTCTCGCATCATTAAAAGTTACTGCAAAAAATGACGTATATAATTAACTGCTGAGTAAACGATATGAAAGAAAACGGAAAAATCATGACACATTCTTTGATGACACAGCTCACTCGCGGCGAAAAGCTAATTGCTACTCAATACGTAGCATCTACGTCTTGTATGTGCCATCATTCCGTGCTAATTACGGTCGTGAAATGCTCGGACATATAATTCCAACTTTTCTTAACCGGCGTTATTATTATCTTATTATTATTCTCACTTTGCATTTTTCAATGTTTATGAGTTTTTCGTTTTAATTTTGCCGACCTCCCTTATATATTATTGCAATATGATGTTCACTAGTATTTATTGAATATGATCCTAACCGATGCACTTAATAATATTTATTTATTTTTTATCGTTCTATCCCTGTTCTATTGCTGCCGGTTCTTCTATACGTGGAAGTGCGCCCCTCTGCCAAGCCAATCAAATGCTTTTTGGGTGCACCCCTAACGCCGCAGATGTTGAAATGAAGGTATTTGTAATTAAAGTTCCTAGCGAAATATTTACACATAACTAGAATTACTGGTACGATGGCTTATGTCGCTCAGCCTAAAGACGTAGGCTATAAGACCGCGCTGAAACCGACAATCAAAATGACGTAGTGCAATAAAAAAATGATGTAATGACCCGTCGGAGTGACATGCGATGCTTATTTATTTGCTTAGAGCTGGGTTCGAACCGCACTAAATGCAAGTTGTTTCGAGAGGATGCTTCACTGGCCCATTTATGAGTTTAAAAAAATGTACTGTGTTGATTGTTTTTTTTTTTTTTGGCACGCAGGCAACTAAGGCCATCATGAGCCATAAAGGTTTGTTAGATTATTTTATGAGTGAAAGTGACAAGTTTTCAGGATATTAAAACTTTCTCAGAATCCACAGTTATTTCCAGCAATGCGGGTAATTATGTACCTCCTTCAAAATAAGTTGGGTTCCAGGATTCCAAAGGGCAGAACGCGCACTCTAGCAGAGTTGTAATACGTAAGAATGTGCTCATCATACCAGCCGCGCTATAGAATTTTGCATGCACGCTGGACAACCCTTAGGCCACCTTTATCATGCACGTAAACAAAATGCACCGCAATTTCTAGAGTCATCGCCCACATTCCCTATACGTAAAATCCATATAAAAAACATGGTGGACCATATGTAGCCGGCCAAACAAAAAAAAAACAAAAAATTCCTTAACGTATGCATGTTTATTTGCATCTACTTTGGCTTTGCGAACGGTACACTAAACTTAACCACAGGGTGTTATGTTGGCCGAAATACTCGTATAGCAATGTTGTATTGTCCGCTACTTCCACTCCTTTCGTCTCGTGTGCGTAGCTCGATGCAACTGAAACAAGGATCAGCGCCTGGGAACAGAATCGCTATATAAAATAAGAGCCACCTCATGCTGTCTATCGGGCGCAGGATTCCTTGCGCTTGCGCACACACGAATGCTTGCTTACATTGTCTCGATCATTTTTCTTCTGCCAAACCATTGCTTTAGTGGTCATGACGCTTTGTGAGGATGCGTGAACCAAACTTTCTCAGTCTGATTTGCCTTTGGGGTTTCGACGTCCATGAGACTGTTTTTGTACATTGCAATGCCGGTAAACTAGGCTAGGACTGTGATGGGTGATGACTCAGGATATTACCAAGGCGACGCAAATGCCACATTGCCAGCTACGAAGACCGCTGGCGCTGCATAGTTACTAGATTAGTTTAGTATAGTTTTCTAGCGCACGCAAATACTACTCTGCCAGCTACGCTCTCCTTCATAAATAGAGCTTACGTAATCAGTTTTTAATCTGTCGCTTAACACAACTGTCAATTTCTATTATTATTTTTTTTTAATTTTGAAGCCTTCTTTCACGCATTTGACTGCTCCACGGAAGAAAGGGTGCTTTTATGCCATGTTATACATAATTATAGAATCTATACAACGTTCACACACGCGAGCACTCTTTATAGCCCTTGGATAGTTTTGAGAAAATTTAGAGTAACTTAACCACAATGCGTCTTGAAAATGCGATAGCTTCAAAGTGTCTAAATCCCTCTTTCTGTTCATTCCTCTCTGTCACTGTTTCATATGCTCAGCTTCTGCAAGCTTCAACAACAAATCTCAAGCGAAGTACGTTCATGATTGATTGTTACCTTGATATTTTCTATTACGGCACGCACATGCTGCGTAGATTTAGTTCCTTCCAAAATTGCATACAAAGAGCTGTCTAGCTTTCTCTTTTCTTTTAAGTCTTTTAAACAGCAGACATAGTGCTGACATTTTCTAGCGCTCTTAAAAAACTTATCATTTGACTTGATCTCTTTACGTCACTGACCACGCCATTCATTCACTGCTCAGCCTCGACACGGGATCATGTGCGCCACTATCATCCCGACCAATTGGTGGATTTTCTTAGAACCTAGACCGAGATTTTCCAGGAGCTTTTAAGATATTGCAAGTATTTCTATGCTCTCAAACTGCAGTACCTGTCACAGAAAATGTTCTCTAAAAATGTTGGCAAAAAACTGAAGTGATTCTGCATGATAAACAGTAATGCGTTGCGTCACCCCCTAGTGTTAGGGCTACTAAAATAGGTCGGATCTTCTCTTGCATTGTACCTCTTAGAGTTGAGTTTAAGGCTTGAAATGCCTTCAAAGTGGTGTCATTTTGTAGCTTTGTACTTACTCATTTTGTTCTGAAAGTAGAAAAGGATGCATGAATATATATTGTCGGCATAATGCTACACCTCTTCCGAATATTCTACGCAATTTTGTGTTTTTTAGCAAGCAGTGACATTGCATCGCAAATGGGTGCTATTGTTCAGTTCATTTCTGTCATAATTGTTATGGTCAGCTAGTGCCCCGGTATTCTTCTCTTGATCGTAATATTGAGTGAGCCACAGGACTGATCCACCAAAAAAAAGAAGAAATAAAATAAAGAACATAATTGTGGACGCGCCGAAATCAAGTTAATTGTATTAATTTGGCACATGTTAATCTGAGTAAAGAATACAACCATGACCGTAAGCTGCGAATAGAAAAAGAATTCACGTGCGTTGTTATTGTGTCGCAAAAAGCAACAAGCAGCACAAATGCGAAAGCCACCACATGCCGATATATAGTGCTGCAAAATACTATTTTTGAGCAATAGCAATGATAGCACGTGGCAGATGTAGGTATGTATAGGCACTAAAATGTCTTAATGGTTCCTAATTAAAAGAATGAACAATTACGAAAGATAGAGGTTTTAAACTTACGGGGATTTCCAGTTGCTGTAAAGAAAAGAAATGGAAGACCTGATATAAAAGCACTCAATAACGTTGGTGTTACTAGCTGTAGTATGTCAAAGACGGCTGGCATTCTTGTGGCAAAACGAACTTGTCAGTCACGACAGCGATCGAAACAAGTGTGAAACTCACTGCGAAAGGCCCTCGCCTACAATACGCAGCGCAAAGGGCCATGATAAATTTCCAAGTCGAATACGGCATTTGAGGCGACACGTCAACAGTGCACACAGTGATACGTGCCCAGACCTCGCATATCCAACTGAAGCAATAGAAGTAGAGTAGACAAAGACCAACGTCAACTGCGAGAGCGACCACATCATAGGCGAGAGAGGGTAAATGCTAGGAGAGTGCCGAGTGAACTACTGAAATGTAAAGCAATGGACACGCACGAATGCAGTAACGTTGTGCAGGACCAAAATGCCGGGACCGTATTGGCGATTAGCGCACACACATTAGAAAAATTAAAGCAATCTCAACTTAAGGCATTTGGCAGGAAGTATACAAACATCTATTAACATATGGAACGCGAGGAGGAGGGTGCCGAAATTAAGAAACAGTAATTATAACAGCAAACTAAAACCTCTGACTTCACAATTTGACAACAAAGACGGTAGTGATCATGAATTGGAACCAGATCAGCAACAAACGTTACGAAAACCTACTCAAGGCAAAGTTATGACGTACATTTTTGCCCAAGTTACCTATGAGCTAAAATAACAGCTCAATGGATAGAATGCTTCACCTGAACTTATATGCTCTCGCGGATCATATCGAGAGAAGCTACGCCTTGGAGTCAGAGCAAGATTCGGCATTCCTCAGCATACACAAAAAACCCCAGCCCGATACTTGGCACAGACAGCTTAAGAACCGACAACCGAAGTGCACGCCCTTGTCAAAATTACACAAAGAAAGGAGACCAAGTCAGTGCCCGAGCCACTAGAAACCTTAGCGATCAGAAAATGGTGGAACCAACAAAATTGCTAAACCTCTGCAGTTCTGATACTGCACAGAAAAACGTTTAACTAATAATCAGTAATCGGCTGACATACTACCTCGAAGACGAAAAACTACCGCGTCTCATTGTTCAGATTAAGAAAGAATGTATTGATAAAATGCGTGAACTAATAACTAAAACAAGACACATTAGACAGATGTGATGATGGAGGCCCATAGTTATCCATCACATCGACCTTTCACTTGACTGTGGCCGTGATGCCAAAGGAGAGCAAACTGCGAAACATGCCTACAATTCGTATTGCTCTCTACGCCTATGAACCAGGGTGTGTACGACTTCGGTCAGTTCAGTTCAGTCGTTCAGTCGTGTCCGACTCTTCCTGACCCTATGGACCATGTCACACCACGCTTTCCGGTCTCTCACTATCTTCCTAACATCACATAACTTCATCTGCAGTGCCTCGAGGATGCCATCTAACCATCGCGTTCGCTGCCTACCCCTTCTCCGGCGACCCTCAACATTTCCCAACATCAAATCTTTCTCCAGCGACTCCTTTCTTCTCATCAGATGACCAAAGTAGCTGAGCTTTAACTTTAGAATTTGGCCCTCCAATGAGCAGTCAGGGTTTATGGTCGACAATATCGACTGATTTGATCTTCTGGCAGTCCAAGGAACTCTCAAGAGTCTTAGCCAGCACCGCATTCCAAACGCGTCAATTCTTCGGCGGTCAGCCTTTTTCACAGTCCAACTCTCGCATCCATACATCATTCACAACTGGAAAGACCATAGCACGAGTTATACGGATCTTGGTTGGCAGACTAATGTCTCTGCTGTTTACTAGGCGGTCAAGGCTAACCATTGCTCTGTTTCCCAAAAGCAGGCGTCTATTAATTTTATGGCTGCAGTCTCCTTCCGAGGTAATCTTGGAGCCCAAGAAGAGAAAATCTGTCACAGCTTCCACTTCTTGTCCATTGATGCTCCAGGACTTGATAGGGCAAGACGCCATGATCTTTGTCTTTTTAATGTTCAGTTTAAGCCCAAACTTCTCACTCTCTTGTACGCGCATCAAAAGTCTCTTGGGTTCCACTTCACTTTCTGCCATTAAAGTGGTATCATCCACATATCTAAGGTTGTTGATATGTTTTCCAGCAATCTTCACTCCACCTGAAGACTCGTCCAGACCGCCCTTCCTCATGATGCACTCTGCATATAGGTTAAATAGGCAGGGCGACATTATGCAGCCTTGCCTCACTCCTTTCTCAATCGGAAACCAATTAGTAAGACCATGCCCAGTTCTGACTGTGGCCTCTTGTCCTTCATACAGGTTCCTGAGGAGACAGATGAGGTGAATTGCAACTCCCATTTCTTGGAAAGCTTGCCACAATCTGCAGTGATCTACGCAGTCAAACGCTTTCGCATAATCAATAAAGCAGAAGTAGATGGGTTTCTGGAACTCTCTTGCTTTTTCCATGATCCAGCGAAGGTTGGCAATTTGGTCTCTAGTTCCCCTGCCCTTGCAAAACCCAGCTTGCACGTCCGGAAGCTCCCGATCCACATACTGCTACAGCCTACCTTGGAGGATTTTCAACATCACCTTGCTAGCATGCGAAATAAGCACGATAGTGCGGTAGTTGGAACAATCTTTGGCACTACCTTTCTTTGGAATGGGGATGTAAACTGACCTCCTCCAATCCTGTGGCCACTGCAGGGTTGCCCAATCTTCTGACATACTGTATGCAGAATGTTAACAGCGCCATGGTTGAGGTTTTGAAGCAACATCAATTCCGCTAGCTTTGTTCTTAGCAAGGCTGGCTAAGGCCCATTCAACTTCACTCTTCAGGATGCCCGGCTCGAGATCAGTAATCACAACCGTCTTATGTTGGGTTTGCACATTCGGGTCCTTCTTGTACAGTTCTTCTGTGTATTCGTGAAAAAAAAATATTACAAAGGGCCCTGACGACATCGAACAAATTTCAAGAAGAAACTGCAAGCGGTGTACCCCTCAGAAAAACAGAGTTCAAGCATAAACAACTCAGAACAAAAACGAATGAAATGCGACTTCATTACCAAGAAATCAAGGGATAGCCCAGATTAGCAAAAACACTCAACGGAAAGCTAGTCAAACCAAAGAGCTTAAAGGGACACAGTGACGGTAGTCATGTCGCTAATTACAGCCAATCTCTAGGTTTCTTGCAGCGTGCCGACGTCAGTTCAAAAATAATGACAAAACTCAGCGCGCGACAACGAGTTTTATTCGGTTTATAAAAATACTAATACAAGACATAAAGGACAGCGTGCCTTAGGCGGTGTTAGACGGTGTTAGACGGGGCGTCTAACACCGCCTAAGACACGCTGTCCTTTATGTCTTGTATGGGAGACGGCCCCCCCCCCCCTCTCCAATTTCGCTCGCCCATCGCCGACTTAAACGGAGCCTGCAGCTTGCTGCTGACATGTCGGAAGTTATCCACCCCGGTTGCCTGTCCAACGCAACCTGTGGTCACGCTTTTTGTCAATGTCGTTGCCATGGTAACGACGCTGCGAAGCTGTGCTATGAGGATCGGCTTCTCTGTCTGCCCGGAGCTAGCCTAGCCCACCAGGCTGCTCCACACCATCGTCGAGTTAACGTCTTCAGAGGGTGTCAACGAGCTGGTCTCGACGATCAGCAATGCTGCGTCGCCGTTTTGGTGTCCGCGGCGTCCACTGCTGCTCAGTCCGCTCCAGCGCTACTTGTGCGAAAATTCGAGGGCGAGTACAAAAGAAGGAGACGGAGGAATGGCATACAGGAGCTAAGGCGAAGCCTAGCCTGTACCTGTACGGGACCAAGAAACTCCCTAGGCAGTGACCTGCTGGCGGAAGCCCACTGCGGAGTGCTGCGGACTTGACTGTGGAAAGCGTGCTTCGCGAGCGATCTCGACAAAACTTGTGCCATCTGTGGACAGGCAGCAGAAACAATTAGCCATGTGATTTTGGAATGTCCAGCTATTTTGCTGATCTCCGATATTCGAACGTTGTCAGCTGCCTTGGTTTTTGAAGAGCCTGTGGGAGTGGAGACCACAAGACCATAAAGCAGGATCTCGAATTCTGGGGGCAATGATGAGCCCTGCGACATCGATGCCGGTTGGTGACGGCTGTGTTGCCTTTTGCTTGTGACCGTAGAGCCTGCACAGCGCAGACTTTTATTTCTCTGTTCTCTATTTTTTGAATCCGCCGTTCCAGAAGACACCGGCGACTCGCTACAAAGGGCAAAGCCACCATTATCACTGCATGCAAACGCTCCACTACGCTTGTTGACAACACCGCATTTACCTCAGTTCACAGTTCCTATCTTTACAGGCACTTCAAGAACACACGCGGAACTAAAACACCTATTATTTGTTTCTGCATAGTAACTTGAAGAAGATTTGATTTCAAAATCTGAAGTGCGCGCTCAATCAGCCAGAAAATGAGCGCCCAAGCGAGAAAGAAACGTCACATCCGTTAACGAACTTCGCCGTCGTGTGTCGCTCACATCGCTACCAAACAACTGAGTATTGAAACGGATTAAACTATTAGGCTCTACGATTTCGCCGTTATGCTTCGGCTTTAGGAAAAGGGAAGGTGTAAACAACCTAGAGGCCAGCTGGAATTGTCTGGCGAACATCACGACACCCCTATAACCTAAGATTATTTCTTTATTTACCAAAATTTAAGGAACTTTTTACACACTACGGGGGTATTTATTTACAGTTTTCGAAGACGGGCATGTAAGCGGAGCGACACATCACCAATAGCTAGATATGGGTGGAAAGTACAAAGCGCTTGCATAAAGGAGCCAATATACATACAGCAGTAAATTCATATCTAGATGTGTCGGTGGCATGCAAATCGTTGTGGCTGATATCGAAACGCTGTTATATACCTTCAGTCGCTTTATACACTATTGAAGATGGATTCTAATTCCTGGTGTGTGTTCAATATATGGGCTGATTTTTTGTACTGTATTGCAATTTCCACGCCCGCGTTAGGCGAGTGCTGTTGAAAAGAAACGTTTTGAAAGGTTTAATGCTATAGGCGTGAACTGGCGCGTAGTTTGACGATATATTTAAGCAGTCAATTTTATTTTTAGAACAGTAGCTCGCACAAGTCGGAATAGAACTACAAGCTCGATGCCTTTAGTCAGTGATGGGATGGGAGATATTAGGGTGACTACAGGGAATAACCCTCCACCTGGAAAAAGGAAAATTAGAGATAAGGAAGATGAGGAGGAGTCTCTTGAGGACAAAATAGCTAGAATACTTGGGGCCATGGGGCCGTTGGAAGAAAGGCTGGAAGGAGCTTTCGCTAAGATAGATTATAAACTTAACTGCATAGGTGAGAGCAATAGAAGAGATGGCTGCTATGAACAGCAAAATAGATGAAATCGCCATTCATATTCAAAATGGACGGAAGGCGCAATTAGAAGTGCGTGGTTGAAATCTGATAATGGAACTGTCGCGGCTTCCGGCGCAAGCGGGGGATAATGCAACATATTTTATCCAGACAGAGGAGAGGCCTCTCGCTGTAGTCTTGCAGGAGGTAAGGGTGGGAAGGAGAAATTTAGGGTGTACAAGGGCTACCATAGTGATAAGAACTCGAGAGTTACTACTTTCGTAATACGTAATGTAGCCACAGTAGTGCATGACCTAGAAGATAAAGATGCGGAAACGTGTTTGTAGAAATTATTACAGGCAAGAAGGGCAACTCAACACTTTCATTCTGAACATAAATAGCCTGTCTAGGCAATAAAAAACTTAGGTTTAGGGCCATTATTGGGAAAGCCTTGAAGGTAGCGCGACAACAGCCCCTGATAGGTATGAGGGCCTCTAATGCATTCAGCCATGAGGGGGGGGGGGAGTATGAAAGAGAACAAATTAGAGGGAATGTTATGAGAGTATTATCACAATTTGGGATTAACTCTCATGACAAATACGGCGTTCCCAACGAGGAAAGGTAATAGTGTATGCAAAGACTCGTCTCCAGATCTTACGTTTAGCAAGAACGTAGGCAAATGGGAGTGGCACAATAGAGGGCAAAACCTTGGAAGTGATCACTGTGTGCTGATAGTCAGGGCAGATTTGAAAGGCAATTTTAAGTCTAGGATGGAGGCCTCTTCGTATGTGACAAAGTGGGATTTGCTTCATGGATATAAGAAGCCACAGAGATGATGAGTCCAAAGTTATAGACTATGCGCTGTAGTGTGACAACCTCAAGAAGGATATCAAGGGTGCCACCAAGAAAATTGCGGAGGATAGTGCCCCGGATGCTGCAGATAGTCGGCTCCTGCATATGTGGGATGCCAAGGAGAGCATGGAGCGTCGTCTGAGAGGCAAGGCAAGCGGAATCGCAGTCTGAAATGGCGCTTGGCTAGACTCAAGAAAGAGATTGAAGACTATGCCTTCAACCTGTGCGAACAGCAATGGTACAGCAAATGTTTATAAATGGAAATGGTCATGAATCTCTCTAAAACTTGGAACTTGTTAAGCCACTTGCTTGACCCCGATAAATTGTTTGACCCTGACAAACTGTATTCCAAGGGAAGGAAAGCGTAGCAGGGGCGGCAGAAACTTAGGTGGGCGGATGAGATAAAGAAGTTCGCCGGGGCCAAGTGGATGCAACTAGCACAGAAACGGGTTAAGTGGAGAAATATGGGAGAGGCCTTCGCCCTGCAGTAGGTATGGTCAGGCTGATGATGATGATGATAAATTCAAAGGGCAGACAAGGGCAAATATGGCCAAAGATAGACATGCGTGTGGTAATTTCAGTGATCAGGCATTCATGGAAAAATTGGTGGATACATATATAGGGGACACAAACGATACAAACTTCAAGACTACGAGGCGGAAGAAAATTTGGAATTAGATTTGGGATTCACAGAGGCAAAAGAAAGGGCCAAAATAGTGCCGCGAAACCTTCAAAACAGTATTTGTTGTTTTTTAACAGCCGCCGGCATACAGGCTTATCACTCTGATTCTGGACCGCGTATCAGTTCCGTAATCTTTGTTTGTTACTGCTCGATGTCGCGAGTCACACCTTTATCAGTTTTGTTGTAGCGCAAGACGCACCGAGATCTGTCTCGAAGGTTCCGGCCACTCGCTTGTCTTTCCACAATGTTCCAGCCCGTGCTTTCCACAATGTTCCAGCCCGCTTTCCCGCATCGACGACACTTTCGACCGGCTCTGCAATGCAAGGTACTTCTCATCGATGGACCTGAAGAGCGGATATTGGCAAATTGAGGTCGACGAAAGAGATCGCGAAAAGACCGCATTCATCACACCGGACGGCCTTTATGAGTTCAAGGTGATGCCATTTGGCCTCTGCTCCGCACCAGCCACGTTTCAACGAGTAATGGACACAGTCCTGGCAGGCTTGAAGTGGCAAATTTGTTTGGTATATTTGGACGACGTTGTTGTCTTCTCGTCAAACTTTGAAGACCACCTAAAACGACTACAGAAAGTGCTGGAAGCCATCAAGTCATCGGGACTAACGCTAAAAGCAGAGAAGTGTCACTTCGCCTACGAAGAACTCCGGTTCCTAGGTCACATCGTTAGCAAGGACGGTATTCGCCCAGACCCGGAGAAAACAGCTGCAATCGCACAATTCCCACCGCCTGCCGACAAGAAAGCTGTGCGCCGATTCCTTGGGCTGTGCGCTTATTATCGACGATTTGTCAGAAACTTTTCGCGGATCGCCGAACCATTGACGCAGCTTACAAAGGCTGACGTACCTTTTAAATGGGAAGCGCCGCAAGAAGAAGCCTTCGACGAACTTAAGCGCCGCCTGCAATGCCCTCCTGTACTTGGCCACTTTGATGAAAACGCCGAGACCGAAATTCACACCGACGCGAGCAGTGTGGGCCTAGGAGCCGTTCTTGTCCAGAAGAATGCCGGACAGGAGAAAGTAATCGCCTACGCTAGCAGATCCCTCACAAAAGCCGAAGTCAATTACTCGACGACCGAGAAGGAGTGCCTTGCAATCATCTGGGCCACTTCTTAGTTTCGTCCATACCTATACGGCCGACCATTCAAGGTGGTAAGCGACCATCACGCTCTCTGCTGGCTGGCTAATTTGAAAGATCATTCCGGCCGCCTTGCCAGATGGAGCCTACGACTTCAAGAATTTGACATGACTGTAGTCTATAAGTCGGGCCGGAAGCATTCCGACGCAGACTGCTTATCCCGCGCTCCCGTCGACGCTCCCCCGAAGGACGATGACGACGACGCCTTTTTGGGACCGGTAAGCGCCAGCAGTTTCGCAGAACAGCGATCAGACCCTGAACTGGAAGCGCTAGCCGATTACTTGGAAGGAAAGACCGCTTCCCCTCCTGGTGTGTTCAGGCGACATTTATCATCGTTCGCGTTAAGCAATGGCCTCCTCGTGAAGAACTTCGCACCCAACAAGACCGCGCAGCTTCTCGTAGTGCCTAAAACCCTCCGGCAAGAAATTCTGCAGGCGTTGCACGATGAGCCCACAGCAGGCCACCTCGGACTTGCGCGCACGTTGCATCGAATCCAGGAGAAGTACTACTGGCCGCGACTGCCTGCCGAAGTTACCCACTACGTGAAGACGTGTCGTGAGTGCCAACGACGCAAGACGCCGCCGATCAGACCAGCAGGACTACTAAACCCGATTCCGCCACCAATCCTGCCCTTTCAACAAATTGGGATGGATCTCCTTGGCCCCTTTCCATCTTCTTCTATGGGTAACAAGTGGATCATCGTGGCCACTGACTACCTTACCCGTTACGCCGAAGCAAAAGCCCTACCCAACGGTACCGCAGCAGAAGTCGCCAAAATTTTTGTCGAACAAATTCTCTTGCGACACGGCGCCCCAGAAGTGCTCATCACGGACAGGGGAACGGCGTTTACGGCAGAGTTGACGCAAGCCATCCTGGAATACAGTCACACAAGCCATCGACGAACAACTGCGTACCATCCCCAGACCAATGGCCTTACGGAGCGCCTGAACAAAACGATCGCTGACATGATCGCTATGTACGTCGACGCTGAACACAAGACCTGGGACGCCATCTTGCCGTACGTGATCTTCGCGTACAACACGGCAGTCCAGGAGACGACCAGAGCTACTGCGTTCAAGCTTGTGTACGGTAGGGAGCCCACGACGACGCTCGACGCAATGGTACCGCACGTAACCAACGAGGACAACCTCGACGTCGCCGCCTACCTGCAGCGTGCAGAGGAAGCCCGACGACTCGCACGGCTGCGTATTAAAGACCAACAGCGCACCGACAGCCGACGATACAACTTACGACGACGCCACGCAGTGTACAATCCAGGAGACCAAGTGTGGGTTCGGACACCTGTTCGCCGTCGCGGATTAAGTGAAAAGTTGTTGCGTCGATACTTTGGGCCGTACAAAATCATTCGCCGCGTCGGCCCACTGGACTATGAAGTCATTCCCGACGGAATGTCAGCATCACAACGGCGACGCGCACGCCCAGAAATTGTACATGTTGTACGACTGAAGCCATATTACGCGCGTTAAAGTGTGGTGTTTATGTTTAAGTTGCTTTGTTTTGGAACATCGAGGCGATGTTTTTTTTTAAGGGGGGAGTAATGCCGCGAAACCTTCAAAACAGTATTTGTTGTTTTTTAACAGCCGCCGGCATACAGGCTTATCACTCTGATTCAGGACCGCGTATCAGTTCCGTAATCTTTGTTTGTTACTGCTCGATGTCGCGAGTCACACCTTTATCAGTTTTGTTGTAGCGCAAGACGCACCGAGATCTGTCTCGAAGGTTCCGGCCACTCGCTTGTCTTTCCACAATGTTCCAGCCCGTGCTGGTAGCTGCTTGCGACGTTATCTAGATTGTTCTGTGCAGCCTTTAAATTGAGCGTTGCCGAGTGTGACGGGCATTCTTTGTCCGACGACCGACGAGCACGTTTGTTTCTATCGCCGCCGCCGAGTTGCTTAGTTCTTTTTCGGGCGCAAGTCAGCCCAAATAAAGAGTTTCTTTAGTGCAATCATCGACCCCCCTTCATTTGTGTCGTCGACCTCGTCACCACTACGTGACAATAGTCAGACCTAAAGTTAGGTCCACATAGGACCCAGATGGCACTACTAACAAAATTCTAAGAATCCTAGATGATAGCTGTGGATGGAGATGATGCTGGATGGGAGGGAGAATCCCTGATCAGTGGAAAATGGCGAAGGTGATAATTCCTAAGCCAGGAAAGAAATCTGGAATAGAAATCTTCAGCCAATCTCATTTACCTCGTGCATCGGGAAATTGATTGAACATGTAGTACAGACTAGGTTATCTTGATTTATGGAGAGGAATGAGCTATGGCCGGATGAAGTGTTCGCATTTAGGCCACACCTTAGCACACAGGATGTTATGATGCCCCTGAAGCATGACATTGTGGAATATAATACAAAGGATGCGAAGGCGCTATTAGGGCTGAATCTAAAGAAGGCCTTCGACAATGTAAAACACTCGGCGGTCCTAGTGGGACTGAATTAGGTGAAGGGGGGGGGGGGGTAAGAACATATTAGTACATCAGAGATATCTTGAGAGAAAGGAGAGCCGAGATAGCGTTTCAGGAGAACGCATCGGAAGTGATTCAGCTAGGAAGTAGGGGAACAACACAGGGGTAGTTCTGTCGCCCCTACTGTTTAATATTACCATGAGGAAGTTGCCAGCGCAGCTGCAGCCGCTTGGTGACACGAATCTTAAATTCAGCATGCATGCAGATGACATTAATTTGTGAATAGATAAGTGCAGTGATGGAAAGATTGAGAAAACTCTCAAGGCGGCAGCCAACTGCAGTCTAGCATACGCTGCAAGAAGGGGCCTAGACTGCTTTCCCGAAAAGTTGGAATTGTTCCTATACAAAAACAGGGCGCTTAGAAATAAACCAGCGTCAAAAATTCAAATTCTGTGAGGTGGGGTGCCGATTTCAGAGGTAGAGACTTAGGATCCTGGGTTTACATCTGCAGGGGAATGGCCATAATGCTGTTACCATCAAAAAGCTGGAAGGCTATGTCATGCAGACTTTGGGTCACAAAAGGAGAATGTCAAGTAAGAAAGGGGCCTTAGAAAAATTTGATTAAGTTAGTTCAGGCCTTTATTACGAGTAAGTTAGCTATGCAACACCTTACTTGAACTTAAAGGCGGCAGAAAGGAGCAAAATGCATGCGCTTACGAGAAAGTGTATCAAAAGTGCTTTAGGGCTGCCTATGATGGCATCCACAGAAGGATTGTTGGCTGTGGAAATGCGTAATAATTTGGCGGAACTAATTGAGGCAGTAAATATCTCGCAGCTAGAAAGGTTCAGCACCACAAGAGTGGGGAGGGTATCTTGAAGCAGCGGGGCTGAATCCGGTTAGGGGAAAAGGCATGCAGGCCACCATACGGTGGAAGGCACGAGAGTGTATTCGAGTCTAGTCCCCATTACCGAGAAGCATGCACCCGAAATACACTAAAGAGGGAAACCAGAAAAAGGCTGAGGCTCTGGAACGCATATATTCAAGGAAGCCGAGGAAGAAGGTCGCATTTGTAGATCGCACGTCTTCATCTAAAGTGCAGCAAACGTCGGTCATTAAACACCGGATTATCACGCATGAAGGCACTCGACCCATTCATCAGCAGCCCTATCGTGTGTCTCCTCGGGAGAGAGACGCTATCTAACAGCAAGTCAAGGAGATGCTCGCCGATGGCGTCATTCAACCTTTAAGAAGCCCATGGTCGTCACCTGTAGTCCTCGTTAAAAAGAAAGACGGAACACTTCGTTTCTGCGTTGACTATCGGAAACTTAACAGTATGACAAAGAAGGACGTCTATCCGCTGCCACGGATTGACGACTCTCTCGACCGACTTCGCCGAGCCAAGTACTTCTCCTCCATTGACCTCAGGTGTGGTTATTGGCAAATTGAAGTTGATGAGAGGGACCGTGAAAAAACTGCCTTCGTATGGCAGTATGACAGTTAAATGGGCTGTATGAATTCCGCGTCCTCCCATTCGGGCTCTGCTGTGCTCCTGCCACCTTCCAGCGGATGATGGACACTGTGCTCACAGGTCTTAAGTGGCAGACATGCCTTGTCTATCTCGACGACATGATAATTTTTTCACCGACGTTCACGGAACACCTGAGCCGCCTGAGAACTGTTCTCGAAGCTGTCCGGTCTGCCAACCTTTCTCTCAAGCCTCAGAAGTGCCACTTCGGGTTCACCGAATTGAAGTTTCTTGGGCACATCGTGAGTGCTGATGGCATCCGAGCTGACCCTGAGAAACTTGCTGCCGTTGCTGCCTTTCCCGTCCCCACCCACAAAAAAGCGTTCCGACGGTTTTTTGGGCTGTGCTCCTATTATCGTCTCTTTATCAAAAACTTTGCACAGATGGCCAGCCCTCTGACTCTCCTGACTCGAGATGACGCATCATTTTCCTGGGGCCCTGAGCAGCAGATGGCTTTTGACGAGTTATGACGCCGGCTCCAGTCACCCCCGATCCTGGCACATTTCGACGATGATGCCGACACAGAGTTACACACGGATGCGAGCAACGTCGGCCTTGGTGCCGTTCTAGTTAAGCACCAAGACGGGGTCGAGAAAGTAATTGCCTACGCCAGGCGTGCACTTTCCCGTGCTGAGTGTAACTATTCCACGACTGAAAAAGAATGTTTGGCGGTAGTATGGGCCGCTGCCAAGTTCCGCCCGTACCTTTATGGCCGACCGTTTCGTGTCATCACTGACCATCACTAGTTGTGTTGGCTGAAAAACTTAAAGGATCCGTGTGGCCGCTTAGCACGTTGGGCATTGCACCTGCAGGAGTTCGATTTCGATGTTATTTATAAGTCTGGCCGGAAGCACACCGATGCTGATAGCCTGTCCCGCGCGCCCGTCGGCCCTCCTTCGTCAGATGCCACAGACGACGATAGCTTCCTCGGAGCAGTCACTATGTCCGATCTCGCCTCCAAACAGCGTGCCGACGACGAGCTGCGACTGATTATTGACCATCTTGAAGGTGGGCATCCTACAATACCCCGGTATCTTGCTCGGGGGTTGTCATCGTATTGCCTCCGCAATGGGGTGCTTTATAAGAATTCTACGTCGAGTGCAAAAACATACCTGCTTGTCATACCGGCTGATCTAAGGCACGAAATCCTCCTGCCCTGCCACGACGAACCAACTTCAGGACATCTTGGCTTTACACGCACCCTAAACCGAGTCCGGCAGAACTATTACTGGACACATCTTTCTACGAACGTTAGACGTTAAGTGTAGACCTGTCGACAATGCCAGCGGTGAAAAACACCCACGCTCAAGCCAACCGGTATGTTACAATCTATTGAACCACCCTTCACACCCTTCGAGCAAGTGGGCATGTGCCTTTTAGGCCCATTTCCTTTATCCTCGAACGGACACAAGTGGATCGTAGTCGCCACAGACTACTTAACACGCTACGCTGAAACGAAGGCCCTTGGCCGAGATACTGCCGGCGAAGTTGCTCGATTCTTTATGAACGACATTGTGCTCAGACACGGTGCACCGTCGACCATCATTACTGACCGAGGAAAGGCGTTTGCAGCTCGGCTACTGCGGGACACCTTAACTCTCAGCCATACAGAGCATCGCACAACGACAGCGTATCACCCTCAGACAAATGTATCAACGAAACGACTAAACAAAACATTGGCGGACATAATCTCAATGTACATCGACGTCGAACATAAAATGTGGGACGAGATCCTGCCGTATGTCACCTTCGCCTACAATACGGCGCCGCAGGAAACCACGAAGTTTACGCCGTTCCGTCTCGTATATGGCAGAGAGGCCCGCACGATGTTGGACGCGATGCTCCCGTGCAGGGAAGAAGCGGTCGAACCCGATGCCGCCCATTTCGCAGAACAGGCCGAGCAAGCCCGTCAGCTGGCCCGCTTGCACATCAAGGAGCAGCATGCCACCGACGCTCGACACTATAACCTTCGGCACAGGGAAGTCCACTATGAACCAGGGGACCAAGTGTGGGTCTGGACCCCCGTGCGCCACAAAGGCTTGAGCGAGAAACTACTCCACCGCTATTTCGGACCCTATAAAGTATTGCGCCGCTTAAAAGCGTTAATTACGAAGTCATTCCAGATGGAACTGTGACCGTCAGTGTTCGACGACAGCGGCCTGAAATTGGGCATGTGCATGTGGAAAACCGTACCTTTCGCGTGACTGAGCGCTTCCTGCAAGTGAAACCTCGCGTTATTGTACAGTTCACCTCACGCCTAATTTTTTTTTCTCCTCTCACCTTGTCATCGGGACGATGTTTCCTTTCACGGGGGGGGGGGGGGGGGGGGGAAATGCCACGTGCCTAGCGCCGCGCGACAGCAGTGTTTGGGGCCGACGACGATGAAGTGGTTGTTGGAACGAGCGGCGCGCTGGTGCTGGACTCTGTGACCGGAACTACAAGCCGACCTTATTCTTGAGTCCTCGGCTACGTGTACCTTCACGGCTCCCTGTGACTTCAGTCGTGACAATATATTCCAACCTCATTTCCTTCCTCGAATGAAATTCAGTGTTTAGTCCCACGCAGCATGGCTTTCGCAAACACTAGTCATGTGAAACGCAACTATTAACGCTTACTAACAGCATAGCTTCTTCCCTTGACCATGGTTTAACAGCTAACTGCATATTCCTCGATTTCGCAAAAGCCTTCGATAAGATCCCTCATAAGTTACTCCTTCTAAATTACGCACCTTGAACATTGTTCTCAGCATTATACAATGGAGTGAGTGTTTCCGCATTAACCATTCTCAATTTGTAACAGCTAATAACTTTGTATCATCTACTGCTCCAGTAAAATCTGGTCTTCCACAAGGCTCCGTTTTAGCCCCTTTATTATTCCTAATATATATTATTGACCTTCTGAATATTTTTCCTCATCCATCAGGCTTTGCGCCGATGACTGTTTGTTTATCGTGTAATAACTAACCCTGATGACAACTTGCTCCTGCAGTCCGATCTTACGCAATCTCTATTAGGTGTAACAATTGGCTTATGACCCTAAATGCTTGTAAATATAAACGTATAATAATCTCTCGTAGTACGAACAAGCCTCTATCTTTAGGCTAAACGATTAACAAAGTATACCTTGAAATTGTTAATTGCTACAAATATCTTGGAGTCCACATAACAAATAACTTCTCATGGCATGTTCATGTACAATATATCACTAATAATGCCAATCGCACGTTTACCTCCATAGAAAGTTTTCTCAAGTCCAAAAACTCCTCAGATTAACCTGGTATCAAATATTTTTTCAGCCTAAACTAGAATATGCCTCCGCTATATGGGATCCAGCTCTTCCTACCTTAATTAATGATATCGAAGCAGTTCAAAATCAATCAGCGAGTTTAATTCGTTCTAATTATGCCCTTACCGCAAGTGTTTCACAACAAGGCCTTCCAAATTTAAAACGTTCGAATAAAATACGCGCCCGTGTGCCTATTTCATAATATTTATTTCAGCAACCCATCGCTAAAACGGGAACTTATTTCTGAACCTACCTACTTGCAAGCACGCATCGATCATACACATAATGCTCACGCCTTTTTCTCTGGTAAAAATATTGTCACGTAGCCGTTTAGGCCCGTAACCAGAAGGTTGGGTTTTAACGGGGGGTTGAGCAGCTAGCAGGCGCAGAAGAGCAGATTCGGAGAACCGAGAGACGACGGCTAACTTCAGCTTCTTCTCGAACGCCACGGGCAACTTCTTCGAGTCCGCGCACGAGACTCTCGATGAGCAGCCGCCTAGCGGCTGCTGTTGCACACGCTACAATGTGTTTTTATTCTTTCTTGCCAATAACTGCAAGAGAACCACCTGCCCCCTTTCATTGCCTGCATCGATGATCCCACAGCATTCAAATATGCGACGAAACATATCTTTTCTGAATAGCCCAGCCACGTTTTCTTTTATTTGATGTGCTTTTATGCATTTCTTTCAGGTTTGAAAGGCATGTATCTTCATTTTGTTTGTTCATGTCTCGCAATTGACTATTATGTTGATCCCATGTACCCAACCTCTCAGTAATGCCGAAAGGCCTTGAGGGTAAATACAACATAAATAAATAAAAGAAGTGTGTCTAAAGTAGAGGTATGAGAAGGACTAAGGCAAGAATGTCCGCTATCGCTGCCGTTCACAATTATATGAATAATTTTGAAAATAGTTTCTAAGAAAGCAACCTTGGTTTAATCTCTCGAATAACGAAGATAGAAATGACGCATAACAAACGCTTCCAGGATTAATGTACGCGGATGACATTGTTCAATTAGCCAATATTCAGGAAGAGTTACTAGTGTTAGTTAAAATATGTGAACACGAGGAAGTTGCAGCCCGATTAGCCTTCAGCGCACTTAAGTCGGGTCTGATGGTATTCAACATTTCAGCGATAAAAAGCTGACTGTACAAGGGAGTGGGATGTCAAGACTGGAAGAATATTGCCGCAATGTTATCTTACTGGCGCCGCCATGTGGCGAGCTCGGGAGACTGGCACGCGCTCGTCTTCTTCGCTCTCGGTGCTCGCCCGCCAGTCTGTTCCGTGCCTGATCTTGACGGTGCTTTTACTTACTTGTAAGTAAGTCTGCTAAACCAGTTTCACTGTCTTCTGGGACATTTTTGGTGGAGCTTCTGGGTAGATCCCATGTACGAAGAGCCTCTGGCTGCCCTCTACGCCCATCTACACACCGTGGACATGACGCCTGTGCACAAGGCAAGCCGTCGCTTGAGAGGCTTAGCAACCGAGTGTGGTCCTCTTGTTTCCCCACCGCGAAGTATGATGACTACAGCGCCAATTCAGACCACTCAGCTTCCCGTGAGTGTCCAGCAGCTGATCTGCCATACTCCACGTATGCCCACGCCGTTTCATGGCGACAAGTTCGAAGACGTTGAGGACTGGCTGACCAGCTACGACCGGGTCGCTGTGTTTAATGCGTGGGACGAGGAGCGAAAATTGCAGAATGTTTATTTCGCCCTAGAAGACGCCACAAAGACGTGGTTCGAAAACGTACACGTTTTCAGGTTTTCAGGTTTTCAAGGGTCACGTACACGTTTTCACGTGTACGTGACCCTCCACGTACTGTTGCTGATTTTACGAAAGAAGCAACAAGCATCGAGCGTGCCTTGAATCAGCGATTTGTACATTTTGATCGCTCTGCGAACATCGCTGCCGTAGACTTCCGCTTGCCAATGGCCGGAAACGACAGGGAAGCCCTTAGCGAACTTATCCGAAGCATCGTGCGCGAAGAGCTGCAAAAGCTACCCTCTCTCGAACAACATCCACGTGTTGGGGCATCTCGGATATTGTGCGCGAAGAGCTCCGCCAAGCAGTGTCATCAGTACCGTCACCCCAGCCGCCTGCGCCACAGATCTTGACGTACAGCGACGTGTTGCGTACCCCTGCGCCTTAAACATTGGCACCCTGCAACCCTGCTCCTCCCGCTCATCCTCCACCCCAATATCCAGTTTACACTGGTGTGCCTGAAGCTCGACCACCCGTTCGCAAATCACACGCCTGGCGCACGCCGAACAATCTGCCTTTGTGCTTTCACTGTGGTGAAGCCGGTCACGTTCTGCGCCACTGCCCGTACCGTCGGATGGGCTTGCTCGGATTTTTCCCGGATGCCCTTCGGCCGCGCTTTGAAGAACGACCTCGGGACATCGACCAATACCTCAGCGACCACGTCCCACCTGCGTCCCTCCAGCGGCGCCAGTCCAGGTCACCACCACCGAGACAGTTTTCAACCAGCCGCCGTTCTTCCCTCAGGCAGTCCCCAAGTCCGCACCGGGAAAACTGAAGACGGCGACCCTCGGGGCTAGGTCCCCTGTCGATGGACCCTACGACCAACATTCTCCGCTTACCGATTCGATCACACAGACCGACCTCCGACCCTTCGCTCCGACCAACAGTCCGACCACTTATCGACGATCGCCGAAGCTTTCCTCCGACGCCCCCAATCGACGCACCGCACGACCAACGAGTTCGACGACCTCCCGACGATCACAGAAGCTTACCTTCGACGCCGTAATTCGACGCAACGAACGACCCGTCAGCCCGACGATCCCTGACATGCCGCACTTTGTCGACGGTGAGCTACATTCCGCCGAGATACCGATCATCGTTGATAACCACAACACGACTACCCTTGTAGATACCGGCGCTGATTTTTGCGTTATGAGTCATGGCCTTGCTACCATTCTGCGAAAAGTCCTGACTCCTTGGCACGGAGCCCCGATAAAGACAGCCGGAGAGCACGTGGTAACGCCGCTCGGAGTGTGCACCGCTCGCGTAGAGATTCACCACGTAACTTTCTCGTGTTGCTTTGTTGTGCTAGCAGAGTGCTCCAAGGACCTGATTCTCGGCCTTGATGTTCTTAGAGAAAACGACGCAATCATCGACCTCCGTGACTTCATGGTGACTTTTTCCACTCACCTCGCAATTTCCGACGAGTACAGACAGCACAGCGACGACTACACAGACAGGCCAGTTTTCCGAGTGTGCGACGACCATGTCACTCTGCCTCCACGCACCAGCTTGTTTGTTACAGTGCAGTGCGACAACCCCCCCGCCTTTCAAGGCCTCGCGGAAACGAACGTGAATTTATTGTCGAGCCTACAAGTCTGCGTCGCTCGGGGGGTCTTTGCCTTGAGAAATAAACAGCTTCCTTGGGGCCTTGAACCCGGAACGTATGGCAGATTGGCAAAGACATGATCCACAGCTTCGTCAACTGATGATGCATTTCGCAGAAGACCAAGGTGGGGCACCTCGCGTTTTCCTGCGTATTCTCCCTGCATTTAGGATCCGGAATAGTGTTTTGTACAAGAAGAATTTCGACAGCAGCCAGAGATCGTAGCTTCTTGTCGTGCCGGAATACCTATGCAGCGAGTTCACTGAAGCGTGCCACGATGATCCTATCGGTGGTCCTCTAGGATACAGCCGAACGCTTTCGCGTATTCGTGAAAACTATTACTGGCCGTAACTTGGAAAGTACGTGCGTCAATATACAAGAACCTGTCGCGAGTGCCAAATTCTAAAAACACCTCCTACTCGACCGGCGGGTCTTCTCCAGCCAGTTCAGCCACCGAGTGCTCCGTTTCATACCATTCGAATGGATTTTGGGCCCATTTCCGACGTCGCAATCAGGCAACAAGTACATTATAACAGCGACGGACTATCTAATGCGCTACGCGGAGTCCCGCGAACTTCCATCGGGGACGGCTGCCAAAGCAGTAAAACTTTTCATCGCGAGCATTGTCCTCCGGCACGGTGCGCCAGCAGTGCTGATTACTGACCGTGGCGCGACGTTTTTGGCGCAACTCACTCAGGAGATCTTGCCTCTAAGCTGGACCAGCCCCCACCGAACTGCAGCGTATCATCCGCAAACCACTAGACAACACAGAGGCTCAACAGAACTAAAGCCGATATGATTGCCATTTACGTGGACGTCGATCATCGGAACTGGGACGAGGTACTGCCCTATGTCAATTTCGCGTATAATATCGCAGTCCAGGAGACCACCCTTATGTCCCCTTTCCAGTTATTGCATTGAAGGCAAGTCACCACAATGCTTGACGCTATGCTGCCTCACTCACCGCCAGACGACGTAGCTGATAATGCTCGGCTAGTGTGCGAACGTGCAGAAGACGCTCGGCAACTAGTCAGACTCCACATACGCCAGCAACAGCGTACCGATGCTCGTCACTACACTCTCTGGAGACGTGACGTCAATTTCCGCCCTGGAGACGAGGTCTGGATGTGGACACTGGTTCGCCGTCGAGGGCTTTCAGAAAAACTCATGAAGCGGTATTTCGGGCCGTACACAGTTGTTCGTCGCATCGGTGAACTCAA
This sequence comes from Amblyomma maculatum, assembly GCF_055883805.1. Lineage (NCBI taxonomy): Eukaryota > Metazoa > Arthropoda > Arachnida > Ixodida > Ixodidae > Amblyomma > Amblyomma maculatum. The sequence goes on from NC_139352.1 coordinate 106,191,728, forward strand.
TTACAAGGTGCTGCTCTGTGCAACGCAACCGTCGTTACCCCGTTCCTCACGTCAATATATTGTGCACGTGTGCGGCTTAAGCCGTATTACCAGTGATCATCGAGAACCTCTCTTTCTACTAGTAAACGTTCCGAGACCGTGTGTACTTCTGAGCGGCGGTAAATTCATTTTGTGCTTAGCATCGGGACGATGCTTCTTTTCGGAGGGAGGCAGTGCAGCCGAAGAAGAAAAAGTGCAAGCTTTCGGTGATGAAAGAAGACGCTGATGCGGGCGATCGTTTCCGTGTTCTGGTCCCGTGTCGCTGGTTCCTGCTGCTGCCCTGCTGACCTGCGGTCTATATCATCGTCCCGTCCTTTGGCTAGGACGTGACAATATCTTCCGTACCAGTATTACATTAGTTAAAAAAAAGCTTGGTTGGAAAACACTAGCACGCTACCGATTAATTGCAAAATAAAAACTTTTTTTTCCGAACTCACCCTAGTCTCACAGGAATAATTAAGAACGTCTATATTTTCCCTCCCCACTTCATCCCTACACGATGTGATCACGAGCTAAACGTTCTTCAAATGCGCTGTTGAACTGATGTCTACCGTAATTCATTTTTTCTGCATGCTTCCGCAGGCTGGTATGGGCTTCCCAAGACCATTGGAAAACATGGTGGAAGATGGAAAGGTGCTGTAGGCAACCTAGCTCCCTGTAGCTCTGAACTGTAGGCTCCCTCATCCGACGGTGCAACAGCGCTGCGGCGAGAGAGCGGCCGCTTAGTGTGACCGGATGAGATGGCAGCCGTTAGGGCAGCACAGGGTATAGGGGCGATCCAATCCGCCAATTCTGCTGACTTGGCTATCGAGGAGTGGCACAGGCGTTGATAATTTTCCCCATCAATCAGAACTAAAAGATCATAACATCGACGCATTTCTGTTTTCGTTATATGCACGTCAATTCATGTACAGGCAGAAGCGTTCTTCTCGCTAACTGGTCAAATAACTCAATTTTCGAGAGAGCAGAAAGAAGAGTTGTCTGTTCGAGCAGACCACGCCTTGCGCTCGCCGCCTCGAAGCTCGCTTTAAACGCGCTTCTAACGGATGGCTGCTTCGTCTTTCCAAAAAAGGCTAGCGTCACGTCATCATACCGCTGATAGCAATGCCTCACGGATGACTGGCAGCTCAGCTGACGTGTGCACAACAATATGCCAGACCACCTCACGCAGTCATTTAAATTGCGACTGCAGAAACGCACGTGCTTTGACCCGATATCTACCTTTCGCGCGATCCGCTATCGGAAGGAGCTCGTGTACGCTTTAAGCATGAAGGCCAGCTGCTCGATGCGGAGGATCGCATTTTTTAAATGCTGGAGAGTAGAAGCAACTTTCTGAAATTATGCTGCAAACTTAATGCTTACCTCACTATCTACGAATCGCGCTACATTTCAATGCGCCGAGCCTGAAGTAAGTTTATTAGCAATCCCCTAAATTACTAAATTGCAGTGAGGTTGCAACTGTTCAGCAGACAAAGATGGTCGAAAAAAAAACGTCGTGCAGTTTCAGAAAGCCCTTGTAAGCCATTGTACGCTATTGTGGTAGGTGAAAAAAAAGCTGTTAGAAACATTTAGTCGGCTATTGAACAATAGAATGACGGCATATGTAGCACGGCTGCTGCGAGGCTTCATATGTTCAGCGGTGCTCGGTAACGCAAAGTTAAACAGCTATGTAGTAACTTTAAGTCGCAGGAGTGTGCTCGCAGATATTTGATTCGGCAAGAACTGGTCGCTTCGTGTACTTGCGTCTGCCAACCGAGAACAACGACATGGGCCCGCGCCAGCGTTCGAAGCCAGCGGACGTATTTCACGTCGTCGCCTACGATTTTTTACTTCCGTGGTGGAATTACGACCTGGAATGACCTGATCACCATCAAATCGGTCAGTGAAGGTGCTCTGCGCCAGTTTCAGACCATTTCGGACAATCTCTGTCCATAATTGTTTATCTTTCAAATATTTTTTCTTTGTGCTGAGTGCCGCTCGTCAGGCGTAGGTACCTTCGCCCGTCAGGGTTAACGCCGCCGGCTGCTCATCAACCACAATCCTTGACTGCTTCATCTTTCAAGATGGCAGTTGATCTAGAAGAAGATAATTCACCAGAAGAATTTCATAACGATCCTCGTTGACCCGTGCGGTGCGGGCCCAGAACAAGCTCTACCCCAACCTGAAGCAAGCCTCGTACAGCGGCGTGTCTGCGTCTGCTGGATCCTCGACAAGTTCGGACAACCTTGCTCCCACGCTGAAAATCAGGACTTCCACTCCCAAGCTGAAGAGGCATGCTCCTCTTCCCCGATTGCCAACATCGGACTACAAAGTTGTTTTCCGACCGGGTGGGGGCTTAGATCTTTGTCTAATCCGTCGATGTGCACTCCTGCCTCTGCTCTGTGCCGGAGCAGTAGTCGACTACCACGAAGCCGGAATCGACGACAAGTTGCGCATCAACCCGCACAACAACTCTTTCATGAAGAGCACATCGTCTGAAATTCGTATGAAGCAGTTTGTTCGCCTACAAGCACTTCGCTTCAATTACCAGATGTACCCCCTGAAAGCTTATGTCGTGGCCCACCACAACGCCGTAAGAGGCATTCTTCTTAACGCCGCCTACAATCAGACGCAAGAGGAAATCTTCCAATACCATGTGGCCCTAGATCAGAGCAAGTCCTTCACCATCGCCGACGCCCGGCAGCTCGGCAGGACCACGTCAGTTTTAGTCACGTTCATTGCCTCCGCAGAGCGACCGCGTCAACTGAACCTCTATGGCCCTATTTATTCTTGCTGCCTCTTCAACGCAAAAGTTCTTGGAAGCCTGGACACCGTGCCGACGTCTGTCCCAAGGAGAAGAATGACCAGTATTTTCACTGCGGCGTTGCCCATCCACCCAGAGAAACGCCTGAATGCACGCTCAAGTGCGTCTTATGCAATGAAGCCCACATCACGGGGACCAAACGCTGAAAAGTGCGCTTTGAACACTCTGGCAACTCATCCCAAAAATTCACGCCACCGACAACGCTTTCGAAAGCTCCACCTCCTGAGACAACTCTCAAGTCGCCTAGACCATCAAGAACTTGGGTTAGATCGTCTTGAAAGACCCACAGCCGCTCCAACACGGCATCCCGCCATGGCCAAAGCATAAGCCTCTCGAGGTTTTTCCCGCCACTCCCGGGCCAAACACTCCAAGAATCTTCGAAACAGGTGAGCTGGAAGCTGCGGTCTTCCCCCCTCGAGTGAGAGAACACAGAACACAGAGCTGAGTTAATAACACAGTCAAGAAAATGCCGAGCTTAAACGGCAACTACAGATCTTTTTAAGGCAAGAGCAGTCCCCTCCAGCGTTGCCGACAGTGTCTCAACTCCAAGCACCTCCCATCCTTTCCAGAACTCTTTCAAACGCTCCCCCTCCGCCTCCTGTTCGCGCTCTACGTCACCTGCACGTGGCGTTCCCGCAAAACACAAGATAGCCACAAAGGTAGTTCCTTCCTAGACACCAATGCCAGAGCAGATTGCCCTTCTTATTACGGCAATGAAGTCCCTGGAACGCTCGATGAAATCTGTCCGCCCCGAAACACAGAACTCGATGACCAACGCCGCAAAATGACTAGAGGTCATTGAGAACCATCAAAGCTCAAGACGTCTCGTTTTCTCAACTCTGAACCCAAGTTTGTGAGCTTCTCCCCAGTGGTCGGACTGTACTACCCACCCCTTTAGCTATTACTGGCAGCACCCAACATGGCAGCACACCCCAACAGAATTAGCGTGTGATAGTGGAACTGCAAAGGTTTCCGCACAAAGCGGGGTAATCTGCAGCTTCAGTTATCTACCATATGCTCTAACGAGGTACCGGCTCTAATAGCGCTGCAGGAGACGTTTGTTTCGGTTAAGCTCCGTCACTATACTACTTACGAGCCCTCCACGCAGCCTCAATCTAAGATAGCGTCCTCCGCAGCTTTACCGCGGTCAAACACCCTCTAAGGGTGACGACATGAATGATCTCTTGATGGAACGCCTACCCAACACACGAAAAGCGCGCACATGTTTTTTTCTGAAGCTTTAGAGCCCTCCCAAGAGCTCTCTTGAACCTTCATTGCCGCAATGAAGAAAGCCCTCACAGCGCGGGTGGATCTCTACTGGCGGTTGGTGACTTCAATGCTAGTCATAACAGCTGGGGTTAGCGCAAAAACTGCCGTAAATGTACTGCAAATGTGTTCCTTCGTTCAAGACGAAGGGCTTTCTATTCTCCATGACATCTCCTGTCCCACCCAAATCGAATTTATCGCTCAACACAACACATGCCCAAACTTGGCTAACTAAAAATGCGTTCGAGAAAGCCGCTAGACTAATACCACTCACTCATTAGGCAGTGATCATTAAATTTTATGCACCGAACTCTCCATCTTCTCCCTCACCCTACTCAAACGCAATCAAGCCTGCGTGATGGATCGGGATCTACTTCGCCGAACCCGGCAAAACGCCCCAGACGGCATTGCAGACTTGGAGGCCTGGGTGGCTTTTCTCATGAGCACTGGATGGGGAGTCAGCGAAATTCACTATCCCGGAACCATAGGATACTTCGGTTGCGGATAGTCGCCTTCTGCACATGTGGGAAGCACATGACAGCCTTCAGAAACGCTGGCTGTCCCAGAAGCATAATTGCCCCTCCAACGCCGAATTTCCCGCCTTGTGAACGCAATTGAGGCTAATACAAAGGACCTCGCTCACCAGCAGTGGGGACAGGTCTGTGACCGCATGAGCGTAATCTAGGCCTTAAAGACACCTAGTCGCTGTTATGCTACCTCCTTTATCCTGGGTTTACCAAGGCCACGGAGCGTCAGAATGTTACCCGTATTATTCATCAGCTTCCACTAGATGATGACGCCATTCTTCAGACTTTAAATGACCAATAACTCACTAAAGCCCCTTGCACCCTCTTGCTTCCTACACCGGTTCTCCCAACCCTGCCCTGGATGAAGAAACCTCCATAGCTGAAGTCAGGGCGGCGATGCACCACCTCAGGACATCACCACCGGGGACGGATCGAGTCACAAATAAGATACTTCGTAACTTCGATGACCCGACTGTCGATGCAGTCATGGACCTCTTCAACCAATGCTGGCGCACGGGAACCCTCCCGGTACAGTGGAAACACATCTGCATCACATTTATCCCTAAACGCGGCAAACCGCTAGATGTCAAGAATCTTCAACCCATATCTCTCACTTGTCTTGGCAAACTCTTTGAACATGTGCTCGCACGCCTCCAGAACCACACAGATGACCACAAACCCTTCCCTGACCCAATGGTCAGCTTCCGGCCACCTCTTTACAAACAAGATGTTATGCTGTAGGTGTCAGAAGATGTCCTTCACCCCCGCCACGCAAAGCGCACCCGAACAATTCTTACCCTAGACCACACAAAGGCCTTTGATAATAACCGCCATGCCACCATTTTAGATGCCCTTTCATCGCTTCAAGTCAGAGCGCCTGTCCAGCAGTGCATATCCACCTTTCGTCGTCACCGCACAGCAGAAATCGCTATAGGCTTCCTATCATTTCGCTCTTTCAAGCTCGGTAGCATTGGCATCCCTCAGGGGTCTTCCTCTCCCTACTGCTTTTTATTATTACCCTTATCCCAATGGCACGCGACTTCTACCAAATTACTGTCCTGTTCCACTCTTTATACGCAGATTATAATAATATGTGGACCACCACAGGTAACAGGCGCCTTAAAAACACATTAAAGGCCGGAGCAGACATTGTAGTATCATCATCGGCATCATCATCATCATTAGCCTGATTATACCCACTGTAGGGCGAAGGCGTCTCCCATATTTCTCCACTTAACCCGGTTTTGTGCTAGCTGCATCCACTTGACCCCTGCGAACTTCTTAATCTCATCCGCCCACCTAACTTTCTGCCGCCCCCTGCTACGCTTTTCTTCCCTTCGAATCCAGTTTGTTACCCTCAGCGACCATCGGTTATCCTCTCTTCGCACTACATGTCCTGCCCATGCCCATATCTTCTTCTTAATTTCCACTAGAATGACATTGTAGTATCTTCTGCCGCAAATGTCGATTTAGCATGTTCCCCTACCAAATCCGAGCTTCTCATACTCTGACCGCCTAGATGGCGCACAGACAGATGCCTTGCTTCCCCATCTTCGTGACAGTTGACGACCCCCGGTTACCAGAAATGGGCAAAATCCGTAATCTTGGTATGCTGGTAAAAAACAATGACAAGAATTCTGGCACCATCGCTAAGCTGACGGGGATGATTTATCCAACCATCCACCTCATTCGCCGCATAGTTACCCGCCTTAGTCGCATGCGGGAGCATGACCTTGGACGCCTAGTACAGTACTCGCTCCCCTACCTCTTCCCTCCTGCGAACGGAGGAAGACAAAGTTAACGCCTTCATCCGTCAGGCGTACAAGGCTGCCCTCTACTTACCCCACTACACCTCCAATGAACGCCTTCTTCACATGGGCATCTGTAACTCCCTGGCTGAGCTCACAGAAGCCCACCTCGTAGACTAGTTGGACCGACTATCATCTACCCTCACCGGTCGCAACATCCTTGCTCCGGTCACTGCTCTACACATCATACACTTCCCCTGCAATACACCGCGTTCCAAAGATGCATCGGCTACCTAGAAATATGCACCCTGAACACAAGGTCGCTCACCGCAAGGAATGCGCAGAAGCTGTTCAAAAAGCACTATGGCTTCCAGACAGAGATCATTTACGTATACGCTGCCTCATACCCCTCCCGCCCTGCGTTCGCTCTCAGCGCTATCTCCAACTCCCTGCAACTGGATAGAAGCGCGATGAGAAGAAATTTGAAGAGCAAAGATCGTAGATGCTCCACGATGTCCGCATTCCTTTTCGATCCCTAAAGCTTTGAACAAGTTGCGCATGTTGGCAGCTGTGCAGATTAATCTAGTTTTTTTGCACTCCTTCGTATACCATTTTACGCGGCGGTCACTCGATTACTTTCACCAAATATTACATTACCCAACTATCATGTAAACCTCAAAGTTCAATATCCCTAAATAAATCATTCATTCTGCCGCGGGTCGAATTATAATCCAGGCGATGGGCAGAAATATAAATGTACATACCTCCAACCAACAAACATTGCTTCAAGCAGACGAACACTCCAATGTGTCAAAATGAAGCGCCCGTCCCAGGTGCACCCATAGAAGGGCCAGCAAAACGAGTGATGCAGTAGGTCCCAGTACCGGCTGCCCCTGGCTGCCGCGTCATGCGCAGAATTCAGAATAAGACGCCGCTCCTCGCGGTGCCGTCCGATTTCATTTCATTTCATTTTATTGCCTTAAATACCCCTCGCAGGGTATTACATAAGGGGTGGGATGAGCAGAAAAGGTACAAGACAATACAATATATGTGGTCATGTACAAAAAATGTTGTTTAGATTGCTAACAAACGATAAAGGGCAAGTGATGTTGACGATATGCTGGGGAAAGCCGTTCCAATCTTTAGCTGCACGTGGCAAGAAGGAGGCTGAGAAAGTAATAGTTCGGGCACGTGGGCGAAACACTTGAAGGGTTTGGCTGTTGCGGTGCGAAATGCAAGATGCTGGCGTGATGTAGGGGGCACGGTTAAGTGACGAATGAAAGAACTTGTGGTACAGTGATAGCGTGGCTATGCGACGACGAACGGAAAGGGGCAATAGTGCTGATTTAGCTTTTAGGGCTGAAACACTGACGTCGTACGAGTAAGAAGAATGAATGAACCTTGTAGCGCGGCTTTGAACGGCTTCTAGATCGTTTATGAGGTTAATATGATGCGGGTCCCATATGGCGGATGCATATTCAAGTTTAGGTCTAATGAGTGACTTGTAGGCGAGCAATTTCACTTGATGCGAGCTGACGCGAAGGTGAAGTTTTCTTCCTTGTTTTTCTTCCATTGTGATATAAAACGTGTTCAGAGTTTCAATCTTCATCGTCACACAGTCTGCCGTATATCCTTATCATCCCGTTTACTTCATTCGCTGGCATTGCACTTAATGTAAAGCGTACCCTTTCCATTTATTGTGTTGTGAAGTTTGCACCGCGGTGCCGTGAAGAACGTTCGCCGCAGAAATGACTTATCGGCGTTACGTATTTTGTTGCTTTCTTGATTTTACCAACTGCGCTTAGGTGAAGTTTTCTCAGATGTTCATTCAAGACAGATTTTCTTCCAATTGTCCCTCCTGCTATAATGACATTGAGGCGCTGCAGATGCTTGTATATACAAAATAAATAAATAAATAAACATTTCAGGCGGAAACTGAACGCACTGAAGATACATTATTGAGAAGGCTCTTGCTACGATAGCAATGTCGAAATAAACATGTCTTATGGTTTTCAGTATGACTCTCTGAACGTCACACGTCAGTTGCCTTCAAAACATTCAGTATTCCTTATATAGCATACACATTGCGGCGTGCCTGCCGGTGACCGATGAAAAACGAGGATGAAGTTGAGTGTGGTGTGTGGTGTGATACTAATCCCTTTATGTCTCCTGCCTGTCGGCAGAGTTTGGGCCTATGACCTGGATGCCTGAGGCTACCATGCACAGATCCAACACGAACCCAGTGGTTAACAAACAGAGCTCACCTCATCCGTTCGTCGTCCCCCAGTCCCGAACGCCACAGTCCTTCCATGACGAGCTTTATGTGTACGCTGAAGACTGACTGGATCTGTTCGAACTGTGGGCAACTACAATGTCTGTGGTGAGCAATCGAAACTGGATAATATCTACTTTGCTCTCGAAGATTTGGCGTGGACATGGTTCGTGAAGCACAAAAACGACGCTACCATCATGTTACCTCTATCGTCATCAGCTTTTGGCGACCTGCACTGCTGGCGACCAAAGGGAACGTGCGGACTCTGCACTGCGATCTCGCTGCCAACCCCTGAACTAAAGTGTTACAATGTATTTCGAGGACGTGATCTGTCTTTTAGGCGATCTGAAGAAATTATGACCGGGGACGAGAAAATTCGGTGAAACAGGAACTTTTTCTGGCTTGGGCGCTATCCACCTGACACCACGCACCGCACTCCGTCCTCGGTTTTCCTCGGTTGCCGAGAGGTACCTGACAAAACGTCAGATTTTCTAGTGGAGGCAACCACGACAGAACAGACGCTTCAGCACAGCTCTCAGTATTTTAACCATGCCCTGTCCAGATTATGGTCGACCGTCTTTGCTTCCAGATCCAATGATTCTGCTGATGCCCTAAAGGAGCTTGTTCGATTTGTGGTCAAGAAAGAACTGCGAAACATTAAGGTACCGAGTCTTACGTCGTCGTCGAGCTTCGGTCACTCGCAGACGCCATTCTTCAGGAAGTTAGGCAAGTCATCCCCGGATCGGTTGTGCCTGGTTTGCAGCCATCGCCACCGATTGGACCGATGTACGCTTCTTTGATTGGGGAGCATAACGTGTACGACTCTACAAGAGCGAAAGCTGCTGTCCTTCATCCATGCCAGAAGCATAATGGACACGGATGTCACAAACACACTGTACACCCCCACGCTTTATCGAATACCATACCGCCCTACCCTTCTAGCCGAGGCACGATCTCGAATGACCGACGTCTGGCGTGCCCCTAACCCCCGGCCTCTTTGTTACCACTGTGATGATGCCGTTAGCATATTGCAGTTCTGTCCATACCACCTCGCCGGATTTCATGGCTTTCATCCGCGTGCACCATGTCCTAGGAGTCATGAACGACCACATTTAACCGAGGAGTACCTGCCGGCGACATGCGGATCGCACAGGCGTCCCACAATAGGCATGCCGCTTGATTATGTCTTTCCCATACCGGTTCCCCGAGTGCACGTACCGTCTTTGCCAAAAGTAACCAGGCTGCGGGTTTCGCTTCTAGGTCGGTCAGTGGAGAATTCATACCACTTCTGAAGCTGTAAATCTATACAAAATAAAAGCGAGTTCCTTCCCTCACTTATTAACAAGTTGTGATCCTCTGGGATGCCATGTTGGCTTCCCAGAGGATAAGCAAACATGCAGCCTGGTTCCTTTTGGAAAAGCACGGTAGCCTTTTGGAAACCGCACTGGGCACTCCGAGCACTGCTCCCCGAGCGATCCGAAAAACTAGAAACAGTGACCTGCTGAGATGAGGTCAATGATGGGCGCACTGAAGAACGTTCTCCATCACGCTTTTTACCGGATAACGTCTATCAGACGGGACCACGTAATGATCAACCTGTGCTCGCAGCTTCGGACACACCGGTTGCTTTCGACGATTTCATCCTTACCGGTGTATTATGCAAGAACGGATTATTCAGTTATGAGCAGTGGCCTAGCCAAGAAACTTCAGAAACTGTTAACTGAGTGGACTGGGCCTCAGATTCGCTTGACTGGGGAACAACTCATTACCCGGCTGACAGATACGTTGAGATAGTTGTAAGTGACGAACTCATTTAGGTTGGTGACTTTGCTGTTTCAAAATGTCCGCGAGACGTTCTACGTGGTTCGGACTTCCGACCAGCTAACGGCGCGGTAATTTGCAAGAATCATATATGACGTTTTCGCCGAGCCAAGCCTTGGCGAGACGCTGACGGCTCATAAAATCCCGCCTAGCGCATTACTGCTGCTGACGTCACGGTTCCGTTATGGTGCAGCACCATGGTCTTGGTAGAAAGCGACCCACAGCGACCGCGACGTACCGACGTAAAGGAACATGAGCCTGCATCTTGAGTGAGCGATCTGAGCTGCAGGAGTACTTGTTCGCTTGCGGGATGATTGCGTGACACTCTTGATTACGGAATTCTGATACCGAGCTTTAGCACACTGCGAAAGGAACGGCCATCGCGTATGTCGCCAAATTTATTGAGCTAGCGAATGTTTGTACTTTGACGCCGCCGTCGTCAGCGGAATTCGGTGCACCCGATATTATCTGCGGTAAACATTAATCCCAATTTGTCGCTTGCTGAGCGGCGGCGATTCCTACAGCTCCTTCAGGACTTTACTGAATGCTTTGCAATGTCCTAGAAAGTTAGCCATGGCCCAGTAGTCAAACAGAGCATTATGGTCCACAGGACACAGAGACCACGCCTAAATCCCAACACCCATACGGCGTGTCAGCAACAAAACTAGAGGTTGTTCGAAGTGAAGTGCAAAAAATGCTTAACGACAACGTCGTGCAGCCCTCTACCAGCCCCTGGGCTTAGCCTGTAGTGTTGGTGCAGAAAAAAATACAACACGTTGCGTTTCTGCGTAGATTATCGGAAATTAAAAGAGGGGCGACAAAACGCCACGTATACCCACTTCCACGCATCGCCGACGCATTGGAATGGCTATGCAATGCTAAATAGTTCCCGCCGCTTGGCCTCAATAATGGCTACTGGTGGATAGAAGTGGGAAAAAAGGACAAAGTAAAAGCATGTGTCACCCCCGACAGCCTCTATAAATTTCACGTTCTCTCTCTCTCTGCTCTGTTCTGCGCTAGCAACATGTCAACGAGTGATGGACACCGTTTTCTCTCGACAGAAACACCAAGCGCGCCTAGTTTACCTCGACGACACATGTCATTTTTGCGGCTATTATTAGGGAACACCTCAGCTGAATACAAGTGGTACTAATAGTGCTGGGTTCAGCTAAACTGATGATAAAAACACAGAAATGCTATTTCACATTTCAGGACCTCCGCATTCTTGGCAACGTTATTAGTGCTGAAAGAGTGCAACCACATCCCGAGAAGACTGCTGCGGTAGAAAAGTTCCCGAGCCCAACCGACAAAAAGTCTGTTCTAAAGTTTTTTGAGCCTATTACAGACGTTTCGTCGAGAATGTTTCAGCAATTGGCGAGCCTTTCATGCTTCTTACCCGAGACAATCTTCTTTTTGTGTGGAACGATGATCAGCAGGACGCCGGAGCTAAGCCGGTGGCTGCAGACCACCTCGATACTGGCCCATTTTGATGAACATGCTGCCACAAATATTCATACTAATGCCAGCAATTTTGGACTTGGTGCTGTTTCAATTCAGTGGAGAGATGGCTCTGAGAACGTTATAGCTTACGCTAGCCGCTCTCTATTAAAGGAGAGGAGAAATACTAAAGGAATGCTTCGTGGTAGTTTGAGCGAAAGCAACTTCCGACTCTATTCATACGGCTGCTCTTAGCGAGCTCTGAGTGTCAACCATCTCTGATTTGTTGTCTAGCCAGCCTCAAATACCCCTCGCAGGCTTATCAAGGTGGAACCTCCGGGTTCAAGATTACAACATTACGGGTATGTATAAATGCGACCGTAAGCACATCGACATCGACTGTTTGTCTCTGGCACCTGTTTATGATACCCCCCCCCCCCAAAACCGAACACGACTTCCCGTTTTTTGACGTCGTCACGACCACCGATAATTCTCGGCATTAACGGGCTGTGACCGATTTAGACAAGCCTACCGAGATTCTGGAATGACTTGATGTCGCTGTTCCACGTTCTTTATCCGGGGGATTATGCTCCTAGTCATTGCAATTGCGTCATGTACAAGAGGAACAGCCCAAAAAGAAAACTTCTCTTCTCCTTATGCAATCCTAACTCTGACTGAATATAGTGCATGGTTGTCACGACGAGCCTGCGGCAGGTCACTTAGGTCTCGCGCTAACTTTACCTCGCCTTCGAAAAAAGTATAGTTGGCTAAAGCTGCTGCTTTCAGTCAAGCACTACGTAAGAAATTGCTGAGATCCCCAGAGGTGAAAGACACCTCCGCTGAAACCTGCAGGGCTTCTTCAGCCGATAGCTCTACCGACAGCCCATTTCTGATAGGTGGGCATGAACCTTCTGAGCTCTATCCCAACATCCACAGCAGGGAACAGATGGATTGTTGTGGCGAAGGACTACTTAGCGCGATATGCCGAGAGACAGTCACTTTCCCGTGCAACTGCTACTGCATTGGCTGAGTGGTGTTTTCAAGATCATCGTACTGCGCCATGGTAAACCATAGTTTAATATTACAGACCACGGTACAACCTATGCGGCCGAACTACGAGTAATGCAGGCTCTATTCAGTCTTACCCACACAACTCATCGTAAGAATACTCTACATCATCTGCAAATGAATGGACAGACTCAACGACTCAATATAACGTTTGCCGACATGATTTCCATGTATGTTGACGTTCAACACCGCACGTGGGACAAAGTTCTTGTTCATCTAAATTTTGCATACAATACAGCTGAAAAGTAGACGACGTGTCTCTCGCCATTTCAGCTAGTCTACGGTCATCCCGTCGCCACAATGTTGAACGCTATGGTACCTATAGGTCACGGCGACGATTCCACCAGCGCCCATGCGGACGTCGACATATTTCTCCAAAGAGCCGAATAAGCGCGCCAGCTCTCAGGGTTGCCTATTTAACGACAGCAATACCGTGACACCAGTCCGTACAACCTCCGACACCGAGACGTTCGCTATAGGCGAGACGATTTTGTATGGGTCTCGACACCAGTGCGCCGTCCGAGGACTCTCTGAGAAGCTTCTTCGCCGTTACTTAGGCCCATGCGTGGTACTTCAGCGTGTTATCAACGTAAACTACAAAGTTGTTCCCCTGAGCCAACGATGCTGATCACGATGGCGCGTAAGTGCTGAAAATATTCACTTTGTCCGGATGGAACCGTACTGTAATAAAGTGTTCCTAAGTTTGACTTCCGGGACAGCACGACGGCTCCGCCGCATTGAAGAAAAGGACGAGGCCATTCCAATTGCTGGCATAAGTCACCTTAATTTATTAAAGATGAGCACAAACATCAATTAAACTGAATCAAGTGGTACCAATTAAACACAAGCTCAGATTAACAACAAATAGGTCAGGCCTACGCGACACCTTCTGAGCAGGCGTCCCGACCAGCAGCTCGGATGGTCGCCGTCCAACTTCGCTTGCCGCCAAAACCCCTCTGGCAAACGTTTTCCCAGGATTCTCGAGGCACTGTTTGTTACCAAGCGGAAATGCGCTTATCGGAGCCAATGAAAGACTTTCTGTAGAGCAGAGGAACCAATAGGACGCCGGTGCCCCCGAGGTTGTTTCCTTGCGAGCACCGCGTAAATTTCAAGAAGACGCGGCGCATCTTTGCCTAGCACACAAATACACAAAAGGTCAATGAAAAGCACATGGGCAGCAAGGACACAGACGGTACAGATACCAAGGCTCCGTCCGCACTCTCAGCCGTCGACCCCAAGCCCTCAGGTGTCATAATGTCAACAGGCTGGGACGCGAGCTTCCAACAGCTCGCCTCCTTCGCAGCCCATTACCACTTTCCGAACGGTTGAATCATGAAGAATACCTCCCAAGAGAGGTCAAGGGAGGCCGCACCACGGCCCGGCGTGAGCAAGGCCCTCCGTACAATGGCGCGCATCCCCACCAAGAGGGAGAAAGCATAGCCACGTCGCGCAGTAAAAAAAAAAATAGCGCTCCCCGGCTGTGTAAGGGTCAGGAAATTCGGCGCGCGACATGAACGTAGCTCGCTATGCGACACCTCCCTCCTACGAAAACGAGTGTCCCACTCGGTCACAACCACCTATACAGATCAACCGCAATAAAATTGTGTGAACAATTCGATAAGCACAATGTTTAACGATGAAATTAGTCCGGCTGGACAGGCCCGCACAACAATACCAAAACTGAAAGTATACGCAATGCCGAAAACACTAGAAAATATAAATGTCAGGTGAAACAGATTACAACCAGGAAGGTAAAGAAGAACACTTGCACGCAATAAAATATTGGCATATTAGTCAAAATGTTACAGGACACACTCAAGATGTCTACTTGTACATATTCGCACAAAACAAAAATTTTGGGGGTATAATGCAAATGGAAGTCACGGCGGATTAATCCACACTTTCGTCCGCACTGTAGTACACCTCGGTCTCATTGTCGTAGTCGGTCCTTTCTGTTTTAGATTTCATGTGAGTTCCCGTGTGTCTATACTGAAGTCTCGACTGTATCGAAAGTTCCGATACAGTCGCACTGTTATCGGAAGTTTCGAGATCACTGCTCTTCGCGGTCGAGGCCGTTGCACGTTTCGGCCTCGCAGAGACATGAGCACAGCGCTCGAACGCATGCACACCATCACCCCTTCTATTACTGTTCGCTGACTCGTCGTCGGCGTCGGCGTCCTCATCAGAAGCAAGCCGAGCATCGCAGTGCTTCAGACACTCAGCGTTGACAACCCGCTTGCTGTCGCATTCATTCTTGTTCTGCTGCTGCTTGCCCTCGGGTTGAGGTACGATGTTCCGCTCCTAACGAAGTCGCTGTACCTATTTGTGAGTGTTCACTGCTTCTTTATCAGCTTGAAACCCGCTTGGTTTGCCAGGTGGGGCTTATGGTGTGTGGCAGTCATGGCAAGAGAGCACGTATCTCGTGACATGCTCGAACATCCTGGGCCAGAAGTAGCGCCTGCTTGCTTTCTGCCATGTGTGCCTGACTCCGAGGTGGCCTGCCGTTAAATCATCATGGCAAGATTTCACTACCAGGGGTCGCATACACTTTGGGACTACTACTGCACTGTAGTCTTACTGATTGGTTTCCGATTGAGAAAGGGGTGAGGCAAGGCTGCATACTGTCGCCCTGCCTATTTAACCTATATGCAGAGTGCATCACGAGGAAGGCCGGTCTGGACGAGTCTTCAGCTGGAGTGAAGATTGCTGGAAAACGTATCAACAACCTTAGATATGCGGATGATACCACTTTAATGGCAGACAGTGAAGTGGAACTCAAGCGACTTCTGATGCGTGTACAAGAAGAGAGTGAGAAGTTTGGGCTTAAACTGAACATTAAAAAGACGAAGATCATGGCGTCTTGCCCTATCAAGTCCTGGAGCATCAATGGACAAGAAGTGGAAGCTGTGACAGATTTTCTGTTCTTGGGCGCCAAGATTACCTCGGAAGGAGACTGCAGCCATGAAATTAGGAGACGCCTGCTTCTGGGAAAGAGAGCAATGGTTAGCCTTGACCGCCTAGTAAAGAGCAGAGACATTAGTCTGCCAACCAAGATCCGTATAACCCGTGCTATGGTCTTTCCAGTTGTGATGTATGGATGCGAGAGTTGGACTGTGAAAAAGGCTGACCGCCGAAGAATTGACGCGTTTGAATTGTGGTGCTGGCGAAGACTCTTAAGAGTTCCTTGGACTTACAGAAGATCAAATCAGTCGATATTGTCGACCATAAACCCTGACTGCTCATTGGAGGGTCAAATTCTAAAGTTAAAGCTCAGCTACTTTGGTCATCTGATGAGAAGAGAGGAGTCGCTGGAGAAAGATTTGATGTTGGGAAAGGTTGAGGGTCGCCGGAGAAGGGGTAGGCAGCGAACGCGATGGTTAGATGGCATTCTCGAGGCATTGCAGATGAAGCTATGTGATGTTAAGAAGATAGTGAGAGACCGGAAAGCGTGGCGTGACATGGTCCATAGGGTCACGAAGAGTCGGACACCACTGAATGCCTGAACTGAACTGCACTGTAGTCCTCTTGGAACCCTTTTCTCCACCTTTGCAGCACACCGTTAATCACCCGAAAGCACCGTGCCGTTCTTTTTAATTTTCTGACAAACGCCTCAGGGTTCTCTAAGTGTTTTATCACCTCCCTCATCCAAGGGACTTCCCTCTGCTTCCTGCCTACATCCACGTGACTTAGCACAAGCAGCGGTGCAAAGTTGCCTTCACTAACCGGTGCCGGCTCGCGTGGCCGGCGAAAAGGCATGTGGACGTTTCTTTTCTTGCTCTTTGGAGCAGGACGCTTTTCGGTCTCGGCCATTTTCTTTTGTCGCCATTTAGCTGTGTGCTGGGTGGTCTAGTTGCTTTTTCCGATTGGGACTGCCAGGGGCTGTTTTATGCGCGGCGCGCGCAAGGATCGGCCCGGCTGACCACCTAGACCCGGCCGTCCCCGTTTCCCGAGTTGAAAGTCTGTTCGCCGCGCACATTTCTCTGTTCGCGGTCCTCGTCTCGCCATCGCTGGCGACAGTTTAGAGCTATGCGACCACTTCGGTTGCAGTAGTGGCATCGCCTTGAAATCTTGCTCACCTGCGAGCCTTTGTTGTTGACCGTGGGATGCAGCAGTGTAGGTGGGGCTGCCCAGATCCCTGCACAGTCGACGGACGAGGCTCGTTGTTAGCGCTGCCAGCTGTTGGCAAGATGTTCGAATCACAAACACAGGGTCCTGTTGTCAGGTAGGTGGTGTTTGCTACGCCGGCCGGCAGCACCCGGGAAGTCAAACCCATCAGCGCGGCCTGACTTAGGCATTGCAGCGTCTGCAGGAAGTCGGCGCAGCTGGACGGATTGGATATTATCTTCTCGACTGTCGCCCGTTGCAGGCCCCGCAGCAAATGAAGCAATCGGTCTTCATCCAACTTCTTGCGATTGACCCTGGCTCACAGTTGCATCATGTCGTAGACGTACTGTTCTGGTGACTCTGAAGGCAGCTGCACACGATTTTGTAGCCGAAGGTAGGCGTTTTTGTCCCCGTGGCGGCTGGTGAAGCAGGTCTTGAGTTTCGTTGCCCAGCCGCTCCATGAAATTGGCGCAACGGTAAGCAGCTGTGTGGTGTGCCACTTCTTGAGCAAGGTACAAAAACTTCACCTTCGTGTCGTTGTCTCAAGCGTTCAACGATGAGACGTGGTCGTAGCAGGTCAGCCATTCCGCAACGAACTCCTCCGGGGTTCCCTTGAAAAGAGGAGGGGGGATGATAATCCTCGATTGGGAGCTCGCCATTGTGGCGAAATCAGCTGTCGGCTGCATGTCTGGATTACTTCTGAGATGGGGGCGCATCTCCGGTAGTGCGGGGTCGTCGTTACCACGCACCTTCCACCACTTGTAACGAAGTGTTTGGAAGGTTGACTTCCGGGACAGCACGACGGCTTTGCCGCATTGAAGAAAAGGCCCAGGCGATTCCAAATGATGGCGTAAGTTAACTTAATTTGATAAGGATGAGCACGAACATAATTAAAGCGAATCAAGTGGTACCAATTAAACAACAAACTCAGATTAACAACAAATCAGTCAAGCCTAGCGACATCTTAGCAGGGGTCCCGAGCAGCAGCTCAGATCGTCACCGTCCTCCTTCACCTGGCGCCAAAACCCGTCTGGCAAACGTTTTCCCAGGATTCTCGAGGCACTGTTTGTTACCAGGCGGAAATGCGTTTATCGGAGCCAATGAGAAGAATCTCTCTAGAGCAGAGGAACAAATAGGACGCCGGTGCCCACGTGATTGTTTCTTTGCGAGCACAGCGTGAATTTCAAGAAGACGCGGCGCATCTCCGCCTGGCACAAAAATACACAAAAGGTCAACCAAAACCACATGGCAGCAAGGACACAGACGGCACAGAACACAAGGCTCCGTCCGCGCTCTCAGCCGTCGCCCCCAAGCCCTCAGGTGTCTTAACGTCAACTGGCTGGGACGCAAGCTTCAAACAGCTCGCCTCCTTCCCAGCCCATTAACCGCTTTCCGAACGGCTTAGATCACGAAGAATACCCCTCAATAGAGGACAAGGGAGTTGTCACCACGCCACGGCGTGAGCAAGGCCTTCCGTACAATGGCGCGCATCCCCAACAAGAGGGAGAAAGCACAGCCACGCCGCGCAGGCAAGAAAAAAGGCCGCTCCCCGGCTATGTAAGGGTCAGGACAATCGGCGCGCGACATGGACGTAGCTCGCTATGCGACAGTATTATGAAAGGCAGCGATCGTTTGTGTGTCCAGTTTTGTGTTTTCCTATTCTCCTGCTTGAGCCATTGTGGGGTCATTGCCAGCGTCGAGCTGCCGCTTGCGAAGAGGGGGGCAATGCCGAGTGCCTCGCGGCGACCGACAAGAAACGAGGGCGAAGTTGTGTGTGTTGCGCGATGCCAGAATAATCTCTTCAGTCTCTTCTGCTCCTTACTGGTTAGGGTATGTATATATATATATATATATATATATATATATATATATATGTATATATATATATATATATATATATATACCGGGTGTCCCAACTAACTTGAACCAAGGGATACAAAATAATACATCTGAGGTAGGTCAGTGAAACCAATTGCATGCAACTGCCAGCCTCCTTGTGCACTACAGGCGATTTTTTGTTTTGCAATTACTTAATTAGCTAATTATGTTAATTTTTCTAATTGATTAAATATCGACTTTAGACCAAACATGTGAATTGGAAACTTGTAGAGCACCTTCAGAAACCCCCATTCCATTAATTGCGATAAAGAAAGTCTCACGTGTATCTTTTTTTCTGGGCTGGAAAGAAAGCCCGCGAAATACAAATAATACCACGTGACTAGAGAATTTGTGCGCCGCGATTGTGGTGCTCTCAGTCGTGGTTTGAGCGAACGAAATTAGCTGCGGCCGTGTCTCCTTTGCCCCGTTAAAGCGGCAGGCCGATATGCCTGCGATGGCTTCTTCGCCCGCGTCCGACAGCCGGCGCACGTGATGGTGCAAGTAGCACCGAGAGCAGCGAGCCGACACCACCGGGATTCTAACAAACCCTCCTTCTCTCCCATCAGAGAACTTTACGGCAAACGGATGAGCAATAAGGTATCAGCCACTGAATCTGCGCATACAGGCTTGGGTAAAGGGGCGAGATGACATGTGACTCGACTAAAATTAGCGCTGCACCTTCATTTGTCGGTTCCTTATCGTCATCCGCCTGTCGTGATGTAGGCTGCTGCGGTGCACAGGCCTGACCAAGATCGCGGTGACGACGGGCGAGCTCGAGCTCGCTCCAACCATCGCCAACATTTCTGCCTGCCGCTGCAACGGGACCATCGGGTCACGGCCGCAGCTGATTTCGTTCGCTCAAACCACGACTGAGAGCACCACGATCGCTGCGCTCAAATGCGCTAGTCACGTGGTATTATTTGTATTTCGCGGGCTTTCTTTTGAGCCCGGAAAAAAAGATACACGTGAGACTTCCTTTATCGCAATTAATGGAATGGTGGTTTCTGAAGGTGCTCTACAACTTTCCAATTCACATTTTTGGTCTAAGGTGAATATTTATTAAATTAGAAAAATTAACATAATTAGCCAATTCACTAATTGCAAAATAAAAAATTTCCTGTAGTGCGCAAGCAGGCTGGTAGTTCTATGCAACTGGTTTCACTGACCTACCTCAAATATATTATTTTGTAACCCTTGGTTCAAGTTAGCTGGGACACCCGGTATGTATATATATATGTATATATATTGTAATAAAGATGCATGGCCTGTGGAAAGGAGAAAGAAGAGGAAAAAGACGTCGTGCGCCGAAGACGATAAAGTGAAGACGACAAAGCGTACGAAGCTCGGGCTGTCGTCGTGAACGCTGGCCTTCATAGCTGCTGCGAGGAGACAAATATATTGCGGCGCAACCCATCTGAACCACTTCATTACATTTGGTGGAGGTGTCGCCTGTTCCCAACCTGGAGCTCCGCAGTCGCACCTTGTCCGGCTCTACCATCATGATAGACGGCATGGCCCAGTCTGGCCTGCTTGTTCCCAGCGCTATCATCTGTACTGGACCACTGCGGCTGCGCGACCCACCCATATTCAACGGCACGGATGACACCAACGTCGAGGACTGGCTGATTTCAATCGAGCGTGTGAGTGCTTACAATAAGTGGAATGATCAGGTTAAACTCAGTACGTCATCTTCTATTTAGGTGATGTCGCCCCCCCCCAGCTTGTGGTTCCGAAATAATGAAGCCGATATTTCAACCTGGGCAGCACTCACAACTAGTCTCACGGAGGTCTTCAGCCGCCCCGCTGTTCGGAAACTTCGCACCGAACAACGGTTGGGTTCTCGCGTCCAAGAGAAAGGCGAAAATTTTACAACCTACATTGAGGATGTTCTCGACCGGTGTAAACGTCTTGAGCCATCTATAACTAAAGCACAGAAGATCAAGCATGTCCTCAAAGGAATTGAATCGAACGCATTCCACATGCTCGCCGCCAAATCCGCACAAACCGTTTCTGAAGTCATTGCTTTGTGCCAGAGCTATGACGAGCTCCACAAACAGCGTCTCATGACGCGCCGTGCCATTTCCTCGGATTAAACACTATCGACACAGGATCTCCCCAGTATTCCTCAGGATCGCCAGGAACCTCTCCAGCAAATAAAACTGTTTGTGCGGGAAAAAGTGGCTCGACAGTTGTCTCTGGTTACTTGCCAGCTCGATTCTACATCTCTGTCGCCTCCTCTACAGCGTGTCATATAGGAAAAAGTCGCCGAAATCTTGTCAAGTACCAACCCACCCCCTATGGTGGCCGCTCCACTGACGTACGCCGAAATGGCAAGCAGCCTACCACCCGAAACGCCAACATACGCGCCCCGAAACCACGCCTTCAATTGCCGGCGGCCCGTGCATCTAGTGCCACCTACGTAGCCTGCTCGGCCTCGCACCGGTCCCTGCAATCTAAATCGGTGGCGCACAAGATAACCGGCCGATATGCTACGTCTGCGGTGTAGCTGGCCATGTGGCAAGGTGGTGCCGTGCACGTAGATTCCGTTTTTATGCCTACGGGCTCGCTCCAGCCTACGACGTACCTTTTTTCGATGCTAAGTCCGGTCGTCCGCCTTCGCATCGCTCTGCAACACGCTCCGATTCATATGCCCACCGGTTGCCATCTCCCGCCGTCGGTCCCGCTCTCCTATGAGCTGCCGATCACCACCCCTTCAGCCGACAAACTATGCGCCGCAGTTCCGGAGGCAAGAACTGCGCCCTCAGTAACTGTATCAAGCCGTAAACATTATTGAGGTTCTCGTCGAAGGTGTTGCTGTTGTTGCGCTTGTTGACACTGGTGCTGCAGTGTCTGTCTGTCTCTCTCGCTCTCTAATATTTTCGACCGTTCTGTCGACGCGTCGTTGCCGCCTACCAAGCGCGACGAGCTCGTTTCCTTGCTTCAACTATTCAGCGCCTCCTTCGACTCATACCAAACTTCGTTGGGACGTGCAACCGCGGTTCGCCATCATATCGACACTGGCCTC
This sequence comes from Amblyomma maculatum, assembly GCF_055883805.1. Taxonomy (NCBI): domain Eukaryota; kingdom Metazoa; phylum Arthropoda; class Arachnida; order Ixodida; family Ixodidae; genus Amblyomma; species Amblyomma maculatum. Next base: position 106,213,716 of record NC_139352.1, read on the forward strand.
CACGCACCACTGCGCCAGCGCCCATACCGCGTCATCGGTGATCAAGTGAGTGACATGCTCGAGCACGGAGTGATCCAGCCTTCTCAAAGCCCGTGGGCTTCACCCGTCGTTTTAGTAAAGAAAAATGACGGCTCCATTCGGTTCTGCGTCGACTACCGTCGGCTTAACAAGATCACTCGGAAGGATGTTTATCTCCTCCCTCGCATCGACGATGCCCTTGACTCTTTGCAGGAAACTGAATACTTTTCTTCGATCCACCTCCGCTCTGGCTATGGCTGAAGCCGACAGCCAGAAAACCGCATTTATAACGCCAGATGGTCTATGTGAATTTAATGTCATGCCTTTTGGTTTGTGCAACGCTCCGGCCACTTTTCAGCGCATGATGGACAACATCATCCGCGGGCTGAAGTGGCAGATATGTATCTGCTACCTAGATGATGTCATCTTCTCGAAAGACTTTCTATCTCATCTTCTTCGCCTCGAGAGTGTTTTTCGATGCCTGAGCGACACAGGCTTGAAGAAGTGTAGATTTAGAGCTCGACAGCTGGTGATACTCTGCCATGTCGTTTTCAAAGACGGAGTTCTGCCGGACCCTGCGAAACGTCGTGCAGTGGCGGAGTTTTCCAGGCCCACTTCACTGAAAGAACTGCGCAGCTTTTTAGGGCTTTGTTCGTATTTCCGCCGCTTCATCAGATATTTGGCTGCTGAAATTATTGCCCCCTTAGCCCACCTTCTTACTGCAAGCCCTGACTTGTCGGCCTCGTCACCTGAATGTAATGAAGCTTTTACTACGCTGCGCCAACTTCTGACATCCCCACCAATACTACGCCACTTCGACCCCTGTGCTCTTACCGAGCTCCACACGGACACCAGCGGCATCGGTATCGGCGCCGTTCTCGCTAAGCGCAACCCTGGTTTTCCTGAGTACGTCGTAGCTTACGCCAGTCGTGCCCTGGCCAAAGCAGGGACCAAATATACAGTAACAGAAAGAGAATGCCTTGCGGTCATTTGAGATGTAACTACGTTTCGTACTTATTTATACGGTCGGCCATACGATGTCATCATCGATCACAATGCTCTGTGCTGGCTTTCATCCCTCAAAGATCCTTCCAGCCGCCTCACCCGCTGGGCTCTCCGTTTACAAGACTATGCCATTCGTCTCCTTTATCGCTTGGTAACAAGCACTCCGACGCAGACGCCCTTTCACGCTCCCCTCTGTCCTCTGACTCTGAACCACACGCTGTCACCGGCCTCACTTATTTCTCCATTGAAACATTTGCATATGGCATCAAAGCAGCGCAAAGATCCCCAGATTTATTCGCTCATGAACGTTCTGGCCAACCAATCACAGTGCCACCTTTCTCGAGCTCTACAGCGTCAAGCCCATCACTTTAATATACGTGACAACCTCTTTTACCGCAGAAACTACCTCCCTGATGGTCCAAAATGGCTGCTTGTTATTCCGCGATATCTCCGATCGGTAATTTGCGCGAGCTATTAAGATGATCCACAGTGCGCCCATGCTGGATTCCTGAAAACATATACTCGCCTACTTCATCTGTACTACTGACAGGGCATGCATAGTTTGGTTCGCCATTACGTCCGCTCTTGTATCCACGGTCAGCATCGCAAGAACCCCCTACACCCTCCAGTTCTCCTGCAGCCTCCCCCGTGTTAACGTCGGCCCTTTGTACGTGTTGAAATCGATTTTTACGAGGCTTTTCCCTGCTCTTCCGCCGGCAACAGGTGGATCATTGTTGCCGTTGACCACCTCACCAGATATGCTGAATCTTCCGCTTTACCAGTTGCAACTTCTCGTGACGCCGCTGGTTTCATCCTTGAGAACCTTAACCTGCGTCACGGTGCGCGCCAGGAGTTACTTAGTTACCGTGGTCGGGTATTTTTGTCTGATGTCGTAGAAGCCCTTCTTCAGGTGTGCAGTGTTGTTCATCGCACGATGTCTTCGAACCATCCCCAGACCAACGGAATGGTCGAGTGATTTAATCGGACCCTTGGAGACATGATGGCTATGTATGTTTTATCCAGCCAGTCAAACTGGGACCGTGTGTTATTATTTCTAACCTACGCCTACAATTCTGCTACGGAAGCGACTACCGGTTTCTCGCCTTCTTTCCTCCTGTACGGCAGCGAACCTTCGTGCACAATGGACACGATCCTACCCTACCGTCTTAACGCCTCCGAATTGACACCCGTTTCTCAAGCCGCTGCCTATGCCAAAGAGTGCAGTCAGATCGCACGTCAAACCACAGCTTGAAACCAGTACCACCAGAAAAACAACCGCTCCCGATCCTCATGTCTGCCGCCTGCTTATCGTCCAGACTCGTTGGTGTGGCTATGGGTACCCTCTTATCTTTCAGGCCAGTCGCCCAAGTTACTGAGCCGATAACAGGGACCCTACCGTGTGCTTAAGCGAACTTCTCCGGTTAATTACCTTATCGAGCCCCTCACTCCATCAACAGACCACCACCAGGGAGGACATAAAATTGTCCACCTTGACCTCCTCAAACCGTACCATGACACTACCATCGCGACCTCCGCTTAATCGGCCAGGATGGCGTCTTTTCACAAGGGGAGTATTGTAAGCGACATGCGTGCCTTGTGGAAAGGAGAAAGAAGAGGAAAACAGGCCTCGCGTGCCGAAGACGATAAAAAAGTGAAGACGACAAAGCTGACGAAGCTAGGGCTGTCGTTGTGAGCGCTGGCCTTCGTAGCTGTTAAGAAAAGACATATATTGCTGCGCAACCCATCTAAACCGCTTCATTACACTATATATATATATATATATATATATATATATATATATATATATATATATATATATATATATATATATATATATATATATATATATTTATGACAAGATTTTTATGATGACAAATTTTGACGAGTAAATCACGTGGAATTGTTTCACCCGAAGGCCTGTTCTTGTCAAAAAGATGCCTGTTATAGGAAACATTGTTGAGCATGGAACAATTCCAATCAAGCAAACTGTATTATACGGATTTTTAAAATATATGCTGAGAAACCAATTCCAGTCGCAGTGAAAAAACTTAGAAGTGTTCAACGCTGCTGAACCTAATACGGAGCGAATAGCAACGGGTGACCTTTTTCTCCTTCTTCTCTTCCATCTCCTCCTCTTCCTCCTCCTCTTCTTCTTCTCCTTCTTATCCTCTTTCTTCGCCTCCTTCTCCTTCTTGTTCTTCTTCCTGTGCTTCTCCTTCTGTTAGGCGCAGCGCTGTCTCGGGGTCAACGGAGACGGCACACAGTGACGTGTGGCTAGGCCCCGCTTTGTACTTCTTTTGCAATAAAAGTATGTTATGAAAAATATAGCATATGATTGCGTCACTCCTACTCGTAACGTTCCAATCATCATTTATTCAACACAGCTTCTATCATCGAGAAAAATGTAATTGAAATCGTTCTAACGTTTCCATTCGCTGCAGATCCCATTAACTGCTTTTTGAATGGGGTTCTCAAATTTCGCAGTGTACTGCAGTGACTCAGATTTACTGCTCTGTTCCACGGAGATGCGCTTTGATGGACAAGTCAGCCATCTTGCACACGTGCAGCGAATATCGCTCGTACCGTTACCTGTGTAAACGTAGAACACTACGTGCGCCAGAGAACCGTGAGATTTTGTTACCAGATTCTAAGTAGAGACTGTTATGCCAAAGAATAGATTTATTTTTTAAGTAAAGGGCTCATTTTTAATCATGGATGTGATCCTTCAGGTCTGTATTGGACCTGTAGCTGCACGTGAATTAAGAAAGACTTCCTAAGCCTTTATGACACAAATATAGCTCGGGCTCACTGATCCCTTTTTCTCCTTTGAAGGGCGAAAGCGATGACAACCATGCGCTCTGAAACCTTTTCTCCTAAGAAATATTGGCTACAAGGCTACCAGTACAGCAGCGTTAGGAAACAGGAAAAGGAGAAAAGTAGCAAAAGTTGCATACGCACTCGTTTCAGTCATCGAAGACATCTCACCTAATAGAAAGAAGAGAAACATAACAGTAATCAGTCGTTGTCGTCGCAATGAGTGTATCGCTTAAACGACAATGTAACATATTGTGAGCTATAAAGATACCGACGCAGTAAGCGCATATTGCAATCGTTCTACAGCGCCTACTTCAAAGGCGGCTCCAGAAAGAATTTTATTTACTCGGTGACCACATTACCAATGTTTTCAGGAATAAAGAGAAAAGCTGAAGGCATGATGGGACTTCTTTAGCGTAAGCGACAGTGTATTTTGCCTAAGTACGAGCAGTTTTCAAAGCAATAATGAATGGCATAGCCAAACACTCACACAGACGAGGCTTCCGTAATGCGGTATGTGAGGTATCAGGTCTCTGATTCAAAGGTTTCGCTTTTCTTGTATGAAAACGTAATACCCTCGCTTTTCTCGAAATATATTTCAATCATCGGTGTTAAGTGTAAAATGTAAATTATTTACGTTCAAAGAAAAATCGTTGTCAGGCTGCAATCCAAACCGCCACCTCTGGTTTAACAACGGCCGTCCAAGAGCGCTCGGTCAATTTCAAAAAAGAGGGCTCTCATATGTACTGTGTTAAATCAAGAATCACAAAAAATATAAAACAGCGTCTACGTTTGTGACGTGTCAAGCCGAATATAGGAAGCTAAATAGCCACAAAAACGTTATCACGCCATACACGCAATTAAGAGTTTACGTTCACTCTTAGTTTTCACAGAAAATACAAGAAAAGCAGAGGAAAACTCCCGTGCATCTCTAGCTCTCCAGCCATGTTAAATAGATAGAAAAAAAAATATTCGGCGATTACGTTATGTCCTAACGCGAAATTTGAGCTCAACTAATAAGCTTTTCGATAGATTGAAGCAAAGAATTAGAGCTAGATATGTATGCACAATTACAGACAACTTTTTATTCTACACACATATTCTATACCAACCAGTTCCTGTTTCGCGAGTGACAGATACTGGGCTTTTACTGTCGTGTAAGCTGCTTAACTGGCTCTAATTAGGTTCTTTTTTGTTTTTTTTTCCTCTTTCTTGGGCTTTATGCTTTTAACTCTGCCTGCGAGCAGAGGCGTCATGTGTGCTTCTTTTTGTACATTCCTTACCCTCTCCCCACTGTAATGCCTTGGCGCTGTGGGTTCTTTAATAAATAAATAAGTAAATAAATAAATAAATAAATAAATTGCATGGAAACAAAAGCGAAGCAGCGTCCATGTGCTGGGAATCGGCAGTGAGTTTTAAAAAAACACCAGGTGGTCGAAACTGCTACGGAGCCCTCCACTACGGCACTCCATTCACTCTTTCTGCTTTCACTCCCGTCTTCCTTCCTTTGCGGCGTGGTTAAGGTAACCACAGAACATGTGTGGCAACATTGTACGTCTTTTTGATTCTGTGAACCAAAAAATATTGTTATTAGCCCTATTAATTCACCTAATTAAACCACATTAACCAGTGTTACGTTTCGCCACCGACATGTGTGACAGCTGACGCGGCCACCGCGTAGCAACAGCGAGGATTTCGGCGCCGTCCGAGCGACCGCCCAACGCTTCCTCCCACGAACGTGTCTCGGCGTGTTCTTGCCACGCGCCAAATGTGTGTGCGTGCGTGCGTGCGTGCGTGTGCAAACGCTGGCCAAGACCGGCACTCGAGAGAGAGAGCGTCGCCCTCGCCCGTCTGCAGGAGATGGAGAAGAGTCGGTCGTGCCACCGACGATTCAGTCATCTCCTCTTGTTCAAATTTGCAGGGCTCTCCCTTTCCCTCTGAACTTACAAGTCTATAAAAAGCAGCGGCAGGCTCCGCTGAGACAGACTACTTTGGAGGCGTCGCATAGGTGACGCTAGAGACCAGCTGTGTGAGTGTCTGTATTCTCTCCGGGTCAGCTGTTCTGCCCATTTCTTCGTGATGTTGCAGTAAAGGTTCTTTCGTTAGACGACGCCTCGTCTTTGCTGGGACCGTTGATGCCGTCCACCGAGCCATGGAGCCGCCAGGCCAACGCTAACGAGGGGCCGCGAGCCGCATGTAACAACTGGCGTCAGCAGTTGGGTGAGCACGCGAGCCCCCAGATTTAATACCAGCGTGTCACTTGCACACATTTTCTTGATGATCTATCCTGTATGGTGCCACTTGTTTTCTTATATACCAACTATTTCCTCTTTCACAGCACCGACGAAGTCATGCCTACGCGAATCCTGCCTCACCTCCGCTGCGAAGCTGGTTACGAGGGACAGCGGCGACGCCGCGAAACGCAGAAACGAGTGACGAAGAGATGCGATCTAAAATTTCGAGAGCACTGTGGAATCTAAACACCAGAAATGCTGAAGCTTAAGCGTTGCTGATGCATACGGTTCAGCATGGTTACTTTCATTATCAAATAAATGCAGCGCCGTTATAAGTGCTAATGCCATAGTCATTATCACTAAATGCAGCCGCATTGCCATCCCTGCTATTACAGTCATCATTATCTTCATCATTATCCGGAATATACCCACTGCAGGATGAAGGCCACTCCTATATTCTTCTAATTTTTCGGTCCTGTGATGTCAGTGATTGCGTCTGCCCACAGCTTGATCATAGCGCAGTGCTGAATCTTCTTTGCTGTAGAATTATCAGCCTCTCATAAAAAAGTGCGGCTGATTTGATTTGATTTGTGGGGTTTATAACGTCCCAAAGCAACTCAGGCTATGAGAGACATCGTAGTGAAGGACTCCGGAAGTTTCCACCACCTGGGGTTCTTTAACGTGCACTGACATCGCACAGCACACGGGTGCCTTGCTTTTCGCCTCCATTGAAAAGGGCCGCCGAGGCTGGGATTCAATCCCACATCTTTGGGTTACGTCGAGCGCCGTAACCACTGCGCCACCCAGGCGTGGCAGAGGCCGACTCTCTTCTACCATGCAGTAACTCTAATCGCACAAAGAGAAGGGCAAAACGATGCTTGGCTGCAAATTACCAGTGCGCTGAGTCAAAGCAGCAAGTGGAATTTCAATCTCTTTTTTTTTTTTTTTCATGTACGAGCAAGCTCTCAACAAGCAAATTCTTCATCTAGTTTAGAAAAGTGATGTTATGGAGGAAGGGGATGCCCGCTTCATCCCAGTGCATTCTCGCAGCCCATCAGCTCGGTTGACAAGTTAGGGAACAGAACGCAGCTGGTGTGCACCCATCGAAGTTCGAAAGAAGCTCGCCATAAAAGAGAGAAAAGAAAACAGCGTCTTCTGAGGGGGTAAAAGCTTACGCGGACGTTTCCGTGTCTGTCCCGTGTGCCCTGCTCATTGTTTGTAGTCAGTAGTACGACCTTTTGAGTCGCCGCCCCGAATCATCTCCAAGATTCCTTCGGGGTGCTGCTAAGAAGGATATCGCAGGCAGGGATGCAGGCGGCCCACGTCGGAACTACGTGCGAGCGGGGATTGTTGAAAACAAAATGATGTTGCCCCACTCCTTTGACCGAGTGTTGCGGTGTGGCGGCATCAACGCGGGACGGAAGCTGAAGCTGGTGTGCAAGACCCTGTCGGGCCATGCGGAGATTTATCAAACCCAAATTATTCTATTATTGCGTACGGTGAGCACACACACGATGCTAAGCTCATTTTGAGCTTCAAGAGCCCTGACATCTGCTCTCAGCTGCTTGCTAACCGGCGCCATGTTAAGAAATGCGACATCCAGTTTGCCCAGAATGGTGATTGGCTAGTCGTAAAAAACGTATCTTATTGAACGGCCCAGTGTGAACATGCGTGGTCGCAAGATACGTAAAAAAGAGTTCCAGCATATATGCGCACTGTGATAAATACGGCACGAAGAATAACACAGTAGTCTGAACACGGCTTAACTTTCTGCCGCCCACTGTTACGTATTTCCTTTGCTTGGAATCCAGTTTGTTACCCTAAGCGACCATCGGTTATCCTCCCTTCGCCCTATATGTCCTGCCCATGCCCATTTCTTCTCCATTTCCACTTGAATATCAGTAACGAGTTATTTCTCTGACCCACTCTGCACGTTTCCTATCTCCCAATGTTACCCCTACCGTTTTTCCTTCAATAGCTCTCTGCGTTGTCCTCAACTTAAGTAGAACCTTCTTTGTTAGGCTCTAGGTTTCAGCCTCATAGGTGAGTACCGCTAAGATACAACTGTTGTATTCTTTCTTCCCGTGCGATACTGGTAAGCTTGTAGTCATAATCTACGAGTTCTTGCCAAATGCGTTCCATCCGTATCTTATTCTCTTTGCTATCTCCCTTTCATGGTCCGGATCTGCAGTTACTACCTGTCCTAAGTAGACATATTCGCCTACTACCTGTGCATCGCAATCTAACGTAAACTGCTGTTCCTTCCCGAGGCTGTTGAACATTACCTTAGTGTTCTGCATATTGAATTTCAGCTTACTCATTCTCCCTGTAGAGAAAGAGAATTATGATGTACGTTTCACGATCCGTTTCACGAGCCTGGCAAATCCCACACAGTGTTGATTCCTAAATACAATGAAGCAGATAAGTTACAACGGGTTACAGCATATCGCCCTATCGCACTCACGAATGTAGACTACAAAGTTTTTATGAAAATTCTAGCCCGTAGACTACAGTCAGTAATTCAACAGTTAGTTGTACCACACCAGACGTGTGGGATCAAGGGACGATCCATTGTTTTCAATGTGCATAAAATGAGGAGTGTACTTGAGTGCTGTGATCACACAAACAGTTGTGCAGCCATCCTTCAGTTGGATCTGGAGAAAGCATTTGATTCTGTCTCACATGAAATCGTGTTCTGCATACTCGACCATGTGAATGTAGGGTACGTCATTCGCGAGGGAGTGGCCAAGGCATACCGAAGCTGCATAACAAGATTGATTGTAAATAAGAGTTTTGGGGCCCCCATAAACGTGCAGCGATCGGTGCGCCAGGGTCGTCCCCTCAGCCTTCTGCTATTCTGCATTTACATCGAGACACTGTGTTTAAATATCATAGAAAACGACAAAATTCGTGGCTTCCAATTGCAAGCTGCAGAGGTTAAGCTGCTGGCAAATGCGGACGATGTGGCTGCATTCGCAGTGAATCGCGAAGGGGTAATCGAGGCCGTGTGGTCTGTAAAAGAATGCACAAAGGTTTCCGGCAGTAAAGTTAATTGTTCAAAGTCCCTGGTGCTTTGGCACGGAGAATGGCCAACGACGCCCGAGAAGTTCGCTAACATGTCCTAGGTGACAACACCTGTAAAGTACTTGGGAGTCCCACTAGATAGTTATCGCGATAGCGAATCGTACTGGAGGGCACAGACTCAAGCCATGCGGGAAAAGGTGGAGGGGTGGAAAGGGCAACAATTGTCAGTGTTCGCCAGGGCCGCAGTGTGCAATGTTTTTTTATGTCAAAGCTGTGGTACGTGATGCAAGTGTTGCATTGTGCAAGGATGAACGTACAGAGACTGCACCGGATATTTGCCATTTTTGTGTGGGCAGCAGAATGGGAACGATGTAGCCGGACCAGTTTGTTTAGGCAGGTGAAGGACGGTGGACTGGGTTTGGGGCATTTATTTCCACGACAGATTGTCAGCAGATTTCTTTTTGTTCGCGAAGTAAAAGATCCATTTTTGCGTACTGTGTGCCAATTAAGGCTCGGAAATGCACTGCCGGACTTTGTTGTCTCGACCGAAAGTGTATCGGGGCGCATTTTTGGTTATTTTAAAGAAGTTGTCGCTAGTGTGCGATTCCTGTCTGTTCGATTTTCTTATGAATATTAATCTTTTGTTAACAGGAAGAAGCTGTACAAGGATTTGTGTGACGTAGTTCTTCCCATACCAATGTACAGGACCTTATACACTGGAGGACCAGGACGCGACGTACTTAAGCGGGTGAAGGCGATGCAGGTCCCGTCAAATGCAAAAACATTTCCTTTAAGTTACACACAGAAACACTGCCAGTAAAGAAGTTCTTGGAAGGGAAGAAGTTATTTTTACCTTGGGGTTCGCGTTGCTTAATCTGTAAACAGCCAGAAACTAAGACTAAGTTTTCCTACATTGTTGGGAAGGGGTATACTTTTGGGATATTTTACAAAGGATTTTAAAAAAGGAATTGCCATTAGACTCGCACGGTATTAGGTACTTGGCAGTAGAGAATGAGGATGGGGTGCCATTTGACCTTATTATGCTAATGGCCCTCCACTGTATATGGCGCTCGAGAGTGGCAGGATACCATTGCGATCCTGACGCACGGCCAGCACGGATCTATTTTCGGGAAGGCAGGAATAGATATATTGAAATTCAGAAACTTGCTCCTGAAGCTCCCGAGTGGCTCGGAAGATTGGAGCCATTAGTGATCCTAAGAGAAATTTTAGCATGAAGACGCCACAACCCACCTGGCTGATTGTTGTATTAATGAATGCTCATTGTGCCCTGTGAGTGGTTTTGTGTTATTGTGCTGAAGTCAGGCAATAAAGAAAAAAAACGGGCCTGGCGTAGTTGGTTAAAGCGCTCGACTGGGGATCCAAGAGATGGAGGTTCGACTTCGGATGGAAACAGGATTTATTAATTAATTTATTTATTTATGGAGCTGGTTGCGAGGGACAACGCCGGTAAGTGCAGGAATGTGCGCCAAAGAGCTGCGCTCTAAAATAGGGTGATATTGTATCGGGCGCAGTATTGAAAATATAAAAAAGCTAGAATTACAATTTTGTTTGGTGCGTCTAACTTTTATTGTGAAAATACACATTCACATCAATCCTCGGGTGATATTTCGGTCAAATACTACTAAAACAATGTTTTAGTGTCCGATAAATCTCCTTCTTGCGTCACGTGAGGGCACTGAAGAAAATATGAACATGGTAGAAGCATCAAAAGAAAAGTTTCTCATCGCTCATAAGAAGGCAGCGACACTACTAGCAGCGGCAGAGACAGCATGAACACATACAGAAGAACAGCAGATTAAATAGACCTCTTTCTAAAGAAATAGCTGTCTATTACACTTGTCTACAATTGTGTCCTGCGCCATTGAGCAGGGATTGCCTGGCAATCGAATTGCGATATCTCTATCAGCGCTGACGCGGCATGTCACTGTAAAAAGAAATCACGTCTTAGTTTTATTGGGCGCAAGCAGACTACCTTACGCTTGCGGAAACTTGATATTTACATTTGTTTTGTAGACCGTTTTCTTTCTGCACTGCCGGCACTTTACTCTTCAGGCAGCAAATATTCGCATGCATCAACATAACATTTTGCCACTTTTCGAGTTGATTTTAGATGTTCGAGACGGTATTTCTTGCAATTTGCGAAGACCAGAATTTAAGTTTCCAAGGGGTGGGCAATGACTCCTGTTTTTTCACATCATCGATATTTTTCGTGCAATGGGGAGGGGGAGAATACTAGAGTAATAAGTCTGCACTGACATCTTCGCTGTATGAATGTGCCTGCGTGGTAACTTGCTAGACTCGTAATTTAGAGTAGCAGATGAGTTCAAAAAGCATCTTCTCTTCCCGTGTCAACCGACTCGAGTTGGTAGGTCCTACATCTTCATCCATATCATGTCCTCTTTTGGCGTCACAGAGCGAGAGAGCATATTACCAATATTACTGTCCGGCGCTGTATGCCTCCCGACTACACCGTCCTAAGTAGATTAGACAGGTTTTAACTCGGCAGCTTTAAAGTCTCTTTTACGCGCAAAAAATTCTGCGCTTAAGTCTGATGAGAGCGGAAATAGCGCAAGCCACTTTACTGGAATCGTCAAGAAATGCACGGTCATTTTGCTTCCTGTAATCATCACCATTATCACTAGCGCTACTGTCATCTTTATCAACTAATCATTACCATTCCTACTGCCGTCATTACCATCATCAGTAACTGCAGCTCATTATCATTCCTGCCGCTATAATTATCTTTATCTCTAACTGCATCGTCATTTTCATCGCTACTATCATTCTCACGCTACATTAGAAGAATTACGATCAGTTTCTCACGAGCCCTACGTGGAGTAGTTAGGAAATGGTTAGATAGTGATTCGAATACCGATGGAGAAAGACTTTTGTATATACTGTCATGGGACGGGCAGTGGCGCTGAGCGGACACGACCATCATCATGAACCTTTACTTGGTTTACTTGGTGGTGAGCGAAACGTCAAGGACATGGCTCGGTACGTGGTAGCTGGCTGGTGACAAGGCAGAGCGCAGAATCGATTATGGGTGCCATGACGTACGAGAGCGCATGCTATCACAAAGTTGGAACAAGCTGACAATTCCTCTTTCTCTTTGATCTTGGACGGTGCGATACAAACCACCCTTCCAAAACTTTTGAATATCGAGTCCTTCACGTTACTCCTAGGGAAAGCAATACCGCTCGTATCCTAAGTTAAAGGGGTTTTTATACCTATGTCGAGTGGGCGCATACGACCAGTACATGCATACAGTGGTAGCTTAGAACTTTAGTTGAAACTAAATATGAAAGTTTCTGATTTTTGAAGCGCATATTAAGCTCTTGGTTAGTGAGGGATCCTGAACTCCAAGCAAACGAAAAATAGACATAAGAGGAATAGCAGGTAGAAGGCATTAACACGATGTTATCATACTCTTAAAGGTGATGCTGAAATGTTGAGCTACATTCGCCCTTGTTAAACAGTGGAATGCGATTTTACTGCTGTTATATTAGGAGGGTTGAATAAATTGAGCATTAAGCTAGTTGGTACGTACTGAAGGAAATAGCAATGCAGGAAAGTTTGCTGGTATGGTACAAGGCATGTTCGCGTTTATGTTTCCTCAAGGCGGAGCGCGTTGAGTGCTGACTGGGATGATATTGTAAGGTAACGCGAAGGTCGGGCTTGGCGGATCAGGTTTTATTGGAGACCTGAAGCCTTGGTCGCCCACTGTAGCGAACCACACTACGCGATGACGATTGGTATTTACAAGAGAGAGCAGGATGAAGATGAAGCCGCACGTTCATCCGTGTGAAAGATGAAGCGCCACACAGTGCTCACATTATTTCGCCCACGCAGTTTAAGCGGCCAGCCTGGGCGAAATTAGTCCGCAGCTTTGCGCTGATTAAAAAGCTTCATGCCTAAAACGGGGAAAAATTAAGTGCCACGGTAAAGACTGTCCGGAGGAGGGTAAACAGGGGAGACGAGATAGTTGACCGGGGAGGTTTTTGCAAGAGCTGAGTAAAGACCAATGTAACGGCGCTGTAACTTGTCACAAAGGCCAGGAGTGCGTAATGGTGTCCGTCACCGGGCCGGAACGAAGCTTGGTGATGATTTGCATCATATCGGCACTCGCGGTATTCCTGGCTAGCTTCAGTGTTGATGCGAGCAAGCCGGCGAGATCTGGCCACTAGGGAAATGAGCTGGTCAGGAAGAGAGGATGAGGAACTGACATGAGTAGAAAGGAAAGAGGCATCATAAAGGGTAGCGGGCGGACTGCCGTAACCGAGGAAAAACGGGGTGTTACCTGTGGTCCGCTGTACAGCCGTATTGTAGGCGAACGTAACAAAAGGAAGTATTGTCCCAAATTCAGTGATCCTGGTCGACGTACGTAGACAGCATGTCAGAAAGCGTGCGGTGGAACCGCTCAGTCAACCCATTTGTCTGCGGGTGATAGCTGGCGGCCAATTTGTGATGTGTGGGTGAGGCCTCAAGAACTTCGGCCATAATCGTCGACAGAAATATCCTACCAGGGTCCCTGAGAAGCACTTGAGGGGCCCCATGGTGCAGTACGAGGAATTCGAAAAAGAAGGTCGCGACCTCAGGTGCTGAGCTATTAGGCAGGGCAGTGGTCTCACCGTAGCGTGATAGGTGGTCGACGGCGGTGACGATGCAGCGATTACCTCGTGCGGACAATGGAAGTGGCCCGTATAGTCTATGCCAACAACTGCGAAAGTAGTACCAGGGCAAGCTGGCGCCTGTAGTATGCCCGCAGAAGGAGAAGTCGGCCGTTTCCTGCGCTGGCATAGCAGACAAGCGGCGACGTATTTTGCCAAGTTTGAGGTGAAGTTCGGCCAGAAGAAACGGGTTTTCACGTGGTGGTGTATTTTGTGAAAGCCTAAGTGTACGGCTGTAGCATCATCGTGGAGAGCCGCCAGGATATGGGTGCGAAGCGCTCTCGGGATAACGGAGACCCAATGGGTGCCTTCAGGGACATAAAGAACGGGAGAGCACGCCGTTGTCAAGTTTGAACTTTTGGAGTTGCCTGCGCATCCTAGCGGTAGAAAGGTGAGAAACACTGGTAACAAGGTCGATTAAGGAACGGCAGTAGGGATCTGCTCGCTTTTGTGAAATAATAGCTTAGCGATCTGGAGCAGCGGCAGGAGGAGCACTGGTGATGTTTGGAGATCTCGACGACACTGGAACGTTGAGGGTACACGCAGTAAGGCGCGAAGAAGCACTAGGTGCATGATGATTCTGGAAGCGGGCAACGGGCAAGAACATCAGCATCTCGAATTTTGCGCCACGACTTGTGTGTGACATCGAAGGTGTATTCCTGAAAACACAGAATCCAATGGCCCATGCGTTCAGTCAAAATTTTGAGGGTTGATAACCGACGCAGAGCGTGGTGATCGGTTACAATCGTGAAATGGCGGCCGTAGAGGTAGGGGCGGAATTTCTTAACTGTCCAAACGACGGCATGGCACTCTTGATCAGTGATGGTATAATTGCGTTCTGCTGGTGTTAGAGTTCGACTTGCAAACGCAATTACCTTTCCCAAGAAGCGGTATCACGTTGCAGAAGTACGGCGCCGATACCGAGGCTTCTGGCATCAGTGTGGAGAATGGAGGCAGCAGTGTCGTCGAAGTGAGCGAGAACAGGGTCCAAAGTGAGGGCATTCTTCACGGTTTGAAAAACTTTTTCGCAGTCTTCGGATCAATTGAAAGCAGTGCGGTCGGTAAGAAGGTGATGTAGTGGTGCAGCAATGGTAGCGAAATTGGGAATGAAATGGCGAAGGTATGAAGATAGGCCAAGGAAACTGCGTAGATTCTTAGTCCGCTGAGCGCGTGCGAAGTTCAAAGCTGCAGCAAGCTTGTCAGGGTCGGGTTGAGGGCCATCACGGCTGACGAGGTGGCCCAGGATCTTGATTTCTTTCTTGGCGAAATTGCACTTTTTTGTTCTGCTGTCGACCGGCGGATGCCAGGCACGTTAATGCTTGATCAAGGCGGCGTAAATTATTCGAAAAAGTCGCAGAGAAGATAACTATGTCGTCCAGGTAGCACAAGCATGTTTTCCACGTAAGTCCTCTATGAACAATGTCAATCACGAGCTCAAACGTAGCAGGGGCATTACAAAGTCCAAAAGGCATGACATTAAATTCGTAAAGCCCATCGGGAGTAGCGAATGCCGTTTTTTTCTTTGTCGGCTTCGTGCATCAAAATCTGCCGTAACCGGAACGCGAATCCAAAGTGGAAAAATATTCGGCGTCCTGAAGACGGTAGAGAAGTCGTCTATTCGTGGCATAGAGTAAACATCTTTGCGAATGACTTTGTTAAGTGAGCGGTAATCAACACAAAAAACACGGTCCCATCCTTTTGTTTTTTACCAAGACGACCTGAGGACCAGAGGCTAGCTGAGGGCCGAATAATGTCTCGTCGAAGCATATCATTCATATTATCTTCTATGATTTTACGTTCTGATAAGGAAACATGGTAAGAGCACCGGCTAAAATTAGAAGTATCTTCTGTAATGATGCGGTGCTGTGCAGCAGAAGTTCGGCTCAAGGTCGGAGAAGTGACGTCAAAGGAGGCATGGTGTTTTCGAAGTAATTCCTGTAAAGCTTGGCGGTGTGCTGCAGGAAGGTCAGGATTGATGGTGCTAAAGAGAACACAGAGAGGAGCATTGAGAGAAGCTGCTGGTGAGGAAGAGGGGGCAGTAAGGGCAGGGAGGGACACTGGCTGAAGGTCCAGGGCACAAGAAAACATTTCTCTTTAGTCAGCATAATGGGCTCTGGAGAACTGTTCAAAGCAGCGACAAGCGCTGTGCCGAGCTCAAACCGAACAAGACTCGGTGGTAACGCGATTCCCGGAGTTCGATGGCGATCAGAAGGCACGATTACCTCATCCCCGTTATCAATGTCAGTAGAAGTAAGCGTGACAAGTTGTTCGCATCCAGGGGGCAACACTGAGTCAGTAGTGGCCAACAGGCGATGATGGGGCTCGAGAGGTTCAGAAGACGAATCGCTCTCGTTCATGTAAATGACCCTGTCACGACACGAAACGCTGGCTGATTCGGCAGACAAACTCTCAGCCTAAAATAATTGGGTGAGCGCACGGTGACATCACGGCAAATTGTACATGGTGGCGGACACCGTCAATAAAGACTCGCACGGTACACTTAGCAGAAGGCCGAATGATTGCACCATTAGCTCCACGGAGTTCAGGTCCATTAAAAGGCGTTTTCACTTTTTGTAAGCGCGAGACCAAGTCAGTGTGTATCACAGAAACCATGGTGCCCGTGTCAACCAAAGCCTCAACAGGTAAACCTTCAACCCGAACTAAAATCATATCGGAGGGACGTCCCGGAGAATTTTTGGGGTGGCCGATGTGTGCAAGTTTTCCTCCTAAAAATGCAGTGGTCGAAGTTGAGCGGCCAAAAGGCAAATGAGAACGGCGTCTTGAAGGCCTGTAACCGTTAGGCGGAGCAGGACTTTTTAGCGCGGGTGATGAACGTCAGGGATAATCAGGGAACGGACGGTGGTTAGAGCCGGAGAAGCGAGGAGGGTAATCTGCTTGAAATGCGTAATAGCCGCGGCGTTCATTTTCAGCCTGCGACGAACAAAAATCGGGAAATATGGCCTCGCTATCACGCAGTAATAACAAGCAGGGCGGGCTGGGCGCCAGGTGGGTAGTATGTCGACGCCGCGGCAGGTGGTGCGAATGCGGCGACATGTGCAGTGGCAGGCGGCAGTGGTGTAGGCGCTCCAACTGCAGGCGGCAAACACGTGACCTGGACGTACGTTGGCACATGACAGGTGGTAGGAGCGAACAGTGTTGGGGACAAGAAGTCATTGAGGCCAGATTTTCTTTTACAATGCTACGCAAGCCGGCACTTGAAAGATGTGGCTAAGATGCAGGGCGGCACAAATTAGCTTGAGCCGAGAGCTCTTCGCGAATTATACCGCGGATAAGCGCACGGAGGTCACAGTCAGCAGTCGAACTAAAGGAAGTGGGATCAGGCTGCAGGCGTATTGACTGTAGTTCGTCAAGGCGCTAACAATTCGATATGATGGCGTCGATGGTGGTAGGGCTCTGCACGGCCAGGGCGTTAAATGCGAGTGGCCCAATACTTTTAGGACTTACCGAACCCGCCCGGCCTCTGGCATGGTGTCATTAATGTCCAGGCAAGGTGCAAGAACGTCTTCTATATAAGAAGTATAGGTCGCATTAGACCGCAGAAGTCGGGCTTCTAGCTTCTTCTTGGCGGATTCCGTGCGAACATTAGGAGCGAAAAAAAAGCTGGCGTAACTTTTGTTTAAAGGAAGCCCAGTCCGGAATCGTTGATGCATGGTTTAGGAACCACGTTTTGCAACATCCGTCAAGTAAATGGACACATTTATTAGTTTAAGAGAATTTTCCCACCGGTTGAAAGCACTGACCCGGTCACAGGTGTCGAGCCAGTCATCAGCGTCGTCGCCGCGGAGACTGGGGAACATCTGCGGGCCGCGCTGACAGCTGCTCACAGTCCAAGTGGCAAGGGGAGCGGGGGTAGAGTTGGAAGAACACAGAACAGCGGAATGGCCCTCTTTTGTCCTGACGATGGTAGTCGGGGGTCAAAGGCGACCAGGACAGAGCTCCAGTTAAATGCATGTGACGAAGCAGCGGGGAAATCAAGGCGCACCTCCACCACGCGTAAGGTAACGCGAAGGTCGGGCTTGGCGGATCAGGTTTTAATGGAAACTTGAAGCCCTGGTCGCACACTGCAATGAACCACACTCAGCGATGACGATGAGTATCTACAAGGGAGAGCAGGATGAAGATCAAGCAGCACGCAGTGCTCGCAATATTGACGATTGATTCTTTAGATCAGTCGTAGTACTGCGCGAACATTATTGTGTGCCGAGCAGATTGTTCTGAAGTCGAATGCATCTGGCAAGATGTGAAAAATTGCCATGAAGCAAAACGTGGGTCTGCAGCTTTTGGAAAAAGTTCAAATATTAGTCGCAGTAATGGGAGTAACATTTAGAAAATATATAATTAGGAGTCGTAATGTTTCGTCGCTGAAGAGCGCGCGTGATTTGTTTAAAATACATATGAATCCCTACCCTGCATGCAAGATATCGCACTACACAATGGAATGACTGGCTATCACCTTCATCCAGATATACGTATACCTCTGTTACGTCTTTTAATGTTTGGGCTCGACTGCTGTGTCTGGGCAAGCTGGATTGGTCCTTACCGCGGTGGCTGCATTTTAACTGAGGAAAGAAACAAGTCTTCTGTGTATCGTTGGTCTTCCCACTCGGTCAGTGGGTCAACCAGTCTAATGGAATCTATTATTACCGATGTCATTTTGTGATGTCTAACGCTATACTACCATATTACAAAAAATTCTGCCCTCTGCATCAAGTCATTGTCCGTAAAACCACTAGCTAAACAGAAATGTCACGAAACCACTGCGCAGGAATAAAATTGCGCGAAACAATAGCTTTCTTGGCAGCCGCATTTCTTGTTTAAAAAAAATATAGCATAATGGTTCTCCCAAAACATACATGCCATAAAAGGTTTTCTTCTGTTCACGCGCGACGCTGCTGTCCATCACCTTCCAGTTTTTTTACTCCACGCTCTGGTACAATGTCGAAACAATCGCTTGGTTAAACAGAAAACGGATGGACGGCATCGCTGGGTTTTATGGTCCTCTAATCTGTACCCACAAACCTTCTAATTTTCTCATATTCGCTAAACGAATTATTGTGCACTGTGAAATGTCTGGTATCAGCCTCTGATGCTAAATGCGCTGAGCAGCGCCCGGCCTCGCAGACATGAAACAAATGTGGCGGCTTGTACGAACACATGTCTGCACGAACATCTCGCTGCATCGCTTTTTCTTTGAAGTTTGAATGTGAGGTTTTTCGCTGGGTAACCCCAGCTGGAGTTTGCTCCGCGACGCCAGCACTCAATTCTGGCGGAGCAGAGAGGAACTACAAAACCTACACAAAGCCGCGGCCTTGCAGCGCCCCGCTTTCTGTGGAGTCTGCGTACGTAAAGCCGGTGCTCTTCCCCGGTAGAATTTCTCATTTTTTGTTTTTTTTCGGTTCCCCGGTTAACAAAGAAGCTGGTTGAAAATATGTTTTTATCGGCACTTTTGAAGCAAGAAATCGTTGACTGATAGACTGTCATTATTGCGCGCCACATGAGGTCCTGAAAAACGACCACCGTGAACATTTTTTCAAGTGCCGCTTGATCGCAGGCTCTGAAAGATATAAAGACAGGAGCGCGGATTCTCTACTCGAAGGCGAGGCGAGCGACAGTTATTCCAAGGGACCCGAGGCGGCGCCTCTTGCGTTGTTAAGGTGTGGTAGAGTAAAGACCATGGTGGTAAAGACTATTGCAGAGTAACGTTGTCTCTCACCATGCTGTTCAGAAAAGAATGGTCACCGCCTTTTCGTGGAGAATCATAGGTGCGCGTACACAACGACGAGTTCTCCGGGCCCCGGTAGGAGAGGTTCCTTTCCCTCTGTGGCAGCTCACTTCAAATGGGCCCATTCAACTCTTTGGGGACAAAAGTTTTAGTCTCCATTAACATTATGGGACTTTCGCTACCACGATAACCCTTTCGCTAACCCTTTCCTCGAGGAGAGCGCGGCATTCGGCAACCGCGCTCAAATTCCCCTTCTTTCTTCCTCTGAGCTCAGTAGACACCATCTCAACCTTTTCGGTTATAATGTAGGGCTCTTTATTATGCGCCCGCAATCTTCTACGGTTTACCAAAGCCTAACGTGCCTAACCTTAAAATTCAAGCAAAACCACACGTTCCTATCGATAAATCCTGGGCAGAGCAAAACGCTCGCCTCTTATCCCCTGGGCGCCATGACATTTATCCTCCTACAATACAAAACTTATTTAATGCCAAGTTTTTGCCGTAGTTGACGGCCGTCCGAGCAGTTCTGTAATCTACACTTGCAATAGAAGTTTCCGGTAGAAGCAGAGACTATCCGCAATAAAGGTGATAACCCTTAATAATATTTGTGATGTGTCGTCAACATGCCTGTAGTTTGTCAGGCTGCTCTGCCTGCAGTCTAACCACGTAAGTATTTTCCGCGCATCCTCCAAACTTTATCGGCTAAAACTACGCGCCGTGAACGTCTAGCATAGATTCCTGGTCGCTGAGGTATACTGAATAATGGGCTTGTTCTAGCCTTTGGTATTGAAGAACTTCTCCTGGCCTTCTGACTTTCTTAACGGTACCTTACAATCCCAAGGTAGACAGTACTATATACACTACAGCGCGGCAAAGAACCCCTCTCAATTTCTGCATAGACAATGAACCCTTCGCCTCCCTCCCATTTCCCTGCGCGTGTTTAAGCCAGTCTCAAGAAAAGGCCGCATAAAGTCGAATTCCTAATAAATCTATTCCTATTGCTACGGGTCGACTCATCAAAGATGAGACAAAGTGTGTGTGCGCTTAGTGCGTGTTCGGGCCCCGAACCCCCTGGCAGCGGTTTGTGTTGTGGCGTCCCATACGCCTTGTGCCCGTGTCCAGTTTGTAAGAGTAAGTGTGTACGTGGTGTGAACGGCACCTGCCACGTACCATCTTGGTGGAGGTTAGGACTGTGCCATCTTCTGCGTCCTGAGATATTGCACCACGGAGCTCAGCAGCGGACGCTACACCGGCACTGCCACCATGACATAACCCACCGACTCACGAAGCCCCACAGCCCCTGCATTCATGTTCATGGCTCATTCCGGTGACTCCGACAACTTTTCGGTGCCTCAGCCGATAATGTTGACAAATGGTTATCCATGTATGAACATGTCAGCACCCATAATAGGGGGGACCTCACCATAATGCAGGCGAAAGCAATTTTCTACTTGTCTGGAACAGCGAGACAATGGTACGCCGCCCACGAGAACGAATTGACGACTTGGGAGGTTTTCAAAGAAAAAATTCGCGCTCTCTTCGGACCACCAGACGCTTCGGATTTCGCAGCCAGAAAATACCATGAGTTGCGTACGCAGTCTCCAACGAAAAGCTGTCACCTAAATTCATGACGTGCTCACATTATGTCACCAGGGTGACAAAGCCATGACGGAATCTCTAAAGGTGGGCCAAATCCTAAAAGGCATCGCCGACGACGCTTTCCATTTGCTCGTCTGCAAAGGCTCTTATACCGTGGATGCCGTCATCAAGCACTGCCGTCTCTTCGAGCAGGTAAAGAGCCGGCACATATTTTCACAATTTCAACGACTTCCCTAAACGGCCGCTACATCCTCGTATGTTGTACAGCAGCCACCAACTAGCACACATTCCGCGTCGCCCCTTAACATCACCGACACCGTCACCCGAATCATTTATCACGTAATGGAGGCCAGTGCACCTGCGCGAGCTCAACCAACCGATTCAGTTACCCCTTGCCTGATGTCTCTGTTATTCAGGCCGTTGTGCGCGAAGAAGTTGCACTATAGGATGTTTGAATAAACGGAACCTGATGTGAACTTAGACCTCTCATCTGCTGTTTCTTCTATCGCAAACCCCAGGGTCCGGCCACGGCGCACGACTATTTTCCGTCCCCGAGCCCCGTATTTTCGTCGATATCGAACAGCAGCAGTGTGGCGGACACCTGATATTCGCCCAGTATGCCTCACCGGTGCAAGTATGCTTTAAATTGTCCTGCGTCGGGCACATTTCCTGACATTGCCGTAATACCTGGTCTCCGACTCCACGCACCGAGTTTTCCTGTATCACCCAGAAATGTCCCTTTTCCCGCCCCGATTACAGTCTGACCATTCCGATTCGGCCAACGATTTTGCTAGGACCCGCCCAAGACGCTCTTCACCCTTCCTTTCCCCAGGAGCACGTAGTTTTTGAATCCCGCAGCCCCCTCGATCATCGGGCTGCTGCCTCACACGGTCTATCTGATTTGCAAAACTAGATGATGCAGTTCCTAAAGGTGACGCTGCATCCACGACCTGGCCCACAAATCCTCTACACACCTCCCGCTTGAACCAAACAGACATTTGTGCTGATGGTGTTCCCGTGCGTGCGCTTGTAGACACTGGAGTGCATATCTAAGATATGAGTGCGAGCCTTGGTCGTTTACGCAAAGCTCTCACACCGGCTCGGTCTCTAGGGCGGATCGTGGGCGGCAGAATGGTTGGTGTTGACGGACTCTACGCCCCTCTCGCTAGTGTTGCTGGACATGACCTCCCCGCGGAGTTCAGTGTTTTGAACTCTTATGCCAATGACCTCATCCTCAGCTTCGACTACTTTTCAGAACACTCTACCCTGATCGACTCCTTGCAAGGTGTCCTGCACCTAGGTCTTCCAATCATCGATCCTGAATCCTTGTATTCTTCTGCCCGCCTGTGTTTGCGCGACAAAGTTTCTCTGCCCTCACTATTCGCCTCATTCGTTACCTCCTGTCCTACCTCATCTGTCGACGGTGGCGACAACTTAGTTGCGCCTAATGCCGATCTCTTGTTGTGCTGCATTGTTGAACTTCCCCATACCGTCGCTACAGTCCAGGTGAACTCTGTCACTGCCGTTCATCAACTTCAGCCATTCGGCTTAAGTGCTTCCACCTGGCATATGCTTGGCGACATTCTCTCCTCTTGACTCCTGTCAAGTTGCCCCATTAGACACTGAGCATGCCCCATCTTCTGCAGACCTTGTAAATCATGTCATCCCAACTGGCACAGATCTCCACTTTGCCCAGCCGACGACCCTTTTCTGGCTGACGCGAATATTGCAATGATGCCCCCCGATTTACTACTTCCCAATCTTGTCAGCTGCGTTCGCTTCTCGAGTCCTATTCCGCCATCTTCGACGTTCAGAATAGCGCCCTCGGTCAAGCTCTTTTTGTCACTTACCGCATCGACACCGGTGACGCTCCTCCTATGCGCCGCCGACCATACTGGGTCTCCCATTAAGAACGACAGGTAATCGAGGCTGAATTAGAAAAAATTGCTAGAGAAGGATACTTTTGAGCCCTCTCACAGTCCCAGGGGTTCGCCAGTCCTCCTGATCAGGAAGAACGATGGCTGGTAGCGCTTCTGTTTTGATTACCGTCTTCTGAATAAGATCACTAAGAAGATATTTCTCCGCTTCATCGAATTGACGATGCGCTGGATTGCCTCTACGTAGCCAAATTCTTTTCCTCCATAGAACTACGATCGGGATATTTCGAAAATGTCAATGGATGACCATGACCGTGAGAACACCGCGTTTGTAACTCCGGATGGGCTATACGGGTTTAAAGTTATGCCTTTCAGCTTATGTAACGCCCCATCACATTCGAACGCATGATGGACTTTTTTCTGCAAGGATTTAAATGGTTCATTTGCCTCTGCTACTTAGATGATGTAATTGTGTTTTCACCCACGTTTTCATCCCTCATGCCCGACCTCTCTAAAGGGCTGTCACTCTTCCGTCATGCCTGGCTACGGCTGAACTCTTTGAGATGCCGTTTCGCTATCGTCAGCTCAATATACTCAATGCTGTGAGGTCTCATCGCGATCCAGGCAAGATCCGAGCTTTGAGGGACTTCCCGACGCACCGTTCGAGCAACGACGTCTGAAGTTGTTTATGTCTTTGTTCCTACTTTCGTAGGTTCATTCAAGATTTTGCCGACATTGCTCAACCGGTCACCCAACTTTTTAAAAAGGGTGTAATTTTTTACTAGGGGTCCTCCCAAAGTCAAGCTTTTTCCTAGCGCATAACAAAGCTTACCCACGCACCGGTCTTGGCACACTTTGATGTGTCAGCTCCAGCAGAAGCTCGTACTGATGCTAGTGGTCATAGCATCGGAGCCATCCTTTCCCGGTGCCAATCCCGAACCTATCATGTAATTGCCTATGCCAGCTGCATCCTGTCCCATTCAGAGAAGAACTACAACATTACAGAACGAGAATGTTTGGCCCTGGTCTAGGCTGTTGGAAAATTTCATTCCTTCCTATACGGTAGGCCGTACACAGTTGTCAACGATCATCACGCACTGGGCTGGCGTTCTTCTCTGAGGAATACTATTGGTCACCTCGGGTGTTGCTCGTTGAGATTTCAAGAATATTGTTACGGACGAGGAAGAAGCGGGCATTGGCGTCGGGCAGGAGCACTCGCGCTCGGCCCACCACGATTAATTAAACATCATTGCACAGTGATAGAACCATCTCTCTCTGTTCTCTCTTATCTTGTTTTCATCAGCTTGCCGCTCCATAAGAATATGACTACGCTGTGCTCTGTAAGTCCGATCGGTTGCACAAAGATGCAGACTGCCTCTCTCGATACCCTGTACTTCCACGAGCGCATACTCCCATGAGCGCATGGGGCACTGACCTGTTCTTTCTATCCCCGTTTACAACAATTGGCAAAGAACAGCGTCGGGATGCAGAGCTCCTCTTCATAATTGATTGCCCAACGTCCATCTAAGCCGACCCTTCACTGAACCTTTTTTCTCTCGACGGCACTTCAATCGCCGGAATCTTCAGCCCACTAGCCCTGACCTTCTCCTAGTGGTCCCCAAGCACTTATGAAGAGTCGTTCTCCACGAACTCCATGATCTCCCGACTGCTGGCCATAGAGGTTACTCGCGCGTACGATCGCGTCCGTCATCAGGACTTCTGGCCTATTCTACCACTCAGTCCGCCATCACGTTGGTGCTTGCAGTGAGTGTCAGCGTCGAAAGGAGCTTGCATCTGCTGCCTATGGCTTTTTCAGCCCATCGACATACCTCCAGAGCCATTCTATCGTGTCGGCTTGAACATTCTCCGACCTTTTACTGAGTCCACTTCTGGCAATGGATAGGTTGCAGTAGCCCCAGATTATGCCACCCGGTACACGATAACGCGCGCGCTCCCCACGAGTACTGCCGCTGATGTCGCAGACTTTCTTCTTCTCCTCATTCTTCATCATGGAGCTCCCCACAAACTGCTCACTGACTCTGGCCGCACCTTTCTTTCAGCAGTGTGGACGACATTCTTCGCGTGTGCTGAAGTAAACGTAAGCTGACGTCCGCTTACTACCCAGACACTAATGGCCTCTTGAGCGGCGTAATCTCACTCTCACTGACATGCTCGCCGTGTAGGTCTCCTCTGATTATCGTGACTGGGACTTCGCCTTCCCATACGTTCTATTTGCATATAACTCATCCCGTTACGACACTGCCGGCTACTCTCCGTTTTGCGTCTTGTACGGCCGTGCGCCTCAACTGCCGCTTGACACTTTGTTTCGAACCTTTGGTCCCCCACAGTCTGAATACGCCCGTGAAGCCACTGCCCGTGCCGACTATGCTCGCTAAGTCACCCGTTCCCGCCTGCAAGCTTCCCAAGCTTAACAACAAAAGAACTACAACAGCTGTCACCTACGAGATTGAACCTGCCTTCCCCGAGAGCATTTTCCGTACTGTACACTCCGATAATGTTCATGTCTAGCGTCTTACGTCCTACAACCTACCTTGTCCCGACACTCGCTAAGCATCAACGCGACGGCGCTTCTGCGTCCAGGGGCCATGCTACGGGTCGACCTATTGAAAATGAGAAAGGCGAAATATGTGTTCGCTTGGCTCGTGCTATGGTCTCGAATCCCGGGCAGCGGTTTCTGTTATGACGTCCGATGAGCCTTGTGCTTGTGTCCAGTTCTGTGTGACTGTATCAGTGTTTACGTTGTGTGAACGCCATCTGCCACGTAACACTACTATATCCATCGCAAACTTGGCTGTCCCCGATAACTCGCACATCTGTCCTTAGCATCCCTCAAAAGCTCATGTATATTTTTTATACCCCTTGCCTCCATGTCCCTAACATATATCGTTAACATCTATGTCTCTTTTTTTAATGCAGGAACGCATTAAACGGCTACATATTTAGCTCCTACTACCCATCAGGGTTCCGACCACCAAGCCAGATAGACATTACGCAGCGGAAGTACTCACTATGAACAGTCTTTTTAATTTTTTATCTGCAATACCAACATTGCCAAAGCCCAAGAATTTTAAAGGAAACTGAAACTATCCTCAGCCGCCGATATCAGCGCCAGCTTCACAGCAGGCGTTCAGAAAAAGGTCACATTAGTCCCTTGTTTGAAGCATTTGACATGGTCCAAATATTTCAGTTATATGAAGTGAAACGAATGAAGCGGTACGCAAAACAAACCATTAAAAATATTGATAACCTTAGCAAGCTTGCTAATCCCATACGCAACGTGCAGGTCTACCGAAGTCGAGAGCCTGAACTTTGGTACGTCTCGGCTAATAGAACCAATCTTCGTTTGCAAAGCATACTTACACATTCACGCATAAAATAAACGCATGAAACAAAGTTCTCAAATAAGGTGTTCACATACCCCGGTTGCCGTTGAAACATATAAAAATAATTTTCTGGTAAATACCTTCTGTCTGCATGTAGTGCATAGAGACGTTTCTAAACTTCTGTTTCATTGATTCCATTCTATACCATTTTGTAGGTGACTGTTACTTCCTTCTATTGTATGATACGTTTTGTGTATTTCAGTGAACTTTTCACTGTTCTTCTTTTGTTTCTGCATGAAGTAGAAAACGTTTTACGAATACTTTCTGCAAATGGCTTCTATTGCTGGTTAGATTATGCCTACTTAATGTACATCCGATTGCCAATGGTGCCATATGTAACCAGGGGTGGTGGGTACCTCGAGCTGCCCTATGCAGCTTTTTTGACGCCTGTTTCCTTGTAGGTTATGGGAAATAAATGAAATGAAACATGAAAATGCATGACGTGTTCCTGATATTGGCTCGTCACCTTCCCCACATCGACTCAGAAAATTGCAAGCCGAGAAAGAAAAGCAAGGGAGAGCTGAATGGCCATCTAAGCTGCGACTAAAAGGGGCAGGGAGAGCCAAATAGCTTTCAATACAGGACAATTAAAGTAGGCGACCACCAAGATGCCCCCTCCTATTGTTGTAAACCGGTAGTGGATGGATGGATGGAATATAGGAGAGTCCCCTTTGAAACGGGGTGGTAGCAGTAGCTATCATGCTCATTTTTCTCCATATATCTTAATTATTGATTTAGAATGGTTAACTAAACCATCATTCTATTTATTAAATTTTGATCCTACATTACTAACATTGTCACTTCTCTGCTTTTAAGCCACCAATCTTCCAGCCGTTTTTTGCTAGTTTCCACCGCCGGTTTATTCACCCGGCCACTGTTATCTCTAAACCCCAGAGCTTCAGGAACAGTGATTGCGCCTGCATCAACTTCCGGATGGATACCACTGCATTCCAGTATAATATGGTCAATTCTTTCACTGGAGTTTCCACATACAGCACATGCGTCATCTCCATTGTTAAACTTCTTTTTGTAGCTGCGTGTTTTAAGGCACCCTGATCTAGCTTGTAAAAGTAGGGCACTGCCTCTTGAGTTATCAAAGAAATCTTCCTTCCTGATCTGCATTTTCCACTTTCGGTATAATTGCACACTCTGTCTTTTTTCCATCGAATTTATCCAATTTTTACCTTCTGTGTTTTTCACCTGTTGCTTAGTGCTCTTTATTTCTCCGTCCTTGTGACTAGCATACTTACTAGTTAGTTTCCTAGTTCTTTTCCTCCATTGTGAGTCAACGCTTTTTAGGTACAGGTATTTAAATACCTTAGCTGCCCATCTGTTACTGTCCAATTTCCTGAGGCGTTCCTCATATATTTTACTCTGAGCTTCCCGTACTACTTCCAGTGCTACTTCCCGACGAGCGTCACATGCGTGCTCACGCGGCCACTATCTGCCAGGAACAGGCGGTGCTCGTGCTTGAAGGACCATTTTTTTTTTCTTTCGGATATGCATCTTATCAACACCCACATGTGCTGATAAGTGTCCGCATATATAGGCATCGTCATTAGTGCAACCTTCCACGAGTGTTGCTGGCGATCACCAAGTACGCGTTCGCCTTCGAAAGCGACTTGCGAGAATTACAACTACGAAAGAGGACAGAGAGCGCGATCCCATAAGGAAACGTCAGACGACAGAAGAGGTGCAAAAGTCTGCTCATATTCAATATTCTGTTTATGCAGGCAGAACACGCATGGATGAATGCAATGAAATCATGTAGGCGTAGCAAGCATTAGACCACTAATTCTTTTCGACCGGACGTGTGCTCGAAGGAGCACTCTGACAACTTTCTTTTTCTGCACCCCGTCCTCTGGCCTCGCCTAGTAGCCTACATCCGACATATCTAAGTAATCGCACTTAGTACGTACGACACAGCGTGAATCAAATGGGGAAGAAAATATAGGCTTAGATTTCAGCCGAAACTAAAAGTGACACCTCTTTTTCTAATGACAGTGTGTACCGGGAAATATGTGAAAGTTTTCTGAGGCTAATTACTCGGAAATATCAATATATGAATAAATTGCAGATTATTCGCGACTATGATTGCCGGTCATTCCTAACGTGGCAACAATGGGAACTCATGAGTCACAGCAGTGTGGAAAGCGTGATAACAGATGGGCAGTTGTCATCGGTAGCTAATAAAACACAAATATTTATATCACCCGTGGGTGCGTATTTTCTTTCTTTCCCAGTTTTTCTTGAGGTAAAAAAAGAGCCAGTATGCCTCTCAACCGTGCGTTTAACAGGTCGTTTGTGCGGGCTTGTGGCAATCATTGTTGCGGTCACAGCCTCCGAAAACGAAGTGAACTGACTCAGTTCACTTCGTTTCAATGCGGATTTAATGCCGCAGTTATGAGTGGAATGGGCCAATCCGCATTAGTGCGAAGTACGTTCCTCAGACAAATGTCACCAAGCCCGTCTACGCCGCGGAACTTACCATGATTGTCTTCCGTATTTTTTTTTTAAACGATTTAAAACGGTTTAAAACGATACCTACCTTTTCACAATATGTTCGGAGGAAACAAGGAAAAGTCCTGTTTGCTTTCCTGAAGTGCAACTGCTTCGCGCGCCTGATCAAGCGACTACCGGTTAGATGTGCTCGGAAATAGAGGGCGCCGTCTTTAGTACCATCGACAAGGTCGCAAAACGTCGTTGAACTAGCGAGAATGCACTATTTTGTACCGACATTGAAGTAGCGCTAATGTTTTGTTTTAATTCAATCCCCTCTAAGCTCTATTCCCAACGCAGTATAGCACACGCTGTAGTGGAGAACTTCGCATGCCACATAACTGATGTGGAAATATCCTCTTTTAGGTTTAAATGCAAACTTAATTCCTGTGCCACAACCAGTTGTCTGGTACAAGGATTTGTCATTTGCATTGTCATGAACGCGATTCACCCTGCTTTTCCCAATACTCACGCGCCTATTATGTGAATACCACTATTAGCCCTTGGTCTGAGACAACGAGAATGTGTCAGGGCTTCCAGTATATGTTATGGACCTGTTCAACTTGCGCGTTAAATTATGAACTTTGCATACAGTTATCTTTTTTTTTTTTTTCAGAAGGCTGGCATCACAAATTCTTGCCCGATCAACAAAGGCTCAGAAGATTGCTTTGAAATTTTTGTGGTTGGAATTGCCTGACTTGCATTACATATCATGCCTCTGAAATGTTCCTCTTTTTGAACATTTATTAGGTTCTGGAAGTAATGTGGGTAAGTACGCTGGGCACCGCCCGACATTTGATTTTGCTGCAGAGTTTGCTCGCTTTTGTTATTTCGCCGAGGACAGCTGATTTTTTTTTTTAAATTCAGCATAGCAAAACGAGCGCGCGTTGGCAAAAAAGTTAGGATGCAATAATTTGGTTACGCATGACGCTATTTTAATGTAACGTCAGAACTCTCAAAGTATTTCCAATCAGACGCTTGCCAAGTACGCACTAGATAAGGTGACCGTAAGTAAAAGACACAATCGGGAGAAATGTTTCACGTCAGCACCAAACCATCGCAAAACTCTTACACATGTACCCATATTACAAATTCATGTCTGTCTGGAACCGTACTGTCTGCACAGATAAGTACGATCCATTATTCCCATGCTGCAGATACACGCAAAAGGTGACATTCCGTAAATAACGAAAACTGGAGCCCCAGTTGTCCGAAATATAGAACGAGTAGCACGCGCACACAATCAAATCTTATTAGCTTCCGCGTCGCCTATTTACACACAGGTGCACAAATAGTTCACAAGCTTTCAAAAAACACGCGTAAATGCGATGCAATTCACGTTTGAAAGAATAGAATATAGCACTGCGCACAGGACGTCCACAGTTTTTCTATGAGTCAAGTAATTATGCAAATTCCTTTCGCATACAACAATGAAACCCGCACCCAAATACAGTGATGCGTGACTGGTACAAATAACGCGGTTATTAACACTGCACAGATTAACATTAAATGGATGCAGTATATATTAAAAATTAGCAGACTCCTGTATCTTATATTTTCTTCTCCAGATGAATACACTCCAATTTTGTTTTCGTTTGCTTTTACAAAATCGGCCAGGAAACTCGTAGAAACGCGGTCCGCAGGGTTTTTTTTTTTAGCTGTTCGAAAATATCAGTGCGTAGCATTTGCTTTTTGTTTGTACGAATCCCTACGTGAAGTAAAATGTCTGAATGATTACAATTTTCCTCCAACTGCTCTTTAACGCGAGGAGAGAGGCTGCCAAAAGCCCCGTCAATCTTGTGTGCCGCCAACGACAAGCTGCGCCAATCCGCGGTCGTCTAAGCGTATATCTTGAGCGAAATTAGACGGCGAGGTTGGGCGTTATATCACGACCGCAAGCTCGCACGAAAACCTTGGCCCTGCGGTATCAAGTTCGACCCTGCTGCGAGGCAATAGATATGACTAGAAGACGAGGTGGGTGACCAGGCGGAAATAAAGGACTGATGATTGGCATCCTGTCGACTGTCACTTTGGTGATGCATTTCGCCGCAACAGTTCGAATAATGAGAAAAAATAGCATCTAATAGGGGAACAAAATCATCTGGATATCGTTTAACTAGATACCATAGCAGCAAAAGGGCATTTTAACCGTCACTTTTTAATTATAGTTGACTGAAGTACAGTTTTTATGAGGGCCACGTTGCGCGTACCGAGCGTTTGAACATATATTATTACACATAAGAGCGAAAGCTTGTACTTTTAGCCTCATATCTGCTCTATACATTGGTGTGGAATTAGCAGCAACGACAAGGTTGTTTTTTTTTTTATTTGAAATACCCTAAAGGCCCAATAGGGCATTACATAGGGGGGGGGGGGGATGTGGAAGCAAATCAGTGTAGAACAAAAACAGATTAACAGATGATGTCATGGTGGTATGTGAGGGAAGTAAACTAGTCATAATAATCTTTATACAAAACTAGAAAAAAAAAATAGTCGGGCAAGCAATATTTCAACATAATAAGAGAACTGTAAAAAGATAAAAATGTGCGGCGATTTCAACAAGAGGGAAAAACTTGCACATCGCGCATGACAGACACTACAAAGCTGAAACTAAAACCAGAAAAAGACAACAAATGAAACACAGATTACACCGAAAGAATCAAGAGAAGGAAGCTCTACACAGGGAACGACAAAACCGCGCAAATTGACTACGATGCGTCTGAAGAAGCTAGCAATGCTGCTTGAAACTCTGATAAATCAGTCAAAACAGCGATATTTGACGCCAACTCATTCCATTCACCTATTGCTAAAGAGAGTGGTGAATATTGGTATTTTTTTGTTCGTGCGAACAGTGGGAGGATTTTGTTCGCATGGTCAAGCCGGGATGAGACGTGAGGAGCAGGAAGAAGATGGGAGCGAGCAAATTTCGAATTGCTATAGTATAATGTGTGAAGAAATGATAATCTCGCAAACTTCCTTCTGAAAGCGAGCGATGGTAGGTTTAAAACTTCTTTAATTGATGATACGCTCTGAAATCTTGAGTAGGATGATGTAATGAATCTTGCTGCTTTATTCTGAACGGATTCAACAAGATTCGAAAGGAAGTCTTGGTGAGGATGCCATATAACGGAGGCATATTCTAAGGTGGGCCTTATTAGTGTAGTGTAAGCTTGATGTCTCGTGGTAGAATTTTCGAGGTGTAAACGGCGCTTTAGCATGCCAAGTTTTCTGAAAGCTTTGCCGGTGACGAAGTCTATATGAGTATTCCAAGAGAGATTAAAATGCAAATGAACACCCAGATATTTTATAGAAGAAACAGATTCAACAGCTTTACCGTTGATTGTGTACACGCTAAGTAACGGCCCTGGAACAGAAGAAAATCTTATATGTTTAGTTTTTTCTTCATTAATTTCCATTTGCCAAGTACGGCACCATTCAGTTAGCCTGTTTAGATCGGACTGGAGCGTATGTGCATCTTCCGCGTTAGATATTGTTTTATAGACTACGCAGCCGTCTGCAAAAAGGCGAATTGATGAGTTGATGTTACTTGCTATGTCATTTATGTAAATTAAAAAGAGCAAAGGCCCGAGAACTGTCCCTTGTGGGACACCTGATTTTACACTTGATTTTACAAGAAAAAAAAAGCCTACTAGCAATAGCAGGCGCTGTAGTTAAGGACTCTGGATCGCTTTGGACGAACTTGGTACATGCACAAAAATTGGCACCTATGAAGTAGTACGAAAGTGCTTCTGCGACGAACTACATTGGGCCCGCGATCCTGGATGGGCGGCCGTATGACCTTGAACACCGCGGCGAGTGGAATGTGCGAAACGTAAACAAGGCTTGTGACATACTCGCTTCCATGGTCATGGTGTTTTCTCCCGGTGCTGATCGGACTCCGAGCAATCCACGCGATGTCCTTTAGCACAGCAGTAAGGCCTTGACCTGGTCCCTGAGAGCACAATCAATGCTGAGCGGACACGCTGAATACCTGGCAGGAGCACGTGAGCAGCCAGGCACTGTTTTTTCTTTCACGATGGCGCGGGTTTCTATAAGAGCGCAGGCAAGGTGCTTAGTGTGTCATTCTAGTCAATGTCGCTAATTATTAACCACGCAAAATATAGCTCACATCAAATAAATGGTTTCGTCAGTCAGATATGTCCAAGTGCTAAGCTTCAGTTTCCAAACTGTCCACCGCGCGAAATGGAGGTGGCGGCCTGCTGCCGTTCCTGCCAATACGGCGCTGCTGTCGAAGGTTATGGAAGCAAGCGTCGCTTACTAGCGCCCAACGTTGGACTCTTACAGTTACCAGCCAGAGCGCTTTTGCAATTACGTATTTATAGTAACGTGTATATTTGCTGTACCTTCAACGTGCGATTAAAAATTCACAATTTGCCGTTTTTGCTGAAAGAAGTGAGCCCTTTCATGCTTACAAGCTTCAGTCGCAGTGGAACGGGACTGATGCGTTGGCCAGCGCAGTGGCTATCACATGGCCGCTAACGTACGAGCTTGCGACGATGCACATTATGCGCCATTGCAGAAGAGCTTTCATTCAAACACAAGCTTCAAGGCTGCGGGAAGCTTAGAGGAATGCGCCACTATCAGTTCGTTTTTTTTTCCGCTTTGCATTTAATATTTCTTATTCCTAAAAATCATCGTAAGACTAATTCTTGTCAGTACCAACAAAACAAATATCCCCAACGTTTGCCTTGGACTCGTGGACTGTTGGCTGCTTTAAATTCTATATTAACGAGCCCCTCATTTCACCTTCAATTGTCTACTTGATGGTAAGCTGAAGGTTCGTAATTTTTTAGGTCCTTGGCATCCCCTTTCTATTGAATTGGGATATTAGCTTTTTTCCTTCATTCAGTTACTGTCGTTGTATGCAAGGTGGACAGTTTTCAGTTCAGGCGTTCAGTCGTGTCCGACTCTTCGTGACCCTATGGACCATGTCACGCCACGCTTTCCGGTCTCTCACTATCTTCTTAACATCACATAGCTTCATCTGCAATGCCTCGAGAATGCCATCTAACCATCGCGTTCGCTGCCTACCCCTTCTCCGGCGACCCTCAACCTTTCCCAACATCAAATCTTTCTCCAGCGACTCCTCTCTTCTCATCAGATGACCAAAGTAGCTGAGCTTTAACTTTAGAATTTGACCCTCCAATGAGCAGTCAGGGTTTATGGTCGACAATATCGACTGATTTGATCTTCTGGCAGTTCAAGGAACTCTTAAGAGTCTTCGCCAGCACCACAATTCAAACGCGTCAATTCTTCGGCGGTCAGCCTTTTTCACAGTCCAACTCTCGCATCCATACATCACAACTGGAAAGACCATAGCACGGGTTATACGGATCTTGGTTGGCAGACTAATGTCTCTGCTCTTTACTAGGCGGTCAAGGCTAACCATTGCTCTCTTTCCCAGAAGCAGGCGTCTCCTAATTTCATGGCTGCAGTCTCCTTCCGAGGTAATCTTGGCGCCCAAGAACAGAAAATCTGTCACAGCTTCCACTTCTTGTCCATCGATGCTCTAGGACTTGATAGGGCAAGACGCCATGATCTTCGTCTTTTTAATGTTCAGTTTAAGCCCAAACTTCTCACTCTCTTCTTGTACGCGCATCAGAAGTCTCTTGAGTTCCACTTCACTTTCTGCCATTAAAGTGGTATCATCCGCATATCTAAGGTTGTTGATACGTTTTCCAGCAATCTTCACTCCAGCTGAAGACTCGTCCAGACCGGCCTTTCTCATGATGCACATATAGGTTAAATATGCAGGGCGACAGTATGCAGCCTTGCCTCACCCCTTTCTCAATCGGTAACCAATCAGTAAGACCATGCCCAGTTCTGACTGTGGCCTCTTGCCCTTCATAAAGGTTCCTGAGGAGACAGATGAGGTGAATTGGAACTCCCATCTCTTGGAGAGCTTGCCACAATCTGCTGTGATCTACGCAGTCAAACGCTTTCGCATAATCAATAAAGCAGAAGTAAATGGGTTTCTGGAACTCTCTTGCTTTTTCCATGATCCAGCGAAGGTTGGCAATTTGGTCTCTAGTTCCTCTGCCCTTGCGAAACCCAGCTTGCACGTCCGGAAGCTCCCGATCCACATACTGCTGCAGCCTACCTTGCAGGATTTTTAACATCACCTTGCTAGCATGCGAAATAAGCGCGATCGTGCGGTAGTTGGAACAATCTTTGGCACTGCCTTTCTTTGGAATGGGGATGTAAACTGACCTCCTCCAATCCTGTGGCCACTGCAGGGTTGTCCAAATCTTTTGACATAATGTATGCAGTGTGTTAACAGCGTCGTGGTTGAGGTTTTGAAGCAACTCAGCTGGAATACCATCAATTCCGCTAGCTTTGTTCTTAGCAAGGTTCTTAGCAACTTCACTCTTCAGGATGCCCGGCTCGAGATCAGTAATCACAACCGTCCTATGTTGGGTTTGCACATCCGGGTCCTTCTTGTACAGTTCTTCTGTGTATTCCTGCCACCTCTTCTTTATCTCTGAGGCTTCAGTGAGGTCCTTGCCTCGTTTGTCCTTTATCACGCCCAGCTTAGCACAGAAGCTTCCTTTGATATCTTTGATTGTCTTATACAGAGCTCTTGTGTTCCTTAATTGGCTGTTGTCCTCAACTGCTTGACACTGTATGTTCAGGAAGGCATTCTTATCTCTCCTTGCTATTTTCTGACAATCCGCATTGAGAACCTTGTATCTTTCTCTTTCCCCCATACCTTTTGCCATCCTCCTTTCCTCAGCTATTTGCAAAGCCTCTTCAGATAACCAGTTTGCTTTTTTGCATTTCTTTTGCTTTGGAACTATCTTAGTAGCAACTTCTTGTATTATATCACGAACATCAGTCCACATCTCTTTGGGCTCTTTGTCTTCTAGATCTAATTCTTGAAATCGATTCCTCACTTCCACAGCATATTCTAATGGAATCTGATCCAGATCATACCTGAAAGGCCTTCTAGTTTTCTGCGTTTTCCTCAATCGAAGCTTAATTTTGGCAACAAGAAGCTGATGATCGGTGCCACAATCGGCCCCAGGCCTTGTTTTTACTGCTTGTATAGCGCTTCTCCATCTCTGCCGGCAAATAATATAATCGATCTGATTCCTGTACAGACCGTCCGGTGAAATCCATGTGTACATGCGCCTCTTGTGCTGTTGAAAATGAGTATTCGCTATGGTCAGGTTGTTTTCTTGACAGAACTCTACTAGCC
This sequence comes from Amblyomma maculatum, assembly GCF_055883805.1. Taxonomy (NCBI): domain Eukaryota; kingdom Metazoa; phylum Arthropoda; class Arachnida; order Ixodida; family Ixodidae; genus Amblyomma; species Amblyomma maculatum. The sequence continues at coordinate 106,249,843 of NC_139352.1, forward strand.
TCTGCGCAGCTTCATTTGGCTCACCAAGACCAAACTTGCCTGTAATTCCGGATATTTCTTCACTCCCGACCTTAGCATTCCAGTCTCCTATGAGAAAAACGACGTCTGATGATGGGGTGCGGTCTAAAAGGCATTGTAGGTCCGCATAAAATCTCTCAACGTCAGCTTCTTCAGCAGCAGTGGTCGGTGCATAGACTTGGATAACTGTTATGTTGAAAGGGTGACCTTGGATCCGAAGTGAAATCATTCGGTCGTTTTTGGGTTGTACCCTAGCACTGCTTTGCCCATTCTTCTGTTTACTATGAGAGCGACCCCATTCCTTCTCTTGGATTCGTGCCCACAATAAAAGACATAATGGTCGCCGGAGTTAAATTCTCCCATTCCGGTCCACTTGAGCTTGCTGATACCCAAAATATCAGTGTTCAATCTGGACAGTTTTCACAGTACGATATTTCCCCTCAGTAAAGGTCGCGTTCTTTGTGCTATTCTTAAGTTCTTCTGCACCTCTCCAATGAGTTTGTCAATTTGACGGGCGACGTGTAGTTCACACGCAGATTGCAACGAAGAAGAACGAACTTGCAGTAGCAAGACGAAAGTTAACTTTCTTAACAAAAACCCGAAGTAGAAAGAACTTATTTACAAAAAACAGAGAAGCGACTGTACTACAAGAGAGGCTGAAAAAAAGCTCAGCTTCACGAGCTGGCACGCTAACAGCAACACGAGGTCATAGCTCTGCTTACGACTTGTTCCAAGCCGGGACTTGCGGCTGCCGCTATCATAGCTTCGCCGAGCCGGAACCAGTGATCGCCGCGCGGCGCGCGCTCAAAAAACTGCCCCTATTGAGGGGCTTTAACTGCCCCCGAATTCTCCAGAAGCGGAGGACCAGAAACAGCATAGCGCTGCCGAGGCTCTGTTCCCCCCTTCCTGTCCGTTAGAGAAGCCCGGAAATTTCGCGAAGCCAAGGGCTGCACGCTTGGCATCCTCAAGGACACGGAATGAGGAGGGCCAGGTCCGCCCGGTGGAATGTAAGCGTGATGAGTCAGCGTGCCTTTTCGCCCATGTCTATGGTGGCGAGGAGGTAGAGCATGTTGGCCGGGATTGCGCAATCTTCCGCGCCGCCGTCTGGAAGCCGCTCTTTCTCTTTCTACGGCGTGCGCGTCAAAACATTAGAAAATAGGCCACCGCGGCCTTGTACCCCCCCTCCCCCCCACCCGTCGTTAAACAAATCTAGTTTCCAGATCCTCTCTTTTCATAGTTTCTAAACCTTTCTTAAACTCATCCTTCGTTACTGGCTGAACGTCTGACTGCTTTTCACTATTTCTAATCTTGTGATTCTCCTGACTTCATCGGCTACTGTACAGATCAGTATAAACTCATCGGCAATTTTGACTATCTTGTCCATATTCCTGATGACATTGCCCGCCTTGTTCCTTATCGAATACATCTGATATTTAGCTATGCCGAATTTCCTCTTCACCGCTGCCACCAGCGGCTGCCACGTTTTTTAAAGCATGCTCACTTTTCCACACGCCGTACTACCTTATGTCGGCCACTTTGCGCGTATTGATTAGTTGGATAACTCTCCCCATTTAATCCTCCTATGTTGGGTTGCAAGCTTCCATACTTTGTCATTCTTCTTTTAGTCGTCTTATTCTTGACGGCTGCATTCCTAGGCATGTCCATAAAATGTGGCGAAGATCCACCTCGGCAGCTGGCCTTGGACACTTAGGGCATGTGCTCTGCACTGCATCCTCTTCAGAGTCCCATCCGCACGTCACCGGCGGAGTAAGGGACCATAAGTCTTGCTGCGCTATAGCATCAGCGTGGAGTTTATTCTCGGTTTTGTGCCGCCACATAATTGTCTGCAATCGTTAGCGATCAATATGCGCACCGGAAGTGATATAGGCTTCCTGTTTTACAGCTGGCCATCACAAGATGAGCTGCCGAGCTGCATGATGGACTTCTGGGCTGCTGGAGGTGTCCCCGGCATCGTGGGCGCCATCGATGCAACTCATGTGAAGATCCAGGCCCATGAGCTGTATGAGGGAGCGTACATATAAATAGGCATTCCTACCACTCCATCTTCGTGCAGCTTGTGGTGGACAGCAAGTGCCAGATCCTCGATGTGGTCGCAAAATGGTCCGATGGCACATACGACGCGCGAGTGCTCACACAGCAGCCTCGCTCGGCTCTTCAAATCGGGCACTTACACCGGCATCCCGCTGCAGTGGCTATCCTTGCAGACTTTGGCTCAAGAATGCAGACATGTATGCAAGAAGCGATACAACGCAGCTCACGGCACCACCAGAGCAGTGATTGAAAGGTTGGTGCACAGCACATTCTAAATATTGGATTGCATGGTATCCCGGACACTGACCGGTTGTGCGTGTCCCTACTTGGTACAGTTTGCTTGGTAGCTTGGCATCGTTGCAAGCGTTGTTGAACGAACAATGTATGCTGAAAACAATTGACTATGATGTCACATTTGTTTACTAGTTAAATAACGTTGCAGTCAAATAACTTTGGCCAAGCCTATAGGGGGGGGGGGGGGACCTTTTCAGCAAACAAGCAAATTATGGTTGGGTGTCAGTCAAGTTATATTTATTGATTTACACATATCAATATTTACTTGGCAATTAAATTTGTCCAAAAATCTTAGCATTATTTTGTCTTTTGAGCATAATATCTGTTTCCTTAATGAAAGTATCAAAATATTTCCATTAAATAATGACGCAAGGGTATTTTTGCAATACATTGCACCGGACACGTTTACAGTTTGTGTGATAGCTTGGCAGGAGAAAAGCTCAAAGCATAGATTCCATGTACAGAATATTATGAAGCTGTCAGTTTCATAAACCACAGGTTACTCAGAGCAGATGTGGCTTTATTTGAAACGCATCGTGACTGAGAGAAAATTTTTATTATTCTGCATATGCATTCACTTTGACTGGAGCAACTTGCGTTACGCGCGTCACCAACTTTATAGTGGCAGTGCATAGCCCACTCACCATATTTTTTTCGTTTTTTTTTGTAGGACAATAGGGCAGCTTAAACGCTGCTTCCATTCCCTCTATGATCAGCAGCACATGTCACTGGACCATGTGTAGACCAGCATCATGACAAGGTGCTAACTCCACAACGTGTCCCAAGAGTATGCGTGAGGCATAGGCAAGCACACGGAAGTGCAAAATGAAGTGTCTGTACATACTTATCCTCACCGGGGCTATAGATTTATGCTGCGCAAAGGCATGGTGCAGCATAATTTCTCCTGCTAGAAGTACAGTTACGTGAAATAAATTATGCCTGTGCTAGTCCCCGAGGTTAATGTTTTCACTGGGTGACCTCTCAAGACCGGATAAATATGCAAATGTGTTTATTTCATTATGCACCACGTCAGTCTTGTATTGACATCCTGAAGCCTACGCAAGAGTGTGCATTGAAATATTTGTTTTTGAGCTATTTAACGTTGCAGTACATATAAAAAATAACAGATGGAGCATAAACATCTCCTTTTAAACTTCATTTTGGTTCCATCATCCCATTCGAGACATGTAAATAGGAGATTATATCTGAGCACTAAGCTTAATGTCTACCTGCAGTGGAGTTGCAGTGGTTAGGGTGCTCGACTACTGCACCCGAAGTTGAAGCATTGAATCCTGGCCACGGTGGCCACGTTTTGATGGAGGCAAAAACATAGATGCCCGTCTGCTGTTTAATGTCAGTGAATGTTAAAAGTTCCGAGGTGGTCGAAATTTCCCTACCTCTCCACTACTGCATCTCTCGTAGCTTGAGTCACTGTGGGATATTAAGCCCAATAAATGAAACCAAGCGTACCCTTAACATCGGTTACACAAAGAGTTGGTTCAGTGTGGTAAAGTAGGGTACTTAACAGATTACAGATATGTTTTAAACTGTGAAGTTATTTTATTACCTGCAAAATATATTTTGTTAGAGTCTGTGCAGTAAATTGTTAAACATGCAATTTGTTTTCCATCACTCGAGGATTGCCATTTTTATCAGATACTTGCACGAGGAGCTGCAGATGAAGTTATGTGATGTTAGGAAGATAGTGAGAGACCGGAAAGCGTGACGTGATATGGTCCGTAGGGTGACGAAGAGTCGGACATGACTGAACGACTGAACTGAACTGATCAGAGTGCAATAGTAAACTCTGGGAAACTTGATGAATGTATGCAAAAGCAGAAACCCGGGCTACCATATTGTAGTAGGTGTTCACAGCCCTAGGTTTTGTATAAATGTTCTCGTTGTATGACATACATAGCAGCAATGCTCGGACGAGCCATGTGGCATAAAAATAAAATGCGAGCTACCTGCTCAAAGTGTAACGAGTAATTATGCCATCAACTTTCAATGATCACACCGGTATTATTGACACTACTTTCAATGCATTTACAGTTGCGACAATTGAGGAATATATATAGGGCCGCAGAAAACTGTCCTTATTTGCAGGTGCAATTTTCAGCAGCATTTTGGTTAAACTTGTATTAGAATGTTTATAGCCTTTTGCAGCACTCCTCATCCACCGTCATTCAAATCATGTGCATGTTTTGTTGTGTCCAGTTCTATGCCAACTAAGCTTTTCTGCATTATACTCTTACAAGTGCTTCGAAATTATTAATTCCACCCTTTGAGACCAACACCTGTAACCCTTACAAATTGTTTTTTATTTTCTGCTGCTCACTATGTAGTGTGACCTGCAGAACAAATATCAGCATGTCTGGTGTGTGTGTAAGGCATCTACAACTGTCATTTTGTACTTTTCTCACGTATATGTTGTTTTGCTTGTATGATAATATTTCTTGCCAATGTGGACCATAATTTCCTCAATTGTATGCCGCGAGAACAGTATGTGCAAATGATTTCGTTCAATGTCGTGCTGGTTCTGGTCACATGCTTGCATTATGTCCTCTCCAGGGCTACGGTTCTTGCATATCTGTATGTGGTGGCAATACCACTCAAAGCCTGTGCACATCCAACACCCAGAACGGGCCTAAATTATATGACTGGGAGAAAAGTACCTGGTCGTTTTTGTTTATCTGCAGAAAAAATGGTGACAGCAAATGCTGTGGTTGCATAAGTATGCCAAATTACTGTCATGGTGACAACTGCTGTTGTCATATGAACAGCTGTATTTGTCAACAATACTGTAAAATGTTTGTGTTTCAGAAATTGGGGTGTAGAGTAGCGACATTTTGATATACAAATAGAGTATATTTGTGGGGAAGACTGCATTAGAATATTCTACAAACTGGTGCAAAAATATAAAAATAAATTTTTTGTGTCATTTCTGTCTAACATTTGCACATGACTGATATTGTGCATAGGCATACACCAGCAGTAAAAGTATATTACAGTTACATTACACAGCTTTGGACATACAATGTTTTTTCAATAAGGCCCTGCATGAAACTATTGGGAGCTGTCATATCGTGGCAAAATGTAGTAAACGTCCATATATATCAGCCTTTAAAGATCCAGAAAAAATCGTATATAAAAAAGCATTCTTTATTTAAGGGGTCTGAATAAATTCACAGAAACCGTTTGTACCAGTTTTCTTACCTGATGTGCACTTGCGCGATTTTTTATGATATTTAAAAGAAAGCATAGTGAGAACGACGTTATTATCGGGTTTCGTAAAGCGCTTTACTGGGCACACCGTCGCAAAGGCCTTCTTTACAAAAGGCCCCGACGCGTTTTGAGAATACTTCACTGCATAATCCACGCGATCACGGTGAAGCGTGCAAGCACAAAAAGTAAAGTGATTGAGGAATTAACGGTATATGTGGTATTTTTACACTAGTCACAAATTGAAATCAACTTTTCGGAATACGGATCGATTAACAAGCATATTTCAATCTTATAGATTTTTTCGAAAAGCCCCTTTAAAACAAAAGCTGCATATCTTGCAGTACGTCAATACGTCCCCATTTTCAATTCAGGGGTGTTGCAGGCATATGTTATAACTAGTGCCGCTGCTAAGCACTTTTAGGGATATTGCGGTCCGTTTTGTATACCGCTGGTAAAAAGGTTTACAGGCAACTTTCCAAGCGACGGGCCTGTGCCAGCAGTGGGTAAGAGAACCATGCCGAAGAAAGGATGCGATGACGGCTCCAAAAATGGGAATGTGTGAGCGGGGCAGCTAGTGAGGCGTTTGGTAAAAACGGAATGATATTGAATATGGAAATGATATCGGTGATTGAGTGACCCGAGAATCTCGCGTCAAGATAAAAGCCATGATTGATGAATCTTGCGTCAAGATAAAACGCTCGATCCTAGAATGAGCGACCTTTAGAGAGGTCGAAATTTCGTGCACCTTCCAATACGGCGTCTTCTGTAGCAAGGTGATTTTAGGTCACATTTGCGGCGCACATAAACTCAATGGTAGTTGTAGTGCGAAGAGTGCTCTAAAATTGTGGGGGCAACTCTATGCATTTTATAGGTGTTACATTTTAATTCCCCTTCATGGATCACTGCCTTGTCGTGGCGGAGGGGCTTGCGAAACTCGATGAAGACGTGAGCTCTGCTGTGTAGGGCCACCCAAGATAGACAGGACACGGCTGACAGTTCTGACAAAACGTGATTCACTGGAGAAGGTAATGGCAACCCACTCCAGTATTTCCTGCCAAGAAAACCCTATGGCCAGTCACAATACCATTAATGATATGGCGCCGGAAGATGAGCCCCCCAGGTTGGAAGGCGTCCCACATGTTACTGGGGATGAACAAAGGGCGATTCCTAGTAGCTCCATGACGAATGAAGCGGCTGGGCTAAAGCCAAAAGGACGCTCAGTTGTGGATGTGTCGGGAAGCGACCGGAAAGTCCGATGTTGCAAGGAGATGTATCACATAGCAACATGGAATGTAAGATCTATGACGCAAGGTAAACTGGATATCGTCAAGCGAGAAATGGACAGATTGAACATTGATATCTTGGGTATCAGCGAGCTCAAGTGGACCGGAATGGGAGAATTTAACTCCGGCGACCATTATGTCTTTTATTGTGGGCACGATTCCAAGAGAAGGAATGGGGTCGCTCTCATAGTAAACAGAAGAATGGGCAAAGCAGTGCTAGGGTACAACCCCAAAAACGACCGAAGGATTTCACTTCGGATCCAAGGTCACCCTTTCAACATAACAGTTATCCAAGTCTATGCACCGACCACTGCTGCTGAAGAAGCTGACGTTGAGAGATTTTATGCGGACCTACAATGCCTTTTCGACCGCACCCCATCATCAGACGTCGTTTTTCTCATAGGAGACTGGAATGCTAAGGTAGGGAGTGAAGAAATATCCGGAATTACAGGCAAGTTCGGTCTTGGTGAGCCAAATGAAGTTGGGCAGAGGCTAGTAGAGTTTTGTCAAGAAAACAACCTGACCATAGCGAATACTCATTTTCAACAGTACAAGAGGCGCCTGTACACATGGACTTCACCGGACCGTCTCTACAGGAATCAGATCGATTGTATTATTTGCCGGCCGAGATAGAGAAGCGCTATACAAGCAGTAAAAACAAGACCTGGGGCCGATTGTGGCACCGATCATCAGCTTCTTGTTGCCAAGATTAAGCTTCGATTGAGGAAAACGCAGAAAACTAGAAGGCCTTTCAGGTATAATCTGGATCAAATTCTATTACAATATGCTGTGGAAGTGAGGAATCGATTTCAAGAATTAGATCTAAAAGACAAAGAGCCCGAAGAGATGTGGACTGATGTTCGTGATATAATACAAGAAGTTGCTACTAAGGTAGTTCCAAAGCAAAATGCAAGAAAGCAAACTGGTTATCTGAAGAGGCTTTGCAAATAGCTGAGGAAAGGAGGATGGCAAAAGTTATGGGGGAAAGAGAAAGATACAAGGTTCTCAATGCGGATTTTCAGAAAATAGCAAGGAGAGATAAGAATGCCTTCCTGAACATACAGTGCCAAGCAGTTGAGGACAACAGCCAATTAAGGAACACAAGAGCTCTGTATAAGACAATCAAAGATATCAAAGGAAGCTTCTGTGCTAAGATGGGCGTGATAAAGGACAAACGAGGCAAGGACCTCACTGAAGCCGCAGAGATAAAGAAGAGGTGGCAGGAATACACAGAAGAACTGTACAAGAAGGACCCGAATGTGTAAACGCAACATAAGACGGTTGCGATCACTGATCTCGAGCCGGGCATTCTGAAGAGTGAAGTTGAATGGGCCTTAGCCAGCCTTGCTAAGAACAATGCTAGCGAAATTGATAGCATTCCAGCTGAGTTGCTTCAAAACCTCAACCGTGACGCTGTTAACATTCTGCATACATTATGTCAGAAGATTTGGACAACCCTGCAGTGGCCACAGGATTGGAGGAGGTCAGTTTACATCCCGATTCCAAAGAAAGGCAGTGCCAAAGATTGTTCCAACTACTGCACGATCGCGCTTATTTCGCATGCTAGCAAGGCGATGTTGAAAATCCTCCAAAGTAGGCTGCAGCAGTATGGGGATCGGGAGCTTCCGGACGTGCAAGCTGGGTTTCGCAAGGGCAGAGGAACTAGAGACCAAGTTGCCAACCTTCGCTGGATCATGGAAAAAGCAAGAGAGTTCCAGAAACAAGTGACATCAAGCAGCTGTCAATGGTCGTTTGCCTACGCCGGAATTCACACGTGATCTGGCCTTCACGTTTCCTTTGTCTATTAACAATAACTATAGTTAAACTGCTCGCAGATATCTAGCATTAACTTACCGCTGCCGTCGCCGAACCCAGCCTACGCAGAACGAGCCTTCGCTGAACTTAAATGCCGCCTATATTCCCCCATTCCTAGGCGACTTTGATGAAAACGCTGAGGCCGAAATTAACACTGACACAAGCAGTTTGGGCCTAGGCGTTATTCTTTAAAAGAAGAGACATCTGGGCGAGTTGGTATGGTGACATGATAGAAAAACAGCGCAAAAGACGTGCACAGAGGAGAAGAACGGACAGGACGCCCCTATTCTTTTACAGAATTGGGGCGGACAGTGTGATTGCGTACCGTAGCCGTTCCCTGTCGAAAGATAAAGTCGACTATTCGACGACGGAAAGGGAATCATCCGTTGCCACGGTTTGGGTCGCATCAAAATTTCGCCACGTATTTGTATTGGCGACCAATCAGGATTGGAGATATCACCGTGGCCTGTGCTGGCTCGCCTACTTAGAAGATCCATCCGGCCGCCCTGCAAGATGGAGCCCGCATTTTCAAGAATTCGACATCACAGTCGTATACAGTCTGACTGCAAGCATTCCAATGCAGATTGCTTGTCACGAGCCCCCGCATAAGGGCCGGTAAGCGCCAGCTGTTGCACAGCAGCAAAGCTTTGAGCCTGAGCAGAAACACCTTGCCGATGGCCTCGCAGGAAAGATTGCTTATCCTCCTGCTGTGTTTAGGCCTCAATTATTGTTACTCGCCTTGAAAAATGATCTCGTCGTGAAGAACTCTGCAGCCAATAGAACCACGCAGCTTCTTGTACTCAGAAACCTCATACAGGAGATGCTAAAGGCACGGCACGATGAGTCAAAAGCAGGTCATCTCATGTTTGCGCACACGTCGCTCCGGATGCAAGAAAAATATTACTGGTATCTGATAAGTGCCGACATTGCATATTATGTGAAAACATGCCTCGAGTGACACCGACGGAAGACACCCTGACGAGGCCTGCTGGGCTACTGAACCCGATACCACCCCCAACTCTGCCCTTCGAACAAATCGAGTTGAACCTCCTCGGACCGTTTCCAACTTCTTCGAAGCGAAAAAAGTGGATCGTAGTGGCCACCAACTACTTGACCCACTCCGCTGAAACAAAAGGTCTGCCTAACGATCCCGCAGCGTCGTCAAGTTTTTCGTCGAACAAATTCTTCTTAGACTCGACGCCCCATAACTGCTTATCACGGACTGGGGAACAACATTTGCGTCAGAGCTGACAAAATTTTGACGTAAAGCCATACAAACCGCTGCGTATCATGGCCTGCCATCCCCAGACAGACTTACGGAGTGCCTAAACAAAACGATTGCGAACATGACTGTCATGCACGTTGATGTCGAGCCTAAGACATGGGGCTCCATTCTGTCATACACGATTTTGTATGGCAGGGATCCCGCGATCACGCTCGACGCAATGGTGGTGCACGTAAATGACGTGGAGAACTTGGACGTCGCCGCCTACCTTCAACGTGCACAGGAATCTCGACGACTTGCACGGCTTCGCATTAAAAAGAAGCAACGCACCGACGCCCGACAATACAACTTGCGACGACGCGACGCAAAGTACAACCCCGGAGACCAAGTCTGGGTATGGACGCCGTTTCGCCGTCGCGGATTAAGAGAAACGCTGTTACGTCGGAACTTTCGGCCGTACAAATTCCTTCGTCGTTTCAGACAACTAGACTAAAAATTCATTCCCGAAGGTATATCATCACCACCGGTACGCGTGCGCCCAGAAATATTACGTATTGTACATCCGAAGCTGTATTATGCGTAATAAAGAATTTCTGGTTTTCAAACTTTATAAAGTTTGTGTTTACCTTGCTTTCTTTATTTTGGAACATCGGGGTGACGTTTTTTCAAGGGGAGAGTAATGCCACGAACCATTCAATTTTTTATTCGTCTTCTTCGACAGCCGCCCGCATGCGGCCTTATCACCCTGATTTTAGAGCACGGAACAATTCTGTACTTTTTATTTGTTCATGCTCGTCGTCATGAGACGCGGCTTTGTCATTTTGTTTTTGCTGTGGCAGACGGTTCGAGATATATCCGGAAGAACTACAGCTCCGCGTTTGTATTTTTACAATGCTGCAGGTTATCCTAGCCGCTATTCGCGGTTTTATGGAAATGCTTCTTGGCGGCTTTGGAATTTCGCGCTGATGGATTAAACGTGCATGCCCTGTTCGACGACCAGAGCGGATGTTTGCTGTTATCATCGTCGCCGAGTCGCTCAGTTATCTTGCGGGAAGAAGTCCGGCAAATTGAGAGTTGACTCCAGTGCAACACCTTTATTTATTTATTTATTTATTTATTTATTTATTTATTTATTTATTTATTTATTTATTTATTTATTTATTTATTTATTTATTTATTTATTTATTTATTTATTCATTCAGGTTGCCTCACGCGTTGGAGTATTGTGTGAGGGGAGGATTACATAAATAGAGGTAATAACAGGAGCATGAATGACATGATTATACAATGCTGATTGACTGTTAGTACTCATTTAACAGTAAGAACATCATTACACAATGCTAACTGACGGTTAGTACGCATCATAAAACAATAAGAACATTATTATACAATAGTTATTGACGCGTCAGGAATTAGAAAAAATGGCTGTTATTTCGGTCCTAAAAGAAGCTGGTTCGCGAATACTGACGATGTGTTCCAGAAGACCATGTTTGTGTTCATTTCTGACCTACGCGATTGTCACAACAACGTGTCACTATATTATCCTGACTAGAAACAAACATTTGGCAATACATTAGTCAATGTACAGCCAGCTCTATTTGCCGTAATTTCTCGAACCGCGCCTTGTAATAAAAATTACAGATACCCTTGGAAATAAAATCGATTTTTTTCTTACGGCCATGAATTTTCATTTGCGGTCACAGGATAAAATTCGAGGTGATGTATTCATTTATCTTGTTCAATCAAGGCATGGTACGCCTGCAGCCAGGGAAGACTGCGCTAGGAACGCAGACTGCGCTAGCCGACTGTACAGCGAGCCTGCCGCCATCGGTGTATCAGGCTCCTATTACTCTGGCACATGATGAGGTTCCTAAAAGCGCGAGCACAACTTTTACAAACTGGCGAGCACAATGGGAACAAAATGCTTTGATCATAAGTAAGCTCTCTGGACATTATTGTCATTTCATTTCATTTATTGAAGCCCTAAACGTCCGTGGGCATTACATAAAGGCATAATATTACAACATGTACGTCGACAGTACCGTGATGATTCGCTCAGACAATTTGTCGTTTTGGTTTAGCCGAGAAACGATTGCAGGAATACCGCAGTCACGTTATGCAGCTGTGGTGCCCACAATAAATTTGCATTGTGCAAAAAGTTTAGGAAAACATAGGTACCTGTATTCGTTCAGTATTCGTACATTATTATTACATTGAGACACAGATCGACCTTTCAGGGGAGGAAGAGGTAAAATTACATTTGCCCAAATGAGCCACGGCGTGCCTGAAATGAATAAAAATATACACGACTTTATTAAAACATGAGAAAAAAATTACACAACTTGAAGACTTCGTTTTTGACTGTCAGAAAAAATATCTCAATTCGCAACATAATTTGTATTAAAGTTGAAGATAGCTTCACTAGAAACTCGAAGCCGGCAATTGATCCTGAATGTGTATGGAGTAAAAACCCAACGAATGAAATATCAAGGCGTCCGCATTAAATAGATTGACGAAACTAATCTAGTGGTCTAATCCGTTCTACGCCTAGGGTATTGCACTCTAGAAACACTGCTTTAATTACGCGTGTACTCTGTGCGGTCGCGAGCAGGGTAGCGAGTAACGGCATGTGGTAATTGCTGTAACAAATATTTCGCGCACACATAATTTGACACGTCGACGTGTCGTGCAAATATATAGTCAATGCAAGATGCACATCTGGTAGTGACTAAAATGGGTTGTTAGCTATTGTGTCCCAATTAGTTCGCGCATAAACATTGGCAGCCACTATGAATTTTTCGCGTCGACGTTAATTAGAGACGTCGTAGATGATGAGGGGAGCGTCTGGTGCCTGCCCAGTGCTTACGTGCACACTCACTGAGCTGCCTGTCGAGGGTTCTCACCCGCACTTACCGAAGGATTTCTCATACTCGCTGACCGTCGACATATTCGCTCATTTCTTCCGAAGGCGTTCTTCTTCGCGTTGCTCTGTGCGGTGCAATGCTCTCGCTTCTTGTTTTTGAAGGCGTGAATCGTTACTCTGTGTGTATGGGGTTTTTTTGCGCTATAACTTTATAATGTACAATATGCACTAACTTGATCAGAAAGACGTTTTTTGAAGGCGTTATTGCTGTTGCTCCTCTTGTGTTCTCAAAGCTTGCGTCTGACGCTTACGAAGGCGATAGTGTTCTCGGCGATCGGCAGCAGTACTCAAGAAAGAGAAAGGTTCCGCCGAAGACAACGCAAATATTTGAGGTCATAGCGGGTTGTTGTTCACGAGTGGCATATAAAGAAAAAGGTCGTTCAAGCACGCTTTTTCGTGTTTCGCCATTTGGCAACATTATCGAAATTCATACAAAACTGCGGTGGGCATATAACGCACCAGATGGCGCCACTTGTAAAGTAAGTGTACCGAAGCGGTGGCCCATGTGGTAGAGCATCCGCCTCGCATTCGGGAGGTACCGTGCTCGATCCCTGGTGCCGCCGGTTACCCACCGGTTTTTCAATGGGTACAAGCTTTCCCCCGGCCTGGTGCTCGGCTCTTCTAAGGTGAATGGCTTGGGAAAACGGGTAACGGCCCAAATAGTTGCGACGATGTGGCAGTGATCTGTTCCGCCATCGGACAACAATAATTTCCTCTCGCGCGGCAAAAGCCCATTATGTGGCCCCTTTTTTTTTTTCTTATTGCTGTTGCTGCTGCTGCTGCTCATGCCGGGGCACAGAGGGAGAGCCAAGACGAACATGAAGCCCCTTTACAGGTTGCGAGGTTGTTCGAAACTTGGTTTGGCCCACCAGGAGCGCAGCGGGGTTTACGGAGGTTCTCCCAAGCGAATACCCTAGAAAAGCCGAGCGCCAGGCCGACGGATGCTTGTACCCATTTTTACAAGTGGGTGTCTTACGGTGGGTTGACAGTTGACAGCCGTGTGGTGCGGACGCGTGTTCCATCGCTAGGTTTTCTCGGCGTTCATTCTTTAACTATTTAGTTTAGATACTTTTTTTTCTATGCTACTGGCATTCGCAGAAACGATTTTAACGCGTGTTTGCTAGTTTCTTGTGTCTTCTTTTGGCAGTTTGTGTATTCTGAGAATTCGTAATAGATAAAGTTCAGTCGATACATGCTTAAGATGTGAAATCAAAAAAAGGTAAAGTGTGCTCAGTGTTAGACACAAGTTTATCTCAAGGAAACGCGTTTTGACTCTGTAGGTGAAGTGAAGGCAACGACGTTTTGTGTCGGTGTTGCGTGCTGAGTGCGCACCTAGATAGATTTGATCAAGAAATGGGCAGTTTAGTGTCTCGTGTGGATATTTTAGAAAATGAAGTACGTTTGTTAAGGACAGAAAATCAGAAACTGCTTGGACAGTGCTGTATCCTTATTTCTTGTTTCGGTTTCGTTTCTTTCAGTGTACATATCGTCATCGTCATTCAATATGATTCCCTATATAAGTGGCTTCACTGAGACGAATAAAGGAGGGTTTTTGCATACTGCGCTTGCGTGGTCCCGTGTCATGCGTCTGGTCTGAATCAGACACCACATATTGGAGACGAGGATCAGTATCTAGCCATGTCACTTGGGTGTTTCCTAGCACCGCCCCCTTTCTTGCCTGCACCCGGTGACCCGGCTGTGCCTTGGCAGCAGTGGAAACGCGTATTCCTGAATTTCCTGGAGGCCATTGGCGGTGATGAACTGAAGCCGAAGCGTTGCAAGGCAATTCTGCTAAACTCGCTCGGGGTTGAAGGCCAGTGAATGTTCTACAGCATTCTTGCACAAGGAGCAGACGCGACTGCGGACGCCAAGGCCGAGAACAAGGTGGCTGCGGACGCCAAGGCCGAATAAAAGGTGGACCAGTTCAAGGACGCGCTTGCTGCTCCGGATACGCATTTTGCGAGCGCTACGAGTGATTTGGTGGAGCGGCGCCGGTTTCGCCAAAGACAACTGCCTGGTGAGACATTTCAAATATTTACAAACAGTCTTCGGGACCTTGCGTCTACTTGCAATTTTGGCAGTGCTACCGATACCATGATTCGAGACCGATTACTGGAAGGCACTTCGTCACGAACAACCCGTGAACGCATGCTTTATGAAGGGTGTTCGCTTACATTGCAGCGTGGTGTTGACATCGGGAAGCAAATTGAGCAAACACAAGAGCTCGGGGAATTCGCGCATAGCACTGTGAACAAGATTCAAGATATGCGAAAAAGGTCAGACTCTGAGCAAGAAAGTTGCTACAGGTGCGGCTCGTCATCGCATATGGCTAACTCGACTGCATGTCCGGCGAGGAACAAGCGTTGCCACTCTTGTGGAAAAATTGGCTACTTTTCAAGCATGTGCAGATCGAAAAAAATGAAATATGCCGTTCGAAAGCCCGAGAAGGCCAACGCCGTCACAGTTGTTCAAATCGGTGACCGTAATGCGTCGGCGAAAGATATTCGAGGCAACATTTACATCGGGAAGATAAGATTGTCGTTGATTGTCGACACAGGCGCTACGGTTTCTTTGCTGAGTGAAGAGCACTACCGCAAATATCTAGCCGACACGTACTCATTGCGACCGCCGACTGCCAATTTGTGTAACTACTCCGGAGAACAAATCAAGATAAGCGGTTGCTTTCTTGCTGACATATCTTACAAGGGAAACAGAGCCAGTGTGCTTTTTCATGTCACAACCAAGGGCACTTCGCTGCTGGGCCTAGATGCCGTTCGGAGCCTAGGAATCACTATCAACGGCTGAACCTTGAATTGCTGCCAGGTGACGTGCCCTGATTCACTGCCTTCAGAATTTACGCGCCAGTTTGCGCACTTGTTCACGGAACAGTTAGGGCATGTGAAAGGCTTTGTTCACCATGTTAAATGCCGTTCATCTGTGAAACCAGTCGTTGCGAAACTCAGACGCCTGCCGCTCACGCTACAGCAACAGGTATCGGTAGAGATACAACGCCTGCTGGCCGAAGATATATTTGAACCTGTCGACGCATCGGAGTGGATTTCACCGATCGTCGTCGTGAGGAAGAAGGACGGTTCAATTAGGTTGTGTGTGGACCTACGTGAAGTGAACAAGGCAGTAATTGCAGATGCTTTTCCTCTTCCGCATACAGAGGAATTACTTCATGAAATAGCTGGAGGAACGTGCTTCGACATACCACCAGCTAGAACTGGCTCCGGAAAGTCGGGGACTAACTACCTTTATCACACACGAAGGATTGTTTCGTTTTAAGAGAGTGTGTTTTGGCCTTACATCTGCCCCTTCAGCCTTTCAGAGAATGATGCAGCATATTTTGAAAGATTGTAAAGGCATTTTTTGTTACATTGATGATGTGATTGTGTGGGGCAAGACACGTGAGGAGAACCACAAGAATCTACACCAGGTGCTAAAACGCACTGGTGATTTAGGTTTGAAGCTCAACCAAAAATGCACATTTGCTGTTTCAGAACTATCCTTTTTAGGACATACGGTGAGCTCAAAAGCGTTCACACCATTGCAGTCTAAGGTTGACGCTGTCAAAGTGCCTGCTCCTCACGATACTGCCACTTTGAGGTCATTTTTGGGTCTCGCTGGTTACTATGCTCGGTTTGTGCCGCGATTTGCTGATTTCGTCGAGCCGCTCCTGCGGTCTGGTCAACAGTTCACGTGGGATGATGAGGCTGATCGTAGCTTCCAGCTTGTTAAGACAGCTTTGTCTTCAAGCCCAGACACACAAATGTTTAACCCAGACCTTGATGTAATTGTTACGACAGATGCTTCTGATAAGGGTCTGGGAGCCGTTCTTCAGCGACGTGATGGTGACAGCGTACGCACGGTGACCTTCGCATCACGTGCCCTGACTCCTGCTGAGCGGAAGTACTCCGCTGGGGAACGTGAGGCCCTTGCTTGTCTCTTCGCGTGCGAGCGCTGGCACGTCTACTTGTGGGGTAGAACATTTTTGTTACGTACGGACCACCAGGCATTGGTGACGTTACTTTCAGCTGCCGGTACAGGACGCCGACCTTTGCGTATATCCAGATGGTCAGCTCGACTTTTGTATTATAACTTCGACATAGAGTACCAAAAGGGATCGCAAAATGTTGTGGCCGATGCGCTTTCGCGCCTACCTCTTGACTGTGATTCGCAGCAGACGATGCAGGAAGAAATTGTGGCCATTGTATCAGAGTGCCTAACAAAGGAACGGCTGCAGGTGGCCACTGCTGCAGACAGACAGCACACTGCAACAGGTTGTTGTGCACGTGGTACATGATTGGGCGTTTAGAAAAGCTTTGCCAGCAGAAGTAATGCCGTACTTTAACGTGCGGGAAGAGCTTTCTGTCGTCGATGGCGTTTTGATGTGCGGCGAGCAGGTAGTTGTTCCGAGTGAATTAACCTCACCCCTTGTTGATTTTGCGCACGAAGGTCACCCAGGAATTGTTAGGACGAAGCAGAGACTACGTGATCTTTACTGGTGGCCGCGTTTGAACGGGTAGAAGAAGCAATCCATTTTTGCCATATCTGCCAGGCCGCGGACAAGTCCGCTAAACCGTCGTTTGCACTGCTGCAGCCGGTGACGTTTACAGCGCTACCATGGCAGAAGTTAGCAATGGATATAGTGGGACCGTGTGGCTGGGCCCCTTCAAACTGTAGGTACATGATATCGCTGATCGATTATCATTCTAAGTGGCTTGAGGTTGCCTTTTCATCTACAGTGACGTCACAGAGTGTGGTCGATTTTTTTGCAGACTGCGTTCAGCCGAGAAGGCTATCCGGAAGAAATTGTCACAGATAATGGGCCTCAGTATAGTTCGCAAATGTTTGAAACATTCTTGAGAGAGAGGGGAATTGCGCATCGTGGTTCTCTGTACTATGCACAGGGAAACGGCGCGATTGAACGTTTTAATCGCGTGCTGAAACATTTCATGCGGGTTGCCCGATTGGAGTAACGGCCCCTCCAGGCTGCTGTGGTTGACTATCTCGGCATATATAGGTCGATGCCGCATGCGACAACGGGTGTATCACCAGCTAAGTTGCTCCACGGGCGCCAGCCAAGGACAAGACTCAATACAGTGGGTTTGCCGACAAGAGAGGGTGGCCTTGCCGGTTCGAATAAAATGTTCCTGCTAGGGTTAGGGCGAAGCAGATGTATGCAAACAGTATACGGACAGGAGGCGAGGTGCGAAAAGACCAGCCTTTAGAGTAGGGGACTTCGTTCGTGTACGCAAGACAGCAGACGATGGGAAAGCGTCGGTAAACTACACGGGACTTTTCAAGATTGTCGGCAGAAAAGGCAAAAATAGCTTTTTGATGAGCGACGGTCGTTGCCGGAACGCGTCTAAACTAGTTCTGGTTCCCTGCAATCAATCGCAGACAATACAACAATGGGCATGGGAATTGCCTCATCACTGCTCGGGTACCGCTGGGCCTGAAAGCCGTGCAGACGCTGAACAGGGTGAATTGTTGCGATTGCCGGAAACAAGGGCTGAAGTTATTGAAGAAGTGGTTGCTCCTTTAGAAGATTCGGTGGAGCAACATTTGCGTCGCAGCACTAGGGTACGCCGACCTGTAGAAAGATTTTGGTCTTCTTTACCTGAACAATAAGTGTTTAGTTCGTGTTATTTTGGTTGTTGCAAATTACTATGTTGTATTTTTCAAGCGGGAGGCGATGTTGTATCCTTATTTCTTGTTTAAGTTTCGTTTCTTTCAGTGTACATATCGTCATCGTCACTCAATAGGATTCCCTATATAAGTGGCTTCACTGTGACGAATAAAGGAGGGTTTTTGCATACTGCGCTTGCGTGGTCTCGTGTCATGCGTCTGGTCTGAATCACACACCACAGACAGCTTCCTGAAATGAAAAAAAAAATGGCCCACTTTATTCTTGAAACCAACGAGGACGAACATTCCAGTGCGGGCCACGTGGCTGGGACCAGCACTGGCATGGAAGGCGTAAGCAAAGCAGGTCAGGCGGATTTTGCCCTTGAAAACAATGAGGGCGAACATTCCAGTGCGGGCAACGTGGTAGGGACCAGCACTGGCATGGAAGGCATAAGCAAATTAGGTCAGGCGAATCCGAACCGACATAGTTATTTAGAAGAAGCTACTAAGAAGCCGGAAAAAAAGGAAGAAGTAAGGAAGAAGGAAAATCGCAGAGAGAAGGACACAGGTAACCGAAAGCAGGAGCGAACAGTTGGGAGAGGGAGAGAGAAGGCCCAGGTGCTTATCGCCGGAGATTCTAACATGAGCAGGTGCAAGCGAGGTATCTTCAAACGTGTAAAGGGTGATAAGCCAGTGTTAGTTGGAGCCTTCCCAGGGAGCACAATTAGGGCAGTGCTGAAAGAGAGTAAAAATAGGCTGTTAAAAAATTCCGCAGAGCCCAGTATGGCGATAGTAGCCGCGAGGCTAAACGATGTCCTAAATGGTGGCGCTGCAGGAGTGGTGGAAAGTTAAGCTAAGGGAGTTGCCGATATCAGGGAGATAGCACAGCAAGGTCCGATAGTTGTATGCACAGTGCCGAAGGTGCTAGGATTGAACGGTAAGCTGGAAAAGGACGTGGTGACAGTTAATCAGGACATAAGAACATTAAGCCTGGAAAAGCGTTTCGAAGTGGTTGAGGTAAACAGGGAGGTGCATAAAGCAGGTTTTGGTAGGGCTTTTCAGCGAGATGGCATTCGTTTTAACAGAAGGGTGGGAGCAGAGATAGGCTGGCACCTGGCAGGCAGGGCTGTAGCTTTCTAAGTGGGTCCGCGAGGACTCCGTGCACAGAGGTAGTTAGAAGTGAAGCAGAAGAAACTGTAATAACCGCGGCTGAGCCCCCAAAAATGGCAAGGAGGAGGTCGAGAAAGAAAAGTACAAAAAAGAAGTAACACTAGGATCAGCTACATAAACAGCTACATAAACATAAAAGGAGGTAGAAAAAGAGCGAAATGGCTAGAGATAGAACAGCAGTTGAAGGATGACAAAATAGGTGAGTACGCTCTGTGCGAGACTCATCTCGGGTATCTAGAAGATCCGCCGTTTATAGAAGGCTACGTTTGGGAAGGGTGCAACAGAACGAGAGCGGAAAAAAAGAGTGGAGGGGTAGGTATGTTGATACACCCTGGAACAAATTGGCAATGAATTAAATCCTCTTATAAAGAACATATCTGGGTATCAGGAACAATTGCCGGCATAAGGGCATGGCCAAGGGTAGTTTATTTTGGAACAGGACACCAATGCAGGCAAGAAACCAAGGACCGCGTTGAATGTCTATTTGACGATATAAGTCAGTTTGGAGACGGGGCCAATATTATTCTGCTGGGGGACATGAACGGCCACATCGACGATCTGGATGGATACACGGATTGTAACGGGAGCTAATACAAGATTTCTGTGAGCGACACGATCTAGTTATAGTTAATAGAGAAACAAAATGTGAAGGCCAAATCACGTGGAAGTTCCGCAACGCAGACGACCATTGATTACTGTCTAATGTCGAAGGAAATTTATAGCAAGGTCACAAAAATGAAAATAGACGAAGAAGGGAAGTGGTCTGAAAAGTGATCATAAACGTATTAGTATGCAGATGGGGCCCTCGATGAAAGAGACATGGACTTAGACAAAAAGTAAACGCAAAATTAAACGACGATAAAATAGCGCAGATAGCAGCAGACATAGCGGAAGCAATAGAGAAAAGCCCCATGGAAGACTGGGATTATAAAGAGGTAGAACTACTCATAAGGAGGAAAATTAAGGAGGTTAAAGTAGCAAACCGCTGGAATGGAAAGAGCTAGGAAGCCACGGAGCTGGTGGAATAAGAAAATTAGGGAAGCTATTGAACAACGACGGGCTGCTTCAAAGGAATACCGAGTGGCAAAGAAAGCACAGGTATCTCAGGAGGAAATCGAGCAAAAATGGCGATCGTATCGACAAAAGAAACGAGGTACAGGCCCTAGTTCAAAGTAAAATAAGGCAGTCCACCGATCGCTGGATGGCTGACATACACGATGCCTCTAGAGACGGAGCAAGAAAATTCTGGAACCATATAAGCAGGCTAGGGAAGAAGAATCAAAGAAAGCAGGATCGGATTCAAGATAACGAGGGAAATTGTTTAAAGGGAGACAATGCAGTGAACTACATTACATCAGTCATAGCCAATTCATTTAAGAGCGACGATAGGATAACCTCCACAAATCAGGAAGCAACACAAGGTAGCAGAATACAAAGCAGCTTAGAACTGACCAATCTAAACTGGAAAAAGGCCGAAAAACATATTCCTAAAAACACATCTACAGGAATAGATGGAATTCCGATCAAGCTGATTAATGAACTCGGTCCAAAAGGAAACGTTGTAAAAAGCTTTGGAAACAGTCATAACGAATAAGTAAATTCCGGACAGCTGGCGGCAGAGTAAAATGAATTTGATTTATAAAGGGAAAGGAGAAAGGATCCACATTTGGAATCCTACAGGCCGATTACCGTAACATCTGTTATGTACAGGTTGGCCATGCAGGCGGTGAAATTAAAGGTGCAAGCATGGATAGAAAGTAACAAGATACTCGGAGAACTTCAGAACGGCTTTACAAATGGTAGGCGCTTAGATGATAGCCTGTTCGTGCTTACCCAATGCATCGAAATATCTAGAGTGGAAAATAGACCTCTGCGTTTGGCCTTCCTGGACATAAACGGGGCGTACGACAACGTACACAGGGAACTCCTGTTAAACATATTAAAAGAAGAACATAGTAAAAGGTATCGGTTATGAGATAATAGAGTTCCTACAAGAAATGTACCGGGATAACAAAGTAGAAAATACATGGGAAGGAAGTACGGAATATGTCAAAGTATCCAAAGGATTAAGAGAAGGCTGTCCTCTATCACCGCTGCTGTTTATGCTTTATATGATAAACCTGGAACGGAGGATACCAGACAGTAACCTAGGTTTAACCTGTGATATAGATTAGGTGAAAAGGCAGTAGAACAGCGCTTCCCCGGTTTGATGCATGCAGACGGTATTGTGCTACTAGCTGAGAGTCTGGCAGAATTGGAAACTCTAGTTAAGTATTGCGGAGACAAAGGGGACGCTCTAGGCTTTAGCTTTAGCGCAGTTAAGTCGGGTCTGATGATTTTCAACGGCTCAATTGATCAGGGTCTTAAAATACAAGGTCATGAAATATCCAGAGTAGCAGAATATAAATATCTGGGGGTATGTGTAAACGAAGGATTGGCATACATTGGAAAGCATGAGAAATCACTTAAGGCTAAAGGGCGAAGTAATGCCGAGATAATGAAGCATAGGGCATTGTAGGGACACAACAGGCATGATGTTTTGAGGGGTATTTGGAAAGGCTATATGCTGCCCGGACTTACTTTCGGAAATGCGGTTTGGTGCCTAAAATCAGAGGTACAGTCAACATTAGAAATAAATCAGACAGCCGTTGGACGATTAGAACTAGGTGCCCACGGCAAAACCACAAATGAGGTACAGGGAGATATGGGCTGAGTATCTTTCGAAGTACGGGAAGCTCAAAGTAAAATATTATATGAGGAACGCCTGAGGAAATTGGACAGTAACAGATGGGAAGCTAAAGTATTTAAATACCTGTACTTAAAAAGCGTTGACTCACAATTGAGGAAAAGAACTAGGAAACTAACTAGTAAGTATGCTAGTCACAAGGACGGAAAATAAAGAGCATTAAGCAACAGGTGAAAAACACGGAAGGTAGCAATTGGATAAATTCGATGGAAAAGATACAGAGTGTGGAATTATACCGAAACTGCAAAATGCAGATAAGGAAGGAAGCTTTCTTTGATAACTCAAGAAGCAGTGCCCTACTTTTTGAACCTATATCAGGCTGCCTTAGAACACACAGCTATAAAAAGAAATTTAACAATTAAGATGACGCGTGTGCTGTATGTGGTAACTCCAGTGAAACAACTGACCATATTATACTCGAATGTAATGGTATCGATCCGGAATTTGATGCAGCGGCAGTCACTGTTTCTGAAGCTGTGGGGTTTAGAGATACCAGTGGCCGGGTGAATAAACCGGCGGTGGAAACCAGCAAAAACGACTGGAAGATTGTTGCTTAAAAGCAGAGAAGTGACATTATGTTAGCAATGTAGAAATAAAAATTTAATAAATAGAATAATGGTTTAGTTAACCAATTTAAGTCAGTAATTAACATATAGGGAGAAAAATGAGCATTATAGCTACTGGTACCACCCCATTTTAAAGGGGACGCTCCTATATTCCATCCATCCATCCATTGTACGCATTAGAACCTGTCCCAAACTGACAATCATGAGTCTTCGAAGTTAGCGTTGTCTTTATTTGATGTATTAAATCACAAATATTGTTCACAGTGAGTATACCTTTATCTGAGGTTATTTCGAACTCAGTTGCTTCGATACCACATGAGCAAATCAAAGAACACCTGTGATAGTCGGTAGTGCACTTTTTTACGTCGTTTTGTCTTGGTGGAGGGAGCCGCGACGGACAATAGGAGGTGAAAACGTAGTCGTTTAATGTATTCCTGCATTAACAATCCATTCGCTTCTGGAGTTTTAAACAGCAGAAATTGAAAGATATCGCGCCCTCTCCAATCGGAAGCCGAAAGATGACAAACGAGATCTCCTATAGGCAACCCGCAGTGGCCAGGTAGCGCTAGTGGAGCGCTGAAGCTGTTATAGCCGAGTCATTTAAGAACGACGATAGGGTAATCTCCGCAAATCAGGAAGCAACACAAGGTAGCAGAATACAAAGCAGCTTAGAACTTACCAATCTAAACTGGAAAAAGGCAGAAAAAAATATTCCTAAAAACACATCTACAGGAATAGATGGAATTCCGATCAAGCTGATTAATGAACTCGGTCCAAAAAGTAAGGAAACGTTGTTAAAAGCTTTGGAAACAGTCATAACGAATAAGCAAATTCCGGACAGCTGGCGGCAGAGTAAAATAAATTTGATTTATGAAGGGAAAGGAGAAAGGATGCACATAAAATCCTACAGGCCGATTACAATAACATCTGAATTGTACAGGTTAGCCATGCAGGCGGTGAAATTAAAGGTGCAAGCATGGGTTGAAAGTAAAAAGATACTCGGAGAACTTCAGAACGGCTTTAGAAATGGTAGGCGCTTAGATAATAGCCTGTTCGTGCTTACCCAATGCATCGAAATATCTAGAGTGGAAAATAGACCTTTGTATTTGGCCTTCCTGGACATAAACGGGGCGTACGACAACGTAAGCAGGGAACTCCTGTGGAACATATTAAAAGAAGAAGGTATCGGTTATGAGATAGTAGAGTTACTACAGGAAATATACCGGGATAACAAAGTAGAAATTACATGGGAAGGGATAAGAAGTACGGAGGATGTCAAAGTATGCAAAGGATTAAGACAAGGCTGTCCTCTATCACCGGTGCTGTTCATGCTTGATATGATAAACCTGGAACGGAGGATACGAGACAGTAACCTACACTGTAAAAACAAAAACACCTTATTAGGTGCTTTCGCATGTCTATAACTAACACCCATGCACCCTTGAAAAAAGGTGGCTTCAGAGCGCCAGTACACCCTCAAAGATGGTGCTTCGGTTGGTCATAACGCCCTTCTATGGGGCCAATGCACTGGGGTGTTTTCATCACCTTTACACCCTATTGCAGGGTGGAAGCAGTGGCATTGCACCCTTACACCCCTTGATAAAAATCAGTGCGGATAACGTCCATATATTGCATTCCCTAATCAGGAATTACTTTTGCCACTACACATTCCTTAATGCTTTTCCTATACGCACATTTGAAATCAAACTTAATGGTGTCCTTTTAACCACCTGTTATGCCAAATGAGCATGTAAAGAGATGCTGCATGCCATTATTTTGACATCTCGAATGGTCCATGCCAGTATGATTGTTTTTTTCAATTTCACAGAGCATGTTACAAAAAAATGTCACACAGAAGGAAACTGGAAGTCTTTTATTCGGCATAGAAGGGTCAGGGTTCGGGCTAGTGGGTGCTCGGGTGCTGGTGGAGGGGGGGGGGGGGCAGGGGGGCACTTGTGTTCTGTTTCTTCATTGATGCGCGCTATGGAACCTCATTTATTTAACAATACTGCCACTCTCCACCGAGAGCCTAGCAGACGGGCAAAACATACATGGTATGTACGTAAATACCTAAAAAAATGAAAGAAGCAAAACAGTTCCAACAAATGCAGACAACAAAGTATACAAGTTTTTTCAAAAACAGAACCGAACAATGAACACAACAGCATGGTGACATTTCTTAAAAAACAACAACAAAACTTTTAGTCGTATGCAACAATAATCGCAGTACACAATATTAATCCTATGCTTTGTCAGTGTCAACGCGTGCGCTTGCATAAAATTCGGCCTTAAGCGATGAAATAAAGTGTCGTGCAGCGCACCTTGGCTTCGACACGCAGACGCCGAAAAAGGGGTGCTCTATAAAGCAGCACAAATTGTCGGACCCCTTGTCATATGTCAGATTGAACAGCCAAAATCGACCCATTATTGGAACAATACCCTAAGTAGAGTCGATGGCTCGAAGAAGCTTCCGCTGCTGAATGAAGGGGAAATGCTCTTCAGCTTCTTTGATGCTGCTCCCAGTATATACGACGCACGGCGTGGCAGGCTTTTCTTCCTGTTCATTGATAAAATTGTGAAAGAATTGCATAACAGAGCAGCTGTATAAATATGCACTGCACCTGGCAAAAAGCAAATTCAACATATTTTCTACTCTATATTTAGAATACGCCAATGCCCCTTTAGTGTACAGCAGTGTGCTGGAAAAGGGCCCTATCGGAAACCACTGGTGGTTATCTCACAATTAACAATGCAGAGTATACTGTTATGGTTGGTTCAGGAGGCACAAAGCCAGCAGTCTGATCAAGTCATAAATGAGAGCACATAAGGTCAACCCATTTTTATTCATGCAGCATGATGTTGCATGGTAATTTTAGATTATGCAAGCTATTTTATCAAACAAAAATGGCTCCACTACTTAAAAGCACCTGGGTTAGAGAACTTCTATGCCGCCCCAGGAACTTTTCATTTCACATGAACTGGAATGCTTATTATGATAGTTAAAAATGTAAATAAACAATAAACAGCACTGGAGCACGGTGTTTACTACTAAAATATTACCAGCTGGCTCAATTGAAGGCTTCACACAAGGCCTACAGCATACCCTGCACTGGCCAAGTAGATACTGCAGAACCAAACAAAAAAAAAAACGTGGAAAGAGCATACTTAGTGATGGGGCACTATAAAAAAAAAACAAAGTGCATGTAATACATAACACATAATGCATTTCTGAACTTTTGCACGTCTTCTTGTGCTAAGTATGAACCAGCCAAGCCCTAGGTCATCGCAATGCTTCCTGAAGTGTTTACATTTAAGGTTTAATAAGAAGGAAAAAGTGTTCTCGCTGCTCTATGTGGCAGTTCTGAAACTTCATCACACATTATTCATTGAAAGTGTACACTGGAGCTTTGAGTTGAGCGACAATTACATGTACAACAGCAGAGCATTACCAAACAACCAAACAGCAGAAGCTCTAAAAAATGTCAACACTGAAGCATGGCATGTAAAAACATTTTCCACGCATAGCACATTGTATGCATAGGCGTCCAGAACATCAGTGGTGAGCCTCAAGAGGCGGCAGGAAGCTCAAGTGTTCAAGAAGTTGTAATCGTTATAGCGGCAGGCAGTCTAAGCACTTTGAAAATACTAAAGGTTCGAATACTAAAAATATGTTGACTAACTTGAAATACAAAAATAACAATTTGGATTTATTGAGAATGTTTACTATAAATGAGAACGTCTATGACAGTGCCACATGGTTAATGTATGAAATGTTAGCATCTGTAGTTGAAGGCATTATATTTATACAGCATGAACCTTGAAACACAGCAGTATTTTCTCCCAACCAATGTGGTAAACCTAATCTCAGAAGAATTAAAATTATTACATCATTTCAAACTTGGCTAGCAAATTACAGCATTTTTTAAAAACAACTATTAAACTGCACTACCAACCTTCAGAAGCCTGTAGGATAAGACAATGTGACAAATATTTCTTTTGAAGCACTCTCAGATTAAATATTCCAGACATTAGGAACATGTTAGGTACTAGCATGCATGAGCAGGTTGAGAGACCCCTTTCCAGCAAATGCTAAGCCCCACCAAGCTGCCTGCAAGAGCCATTTGAAATAGCACTGCTGCTCCACTGCAGCAGAGTGCTTAGTCAAATGGCACACTGCACCAATCTTGACATTACCAGTGGTTCATCAGGTGACTCTTGTATGCAATACGACATGGTAAGCATGTGATGGCAGGAGTCTCTTAAACGTGCTTTTGATGGTACTTACAGTGCAAATAATCCTTTCACAGCAAAGAATTCACAGTTGTGATGAAAACTTGTGTAGTATTTCTATTTGAATTATGAATCACTAATACATATTGCAAGTTAGACTGTAAACCATTTAAGAAACAAAGAAAATTCGCTAATAATGTCGGTTTCAAGTAGGCTTCCTGGATATTCAAATGACAAAGAGAAAACTTACAAATGATACAAACAACATCCAGAGCTCCCGGCTGGTTCCCAATGTTTGCCAAGAGTTGCAGAATGCATACTGTCTGTACATCTACAATAGAAAAAAGCAACACAACAATGATGTACCTCCTTGCAGGTAAAAAGAGACAGCCGAGTTTTGAGGTGATAATTTATTGTCTAATTTAGGAAGGCAAATAAACAAAATTGAAAACATGTAGAGGCACGCAAACTGATAGCCAAACATCTGACAGCAAAAATTAGCAAAGCTTGTGAAGATTTGAATCAGGTATCACCTAATTCTCTGCTACTAGTTGAACAGATTCGAAAAGGCTGCACCATTACAATGGAGAAGAACAATAGGTAATTTAAATTTAGCTAATGCGAAAATTGTTACATATGAAGAAATGCACAGGCTAGTTATGGTTTTATTATTCTTTCCGATGCTCAGCCATGTTTTTAGTATATCTATAAGGCAATGCAAAATGGCAAAAATGTAGGCATTTAGCGAAAAACTGCCAATTAGATAGCACATGCAGCAAACAAAAGGAAAGAGCTTAATACTTACGCTTCTTTCTCCTTTCACGCATTCCCTCAGAACATACTTCGCGCACCCGGGCAATGTCCTTTTTCCTTGCACGAATGGTGTCCTTCAAACCCAAGACAAGTGTATTGTTAAGGCCAATTTCAACTGCCTCTTTGCCGTCCTTCTTGATCAGCATGTTGACGTCATGTAAGAACTGCAAGTTTGTGTGAATGGTAGCCAGAATTCATTTTACTCAATGTTTCAAGTAACTGAATATTAAAAATCATTGCACAAAAGCTAAGGCAATTGATGCCTTTTACATATCTGAAAAAAAAACTGGCATTAGCAAACAGCAAATACAAATATTTACTAAGGTTAGAAAACTGCAAAAACCATGAGTATTTTGCCACTCATCGCTAAACTGCAAGCAGTATTAAGGAAAGTCTAATATAAAAAATAACAAAGCAAAAATTATGATCCTCCTTCCCTCAACTTGGCACACGGCTGAATGGCAATAAAATATGTAATATATCTCTAAACTAAGGGTCCCCGCTCAGCTTTAAAAAATAGGCTTTAATTCTTAGAGACAATCTAAAGACATGCATCGTTAGCATATGAAAGTCAAATTGTCTTCTGGGACCTTTAAATCAGTAAACTGCTTTCAACACATACATTACAAATTTTTTAATAACAGTAAGTCACAAATTTGCCTCCAATATGCGCACTGTGATGAGCAAAGAAGGTAAACATATGCGACTAAGGCTATGATAACCGCTTCATATGTACATTTAGGCAAAAGACAAAAAAAGTAAACATCTGGTCAGAATCAAACTCTGTAATAGCAACATCCGGTACAATATTTTGCCACAGAATTCAAGCTGTCGACCTCTACTTGAATGCTGAGGGATCAGTATCGAATATCCATTTATTCTAGTCTAAAGACACTACAAAAATCAAGTAATGCGGTCAAACAGTTATGTTGAAATGCGACCACAAAAATAATGAAAACTGGATGGTTTGAACCACATCAGCTGACTTACACGTGTACAAGTGCCTTAATTGAAGTCTTGCTGAAAATAAAATACGTACCTAAATGATTCTTCGAGAGCGAAAGTAAACGCCATAATAAAAGCAGCATAATAAAAATGCAAATTCACACTCCATGCAACCGCAAAATATGGTCCCCGTAAAATGAAAAATGCTCCCATTGTGATTTTTAAAAAAGGCAAATCCAGACGCGGGGAAGTTAACATAGGCTGGTGATAGCGGCATATAGTTTACGCAGTTTTGAATAAACTATTATGCAACCAGGTCGGCCGACCAGCGCACTTTGATGCCGAGAGCACGAGCGCAGAGGCGTGCCGCGCTGAACGGCCGCCGAGAACGAACATAGCCTCCTCGAACAAAAAGTTTAAACAGAAGGGCTGCGGGAGGACGCTCCCCGAGCAGCAGGACGGTGCGCGCCTATGCTCCGAGTAAATAAATAAAAAAAGAAGGGGGGGGGGGGTCGAAGGGCTCCGAGTGAAAGAAGATGACGAAGCATGAAAGAGGTTTAAGGAGAGCGAGCGCGAAGTGTAAGAGATAAGGGAGGAGGGGGGAAGCGAGAGTGCTAGGAGAATTAAGGTAGTACACCAACATGGCCTTGCCGCACGAACGGAAACGGTAGAACAAAACCGAGTCGTTGCGAACTGAGCGCAAGTATCAAACTGTCAAGAAACGAAAATCGTTTCGTGGACCTCCTGCGCGTACAAAATGCAAGGAAACGTAGCACATACATTATTTCTGTTCAAGAAAGTTGAGACTGATGTTCTTGCGTGAAATCTGCGTAACTCGCCGCGACATCTACCCCATGTGCGATGTCATTTTGGCAGCCAGGTGAAAACAAGCGCGTGTCTCACGTTTTCATTTCAGCACATTCTGGAGCGTTCCGGCACAAAAAGATACAGAATGCAGCAATCCGGTAGGACACTGTTCCCACAAAGGGCAATATGCGTGAGAATAGGCTTACCTTTACAGACGATTGCATCAGCCGCAAAGTACGCTGTCCGCCTTCGTATCACCGGCACCGAACCAACCAGTGCGATTTCAGCGCGAGTGCAATGTAGTCGGCGCATATACCTCTTAGTCACGCAGAAAAAAAATCGTCCATGCCTTCTTCTTTCGAACATCTCAAACATAACACGGTGTAGCAGTCGTTCCGCCTGAGCAAAGCACAAAGAAGCCCGACACTTGCCGACACGATAAATGTCCGTTTGCGTTAAACACCACATGTAGAAGGCACTTCACAAGCGTACACACCTCTGTAACACATATGCATGGGAAATGCAACACATTTCACGAGGGTACACAATCGAAGAAGCACATTCAGCATTCACCGAAACGTGGTCGAAACGCACCCCACAATGCTAACGGCCATATTGTGAAATTTGAAAAGAGCGTTCGTAGCTACCGCCGGCCTCCTGGCGGTGAAATTTTGTTTCAGTTTCTGTTTCATTTTTAGAAAGCACTCGTGTGTAATTTTAATTTTAGCGTTACTTTTGGTGCTTTATTTAGGTGTTGGGTTATATTAGCAGCGCCGCTTGTGTATAAAAGGCTACGAATTTACGCAGCCATATACCCCCAGCATGTTAGGTGATATTGCTTGCCCGTAACACCCTTAGGCATATTCTCCAACCAAAGCATCCCTTTTGCATGCAAGAGGTGATTTCCAGTGGCACGAACACCCTAGACTCAGGGTGTAAGGGTGTTTTGAATCAGACAAATGCCCAAAGAGGTGTTTTTGTTTTTACAGTGTAGGTTTTAACCTGTGATATAGATTAGGTGGAATGGCGGTAGAGCAGCGCCTCCCCGGTTTGATGTATGCAGACGATATTGTGCTGCTAGCTGGGAGTCTGGAAAAATTGCAAACTCTAGTTAAGTATTGCGAAGACGAAGGGGACGCTCTACACTGTAAAAACAAAAACACCTTATTAGGTGCTTTCGCATGTCTATAACTAACACCCATGCACCCTTGAAAAAAGGTGGCTTCAGAGTGCCAGTACACCCTCAAAGATGGTGCTTCGGTTGGTCATAACGCCCTTCTATGGGGCCAATGCACTGGGGTGTTTTCATCACCTTTACACCCTATTGCAGGGTGGAAGCAGTGGCATTGCACCCTTACACCCCTTGATAAAAATCAGTGCGGATAACGTCCATATATTGCATTCCCTAATCAGGAATTACTTTTGCCACTACACATTCCTTAATGCTTTTCCTATACGCACATTTGCAATCAAACTTAATGGTGTCCTTTTAACCACCTGTTATGCCAAATGAGCATGTAAAGAGATGCTGCATGCCATTATTTTGACATCTCGAATGGTCCATGCCAGTATGATTGTTTTTTTCAATTTCACAGAGCATGTTACAAAAAAATGTCACACAGAAGGAAACTGGAAGTCTTTTATTCGGCATAGAAGGGTCAGGGTTCGGGCTAGTGGGTGCTCGGGTGCTGGTGGAGGGGGGGGGGGGGGGGGGGGGGGGGGGCAGGGGGGCACTTGTGTTCTGTTTCTTCATTGATGCGCGCTATGGAACCTCATTTATTTAACAATACTGCCACTCTCCACCGAGAGCCTAGCAGACGGGCAAAACATACATGGTATGTACGTAAATACCTAAAAAAATGAAAGAAGCAAAACAGTTCCAACAAATGCAGACAACAAAGTATACAAGTTTTTTCAAAAACAGAACCGAACAATGAACACAACAGCATGGTGACATTTCTTAAAAAACAACAACAAAACTTTTAGTCGTATGCAACAATAATCGCAGTACACAATATTAATCCTATGCTTTGTCAGTGTCAACGCGTGCGCTTGCATAAAATTCGGCCTTAAGCGATGAAATAAAGCGTCGTGCAGCGCATCTTGGCTTCGACACGCAGACACCGAAAAAGAGGTGCTCTATAAAGCAGCACAAATTGTCGGACCCCTTGTCATATGTCAAATTGAACAGCCAAAATCGACCCATTATTGGAACAATACCCTAAGTAGAGTCGATGGCTCGAAGAAGCTTCCACTGCTGAATGAAGGGGAAATGCTCTTCAACTTCTTTGATGCTGCTCCCAGTATATACGACGCACGGCGTGGCAGGCTTTTCTTCCTGTTCCTTGATAAAATTGTGAAAGAATTGCATAACAGAGCAGCTGTATAAATATGCACTGCACCTGGCAAAAAGCAAATTCAACATATTTTCTACTCTATATTTAGAATACGCCAATACCCCTTTAGTGTACAGCAGTGTGCTGGAAAAGGGCCCTATCGGAAACCACTGGTGGTTATCTCACAATTAACAATGCAGAGTATACTGTTATGGTTGGTTCAGGAGGCACAAAGCCAGCAGTCTGATCAAGTCATAAATGAGAGCACATAAGGTCAACCCATTTTTATTCATGCAGCATGATGTTGCATGGTAATTTTAGATTATGCAAGCTATTTTATCAAACAAAAATGGCTACACTATTTAAAAGCACCTGGGTTAGAGAACTTCTATGCCGCCCCACGAACTTTTCATTTCACATGAACTGGAATGCTTATTATGATAGTTAAAAATGTAAATAAACAATAAACAGCACTGGAGCACGGTGTTTACTACTAAAATATTAACAGCTGGCTCAATTGAAGGCTTCACACAAGGCCTACAGCATACCCTGCACTGGCCAAGTAGATACTGCAGAACCAAACAAAAAAAAACGTGGAAAGAGCATTCTTAGTGATGGGGCACTATAAAAAAAACAAAGTGCATGTAATACATAACACATAATGCATTTCTGAACTTTTGCACGTCTTCTTGTGCTATGTATGAACCAGCCAAGCCCTAGGTCATCGCAATGCTTCCTGAAGTGTTTACATTTAAGGTTTAGTAAGAAGGAAAAAGTGTTCTCGCTGCTCTATGTGGCAGTTCTGAAACTTCATCACACATTATTCATTGAAAGTGTACACTGGAGCTTTGAGTTGAGCGACAATTACATGTACAACAGCAGAGCATTACCAAACAACCAAACAGCAGAAGCTCTAAAAAATCTCAACACTGAAGCATGGCATGTAAAAACATTTTCCACGCATAGCACATTGTATGCATAGGCGTCCAGAACATCAGTGGTGAGCCTCAAGAGGCGGCAAGAAGCTCAAGTGTTTAAGAAGTTGTAATCGTTATAGCGGCAGGCAGTCTAAGCACTTTGAAATACTAAAGGTTCGAATACTAAAAATATGTTGACTAACTTGAAATGCAAAAATAACAATTTTGATTTATTGAGAATGTTTACTATAAATGAGAATATCTATGACAGTGCCACATGGTTAATGTATGAAATGTTAGCATCTGTAGTTGAAGGCATTATATTTATACAGCATGAACCTTGAAACACAGCAGTATTTTCTCCCAACCAATGTGGTAAACCTAATCTCAGAAGAATTAAAATTATTACATCATTTCAAACTTGGCTAGCAAATTACAGCATTTTTTAAAAACATCTATTAAACTGCACTACCCACCTTCAGAAGCCTGTAGGATAAGACAATGTGGCAAATATTTCTTTTGAAGCACTCTCAGATTATATATTCCAGACATTAGGAACATGTTAGGTACTAGCATGCATGAGCAGGTTGAGAGACCCCTTTCCAGCAAATGCTAAGCCCCACCAAGCTGCCTGCCAGAGCCATTTGAAATAGCACTGCTGCTCCACTGCAGCAGAGTGCTTAGTCAAATGGCACACTGCACCAATCTTGACATTACCAGTGGTTCATCAGGTGACTCTTGTATGCAATACGACATGGTAAGCATGTGATGGCAGGAGTCTCTTAAAAGTGCTTTTGATTGTACTTACAGTGCAAATAATCCTTTCACAGCAAAGAATTCACAGTTGTGATGAAAACTTGTGTAGTATTTCTATTTGAATTATGAATCACTAATACATATTGCAAGTTAGACTGTAAACCATTTAAGAAACAAAGAAAATTCGCTAATAATGTCGGTTTCAAGTAGGCTTCCTGGATATTCAAATGACAAAGAGAAAACTTACAAATGATATAAACAACATCTAGAGCTCCCGGCTGGTTCCCAATGTTTGCCAAGAGTTGCAGAATGCCTACTGTCTGTACATCTACAATAGAAATAAGCAACACAACAATGATGTACCTCCTTGCAGGTAAAAAGAGACAGCCGAGTTTTGAGGTGATAATTTATTGTCTAATTTAGGAAGGCAAATAAACAAAATTGAAAACATGCAGAGGCACGCAAACTGAAAGCCAAACATCTGACAGCAAAAATTAGCAAAGCTTGTGAAGATTTGAATCAGATATCACCTAATTCTCTGCTACTAGTTGAACAGATTCGAAAAGGCTGCACCATTACAATGGAGAAGAACAATAGGTAATTTAAATTTAGCTAATGCGAAAATTGTTACATATGAAGAAATGCACAGGCTAGTTATGGTTTTATTATTCTTTCCGATGCTCAGCCATGTTTTTAGTATATCTATGAGGCAATGCAAAATGGCAAAAATGTAGGCATTTAGCGAAAAACTGCCAATTAGATAGCACATGCAGCAAACAAAAGGAAACAGTTTAATACTTACGCTTCTTTCTCCTTTCACGCATTCCCTCAGAACATACTTCGCGCACCCGGGCAATGTCCTTTTTTCTTGCACGAATGGTGTCCTTCAAACCCAAGACAAGTGTCTTGTTAAGGCCAATTTCAACTGCCTCTTTGCCGTCCTTCTTGATCAGCATGTTGACGTCATGTAAGAACTGCAAGTTTGTGTGAATGGTAGCCAGAATTCATTTTACTCAATGTTTCAAGTAACTGAATATTAAAAATCATTGTACAAAAGCAAAGGCAATTGACGCCTTTTACATATCTGAAAAAAAAAAACTGGCATTAGCAAACAGCAAATACAAATATTTACTAAGGTTAGAAAACTGCAAAAACCATCAGTATTTTGCCACTCATCGCCAAACTGCAAGAAGTATTAAGGAAAGTCATATAAAAAATAACAAAGCAAAAATTATGATCCTCCTTCCCTGAACTTGGCACACGGCTGAATGGCAATAAAATATGTAATATATCTCTAAACTAAGGGTCCCCGCTCAGCTAATCTAAAGACATGCATCGTTAGCATATGAAAGTCAAATTGTCTTCTGGGACCTTTAAATCAGTAAACTGCTTTCAACACATACATTACAATTTTTTTAATAACAGTAAGTCACAAATTTGCCTGCAATATGCGCACTGTGATGAGCAAAGAAGGTAAACATATGCGACTAAGGCTATGATAACCGCTTCATATGTACATTTAAGCAAAAGACAAAAAAAGTAAACATCTGGTCAGAATCAAACTCTGTAATAGCAACATCCGGTACAATATTTTGCCACAGAATTCAAGCTGTCGACCTCTACTTGAATGCTGAGGCATCAGTATCGAATATCCATTTATTCTAGTCTAATGACACTACAAAAATCAAGTAATGCGGTCAAACAGTTATGTTGAAATGCGACCACAAAAATAATGAAAACTGGATGGTTTGAACCACATCAGTGACTTACACGTGTACAAGTGCCTTAATTGAAGTCTTGCTGAAAATAAAATACGTACCTAAATGATTCTTCGAGAGCGAAAGTAAACGCCATAATAAAAGCAGCATAATAAAAATGCAAATTCACACTCCATGCAAGCGCAAAATATGATTCCCGTAAAATGAAAAATGCTCCCATTGTGATTAAAAAAGGCAAATCCAGACGCGGGGAAGTTAACATAGGCTGGTGATAGCGGCATATAGTTTACGCAGTTTGGAATAAACTATTATGCAACCAGGCCGGCCGACCAGCGCACTTTGATGCCGAGAGCACGAGCGCAGAGGCGTGCCGCGCTGAACGGCCGCCGAGAACGAACATAGCCTCCTCGAACAAAAAGTTTAAACAGAAGGGCTGCGGGAGGACGCTCCCCGAGCAGCAGGACGGTGCGCGCCTATGCTCCGAGTAAATAAATAAATAAAAAAAAGGGGGGGGGGGTCGAAGGGCTCCGAGTGAAAGAAGATGACGAAGCATGAAAGAGGTTTCAGGAGAGCGAGCGCGAAGTGTAAGAGATAAGGGAGGAGGGGGGAAGCGAGAGTGCTAGGAGAATTAAGGTAGTACGCCAACATGACCTTGCCGCACGAACGGAAACGGTAGAACAAAACCGAGTCGTTGCGAACTGAGCGCAAGTATCAAACTGTCAAGAAACGAAAATCGTTTCGTGGACCTCCTGCGCGTACAAAATGCAAGGAAACGTAGCACATACATTATTTCTGTTCAAGAAAGTTGAGACTGATGTTCTTGCGTGAAATCTGCGTAACTCGCCGCGACATCTACCCCATGTGCGATGTCATTTTGGCAGCCAGGTGAAAACAAGCGCGTGTCTCACGTTTTCATTTCAGCACATTCTGGAGCGTTCCGGCACAAAAAGATACAGAATGCAGCAATCCGGTAGGACACTGTTCCCACAAAGCGCAATATGCGTGAGAATAGGCTTACCTTAACAGACGATTGCATCAGCCGCAAAGTACGCTGTCCGCCTTCGTATCACCGGCACCGAACCAACCAGTGCGATTTCAGCGTGAGTGCAATGTAGTCGGCGCATATACCTCTTAGTCACGCAGAAAAAAAATCGTCCATGCCTTCTTCTTTCGAACATCTCAAACATAACACGGTGTAGCAGTCGTTCCGCCTGAGCAAAGCACAAAGAAGCCCGACACTTGCCGACACGATAAATGTCCGTTTGCGTTAAACACCACATGTAGAAGGCACTTCACAAGCGTACACACCTCTGTGACACATATGCATGGGAAATGCAACACATTTCACGAGGGTACACAATCGAAGAAGCACATTCAGCATTCACCGAAACGCGGTCGAAACGCACCCCACAATGCTAACGGCCATATTGTGAAATTTGAAAAGAGCGTTCGTAGCTACCGGCGGCCTCCTGGCGGTGAAATTTTGTTTCAGTTTCTGTTTCATTTTTAGAAAGCACTCGTGTGTAATTTTAATTTTAGCGTTACTTTTGGTGCTTTACTTAGGTATTGGGTTATATTAGCAGCGCCGCTTGTGTATAAAAGGCTACGAAGTTACGCAGCCATATACCCCCAGCATGTTAGGTGATATTGCTTGCCCGTAACACCCTTAGGCATATTCTCCAACCAAAGCACCCCTTTTGCATGCAAGAGGTGATTTCCAGTGGCACGAACACCCTAGACTCAGGGTGTAAGGGTGTTTTGAATCAGACAAATGCCCAAAGAGGTGTTTTTGTTTTTATAGTGTAGGCTGCAGTTTCAGCGCAGTTAAGTCGTGTCTGATGATTTTCAACGGCTCAACTGATCAGGGTCTTAAAATACAAGGCCTTGAAATACCTAGAGTAGCAGAATATAAATATTTGGGGGTATGGGTAAACGAAGGATTGGCATACATTGGAAAGCATGAGCAATCACTTAAGGCCAAAGGGCGAAGGAATGCCGGGATAATGAAGCATAAGGCATTGTGGGGATATTATAGGTATGAGGTATTGAGGGGTATTTGGAAAGGAATTATGGTGCCCGGACTCACTTTCGGAAATGCGGTTTTGTGCCTAAAATCAGAGGTACAGTCGACATTAGAAACAAATCTGAGATCCGTTGGACGATTAGCACTAGGTGCCCACGGCAAAACTACAAATGAGGCGGTACAGGGAGATATGGGCTGGGCATCTTTCGAAGTACGGGAAGCTCAGAGTAAAATATTATATGAGGAACGCCTGAGGAAATTGGACAGTAACAGATGGGCAACTAAGGTATTTAAATACCTGTACCTAAAAAGCGTTGACTCACAATGGAGGAAAAGAACTAGGAAACTAACTAGTAAGTATGCTAGTAACAAGGACGGAGAAATAAAGAGCATTAAGCAACAGGTGAAAAACACAGAAGGTAAAAATTGGATAAATCCGATGGAAAAAAAAACAGAGTGTGAAATTATACCGAAAGTGGAAAATGCAGATCAGGAAGGAAGATTTCTTTGAAAACTCAAGAGGCAGTGCCCTACTTTTTGAAGCTAGAGCAGGGTGCCTTAGAACACGAAGCTACAAAAAGAAGTTTAACAATGAGGATGACGCATGTGCTGTATGTGGAAACTCCAGTGAAACAATTGACCATATTATACTCGAATGCAATGGTATCCACCCGGAAGTTGATGCAGGCGCAATCACTGTTCCTGACTCTGTGGTTTAGAGATAACAGTGGCCGGGCGAATAAAGCGGCGGTGGAAACTGGCAAAAAACGGCTGGAAGATTGGTGGCTTAAAAGCAGAGAAGTGACATAATGTTAGTAATGTAGGAACAAGAATTTAATACA
Source organism: Amblyomma maculatum (assembly GCF_055883805.1). NCBI lineage: Eukaryota > Metazoa > Arthropoda > Arachnida > Ixodida > Ixodidae > Amblyomma > Amblyomma maculatum. The sequence goes on from NC_139352.1 coordinate 106,288,181, forward strand.
TAGAATGATGGTTTAGTTAACCATTTTAAATCAATGATTAAGATATAGGGAGAAACATGAGCATGATAGCTACTGCTACCACCCCGTTTCAAAGGGGACGCTCCTATATTCCATCCATCCATCCATCCATCCAGCTTGAGGCGGCCAGCACTGTGTGGTTGCATTCGCGTTGTACAGGAGGGAAGTATGTCGGCTTCCCATTTCTGCGGTTTTAAGGCAATCAACTGTTTTTAAGTCTATTTTAGAACATCAATACTGGCAAAAGGACACCGGTTATTCGAGAATGCTCATGTTTATAACATGAACGTTGTCGACGTCACCGCGAAGTGTGCGCCGCTCGCGAAGGAACAACCGCGCGCACGACTTTGAATTTCGCTGAGTGAGCGGAGCTTTTTTTCGTAACGATATTTATTTCCTCTCAGCATCAGTGGGATATGTGATGAAGAATAAGAAACAAATAAATGAATGAAGAATGCTGGGTGTTGTAAACAAAGCTTTTCAGTTATCTATTACTGTCACACCTCATAACCAAACATTGAATGTGCCGAAAGAAGCTGGGAAAAGAGTGATCGCATGTTAGTTTTCTTGTTCTTTTTTTTTACTTTTTTTTTTTGGGGGGGGGGGGCTTCGTGCTGTTCGATCGGCATAATAATTTACTCGTGGTTTCGCTTTACAGTTTAATACAATGAAGACCACTTTTGTTCGCGGTGGTCAGCTTTCGACAGGGCCGCGGAGGTTACAGGAAACCAGGCACGGTTACCGCTACGAGTGTCGTGTCGATTGCAAGCACTGTGCGGCTGTGCTGTGCGTCATCAACAAAAACGGGCATGCATTTTGTACCTCCGTACTCAAGCGTGGAGAAAGCCGGCGTGCAATGATGGCACTCAATGACAAAGCATCAATTAAGAGAGGTTGTTAGATTTACGATTTTATTACTGTTGCTACAATTGATTGAAAGGTTTACCGCCGGGGGCAAGAAATCTTGAGGAGCTCAAGCAGACGATGCAAGAAATGTGTGGCGCGTAACTATAAAACAAAGTTCCTGCTCAGCGTACACCGTATCATGAGGCTCCGCACATAGCCAGTTCGACTTTTTCAGCACCTTAAGAATTAATTTACAGATAGGTATGCTTATCCAATCTGTCAATGGAAGTTTTGAATGTATTTTGGTTTTAAGGTTTCCAATAGACACCGCCTTAGATGTGCTGTTCAGAGAGCCCACGAGAATATTTTTTTCTTTCGCCTCCGATGAAATGTGGCGGGGAATTCGATTATGCGGAACGGAGGTTTGGGCTAGTTGGTGATCATCCATGTTTAGGCAACAGCGCAAAAGGACAGAGACAAGTGGAAGGAGGTACACAACGGAAGGAGGTTCAAAGGAAGAGTGAAGTACGCAATAGACATAAGTGTAATATTAATCATTTGAGTAAGTACGTTCCGTGTCAAAAGGGTGTTGTGTACCAAATACCGCTCTCATGTGGCCGAACGTACATCGGCCAAACTGGCCGATGTATCAACGTTAGGCTCATGGAGCATTGTAATGCAGTAGACAAACAAGCCACAAACCTAGCCAAACATTGCTTTTCATGTAAATGTGTTCCATTTTTTGTAGATACAGAAGCGTTGTTTGCGCATAATGACAGGCGCACAAGAGAGCTGGCTGAGGCTTTCCATATCATCAGAAAAACAGACGGGTGTGTCAGCACACCATCCGTGTCTTTATCAGCCAGAGAAATGAGCCTACTTCACAAAGTTAAAGGCTCATTGCACACGCATGTCGATTTGAAATTGATTTTATCCTGATAAGTACGTCTGGGTTTGACGCATGTTTTTGACATTGCGCATGCGCGCTGATTGAGTAGAGTATATATTGATCTGTGTTTTTCCTAATAAAGACAGTTGTAAGTTCAGCGTCGTCGTTGTGTACCTCCTTCCACTTGTCTCTGTCCTTTTGCGCTGTTGCCTAAACATCGATTATGCGGTTGCGCGACTTTGTGTTAGTAGATCGCATCTAGAATTCTACTCTCTTAGATTGGTGCATAGCGCTAAAAAGACAAGGACACAGCGAGACTCTCTTAAACGGCGTTCTCTGATAACAGTGCAGGCTAATCAATCAGCGAATATAATTTTTTACGCGTTTTTGTTTTAACAAATGAGAAAAAGCTACTGAAAAGAAAGGAAAGGACAGGCAAACCATACGTTTGGGCTTTGCTGTTCTGGCAATGAGCGTTAGAAACTCCGGAAAGCATTATGCTCAAGTCAAGGATGAGTAACATAAAAAACAATGGCCGTACCCAACAGTCATTGCAGGCATAGCAAAAATATAGATGCGGACGATACAGTTATAGACGGGGTAGGCGTCTTTATCTGAGTCGTCCGTGTCTATATTTACTCTACCTTTTCAAGAAATTGGTGCAAAGTAGCTCATATCAAACACCTGTCCCATACAGGTTAGCGGCCGCAATTCACTTACGGCTGTGCTTCGGTTTCTAATTTGCGGTGTGGAATTCCTGGTACTCTGTCGAGTGCGAGTTTGTTATGGTGGTCACCCTTTTTTGGACAATAGGGCTCGATAATGGCAATCTAAAATTTTCTCCCTGTGGAGGTCTGTTCGTAAAAGCGTCCGTTCGCAGCGCTAGCTGCCTCACAGCGCTTTCAACACAGTAAAATGCCCTTACGGACTGACCACCGCGTTTAGATGCCAGCACGTACGTGTCACCATATTTTATGACAGGTGCGAAACTTTGTATGCAACATTTATTCAATGCTGCGGGCAGTTCGCTTCAAAGTTTTCGCCGAACGTCCATTTTCATTATTATTCAACCGCTTGTGTGGAGAAACGCTGTGTATCTCTACAGCCAGCTATAGTTCCCTCGTCGAGCAGAGAGAATATATGGCTTGAGAAGCGACGAGTTGATTCGGCTCGACGTAAATTGCATTTCTGTAAGCACGCTTTCAGGCCTAAAATTCTGAAACCACGTTTCGATGCCTTCGGTGTGGGTTGAGCCGCGTCTTTATGTGACTACACGGCATTTTGCGCCAGGATCATCCTTGGTAATGTTTATTTACAAAACCACAGAAGGTAAGATCAAGGACATTGTTTATACCTACATTTCAAAAAAGTGTTTCCAGCTCGAGCTGATTTACACGTACTCATCTGCCATCGCGTATCAATTTGCCGTGTGCGTTCTACGACCTACAGTTGCATAGTGTGTGATCGCGATGAGCTTTAAAGATCAGAGAGCATAGGAATATGAAATGACTAGCTTTACAGTGTCCTTCTTCAAGTTCAAAATAAGCGATGATTTAAAGGGAAGGTGATGAGCGATCTACGATTTGGCTCTAGCCAGCTTATGCGTTACTTGTATGGCCCACTGTTGCGCTTATGGTCGCTTTGGTATTTGGACATGTGAACGAAAGATTCAGCCTCTCAAGCAGCCGCACATGGTAGCCACGTGGCTTTACTTATCGAGGGCAATCATGTTTTTCAAAGCGTAAAAACAGCCAGAAATACCAGTGTAGCCTCTAGGTCAAATTTAGTGGTCAATGACAGCGCAGTTTTCAATGACTCCGCGTTATCGCAACGCATTCAAGCGACATTGAATTAGTGATTACAAGGTACGTTGCCAATTTCCATGAAGGCAGAAGTCGTGAGGAAAATGGTTCGAACAATGGATCGTAATCTCGGTTAAATTTTTTGAGTGCTGCTTTTTTTATACTCACGGACCTACTCTAGCATGTGTCGTGGCATGCCTGAAAATAAGAAAAATACTCTGTGCGGGCTTTTAGCGAGAATGCATGTAAAGTGGAGCCCATCGCAATCCATTCGACTTACCTTTTCATTTTCCTATCTTTACGCAGTATTATTACGGGGAAGGAAAACCGAAGATGCCATTTCGCAAACCCCCAGGAAAAAACACAAATCGCGCACTAGTGCGCCCCCCCCCCCCGTATCTGTCATTCCTCCAGAAGGACAGTAGATGGCAAGGAACGACCTAGAGTACGGTGTCATGATTCAAGCACAAACCGTCGAACCGATAATTTACTGTCCGTAGATAAAATTTACTGTCCTCATAAGTGCTCTTTATCGGTCGCCTCTCAAGGTACAACGTTAGGACTACCTCTTAGAAAATATGAAAGCAAATGCAGTTCAAAAGGCTGGAAAGCAGGGCTAGTTGGAGGCTGTTGATGATGTAAATAGGTTGACCCATACTGAAAGAGGCACAAAGAAAAAAAAAAACAAAGAGGACACGCATCATTATTTACCTGAAAGCAAATAATATGGGAGAAACTCTTACAACAAGTGCATATAACTCGCAGGAGCAAATTACTAATTACGGGAATCAACGTCCTTCTTGAGATTGGCTGCAATCCACCGGCTTCGGAAAATATGCCGCATACGATCTAACGAATAAGGAAGAACAGAACTGAGTAGTGGCGGGAACAGCAGAAGCGCTCGCGCTACCGTGCCGCCATTTTAGAAACCATCTCATCGCCGTCGCCCATGTTCTCCTTTTACTAAGTTCCCCCCAGTGAAATATTGGCTGCGGTTGTGTTCTCCAGCATTCCTCATCGCGCTTTTCTTGACGGTTCGGCGCCTTGTCTGTGCGTCTGGTTTATGTTCCGTATCATGCGGCTCTGCCCCATGCAGTTTGCCAGATCTGATCCGACCTCTCCATTTCCCGTCCCATCATCTGTCCCGACCACAAGACGCAATAAACTGTGGGAGGACTTTACTTGACGACGCCGCATACTGCGTTTGATGCGTGCTGGGACTTTGAAAGTTTGACCGTGAAAACTCGGTGACCTGAACTCCAGAAGCTTCACGAGCCCGGCTTCACCGAGTCGTTATCATGGCGGCTAGCTGCTGCTTTTTGCTCTGCAATATTCAACTATGAAGTCCTGCCTATTGTTATGCCGTGCATCGGATTGACGTCGACATTCTTTTTTGTCCGCAGTAAGTTTGTGGCTCTGATTACTCGTGAGGAAAGACAAGAAGCGAATGATGCCCCGGACAAGAGCACTGGCGAGAGGCGCAACTCAAATTAGGATTCTCCGCATACCCATTGGTCATGTCGCCTTTTCAATTGTTTGCCCCTCACCCCGGTGCCATTAGTGGGTAGATATCCGGTTTACTTTTATTGAAAGGCAGATTTTTCTTAGACGCTGTTTTAATGATCGACAATTTCCCTCAAACTACTGCTCACGTAGAACATCCGATTATTAGACAATTTTGTGTTGCTTCCAAATTAGGCCATTGTCTAGGAATATTTGGTGCTACAAAGCACTATATCTCGTTCAACAACTACGATGGGGTTGCTATCATGACTTACCTTCGTTGCGAATATATGTTTGCGGACCTTTCCTCTTATTGCTGTTTAGCATTATACACCTTGTGGATTAAGGTCAAACCCACTTTGATGCTTTGCACGAGCACCTTCTTTCCACGAGTTTAAGAACACCAAGAAAATAAATTCATCGCTAATGCAGACATATCTTAGTCACACAGCTCGAAACAAAATAACTTAGGGGACTGATTTCTATCAGCGTAGTTGAATTACCACAGAAATAAAACCCTTGGTATCATTATTAACGAACAAGGTATCTGCGACTAATCCATTTCTTTTAAAACTTTCACTAAACAGTTTTATAAGGAATACGCGTCAGAAAATTTGGCGCCAATAACAGCAAATGTTAAATGATGCACCAGGCCCTCTTGGTCTCCTCAGGAATGTACGAAATGCATAGGAGGCAGTTAAACAAAGAAGGTACTTTCAATGTATTTTCACTTCGTTACGTAATAGTCCTTTGCGCCTTAAAGTAGCGACCGGACATCGAAAACGTATTTTATGCACTTTGAACACTTTTCAAACTAATGTATTTATATACATTTATTATGAATGCAAACCAAAAAAGCAGTGGTTCAGTTTCAGCTGAACATATTTTTGGAACAGCATGCATATCCATAAAAAACCTTCCATCACTAGGTTTCCTTTACCTCTATAATGACAAGGGCTGTACTGCCAGCTGCACGATTTAAAACAAAATTCTGTGGGACAAACAGAAATTCATCTTGCATGACTAACTGTGCTTCCTTAAAATTAATGTGGATATGTTCCAGAATACAGGAGAAAATAATTCGAAACACTAAATAAAAGTTTTTACAGTCCAACAAGACACCCCTCCTAAATTAGCATGATTTCTGAACAGGGTACCAATGGTTCTCCCACCGTTCAACTCGAGCAAAAAATGAAAACTCTTAAATTCTTAACTACCAACATGAATGCCGATTACAGGTAGCCAGGATTTTAAATTTTACTAATATATAGAACTGCATTTCCCATGCTAAATTGTTTCGTAAGATGACCTCCCTAGGATTGCCTCTTGTTCTCCCTAAAGATTACGATAGCGCCAGTAATCATTTAGTGCCGATCAAAGTCACGCCTACGCAAAAGAGTGAAATGACCACTGGCGCCACAAACAACTCAGCGCCGAAGGTAATAGCTGGGCGCCGAATGCCGAAACTATGAAACTGTATGCAAGGAAGTCATGACATTGGAAACATTCCATTGATAAGTTTACGCACCGAGTTGAGGCGTGAAACATACTCTCCTTTCTTCTCCCGTCCAGCGAGACGACGATAAGGTAAGGTGGGTCACGAAGCCAAAACATCGCAATGTTGCAAAGAGCCCCAACGAAAATTACGACATAATCTATCCTGACGCGCGGATCGTTCTCCTGGCTTTTCACAATAAATATACTAGGCGTGCAAGGATTAGTGGCAGAATTTAAGCAACATATGCGCTCCACACAATCTAAGAATGCTGAAGAAGTCTGCATTACACAATTCCCTATTTCATATTGCAGCCTACTTGTCAGTATGGTATGGTAAGGCATGTCAGCGAGCAAATGTATAGGAAACCAGGAGCTCGTTAACATGTACATAAAAACAACAAATATCGCTGAACATAGGAAAGCATACGGAATTGTATCGCTTATGTGCGTGATTACATCACTCATTAGCATTTATCAATAGCAATAAAATGCCTTTATGCTTTTCATGCTGTGATTGCCCGTTTTCTTCTTTTATGTGTATTTAACAAGCCCCCAATTCCCACAGCATCTGTTGGCTAATTAGCGTAAATATGATGTGGCATCAGCCAGCTTTGTTATCATAGGATTTTGGAACAGTGTTATCAAGCAGCTCCCCCTTTCCCTACACTTAATACCCGTATAAACACAGGGCTTTACGAGCGCGTCCACCGCAGTATACGAGAGTGGGGGTAGCAAACATTCTCAATTATTGAATTGGTGCTGCATTGAAAACGCAATATTCTAATGAAATTGAAAGCCACAATTGTGCCACAATCTGTAAAGTGCCTAAAGCGAAATTCAGGGTTGCAGTTTCTGATCTCACCGGTGGCATGTGTACTTTATTCTATTTTTTCCTCAAATATCTCCATTATTATTTTTTTTACAATGATCAAAAAAAACTTATTTGTTTTGGTTCTTGTATGTTGTCGTTTTCTCCCTTTAGTATAGTATTGCATGATGTGTTAAATTATGAAAAATCCCTGAGTGAGGGTTGAGGGGGAGCTTCAGATCGCAAGCCGAACCAATGCTTCGACAAAGGGACTTGTCTTCGTCTGGGCTATAGTATGACATATTATGCGCGTCACTCGAACACTTCAGGGATGCAAGTATTTATGAATTCGGTCATGCAAACTGGTCCGCGAGCGGCGCACAATCATAGCCGCAGTACCATGGTCCTTGATTAGAACATCTCACTCAAAGCGTCTGTAAAGCATTCGACTAGAGCATCGCTGGTTTGTCTCGCATTGATAACATGCCTTGTTCGTGAACAAGTATACGCACTTAAGAATATACAACTGTGTGACCTTAAGCAGCGTACTTCATTGTAGACATGTATGTGAATATCCTGACATTGCCAACAATGACCACACTTTTTCTAGCGTCCCACCCTCACAACAGTTCCAGTTGCCTCACTTGGACTGTCCACATATCCCTTGACAACGTACGGAATTTCCTTTCTGGTACAGTTGCGAGCAAAAGTGGTATACAGCACTCAGTCGGTGGCGGAGCTCCGGAAAACTGCATTCCAAGTTCATTTAGCAACAGCTACCTGAGATTGAGGCAATAGTGATGGTGCCCCATTTTATCCACATGCATGTGTCGCTAACGCTGTCCCTGACGCTGTCGCTAAATGACATTTCAAGGCAGGTTTTATGAGCAGTGTCAACGGCTTAGTGTTGTATACCACTTTTGCTTGCGACTGTACCTCTCCTTCGCCGCGTTTCCTGTCCTGACGAGCCCTGTGTACGCTCAAATGGCGCAGCGCTAATTACTTTTTAATGCAATGATAGCACCCGCTTCATAAAAACTCGACTTGTTTTGACGTTAAGCCTAAAGGGCAAGCTATTGGCGTCTTACTTCTCCTGAAATAGCCCCATTAGTCCCCAAAAGTACTGCACATCTACAGCTATCATTGTTTTTGCAGCACGCAGCCGGACAAGGTCTTTGTCCTTGTCCGGCTACGCGCTGCAAAAACGATGGAAAACCAGCTAGCCCGACAGCTTGTCCTCTACAGCTATAGCCTCCTCACCCTATTTGCCACAACCCAGACCACCGCTCCGACATCTACCTCATTCATGCACATTAACATTCAAAGCCCCCTTCTTTAGAGGACACACGTTTCTGTACTCCAGGTAGGACACCCATCAGCTGTCTTCTCGTCAACCCTACTCGTAGATACATGCTGATCACCCAGCCACTGCACACTCAAGGCCTTTCGCCATCTTTCACCCCACGAAAACAGAATGTTGCTTCGGTGAAGCCGTAGGTTACAGCGAACGGATTTTTTAGCGAGAACGTAAAAACCTAATCATCGGCTGAAAGCTTAAATAGTTTTTCTGAACTGTCGTATCCAGCATCTGACTAGCACAATTTGTTAGTGAAAAAGAATGCGCAGAGCAAACGTTTTACGCCATAGGAGTAAAGGCTCCGTTTGCCGAAAATACGGCGTCGACGTCGGCACCGACGCCTTGAGCGAACAATCATGAGGATGGAACTGGCAGATGGTATCTGGCAACTAACATAGCCAAGCATTCACGGGACGTATAGTTGCCTGAGGGTACGCTTGGCAGGAGGTTCCAAACCGGTCTTCTCATTTCACGTGGGAGCGTGACATCGAATTAACTTGTCAGGACCCTTATATTCATGTTGCCCCTAAGCCACGCATTCGCGTTCATTCGATTTAGTTACAGCGGGGCTATATAAGTGGGATGGTAACCTACTGCATTGCGTGATACGGTTAAAGGCGAAACCTCAGTGTTCCCATAATTCTATATGACCATTATGCTTCGCCATCGTCCCCTGCCAATTGCTCCAATCGATCATGTCCTCGTAAACGCTGTTTTGCTTGAAAACGATCATAATTTATAGTTTTCCCAATTTTATTTCAGGTATGCCAGGAAATGAAGCTTCCTTGGACAAACAATCGTCACTCGCTTTTATTCCCTCCTCTGCAACAAAATAAAACCATTATCAATTACGGAATGTATGAAGGGACATGAAGCATGGCAGTAAAGAAACCAAAAGGCATATTCAGTAACTCAATTGTTTCATGGAAGAAAACAAATTCGATTTATGCCATAAGGCATAAACACAAGCCGGTTATCTTTAGCTAAGGCACTTTGAATATTTACTCATCTGCGGACTGTAGTGATGAACCCGTATACGAATCGAACGGTGGCTGTTTTGCTACTGCCTCTGTGAGAAACATTTACTGCTTTCTCACTACCACTGTGGCGCTTGTACAAGTGTTCATTCTTGCGTACAGTATGAGATTTTAGTAAATACTAAAATAGAAGGGATTGTTTGAATACTAGAATTATCGGGTACGCTTACATTATAGTGCTAGCATTTTCGCATCAAGCGCTCTTTGTACTCAGTAGTCGGGTAATTCCGATTTGCGAGCTCAACACCGCCTTGAAAAATTCTAAAATAAATAGACCGAAGCAGGAGTATTCAGCAGCTTTGTGCAAAAAAAAAAAAAGCTGTGAAGGCCAGCTACAAGACAGTTAGAATTATTCCTTTTCAAACCCCCATGGAATCATTGGTCCTAAGATCGGATACTTAGTGTAGTTCTCAGAGCTGAAATGTTCCTCAATATTCGGTAGCTCCTCAAATCGCTTCATGTAAGCGACCAATATCGGAAATTCCTCGAACGCGCTCGCATTCAGCTCGTAGTTCCAGTCGAGTGCCTCGTACAGGAGGAAGTCGACGTATGTCAGCCTCTCTCCCAGGACCCAGAGCTTCTCCTGGAGCTGCTCGTCCCAAGGCTGAAGGATGCCTTCCATCTTTTCTTCGTACTTGGGTCGGCTGTCTTCGTAGTTGGGCGATGCGACGGCCATTATCAGGTTGAGGGCTAAGTCACGCGCCTGCTGCTCCAGCTGGTCTAGCTCCTGAGTCTCTTCTTCATCCCTGCAAGAAATCATAACCCATACAATCTTTGAAAAGAAAGAATGGAAAGAGAAAAAGTCATAATGAAAATTTCGTTCTCTAATGTAACACGGCAGTGATAGCATCGTATATGCCAATCTTCTTAGTGAACTTTTAAAATATACAAACATAGACCAGGACAGCGCAAAGTACTTCAGAAACATTTGCTCCGTTTTTACTGTGTCCGCCTGTGATGTGTGAAATTCATATTACGCAGCCAGAATCTGAATAAATGCAGCGAATCACTGGCAATATCCGCTGTGTTCGATATTCATTCATTAATTCATCATTATTGCCGCGACCTATTCTGATCTTAATTTGTTCTTTTTCGACAGCCACTAGTACGCGGCTGTATAACTAAATTTTATCGCCCAGAGCAATTATTGCACTATTTCTTTGTTCATGCTCATTGTCGCGAGACGCGGCTTTATCATTTGCGTAGCCAAGGAAGATGAGAGATGTATCTTGAATTATTGCAGCCATGCGCATGCTTTTCTGCAATGTTCTACTGTATGCTAGTCATCGTTTGGTGTTTCATCTCGATCTTTCGCCGCCGCTTTAAAATCGAGCGCAGACGCGTGAAACGGGGATTCTTAGTTCTACGACCGAAGAGCATGTTTGCTGTTATCGCCGCCGCCGATTCACTTAGCATTTTTGCCTGCGCAAGTCAGCCCAATAAAGAGTTTCATTCAACTGCAACTCCAGTGTCTACATTTGTGGTTACCAGGATTGTCACCCCTACGTGATATCTGCTGCAATCTTTCGAGATACATCTCGAAGTACATTCTGCGACAAAGGAAATGATAAAGCCGCATCTCAGGGCAAGGAGCATAAACAAACAAAGAATACAAGAATCACTCTGTCTGAGAGAATTTACAGTTATGCGGTCGCCTGCGGCGGCTCTCGAAAAAGAACAAATAAAGATCAGAATGGTTCGCGGCAAATATTTCAATTATTAAACAAATTTTTCATTTTGCATGTTTGTGCGCTGAAGAGTTTCGTGTTATGTTCTAAATGGGGGCACAATGATTTGTGTTTAAAATAATATAGAAACAGGAAACAGCAATATTCCCTGCATTCTATTTCTAAAACATGCGAATCTATTGGAATCTCATCCATAATACGGAATTGCTCGACGTCACTATATTACACCAAACATTAGTCTCATACAAAGCAAATGCATTACCAACTTTAACTGCCAAGGTGAACCGCCAGCTGCTGCCATTATCAGATCGAATCGTGAGACTTACTAATGTTCATATATTTTGAGCTCCCTATTGGTCAGTTGTGCCCCACCGTTATGACTTTGGTCGCTTTATTAAATTTCCCAAACTGTTAGCATTAGCAATAACGTTCCGAACCATTGATTTAAACAACAATTGTATATGTTTAAAGTCCCTTATATTTCCAATGACCGCGACAGAGTGCTGTAAAAGCCGAGCATTTTATTTTGTTAGCATTGTAACATAGAATACCGGGTACGCGTAATGAAGAAAATAAGTTTGTTCTTCAGTACATAAGAATACAGTTAGCTTCTGCTTACTACTACACCGAACAGCTCTTGGGGGGCAGAATACGTAACAGAAACAAGTTATTACTCTGCGAACCTTGGAGCCAGTTCGTGCTTGCGACCCAGGTAGCGAATGATGGCGATGCTCTGCGTCATCTTCAGGTCCTCGTCGATGTAGTAGGGAAGGTTGGGAAACTTCAGACCCAAAGAGAATTTCTCGCCGTGCCATTCTTCGCGGTCGTAGTCTGGCTCCGGACCGTAGTTGTAGCGCTTGTCTTCGAACTCGACGCCCACGTGTACCAGCAGGTTCCTGATCGGCTGCGCCATGCCTCTTATGTTCCAGTAGCCAAGTATGGGAGTCATTACTGAAACCAAATGAGCAAACAGCACGCGTCCGATTGACTTTAGGAGGGCACATTATTTTAAAATATAAAGCGGGGGCACTTTTATGTTGGGAAAGTAATATTTCCTCACGTGTTACATTTTTATGTAAATTTTAGGAATTTTAGGCGAGAACAAAAGCGGCGAATCGTCCCCAAAAAATAATATTTCGACTAAGCAGTGTTAGACTCTCGTGTCAGAGAAAATCTCAATCTCCATTGTGGCTGCCTTGAGCGGAATACTATTGACATGCCGCCTCTGGCGGGAGTCACCAAGCAGGTGGCATGCGTGTAAGTGCAGTCTAGTTGGTTGCTCATTTAGAATAAACCGCGCGAACGACGAAGATAAAGTTGAGAAAGACACAAACTTTCGCGCTGTTTAGACAAGACAGTGCCGTGTTTGTCGTTATATGTTTTCTTGTCTCGTTTATCGAGCTGTAGATATGGATCTGATTTTTACATATGCGAGGTAATCTGAAGCCATTTCCTTTTGTGCTGCCGATTCCGTTGCTGCACGTTCGTTTGTTCACTGGTTTGGGTTTCTACACGCGTTCATGCTCTAATTCCGGCTTTACGAAGTCCAACACATGAGTACCATTTCAAGAACAATTAGGAAGTACACACGCTGCGAAATGTCTTTTTTATCAACGTCTCTTTCTATGTCTGACGCAGGTGACATGGGCGAGAACAAGTTCAGTCCGCGCACGACGTGACATGAACAAATAAAATAGCTGTCAAGTTGTACAGTGCCTGTAATGGGCCAGTGAAATTGCGCTGGAACCTTTCGAGGCCCTTCGTTCCGGTATCAGACACGCTATATCTTACACCTACCCAGCAATAGTACGTTTTGGTTTTACGCGGAACTTCAGATTTCGCGTTGCAGTAGGCCAAATATTGAAAAAACGATCATTATCTTCATCGTTAGGAACAAACCTCTAATGCAGATTATCTAAAGGCTTGATTGCTACAGCTGTCGGGTATCGTCCGAGATTTGCTAGAGCATTTTTGTTTTTCAGGTGTTGTTGTAGGCCTACATTTAATAATGCGAAACCAGTTCTAGCCTAATGAGTGCTCCATAAATGGGATTTCACCAGAAACTGTGAACAGAGCATGTCACCACAATATATACTTGTGAACTGCAATCACCCATGGCGAAAATAATAATTTAAATCAGTAAATAATGGAGATCGTAACAATAAAAATAATTGTTTACAAAATAAATAAAAGTATGCAATTTATCATTATCAAATGACCCATGCTATAGTATGTGAATAAAATAATTTTAATGTAATCTTTTGGGCGATGGGACGGTGAATTTTCAAGCATGTTCTTGATGAGTAGTGGGTTACTTACTAAATTAAAATTTTTTGCAAAAATTTAAAAACAATTAGTTACTGCACATACTTAAGGGACTGAAAAAACAGACATCAATTGCTGAATCACTACTTCTTAATTGTCTGATCACATTATACCAGGCAAGTCAAGGCGTCAGACATAGAAAGAGACGTCGATAAAAAAGACGTTTCGCGGCGTGTGCACTTCCTAAATGCTCTTGAAACGGTACTCGATCATGTGTTGGACTTCGTAAAGCCAAAATTAGAGCATTAACGCATACAGAAAACCAAGCCAGAAAACAAACGAAAATGCAGCAACGGAATCGGCAGCACAAAAGGAAATGGCTTCAAATTACCGCACATATGTAAAAATCAGATTCATATCTGCCGCGCGATAAACAAGATAAGAGAGAAAACATATAACGACAAACACGGGGCTGCCTTGTCTCATTTATCGCGCTGCAGATATGGAACATCGTCACCAGCTCAGCCAAGAACGGACCTTGTAAAAATCAGTGTACACTTAATATTGTGAGAGTGGTGCAAGAACTTTCACCTCTTTCACCTGTACATATGCAGCATCGTCATCATTCACCGCTGTTCGTAAGATTACGCACAGAGCTGCAGATTCTGGCTGGGACAAAGACGTTTGTTCTGGCGGTGGCTTACAAGTGGCGGAGATGCCATTAGTATCCCAACACTCTCGCTTTAGCCCTGTCTACTGTTCCCCTTTGAGCTCCGTTCAGGCCTTCGCTTGCTGTCACAGCCTTCCGGTATGAACGAGGGCAACGGAACCCGCCCGCTCCCAGGCATCTGCCCTACTGTTGTGGCTACCCCTGCCTGGACATTCACAAGATGCCAGCGAGGTCCCCAGCTCTTTGCCGGCTTTCGCGGCGACGATGTCAAAGACTGGCTTGCTAATTAGACCAGAGCGAGTTCGTTCAACCACTGGGATGAACTCCCACAAGCTATTCAAGTTTGACTTATATTTGGCTGACGTCGCAAAAACGTGATTTCTCAATTACGGGAAACATCCCTGACTGGCCAACATTCACCCAGCAGCTGCGCAACATTTTCGGCACGCCATCTGGTTGTTCTGAGCTGGCTTAGAGGAAGCTCACCGCCCGTCTTCCGCCTCCTGGTGAGTCCTATATATCAAGGACGTTTTAGCCCTTTGCCGCCAAGTTGATGCTGCTATGCCGGAATTTGAACGCGTTCGCCATTATGTTAAGGGCATCGTAATTAACCGTCGCTTTCAACGCCTTCCTGACTGAGAACCCCTCCACTGTGTCGGACATCACCACTACCTGCCTACGCCTGGGCATACTTCATTCGTTTCGCCTGCAGTAAGACAAAAATAATGGTACGGCCTCCTCGTTTACGGCAACCTGCTCTCCATTATCCCTGCCATTATGAGAGAGGAGATCTCCGGTCAAGCAAGGGTAGTTCCTGGAAGGTCGAACCTCCCGCCAGCTACGTCAGGGACGCACTGGCCGCTTTCGCCTGCGCATTCGCAACCGCCACATCGATTATACAGCCTGCCGCTCCCCCACGTATGCTGAAATTGCTTCGAAGTCACCTGTCCCAGTCCATTCTCCTTGTCCTTCTCCTGTGTGTGGTCGTGTGGCTCAGCCCCATGCTCTCAACCGCCCTGTTATTGACCATCCTGGCGTCCTTCCCATCCAGTCTGCTATTACTGTGGAATCCGCGGTCCCATTTCCCGCGTTTGTCGCCGGCGCCAGCAAGATGAACAAGCGTGGTCACGCTCTATTTAAGAATGCCCGCTTGCGCCAGCCTGAAGCTTCTGCAATGCCATACTCTGCTTCTTCCCATCTTTTCCCTTAGTCGCGGGATTTATAGGATATTTCCCGGCCCTCTCGTTCCAAACGGCTCCCCACCGCATCGCCTTTACGTCGCCCGTCTCCATTTCGACCGCTCTCCCAATGCTTTCTTCCTAGTGGGGACAACTAACAGAAGCAGTTTTCAGAGGGAAAGCTGCTTCACAAACGGACTCTGAAATTCCTCCCGGACACCCGTCTAACATGCTAAACTACTGATCGAAGGAGTATACGTTGAAGCCCTCATCGATACGGGTACCGCTTATTCCGCCATTAATAGCAACTTGTGCTATTGTCTTCGCAAAGAGACAACTCCATACATGGGCACCCTCTCCGTGGAGCCAACCGCGCTATCATCACAGCCATAGGGAATGCACAGCGCACGTTCGCATCGATGATCAGAGGCATCATATTGAGTTTAAAGTGATTCTGTCATACATTCATGCACTAATTTTAGGCTGCGACTTTTTATCGTCGGCATCTGCCCTCATCTACTGCCGCAACCGCCTCATTTACTTGCGGACACTCAGCTCGAACCCTCCGCAGCACGTGTGCTCGCTGCCCTTGACAACCTTTTGAGCCCTGGCCGTGAGCTCCTCATCATTGTTAACCTGGATTATGAACTTGACGAGATCCTTTAGTGATTTCATCACGAAGGCGGACCACCGGTGGCATAGAGCTTGTCTCCTGGCTCACCTGTTTCCACCTTGGGTGCGCGGTTGTCGCGGCGCTGAACACTCTTAGCCAACCTTTATTATTACCAAAAGGAGTAACAGTTGGCTTTCTTTTTGACGGAGACCCTGTTCCTCTCGCCACGCTTCACCACCGTCTGATACTCTACCTCCGAGACGTTCCTCTGCCCTCGCGGCAACAATCAGCACTGAATTAAGTTTTCAAGAGTAGACGGAGTTGCTCATAAAACCTTTTGAAGCACAAATACTTTTTTTGATGTGTGTACCTCAGATTTAGGCAAAACTTATGTCGCCTCCTACCGCATAGAGACTGAGGAATGAACCATCGTCCGTTGCCGCCCATATCGGCTTTCCTCATCAGAACGCAAAGTATTTATGAACCAAGGTGACGACATGCTCGCGCGAAGCATCATCCAGCCATTGAGCAGTCCTTGATTCTCTCCTAGGGAAAATGATGGTTATATGTGGTTCTGCGTGGATTACCGGGCCCCTAACTAGGTAATCCACAAAGATGTTTACCCGCTTCCACACATCGAAGATGCACTGGACTGCCTTCAAGGAGCTGAGTATTTATTGAGTCTCGACCTGCGTCCGGAATATTGGCGAACTCCCATGCATGAATCCGACAAGGACAAGAATGTATTTGCTACTCCCAATCGTCTTTACAAATTTTATGCGATTCCTTTCGGGTTGCATAATGCTCCAGCCATCTTCGAGCGCATCATCGACACAGGGCTTCGAGGAATGAAATGAAAGACGTGCTTATGTTATCTAGACGATATTATCATCTTTTCGTCGGATTTCGCCCAGCACTTTCACACTCACACAGAAGTTTTCACATGTCTAGCACGAGGCGGTCTGCAGCCCAACATTAAAAATGCCACTTCGTTGGAGGCAAAACCATCAAAGTCCTCGACCATGCCGTTAGCAAGGCGGGCATACAGCCCGATCTCGACAATATTGCAGCTGTAAATAATTTGCCTCAGCCCAAACGTCAGAAAGAACTCCGTAGCTTCCTCGTGTTGGCGCCGTATTTCCGACGTTTTATCCGAATCTTTGCTTCTATTGCGGCATCTTTACACAACCTCCTGAAGTGTGATGCCCTTTTCTTATGGTACAATGAACGTGAACAGGCCTTCCAATCCCTCAAGCAAGTACTCCTACTCCTTTGCTTCCACACTTTGATGAGACAGCTCCCACCTTTCTTCATACTGACGCCAGTCGACAAGTCATCGGTGCGCCTCTTTTGCATCGCAACACTGCGTCTGAAGAGCAGGTTGTGGCATACACTAGCCGTTCTCTCATACAAGCTGAGCGTATTTACAGCATTTTAGAGCAATATTGTCTTGCTGTTTTTGGTTTGTCAAAAAATTTCGACCTTATTTGTATGGCCGCCACTTCGCAATCGTCACCGACCATCATGAGCTCTGATGGATGTCGTCGTTAAAGAGCTTATCAGGTTGGCTGGGCCGCTGGGTGCTACACTTAAAGGGTATACCTTCCCCATCACGTAAAAATTCGGCAGAAAACACCTCGATGCTGACGCCCGCTTTCGTTGCCCGCTGCCTTCTCCTCTAACGAACTCCCATGAGGCCACTACAGTTAGCCCTTCACGTCAACCTTCTAGTGATCATGTAAATGTTGCACCCATCGACGTCTCTCCGCTGCACCACAGCACTGACTTCCAGGCATTGTAGATAGGCTGATATTCACTCCAGCACAATTATCGCTCACATCCACAGTCAATTACTGGCCCCCAACAGTCGCCTGCGTCGTCAGCTCCGCATTTTCCGGATTCAACACTGGTCCCCCGACTGGTCACTGGTGGGTTCCTGTTGTGCCTCGCTCTCTCCATCATCGAGTGTTGGAGGCTTACCATGCCATTATTTAGGATACCACAAGACGTACGACCGTATAAAAAGCCGCTTTTTCTACCCCAGGCTTTCTACCAGCGTCGTAACTACATATTGTTAAGGTGTGCCTCATCATAATGTGTCCCTTGCCAGCATCGTAAGCAGTCAACATCTCTTCCTGCCATCCCCTGCAACTGCTTCCTTACCCTTCCGAGCCTTTCGATTTTTGCGCCATTGACTTATTCGGTCCCCTACTTCTCACACCTGCCGGTCACCGTTGGGTTGTAAACGACATCGACGATTTGACGCGGTAAGCTGAAGCCACTCCTCTTTGCTCCTGTACCGCTTCTGAAGTTGTCGAATTTTTCTGCGGGTGACGTCTTGCACCACGGGAAAACATTTCTTTCCCAAATCCTGGCGGAAGTACTGCACCGCCAACGGCGTCCACAAAACGTCTTCAAGCTATCATCCTCAGATCAATGGCCTGGCCGAGCGCTTTCATCGCACCTTGTCCGACATGATTTCCATGTAAGTCACTCCTGACCATAGGAACTGGGACACCATTTTGCCAAATTTCGTTACCTATTGCTATAATTCTGCCGTTCAACGCACCACTCGCTACAGTCCTTTATTCTTAGTTTATGGCCGTCATCCAACAACACTATTCGACCCCACCTTCTTCTCTGCTCCTGCCTCCCCATCTGCATCGTTTGGCGATTCGTTTGCGGTACCTATGGCCCATTGCCGGCAAATTGCTCGCCGCAACGCTGCAGCCGCCTAGCAAGAAAAGAATCACCGCTATGACCAGCTCCACTGCACTGCTTCTTTGTCACCCGGTGATGAAGTTCTACACTGGACCCGACTCCGAACTCCTGAATTGGCCGAGAAGTTTCTCCACCGCTATATCAGTCCCACACCATGCTCCAGGAACCATGTCCCGTTAACTACCGTTTTGTCCCTTTGCCTACCGGCGCCAATCGGTGTTGGCACTCAGAAGAAGTTGTTCATGTTTCGAACATGAAGCCGTACACCCGCCAAATCACTTCCATGAAAACAGCGACCAGGGTGGCCGTTTCCTTGCCGGGAAGGTTTGTGTGAGCGTGGTGCCAGAACTTTCATCTCGTTCACCTGTACATACACAGCATCGTCATCATTCACAGGTGTTCGGAAGATCACGAGCAGAGTTCCAGATTCGGGCTGGAATAAAGACGTTTGTTCGAGCGGTGGTTTACAATATTTTTGTTTATCGGCAACCCACAGCCACAAAGAGGGGGAAAAAGAGATAATAAAAATAAGGCAGCGATACCAGCCCATCATGTATACCTTAAAACTTAAAGCTTGAACAATTGCACATAAAAAATTATCAATATCTTACTTCATGGTTCGAACAAGAAGAAAATGTTTTGCGTGGATGGACTTCTGTGACATCGGTTTGGTTGTTAACATCCTAGATTATAGCAGTAAACTTGTGAAACGCTCGCACAGCACCAGCCTTAGTCGAGTAGTCTGCCTACTACCTACCACCATCCGTCGTCCTGCGGCTACATCTGTCTCGTTCTAGCCAGATGCAATTCTGAGAACAGCTTTGTCAGAATTGGTGGCGTCTGGTTAGCGTTCAAACACAGGATTATATCTGTAACGAAAGCTATAATATTGAAAATTAATAAACAGTTTTGGCTTTCAAATATTTATAGAATGAATGGGGCGGTGAATGCGAGCTCCAATATAATGTATGCTTATTTGTTTTCTTCTACTTTGTTTTCGTAGAAAGAGCGGCCATGGCCATCCCATATACACAAAATAAACATGGGACAAGTGCAGTGTTTACAAAACTAAATTATCTACCAACATTTGCTCTTTTTATGCAAGAACTTCGCAATAAAATAATTATTACCGTTCTCCATTAAGAAGTACCACCGATACCTTCCTTTTTTCTGAAACAATATTTGACGCGAGTTAGCATCGATGGCAGGCTTAATGGCGAGACAATAAGTCATTCAAGTTGGAGACGGTTAATACGTACCGAACAAAAAGCTGATGTGTCAATCTCTTTGTTTACTTGCAGTAACCTTTTTAAACAGGAGCTATGGATTCTTTTACGATGGTTGTAGTTCTTTCTCCTTCAATATGCTGCTCCCAAGTGCACCAATGGATTACAAAAAAAAAAAAAATCAATGTTCTGCTCGAATATCAGTGACCTAATTAAATGTTTGTCTTTTTTGTGTATGAAAATATTTGTGTTTTGTTTACCGAAATTACTTCTGTGTTTTTCGTGCTAATGCGGCGCTATGGCTTAAAACAGTATTCTTAAAGAGCGAGGTACTATCAAGTTGATAAATAACATACTGCATGTTAGTGATGTGATCGTCTTAGAGTCGATCTTGTGCGCCAATAAAAAGCACAGTTTTAACAATCACTTGCTTTTATGGGAAGGAGTGTAGTGCGGCCATCAATATATCATTAAAACAATAGCCATGCTTCTCGCATGTAACTACAGATATGACACCTCTGGTACGTGAGAATAAAGGCAAGCAGCATATTGCTCCTTACGGTTGCAAACTATAGACCTCGATTGCACGAGCACGAACACGAAAGGCCTCAGTTTCTTATACATTCGCATTTTTCCCCCTTCTTACTCCTCCACTAACTCAACCAAAATGTCTGGAACTCAAAATAACAATAAAATGTAGCCATACAAGTCACATCCACTTTGCAACTAATCGATAAAACAATGCCTTTCAAGGCTATAAGCTCAATCATTACGTGTCCGTGTGCCGGTAATCAAATATCTAAAGCATAGACGGAAGCAAGCTGAGTTCTGCAGAGCACCAGCAATTGATGACCGGTAAATTGGTCACATTAGGTAGGCGGTTAACTAGTAGAAGTTGTTTAAGAGAGAGTACTTAGACTTAATTGCTAACACAGCTAGACGCGTGGCATTCGTCGATGGCGTATTGGGCTCTCCACATTCCTTCCAGCTTCCGCGCAGGCCACGCAGAGAATTTCTGAATTGCGTTCAGCACACAGGGCACGTTATTCTGATCAGCTAGTATTAATGTACAAATCTCAAGCGCCTGAAACGTCGACGCTTATCTTCAAACGGTTGCTGCTAATAATTTCTTCGGTGTAAAACCGCCTGGACAGAGATGGGCACTCAACCTAAAAACTTTCAACTAGGAGCAAATGTCCGTATACCTTGTGGAACGCCGTAATAGCGCCTATATAGTAACATAGGTTTCAAAAAGCCATAAGGTAAATTTTTATTGGTGTGAGAAACACGGTTGCAGTAAGATTCGTTTAACGTTTATTTTAGCGGCTGGCACGGCAACTAATTTCGGTCGCTCCATAAAGCATGACAGATATTGGACGAGAAACTTCGTAAAACATGATCAAAGAGATAACGCCTGTCAGCTTTCGATGTCTTCCTTTTTCGATAACGAGCATCGTTTGTGCTCGAAAATGCGCCTGTCCATTAACAGTCTTTTGCTACATAAGCTCTGATTATATACAATAGGTATGTTTTAGAGAAGGAATGTTTAGAGGAAAATAAGCCATTACGTGCTGTCTCACATAACTTAAACCGTTTGACTTCATATACAGAGGGCAGGCTTTGTCTATAACATTGTTCTGTTGCCGCTCGTTTTTACTCTGATTTTGGAAATCTCGACGCGATTTGTTCAGCACGTCACATGTCCCAGCAATACAATTTGAATATAAATTTACGTGTCCCCAACCTCTCTTCCCGCCAATACCACAAAGAAAGAAAATCTCGATTCAGTCAAAAATGCTTTGTTGACCTAGTTATTTCGGCACTCTATCTTGGGACTGCAAGCTGTCTACATAGAAATAGTTTAACCGTCAAGATGAATTTTTAGGAAAGCTTTTCCCGCAATAGCGGAGCATAAAATCTTGTGAAACAAAAAGTCATAAGAAATACATCGAGCGTTCCTTAGAGACAACACTGCTTCTGCGCCCTGCCGTAGAACATAACTTTCCGTATTCAAGTGCAAGCATTCAAAGAAAGGTGCACAAACGTCAAGGGCCAGTTAAGTTCCTCCTTGTTAAGAACCGACAATGGGTTATTCAGCTTCCAGGAATTTTTTTTATACCCCCACGGAAGGAATGTACAAAAAAAGACAAGGCAGATGTGTCCCTTCTTTAGCCAAGTATAGCAAACATGCTTCGGTAATCTGTAGGTGGCACCTCTGATTAGTATTTTACAGATGCCAAAATCGAGGTCGATCTAACACCAAAATTGTATTCTGCATTATTTTACATTATATTGTCACATGCCATAAAAACGTTCAAGTTACGGTTAGACCTTGTAATCGCAATTTGTGTAAGATAATCACTTTTCAATTCCGCCGCTATATTTCTCATGTCTAAAATGGTCGATGAATCCGGAATTCCTCGACATGCCGGCGTTTACGCCAGCTGCGTTAGGTCCTCGGTTAAGTGGGACACTAAGCGCAGAAGCACGTGGTGTAATTTAATGCGCAGGCATTAGAACGAACACTAAATGTAAATATTATATGCACCTTTTCTCAACACATGCCTCCTAACTGACCGAATAGCACTCTTGGTACTTTAAGATTTCATCATTGTATTGTATTGGATAGTATTGTGCACTGCATGCATTTTAAAAGAATTTTCTCACCGAACAAATCAAAGGCAGCTTCAAGAACTTCCCTATTTTTCCGGCGGGACTCACCTTTACGCGAGCAGGTGGCCTTACTCTGTAGCGTACCGTTAACGTGGATCGCGCGGCGGCCCTGTAGAACTCAGCAAGCACTCGGCGCGAGCCAACACTCGCAAGCACCCAGTCGTATGCGGAAGGCCGCGTGACGCTCCTGCAGTGTTTCGATCTGGAAATTTTCGATCCACCTACTTCGATCTCATCACAAAAGCAAAAGCGCGCCATAAATGAGAAAATAATGCGACACTAAAACGAGACTGCTGTCCCTGTTGCCCCCATGGCAACAGCCCAGTGATTTCGTCGCCCTTGTTGTCGACGATCGAACGCTCCGACTTTCTTGCTTAATCCCGCCAGGAGCCTTGCTTTGGACAGTCAGGACTTATATTAGAGTTCCGTTACTTCACTTTGCTGAAGTTCTGTAGCTCGGCGTTCAAGCGGCGCGCTTGGTAATCGTCAAGGTCAATGTGCCTATTCGGACTCTCAAGGTGTATTCTCTCTCATTTCTCTTCGATTAATCCGCACCTCAGCGAAAATTGAAATACTCCATGGTTTTGAATTATATTTAGCATAAAAAGTTTTGGTTGCATTTCGTTGAATACAGATTAAGTGCTTAGCTTCTAAAATCATCCTTTTTCGCATGTTTCGAATTGTAACATTTATCTGGACAATGAGCATTACATTAAATTTCCTGACGAAGTTTGCCGCCAATAAGAAGACAATAGCAGGTTTCTTCGCTCGTCCAAAAAAGAAAAAGAAGCGAGAATAAACCAAAATATATCTACTCCTTAGAGTTAGTAGTAGTAATAACGATAGTTATCTTTTAAAATTACAACAAAAAGATTTAAAAGGATTTTTGTCGCACATATATCTCCTACAAAATCTTTTTTCTTCCTGTTGCTATTTGTTTTAGTAAATAACCACTTCTGCTACTATTAACAGCTCGCAGGAGCTGGATATAAAGTTTATATCTAGCTCCTTTGAGCTATTACTAGTTGTATAGTAGCTACAATTAATGGTTTCGTTTAGTCCCCTTCATAATAGTGAACAACAATCTTAAGGCGACTCCACATAAAAGCGACTTCGAAAAATTCGTCATGCTGTTTTCTTATTCCTTGTTTTTTTTTGTTTCCAGAGAATACGAAGATGTCTTTAAGAAGAATACGCCTTGACTCCATATTCCTGGTGATGCAGATAATAAAGGCAAAAGGCTTCTCGCTTGTGCATTTAAATAAAATGTTTTCATTATTGTTATATTTAGATAACCCACTATTACTTTTAGGTACCCATAAGATGGATGTGCGTTTCAGGCACGACTACCATCATTAGGTAAACTAGACAGAGCTGGGATGTTCAGTATAAATGCTCTAATCGAGAACCACGTGTTTGAGGACCTTACTTTCTTACACGGGCGGCGTCGAGAATGTTCACAGCTTTAAGTGTGTTCTCAGCAGATCCTGCGGCTCCCCTTCTTCCCGCTGTTCAAGAGCCGGCCACTCGTTGCTCTCCTTGTCCTGAGCCCCCTTGTTTCGGCGCAACGAAGTTTCTCCTTGCGGCTGACGCGATATATAAGCTTTTTCCCGCAATTGACTTCGTTTGGAGGACGCGCATCCCAAAATGAAATGCAATGCGAGGCACGCAGTCACTTTTCGACGTTAAATCTCCCACACCGGAAACCAAACCTTGTAGCTTTTCAGGCTGAAATCACATTTGGTCGTCAGTACCTTTTTTACCAGACTTGTTTTGGGTACTTGTCTCATTCGATCAGAAGTCGAATGTTTTCGTCGTCTATGGCGGCAATGCAGCAATAAAAGCCTCTGCGACAGCAATACTAAAAGTGGTGCCACATCGTTGCGTTAGCAGCTGAAAAATTTCCTTTGGGTGCAAAAATAAAACTCTTTAAATATAGTGAAGCTGTCACCAGCATAATTTTCTCTAATTATTATTGATAATTGAGCTTTGAAAGCTCTTCAAACCTTCCGCAAAACAACTCTGCCCTTCTTTTCCTCACCGAATCTGTTTTTTAGCAGAGTTGTAAAAAAGGCGAAATGGCGCCACAGGTGAAATCGATATAACAGCAGCTTCTTTTGTTTTGCCGCCTACACAATCGATGCGAACATCCAACTTTTGATCGAATGAGGCAAGTACCGCAAACAAACATGGTACGAAAACAAATTAAACATATCATATTTCTGTGCGACGCATGAGCTAAGAGGATCGAGTCAGCGGTTTATCGAAGAGAATCATTATACGGCACGCACATATATCCACAACCATTGTTATTTAGGTTAATTAAAACTAGTGGTAAATAACTTATTTCACACAATATCAATCGATCTCATAGTTTTTCGAGCGCTCTTCTGAAGGTCTCGATTGACGCAACATATGGCGGCACTATATATGTGCATGGCTTGAAATGAGAAATCCTGCGCTCACATTTTTGCGATGCTATTTTAACTGGAAAGCGGCTTGGGAGAGTGTACGCGAAGAACAGTTGGGCACAGATCATGGGAACGGCCGGATCCCTAGATACGTCCGGGAGATGCTAGCATGGCCATTTATTGACACGAATTTCTCATCTTCCGCAATGCCAGCCGTACATGATGTCGCATCTCTAAGAGTTGTTTTGGTCGGTTGCAGTCGAGAACCTTCGGTACCAAAAAACGGAGGCATTTCGCGGAGCTCTCAAGCTTTTATTACGTGCTCTGTGTGAGGCTATTATAGCCTACGACAGGGTCGTAGCTGCGAATGTCACTGCTCCACTGCGTGACAGTACTTAATCCGTACGTTCGCGCTGTTCTTCAGCGGCCACAAGTGGCCGCTTGCCAAACAATTACCTTCAATGCACCGCGCACGGAGCGTCAGTGTATAACACCTATACCGCTAAGGTTATTTCTGCGGGTACTTGACTCGATGAGTGCGTTTGATGCGTCACGTGTGAAGATGACCCCTTCACTGGACACTGACGAAGAAGAAGCAGTCGCTGAAATTGCTATCGCGCAGAACGAGCTTGTCTTGACTACCCCGCTTCCTCGCCAACGCCATCCTTGACGTGTAAATTAAATCTTCTTCATTTGTGGTAGGTGCGGCTAGATATCCTTGCCTCACGCTGGAGCTTCGCATCTGCAAGCTACCGGCAATTCGCATGGCCGAAGACGAACACCCACCGACCGCCCCGATGACCCCACCGGTTGTCTGCTCTGGTTCCATACGCCAGCGAGACCCTACTCTCTTCACTGGGACAGACGACACTAACTGTGACGACTGGCTTGTTTCATAGGTGCGAGTGGGTTCATACAATTAGTGGGACGACGCTATGAAGTTAACCAACGTTATCTTGTGACCGGAATGACCAACCTGTGGTATCGTAACCACGAAGCCGACATGACGACTTGAGACTCTTTCAAAGCGAATCTTACAACTGTGTTTGGTCATCCTGCTATATCCAAGCTCCGCGCCGACAAATGCCTGCACGATCGATCACAACAGCTAGTCGACAAATGTACAAGTTACATCGAAAATGTGGTCCATTTCTGCAGTCATGTCAAAGCGTAGATGTCCGACGGAAAAAAGATAAAGAACATCCTGAAGGGCGTAGTATATGACGCCTTTAAAATGTTAACATCCCGGGATTTGACTGGCGTCTTGCCCTATCAAGTCCTGGAGCATCAATGGACAAGAAGTGGAAGCTGTGACAGAGTTTCTCTTTTTGGGCTCCAAGATTACCTCTGAAGGAGACTGCAGCCATCAAATTAGGAGACGCCTGCTTCTGGGAAAGAGAGCAATGGTTAGCCTTGACCGCCTAGTAAAGAGCAGAAACATTAGTCTGCCAACCAAGATCCGTATAACTCGTGCTATGGTCTTTCCAGTTGTAATGTATGGACGTGAGAGTTGGACTGTGAAAAAGGCTGACCGCCGAAGAATTGACGCCAGAAGATCAAATCAGTCGCTATTGTCGACCATAAACCCTGACTGCTCATTGGAGGGTCAAATTCTAAAGTTAAAGCTCAGCTACTTTGGTCATCTGATGAGAAGAGAGGAGCCGCTGGAGAAAGATTTGATGTTGGGAAAGGTTGAGGGTCGCCGGAGAAGGGGTAGGCAGCGAACGCGATGGTTAGATGGCATCCTCGAGGCACTGCAGATGAAGTTATGTGATGCTAGGAAGATAGTGAGAGACCGGAAAGCGTGGCGTGACATGGTCCATAGGGTCACGAAGAGTCGGACACGGCTGAACGACTGAACTGAACTGCCCAAGATGTCAGCCTTGGCAAGAGCTACGATGAGTTGCGTTAGCAGCGCCTCCTCCTTCGACAGCCTCCCACGCATGTCGAATCACTTTCTGGCCTCTCCGCTACATCTGAGACCTCGCTTCTACAGCAGCTCAACACAAGGTAAAACAAAGCAAAAACCACCTGGGTTCGCCTCACCTTTCTGTGCCCTGTGTGTGATTTTTTGCGCTACTTTACTTTGTGATGATTAACCAACCAGCCCGCAATGTGTTATTCAAGCAGCTCAAAGACTTGATCTGGGGGGACGTTGCTCGCCAAATATCACCACTGCCCACAAACTGCAAGCTGTCACACAATTTGGCGCCCCTTCTACAGGCCATCGCCGACTGCGTGTCCGACCCTTTCCTCTGTCCCTCTGCCAGTGCCCATGCGTCAGCCCGTACCAGCCGTTGAGCCCCTCGCATATTCAGACGTCCCTGTCGCTTAACCAGTGAAGTACGCTGCTGTCGATGCCCAATCAAGGCCACCTAGCTGCCCTTTGATATACGCTACGCTTGCAGTACCAGTGCAGAAATTTCTTCATGCTCCACAGATTTGGTTCCATCTCGTCCGCAGCTCCGCAATCGTTGGCGTAAAAGTGATAATCTGATATATGTCCCATGTTTTATTCGTGTAGAATTCCTGTCCATATTGCCCGGCACTGCCGAAATCACGCTTCCGACGATTTTCTGCCGCGCCGAATGTCAGCTTCCTGGCAGCCGCCACGAAATCTGTACATAGCCGCCGGTCCATCTGCAAGTTCCATCCCGAATGACCGTGCTAACTTTTCTCCTCGCTGCTCGACCTCTTCGCCTCACCTATCTCCTCTGCGACGGCGTCACAATCTTGAGCAAGAAGAAACTTGAATGCCACAGTTGGTGAGGCGAGAACGCGCAACGAACGAACTGTAAAACACCTCACCTATTTATGGCAAATCTGTTTGAAGTTTCTGTTCAGGGAGTTTTAGTACTGACTCTGGTCGACAGCGGTGCTGCTGCTTCTGCCATGGCTGCAAATATATGCCGTTCGCTGCTGTTTCTGCCATAGCTGCAAATCTTTGCCGTTCATTGCGCAAAGTTACGACCCCTATTTAGGATTCCTGGTATCCACGGCAAGTGCCCCAACTGTAGAGCCTATAGCGGTGTGCACAGCTCCAGTCATCATTGAGGCAGTTGTGTACGCAATACAGCTCGCCTTCCTGCTTTGATGATCTTATCGCCGGTTGCGAATTTCGGTCGCTTCATAATGCGGTGATCAACTGTACTTGTGCCGAACTGCAGTTTTGTAGCGTTAGCTACAGTACGCGAGTTGGGAGGAGTTTCGCGAGTCCTCTGAGTTAACCAAGCTACGCATGCGAGAGAGCCACGCTAGGTCACAGGGCCACAGCTGCCGCCACCGCAACCCCAGCGGAGGAAAAGGAGAAAGAGTGTGTCGAGGCAGAGAGAGGAAAGGGAGAGCAACCTTGCCCATGACAGTATATTTACTAAGGAGGAGAAGTTATAGAAGAAACGGCGTATGTCGAGTGAGGGAAAAGGAAGAGCAACTGTGCCAACGACAGTGTAGTTCGGCATTCATAGATCGGCATTTGTAAACCAGCGTTCGTGAACCTCCGGTGTTCGCAGACTGGCCCTCGCACACCGGTGTTTGCAGCATGAATGAAAGAGGGGGACAAGGAGAAAACATTTATTTACAACGAGATGATTTGGGAAAGGGATGTACGTATGGTTGTGGAGCTGAGTGGCAGACCATATTCCGGCACGCCTTTGGCCGCCTCCGCTGCCCGAGCTCTCTGGACCAGGGCACGCTGGGCCTCCAGGTCCGAGCTGGACAGGGCCACCTCCCAGCCCTAGGGAAGAACGCTGTCGCGTTCCACTCTTAAACGCGTAGCTTAAGCGTTCTACCAACCCCACCTTGTAAAAGAAAAGGATGTTGGTTCTACCGGGGTGTGTCAAGCGAGCGAGAGAAAAAAAGGGAGCCAAACCGTGCCCACGACAGAGTAGTTCGGTGTTCCTAGCTCGTTATTTGTAGACCGGCGTTCGCAAACTACCGATGTTTCGCTAAATAAACGTTGTGTGCATCGTATACAGTGCTGCCTGTCTTGGGAAGCCAAGGGGGTAGTGATAAGCCTTGACAAGCCAAGATTAACCAAGAAAAGTCGAGATAAGCTAATATAAATCAAGGAAAAGCCTAGACAGGCCAAAATAAGCCAAGCGGACACTATGTATATACTGGTATAGCAGAGTTAATTAAGCCACTGCAAATTTTTTTTTGCTCTTGACGAACCGTCAGCAGACGTCCCTTTTCCCATACTCATTGCTGCCGAAAATACTCACCTCCCTACGTGCTCTTGCAATCTTGTGCCCAATGCTTGTGCTTTTTCCCGTAGTACAGATGAACTTTTCACCTAATCGCCCATCTTTCTAAACAGTAAAAATCTTTCCTTAACTTACGCCGTATTTTCTATATCAGCTGGCCTAACTGCGCTCTCGATTTATATTTCGTTCTTATTTCTAGTGTCCCTGCATTGCGCTGAATGCCTCAGCATTATTCAGCTCATTGATTCCATTCTCACCGGTGACGCAAGAACCGCTTCGCAGCCCGTTGACTTGGCAGCACACACACTTTCTGTTTTTGCGCTGTTCCAGTTTCTGCCAACGTTTTCGTCCTCTCCGTCGATGCCAATCTGCCTGGATCCCAACGCTCTGAACTTCTCGCACTGCATCATCAGTTTGGTTTGGTTCTTCATTCGACTCTCACCAATCTGCTTCAGCCGCACATCAACTCGCTGTATAGAGCTGTATAGATAGTGCTGTTGCTGCTGCCGCAGTTTTTGTTTGTGTGTAGAAAGCGTATCCTGGTAGTAATGCCTAAAGACTCTGACAGGGATGCCAGAAGCGAATTACGCGAGCTTCGCGCGGATATGAAAAGTTTAAAAGATTCCATGACATTCATCAACGCAGAATTTGAGGAAATGAAAAATAAATTAGCAGAAGAGCAAGAACAAAACGAAGATCTGGAGGAAGAGAACGAAAGTTTGCGGAAAAGGGTGAAGGCTAACGAACAAGCCATTGAGCAGCTTCAGCGCAGAATGGTTCAAGCAGAACAGTACTCTCGAAGAACTAACGTCAAAATAAAAAGGTTGGTGCAGAAAGAAGATGAAAATGTTACGGAGCTGGTGGGAAAGACGTGCAACGCTGTAGGCAAACCTATCACTGCTGATGACATTGCAGTTTGTCATCGCGTGGCAACTCGTGAGGAAGGCAAAGCCAACATTATTGTGCAATTCAAAAGCCGCAAGAAAAGAGATGCTCTTCTGAAAAAGTCTCGAAACAAACACATAAAGAACGAACAAGTGGGCTTCCCAGATAAATAAAGTGTGTTTGTGAATGAACATCTCTGCCCAACCCTGAAGCGACTTCTTTCCCTGGCAATAAAAAGAAAACGCGAGTTTGATTGGAAGTTTGTATGGGCCAGGAATGGAAAAGTTCTTGCGCGAAAAGTCGAGGGAAACGACGCGGTGCGAATTGAGCACGAAAAAGATTTGTCAAAGATTGACTGATTTGATGCCTAGTTAGTTCCTTGCTTTCATCATCATTACGTTTTATCGAGAGTTCTGCTCACCTCCTGATATCACACTGCAGGTAGTAAAGTCAGCGGTACATATCAACGCGCATTCACTGGCATCAAAACAAGAACAATTTACTACATTTCTTGACGAATTTAAGGTTAAGGATTCATGTCGTCATGATAACGGAAACATGGTATCATGAAAAAAGCCAGATGTTAACATTAGCAGGTTATAGACACTATTGCCAAAACCGAACTGAGGCACGTGGCGGCGGCGTCGCCATGCTTCTCAGAGATGATGTGTGCTGCGAGGTGTAGCTCAATTTCACGCGTAGTAATACTGACCTGGAGGCGTTGTGTGTTTCTAGCGGGAAAGATATATTCGCAATGGTATATCGCCCTCCTTCTAAAAACAAAAATCTTTTTTTTTTACTTTAATCGAAGAACTGTTGGAGTATGCTTCCTTTCATGAATACAGTCTGCTATTAGGAGGTGACTTTAATATTAACATAGCTGGAAATGACTGTCATTCTCTTGATTTCAGTAACAACTGTAGGCGTCTGGCTTTCATTCTGTCATCAACACACCAACGCGAGTAACCGAGACAGGCGAATCCGTCCTTGACCTTTTCATTGTCAACCAAGACACCGTCGTACACTCCGCTGGCACCATATGCTATGATTTAAGTGACCACTGTCCAATATTTATTGTGTATTCTAGCTTTAGGTCAAAAAATAAAAACGAGCAAGGATGAACCCATGTATAGGAGCATATCGAAAAGTAATCTGGAATCTTTCCGGGCACGCCTACTACACAACGACTGGTCTCCTATTTACAATGAGAATAATGCCTCTGAAGCTTACAACGAATACCTAGTCTTGTTCTGTGACCATTTGTCACCCGTTAATAATTAGGGGGGTATTATTAACGATGCGCCCTTAACGGTGCGCACACTCCCAGACACCCTTAGAGTGAGTGGGGGTAGCTGTTCCGGTCGCAAAGGAGATGCCCTCGACTTGCGTGGCGAGCTCAGCCGGAATTCAACTACCTTGTAGTGACAGAAGGGGGTGGTCGTTTGGTGCCCAGCTGTCGCCGGTTCAAACCAGAGTAAGGATCGGAGTCAGAAGTAACGAACAAAACACAATTTATGCACAGCAACAGACGATACAAAGGAATACACAAGATCCCTTGAAATACAACAGACGAGAGGTTCACAGAATACCAACGCTAAGCATGCAACTACAGAATGGTTCAATAACACAGGCTTTACAACAGATCAAACACGAGAGAGTTACATAAACAAACACCAAATTGTTCACCGGGCACTGTTGCAGTCCGACGCCTCAAGAGTCAAGATGTGGCCGCCATACGAGACGAGCGCCGCTCCCTTGAAAGTCCGTGGGCTTGCCAGCAGCGGGTGATCCCCGGGAGTCCAGTCGAAACACAGGCGAGCGCGTCGCAAAACACTTGACGAACTGACTGACTCAACAAGCGACGCGGTCGCTTTAAATAGGGCGTGCCGCGTCTGTTTGTTAACATGCGCCAAAGTTAGCGCGCACACACACTTAGCTTCGCTGGTTATAGCGCGCTCTTCTCCTCCAGTTGAACCGCGCGTCGTCATTGGCCAGGCCCCATAGAACGTTCTCGAAAGGCCTGGCACATTCCAGGCCGATGAACCACCGTCCTCCCCGGGCAATGGGAAAGAGGGTCACGGCAACGCGTACAAAGCTACGCGCTCTCCCGCGCGGGGAAGGGGCTTTTCTCTCCATGCCTTCCACGCGACGTCGTGCGGGCCTCGCGCCGTACCGGCTTGATGAAAATGGCCGCCGATTTCGTGACACTGCCCCTCCCTTAAAGAATATTGTCCCACAATATTCACAACAACCACGAACATCGTGCGCACATGCAAGCGCTCACAAATATATGGGACAAATATCCACATCACACACATTGCACAAATTTCACAAACTGTAATAACACATTAGAAAATTCACACATCAAGGCCATGAAATTCACAAACATAGCAACACACTTTTCTCGGATACAAATAGGAATCAGCAACACAGAAACGCACAGCTATTCAAATGTGAAGCGCACAAGCCCAGGGCATGCTTTCGCCTATATTTCCAAAAACGGCTTGTGGCTCTTCCTTCGAACAGGTGAGCTCCTCTCAAACTACCTAGCGCGCCAGTTCTCTTTTTTACGAAGCACTGGTACTTCTTTCTGACGCGTGTCCTGCTGTTCTTCCTCATTCGCGCTTTGAGCTTCCTTATATTGTCTGTTTGCCGATCAGAAGTAGTTTGGCCCTTGTATCTGAGGCCCCCAACAGGACGCTCGCGGAGAGAAATGTTGCCTGCAGGCCTAATATTATTCCGTGCCGGCTGCCCAGTTCCTTCTCTGTTTGAGCTGTTCTCCTTGCGCTTCAAGTCCTTCGGTAAGTTCTTCCTTTTCTTTCTTGACTTTTCCGGCTCCAATTCACCTGACTTGGCAGTTTTGAAGTTGTTTCTTTTCATTTTCACTTTTATTCGCACCTTTGGCCGAGAAACGTTTGATCCGGTTTTACCCGCATAATCAGAACATTGCTGTCTGAAAGGACCGTCCCTTTGAGAACTTTGTTCTCCCTTAATCCTTTTCATTTTCTTTCTTCTCTTTACGACCTTCAGCCGTATTTTCTTGAAGCAGGACTCATTTTCAACTAGAGACTCATTCTCCTCACTTTTAATTAATTCTTCTTTCTTAAATGTTTCCATGAATTCCTTCATTACCGTGCAGTCTTCACTTTCTTCCATTTCTGAATCCTCAAGGTTAGGATCTGCACTGCCACCTTCATTCAAGCTTTCATGCTCACTGCTATTTGAAAGCTCCTCATCCCGGTCACTCATGTATTCAGCCATGGTGCAATTTAATAAGGAGCTACAATCCTGCCCTTCTTCATCT
Organism: Amblyomma maculatum; assembly: GCF_055883805.1. Lineage (NCBI taxonomy): Eukaryota > Metazoa > Arthropoda > Arachnida > Ixodida > Ixodidae > Amblyomma > Amblyomma maculatum. Next base: position 106,321,774 of record NC_139352.1, read on the forward strand.
TCAGGCGTAGAGTACATGAATGAGCATTCTGGCTCGACATCTGCCGTTGCAGCTTCTCTGCAACCTGTCGTCTCGGAGGGCACAATCTCATTTTTCTGAGACTTCTGAACTCCAGTTAGGTCATCTGAAGTTTCTCTTGCAGGAACACGCTGATCCACAACCTTATTCTGGCTGTTGGAGCTAGTTTCTACAGCACCGGTGGCTGTCAAAGAATCGGTTGTTTCACTGTATTTTCTAATATAAGGAAAGATAACCTCCGGTGACTCGGTAATACCTTTCAACCCCTGAACTTCAGCCAGCTTCTTCAGAAGGATATTTCTCTCTTTTAAGAATTCTTTTTCCTTTTCTGCCTGCTTCCTGAGCCATTCTTTCTCTCTTTCTGCTCGTTTCCTGAGCCATTCTCTCTCTCGTTCTTCTCTTTGCCTCTCTCTTTCGTTTTCAGCCTCTTCTCGAACCTCTCTTTCTTTTCGGTCCACCCATTCCCGCAGTTCAGCTCCTTTTAGACCTTTCTCTAGGCCCAACGCAATAACCTCTTTGAGATTCATCTTCAATGTGAACTGCCTAATGCTAATACATAGCACTCTCAATGGACCTTACACAACCGCTTCAGCGCGGTACCTCTTGCTATCGCTCTGCTGCTACACCGTTTACGACCTCTTCGTAAACTCTTCCAACTCGTTCTCCGTCCTCTGAGCTTGAGTGCACCAAACGTCCTGTCGCGGACGCCAGATTAATTGTCACCCGTTAATAATTAGGGGGGTATTATTAACAATGCGCCCTTAACGGTGCGCACACTCCCAGACACCCTTAGAGTGAGTGGGGGTAGCTGTTCCGGTCGCAAAGGAGATGCCCTCGACTTGCGTGGCGAGCTCAGCCGGAATTCAACTACCTTGTAGTGACAGAAGGGGGTGGTCGTTTGGTGCCCAGCTGTCGCCGGTTCAAACCGGAGTAAGGATCGGAGTCAGAAGTAACGAACAAAACATAATTTATGCACAGCAACAGACGATACAAAGGAATACACAAGATCCCTTGAAATACAACAGACGAGAGGTTCACAGAATACCAACGCTAAGCATGCAACTACAGAATGATTCAATAACACAGGCTTTACAACAGATCAAACACGAGAGAGTTACATAAACAAACACCAAATTGTTCACCGGGCACTGTTGCAGTCCGACGCCTCAAGAGTCAAGATGTGGCCGCCATACGAGACGAGCGCCGCTCCCTTGAAAGTCCGTGGGCTTGCCAGCAGCGGGTGATCCCCGGGAGTCCAGTCGAAACACAGGCGAGCACGTCGCAAAACACTTGACGAACTGACTGACTCAACAAGCGACGCGGTCGCTTTAAATAGGGCGTGCGGCGTCTGTTTGTTAACATGCGCCAAAGTTAGCGCGCACACGCACTTAGCTTCGCTGGTTATGGCGCGCTCTTCTCCTCCCGTTGAACCGCGCGTCGTCATTGGCCAGGCCCCATAGAACGTTCTCGAAAGGCCTGGCACATTCCAGGCCGATGAACCACCGTCCTCCCCGGGCAATGGGAAAGAGGGTCACGGCAACGCGTACAAAGCTACGCGCTCTCCCTCGCGGGGAAGGGGCTTTTCTCTCCATGCCTTCCACGCGACGTCGTGCGGGCCTCGCGCCGTACCGGCTTGATGAAAATGGGCGCCGATTTCGTGACACCATTATAATAAATGTTTTCCATATAGGAAACTAAAACTAAAGATTAGAATAAGAAATCCGTGGATAACACCCGATCATTTGAAGATGATTAAGGAGAAACAAAAACTGTTCCAAGACGTCTTGCGTACCAGAGAAACGACAGCACTAACAAACTTCAAGAAGTATCGAAATAAATTGACTGCAGAGTTAAGAAAAGCAAAGTTTGCTTACTATAATAACATCCTATCTAATGCGCCAAGAATTGGTACCCAGAAAGGGTGGAAGGTCATTAACAAAATTCTTCAAAGACAACATCGCAAGTGCAGTCCTCTTGAAATGTCAAAAGATGGCAAATATATTTCGGGTGTCGATTTAGCCGAAGATTTCAATGCCCATTTTGTAAACATGATGAGACCAACCTGCGACGAAACAGGGTCAACGACTAGGTACAAACAAAATCCAACCGTATTCCTCGAGCCAACGGACGAAACGGCAATTTGTAGCACGTTCCTTAACCTGAAAAATACCAGTCGACGATATTCAGATCAAGCCTGTCAACAAGCGTTGAGGTGCCGGCTAGTTGGTAATACATTTTGGAATAACAGCGCGAAGGACGAGGAAGGAAGATAGAAGGACACAAACACAGCGCTGACTGACAACTGATTTAATTCCAGAAGATAGCAAGCATATATACATGCCTTGATGCGCGACAAAAAAACAGATAAAACAGATGCAATGCGCATGCCGAAACCAAAGCCAATTATCACTTTTTACGCATTGCCAGGAACGCAAGCTCTTTGTCCGATAACGCAAGGGAAGGAGTGCTAATGCATCGATCCCCAAGCTCCAAAATTCTTTCGGCTTCAATAATTTCTCTTGTGGTGCGGTCTTTATTTTTCTGATAAGGTTTGCATTTATCGAAAAGGGGTTTACATTCTGTTTTACGTTGCTTAGTGCATGTGAGGCAGTGAAGAGGCAGGTTACGGTCCTTGGAATTTTCCACATCCTTTTTATGTTCTCTTAATCTATCATTAAGGCATCGCCCCGTTTGCCCTACATAAACTTTCCCACATGACAGAGGAATCTCGTAAACTAGTTCCTCAGTACATTCAACAAATCTGTTCTTATGTTTAGTTTTGAAAGCACCAGTTGGCTCGGTCACAAGATGACTGACGCGACTGAGCATTGACAGCTTACACGGAGCTGAGAAGGCTACTCGTACCTGAGACCGTTGTGCTATCTTTTTTAGATTATGCGACAGGGTATGAATGTAAGGGATTACAACTGTCTTTTTCTGCTTGTTAAAGTCATCAGGTTGTTCATCATTTTTGTTTTTCCGTTCCTGCCTTAGCAAGCCTTCAGCAACGGAAACCAGCATATGGATCGGGTAGCCAACGGCCGCTAATCTAGATGATTGCTGGGCGAAACTAAAGTCAGTGAGGTGCTCACAATATTTTTTCAGGCATTCTTAAAACAAGAGGTAACTACGGCTCTTTTTACCAGCTTAGAATGAGCCGAATGAACCTGCAGTAGTGGCTTCCTAGAACGGGGTTCATACGCCCAACACACATGACTATCAGAAAATATAATTTTTAAGTCTAAAAACCGAATTGCCCCACCTTCTGGAAGTTCATAATCTAAAAAAAGATAGCACAACGGTCTCAGGTACGAGTAGCCTTCTCAGCTCCGTGTAAGCTGTCAATGCTCAGTCGCGTCAGTCATCCTGTGACCGAGCCAACTGGTGCTTGCAAAACTAAACATAAGAACAGATTTGTTGAATGTACTGAGGAACTAGTTTACGAGATTCCTCTGCCATGTGGGAAAGTTTATGTAGGGCAAACGGGGCGATGCCTTAATGATAGATTAAGAGAACATAAAAAGGATGTGGAAAATTCCAAGGACCGTAACCTGCCTCTTCACTGCCTCACATGCACTAAGCAACGTAAAACAGAATGTAAACCCCTTTTCGATAAATGCAAACCTTATCAGAAAAATAAAGACCGCACCACAAGAGAAATTATTGAAGCCGAAAGAATTTTGGAGCTTGGGGACCGATGCATTAGCACTCCTTCCCTTGCGTTATCGGACAAAGAGCTTGCGTTCCTGGCAATGCGTAAAAAGGGATAATTGGCTTTGGTTTCGGCATGCGCATTGCATCTGTTTTATCTGTTTTTCTGTCGCGCATCAAGGCATGTATATATGCTTGCTAACTTCTGGAATTAAATCAGTTGTCAGTCAGCGCTGTGTTTGTGTCCTTCTATCTTCGTCCTCGTCCTTCGCGCTGTTATTCCAAAAAGCCTGTCAAGTTCGTAAATGACGTTATCTCGCCTCAGCAAGTATATATTTTCAACCTGCTCCTCACAACTGGCTGCTTCCCAAGTCGCATGAAAGAAGCAAAAGTATCGGTCATCTTTAAAGGCGGCAAAGAAAATGACGTTACGAACAACAGGCCGGTGTCTATACTGCCAGTATTTTCAAAGGGCTGAGAAAAAATCTTGTTGGTACGCATAAAAAAATTCTTCACTAAACGTAATATACTACGAGATCATCAGCATGGTTTCCGTCGAGGAAAATCGACTGAAACAGCACTGTTAACGATGAAAGAACTTATCATCAAAACATTGAGTGCAAAATGCTTACTTTGGTTATTTTGGTGGATTTTAGCAAGGCCTTTGATTTCCTGAACCACAAGTTTCTGTTGAAAAAGCTGACTGCTTACGGTATTCGCGGTGTATCGCATGTGTTGCTTGAATCGTACTTGAGGGATCGGAAGCAGTGTGTCAGTATTGGGGACCACTCCTCATCTTTTAAGAGTATTTCTTCTGGTGTTCCACAAGGCAGTCTATTGGGGCACTGCTTTTCAATGTATATGTAAACGATATTGTTCAACCGAATTCTGTTGCCTGTTATGTTCTTTATGCCGATGATACCAGCATGTTTGTTTCTGGTCATGATATAAAGGAAGTAGTTGCAAAAGCGGAAACTGAGATGTCTAAGATAATCAATTGGTCCAACGCCAATGGTCTTAAGCTATACGCAAAAAAATCTAAAGCCGTAATTTTTAAACCAAGAAACAAACAGGCTGCAATAGATTGTCTTTTAACGCACGGTACAGCTACTATTGAAGTTGTCAACCAACATAGGGTTTTAGGAGTGACATTTTCGGCTGACCTGACATGGTCACACTGCATTGATTGTTTGAGCAAATCACTGTCCTCAGCTGTGGGAGCACTTGCCAGATGTCGTTATTATATGCCTGAAAAATTAAAAGTTCACATTTACCACGCATTACAGTCCAGCCCACTTATAACGAACTTGATCGTCACGCGGCATTTGTTCGTTGTATCCGACGTTCATAGTAAGTGCACCACCTATAATACGGGCAAAAAGAGCAAGCGAGACAAAAGTTAGCTTTATTTTTGAAAAAAAGTCCGTGATGCATGTCTGCCTCATCAAAGCTGATCGCATCACTGCCGTTTCTAATTTTTCTAGCGCGGTAATATGTTCATCGCCAAGGCCTCCGCTGCACACGAGTTCCTTAAGCGACGCGATGTAAGCGATCGCGGTTGAAGCATTCACAGCAACCGGCGGTAGAGCAGCATCCTCGTCATCATCCTCGTCGGTCTCTGGACAGTCAGGAAGGGCTCGCACTTTACGCACAATAGCTTCGTCAGTGCATGGCTCCGCAGTGTCGGCGTCGTCATCAGCAGAAACGAAATCGTCCCAGGCAACGTCAGGTCCGGCCAGCTGCGTGTCAACGACGCGTTGCCACAAGTCCTCGTGCGGCCGGCCTTCCGGTGGGTGATCTATGGCGTCCTCGGTGCCTGGGCCTATAAAACCCGCCTTGCGGAAGCAATTTGCTAAGCACTCCGCGGTGAGTTCCATCCACACCGCTTTCGACATCTCCACGGCGGCAAGCAAGCTGATGCGAACTGGCATGGCAGCATCAATCGCGATCAACAAGCGTTGGATGACGCGCCGCCGGTAGCACACCTTGAGCGCATGAATGATTCCCATATCCAGCGGCTGAATTTTTCAGCTTGCATTGGGAAGCAAGAATAGCACTGTCACCGCACTCAAGGAAGGCTGCACATGGTGCGCCGCACAGTTATCCAGCACGAGCAGAACCTTCCTGTTTTTTCGTACCTTGTCGCGGTCGAATTCGACAAGCCACTCGGCAAATCAGTCACAACTCATCCAGGCTTTTGTATTGTTCCTGTAGCGTACGGGCACGTACCTTCCAAAGCATCCCGGCTTACGCGACTTGCCAATGACAAAAGGCAGCCGCCGGTAACTGCCGTCCATATTGACACACAGAAGAACGGTTATGCGCAACTTGCTGTTCTTACCTCCTGCGCACTTGTCGCCTTTCAAGGCATGCGTTTTAGATGGCAACATCTGATAAAACAACGCAGTCGCGTTGGCATTGTAAACGTCCCGTAGAGCATAGCTCGTGATTGTTGGGAGGTTGTCGGGAAGCCACACATCGACGTCCTCGTTGTTCACAGACGTGGCCTCGCCGACGACCGCCTTGAAAACAAATCCGTGGCGAGCCTTAAACCGGTGGAGCCATTCATTGCCTGGACTGAAATCGGGAAAGTCCATTAGGAAGGCGAAGTCTTTAGCCTTGGAGAGCATCAGCGTTCCACTGATCGGAACGTTGCGAGACCGGGCGTCAGCGAACTACTTTAGCAGTGCGTGCTCAACGTCCGCATTCCGGAGGCGCTTTCTAGGCGTCGGGTCGGCATTCACGGTAGCACCAAGAACCTTTTCCTTGCCCTTAGCTATGGTTGAAATGGTCGATTTCGACAGTCCGTACTTCTTGACCAGTTCGCAGTTTTTGCACTTTGAGAAAATTCATTAACAATGGCCATCTTCGTTGCGATGTCGACAGCTTTCCTTTTAGCACCTGAAGAGGTCGGCGTACAGTCCCCCATCGCACCAGGAGCAAGTCAAGCCTTTGGGCTCGCGCGTTGAGGCAGGCTTCAACTGCCCGATCTGGGAAAGGCACGGATGCAGCAACGATGTCAACGCAGTGCCATCGCACAGAAAGAATCGACGTGGCAATGCCCTCAGTGCGGGATGGCAACGGAGCAACAAATGGAGAACAGGTTTGAGTCGGTAGAGCAGGCGCCTGAGTTTCCGGATTGGCCGACGCAGATCCCGTGGAAAGCGACGTGGGCGGCGTCACTTTCTCTTTCGTCACCGCACGCGCGTACTTTTTCGTTTTCATTTTTCAACGCGCCCTTTTTCTTTTTTTACTTTATTTTACCAGCAAAGGAGCGCTCTGTGTTCGCGTCGTGTCAGGGGAACACAAAGTGCGCGAAATTCGCCAGCCGCGGGTTCGCATTCGGGAGAAACCGCGCCAAACACCGCCGGCTCAGTCATCTACGGGGGCCCGACAGCTTCGAGTTCGCTCTAACCGAGTGTTGAGACCACAACAGTTCGTTCTATGTGAGACACTGTGCCATTGCCCCAATATATATTTTGACGGTAGCACCGCTCTCGTTCGTACTAAGCGAGCGTTCGTTATATCTGCGGCTGTTATAAGTGGGTTGGACTGTATTCACATCACATTTAATCTATTGTTTGCTTGTTTGGAGAACAACAACGATCGGCAACATTAACTCAATTTTTCTTTTACAGAAAAAAGGTCTTCGTAAAATTGCTAATGTATCGTATTACCATCGACAAAAGCACTGTTTCTCAAGTATCATATAATCAAAGCACAATATTACCTACAATATCGTTAATATATACTTCTTTTTTGCAAACAATGACCTTCAAACGTTTTTAAAGAGCTCCGCAAGTTTAAGCAAACCAAAAAGCGACGACCGCACCCGCAGCTGTGACAAGTGGTTTGTACCGCATCGGCGTACCGAATATCTCTGTCAATCCTTACAATACCAACTTCCACATCTTCTCAATGACTATGAAAAGAGGGCAATGTATTTCGAGACCTTCAATAAAAAAAGATTGCGACAATATTTTGTAAATAAATGAACTACTTATGTTTCAATAACCATGCTCACTTTGTGATTCGAGTTGTACTGACATGTTAGAATTCTGTGTGCTTTATAAGTTTCATTGTGAATTGAGCATAACGCAAATTTCTTATATTTTCCGTGAATAACTACTGTTTTGTTAATTACTGTACTACTGAATTTTTTGTTAGATTTAGTTTGAACTGATGTTAAAATGATGTCAGTCTACACTGTAATTTACTGTGGGACAACTGCTGCCATGTATGGGCCCTCAGGCACTCTTCAAGCTGTTCTAGAACAGCTTTTTTGTCTGATGGTCTTCAACGTCAAGTTGAAAATAAATTGAATTGAATTGAATTGAACTATCGCCCACCACATTGCACCGGCTCCCATGCTTCTCTGTGTCAGCGCCCCTATTGAGTGTCTGTCACCGAGCACCGAGTTATTGAAGCCAAAGCTGACACTATGCTACAGAATGGCATGATTGAGACTTCTAACAGTCCGTGGTCCACCCTTGTAGTCTCGGTGAGGAAGAAAGGTGGTGCTATTGGCTTATTTGTCGACTATCGTCATCTAAACAAAATCACGCGGAAAGACGTCGCGTATAGACGAGGCATTGGACGTCTTACAGGCCGCTGAACTCTTTTCTTCGCTCGATTTACGATCCGATCACTGGCAGGTAGGTGCCCATGACTGTGGAATATTCCCCTAAATCCTCATTTGTCAACCCCCGATGGCCTCTTTTAATTTACTGTCATGCTTTTTGGTCTCTGTAATGCCCCTACTACATGCCAGCGTATGATGGATACGACTTTGCGCGGCCTGAGTAGGAAGACGTGCCTCTCTTACCTTAACGACGTCGTGGTGTTCTCGCCAGACTTTGCGACATTCCTCTCTCGCCTCAAGCAGGTCTTGACATGTCTTGCGAACACCGGTGTGCAGCTGAACTTGAAGAAGTGTCCTTTCGCTGCTCGTGAGCTGACCATTTTAGGCCACATTGGGCCCAAGGAGGGTGTCCGTCTTGATCCCGCCAAACTTCGAGCTGTGACTGCTTTCCAAAACCTACTACCATTAAGCAACTAGGGAGTTTTTTGTGTCTGGGCTCATAATTTCGGCGTTTCATGCGGAAATCTGCTTCCATTGTCGCTTCGCTGACGCAGATCCTCTGCAATAACCAAATGTTTCGCTGTGGTCACCAGCATGTGACGACGCCTACAACATATTGCACCTCCTCCTCACAGCCCCGAACATCCTGCGCCATTTTGACCCTTAGGCGCCCACTGAAGTGCGCACAGAAGCCAGTGGTGTCGGCCTCTGCGCTGTGCTTGCTCAACGCCCCTCTGGCTTCGGTGAATACGTAGTAGCTTAAATCAACCATACTCTCACGAAAGCCGAAGCGAACTACTATGTAACAGAAAATGACTGCATGAACATTGTCTGGGCGCTCACAAAGTTTCGCCCTTACATTTACGGCCATTCATTTGATGTAGTCATGAACCATCATGCCCCCTGCTGGCTTTCATAGCTCAAGGACACATCCGGCCGCTTGGCATGGTGAGCTGTTCGTCCGCAAGATTATGATATCCGTGTTATTTACTAATCTGGTCGTAAAAGTAAACACGCCGACGCTATGTCTCGCTCGCCGCTTCCAGCCGACCTTACCAGCCTCTCCGTCTTTGACTCTGGGACGTCTTCGTTCGACGTCAGTGACATGCCCGCCACACCATGAAAGGGTCCATGGAGCGCATCTCTTACTGACTACCTCTCCAACTTTTCGGCGATTACCCCTTGGCGCGCCCTTCGCCTTCAAGCTCCTCAATGAGATTCGGGATAACCTTCTTTTCAGGCGCAATTACAACTCAAATCAATAGAAATGGCTCATCGTGATTCCGCGCCATCTATGAATTCGAATATGTACAGCTTTTTACGCCGACCTGCAGTATGGTCACAACGGAGTTTACATTACGTACAGTCGAATCCATTTTAGCTACTATTATCGTGGTATGTACAACAAGGTTCTTAGGTACGTCCGATCGTGCCTCGCTTGTCAACGCCGCAAACCTGCCTCTCACCGTTCCGCTGGTGACTTACAGCCTCCCATATGTTCACTTACACCATTCGACCGTATTGGCATTGAGCTCTATGGCGTTTTTCCGTACACAGCTGATAGCAATCAGTAAGAATTGTAGCCGTCGACCACCTAACGCGATATGTAGAGACCGCCTCGCTCCAAGCTGCAAAAGCCCGAGATGTGGTCGGTTTTTATTGAAGAACTTTATGTTCCGTCACGGTGCTCCTTTTGAACTGCTCAGCGAAAAAATCCCTGCTTTCTTATCTGACGTCGTTCAAGCCCTACTCGCTCAGCGCAAAATCGCTCACCGGATTGCACTGCCTACCAGCCGCAAACAAACGGCCTTGCTGAATGATTTAATTGCACCCTGAGTGACATTCTCGCGAAGTATTTTGGATCCAACCATACTAATTGGGACATTGTCCTTATTTATATCACTGACGCGTACAACATTGCTGCCCAATCCTAGCATGGATTTCTCTCCGTTCGTTTTGCTTTACGGTCGGCATCGATCTGCTCCCCTTGATACTGTCTTGCCCTACAACCCTGTCTCATTAGGAGGTACCACAGTAACCGAAGCTTCACAGCATACCAAGGAATGTCGCCAGGTTGCCCAGAAGTTCGCGACCAACTCTCAGTGCCGCTAAAAACATCGCCATGACAACGATCAAAAAATGCACCACACTTTGATCCTGGCTCACTCTTGTGGCTATTGGTTCTATCCGGCAGCTCCTGCATCTCAACAAAATTGACCTCCAAGTATCATGGGCACTAACGTGTCATCGAGCGCACTTCACCAGTGAACTACATTTTTGAGCCACTTACGACATCTGATTTCTGGCGCCATGGCCTTGAGACTGTACAAGTGCAGCGCCTTAAGGCGTTCAACGACCCCATTGTATCATCGTCCCCTTAAGTTGCCAATATGGCTCATTTTTCTATAGGGGGGGGGGGGGAGGGTATTGTGATGAAGATGATGAACCCCTTCGCTGGGCGCTGACGAAGAAGAAGCAGTCTGTGGAATTGCTAGCGCGCAGATAGCGCTGGTATTGAACACCTCGCTTCCTCGCCGACATCGACGGTGTCTTCGACGGGTAAATTAAGCCTCATACACACGCGACATTTGAGAGCTGTAAGCGGGGAAACTACGATTTGAAGGAGCTAAACTGCAGACACAACTGCTGCTGGTTTGAGTCGTCTTCGGAACGCAGCCTACAGCCTTAATAGGAGACGCATGCTAAACTAAAAAAACAAACAAACTATTTATTCCACAGATCTGACAGCAGTGCGACGAAGGCTGGCATCACGATATTGCACATATGCCAGTGAACGTACACATATTGAAATAGATATATGGTGGCGTCCCTAAATCTCGCCGCAAACTAACTTCGAAGTTGACAAGCAGTTGTATGCTATAGAACAACACATGGAAATGGCACAGCCCGGAGCAGTGTACGAGGAACGTTTACAGCCTAATTTTGATAAATTTGTCAAGCAAACTACCCCCGAAAGGCGGTCCGCCGCCCGAGCTGAGTCTATAGAGGTAAAATACAGGTACAGAACTGCTTTAGGAGGCGATAACCCAACTCGCCTATCGGTATGCGTAAGGAGACTGTGACAACATACAGCTGTTTTGCGGCGTAGTTTAGGACGAAATGCGAATACAAACCCACGGCTGGGTCATTGTCGCCGTGGAACGTGTGACGCTTTCGCCTGAATAGAGTATCGTGACGGAGCAGAGTCCTGAACCCATCTCATGCGTGTGCGCAACGTTTTCACTTCGCTGCTTTTAAAAAATCGTACTTTATTTTTGTAATTGTTTGAAAATGTCTCACTCCGACGGAATGTGGACCTATGAGCAGAAGCGATAAAAAACTAGATTTATTATTCATGTTTTATGTATAAAACTTGCGCACATATATATGACGCAATTGTGATGTATTAATAATTAGAAATGTCCTTTCTGTCCATGCAATTGCATCGTAGTTGATTTTTGCGGAGTAGTCTTTAGTTTCCCATAAAGCTTCAAGGAATGGAGAAAATTTTGATTGCAGCATGAATCGATGATTTCATGCAGGTAAGTAGTGCACGACAATGGCTTCTAGTTATATTAATTAGCAATGTGTTTTGAAGAGGCATTCCAAATCGAGTCGGCCCATCGCATTTCTTTCGAATGCAGCAAAGTTCGGACGCATCTCAAAAATGCTGCTTTCCTTCAGATTCAAGGCAAGTTAAATTTTTTATTTCACTTGTTGCATGCTTCGCAGTAAAATGCGCTAGTGCGCCGTTCAGTCTATGCTTCAGTGTTGGATTGCGTTTGCATGAGTGAAAGTTCGGGGCGTGTAGGAGTCTCCAAATGGTTTACAGTCGAGCGCTTCATTTTCAGCTTAACATTTCTTGATTTCATGTAAAGGTAAACAAACGCTAGATATATTGTTATTGGTTCAAGCTCTCATACTCGAATGTCTTGACAACAATCATATTCGCAGTTAGAATTACAAAGTCATCTACAACTTCACTATCGCAGATGTCAATTCTTAGCCACGTAGCAAGAAGAAAATGTTGCTGTCTGAAGACGACAGAAGCAAGAACCAAGCATCACAATTTTGATGGAAACTGTTCAATTGAGGTTGGGTACATAAAAAAAAAACAATTTAATTCATTCGCGATGGGGTTGCTGGTGGTAGTAGTTATTTATTGTAAATACAAAAGGAAAGCAATGATGTTTGCCAACCCCGGTACCTGCTATCTGATATCTGAAGCACCTGAACTGGGGCGGCGGAAATAAAGGGATAGCAAGGACAAGGTAGAGGAAATCAAAGAGGTGAGAGATAGGGAGAAAGAAAAGGGTAGGTAAAAATAAAAGAAATATATACACTATGATGGCTGACGCGCGTTCTAGGTGTGAAATAATTTCCTTGCGGTTTCCTTTACCTTGCGTTTCATGTCGATAGGATAAGTGCACAGGCAGGTTCTGGTGAAAGCCCAAATTTGTTTGCACGCACTCAAAAAGGGTAAAAATCATCGCTGTTACTGATATTTTCCTTTCCCGCAAGGATTATTTTCTTTAGTTTCATTCTTCATTGGGTATTCATTTTTGCGGTGCCTAAAAAGCCGCGCCCGCTTATAACGGCTGCAATTATAGCGAACGCTTGCTTATATAAAAAGGGAGTCTGCTTGTCAAATATGTATCAGAGTCTCAGATGAAACGCAACACCTTGCGCACCTCTCGCTTATAACTAAACAGGAGGCTCCACAAACACGTATTCCAAATAACGCACCTCTATATTTTATAGGTAGCGACAGGTCTTGATCCAGCCGCCCCTTCCTCCGGGAGGCCGGTGGCTGCACGTGACCTCTTCACTGCCAAGCTCTGCCAAAATGGTCCAGCGGTGCTCGCTGCGCCGCTGAAATGCACAGCGACATGCGCTTGCCAGCGTGATATTGACTGATTAGCTAAGGAAAAAGTACTTCGCATGCCTCTATTGCATTTTTATGAGTGTATATGCAGCACCTAATGTATAAGCAGATGCAATAAGCCGAATGCGCGTGGCATTCGGCTGCGCCGAGCTGCTGTGCTTCCGGCTACCGGAACCGTGCGAAAGACGCAACAAAGTCATTGTCCATTCCTCGCGGTGGCGATAATAGAAACTGAAGGAAGCTATGGCATCATGAGATAGGCCTTAATATATTCATGGCCACGGAAATATACCGCGACTATGCAAAGCGATTTCTGTCTGCTTAAAAAACCGTTCGCTTGCCCAGGATGGCCTTTGTTTGGGCATATGCTATTTCATCGCAGTCGAAAAAAACTACAGAGCTGTGTCAAAAATACGGCAAAATATCCTGTAGTTCTGTCGTAACCATCAGGTTTTTCTGTAGTTCTGTAGTTTTTCTGTAGTATATTTCGGTTATCTGTACTTTTGTAGTACTTTTCTATTGTAACTACAGAAATATCTGATGTTACGACAGATTTTCTGTTGTCACAACAGGTTTCTCGACAAAAACCGCACAGAAATTCTGTCGTAACATCAGAAAATGTTCTGTAGTTTTTTCCGACTGGGATATATGAGCAAAATATCAAGAGCGCTATGACTATGTAGCTATTGCTTGTACTGTGGATGTGTAGTAAAAAGTCACTGCCGTTTCACGCCCTCTTACTTTGCCAGAACAGATCAGGACTGCAATATAACGCTTGGAATCAATGGTGTCAAAATGCTCACAATGAAAAGGCAATGCTGATAATGCTTATTATGAAAATTTAGCCCGTACAATTGATCCGTTAATTGATGTAAATGAAAAATGAAACATCGGAGAAAATAAGGGTGCAAATGTGTCGAAGTGATCGAAATAGTAAGTCAATATTTGCCTATGCTAAATATCGGTGAATCAGATTTAAAAAAAGACACAAAAATGTACCATAAAAAGAGTACGAACAACCGTGTGTGTGAAATGCTATTGAGCCATTGTTTTAAGTCTGGTGGCGTTGCATCGAATTCAAACAAGTTCCGCAGAACGCGTACACGGACTCATCAAGTTTCAAGAGGCGGCGTTCAAGCGTATTGGTTACATTATTGCCCGGCAGTCTATAAGAAAAACAATATAAAGCAAATAAACGGAATAAAAGTGAGAAAAAATTAACCGTGAGCTTTGTATCGCATCATACCCGAACGTTTTTTGTTTATTTTTTTGTTGTTGGAAGATACACATGCGTTGGTAACGCACAGCTGCAGAAAAACTGACTTCTTCAAATTAAAGCTATTGGAATACCGTGTAAACGAAATAAACTCAAGCGAAAACAGATCAAGGGTTCAACGCTTTGAACCAAATATTGAGCGAAAACATTAGCTGCGGTTTAAACAGTGTTCTTCTCTTTTTCTTCTTCCTCAGCCCACATATGAAGCCCCGCTTTAACCAGCCCGTATGAACGTGCCTTAGTGGCCTAAAAGGGTTCACGTGAATGCCAGGGTCCTAGCTAGCTGATTCTGACATACCCATATCCCATGTGACACGAGAGACCCAAGTTGGCAGTTCCTGCTAGCCCACATATAAAGTCCCCGCTTTGACCAAGCCGTATGAATGTGCCTTACGTCACGTATCACGTCAGCACCAGCAGCGCCTCTAGCGAGCCACGCCGACCGCTTTTGGGTCCCGTGGGGTGTGAGGTCACTCGCTGTGCCTTGGCTGCGACCGCGCTACGCCGACCGCTGGAGTTGGTAGCCCAGCTCTCACCCTAGTGTCACGTAGGGTATGACGTAACAGCGTCACTTAAGTGCGGCAGCGCGACGCTGAAGGCTCGAAACCTAGAGTAGTATAGCTTCCGCAATAAAAGTGCGTATAACGGAGTATACCCAAACGACGCCCATATTTCATTGGAGCTCTGTGCGCAGCAACGTTCCCAAATGTACAGAAAACTCGCAGTCTACTTAATTTCTGCTAAGAAAACCAGCCCAATAACTTTACTGAAATATCGTTTCTACTTCAAGTTCGCTACAAATTTGAAATCATAATTAATGGACAGTTTTCTAACCGCAGTGTACTGAGGCGAATGGTTCAGAGGAACGGACTGGGTCGTTAACGCGCGTGTTTTTGTCTTTGACATTCATGCTGCACACACATTTTAAGGTTATTATCTCTGTCTTTCGAAGCTTATTGAGCAAGATAGGACACAAATCTGTTGAGCTAACCGGTTTATGTGTGCACCGAGCGCGGCTTCAAAAGTACGCGGTATGCATGAAAGAGTGCAGCGCGTCGTCTGCTAGTGCTGCCCCCTGGACCCCTCGGGCGCTCGTGTAGCACTCGCTAACTTTACAAAAATAGAGGAGCCTTATTTCAAATGTAGGGATGTGCACGCACTCCCCACAAGCGCGGAGATGAAATTTTTTTTTTCAAATATCGAGCGGTGCACTCTTCCACATTCAAGAGAACAAACGATAAACGTTGTTGTGACCGTGCATGGTCCGCGTCCGTGCATGGTCCGCGCTTGCGCGCACTATTGTGCGCCTGTGGGCATGGTATTGATATGTCCTGTTTGTGCAAGGGCTCTAATTGAGCGTGTTCACATGATTCTTTTTGTGTGAGTATGCTTTGCTTTGTCGTAACCCTAGAACTGCCAAGTTGGCCCTGTCAAGGAAACGTCAAGAAAAATACAAAGAAGCGTCGCCCTGTGAGAAATAGCCGGAAGTGCTTTTGTTCAACTGTTCACCTTTCAAGTCGAAAGGCGCTATTGTCAAGTGAGGAATCAAGAAATCAATAATTACGATATAGGGAGAAAAATGAGCATGATAGCTACTGCTACCACCCCGTTTCAAAGGGGACGCTCCTAAATTCCATCCATCCATCCATCCGAATGCCTATTGTCCAAAGGAGACGATCGGAGTGACACGTCCGCTGACGTACAGGAGAAGAAAGGAGCATGAGGATTACGGCCATTAGAGAATTTCTCGTGAGTGCAGAAAAGAGTGTCAATTGCCGGAAAGGGACAATGCTGGGAGCAGTATTCGTGGCGCGCACGTACACTTGGGTTTCTGCGAAGGAAATCCACTTGCCGGAACCAACATAGCGGATCTTTGCAGAAGAATCGAAACTTACCTCCTCGCCGTTTCCAAGCTCTACCCGACAACAAGTGACCACGCCCGACGAAACAATACGGGACCAGTCAGTGCATCTGACCATCAGTGCAGTGATGTGTTCGATTGGTTGCCGATATCTGAGGGGTGTGCCCTGGAACTGATTGGTCAGCATCTTCAGAGACGGGCTGGACATAGGGGATTTAAGGACGTTGCAGAGCCCGAAATGACGCTCTGAGTCCTGGGTAAACGGCTCATCCAGACGCTTCTCGCTATGAACTCTTAACGCTTGCCATTTTGCTGATATACCCTTTTTTTCATGTAAATAGGTTTTGTCAAAGTGCCATTAAACCTGCTTGTATATATTTTACCAACTTCGAAGATTCAATCCTTCATCAACCCAGAGTCTCTGCAGGCTACCAAGTGAAGGCCGGGTCGACTTAGTCCCAGCGTCACGACAGCGTATGCCCCGAATCAGCAATTACTAAATGAAAATTATTGCACCAGTGTGCTAGTAGGGCAGTCGGTGCAGTTGTACGTGCAAGTTAGAAAAGAAACGCTATCGTATAACACAAAATTGGGCATCTGCGGAATATGGGAAACGTTGAAAAGATTGTTAGACGTGGCTGTGATCAACTAACGACAACAATCTGTGAAATTTCATGTGAATCCGGGATGGGTCACGTGGATTGTATTGATGGCCTACTAACTTAAGAGGCCATCTCATTCTCTGCACATTAGAATTTCTGCCCACTGCATTACTGCTGCGTGCTGACAGTGCGCTTACGGAAGACAGTCTGTTTCAGACTGGTGCCTAGTGCATTGTCTGCGCCGAGCCATCAAGGCTGAAAGCTTGCATTAATTACCGGTAGCGGGTTAAATGGTGGTTCCACCTGGTGTTTAGGTATAAACGACCCTATATGCCATCAATCATTTCTCCACGATCCTTGTAGCTGCTGGGGGACTGCACTAACTAAGACCTAGGTACTTCTGGAGCGGTTAAGACTATGCAATTGAAAGACTAAGCCCTGCTTCCATATCCACTCTAGTAACTTCCCTTATAAATACTAATAACTTATTCAACGTTCGAAAACCAGGTTCTAGACCCTCTGCATTAAGCCGCGAAAGCCTCAGAAGTATTTTGATTTCCTAAAGCTGCTTGCCTATGGCAGCGTTCTCGGCCAGAGGCATATAGGCAAGCTTGAGAGCTTTCGACGCGGCGTGGTCGAGTGTGCGTTGAAAAATCGTTCTTTTAAAACTCGTCCTCAACGCAATACCAAAGATATGTCGCTTCTGTCTCAGATTGTCTTGGCGTATGTGCGTTTTCTATGAACCTCCAAAGCAACGTATATCGGCGAGACTGTCAGCGTCGTTATAAGACTGTTTGATTGTATCCCTACCACAACCTTTCCAAATTATGAGCCGGCTTAAATGACAACGGAAACAGACAAACTCAGATTTAGGTTCTGCAGTGTGGCCGCTATAAAATAATGCTAGCTGATTGTGTATACGCTCAAAAGAAGCAGCGGTTGCAAAAAAGACAGAAAAGGACACACATGTATGACGGGCACAGACATTTGCTACGCTTAGCTACGAAACATTTATCTGAAAACGGGCGATGACAGCTACATTGTGTCGTCAGTAAAAAGCCTCACGGGACAATCCTTCACAATACATTTGTGCATGTGAGCTGGCCAGATGATAATCTGGTTTCGTGTAGACGAGAGAGGTAGAATTTCTGATAGCCCTGACTTCCATAGGCGCTGCTCTTGACTACGTGAATGCATCCTTAATTAGGCCTCTATACCAGCGTGAATAAAAGTGAGACAGAATTAGCCGACTTCTGTGTCCTGTGGCCATTGAATAAAAAGAAAGACGAGAGAGTGAACCGATATGGGTAGCGTTCTCTTGCAACTGGGAAGTTCGATTTGGCCCTAATTTGGGAGCCTATAGGTTCCTGTAGACCGCACTCAATCTCCATTTCTTACGAACATGTTAATGTCTAATCCTCAATCCTCGCCTCTACTTTGCATCAAGCGTTCATACAACTGTCCTAATATGCTACTATCATCCGCAGACTGATCCGTGTAATCGCAGAGCTGTTGCAATGTTAAAGCTGGCTTATCAAACGCTGCAGTAGATCGAAGGCTTGAGGTCTCTTTTTCTCTGGAGCTAAATATGATTGACTCAGATTCGCTTTAGTGCCGGCTTGTAATGAATCTCAGATTGGACAATTCAGCGTGTTCGACTTATCGCTTTTTTTCGCATGAGTGGTCTAAACGGAGCAACATAAGAGACTAGCTTCTAATTGGTCGTATTCTATGTGTCACACAATGCTGAAAGGATTGCTCTTGAAGCCAAGGGAACCAGTGGTAGGCCTCCTGATTCGCTACCTCGACTTTTGTGGGCGGTATCTCCCTATTAAGAAGCGGCAGGACGATGTTTCAGGGCTTGACTGTTCTAGTGATGCAATGATGTATTCACAGTAAGGCCACACTTCGGTTTCAGTGAGAGTAATTTCCCGCGAGGTGAAGCGTTAAATTCCTGTTATTTTTCCCCGCGAAGAAAGTGCCAGTATGTACGACCGCGTTTTGAGAGTTTCGATCATGCCTGTAAGTATTTATTTCTTTTAAAGAAACATCTCATCTCAGATACAAGTAGTTCCCTTGCGAGCTGGTTAGCTTATGGCATAAGGATCGATTGGTATTCAAGGCACTATCCCATTCACAACGCTGCCTTTTCAGCGCGCTTTTGAATTTGGTTAAGAAGGTTCGATTGAGTAGGACAAATTCTTTTTGCTGGACCTGGATTGAGCTACAAAAATAATATTAAAATATGACACTTGCTTGTCGCTACTTTCAATACGCTTTATTTACTTCACAGAGAGTACGCCTGGACAAAACGCCGTTGCTCTCCTCAGAGAATCTATCATATACACAAGGTTTGCACAATAGTGCAAACATTGAGGGCAGCTAGAGTTCATGCTTGACAATCCCATAGTTGAATGCAGCGCAGACTTGAGCTGGTTCTCACTTGGACTCATCAGGCGCTTATTTCAAGGTATGCACAAGTCGTGTTTCGCTTTCGTACTGACCATGGTTAGTATAGGGTAGGGTAACTAATTTCAGCTCATCAATCAACCAGTCAGATCTGACGATTTTCACCATTTGGCTCAGTTTTAGGACATGAATTGAAAATGAAGCGTACGACAGCATTAAGATTCCAATCTCTGCAATAAATTTTAAATAAACAATGTTACCTAATTACCCACGCAAACTAGACTTTTGTACCTCCAGTTTCGTTCCTCGAGCCTTGACAAAGGTAGTCGTAGTTGACTGTCATCACTGCCATTGCGGTATAATCCTAAATGTCATAATCCTTTTTAAGCTAAGGTATAGATTAAAAACAAAATATTATCTACCTGAATGGCTGCGGTTAAAACAAAAATAGAGTATTGCTAGCACCATTCATGCTATAATTTTCAAACTAGCCGGCACTTATTGTGGTTGCACACTAGAAGAGAGAAACTGATGTCTGCTTTCCTGTTTGTGGTCTTCCACTAAAGAATAAAGGCCCTAAAAACTATGCACGTGAGTATTTACAAGCTCCACTCTATAATTTGCTCATTTCTGTTTGTTTTTTTCAATCATCCTTACCCAGAAGTGAATGTACCAGACCGCTATTTTCTACTGTTGGCATGTGGCATTCACACTAATAAACAAATTTATCTTGTTAGGCAGTGAAAGGGGCAATAGCCTCTCTGCACTTCCTTTCTGCCACCGGAAAGGCACATTTTGAACAGTCAAGAGGCCAAACATTATTCCTCCTGCGCTTGTGTGCTGTGCTGTCATTCTCCAAGAAATCTACCTGATGCGAAGCTCTGCATTTTGCTGAACGTCACTTACAGTACAGCCCCCACACGGACGTTGCCAGTGATGGCAAAAGCGGGTACATTCTAACAGGACCTGTAGGCAACATTTTCAACTCTCTCGTCGAAGCATTGCGTTTCAAGTAAGTTTAAAGTGACGAACTAATTTTTCTATTATTTCTGGGGCACCTGTTGATAGCCCTACGTCTAGCGTTCAGGAGCAGTCCTGCTCATAGCTGTGCTTGCAATTTAGGAATTTTCAGTGCGTTTTCGTATTCCCTCTTGCGGTTATTCAGTGATTCTGAATGGCATGTCTCAACGCGATTTCTTGGTGACCGAGCCACACAAGTGTGCGCAGCAATTACTATGCCTTGTACAATTGGGGCTTTATTCTGCAAAATGTTCGTATATTCTTGTTTTAAACAACGAAAACTTAGTGTTTTATTTCATAGCCGCCTATTAGTTGCTGAGTTGTTCGTTTGTCTTGACAAAAGCGAATCCCTTTCAGAATGAGGTTCAGATATGTTTTGGAATATCCGAGTCATTAGAAGCATATCACTGAAACTGTTTACGGCAGAAGCCTCTAAAGAGCGAAAACTCTTGAATTGTACACCAGAGCGAAATTATAAGCAACTAACTCCGGTGATATATGGAACATTGCCTGTTTCATTTACCAGCTTTTTATTAAAATATCTAACTACCACAAAATTTGTCCTGTAGACATTTTTGTTTCTTTCAATTGCTTCTATATTCAGAATGCTGTGGCCACTGCAATAGTTACAACGTGCAGAATAATGTGTAGTCAGAGATTCGTATGTGAAGTTCAAGTTGAAAGTTTATTTTCGAATCAAAAAACAACATACAGAAATATACAGCGAGAGGTCCCAAGGTGGATGACCGCAGGTGGGACCTCTTATGGTAACAGGTTTCGATAGGCAACAAAGAATAATATTATTGTAAGGAAAATTGTGTTGGCCAAAGGACTGGCATTACGGATTCTCTGGAAAGACTAGCAGAAAAGTTGGCTTGGACAGTTGCATCTATTGCATAGGAGCTCAGAAATAAATTTCCTAAATGCAGTTTTAATACCGTCCCAGTAACACATTGGTACTGAACATTCGATGTTTATTTCAAACTAAAGCGCTGCTAAGTGGAAAGCAATCAAATCGGTATCGCAACAATAGCAAAGAATTGAACTGGACAACTTGATTGTGCTACACTGACAGGACCGCAGTATACAGGTTTCAAAGAGTTAAATGTACCGGCCCTTCCGTTCTCAAGAGCCCCTCGACAGGGGGAAAAAATGTGGTGGATTTCAAGGTACGGTCCGAAATAGTCAAAATTATCTTCTTCTTGGTTTACCACCGTTCAAATTCGAGCTTATGTACAGCAATGTGAAATGTTTCAAAAGGTGTTCGTCGCATTGTCCGCCTAATCAGCAAAGCAACCCTCATTATTCGCTAGTCAAAGTACATAGCTTTGTACTTGTCCAAACGGATGAAAACAAAACTCATAAATTGTTTGAGCGGGTTCTAACTCGTTTCAATTGGTTTCTTCTTGTCCCAGCTGGTACTTTAACTGTCATTAACTGGTTCCTGATGCCAACCAGTGGGACGTTAGCGGTTCCCAGTGGGTAGACAAGTGGGTAGACAATTTCAGTTCTTGAGTCAGTTCATACTAGCTGGTAAATCAACTGACCCCTATCATTACTGCTGTTGATATCAGCTGTGTGTTTTATTAAACCGAGCATAAGCAGTTAAAGTTGTGACAAAAGCAATAAATGATTAGTTGGAAGTTAAAATTGCCCATAGCTGACACCCGTCAAAGTAACTGGTCGCTGGTGTTAGTGTAGACGCTAGAATATCACACTGGTCAACGTTGAACATCTCATGAAGAAACGCCCCCAGCAAAACGCTCGAAAACGATTATAGAAAGTAAACACCTTTATTCACTTGCTTGTGAGTGGAATGATGGAAGCAGACATGTTATACGAATACATGCTTCATTCCTGCATTGTATTCTTGTAAAAATTTTAACCGATATTTTCCTAATTTTGTAAACATGTATTATTTCTGAAATAAATTAGAAATATGCAAAAGGTTCGTCTTGTAGGCGCGATAGCATATTTTAAGTGCTCACCCCCTTCATTTAAATGAAGGCGCATGTGCGTGAGCGATATTGTGCATGAGGAATCGGCAAATAGAAGCCGTTTACGCTGTCTTATAATACACTCAAAGCTGAAGCTTAAGAGTCAGCCATGTTTTCTTTGTCCGCCCTATTTTTTCAGACCGCTGTTTACGGCGGCTGCGGCATCTCTGTAGAACTAGCTGCGTACTCTATCTCGTAAAATTAATGTTTTTCCCGTACATATAAAGCACAAACAGTGCGGGATACATAAAAAAATATTTCCTTCCGTTCTAAAATAAACATTCTGTGTTAAATGTCAACATGTTGCCTTTTTAAATGTGGACATAGACTGTAAATGTATAATAGGGTGTATTTTAGAGCGTTAAAACTGCACTTTACGTCTGTTAAGTAAAGATGTCATTTTTTACAGGCGCCACTATATTGAAAAGAGTTTGCTCCCCACATTTTGACTGCGTTTGGAGCAATAAACATTATTGGGTGTACTTTAAGTAAGCACATGGAATATAATATCGAAATTTCTGTAGAAACACCAACCTAAGCGCCTCAAGTGCCTTAAGCGTACTTTAATTCGTCTTGCTGGATAAATTCAGAAAACTATTCCATAATTGGTAGTGTACGATTTACTAACAGCCTCTGAGCAAGACCCATCTCTTCTACGTCTGTGCGCAGACGCAGCCGATCATCCTGCGTTATAGAATTAGCCAAGAAAAATTGAGAGTTTTAGGATAAGGGAACCTATAGGTTAGGAGAATAGAGGAAGAGCGGAGCGTGATTGCGCAGGCTGAGTGATTTCCGCACACCTGCACATTATTCGCAGAGTTCCTTGCGTGCGCATCGTCCCCCCGCAATTATCCTACCCCCTGACCGTATAGCTCCCCTATTCTAAATCTCCCCAATAACTCCAGAATTTTATTTCTCATGAGTGCGCATTCTGATTTTGAGGGAATATGTTGTGTGTCCTGTTATTTCTTAGAACAGTTCATTCTAAATGTCAGTCTGTCAATGTGCTCGGCGGTAATGTATATGCTGAAGCAATTTTCATACACTCCTTGTTCATACACTTGTTCGAGTAATAGAATGTGTGTTTTCAGCATGAAATTCCAAAACGCGCTAGGTCTCTCAAGCAGGAAAACTAAGGGGGGGGGGGGGGGGGGGGGGCTTATAGAGCCCTTCTTATTGTACTTGAACAGGGCCCTTATAATTGTTCTTGAACCCGGCCCTCATCACTGTTAATCTGGCCCTGGCTACGCAACTTACAGCTGAGCTAGCAAATACAAAGGAAAAGCAGAATACACATCTGCGAACCTAATACCACTATACTTCAATACTCTTATAAACGTAGGCCAGTATACTTTATTATCGTCTTCACCAACAGCAATGACAATGAAAAAAAAAGAAAACAAAGGCGAAAAATCTTTACAACCACGTAACAGGCGTCACAAATCTCTGCCTTTCTGTTGAAATAAAGTCACCTTTTATGTTACAGTCAACGCGGCCGAAGCAGCGCTCACATAACAACATACTTTCATCTTCGATCAAAGCTATTGAAAAGACCTCTCGCAGCTTCGCGTGACCTGGATTCTTGATCGTAGAAAGATAGATACTCTGTTGAACACGGGTTCACATTTATGTCTTCAGCAATGAACTGTCAAGTAGCGGGTTGTGTTTGGTTAGAAGTTGTTATTATGTCAACAGAATTTTTTTCCACGTATTTTATATCCTGAATCCCACGGGGAAGTCTGATTTGTACACAGCGTGCTGATTTGTACGCAGCTCATTCAACGCAACTTCTCGCAAGTCACAACAAGAACCCAGCAGTGCATTGCTCAAAGCAAGGGTGAACGCTGTTTAACAGAAACTGAGCACTTCTGCGATCACGAAAGCAGGATCACGGGAGGTATGGGAAGTATTTTCTGTGGTTTTGACTACGGATGAAGGAGGTTATGCGAGCTGTCATTCGATTGCGTTTAGTAGGAAAGAAAAGATGTTTTTTTCTGGACAGAAAGGCAAGGCGATGTGAATCTTGTAACATGCTGTTTTTCGGGATCTCTCGTTTTGGTTTCGCCTTTGTTTTCTTTGCTTGTTTTTTGCCATTATTATTTCAGTTAGCGAAGAAAAAAAAGGAAGCTTTTTGTTACTTTGCTCTTGTGCTTTCTTCGTCCCTTCCGTATTTTGTTAGCGCACCTCTACCTTTTGATGCGCAGTAAGTACTTAGAGGATCTCAGTTGCAAGAAACTAAATTTCACCCTCACCCTTCTATTGTCAGTGTATATTTTTAGTTGACGTCAATAAAAGATTTTGTTCACATAAACGACGCAATATGCACAAAGTCCTGCGTGTATGCACATGCCGGGGGTGGCCACATTCGAGATTGCGAATTCTGACCGGATTTGGCTTAATTTTATCTCTCGAAGACCTAAAAAGGAGAGTTAGAAAAGCCGCGCGAACTCTGGCTGTGCATTGTACCAACCCCAAAGTTTCATTGCATACGGAAAACATAAATGAAAAGCCACTCATTCCCGCCACCGTCTTGCAAAGCTCAACGTGCACGCAAAAATTCATGAAAAAAAATCAAGGTAGCGCTAACGCTCGAGGTAGGTTTCCCCTAAGGATCGAGAAAAAAAATGTTTGATAGGAAACCACATGTATTTCTGGATGACGTGAACATATCCCGTCAGTGAGAATATTTTGCATTTATGAAAGGAAACCACTTTTTAGAAAAAAAAAAGAATATTGAATATCGAACTCAAAGAAGAAGTAATTGACCTATATTAACGATGGCCTTTTTGTATTTTAGTCAGAAGGTTCAAATGTACGATAAAAACATTTTTTGTGATTTTATTGTAAAGCAATGTACTAAAAACGCATCCCACGCTGGAAATCATAACTCTTATATACCTTGACACAAAAGAAAACATTTTACAATTATATGCATGAAGGTGGATCCTGCGCCATTAACCGAAATATTTACAATGTCAGGAGTTGTCGTTTTATATGATATATTTACCAAAAACTATAGTTTTCAATAATTGATTCTTACAGCAAATTTCACACTTATAAATACTATTGTACAATTTAATTTTCCGTGATTCATTGACAGCCTAATGCATGAAGAATAAGCGCGCAAAGTTTTATTAGCGTATCTTTCTGGGGAAAACACTACGAACGTTCGCTTAAGCCGAAGTGGCAGAAAAGTGAGTTTCGAGAAAAGAAAATAAAAAAAAGACTTCATATAGCTACATATGTCATACAGAATTCACCAAAATGGTTGGAATCGGCTACATCTATAGCCAAGGTTCTCCTTGGTATTCGCTTTATTTATTTTTCCCTCTATGGGCTCGCGTTTCTTGCGGAATCGATAGAGCGACGGGAGGATTTCTGTTGGTCGCCTGTCGATCAAGCCTTCAAAGGAGCTTTTCCCCTTTTAGATGTGGTTAAAGAACGCAAACAACAAGGTTAAGGCGTAGACGTACACGAGGCTTCAGAAGGATTGTCTACAGATTCTTTCGTACTGGAACGCTCTAGTGCACACCACCCATGTGTCCTAAACGTCATTCATCACTCTTATGAACGTTTTTATTCCTAAATGCAAGAAATAGGCACTTATGCATGGGAACAGTGTTATTATAAAACTTACATATTAATAACAAAAAGAAAAAAGATCACTAAAAAAGGGAATTATACTTTTTGCTACGCTAAAAGTTTACCAAAATGCACAGAGGTTTACAAATACGGCTATCTTTGGAACGGTTTTATTCAAAAGTATTATTTTTGTCAATCAGTTAAAAGTGAATATTGAATTCATGCAATAAAATTTAGAAACAAACTTAGTCCGCATGTTCATCAATTTGCAGCCTACGTGGCCAAAATGTCATGCGTCGGTCTTTTGAGCTTTGTTGTTGAATTCAAACAAAAGCCACATACATGC
This sequence comes from Amblyomma maculatum, assembly GCF_055883805.1. Taxonomy (NCBI): domain Eukaryota; kingdom Metazoa; phylum Arthropoda; class Arachnida; order Ixodida; family Ixodidae; genus Amblyomma; species Amblyomma maculatum. The sequence goes on from NC_139352.1 coordinate 106,348,003, forward strand.
TTAGAAACGATCAATATGATTGCAAATTCAAATACTAAAAAGGAAAAAGTGCAAGACCGTGAAAACATTAACAACTTTTCGGATTTTTTCGGGTTTGTGTAATATGAAACTGTTAGTTCTAGTTTTACAAAATGTGTAGGGAGTTACAAGTTCGGTTGTATCTTTGAACGGATTTAGTTAGGAGCATAATTTTTCGTGCCAATAATTCAGAAATTCTTTTTTCTAATTTACATACAATAAAATTCAAAATTTTTTTTGTTTTCATTGTTGACAGGTCTTGAAAGTGTCCTCCTACCTTAAAGAATACTTTTTATCGCATATGAGCCCAAATAATTTCAACGCACAGTATTTGAAAATAAGGCGGACTGTTTCTAACACATATATTTTGTAAATACAACTCACTCGAAAGAGTTAATGTGCGTCTCATAATGATACTACGATTAATTAAAATTGTGGACACAAAATTTAAAATCGGAATGGCGCAGCTTCTCCATCGCTCTGCCACCGGAGGTGACTACGGGCAGCCCTCAGCCCGATGGTTCCTGGACTGGCTGCATGGGCATGCTGCATCGAAATGTAAGTGGCTTACCTACCATACGTGCCCGTGAATACATATTTGGCAAATAAACACCAAGGATGATTGAACTCATATGTGAAATCATAGGGATCAAGATTGGAAGCTTGAGTGCCTGGTAATAAAATGTTCGGCAACATTTTGTCTACCAGTGCTGGTACAAGTTTACGCAGTGTGAACCAGACATCAGCTATTTTTTTTTAAATTCAGTGCAATGGCAAGTGTGGTAAACGTTGCTCAGACTTGCTTTCGAATACAAATATTGTTCAGCTCATCAGGGAAATTTTATTCTCGAAATATAAGAAACTTCAAGTCCAATAACATATACCCTATGCCATCAAACATTTAGCAAGGGGATAAGTCATTGTGTCTTCGAACATCTTCATGCTCGACATTTATTTTCCGCACTACTGCATATATCTAACAGGAGAACTGCAATTTCGTGACATTCCCGCCTATTGTCACGTACCCGCTACTGTTAGCGCTGAATGTGGGGCCCCAGTGTGTCCGGTGTAGGCAAAAGTTGGCAAGGCCTATTTCGGCTTGTTTGTGTTCCTTCTACATGGGTCCCATAGCGGTGTTGTTCGTGTTAATGCCGAAAACATTCCTGCCTCAAGACCACAAGGATTCCTTGTTGGATATCTGAGAGCAGACCCAACCTAAATTTCGGCTATTTCCGTGAAAGCCCTCGTAGATCCGAAATGGCCGGGGCCGTCAACATTTTTTCTTTGTGGGACATACATCAGCCGTATAAAAAACGAGTATGCCCACATTCTACCACTAATGGTTTCTTTTAGGTTATTTGAGGGCAGGTAGATTATGAATGATAAATCAATTTGACCAAGGCCTCGTGAAGCCCAAATGACGCCGCCTTAGCTAGACCACTTTTGCTTCCACAATGACCGTAATGGGCCTGGAAGCCGAATCTACCCGCACGATACCGAAATCGGTCCCTTCTGGGAAATTTGAACGCACGTGCAAAAGCAAGTGTAGACTAATTTCAGAAACAACATCAAGACCAACTGGTCCAACCTACAGAAAAGCGCTTTAGGTCGCACATGGGTATTTGCATGGATAGAAGCTCGCTCCTCCGCATCCTCGTCAGATTCGTTAAGAATGAAAGTCTACGTAACCTAAATGCGGGCTCTTGTCGCGAAAAATTGCGCTAGCCCTAATGGGAATGGCGAATAAACTCCGCTGTGGGTCCTACAATGGCCTTAGTGAAGCTGAACGCACAGGAGTGTCTGCATACTAATATGCACGCGTTCTTTCCGTCTTTTATTTGACGTTGCCTTAAGTTACTATTATGCATACTTTGTATAACAGTTGTTAGCATCTTTAGTCGGTTAGAAAATTTTCATGGCATTTTTTCTTGCGCTCATGGAAATTAAGCGAAAGGGACTGAAACATGCACATTACCAACTGCAGCTGTTTAAGTGGTTGCCCTAAACGGCCTGGAACGTTTCGTAAAACATTACCGTTAAGGACACGAAACGTCACCGCCTGCACAAGGTTTAATATCACGTCATTTAGGCTGGTATAATCATATCAAATTATTGTGAAATTTGATGTAGATGTTTGTATGTATACAATATTTGCCAAATTATACTCGTAAATATTCAGTTCCCGAACTTAGACTAGGGCTGCCCATCAGATATCTGCATTCGACCTGCTATGGACAAATGTGGTCAAACCCAAGTTTGCGCTTGCCGTTGTAGAAACAGCATCGGTCCTGTGTCATTATCAGAGGGGCTGACCAAAATTTAAAGAAACCTTCGTCTAGAGCAGTTGGCCAAATCTCGCTGGCGTGGGTACATTGGGGTGAGTTGGCGGGACGTGTATAATTGGCAATGCAGGAGAAATGTTTGTAGCCCCATTAAGGCATCCCGCATTGGTCCCAAGTGGGGCCCATCAGGGCTTCTGTCGACAGCCCAATTAATGCCTACGTCGGCCATCGCTTCAGCTCCCGAATCGAGCCCACAGGAACTGGCCTGCATTTCCTATGTCGGGTCCTCCTTGGCTCAGAAATTTTTAGCCCACATTGTGCTGCATACACAACTTTTTCTCTAAACGAAGATAAAAGTAAAATCCGAACCTTAACTTTTCAATGTCCAGAGGATGTTTTTATCTTCGACCTCTAAATGCGTACATTCTACTTTTAGGGCAATTTTCTCACGTTGTGCAAGGCGACGCCGTGTGCGGTCGACACCACATAAAACTAACTACAAACCATTGTTTGCTAAATCAGACGTCTATTTTTTTCTCCAATCGCTGCTTTTATACGTCATTCTTTCCCCAACTTAATGCATCGAACTCATAACGGCTCTTTAGCCCAGCAGCAAATACGCCACATCTTCCTATCCTTGCTAACTATTTGCCCATGCAAATATTTCGAACATTACTTCCTGTTTTATGCCTTTTTAAATGCATAATCACTTGCATAAAACTAAGCTTGCTATAATTGATACATCCTGCAAAGCAGTCTTTGTCTTGAATATTTTCTCCAGTTCCTCTCACCTCCTAGCAGGTGTGTGCTCAGTGGAATGCACCAGCGTTATGATAAACTAATACGAAAGCATTTCTTGGCTCTTGATTCGCGTAGACAGGATGTGTCGACAGTATCTGACCAAGAGATGTGTACAGAGTGTGAATCAGAAGAAAAGTAAAATATGTGAATCGTGTAGCAGTATGCTAAAGGTAACAAGAAAAAGCAATAAAAGCAGCAGAAAAGTAAACATAAAAGCACGAAAGAATACAAACAGAATGAATAATAAGTAAACTAAATAAGTAGATTAAAAGTGAAGCTGTAGACTTCAGAATAACCGCAAAAAGCAGAATTAATGACCTCATATCGAAACTGAACTCGCAACCTTTTCACAGTTACGGTGAAAGGGTTGCACAGGTGCACTCCTGTATATTTTATGATGAGAGTATATCTTTTGGTAAAAAACTTCAATATTCTTTCCCAAAAAAATGACGGTACCTCTATAGTAGGACAACATTTACGTAGCGTTCATAGCATCAATCGATACAAAATCTTGCTAATTTGTCTTAAAAAGAACGGACTCGCTAGATTTAGTAATTTTCAAATTTACTCACAGAAGTACGGGCGCAATCCCGGAAGAAGGATAACTCTATTCGTTTGGGACTTTGCCCTGCAGGAGAGCGACCTGGCCATGGGCCCATTCTTCCCGGCCTCCGAGCGCTTAACTATCGCCAAGCCTACGGCGGTCTTCTATCTGGAAGAGCTGCGCATCCTAGCAGGCCGCACTTCCTCGCAGGAAAGCAGCGTCTTCGGATACATTATGGCCTTCGACTGGATGGTGGGTATATGACGCAGGAAGGGACATACGGGGCGGCGTTTAGTGACTGTCCACGCCTGACGTCCACAGAAATAACGTGAGAGAATCGCGACTGTAAAGCCTGCTGTCCTAAAATTGCAAATCAGTGCGGAAAAGTTTATATCGGTACTTAGCTTTGCTTTCACCGGTCATTGTCTAGAAAACTGACACCTTTCAGATGAGGGCTGCTATGACAGATGGTCCTTTGCTATCAAAAATAGCCAAGGAAATAAGATTTGTTGGAAACCAATATTAGCCTAGGGTTCATGTCACTACCTATAGCGCACTTTAGAATTACCTAACGTTGAAAACCATATCAGCCAGCCGAAACAGAACATTCGGAGTCATAAACGTAGTGAGCCTGAAATAAACGAATGATAATGAGCTCTATACTGATTCTTCAACCTGCCACTACAGCCTCTCCTGACCAATGTCTTGGTGCGTCAGTATGGATGATGCTACTCTACTTTTTCACAAACCCAGCAGGGGTTGCGTAGTAGTTACGGCGCTCGACTACTGTTCCCAAGAATGCGGGATCGAATCCTGGCCTCGGTGACCGCTTTTCTTTGGCGGGGAAAAGCAAGGCGCCCCTGTGCTGTGCGATTTCAGTGCAGGTTAAAGAACCACAGGTGATCAAAATTTCCGGAGTCCCACTACGGGGTCCGTCATAGACTGAGTGGCTTGGGACAACCAAACCAAACCATATTTTTGCACAAGATAGGACCCAATACGACGCCGTACGCACCCTGTAGTCTCTCCAGGGTTGACAACCCTCCCAGCGCTGTTCCCATGCAGATGAGTTTGTGTTTCATAGGATACGGATTGAGGTTCCCTTACAGGCCGCCACTCAGACCTGACATAAATGCCGGTCTTTATATTCCTGCCCAATGTATCCTGCCTGCCACTCCGAAAGTACTGAGGCAGATATTCACCACTTGTAGGTTTGTGCGGCGCTGAAAGGAACGATTCAGCACCAGGCAGCCGCGCGTGTCTGTTGTATTTCCTGGACGCAGGGCTCCATTACTGCCCTCTCCTCGACTTCGTTCGATCGACTAACCTTTTCTGATGTATATAACAATCCCCACTCTCGTTTTCAAAACCATTCGTGCCTAAGGCAATAAATGGCGCTATTAAAAAGGAACTGCAGTTGTACTTATTATTAATAATTATAATAATTGGTTCATAGGAGAAGAAAGGCGCAGTATCGTTCACACTTGTTCTGTGGACACCTGACCGCGCCGTAAGGGAAGGGAGGAAGGTAGGAGTGAAAGCAGAAAGATATAAAGAAAACCAAGAAAGGACGTGCGGCAAATGTTTAGGAATAAACAAGAGCAAATAAAAATGCGAAAATAAACGCTTTCTTACATCGTCGACATTTTTTGCCAGTCGCGTTTTTATTCACCATTTCGGGTTGGTAAGGACTTAAGAGAAGAGGGCGTTAGAAGACTTCAGCACTCCAGTATAGGCTATTTTGTTTCAGGCCGACAATGGAGCAGTGAAAGGGTATTTGTTTAACCAGAAATATCAGCAAGATAATGAAGGGGCGGTTAATGTTTGGTTAGAGGAAAAAAGTTAGTTGCGATATGTTATTCAATAGCGACAGGCTTCTAAGATAGAGTGGATGTAGGGGCACTTCGATGGTTCGTAAAACAGACCAACGCTTTCGGTTATAGGTTTGGATGTTCCTCAGCGTGGCGCTGCTCATCGTGTCTGCGGTTACAGCCCTGCTTAACCACCTACACGGATCCATGATGGGACAGCACCCTTCTGTCGCCAGCCATATCAGCGATGCGCTTTGGATGTACGTGGAGAACCTCTTCTTAGAAGGTAACTACAAATTTCTGTATAAACATAATTAGTGCTTTCTAGACATTTTCATCAATTTTTTTTCCTTATTCGAAGTTTTCACCACATATGAAAAAGTCAGGCTCTGAAACGCCAAAGGTTAGATTTATTTCAAATGTTTTTTGTGAAAAATATTAGCGTTGATTATGTCGAAGCGGTCGCATATGTGTATTTCATAAGAGCGAGGTTACGTTATAATTAGCCGCTCCAAAAACGTAGTATGTTTTAATTCATGTACAAAATTTATGAAATGAATATGATTACTTCATAAATAAAAAATCACCTGCTGTGCCACGTTTAACACCACGCGCTAGGAGAGGACTTATTGTGGTGGCGCGTTCAGCGTCGCACGGTGAGAAGAAAACGGAACCCAGGCGCAGCGGCTGAAATAAATCAGTTTTGCTTGCGGCTATTGTGGAAGCACCGTCTTCTTCCAGAGTGCTGACCTGGACAGCACTCTGGAAGAAGACGGTGCTTCCACAATAGCGGCAAGCGGAGGAGGGGCGCCCAGCGGGGTTTACGGAGCTTCTCCCAAACGCACACCCCTGGAAAAGCCGAGCGCCAGGCCGGGGGACGCTTGTACTCATTTTTACCGGTGGGTGTCCGGCGGTGGGTTTCGAACTAACCACCTCCCGCAGCCGAGACGGGCGCTCTAACTACTAGGCCACGGCTGCGGACATGGACAGCACCTCTGCGTCCCATCACGTTTCCCAAGCTGCACCATCTCACGTCCCCTTCGTTGACGCCTACGCCGGCTGTCTTCCACCGTTCTGGGCAAAACATCCTGACATATGGTTTTTATAAGCCGAAGCCCGCTTCCGCCTGGCGAACATTCCCTCCCAGGAATGAACGGTTTGGATACCTTCAGGCGTCTCTGCCAGCCGAGGTCGTGCGCGAGGTACGCGACATTCTGCCAAAACGCCCAGCTGCGGACCCGTACGACAAATTGAAATCAGCAATTCTGGGACGCACCGTAAGCGGCTGCAGCAGCTTCTTTCCGCGACAGAGCTCGGTGACTGGCGTCCTTCGCAACTTCCTCGGCACATGCAGGGCCTGCTTGGTGACCGCGCAGGAGCTATTGGCAATCAGCTTCTTCGAGGGCTGTTCCTGCAACGCTCCTCTCTGCAGTGCAGATGTTACTGGCAATGGTAAGTGACACGCCCCTTACGACTTTAGGCTGTCACGCGGATAATGTCATGGACGTCGCTGCACTCCAACAGGACCCCCATCTGTGACATCTGTTCGTTCTTCAGCTCTGGAGAATCCGCTTCCACCTAGTACACCACTTTACGCTGCATATCTTGAAGTACTTGCCGAACTGCGCAACGACAGGCGTAATCTACAAGATCTACAAGTCCTGCTGTTCTCCAGACATAGTAATCCTAGTCTCCGAGCCCGTCCTCACCGACGTTATCAGAGCCCTGTCCGCAACAGCTGCTCGTATTCCTCCGCACCGCTCATCTTTCGTCCCACTGCGGAGCGTCACGACAAGCCGTTCTGCTTATATAACAGGCATTTTGACGCAACGGCGGAGCATTGCATGCGCCTCTGTTTATGACAGGTAGGAAAACGGGCCAATAAATCATTACTGGTGACGAGTGGTTCTTCGGACAATTAAGGTTGCCTTTACATTACCGACTCTATCAGTGGACTGTGGTATCTGGTGGACAGCGATGCTGAGGTCAGTGTATTCCCTGCCAATGCTGTGGACTGTACTGTTCCGCCGCTGCCATCTCCAAGCCGGGAACAGCTCGCGGATTCCAGTTTAGAAGAAACGATCACTGCTCGTCAACCTTCGTCTACGCCGGTCATTCCTTTGGATTTTCTTGGTTGCAGCTCTTAGCCTTCATGTTGGAAGCGGATTTTCACTACCATTTATCTCTCCTGCTATGCATGGCGTTACAAAAGCTCTGCAATTCGACCACTGAACTACCTGTGCCTGGTAGACACTTCCTTTCTACCCCATTTGCCTTTACCATTCGTGTTACCATCCCTTTGTCATATGGGGACCTGCTAAGAGAGTGCCCATCCTTGAGAGCCTCCCCTGACAAGAAAAAACTGTCAATCACGACGTTGAACTCCGCATTATTACCAATGGTCTACCGACGCACGCCACAGCTCGTCGCTTTGCTCCTGAAAAGCAACGCGTTGCCCGCCAGGAGCTCGAGCAAATGGTGGCATCGCTCAGCCATACTGCAGCCGGTAGGCGGCCCCTCTGCGCATGATCCCAAAGAAATCTGAAGAGTGGGGCCCCTTCGGGAACTACTGCGCCTTCAAATTGACCACGCATCTTCACCGTTACCTCTTTCCGAATATCCAGGACTTTACCAGCTGCCCTGTCGCTTTTTTTACCGGTTTTTCCCAACAAGGCATCTCCCTGTCCATGTTCGCTCCGACGGAAGATTGTTCGCTGGGACGACTTCATCTCCTGATAGAATGCACAGTGGTGGCGCGTTTAGCGCCGCGTACTAGGAGGTGAAGTACGGCAACTCGTTCAGCGTTGCGTGCTAAGAAAGAGGAAAAGGCTTGCAGCGGCTGGAACAAATCAGTTTCGTTTGCTGCTCTTGTGGAAGCACCATCTTCTTGCACACATCAATTTGTATGACCTTCAAATAAATATGAGTAAGGCTTTGAGGCAAGCAGCAACGATAACCAGTTGTCCTCCTCGTGCACGGTGAGCAGACGTGGCTAAATTTATGCACATTGACTTTCTTTATAACTACGAGGAATCGATCTACCATGCATGCTGCTATATAGACGCAACTTGGCAACTTGTTGCTATTTACTGAAATAAACCAAGGTCTATCAAAAACCATCATTTTCTCCTGTTGGTATGGTGCAGCAGTAGATTTACCATCAATTATTTAAAATATCAAAAGGTTTAGGCTCTGAAAGGCCTAGACGAGAAAGAATGCTGGATGGACATTATAAAGAATTTCTCTCAATGCAAAGTCTAGTGAACTGATGACCTATCACTGGAGTTGAAAATCCAGTCAATTACAACGCTGGAATTGAAAATCGATTTCGGCCATTTTCGTAAACGAAATTTTAGGGCAAAAAAAGAATGTTGTGGAGCAACTGCTTGGTAATTCCATCTGCTAGAAAGTGCAAAATGACGATAGCGATAGCCTCAGCTTTATAATTGTAGATTTCCGCTCTAGGTATTTGGCTCAACTTTGTACTGAAAAAAAGCCTAAATCCTCTTGCTCCGTTTCTAAAAGGAATGTTCATTTTTAGCGACTATGCTTCGTTGTTCACGCAGCGTCAGCACACGCCCCAAAACGCAGTGGCCAGCGGATCCTGAGTGCTGTCTGGTGGCTGGCCACGCTGGTGCTGATGAACGCATTCTGTGGCCACATGCGCGCCTGCCTAATGATCAAGTCAGAGGTAGAGAAGATTGATAGCGCCCAACATCTCGTGCGCAGGCCGCAGACTGTGCCGCACATGTGGCTTGGCACTTCCTACGTAGCTATGGTGGCGGTGAGTCATTGTTGCGTTTTGTGATAACCGCACTCTGAAGGCACAATGCGTGGCGTCTCGTGTTTATTCCGCTAGGCGATTTATTTGACGTAGATTGGAATCTATAAGGCAAACTTGAACGAACGTATTGCACCAATGCATGTTTTCAGGTATGCATCGAAAGCGCACAAAGCGTCAGCTATAAGTGCATTTTCCAAACGGTGCACTGAATAGCGTGAGTGAGAACATGACTCATGTAATGCGGTCGAGCTTTTTGTAAGGGTACTGTACAATATTGGGAAATGCTATTAATCTAATATATTATAGAACGGTACAATTTTCGATGAGTAGTAAAATATTTTCTCGGACCTTTGCACTGCGCTTATACCAATAATGTAAGCCTAGCGTAGATCAACGGCTGGAATTTCTGACGATGCGACCAGTTGGAAATTGTAACATCACGTTACTGCCATATTGATAGGAATAAATAATTGTTCAGATAAGAACTAAACCTTGCTGCTGCACTCGCATTGAGTAATATTAACGCTCGCAGGAACGAATCAGAGGCGCTTTTCAAATAAATAGGAGAAACTTAGGCGAGTTTTGTTAATTATCACCAGATTATTGAGGGCTGTTTTAAAACCTAACAATACGCGAAAAACTCCATTTTTAAACAACTTCTCGTTGCGCTTCCCGATTTTTGGAACAAAATATGTGTATGATTGCATTGCTGTCTACGGCTTCAGAGGAGTGATTCGCAGTTTTCCGCAATTTAATCGAAGTTCGATATAATATGTTTCAATTATAAAAACTCCCAAACTGCCCAGAACTTACGGCTGGAAGTGACAACAATAGTACTTGCGAGTGGCCTAGTTGGCTATACGACTCCGACGACCTCTGGCGCTGCATGGTGAGCAAGACGTCTTGGTTTAATTCTCTTGCGTGTGTGTGTTTTGTTGTTATATAACCATGCAGCGCCAGAGGTCGTCTGAGTGACAACAGATCCAAAGTGGATTTGAATCTCCAAGTGCTTCAAATTAAACGAAGTATTTACAATTAACAGTCGGAATTATTAATTAAGGGTTTATTTTGCCTCCGAGTATACGGCCTGTTTGCTGTCGGTTGTTGTCGGTGGAGGGTTTCACCGCAGCTATTGTAATTTCTCTGAAATTCGATTGCATTTAGCATTTTCCTCGGACACACTCCAGTCGCATTGCTCGTTTTATTGTCTTGGGTGCTTTTGACATGCTGAGAGTACTTGCGGCGCCATGTGTATTTATAGCGCCATGATTGTGCCGTGTTGGTAGCTTGCAAAAGGTGAATATATAGACAAAAGGGTGCTAGTTGGTGGTGCTTAGAAAGTGTTATCGTATCTGAAAGATGTGATATATCAACAGCTATTATTGCCTAAGCCAGTGCGAAGTAGCGTTTCAAGCAACTGCACCAAAAACATCATAAGATATCCACACTGTACAGCGAGCTTCGCATCTTTCTTCAGAATGCTGGTGCTGACGGATACTGGCATCATGCACTCATATGACGCCCTAGCCACGAGAGCGTATTGGCGAACACGGCAGAAAGGAAACATAATCCGTAGCCGTGGTGTCCCCTTTATAAGTACAAAAGTTAAGGAGATTTAACAGCAATACCAGTGGTGACAGCGAATATGGCTCATATTACTCTCAAGATTTACGCGTTCATATGTCTGTCAATGTGGGCTCTCAGTGATGCTAGAAAAAGATGACGGCTTCGCGCAGTCAGTCGGAACAGCAGGGAGAAAAAGGGGGTGCAGCGGAGCAGGGATCGATCATGACAGGTCTTCGCCCGCTGAATCGCGATGTCTATAGCGAGGGGGATGGGGGCGGGGGTGCAGTGCATCAAGATGGTTTCTCAAAGGTGAAACACCGCATTGCATTGCTAAGGGAAGGTTGTTAGCCGGGTCGCGCAACCCCTCTGCTATGTAAGCGCGACGGAAAGGGAATCGCCCACAAGTGAGGCTCCACGAGGCAGGCCTCGCCAATGCTTCGCCTACGAAAAAGTACAGTGATGGTGTAAAGAAGCTTAAGTTTGAAAGAACGCAGGTAGACGTACGAAGAGGACAAGTGCAACGGCTAACAAGGCGGCTGCGGTAAGAATGCCCGAGTACCGCCAGTCTAGGATGTAAGATCTATGCCAAAAGCTGTTATTTCCGCGCACACACAAATCCCAATTAATATTAACTGACAGAAACACTGCCACCACAAAGATTAACGTTTTCACATTCTTATACATAGGCGGTCCGAAGCGTCTCGATCAAAATTGTTTGTTGCGGGTATGTACCAAGAAGCATCCCCTATGACCGGCCTCTACCTTGTATATCGCAAGTCTGCAAAAATTATATGAACCCTGGCTCCGATGTCAGCGGAACTGATTATACGGGTGCCCTCTTGGAAAAAGAAAGAAGTTGGGTCTCGGAAGACAGCGCGAGAGCCATAAAGCGATAACAAGACCGCCGTATGGTGGTTGTATAAGTACACAGTTCCTCTCATGTAGTTATATTGAATTTTATTCAATAATTATACTCTATGTGTCTCCTAAACTTAAGATCCTGAACAGCAACGCTGCTCAATGAAAGCACGTGGAGGAGCTCCACAACCGAAAAATAATTTTTGCGGTCCTTTTGATTTCAAAGAGTTCTCATAACATTCATGTAACACTTCGTGCTTACAATATTACTTTTCATGAATATATTTGCTCCAAATGAAGGGCCGTTCCGCATAAGAATTTTGGTGCCGTGCACCATTTCCAGCATTTAAAATATCATTCCTGTACCAGTGTAATCTATTAGGGATACTCAAAATAGCCACATAACATCAAAAGACACGCAGTAAGATTGGCAGAACAAAAACGGAGAAGAGAGGAGGGCTCAAAGGTTTTATTTTTGAGGCAGCTTTATAAAACATGCCATGTGGAATTTATATGCAAAGTGTCATATAGCTCCATGAGGTTGTTATTGTCGGATACAACATTAGTCCGCCCTAACCGACGCACAAAATTCTGCTGAGATAGAAGGTTGTTGTTGTCTAGGGATTTTTGTTTTCTCAAATAAAACGCTGACCGTCACAGCAAACAGAAATCGCAATAATTTCAATGCCTCTGGCTTGTTTGCCATCGTCAAAAATTTAAAACTGATTCTATTTACTGTTAAGCGCTGTATTTACCACTTCCCACGGTTATCAACTCCTATTTTATTTCTACGTTGTATCCTAATAAAGCAGTTATTTATCTCCTTAAACATGGCATATACGTCTGATTTATATATAGGTTATATAAAAGCCAATCAACAAACAAATTATGACACTTTCAAATCCTGATCTGGTTATAACATGTCAACCATAATAATAAAAAAATTCAAAATTGTGCAGCAGGTATTATGCGATCACAGTGACATCATTATTAAAATTTGTAGTTTTCTAACATACAAGACCATAACGAAACGCGCGATCATGACGCAATGCTTGCGAGCATACGTTTGGATGTATAGAACACGGATTTGTTTCAGTGGCACCCCCAAAAATATTAATATAATAGAGAATCATAGAAATCAATCGAGAGGAGAGGGAGTATAGGTAGAGTTCAGTCTACTCAAGTTACTAAGATCAAAATAGTTCAAACATTGTTAGCAACTAGGCAATACTATTTGGTTAAAATCATGGTGTAAGGCCTTACGGAGAACGTTACACAGACAGCTTTACTAACACTGAAAGAACTTTCAAAGTCCAACAAACTAACGCAGTGGATGTAATGCAGACTTTTTTTTTCTTTTTTCGAAACTATATAACCCATGGCGCTTTTCTGAACACGAGCATCTCAAGCATTTGAGTACGCTAGATAGGCGATGTTGAGAAAGCGATGTCTCCTAGGTGTGAGAAATGGTCGTAGTACAGATAACGCATCAAACGGCTAATATCGCAGTGTGCCCCATCTACCTTTGCACACACGCGTTATATGCTTCCTCTGGGCCGCAAAGACAAACATGCTACTTGCAAGATGCTGACTGCGGATACACTTCATTACTTGGTTTGCAACAGAGAATTTGACGAGTCGTGAATTGTAAAGCATTAACTCTGATGATGCAAGTAACATGCCTATGTCAGTCTCGTCTTTGTATCAAGTTTCTTCTTTCTTGCCCATTTATTTCTATAGCCCCGCCATGGTGATGCAGGGGTTAGGGCACTCCACTACTGTGCCCAAGGATGAGGGATCGAATCCTGGCCGTGGCGGCCACTTTTCGATGGGGGCGAAAAGCAAAGCGTCCGTGTGCTGTGCAAAATCCGTGCATGTTAAAGAACTCACGGTTGTCAACATTTCCGATTTCTCCACTACCGCGTCTCTTCTCAGTCGCTTTGGGACAAAAACCCGATTAACCTAACAAAAACGAAATAATTTTCGACGTTGGCAAGAGGTTTGTTATCCGAGCAGAGAGTGACCTTAATCTGCTTCACATACACACATAAAACGCAGAGAAATCAGCAGGCCACAATTGATCAAACAGTTTAATAATCCTTTGTGAAAATCATTACGTGTGATACAAAAAACTATTGTTGCCCTGGTGCAGAACTCAACTAACCCGGAGCTGCGCCAAATCGGCCGCGTTGTCCGAGATCGAGGCACTGCAGTTCCTGTGGCTATGATGTATGGGAAGCCCTTATTGAAACGGGTGGCCCGAGGGCAAGCGGCCATCATCAGTGACGCCACCTCTCTCGCCTTTCGGGTTTCTTCTGTATGCCGGGAGTTCTTTGGAGCAGAGTTCTACCTGGCCCGCGAGGGCCTCGTGTCCCATCCGCTCAACAGTTTTGCCCGAAAAGACATAGACGCACAGCTGTTCGCTGACATCAACAAAGTGTAGGTTGGCTTATGAATGTCTTTACCGCAGTGTCACATGAGACATAAGTTTATATGAAAAAAGCTGATTGCCGAGTAGCTGTAGTCCTAGAAGGGGGAAGTGCTCTAGAAGCATTTCTGGGTATCTGCCTTGTTGGAATCCGTTTCCCAAATAATTTAACTGCTTATGAGTAGACATCAGCCATTTAATTAACGCTCTGGTCGCTTTATAGGTTCAAATATTTTTGCTCATTATTTCTAACGTCTATTGTTGCCTTTCGCACTGCGAATTATTGGCTGCAATGATCTTCTAGGCTCTGCTATTAATAAGTTTCAGTCAATAGTGAGAAGCAATACCAAGTAGCGTTAACGCTTCTCTCAATGTCGAATAGCACGGAAACCGGAATATACAATTGTAGTGGCAATAATGTTTTCTTCCGATGCAAATCTTGAAATCAGGCTATATTGTAAATAATATTTTCTACTGGACAAAAAAAAATTTCTAGTGCTACCGAACTACCGAATGGTTTCTTTACTCTAAATCTCCCGCTATTAAATACGCTCGTGTTATACTGAGACCAAATTCGTGCTCTGTTCACCGCTCTGCATATTTCGCCTCAAGTTATTTATTAGCCCTATAGCTGATTGTCTTAATGCACGTTTACCTTAATTATCTGAGCCAGGTGGTAAAGATTTCATTGGCATCCTCCAAAGCATCTTTTTAATCTATTTCAGTGATACAAAACTTTCGAGGAACACCACTCCACACGGTGACACAGTCATACACTCTGGCTTTTGCTTCTTCCGCCCGTAGGATCGGCCGCCTGGTGGAAGCAGGGTTGGTCAACTACTGGTGGACGCGATCCATGGGGGACATGAAGCGCTGCGGAGGTGGATCATCCTCTTCCTCAGGGCCTGAGCAAGCGTCCACTCTGACCTTCGATGACGTCATGGGCGTGTTTGTGCTGTGGCTTGCTTGTGTGGGTGTCTCCTGCGTGGCCTTCATCGGAGAAGTCTGTGCGCCGGGAAAGAAAGAGCCTTCCGAAAAGAGAGCGCTCAGCATCGCTCGACGGCGGCGCATTAGGCGCTTGCCGAGGGCCTACAGGGTGGCATAAGAAATGTGAAGTTATAACGAGATTATTATTAGAGAAGTTTAATATTATATGACCCAGCTCGAAAATGCAAGCTGCCGCATAATTGAAACAAGCAAAGACTTGCGAGTATGTAGTTGGCGGCAAGTTTATAAGCGTACAATTTCGGAGTAGACGGGCGCTTATAAGCAGAAGAAGTATGAGAATTCAATCAAGCTGTTAGTGGATAGCTATAGGTTTCAGATAGAGATGAAGGGTGTCCTGGCTAAAAAAAGTCTATGCAGCTTGAGTGGGTCCAGGAAACGTGTGCATGCAATAGGATATGAGCGGTGTAGGAAATAGGCATATCCATACATTACACGTACAATAGGCATATGCACCAAGGAAAAGGAAAACAGCACCCTGCATATAATAATGTAGATTGTAAACAATCTTTCGGAAAATTAGGAAAAGAGCAAAGATGTCGTCACAGATATTAGAGCCACATGAAGATTAAGAATGTAAGCGAAAACATTAAACCACATTTCGACAAAATATTTCCAAGCTCGTTTTTTTATATATCCTATTGTGTTTTATGTATAATTAAAACGTTGAGCAGGTTGTCTTGAAAGCATTTATAATTTTTAATTTGTGGGAAAACGTGTTGTTCTCATCTATTAACTAGTTAGTATTTACGCTAGCACGACGCACGTACAGTGATGCCAGAGTAGAATAAAATTCAAAAAGCAAAACCGACGAAATGTACTTTATTTGCAATGTCTTCAAATTATATAAGTTATCTACTCGGACGCTGTTATGCGCTTGGAAGGTGTGTTTAAAGGAAGTGATCCTATTTATTTATTTATTTGTTATAAATATTTACAGCGCCCATGTGACATTATGGTAGGGGGGATATTATTATACATACAATAGCACAAGCAAAGAAGATATTGAAAACATGCCAGCAAGGTACCACAACAAACTAGAAGTACACTGATTGAATTCTCAAGTAGTATCAGTGATAATATAACATACATCGGCAAAGCGCTGGTAAACGCATGAGATCTGGACGGAGTATGTCAGATCCTCATTTATACAGCACTTTGGAAGTCAGGTGCACAAACTACATCATTTCGAAGATTATTCTAGTCCAGGATTTTGTTAGAGAAAAACGAATACTTGAATACATAACTGCGGTATTGATAACTCTTAATCCTTCTCGTGTTGTCTTGTCCCTCTGTAATGGAATGTGGCTGCTTTAGATAAGTATTGCTATTATTACCTGTACAATCATTGTAAAGGCTGTGCAAGAACTTCAGCCTGCAGATTTTTCTCAGGGTTACTAAAAACTTCCATCCAATACGGTCCCAAAGTTCAGTGCTGTCTATATGAAAATTATAATTCCCAGTCAGAAGCCTTGCAGAGCGTTTCTGTACCCTTTCTAACTTGTCTATGAGATTACCCGTGAAAGGCTCCCATGCTACACAAGCATATTCTAATACAGGCTTGACATTTGTTAAATATAATATTCCTTTTAGTACGTGGAGATAGCTTTTAAAATTTCGCTGCAAAAAATACAAAACGCGAGAAGCCTTGGCTGTTATCATGATAACGTGGACTATTCAGTCTAGGGATGCTGTGAGTATAACACAAAGATATTTAACCTTATTTATAGTTTGAATAATATCATGGTTTAAGAGGGGCGATGCAATAATTTTATTTTTTTAATTCGTAAATTTCACATGAAAACACTTTGATACATTCGGTGCCGTGCCCCACTTCAAGCACCAGTCACAAATTGTGTCAAGGTCAGCCTGTAATAAGCACAAGTCATTAAGGCATGTTACCAGGTAATACAAAACGCAGTCGTCAGCATACAGTCTGACAGTGGATCTGAGGACGACAGGTATATCATTGGTGAATATAAGGAACAGTAATGGTCCGAGCAGAGAACCCTGTGGCACTCCCTATAAAACATCCACAGGTGAGGATGACACTATTGATTACAACCTGCTGCTGGCATGCGCCTAAATAATCCTGTAGCCAACCGAACAGGTCGTCAGGAAGACAAAGGCAAGATATTTTTTTTTCAGAAGAAAATGGTGTGGCACATACATCAAAAGCCTTTTGAAGTCTATAAATATAGCTTCTATCTGAAAACAGTTGCTTATTCCGGATGCAATGTCATGATTGAGCTCAGCTGCGTTTTACACGACAGCCCTGATCAAAAACTCTGCTACGCTGATGTGAAAAAACTATTATCTTGAAGATGTTTTACAAGTTCAAGATAGAATATGTGTTCTAGGGTTTAACAGCAAACAGATGTCAAATATATGGGGAGGTAATTGGACACCTGGCTGCGATCCCTTTTTAGTGAACTCTTGTGATATTGGCTATTTTCCAACGTTTATGTAGTTTTATGGTCTGTAGTGACTTGTTGAATAAAGTAACTAAATTTGGACGAATATTTTTTGCGCTATCTTTAGAATATAGTTAGGAATGCCATCAGGGTCTGGTGTGGAATGCGCATTTAAGTTATGTAGCAATGAGCTGGCACCTTGTTCGGTTGTAACCATATCTGGCATTGCATTCAGCTGTTCCTGCTGTTCCGTAATTGCGTCTGAGCACCAATCCGAGACGACGGAATGAAAAAATTACATTGAAACGCTCTGCTCATGCTATGTCGTCTTTCAGTAAATTGTCGCCATCCTTGATGGCAGGAATACCAACATCCTTTTTGTTGCATTTGATAAAGCGCCACACTTCTTTAGGGTTCGTCTTTAAGTAGTCTGCCAATGAGGATAGGTAATAGCGCTTTGCTGCCTTTAATTCGCTCTTAAGGTTCGCCGCCAGGATTTTCAGTCGTGCGTACACAGATGTTCTTTTTTTTTTTGCAAAACTTTTTAAAATCCTGACCTTTCTTGTTATTTGAAGCACGCAATCTTTTATTGATCTATGGTTTATCCGCTCGTTTATTAGGTCCACATCAGCCTTCCGGGAAAAAACTGAACCACGAGAGACAAAAGCTTATTTTTGAAATTTGCCCACCGTTCGTTTACATCACAGGAAATAAAGCTATCTAAGAAAACCGTAAGAAAAGAATCAAGGTCCTTAATTATGGCATTATAGTTCATACATACACATAAACGTTTCTAAGAGATTGCTTCGGCCCTTCTACTCGTTTCCATAAGGCTGTTGCTGCTCCCCCCCCCCCCTTCATTTTCACTATAAATCAAAATCGGGTAATATTCAGTCTATTTTACTTAGAAATACCAGAACCGTATTCTTGCTTGTTAAAGCCCTTGTCATCCCCACTAAACTACAGTAGTAATGGGGAGAAAAAATAATACGCAACAAATTTGCAGTTTGCATTTCAAATGTATAGTTGCACGGCATCGAGACAAGGCTTCGCAGACAGTGGAGAGTTCCTTACAGAGAAGCGCAAGGTGCATATCCCAGGTTAAATGACATCAAAAATGTACTCCAACTAATTTGCGCTCTTTAGCTAATTCCATTTTTCGGCCCTCGTATTGGAGCATACAGTTTGGAAGATTTGGTAGACTTCTTGCGCGAGATATTGTAGCATTGGAATTCATATAATATGACATTTAATTTGTTCATCATTGAATGGCCCTACACAGCAGAGCTCACGACTTCATCGAGTTTCGCAAGCCCCTCCGCCACGACAAGGCAGTGATCCATGAAGGGGATAGTTACCTTATTCATACACATAAACATTTCTAAGCGATTGCTTCGGCCCTTCTACTCGTTTCCATAAGGCTGTTGCCGCTCCCCCCCCCCCCCCCCCCCCTTCATTTTCACTATAAATCAAAATCGCTTTGTAGTCATCGGCCTATATTAAAAAACTCCACGCAACAATCTCTACATACCACGTCATTAACGTATACTTTAAACAGAAGGAGTTCAGGAATGCTCCCTTGAGGGACACTACAATCCACAGGCAAAAGCGATGAAAACTCATTGTCTATATTTGCACACCGACTGACTTCTATTAAGAAGACAATCTTCTAGCAATCTGAGTGTATTACCGTGAATTTTATGCATCTGAAGTTTATTTTAAGAAGAAACATGATTTAAGCAACCAAGAGCCTCACTAAATCATTGGAGATTCCCGCCGAGTGCTCAAAATGTTACTCAATAGTTTATTTGCTAATAAAACTGCTTGTGTGAATTTACAGGACTCAAAACCAAATTTATACTCAGTTATTATTTTACGTTTATGACAATAATTGTCCTTGTTGAAAAAATTACCTCTCCCAGTCCCTTCAAAAGCATAGCAAGTACAGAAATCGGTCCATGATTTGGAGGCTCATTTCCCTTACCATAAATTACGGACACTGTAGTAGTTTTCATTCCTCTTGGGAAATAACCACTTATATTGAGAGATTTTACATGTGAGAAAGCAAGGGATCAGGTATGGCTAAAACGTAATTTACTGATATTTTTCTTCGCGTTGTTGATGTGAAATGTTTTACTGTTTATTTTCATGTACACGTTGTAAACTTCACTTGGCTTGTAAGCTAACAATACTGCCTCACTAATCAGGTTACAATAATAGGCGGCAGTAGCGTCGAAGTATTCTCACCGAGAGCAGTTAATAAGTAATGTCGTGTTAAAATATTCTGCGAATGCCTTCGCTGTAGTAACATTAAATATCCCAACAAAACATACACATTCGGTTATTCATGGAAATGCAAGGCTTCTGGAAAACACTGCGCAATTTTCATTCGTTGATTTTGTGGTTTCTTCAGTCGTTTCGGAATTTATAACGATAGTGCATCACTCCTGTTCTTTCCACCGCTAGGTAATGCTCACAAAGCGGTTATAATTGAACCGTCTAACCTTGAAAAAAAAAAAAAAAAACAGAAAGTGAAAGAACAACCTGCTGACCGAAATCAAAAAGGAGACACAGAAATGTATCTCAAAATAACGGCTTGAGAGGCTAGTTGGTGCATCATCATATTCAGATATGTGGCGCAAACAAAGACAAACACAGGAGAAGATCCACAACACACGCGCACACTATCAACTGTAAGAAGAACCGGAAAACACTTCCTCTTCTACACTCAGGCACGTCTCAACTTCTTCTTCTCATCTTCCTCGTCTTTGCCAAGGGGAAAATGTCACACTCTTCCTCGCAGACCATAACCTTGTCCAAACATGGCGGTGACCAATCTCTTCTTTCTTTTCTTCTATTCTTCCTCTTCTTTACCAAGGGGATATATAGACACTTTCTTCCTCTCAGCCCAAAAAACATCGACAAAACATTACAGTCACAAATTCTATACTGTCCTGTAAATCCACACCACTGCATTGCCCAGTAACTCCTACCACACTGGACAGGTAAATATCACCACATAGTCACAAATCATGCACTAAAAACACCACCACACAAATACAGCAAATACAGTAGGACATGTCCATCTACACACCATAACTTAAGTAGTCCCTATCTATTGAGAAACTATATCTTGCCAACATCTAAGAAGCCACGAGGCCCATGTACTTAAGGGGGAAAAAAAAAAAAAAATTCTGCAAACTCCCATGGCCCCAAAAACGTAAGATGAGTCCAATAACAACTTTAGGCCAAGAATAACAGCTTGAGGCCCGATAATAATCTCGTTCTTTGCAAAACTCAAGAGAATTGCTCAATAAAATTTAGTTCTTTTCTACGTAAACTCAACGAAGCTTCACTAATGCATCTTTACAGAAGAAAAATGAAAGATGCATTAGTGAAGCTTCGTTGAGTTTACGTAGAAAAGAACTAAATTTTATTGAGCAATTCTCTTGAGTTTTGCAAAGAACGAGATTATTATCGGGCCTCAAGCTGTTATTCTTGGCCTAAAGTTGTTATTGGACTCATCTTACGTTTTTGGGGCCATGGGAGTTTGCAGAATTTTTTTTTTTTTTTTTTTTTCCCCCTTAAGTACATGGGCCTCGTGGCTTCTTAGATGTTGGCAAGATATAGTTTCTCAATAGATAGGGACTACTTAAGTTATGGTGTGTAGATGGACATGTCCTACTGTATTTGCTGTATTTGTGTGGTGGTGTTTTTAGTGCATGATTTGTGACTATGTGGTGATATTTACCTGTCCAGTGTGGTAGGAGTTACTGGGCAATGCAGTGGTGTGGATTTACAGGACAGTATAGAATTTGTGACTGTAATGTTTTGTCGATGTTTTTTGGGCTGAGAGGAAGAAAGTGTCTATATATCCCCTTGGTAAAGAAGAGGAAGAATAGAAGAAAAGAAAGAAGAGATTGGTCACCGCCATGTTTGGACAAGGTTATGGTCTGCGAGGAAGAGTGTGACATTTTCCCCTTGGCAAAGACGAGGAAGATGAGAAGAAGAAGTTGAGACGTGCCTGAGTGTAGAAGAGGAAGTGTTTTCCGGTTCTTCTTACAGTTGATAGTGTGCGCGTGTGTTGTGGATCTTCTCCTGTGTTTGTCTTTGTTTGCGCCACATATCTGAATATGATGAGACACAGAAATATACTCCCTGCGCATTTTAGTTTGTCAGAACCCCCCAAAAATCACTCGGAGTTGCCGTAATGCTGTTGCTTTGTCAAAATAATAACAAGGCGAGCACAGAGTAATGGAGTGCACTCCCACTTGTGCTGCGAGACTAACAGCTGTGGAAGCCAACACTAGACACCATTGGGTGTTTTCGCAGGATAAAGAAGAGTGTATTTATGAGCAGATGTGATAAGCCTTCGAAAGAGCGAAGTGTAATAAGCCTGCCTGTGAAATGGTATGAGAGGTGACGTTCCATGTTTGAAGCCCTCCCCTCGTATCATGAAACATGTGCAACAACAGCCTACACAGGCTTTATATCCCTTTCAACACGTCTTGATTTCCTTATGTAAATAAATGAATATTATTTCAGAGGAAGTTATTATGGCTATATTTTTCTACGAATTGCATTGGTCCTCGGCGCAGAGGGCGTTGTGCGGGAAAGAATAGAAGACGTTTATCTATGTTAAACATAGTTATCCTATTGTAACATCTCTTAAGCACGCCTACGCATCAACCTGACGCCAGCGCTGAATCGTTGACGCACTCGGACCAGTAGGCAACTAATTCACGGCTAGACACAGCAATCAAGCGCCGGCGAAGCAGTTTGAAATCCTCCCCCGCCCCTCCTCTCTATCACGTGTCATCACAGCAAAGAGCCACTGAGTGCGCGCCGCCGCAGCCGCGTATATTCCGCAGAGGGTGATAACGTCATTGACGCGCCGCCGCTCTGGCGGCTCAAGGTCAAACGTGCAATTGATGGAAATTGGAAGTTCCAGTACGAAGGATAGAGCTATCGGTCTACAATCACCACTATGCAAGTGGGAACTACGGAGTGACATGATCGTTCAATTATTCCTCGGCGCTTTGTGACAATTAAGTCACGACACCACATGACAAGCCTTAGCAGGAAGCAGCTAAATCGGGCAGCTGCTTTCAGATAAGAATACGAAATTAACATTAAACTTGGGGCTTTTCAAAGACATTATCTCATAGCCACCAGTTATGTTCGTAGCCTGAGTGTACACAGAATGCCAGCTGAAAGCATTCCGTGCTAGATTTGAGAAGTGAAAGCCATTCTACAAAACAGTGTAACTCCACTCGAAGATCAACCGTAAGGAATGACAGCTGTTCGCCTATTAATACACATACAATCAACTCTTCCGCACACCTGAGAAGCAAGGCGCTTACGCAATTAAATAGGTGAGCAAGACTTTACACTGGGCTAGCTCGTCTTGGATTTTCCTAACGTAGAGGTGCGCCATCAAGAAGCAAATGGAAAGGGGCACCCCAGTACGCAAGCAAAACTTACAACGCAATTTTGTTTCATCTTGACTAACATAATGATGATGACCTAGAAAGGAACAGAACAATACCCGACCCAAAGGCCAAAGGCACCTTAAAACGCATATGACAGCCGTCACATCACCGCCCTTTTTGCTTTTACACACATGCGTTTTCCTTCCCAGTCAACGCAAGGCAAGCTAGGAGCGATCACATAGCCATGTGGCTATGTGAATACCATTAAAGAGGGCTCCCACAAATGCTTTGTGGTCTCGTTTCTTGTTCGCTGCAGAATAGACGTACGCATGAACACGCCACTGTGGCTCGGTGCGTTGTCGCCCAGAGCACTGTAGAATAAAACTTTTTGCTAAACAGCAACGTATAAAGGGCGTCCGTGTGCGCTGCAATCGTGTTCTACCATTGACATATGTCCATTCTGCGGTGGCACCCTCCCACGCTATAACTGACATTTTCCTCCTCATCTTTCGCTCCGCTGTATTCCTTTTCCTAAACCTCCTCCGGCATCCTTTAGCTACGCAAAGCGAATTAAAGACTCGTTCTCAGAATGTCGGCGTAGAGTGTTGGATAGTCCGTTTAGCTGGGGAGCAGCAGGTTATGGTCGAAGCCCTGGCGCGAAAAAAGTTGACGCGAAAAAACTTTCTCCGTACTCTTAACAGAATAGCGATATTCGCCATAGCCACAAAAACTCCTCATTGAATTTGCAAAAGTACAGCCTTTACAAAAGTATTGCGCAATCTATGCGTCACTCCCTCAGATATGCGATGAGCACAAAACTCCGCTAATGTCTAGAACGCATGTCCTCACCCCCTGAGAAAAGCGACGTGCAGAACCAGTGGCTCTTGTCAAGGATTCGTGGAACCCACGTAAACAAATTCGTTCAAATAAACTGTCCGGAAGTGCCGATATTTTGTCAGATCTGTTCTACACTGAGCGCTTTGGCCTCTATAAATATATTTCACTACAATGACGCACAAATTTATAAATTAAGCCTTAGTTCAGTATCAGTTCCTCTCTATATTCAAACATTCTTAAAATTGTCATTTTGCAAAGACAAAGAGAGTGAGCCAACTTTTTCTACTTGTGGAGCCCAAGTGTGACCCCAGCATCTGATCTATTCTACGCAGTGACGTTACACTGAGGGGAGCGTGCGTGGAATGTTATCTGCATTTTATGTTCCCTAGATGACCAATTCCAGGCATTGAATATGTGCTTTTTGTGCAGACTAAGCGGAGAAAAATCAGGAATGGCAGCCTTGCAACAGATTCCAGGCAGGGAGGAGCGATCGCAAGCTGTGCGGAGAGATATGGAAAGGGACGCCATTAGGAAGGTAATAAGAAGCGTTCGCTTCCCTTAAAACCAAACATGCACTGATTCAGAGGTTTCTAGCGTAGGCCTCGATGTAGTGAAGAACGGTATCCACTTCGAAATACTCTGTCACCGCAATAACAGTTTCTGGCCCATTTATCCTCGCCTTTCAAGCTTACTCCTTTGCTTGCGAAATTCGCTCAGAGAGTGGAGCCTTTTTTCAGTCGAAAAATATGTTACTCACGCTGGTTGTTCTAATGGGGCTGTGAGTGCATTTTGCAGAGAACTGGTTACGGCGCTGCAAAAAACGGCCGCTCCAGGTCTTCCTCACATACACCGGCGATGGCAAGTCGTGCCCCCTTCACGTGGCTTTTGGAAACTGAGCAGTGCTCGCTCAGTGCGAGAAAATTGAACGCAAAGCTCCAGAGGGCGTCACAGCGCCGTTAACATGTTTACGAATGAAGAGACCTTTGAGAAACCACAGATGGCGCTTTAACAATTGGCAGACCAAATCAAAGACAGATGTAACAGCCGAGGATACTATAATACCAGGTCCGATTCCAAAGACTCACGAGGTGGCAGTGGGCGGTATTGGAATCAATAAAAAGAAATTCAGTGCGCACAATCACGGCCTTACCGAAACTTACCCCTATACCTATTCTCCAAGAATTTGCATAGCTGAATACGTTGACAGAATTAATTAAACAACGATAGGCAGCAAGGAATATGAAGCGAAAGTACGTTATGCACATAGCATCCTTGTATGACGAAGTGACAGTGCAAACACCAACAATGGTTGACCCCCCTCCGTTGAAATTCACGACTATTACGACATACCAGACCTCTGCTTCGCCGTGAAAGAAACCTAGCATTTCGACCTCCAGCTACCTGCATTGCATATACGGACGCATCAATTATAAAAAATGGTGGTAGAACTGCAGCTACTACCCCAACACACAGTGAACCAAAAGTACATACTAAATATGCATCAGCATAATCGGACCCGCTGGTGATGGAACTACATACAATCCATGATGCTATGGAGGCCATAATTAATAGATTAAATAAGAGAATCCAACATCTATACTGACTCCTTAGACGCCATAAAACAACGGAAGAAAGTGACAAATATACTACGTGGAACCCACGAAATCCTCTCACTCAATAAAAAAGCAGAGATACGCATCCAGATACACTGGACACAAGACGATGCTCAGAGCGCTGAGCAGAAAAAATTTGACCACCTCCCACACGAAGTTCCTAACACTACTGCATCCCCCACCAGGCTCCTTTTGATGCCCGCTCCCCTATTCCCATCTTAGTATCCTCTTTAAGGAAAAATACATGTGCTCTCATTCCCAAGTTCACTTTCCCGCTCCCTCATAAATTAACGAAATTGGAGGACCTTTCCCTTAGAAGGATAAGAGCTGGGGTGGCCCTTACCTCGTCAGTAACATTCCGATGGGAATCTGGAGAATAAATCGGACCCACCACATGCCCGAAGTGTTCCACACCAGCTGCAGAAGTGGATGTTCGCCACCTGCTGTAGACCTGTGCAGGGACAAGGGCATCAAGTATAATGATTCTGCAGGAAGTGGGACTAAACGCAACACGGGAAAAGGACTTCTCCAAATGGTTCACCGACAACGATAAGAGCAGGAGTCTTCTCTGGTTCCTTACGGAAAATAATTTACAGGGGTTTTTATATATGTCTTATGGCAAGCTTCAAAAAAAAAAAAAAATTGAAGATCCTAGCTCTGCGGATGGCCTCAAGGTTTTGCTTCTGCCTGCGATTGGTTTTGTAGAATTCCTAGAGTTTCCGAAATAAAGAAAAGTATCCGAATGGCGCGTACAAAAGTGTATACGTTTCTTTGGTAATCCGCGCTTGCTATGAACTGTTAGCTTGGGTGAGAAAAGTGGAACGCAGTGGTGTATCATACATGACGTTTATCCATGCCGCTCGATCTATTAAGACATATTATAAGGAAACTGCAGCAGTCTTTCTTGGTCAATAGCAACAGTGTGCAATTGAAGTTCGAAACGAAGCTGAAGATCGGATTCCTCGCCTAAAATTCCGAAAGCCTTATTTCACTGTCCCGGAATTCTTTACTCTGGATGACGTGGAAAACTTGCGGGACACATGAGCAACGGGATAAAAAATTCGCAGTATTCATCGCTGCCAGTGACCGCTCAGGGGAACTCATTTTTCGTGGCGCCTTCCTTTACTTGGTATTTGCGAAATCTGAAACAGGAACTGGCGACAGAGTAACACAGAACGCAGAATTTCGAACACGTCGCTAGCATGCGTGCGAGCGTAAAGCCTTCAAGGATAATTTGAATAATAAATGACGTTGATCGTATCGATGAGAAAATGTAAACTGCTGGGGCGCCTTTCTCGTAGCTGTTTCTCGGTTGATCGCTTTCGTTGTCAGCTGCATACTTTTTAGAGTAGTGTTGCTGGACGGTAACGGGAGAGCTCGACTCCGGTTGGAGATGTTTTTTTTATTTTTCAGAGTAAGGTAGGGCACTCTCCTAGCCATCGAGGACGATTATGAGTATCTTGTGTCTTCTAAACACTTATTCAGCACACCGCATATCATGAAACCTTACACATCAACAACAAAAAGCGTGTAAAATACAGTTTGTTTTTCGGCAAATAGCTGATTTGCAGAAAGACAGATAGCCACAGTTGAAAAGACATCGCAATTTAGGGAATTTGGATTTGTGGAATGGCAAACAGCCAACCTATTTTCTTTCATTGAATAACCTCCCTCAAACTTTTTATACATATTCTATTATGCCCTAACGCAACAAATAACGTTATTATAAAAAACATTCTTTTCTTCTTTTCGCGCCTCGTATTCTACTTTAGTTGACACGAAGAGTGTGGTATCGCAGCGAGTTCCTGAAACAATTAAGCGGTTTGGGTGCACCACAATATGGTTAATTTTTTTTTCGATTGTCCCGGTGGAACGAGGATAATAGCCCAATGTAAAGTATCTTGTGATTAATTGGTCCGCTAGAAGAAATTTAGAAGTCGGCAATAAGGTGTGACAGGAAATCTAAAGAATAGGAGCAAAACGGAGGTTTTCAATGTTTCTCCTATTGCTGAAACTGAAAACAACCTACCAGTCTCCGAAAAAAAGGCAAAAAAAAAAAATCAGACATGACTCAATATCTCGTGTAATAACTGCTATTTGCATTCGACGCGCTTATATATATTAAGGGCTACACAGGTGTAAAGGCAACGGCACATCAAGCATCCCACCCTTGGAAGCACTGGTGAACATTTAGCTCATTTGTACGGCGAGAAGAAAATTCTCATTTTGTTTTCTGCTGAAAACAAGTAGAATCTTAATGCTATTTATCAACGCCGTCTCGTTGGGGCGCATGTGGGCCTGAAAGTACTGAGTTAAACGAAATTATATAATTGCTCGCGGCGACGTGGATATCAGATATCCTGGCATATATACCCGTATTTATGAGATCACAAGCAGCCACATTTTTCTCGGTAGCAATGTCCAAAATAGGGAGACTGCTTAGGTTCAAAAAAGGCCCCTCCATACCCCCCGCCCCCCCTCCTTTCTTTATATTCGCTGATATTTTGACGAGACGCGCTAAATATAACAATTTAAAAGCCGTTTTAGGCTCATGGAAGGAAATCTTGCTGTGCGTCGGATATGTGCGCTGATGTGTACGTTGCTAATAACGGATGTATGACGGAACTTCCCTGTCAATTATCCTGATGGTGTCATCAGGAAAAAAAATCTTTCCTCCACCGGGACTCAAGCCTTCATCCCTCGGATCCCCTGCCGAGTGCTTCAACCAACTGCGCCATGCTTTTATTTCCTTCATTTATTGCAGCATAAACACACATTCTAAAAACAACAACCACACTTTAGCTACCTTTTTAATATATTTTTCGCCAGGTTTTAACAGATCTCGGTATACATACATCAAAAAACATCGCAGCAATAAGTATCCCGCCCCTGACTGCTTTCCAATGTTAGAGCCCTTTGTTGCGCTTAGAGAATTTTAGTGTCAAAGCTATACTCGTATTAACTGCGCCACGGGATCGTGAAACGCACATCATAATTCTCTTGTTCGACCGTGAGAATGATAGTAGCGATGACATTAACGTTGTATAAGTGATAATGACAATAATTACAGTAGCGATGATAGATGGGGCATTTAGTTCGTAATATTAATGAGAGCAAACTTGATGCACCATGTGTGCCAACAACGCTCAGGCTTTCGAATTTCTGCACGTAGATTACAAAGTGCTCTCGGAATTTTTTACTTACCCAGCATCCTTAGCAAACATGAGTGAAGTACGCTTGAAGGACAAGCTTTGGCAACAACCTTGAAACGTATTCCGACCTCCGTTATGGATGTCAGACATGCGGGACCGCGATGACTGCGCAATCTGACAAGATCCGCTGAAATGACGTCGATTCCAGGTCCACGTGACAACAAACACACTGATACAGTAATTGGGGTGGCGTTCGGCCGGGGTTTTGGAGTCTTGCGCCGCCAGTTGTCGTGTAGTGTCGGAACGTAGCAACACAAGAAATTAGAGATCGCAGCACAGCTTTATTCTCCAACGGCTCCCACTCGATTGAGTGAACAAGTGCTCTGGCAGCCTTGTCTATGTACATTTTCGCAAACCAGAGGTGCTCTGATTCGCACGCCAATTTTTTTCCACAATATTTTGCGGAGTTAATCGAGTGCTTAGAATAGAGAGCTGCGGGGGGGGGGGGGGGGGGATGCATAGATTTGCGAAAATATGCTACTTAAGACACCGTTGTAATTTGGCTCCTAAAAAAAAACACTTTCGAAAAAAAAAAGCGTTTCTCTTTATGTTACACGCCGGGCTCCTTATGTCCACACCTGTTAGAAGCTCTTTTTTTCAGCATGGTTAATATCACATCTGTTCACAGAAAGGAGCTAAAAACAGTGGAATTTTAGAAAGCAGCCAGCAATGTGCATGTACCGTAGGAGCTTGTCAATGAAAACAACCAAGCCAAAAATGACTTAACATATCTATAATGGGGGAAGAAAAAGCAACGCATTAACAACAGCAACTAATCTGACGCGATATATGATGGCAATATGCATATAAGAATACATGTAGAGTAATCATGATGACTGAAGGCATATTGAAGACAGAATATAATTTCTACCATGTAATAATGCAGTCATAATGTAATGTAGATGAATATACGCATACGACAAGAAAGACTACAGTAAGAGTGTACGAATGATGAAACGCAGCTGACCAGAACCTCATAATCCATGCTTTTTGTCATCAGTAAAAGCACACGCTATGATTAAACCTAACGCGTATGACTGCATAGTTAAAAATAGCGCACTGTAAGATGGGGATCATGCACAGTCGTGGCGTATAGCCATCGTGTTGACCCATGAATATTTATGGGTATTTGCAAAGTAAATCATGCAAATATGGAGAGGTTTCATCAATATTACGCATAGTAATCACAAATGATTGCAAGACATTATGAAATGCACTGCGTCTCAGCACTTTACAAGTATCTTAACATAAGTTGTGCAGCATGTGTACAAAATATAGCTATGGTTATGATTGATAGTCAGAAACATGTCACAAAAAAAAAAGACATAACGAGGTGAGGTATGATACTGAACTGTACAAATTCACCTTCTCTAGGTGGAGATTTTACAAATTTCACATTCTCACTGGTAATTGTTTCTACCAAACGTTTTAGGCCGGAGACAGAACATGGGAAATTCTCTCGAAAACGTTTATCTATCATATTCGCAGACCTTCTATGACTATCTGAATTGTTTATTGAGGTAAACAATCGCAATTAAAAAGGGGACCTTAGAATGGCGAATTAATAAAACCTAAACCATCGTTATCGTTTAGCTCCTAAAATATAAACACTTGCGAAAAACAAAAGTGCTGCGCTTTCTTTAACAAGCCGGGCCTCTTACGTCTACATGAGTGGGGAGCGTTAATTTTTGAGGTATGGTAAATATAAATACGTGTTTACAGTAAGGAGCTCCAAACAGTGAATTTTTACAAAGCAGCCAGGTATGTACATGTGCCGTATAAAATCAACTAAACAAAAAAAAGAATCTAAAGTATCTAGAACGAAAGAAAACACAGCGCATGAACAACGT
Source organism: Amblyomma maculatum (assembly GCF_055883805.1). NCBI lineage: Eukaryota > Metazoa > Arthropoda > Arachnida > Ixodida > Ixodidae > Amblyomma > Amblyomma maculatum. The sequence goes on from NC_139352.1 coordinate 106,378,458, forward strand.
AACGTCAATTATTCTGGGAAATTATCAATTTCGTCATGATTGTCCAATGCCCGAAGAATACTCGGACCTAAATATTCAAGAAGACACGACAACCCCAGCGTTATGGTCGATATTCTTTTTTCACAGGCTATGTGGACCAACCTGCAAATCATGTAACGGGGCTTCTGCCCACTGAACGGGGTGAGGCGATCGCATGACATCTTTAAGTACCGCTCTAAACGCCAATAAATTGCGTTCGTTGTATTCTATACTTTAGAAGCCTAAACAACCGCTTCATACATTACCTACAGTGAACACGAACCACGTCATAAATGACACAAGAACGTAGTATATAAAAACAATAACTTGCGATACTAACGATCATTGCTCAGTAGACTGTGCTTACTACAAATAATTAGCTAGAGCCAGGGTTTATCAGCTACATATAATTTTGATACGGTTGTGCTATTGCATCCACTCTTAAAACAAAGATATTTAAGCGTCCACTAAATTTTATTACTCTGCCCGGCGAACCATCAGATAATGACTTATTTTTCCAGTCAAAACAACATCTCTAAGTGTCCGTTCCTTTCCCGGGGTATCACTTAGTGGAATAAATAAAGCATTACACTGCTTTACTGCAATCTCCAAACTTTATTTGCTCGATCTAGATATGCGATTCTTTTATACCCGTTTCCAAAAATCGATTTGCTGCGGTGACTTAGCGGCTAGAGCACTCGATTATTAAACCCAAGGACGCGGGATCGAATCCCGACTGCGACGGCCTTACTTCTGCGAATGCGGAAAGCAAGGCGGCTGCGTGCTGTATAATGTGAGTGAAAGTTACAGAACCCCAGCTTGTCAAAATTCCTGGTACCCTCCTCTAGGGCGTCCGTCATAGCCGGTGTTTTTTGTGACGGTAAACCCAGCAAACCAAAACAAACCATTGCTATATTTCTGTTTGAAATAGTACTCTTGTTTGAGTTGTTGCTTTGTATTCAACTTTGTATACTTGAAGTTATGTTTTGCTGTTGCCTATGAATGGCAAGCTTCATGTTGCCCCCCTTCCAGCTAAAATGTCCATAAAGATTGGAATATTTATAAATAAAAATAAAGAAGACGAAGAAACCACGGGTGCCGCCAATGACTGCGACTTCGCTTTATTTAGTTTCTTGGAATACATGCTCAATGGTTTCTTTTAAAAATACATTATGATCATAAACCTAGGTCTACATCAGTCGAATGCCATGGTTACACTTACACATAAATTTTTAGATTATATGGGTGCCATAGAAGCGAAAATGATGTTGAGCGCAGCATGCGGCCACAACAATGCCGGGAGAGACCGATGATATGCACCACGAAAAGAACAAAATGTCATCACCGCTCGTGCTGTAGTTCCACTGGACAGTCAAGCCTTCCCAGAGAGACCGATGCGCTACATTCGTCTCGGTCAGGCTGTTGTGCTCAGGATTAGCACCACATCGCTGCTCCGGTCTGACCACAGAGACATGGATTCTCATCCAGTGTCAAGTCAGCAGCTGGAGACTGCGCACGGAGTCCTCGATTCCAGAGATGAAAGCATACAGCCGGAAGAAGAGCCGATACGTCAAAGCAGCTCGTTTGGTGGCACCATCGAAGTGGATTCCACCACAGAGGCAAGTGTGCCGGAAGCACCTTGTGACGATCCACACAGTGAGACATGGTCGTTGATGGACTCTGCGGCCAGGATTACAGAAGACACGGTTACCGTCTTAAGCGAAGTTTGCGGAGAAAGGAACTGCTCCACTGTACCGAAACTGCCTGCTCCAGAACATGGTATTAAGGTTACGGCAACATCGACACCACCTTCGCATCATGTGGGCATCATGAAGGAGCAAAGCAGCAGACCAGAAGCAGCAACAACTTGGGTAGTGCTGAAACAAGAGGTCACCTCGGAAGATGCAGTTGCTGGAAGTAAGCAGGAGGACAACTGTGAGGCCTTTCTCGACAGTGAGATAGAATTCGACGGGGAGCGGTGTACAGTCATTAAGGATCACGTATACGGAGGTGGTGGTTGGACCTCTAGAAGATTAGAGCGAAAGTTGACCAGGCCGAAGCGAAATGCTATGCACGACCGTAACAAGCGTCGCTGTGTGAGCTCTCTTGAAGCCGAAGACTCTGGATGGGAGGGGGACACTGATGTCTCGGATTACACCGACGACGAAGGTGGCACTTCACAGGAACTGCGCGTTGACAGTTCGGGCCCTCCAGTATTCGTTAAAGTGACCATGGTAGAAGTCAGAATCCTGTGACTTGCCTCTATGCACAACTCTGCAAGCAGGAACTGCCGCAAGGTCCTTGAATACTGTGCTGCACGAAAGCATGACGTGCGTACATAGGATTATAGACAACGCCTGTCGCCATTTTCCCTAACTTGTCGAGAAGTGTAAAAGGCAATTTTGTCAGGATATAGTTCGGAGAGTAAAAACGGCTTCGAATTAAACGAAGCCACAAGCAAGGGAAAAGCAGAGGAGATGAACACAAACATATTTTGCCCCTTAACTGTTTTCCTTGACCATAACGAGCTCACTCTAATCTGCCGCGCTGCGTCATTGGTAGGAACAAAGTGTTTCGCTTGAATTCCCTCAGCAAACAGGCATCAACGTGACCTACATGCGCTTCTTCGCATGAACCGCCAGCACTGAGAGCAAGATAAGGTGCCGGTGTTCTTAACCTGCATCATCTACCGCGAGAAACCAAACGCGGGTAGCTGGTAAACAGGGCATATATATGTGTAGCGTTGAGGTAAGGGCTGTTAGCACGCTCGAGACACCTCTAAGGCATGTTTTACGCGTACAGTCGTGTATGGAACATATTTGCAAGAAAATTTGTCTTGATTTATTATCTATCATTATTCTCTGGCTGCAGGATAGGCCATTGAAGGAAGACCATTCAGCCTAGCTGTTTATACGTTGGCCTCTTGAAACTTGCACGCACTCACCATGGGGATTCAACTAGGTGTAGTAACGCACACAGAAAATATTTTAAAAGTTATTACGGGAAGGTCAGCTTAGCTGCCCTCGGCTCCTCGTAATTCTCGTCCACTTTTTTTCCAGTTGATGGTACCCAGCAAATATGTTGGAGAAATGTTCGTACATTATTATAGCGCAGTGTGAATATCATTGCGTTTATGCCTTTTTTCACCTCAGAGTTAAAATCTGTAATGCTTAGTGAGTATTATGTTTGCTATGTACTAATAGATTTGGCGCATACGTAGCACATTATAGCAGCAGAAAGGAGCAGGAAACGTTATGCAATAGCAAGCCATGGAATATAGTTCTCACATAGATCTCAATGTCTCCAAACGTTGAAAAGTTAAATCTCACACGGGGAAATAGCACAAAGTTCGTTAGTAGAGATGCGAGAGCTTGCACATCGAAGCCCGATTTTGCGGAAAGTATGTATTGTGCTAATTAAGGAACCAAATTTTTATTTAATCCCGATAATTTGTTCAGTGTCACATGATTTTTATAGAAGATTCGGTGCCAGCAAATAAATGTACAGGCGAAATGCCACTGTACATTAAACTCGCTGCGTTTATTTAAATTTTGCCGCATCTACTTCACTGTGAACGAGTGTAGCCCAGTTGATGTTCTAGATGTTTGGGTGAAAAAACACAAAGGAAGAACCATCCGGATGATTAATTTTCAATCAACACTGTTCACATTTAATCAAAAGGTTGGAGATGTATTCGTTCCTTAGAACATATCAATCGTTTTGCCATTCTTGGCCGCTCACATACACTTATAAAGTTTTGTGCACCGTAGAACAAAGTTAAACAAATTAATCAACAGATATTTAATCCAGCTTCCCGGTTACACAAAAGTAAAAAAGACAATATATTCGAATTTCACCAAATAAGAGAAATTACTGCATCCCTTGAGGATTATACCCAACACATTATTTCGTGTGGATGGCGACACTTTCGATAGAAAAAAAAAATTCTTGTATATTGATATGTTATAAATGCTCGCATTATAACCATTCTGTAATTGAAACGAGTTCTGAAATATTATCTGGGAGCATTTAATATGGCGAAATAAATATATGAAGTTCGGAAGAAATAATGCCAAGGCGTTGCTGAAATCATTGTGGGCCCAACATAAAATTTATAAATCAGTAAACGAGAACAAAAGGGGTGTCGGTATTCATTTCGGTTCATGCTGCACTTTTTATATACGGGTGCGTCACCTAACCTTATCTGACTGGCTTTATGGGGTGATGAGACATTGTCGATTACCTGTATTCAAGGGGACAATTTTCGCAGCAGTATGCGAGGGACAATGTCAAAACAGGATAATGGTTAATAACTAAGCATTCCTTCTATTCTTACACACCCGATGTGTGCGCTCTTTCCAATTGGAAGACAACCTGTAAATAATAATAATAATTGCTTCACAGGAAAGGAAAGACGCAGTATATGTACATTTGTTCTGTGGGTACCTTAAAGAGGGGAGAGTAGGAGGGAACGTGGAAAGAGAAAAATGTGCCTTAGTGGAAGGCTGCGGAGAAATTTCGGCCGTCTCAGGATCTTTAACGTGCACTGACGTCGCACAGAACACGGTCTCCTCTTCGTTTCTTCTTCATCGAAACGCAGCCGCTGGCGGTCGGGATCGAAACCGTGTACTCCGGTACAGTAGTCGGGATTCTTAAACACTACACCACCACGGTGAGGCGACGTTGTTACCGGCAGAAACAAATTCGGCTATAGACCGAGAGCCTGTTACCTCGCACGTCAAAATGACACTAGCGTGAGTAAATTAAGCTCAAAGGATGAGGACATACGTGATTGGCAGAATATCGTTTACGCGGTGAAGGACATGAAGGAATTGTTTCAATGAAGAGGATTTAATAACGAAAGTGTCTCAGTTTTATTATGTTTCGCAAACAATAAATCAGGGCAACAGCCATTACTTTAATTTTAAGACAGAACGACATTAACTTTGAGGTAAAAGTTACTTATGTTAAAGTCAAGGGGCTCGGGACATTTGATATTGAGTGTCACTAAGATCTGTACTAGAATAGACAAACGTTAGTTGGTTTTCAGACGAATTGTTTTGCCAAAAAGTATTCGCGACGTCTCCCTAAACGGTGTTATAACTGGCGATCGCGTCTATTATGGCTCTATTCGTTTAGGAAGCAAGAGCTCGAGGAATACCGCTGCCAGTACATACGCCGCTTTTGACTTTCGGTAATATTTGTCAACACTGTGCTGCCCCTAAAGCTTTTTTTTAGGTACGAGTACCTTGGAATTATAAAAAACAAGTGTCTGTCTTCACAGCAATGCAGCATGTGTTCGTAACCATTATTTCACAAGCCGCAGGCACCAACAACAGTAGCGGTAAAATTTTAAAAGTACAAACTGAAATCCACATTAGAAAACCATCGCAAAAGAGTGTTCGCACGCAGCGACATAAAACGGGTAGCAGTAAAAAACCATGTATTCGACTGCGATTGAAATATTATTTGTTTATAGCCTACGCCTGATGCAAACGATTCTAAACGTTCGTTTAGAATCGTAAGTAGGGTGCGTAATGTAAAAATCTACATACGCGACAGTCTTTGCTCGTATCATTCATTGCGTTGCTTTTCGTTTGATGTCTGCATAATATTATACAGAAAACGAGAACGAATTCGAAGCTTACGCCCGAAACTTCCCATATATAATACGCTTTATGTTTTAGCTTGTTCCTGCAATATCCGCACGTGAACAGGACTTTGCGCAGAACTGTTAGACGCCAGAAATCGTAACAACAAAGCGATCCGCCAGGACGGCGTTTATGTCCTACTTCTATTTTTCCTATCATGCGTACATATTGAATGGAATGCGAACAGTGAAGCTCTCAGCAATGACAGCTTTCTATTTCCGCTTCTCATACTGCTGCTTAAATTTTCCTAGCATTCAGCTGCAAACGCGCTTTGGTCGGTCTTATCGGGAAAACAGGGCTGTTTTATAGAGCCTCTTCATATTTGCGGTCGCGTTGTGTGCAGTCACGAACAGTACCATAATACCATCCTCCTACGCTCGTTTGAGATTGAAGGTTGCAAGACAGCAGTTGTTGGCATGAAATCCAAAGACGCAGATGGCCCACGCGGTAAGCACATTCAGTCATAAAAACCTTTGCTTGTGCTTTTCTCTTCCTTATCGCGAAGTGTATATCACTGGAGAAAAGACAATATGAAAATAAACTTAATTGCCGCCTGGTTGTTGTTGTTCCCCCTAAAAAAAGCAACAGCACTTTTTCTTCTCAATCGTCGTCGTCTTGTGGCACATACTTTAAGAAACCGAGAAGAGTTTTAATTTCTTCAGAGGCATTCATTATGAATATAAACTCAGTTCCGTACGGTCTGCTTGATATGGCTGCACTGGTTTCCATACAAAACGAACGAACATCCACATACACCAAAGAAAGCATAGAGGATAGTGTGTTTGTGTGTGCGTGCGTGTGTGTGTGTGTGTGTGTGTGTGCGTGCCTGCGTGCGTGCGTGCGTGTGTGTGTGTTGATCAACCTGAGATATTAATGCTATCTTGAAGATAAACTAATAAAGAGTGGAAGACAAACAATCAATTTCAGCCGATGGGAGTTGAACCAATGACGTCTGAAACCCATGAACTCGGATTCTCACATTCACATGCGGTCATTTCGTCAGCAAACAATTACACATGGATAGCTGGTTTCTAATCATCTTGACAAAGAGGTATGATAACATAATATTATAAAATGAAGGTGAGAGAGTCAAATTTTTAAGGCGAGGCGTCAAAGAATCGCTTTTTGCAAATATTGTTCGAAATCCGCCAAACACCGAGGCGGAATTTGAAACGGAAGCGTCTGCCATCGAGAACACGTTGTACACCCGGATGCGCCACTACGAGCGACCACTTCAGCCAGACTACTAAAGCCACTACCCCAGCGCATCTGCGAGGGGAGAGAACCTTCGGGACCTCATCCGGGAGATCGTGCGAGAGGAGCTCCGCCGATTGATGCCATCATCGCAACAACCCCAAGTGGCGACGCTCGCGGACGTCGTCCGTGAAAAAGTCCAGCAGGCGCTGGGCGTTCCGCAAGCGACGGCTGCGACTGTTCCAGCACAAGAGGCAACAGCAATGAACTACGCTTGTGCATTACGTCGCCCTGCGCCCCGACGTGATGACTTTCCGAGCCCTCGCCGCTACCGTCCTGTTCCTGAAAACCGCCCCTTGCCCCCCCCCCGCCAAGCATACCAACGACCCCAAAACCCCAGGAAGTGCGACGCCTGGAGGACTGCAAACAACCGGCCATTATGCTTTCACTGCGGTGAGGCCGGCCACATTGTGGGCCACTGCCCGTACCGACAAATCGGTCTCCGCGGATTTGCAGTCGACGCTCCATGACCACGCCCAGGTGAACGACCACAAGAAATTGACAACTATTTGCGTAGCGGTGAGATTGCGCCCCCAAGCCGCCGGTTCAGATCTCCATCGCCGTACAGGGCCCGCTTTGCGTCGCCAGGCCGTACCTATGATGAGAGTATGCGCGGAAGGTCCCCAAGCCCGCGCAGGGGAAACTAAACAGAACAACCTTTGGAGGTGAGGTTGCTCAACGGCGAAAAGACGAACATCCTCCGCCGCCGACGACCACTAACGACGACGCAGCCATTTCACCGCCGCTCCACACGACGACATCGACGACAACACGACCAGATTGCAAGCAGACACCGCCGCCCAGCGAAGTAACAACGGTAAGCCCCGGTCATGACCTGAAGAAACGACGCAGCCGAGATCGGACACAAAGGCCCACGTGCAATGCGAGGACACGAACAAGTGACCTTGAAGTTGATTTCGACGGTCGCAGAGTCACTGCCCTAGTAGACACCGGAGCTGACTATTCAGTCATTAGTGGACCGTTAGCCTCTCAGCTCAGAAAAGTTACCACCGCTTGGGATGGACCGCTGATTCGCACAGCAGGTGGCAACCTGATTACTCCATCGGGACGATGCACTGCAAGAATAACCGCAAATGGGCGTACTTACCCCACCAGCTTTGTGGTCTTGCAGCAGTGCTCCCGCGACGTGATTTTAGGCATGGACTCCCTAATTGAACATAGAGCTATCATCGGCCTGCGATCCAAGCTCCTCAAGCTCTCGGCAGACAAAGCCATTCCTGCTACGACGACGTCGATGCAACACATCCCTCTAAACGTCCTCGGCGATGAGTTGACCGTCCCGCCACGATCAAGTATCGCAGTCTGCGTAGGTAGCGCCAACATCGAAACCGCTGAAGGCATCGTCGAAGGAAATATCCAATTGCTCTTAGAACGAGGTGTCGGCATCGCAAGAGGCATCACGAAATTCCGGAGAGGTCAAGCTCAGGTTCTGGTAACAAACTTCACCGAACAATACCGGCATCTCAACAAGGGCACGACGATCGCTTTTCTCGACGAATTAGCGAACCTCAAAGATGTATTCGCCCTCCACGACCAAACGCTGGAAGACGCACCGGACCTATTCCGTCAGCACACATTCGACATCAACCCGGCATTGACCCACAACAGGAAAGACCAGATTCTCAGTCTGCTTCGAAGCTACGGGGAGTGCTTCTCATCGTCATCGAAGGTACGACAAAAACCACTGACCAAGCACCGCATAATAACGGACGAACACGCCCGACCTCTGCGCCAAAGCCCTTATCGTGTATCGCCGCGAGAACGCCAAACCATTCGCGATCAAGTTGAGGAAATGCTGCGTGATGACGTAATCCAGCCATCGAACAGCCCCTGGCGGCACCAGTCGTTTTGGTCAACAAGAAAGACAGCACACTTCGCTTCTGCGTTGATTACCGCCGCTTGAATAGCATAACGAAGAAGGATGTCTACCAGCTTCCCCGCATCGACGACACTCTCGACCGGCTCTGCAATGCAAGGTACTTCTCATCGATGGACCTGAAGAGCGGATATTGGCAAATTGAGGTCGACAAAAGAGATCGCGAGAAGACCGCATTCATCACACCGGACGGCCTTTATGAATTTAAGGTGATGCCATTTGGCCTCTGCTCCGCACCAGCCACGTTTCAACGAGTAATGGACACAGTCCTGGCAGGCTTGAAGTGTCAAATTTGGTATATTTGGACGACGTTGTTGTCTTCTCGTCAAACTTTGAAGACCACCTAAAACGACTACACACAGTGCTGGAAGCCATCAAGTCATCGGGGCTAACGCTCAAAGCAGAGAAGTGTCACTTCGCCTACGAATAACTCTGATTCCTAGGTCACATCGTTAGCAAGGAAGGTATTCGCCCAGACCCGGAGAAAACAGCTGCAATCGCACAATTCCCACCGCCTGCCGACTAGAAAGCTGTGCGCCGATTCCTTGGGCTGTGCGCTTATTATCGACTATTTGTCAGAAACTTTTCGCGGATCGCCGAACCGTTGACGCAGCTTACAAAGGCTGACGTACTTTTCAAATGGGAAGCGCCGCAAGGAGAAGCCTTCGACGAACTTAAGCGCCGCCTGCAATGCCCTCCTGTACTTGGCCACTGATGAAAACGCCGAGACCGAAATTCACACCGACGAGAGCAGTGTAGGCCTAGGAGCCATTCTCGTCCAGAAGAGTGCCGGGCAGGAAAAAGTAATCGCCTACGCTAGCAGGTCCCTCACAAAAGCCGAAGTCAATTACTCGAAGACCGAGAAGGAGTGCCTTGCGATCATCTGGGCTACTTCTAAGTTTCGTCTATACCTATACGGCCGACCATTTAAGGTGGTAAGCGACCATCACGCGCTCTGCTGGCTGGCTAATTTGAAAGATCCTTCCGGCCGCCTTGCCAGATGGAGCCTGCGACTTCAAAAATTTGACATGACTGTAGTCTATAAGTCGGTCCGGAAGCATTCCGACGCAGACTGCTTATCCCGCGCTCCCGTCGATTCTATCCCGAAGGACGATGACGACGACGCCTTTTTGGACCGGTAAGCGCCAGCAGTTTCGCAGAACAACAGCGATCAGACCCTGAGCTGAAAGCGCTAGCCGATTACTTGGAAGGAAAGACCGCTTCCCCTCCTGGTGTGTTCAGGCGACATTTATCATCCTTCACTTTAAGCAATGGCCTCCTCGTGAAGAAGAACTTTGCACCCAACAAGACCGCGCAACTTCTCGTAGTGCCTAAAACCCTTCGGCAAGAAATTCTGCAGGCGTTGCACGATGAGCCCACAGCAGGCCACCTCGGATTTGCACGCACGTTGCGTCGAATCCAGGAGAAGTATTACTGGCCGCGACTGCCTGCCGAAGTTTCCCACTACGTGAAGACGTGTCGTGAGTGCCAACGACGAAAGACGCCGCCGATCAGACCAGCAGGACTACTAAACCGCCCCCAATCCTGCCCTTTCAAAAAATTGGGATGGATCTCCTCGGCCCCTTTCCATCTTCGTCTATGGGTAACAAGTGGATCATCGTGGCCACTGACTACCTTACCCGTTACGCCGAAGCAAGAGCACTACCAAATGGTACCGCGGCAGAAGTCGCCAAATTTTTTGTCGAACAAATTCTCATGCGACACGACGCCCCAGAAGTGCTCATCACGGACAGGGGAACGGCGTTTACGGCAGAGTTGACGCAAGCCACCCTGGAATACAGTCACACAAGCCATCGACGAACAACTGCGTACCATTCCCAGACCAATGGCCTTACGGAGCGCCTGAACAAAACGATCGCGGACATGATCGCTATGTACGTCGACGCTGAACACAAGACCTGGGACGCCATCTTGCCGTACGTGATCTTCGCGTATAACACGGCAGTCCAGGAGACGACCAGAGCGACCCCGTTTAAGCTTGTGTACGGCAGGGAGCCCACGACGACGCTCGACGCAATGCTCCCGCACGTAACCAACGAGGACGACCTTGACGTCGCCGCCTACCTGCAGCGTGCAGAGGAAGCCCGACGACTCGCACGGCTGCGTATTAAAGACCAACAGCGCACCGACAGCAGACGATACAATTTACGACGACGCCACGCAGAGTAAAATCCAGGAGACCAAGTGTGGGTTTGGACACCAATTCGCCGTCGCGGATTAAGTGAAAAGTGGTTGCGTCGATACTTTGGGCCGTACAAAATCCTTCGCCGCGTCGGACCACAGGACTATGAAGTCATTCCCGACGGAACGTCAGCATCACAACGGCGACGCGCATGCCCAGAAATTGTACATGTTGTGCGACTGAAGCCATATTACGCGCGTTAAAGAATCTGTGGTGTTTAAACTTTGCAGTGTTTATGTTTAAGTTTGTTCTGGAACATCGAGGCGATGTTTTTTTAAGGGGGGAGTAATGCCGCGAAACCTTCCAAACAGTATTTGTTGTTTTTTAACAGCCGCCGGCATACAGGCTTATCACTCTGATTCTGGACCGCATATCAGTTCCGTAATCTCGATGTCGCGAGTCACACCTTTATCAGTTTTGTTGTAGCGCAAGATGCACCGAGATCTGTCTCGAAGGTTCCGGCCACTCGGGTGTCTTTCCACAATGTTCTAGCCCGTGCTGGTAGCTGTTTGCGACGTTATCTAGATTGTTCTGTGCAGCCTTTAAATTGAGCGTTGCCGAGTGTGACGAGCATTCTTTGTTCGACGACCGACGAGCACGTTTGTTTCTATCGCCGCCGCCGAGTTGCTTAGTTATTTTGCGGGCGCAAGTCAGCCCAAATAAAGAGTTTCTTTAGTGCAATCATCGACCCTTCATTTGTGTCTTCAACCTCGTCACCACTACGTGACAATATCAACAAAGAAAAAAAAACGCCACCAAAAGTGAAATTCCGATCGAAAGTTCTTCCTTTTGGCTACGATTAAACCTTTTTTTTTTTTTTTGCAATGAATGCAACTAATGGTCACTCACGCAGCCACCTTCATTTTCATCGCGGTTGAACGAGCCTCCCATATCATGCGTTGGACCTGATCTGTTGATCGCAGCAGGATAGACGTTCTATTAAATAGGGTTTCACATTCTTGCTTTGAGCAGTGCGCTGCCAGTTTGCCACTAATTGTTGTTAGGCTATCGAAATGCCCAAGTCACGCACTTGGTCGCCTCATCCACATATGCCGCACTGTTAGTAAAGAACCTCCACTGTCGTCAGGTGAGAAGATACCGACATGCAGTGCTGTAACAAATAAATGCAGAACATTGAGAAAGAGCTGCAGACATACATCTACACGCAATGCAAATACACAGAAATATTCAAGCGAATTCTTATTGCTTTACCAGGAAATTATGCTTTACTTTTTAAGTATTTTTCAAACCGAAACAAACCTTTAGTTTGCTTGGCTTTCAACCAACGGCAAGTATCAACAGGCAAGTTGAAGCAGGTGTTAAACGCGGATTTTTCACATGCGTCAGACTGTGGGAAAGGCGGTGGAAGTAACTGTTATATTATTCTGGGCACTCTGCACTACATTAGCCAAGAATATTAGGTGAACGCGGTAGAAAGTGCAACCTAAGTGCACGAGCTGTACTTTGCAAAACTATTGTGATCACCACTGTGGCATAGCTTTTGGTGAAGTGCTGGAAATGGAAACACATATTTGTAACGTCAACAGATAGCAAGTGTGCGGAGTTAGTCAGAGAAATAACTAGAGTTAGGGAAATTTTTGCGGAAATCAAGGAGAATAAATTGTCATAGAGGGTGTATGTAGCAAGAAAACGGGATAGCCGATAGTCGTTACGAGAAACAAATTGGATTCCAAGGGACAGAAGGAAAAAATATCTAGAATGATGGAAGGAAAAACAGCCCATGAACAGCGGCAATTAGTATGGAAATTAATCAATTTCGTAACATCTGTCCAATGCCTGAAGATTAATCGGACCTAAATATTGAAAAGGACACAGCAGTCACAGCATTAAGGTGAGTGATTATTTTTCTTAAGGGCGTGTAAACCAATTTGAATATAGTATAATGCGGTTGCTATCCACTGTAAGGTGTGAAGTGATCGCATGTTATTTTTAACTGCAGCTCAAATACCAATCAGCAGCGTGTACTAGGTCCGACGGCTTAGAGCCTTAAGCGACCGCATCTTACCTTACAGTGAGCAGGAACCACGTATTAACTGAGACAAGAACTTTCTATATTAATAACGCTAACTAGCCGTACTAAAGAGCATTGCTAGCTAGACATATGCTTACCTCAAAGTATTTATAATTATCAACGTACATTATCTATCAATAACACAATCTTCATAAGCTGTGTTATTGTATTCATTTTTTAAATATATTTACGCGCCCCTACATTTTATCACACTGCACTGTACATCCTCTGACATGACTTATTTCTCATCTCGCAATAACTCCTTCATGTTTTAGTGCCTTCCCGGGAATAATATTTAGTGGAATATATTAGAAAAAGAAACTTTTGATATGAACAAATTCAACGCAAAAGAAATAGTTCTAAGGCGAAAATACAAACGAATAGGAAAGAGCGCTGTTTTAATGTCTTCTCTGAATCTGCCTTTTCTGCTCTGCTCTACCGACCTCGTATTCCTTGTCGTGACAAATCGCTATGCTTTTTTTTGTTATTGCTTTATTCACACCTTAATCTGGAGGGGGGGGGGGTTGATCTTTGATATAAACATTGCCACATAATGCTCCCTTTGGTGGCTAAGCGGCTAAAGCACTCGACTGCTGATCGAAAGATGCGTGACTGAATCGCGGCCGCGACGGCCGTCTTTCAATAAAGGTGGAATGCAAAGCGCCTGTGTACAGTGCGATGTGAATGAAAGTGGAAGAATCCTAGTTGGTCAACATGTCTGCAGTTCTTTTGAGACGGTAAACCCACCAAACTAAAGGAAACTGTTTTTGGGTTTCTGATTGCAATTATTCGTTGGGATTGAGTTGTCGCTTTGCATTGATGTAATGTCTTCTTGTTGCCTATAAACAGCAGGTATTATTTTTCCCCGCGTCCTGCTTAAATGTCGTATGAGATTTAACAATTCATAAATAAAATGAAAAAGACGAAGACACGACTGGTGCCGCTACTGCCTGC